>NC_054837.1:36190-1307440 GCF_018345385.1 Vulpes lagopus | reverse complement strand
GGTAAGGAGAACCACAGCTCTGCAACCTCACCAGGACAGCGATGCTCCTTCCCTTATAATTTCTTTTTTTGGACAGAAGTGAGTGCTGACATAAAGCCCCAAAACAACTTGAGGACAATTATGTAATGCTGTAAATATTAATAAAGAGGGGTCACAGGAGAGCATTTTTTAAAGTTTGGCCACCACACTTACTGTAAGGAAGACTTTAATTTTCTCTACTTTTTCATTACTGTGCTGCTCTCTTCAGCTCTTTAGATTCTATTTGTTTTTGGCATGACTTAAAACCAGTCATTAAACTGCATTTAAAAATATGTAATGTGGGGCAGCCCAGGTGGCTCAGTGGTTTAGAGCCTGATCCTGGAGACCCGGGATCTAGTCCCACGTCGGGCTCCCTCCATGGAGCCTGCTTCTCCCTCTGCCTGTGTCTCTCATGAATAAATAAATTAAAATCTTAAGAAAATATATGTAATGTGTTCCTCATTTGCAGCATGCTCAATAGTGGGAAAATGAATTATTTACTCTGCAAGTCCTTACATCACTCAAACTAAGTAATCTGTAATGGATTAAAAAAGTATGCTTGAGTATAGGCTGATTGAGTAACAGACAGCCTCTAGGTGCCCACTCTCATTTTCTTCCTACTCTTTTTAAAAATGCTTATTGATTTTAAATAGTTTTTATTATTAATAATCAGGAGAAGTAATTTCTTGATGGACACGTTTTTCAAATTATTTTTCTGTGGCAATTTTTATTTATGCTATATTGAAGGGGAGCAATAATTAAAGCCAATGCATAGTCAGTATGTTCCCATAAAAATACAGAGGAAAACTAATTCATCTTGGTTTAGTTAAGATAATCTGCTAAGTATACCAATGTTGTTTAATTGTACCTGTCAAAAACAAAATGAAAACAGAGGAAACTGGTATTTCCAATCCCGGAATACACTTGCACAGTTTTTTTTTTTTTAACTGATCTGCTTTCTGTCACTGTAAGTTAGAGTTTATAGAATTTTATGGAAATGGAATTGTGGATTTTATGCATTTGGGGGAGGTTGTTATCTTCTTCACAGTAAAACTATTTTGAGATTGATCTACCTTGTTATAGCAACAGTCCATTCATTCCTCATTATTGCTGAAAAGTATTTTGTTGTATGAATGTACCACAGTTTATCAATTTACCTTTTGATGGGCATCTGAGTTGTTTCCAGGTTTTGACCAGAAAAAATAAGGCTGTGAGAAACATCGACGTATGTACAAGTGTTTGCTGGGACATACACATTTATCTTTCATAAGTAAACACAGTAGGGAAATGGCTGGAGTAGGTGCTAAGTATATGTTTAACTAAAAGATAAGAAACTGCCACACATTTTCCCAGAATGATTGTACTATTTTCTATTTTCACCATTTATGTTTTTATCAACAAAATGTGTTTTTGTTTACTAAACCTGGCAATCCACCTGAGTTTAAATTCTGCCCTAAATATAATAATATAATATAATACAATACTATATAATATGATACAATGTTATCTTAACAAGTTATTTCATCATTTGTTTTCCCAATGGTATCAGGAGATAAAACTATATTGTGTTGTAATACAATTATGCTATGTTGTAGAATAAGAAATAAGTAATAAAATCCACATAAAAGTTACCACAGTATATGACACAATAAATTATACTGAATTGTAGCCACCATGGTATTCTTAAGTTCTAATTATAGCATTGTTTTTCCTTAATTATACAAACGATGCCTGTTTTTCTTCAGGAATATTGAAGAACACAGTGAAATATATACAAAAGAACAAAAAGCACGTGAGCTTGCAAACATGTCCACTAATAAGACCTCAATATATTTCCTCCCAGCCAATTACCATGCCTCTATTTTCAAATTTACGTCACTTATCAAAAACCATTTTAAATTTTTTGTTGTATTTTTTTGTCTTTTGATACCTCCTCTTAAAAAACTATATTGATAAAAAAACTATATTGATAGCTATTATATGGTAGTATTGATAAGAATTAATATATAATGAATGTTCACCAAGTATCTTAGCCCTTTTACTCATTTGTAAGCTGAACACTTACATTAGATTATTTCATTTGAAAAAATAAATTTTTAAATTAAAAAAAGATTATTTCATTTGACTTCATGACCAATATATTTTCCTTAACTCTTATATTATTTTTTAAGAAATTCAGGCTCTTTCTACAAATTCACTCTTGTTAAGTGACAGTAAACATCACTTGTATAGATCTGAGAATACTTCAAAGGCTTTTTTCAGTGTGGAATCCTAGTTGTGAAATTACTGGAATAAGAATATTTCAGTAATTAAATACACACAAAATAAAAATAGATTTATAAAGTAAATATTGTATAACATTACCAATATGTTTACCTCATATATACTATACACACATATTTAAAACTCTGCCAAATGGGTTTTAATCATTCTATTCTCAATAAACCCCAATTTGTTATGGTTTATTTATTTTTTTACAATTTTTATATTGTTCTATTACTGTTAAAGTGAACATCTTTAGAACTGCAGAGACCAACCGAATTTCCCACTTGGTATCTGCCACATGAAGCCGGTGGGTCAGGGTTCACCATTCATGGTTAATATCCCAACGCCTACAATGAAGGCAACCGTCAACACGTTCACTTCACTGGGTGTGGGACAGATGATCCGAATAAAACAAAATGTCAGCAGGGAGCAGATCTTGACCTAATCACTCTTGAGTGTTATTTCAGAGCACGTAACTGCTGCAGCCTGTAACACAGAGAAGTGTGGCATCATCTCATGGAATAATGACCCAAGATTTCCATATGATCAGAGCTAAGTATGTGCAGCATGTTGTGAGGCCAGGAAAACCTGGCAGACACTGAGCCCTTACAATGGATGGAACTAGAGGAAAACAACATGAGTCTGGCTTGAGAGGTCTATAGGGATGATCACTGAGAAAATCAAGATTTAGCCTCAAAAGGAATAGAAAGCCTCCTTGGGAATAAGCTGTGAAGTTTTCACTTAACTAATCATGCTTTCCCTTGACAAGTTATTAAACCTTTTCATTAGTACAATCAGATGAGTAGATGATGTGATGTATCAGCTCCCAGGAAACTTGAAAATTAGAGAATAATTATGACACAGTTTTGAAGAGCACTCACTTAGGAATGAAGTAGGCTTATTTCCTACATTCTATCAAATATTTATTAAATATAAACCATGTGCAAAGCACAGTCCAGGCACACAAGAGAAGCTGAGAAGGGTGGCAAAGCTGTGTGCACTCACGTAACCTGGAAGAGACATGGGGAGGAGCAACTGGCACCAGCAGGAGTCCTACAAGTACAAGGTACATGGGTCAGTGAGCCCTAGAACGGGGCATGCCCTCGCCCTGATGCCAGTCTGTGCCCGTGGGTAAGGGTGGGCTGCACAGTGTGGACCAGGGACCAGCACCTGAAGCAGCTCACGTAAACTGTGCCCCAACATGGAAGACACCCCATGCTGAGTTCACACCTTTACGCAGGTCCAGTCGGGGGGACCACCTGCAGCTGGTACAAGCTAGGGTTGTACCAACTCAAAGGTCTCTTTTACTTACCCTGGTCCTGGACAGTAGGCACCAGCTCAAAGGATGCGAGCAGGGATGGGAGCAATGCTGGGGACTGTTGTTCATAACAAAAGCTCTTTATTATTTCATATAAACTATATTTTTCACTATTCATTTCATGTGGCTTTTTTTTTAAATCTCAAGATAAACTAAATATGTACCTTGAAGACAAACTCTGTTTCATGATTTTTTCTAAAAAAATTTTTTTAGATTTTTAGTAGAATACTGAACTCCCCAGGAGGAGCCTAAAACACCAGTGGCCAAGCATTAAAACACACACAGAAACTAATGAACTGACTTCCTACTCTCCAGCATGAACCTGTGCTAATTTCTAAGCTATGCTATAAGAACTGTGTGCGTGCGTGTACGTGTCTGTTATCTCAGAGGCAATTGTTCATTAATAGAGTTTAAAAAGCCATCTGCTCATTTATATAAAAGTGATCAAGGTACATGGCCCAGCATCTCTCTAAAGTCAATACTATTTCTAGATGAACCCTATTTTCTTGTTATCAAGGCTCTATCCTCCAGAGAAGCATTAAGCATAAACAATAATCAACTATAAATACCTGTGATTTGTCACAGAAGTCACATCGAATCTGAAACCTGATTAAACGATCTGGGCACATTACCTCTTACATCCTGTGATTAACAGGGGTTCATTTCCAGCACTTTTATAGAGAGAAACAGGGTGCGTGCATGTGCACAGGTGTGTGTGTGTGTGCACTCACGCACACATGCATCTGTTGGGACTTGAGGTGCACATCAAAGAACCAAGGCATGAGGCCTGCAAAGAAACGTGATGGACGTCCGAACCTCAAGTTGTCTGCTTAAGCTGAGGAGTAGAGAGGCATGAGCAGTGAGAACCAGAAGTGCATGGTGAGTGATAGTTCTGGTGCTAAACCACAGCGCCTATCGTACACGAAATATTCAAGATACATTTTTAAGTAAAATAATGTATATATCTATATCTTCAAGAAGTCCCAAAAGATTCACATCATTGCTTTTTTAAAACTGCTCAGGTATAGTTACAAATACAGGAGAGAGTAAATGTAAGAGAAAGTGTTGTGATGAGAAGCCAATGTGGATCTTTTTTTTTCTTTTAATCCAATGAGGTTGTTTATTAAGAGAAGTTTTTAATTTTGTCTTTGTGTAACACTATCATATAGACCAAGGGTCAGCAAACTGTTTCTACAAAGGGCCAGATAACAATTATTTTAGCCTTTGCAGGTCATAAGGCTTCTTTTCCAATTACTCAGTTTTGTTATTGTAGCACAAAACGGCCATGGATGATGTGAAAATGAATGAGTGTGGCTGTGTTCTAATAAAATTTTATTTATAGACATTGGAATTTGAATTTTATATCATTTTGTATCATAAAATGTTATTCTTCTTTTGATTATTATCAATGAGGTCAATGATTTAAAAATTTAAAACTATTCTTAGCTCAGAGAACATACACAACAGGTAATGGGGTGGATTTGGCTCATGTGCCAAAGTTTGCGACCCCTGAAACTGACTTGGGTTTTTGGTTTCTTTTTTTATATATATATAAATTAATTTTTTATTGGTGTTCAATTTGCCAACATATAGAATAACACCCAGTGCTCATCCCGTCATGTGCCCCCCTCAGTGCCCGACACCCAGTCACCCCCACCCCCTGCCCACCTCTCCTTCCACCACCCCTAGTTCGTTTCCCAGAGTTAGGAGCCTTTCATGTTCTGTCTCCCTTTCTGAATAGCTATACGCCAATAAATTAGGCAATCTAGAAGAAATGGACGCATTTCTGGAAAGCTACAAACTACCAAAACTGGAACTGGAAGAAATAAAAAAATGAACAGGCCAATAACCAGGGAGGACATTGAAGCAGTCATCAAAAAACTCCCAAGACACAAAAGTCCAGGGCCAGATGGCTTCCCAGGGGAATTCTATCAAACGTTTAAAGAAGAAACCATACCTATTCTACTAAAGCTGTTCGGAAAGATGGAAATGAAATACATCCAAACACATTCTATGAGGCCAGCATCACCTTAATTCCAAAACCGGACAAAGACCCCACTGAAAAGGAGAGTTATAGACCCATACCCCTGATGAACATGGATGCAAAAATTCTAAACAAGATACTAGCTAATAGGATCCAACAATACATTAAGAAGATTATTCACCATGACCAAGTGGGATCTATCCCCGGATGCAAAGCTGGTTCAACAATCATACAACAATGTGATTGATCATATCAGCAAGAGAAAAACTAAGAACCATATGATCCTCTCATTAGATGCAGAGAAAGCATTTGACAAAATACAGCATCCATTCCTGATCAAAACACTTCAGAGTGTTGGGATAGAGGGAACTTTCCTCGACATCTTAAAAGCCATCTACGAAAAGCCCACAGCAAATATAATTCTCAGTGGGGAAGCACTGGGAGCCTTTCCCCTAAGATCAGGAACAAGACAGGGATGTCCACTCTCACCACTGCTGTTCAACATAGTTCTGGAAGTCCTCGCCTCAGCAATCAGACAACAAAAAGACATTAAAGGCATTCAAATTGGCAAAGAAGAAGTCAAACTCTCCCTCTTCGCCGATGACATGATACTCTACGTAGAAAACCCAAAAGCCTCCACCCCAAGATTGCTAGAACTCATACAGCAATTTGGTAGCGTGGCAGGATACACAATCAATGCCCAGAAATCAATGGCATTTCTATACACTAACAATGAGACTGAAGAAAGAGAAACTAAGGAGTCAATCCCATTTACAATTGCACCCAAAAGCATAAGATACCTAGGAATAAACCTAACCAAAGAGGTGAAGGATCTATACCCTAAAAGCTACAGAACACTTCTGAAAGAAATTGAGGAAGACACAAAGAGATGGATCTTTTATCACAAAGAGAATTACAAGCCTGGACAGGTTTTGCTCACACCGTAGCATTGTTCCTCTGGTAAACATTTATCTTCTCACAGCTTTTATGTAAAATATCTGAGAATCTAGCAATTAGTTCACCTCTGCTTTATATTTTTTTGAGAAAGAACTTTGTATATTTAGAAAAGTAGAAAGAGGCAGAGGTATTTGTTAGACACTCATATTTAAGTCAAGATGCCCTGTGAGGGGGATCCCTGGGTGGCGCAGCGGTTTGGCGCCTGCCTTTGGCCCAGGGCGCGATCCTGGAGACCCGGGATCAAACCCCACGTCGGGCTCCCGGTGCATGGAGCCTGCTTCTTCCTCTGCCGGTGTCTCTGCCCCTCTCTCTCTCTCTCTCTGTGACTATCATAAATAAATTAAAAAATTAAAAAAAATTTTAAAAAAAAGATGCCCTGTGAGGTCAGAGAGCCTCCACGTGGTCTGACAGTCACAAATAAATTAAGATTTTCCTGTGATTATCCATTAGGGTGCAGATCAAATAACACTGTCTCACTGATGAGGAGGCTACATTCTTCAGGTCATGATTTTATTGCTTATCTTTGGACTAAGAATCCCTGGTCTTAATTAGATAAATGAAGTACGATATAGTTTTATTTAGCAGGATTGTTTTCTCCGGGAAGGACAGCAGTGGTGCCAAGTTATTTAAGAACTGTCAAGTCAGGCGGACCCTATGCAAACCCCTAGAATTTAGTGTTCATATGCTGAATGAATACAGTCATAGATGTTAAATACAGGGGTTCATGAGGCATTATCTCAACCCAGATCCTTTAAAAAGATTTAAAAGCTGGGGCACCTGGGGGGCTCAGTGGTTGAGCATCTGCCTTTGGCTCAGTCATGATCCCGGGGTCCTGGGATCGAGTCCTACATCGGGCTCCTTGCGGGGAGCCTGCTTCTCCCTCTGCCTGTGTCTCTACCTCTGTGTGCGCGTGTGTCTCATGAATAAATGAATAAAATCTTTTAAAAAAGATTCAAAAGCTTTTAAAAAATGATGATATAAATTAATAAGTAAATAAATAAATAAGATGATGATTATTATATTGAAGGTTTCCTATTTCCTGGGAAAATCCTTTAATACCTATGAGGTTCCTTAAAATTAATATTGGCTTCCTGCAAATTACTTATGGGGAAATCCCAGAGAAAACATAACAATCGTGAATTTGGCATGCCAAATACAGTTTGTGAGCTATGGGAACCTAAGAGAAGATAAGCAGAACTTCAGGAGCACTGTTACCACCGCAGGCTCCACAAGATGTGCTACTGAAAAGCCCAAAAACCAGCACACAGCCCAGTTTCTGCTGCCATCGTGCTCACAACACCAGGACGATTCCTGCGTCCCATGGTCTACTACAGGTACATATGCTGCTACTGCTGGGAAAATAAAAATGAAGCGTACATAGAACATCTCTGCCCTTTTGTTGCAATTTTCTGTGAATGTGCAACTATTTCAAAGTAAAAAAAAAGTTTAAAAAATAATTCATTAATTAATGGAAAGGATTTTATCATGGGGTAAAAGGAAGGATGAAAAAAATATGTCATTTCTAAAATCCCCTTTGAGAATATAAATAATAGTGAAAGGGAATATAAGGGAAGGGAGAAGAAATGTGTGGGAAATATCAGAAAGGGAGACAGAACATGAAGACTCCTAACTCTGGGAAACGAACTAGGGGTGGTGGAAGGGGAGGAGGGCGGGTGTTGGAGGGGAATGGGTGACGGGCACTGAGGTGGGCACTTGACGGGATGAGCACTGGGTGTTATTCTGTATGTTGGTAAATTGAAAACCAATAAAAAATTAATTTATTAAAAAAAATAAAATCCCCTTTGAATTTTTCTCATTCTAAATTGAAATGTTAGTTTATCTGGAACATCACGGACAAGTAAGCAGATCTATGGATTTTAGTATTTAGGATTACTTAGTATCACGAGGTGAACTATCTGTGAATTAGAAAAAATCTTCCAACGAGTACCAATTTTGTACTAACAGGCAGACAGACCCGCAGGGCGAGCAGTAGAGGAGGCCCTGGGGGTGGCTTCGAGGAGCAAGCGAGCATGGGATGTGCCATGACTCACACTTTGTGCCACGCACGTCACAATGGCCACAAACTGAGCTGTGAAAGGAGGAAAAGGCACAGTTGTAGGGAGTAATCAACCCACCAACCAAACAGTCTGTTTGCCCACCTAGCGGCTGACCTCGTCCTTCCATCTTTTACACCAGGCCTGTCATTTCTGAAATTCTCCCACCTGGCAGGGAGGAATGGAAATCCCTTTTGTTTTTGAAAAAGTGATTTGGAGGGGGGGCCTGGGGGTGCAGTCGGTTGAGTGTCCAACTCTTGAATTCAGCTCAGATCATGATTTCAGGGATTGGGATCAAACCCCAAATCGGGCTCCATGCTCAGCTCAGAGTCGGCTTGCGATTCTCTCTCTCTCCCTCTGCCCCTTCAGCTCATGCTGCCTCTCCCTTTCTCAAGTAAATAAATAAATCTTTTTCTCAAGTCATTTGGACACATTGGTCATAATTTTCTATAATAGATATACTTCTAAAAATTCTCTCTGAAAGCAAAACAAAGCAAATCATTTCATAAAGTTATCTGAAAAAAAAAGAAAAGTCCTTGCGTACAGCTGTGAAATGCAGTGTTATTTATGATACCGAGGAAACAAGACAGCCAATGTCACATACAGGGTTATGTCATGCACCGAATAACAGCCCCAGAGACAACAACATTTAATCCCCAAGCCTGTGGCTATGGCACCTTACATGGTAGCAGGAACTCTGTAGGTGACATTAAGAGTTTTAAAAAATAGGTGACTTTCCTGGATTATCCTACCTCAGTGGGTCTCATGGAATCACAAGGGTCCAGAGGGGATGAAGGCAGGTCAGAGCAAAAACAATGCCAGGCTGCAGACTTGGAAAGTCGAGAGAGGGGTCACAGGTGGAAGGAGGAAGCCTCTAGAAGTCAGAGATGCAAGGACATGGATTCTCTACAGTCTTTGCAAGAAATGCCAGGTCCCAAACTCTTTGGCTTCCCTCACTATGAAATAACATACGTATATTGTTTTAAGTTACTAGCGTTTTGGTAATTTATTACAGGTTGTAGACGTTGTTGTGGTTGGGATACACTGCTCAATGGAACTTCAAAAATTCTATGCCATGATGTCTCTGTGACAAAGCTAGTGAAACATAAACCGGGCGGAGTGTGAGCACACCAGCAGTGGATAAAAACCATCAGAGATAGATGGACCACAAAATCCGGCACAATCTACTATATCTGCTAGAACACGGCATTTGTAATCGAGCAGTAGAGTGATGCTTCTCTGTATCTTCCCATATTTACCATTTTCCTGTAATGAGTATTTATTTATATTAAATAATATAGTAAATCATAAACCACTTTGCCATTCTTCAACAGAGACTAAGGACATCCGTTAGACTTGTTTGTAAAATGGTTATTCATCAGTTGGGCCTCTTCCATCTCCTTCTCTATTAAATCACTGAGGTGCCTGATTATTACACAAGCAAACTCTGACCTCGTCTGAGGGTCTGAGGCACGAAACGTGCTGGGAAGCTGATTTTTCCTTACTCTGATAGCTCGGTACTTCTATGCCTCCCGCCTGTGACTATATTATTTCTCACTTTCCCAGAGGTGACAAAATTCTACCAAAACATCATCTACTTCCCATGACATACGTTTCAAAATTATGTTTCAGAAATAGAAGCAAAAATTCCAGCATTTGGACACTTAAAAAAAAAAACAAAATAAATGAGGTGGCTGATTGAAAGGTTAATTGACTTGGCCCAGGATTCTCATCAGGAAAAATTACTTGTACTAAAATATTATATGATGTCGTGGCCCTTGGACCAGCCACTGTGATGGGAGATGTGACCATGGTCTGGGCCAGGCCAACACCACAGACCACCCACGAGGATGTAAGCACAGCTTGAGGAGGAGCATCCAGGGGGCCTTGCTCTCATTAGCCTTCCTATGATCACCTCACTTGCAGTGGTCACCGTGACTTTTGTGAATTCAGAGTGGCCCTGCTGTGCTAATGCAGATTCCAGGCCATGTGAGCTTCGCCTAAATTGACAGAACATTTCAGCCAAAGCATTTGGAACATTATATTCATAGATATGGTCACCAAATACCTTCATCCATCCACCTCTCCATGGAATGGGATTTTTAAATAAATGTGTGAAAGATGAATGAGAAAAATATGTTTGGAAAAAATTTTAATTTTACTTCATAAGTGTAATTACAAATTGTTGCAAAGTTTGCTCAGGTATTTTCTATAGATAAATTTATTTTAATCATTTAAATATTGTGCTTTCATTATAAAATAATTTTCGTTCATTTTTAAATCCTGCTCCTGGTACCTGAATATTAAATAAATTTTGCAGTTCTTTGAAGCAGTAATATTTTTTCTAAATTTGGCCATGTGAGTGCCATGAATAAAAGTTTAAGATTTAGGATACCTGGGTGACTCAGTAGGGTAAGCAACTGCTTTCAGCTCAGGTCATGATCTCAGAGTCCTGGGATCAAGTCCCAGGTTGAGCTCCCTCTTCAGCAGGGAGCCTGCTTCTCCCTCTGTTCACTTTGCCCCTCTTCACTCTCTCTCAAATAAATAAATAAATAAATAAATAAATAAATAAATAAATAAAATCTTTTAAAAAATTAAGATGAATATAAGCATGTCTATATTTTGGTAAACATGTTTTGTTTGCCATTATTTGCATTTTATGAAAAACAGGCCAATTTTATTGATTGATTGATGATTTTATCCACTTGACAGAGAGAGTAAGAGAAGGGGGGAGCAGAGGTAGAAGTAGACTCCCCGCTGAGCAGGGAGCCCCACATTCTAGGTCTCTGAGATCATGACCTGAGCAGAAGACAGACACTTCACCCACTGAGACACACAGGCACTCCAATGAGACCAATTTAAAACTGAAGATATTTGACTTCATATTTAGACTTCTAATTTTTCGTGAATAATTGGAATTTCTGGCAACATATAGCTCACAGAGCAGTATGACCACAACCAGAACATTCTGAAGAAAATATGCATGCCTTGAAAGACATGTACATGAATGTGCACTCAAATTTCCCTCAAAGCCCATCATTTGTACAACTCATGCACGTGGTTAATTACCTACCTGATTCTTTTAGGCTTGCATTTTCTGGTAGTTATATTAGATATCCTGAAGTCCCACAGTGAATAAGGATACAAAATTGGAAGAAAGTTGTCAAAGGCGACATGTAGAGATTAGAATTGCAACCCAAACTTTCTTAATAATTTTGTAACTATTATTCTTTATCTGTCAGGAAGCATCAGGTGTGGATTTGACATGTGCAAAGAGCTGACAGTGCCTCTCTAAAATGAACTTGAAAAAGTTCTACCAAAAAGGAGTTAGACTATTACTTGTGTCTTATTCTATTCTTTCTTTTTTTGGTCAAGAGTGAACACTGGCTTCAGGCCCTGACCTTTCAATCCAGCAACAGGCAAGTACAAGGTCAAGTGCAGGGACTTATGAAGAGTATTTCCATGAGAAATGGCCATTCCTGGTATATAACACCAAGGCAGTTGGTAAAAAAGTGATAGGATTCCTCAACGTTATAATGTTAAGTTACAGTTATAACTTAAAATATTGTACTTAATAACACACATGCCACTATATGACAGTCAACAGTTTACTGGAATGAAAGCAATACAAATATATAAATGTGACAGTTCACTGACTGAAAAAGACAGATCACAAAACTGACACTGTGCAAAATGCAGACATGAACCAGAGACCTGGAGGAACAGAAGATATGCTTGAATTTTACAGGAAAGGAAAAAGTCACTTGACAAAGGCTTCAGGTCATGGGTACATCTCTGCAGAACATAGGAGCTTGCTCTAAAAGCTTCAATGACCGGAATTTATGTGATAAATTCATTACAGGGAAACATAATTTACATAATGAAAACTAACAAAAGAAAATTTTATTTCACAGAGTATTTACATTTATGAAGGAAACAATGAATCTGTATTTTTAGCTTACAAACTGCTTTCACTTATAGTTTCTTTCATATAATTCTTACAAATCTTTACAGCAAAATTAGAAATGTCTATCTTTTGGAAATGTACTTTCTTAAAAAGGCTATTCCAAAAACTATCCAAAATATAATGAAAGAAAATAAATTCCTGGGTGTTTTCAGTGAGGTGCTGATATGACTTTGATTTGTCTGGCTATAATTCTCTAGGGTCCAGGTTAATTTCTAGATTTTATTTAGTAGAGATGCAAATCATTTCTGTGCAGTGGAACATTTAACTGTAATGGTATGGTTTACGGTCTTTTTTTAATATTAATCAGTTTAATATGTAACCAGCAATCATATCCTACCATTGCCTATAAACAGTTGATTTTTCACATTCTCTTTGAATATTGCAGACATTTTAGGGATTCTCTCATTAATTACCAATGCTCATGAACATTTTATGGGTTCCTGATTTTACATTTTAGAATAATACACATTAAAAACTTATATTTATAGGACTTCCAGGGAAGCTGGTGGAGAAGGATGATCCTGAGCTCATAGTGACCCACATATACAAGTAGATAACACCCAAATTGGTGTAAATAACCCAGAAAACAACTCAAAACCTGAGAGCTAAATGTAGAAAAAAAGGCCATTGCCACAAGGTTAGGAAGGGCAGAGATGCAGCTGGAAATCAAAGTGACCTCCAAGACTGTCTGGGGAAGGAGAGATACCAAAACACAGTGATGAAAATGAAGCAGACCCCATCCTAGGCATCTCAGGCACAGGGGACTCACTCTAGGAAGACTAATTCCCATGATATTTGGTTTCAAAAACCAGTGGGGCTTACCTGTGTGAGTTCTTATGATCAGTGGAGCTTAATTCTTGGAACTTTGAAAATCAGATGTTCAGCTCTGCAAGAGTCCGGAGGGTGAGAGGAAACTGAGTCCACACCCTTAAAAAGCCAACATAACAAACAGCCCCACTAAGATACAGCACAGAAGCAGCAGTTTAAAAAATGCCTCAGATGTATGGGAGGGAGATTTATTTGCTAGTCTCAGAACATGTGCTGGAGGGGCAGGGATCTTTGAGAGACTCTTTCAGAAGCAAAGGAACTGTCAGGTATAATTTTCCTCTCCCAGCCCCCATTCCAGACACACATACACCCGTGGAAACCAGTGCATTGCCAAAACTCCATACCTAACTTGCTAATAACATGCCCCACCCCCACATTGGCCAACAGACCCAGCCCCTCCAACAGGTCCCCTCCCACACCTGCCCAGCTCACAACTTACTAATACTCTGTGCCCAACTCAGCACTGTCCTGCAGACCCAATAACTCCAACAAGCCCTCAGCAGGAGTCCATCCAAAGTGGCTCCACAAGCTTGGCACTGTGCAAGCAGCCCCAACAGGATACAACTTCAAAGTAACTCCTGCCCCAAGAAAAAAATGAAGGTAACCACATAGCATAGGAATGAGGTCAACCATCTGGTCTGATCGTAGGGCCTGCTCACCAATGAAATGTCAGGGGACAACACAGGGAAAGCACCCCATCCTACTGCATCTCTGGCAATTTACCTGGTCTGACTCATCTCAAGACAGCCCCAGTTACTTATAGACCAGTTAGGTCTACAAAAAACCAGGGAACAAACACTGCCCGAATCAGGCAGGAAGAAACACAGCAGATGACTGGACTAAAGACAAATGTAGCTCAGCCATGACAGCAAGATGCACACAACACACATAGGAGGCACCCTTAAAGCACCAGGTTCTGGTGAACAAGGTACACTGCACTGCAGGGCACTATGGAGCCTCTTCCTCATATGGCTATTACTTTCAAGAGTAGAAGACATAAGTGACTTTCCTAATAAATAGAAACAGACACAGAGAATTAGACAAAATGAGGAGACAGAGGAATATATCCTGAATGAAAGAATAGGACAAAACTATAGCACAAATCCAAGAAAAATGGAGATAAGGGATGTGCATGATAGAGAATCTAAAGTAAGCACACAAAAGTACTCACTGGACTAGAGAACAGAGTAGGGAATGCCATGAAACCCTCAACAAAGAGACAGGAAACATTTAAAAAAAAATCAGAGATGAAGATCTCAATAAACGAAATTAAAAATACACTAAATGTAATAAATAGTGGACTAGGGGAAGAAGGACAATGTATCAGTGACCTGGAGGACAGAGTAATGGAAAGTAATCAAGCTGATAAAGAGAATAAGAATGAAAAGAGGAACGCCTGGGTGCCTCAGTGGTTGAGTGTCTGCCTTTGGCTCAGGTCATGATCCCAGGGTCCTGATCGAGTCCTGCATCGGGCTTCCTGCGAGGAGCCTGCCTCTCCCTCTGCCTATGTCTCTGCCTCTCTCTGCGCATCTCTCATGAGACAAAAGTACAATATCCATTCGTGATAAAAATCCTCAACCACTAGGGGTGATGGAAGGGGAGGTGGGCAGGAGGTGGGGGTGACTGGGTGGTGGGCACTGAGGTGGGCACTTGACGGGATGAGCACTGGGTGTTATTCTGTATGTTGACAAATTGAACACCAACAAAAAAATAAATTTATTACAAAAAATCCTCAACAGTGTAGGTTTAGAGAGAACATACCACAACAAAAGAAAGGCCGTAAATAAAAAATCCACAGTTGACAATCATATTCAATGGTGAAAAACTGTGAGCTTTCCCCCTGAGATCAGGAATAAGACAAGAATATCTACTTTCGCCACTTTTTTTCAACATAGTACTGCAAGTCCTAGTCACAGCAATCAGACAACAAAAAGAAATAAAAGGCATCCAAATCAGTAAGGAAGAAGTAAAACTTTCACTATTCGCAAATAACATGACACCATATATAGAAAACCCTAAAGAGTCTACAAAAAAAGAAAAAACTCCTAGAACTGATAAATGAATTCAGTAAATTTGTAGAAGACAAAATCAATGTAGAGAAACCTATTGTATTTCTATGCATCAATAACAAAGCAGCAGAAATAAAGAAAATGATCCCATTCACAATTGCACCAAAAATAAGAATATATTTCTGAATAAACATAACCAAGGAGGTGAAAGACTTAAACTCTAAAAACAATAAAACACTGAAGAAAGATATTGAAGAAGATATAAATGGAAATATATTTCATTCTTATAGATTGAAGAAAAAATATTGTTAAAATATCCATATTACCCACAGGAATCTACAGATTTAATGCACTCCTATCAAAATACCACCAGCATTTTTCACAAAACTAGAAGAAATCATCTTAAAATTGCTGTGGAACCACAAGACATCAAATTGCCAAAGCAATCTTGAAAAAAAAATGGAAGTATCACAACCCCAAATATCAATATATATTACAAAGCTATAGTAGTGAAAACAGTATAATACTGGCACAGAAAGAGACACATAGATCAATAACACAGAATAGATTTTAAGTATAAACTCATAATTACATGGTCAATTAATCTTTGATAAAGCAGAAAAGAAAATCCAAAGGGAAAAAGACTGTCTCTTCAACAAATGATGTTGGAAAAAAATGGACAACATGCAAAATGATGAAAATGGACCACTTTTGCACACCATACACAAAAATAAACTCACAATGGATTAAGGACCTAAATGTGAGACCTGAAATCATAAAAATCCTACAATAAAGCACAGGCAAACATTGACCACAGCAAACTTTTTCTAGATAGGTCTCCTGAGGCAAGGGAAACAAAAGCAAACATAAATTATTGGGACTACATCAAAATAAAAAGCTTATGCACAGCAAAGGAAATAGTAAAACAAAAAGACGACCTATGGGATGAGAGAAAATGTTTGTGAATGACATAGCTGATAAAGGGTTAATATCCAAAATATATGAAGAATTTATCAAACTCAGCACCCCAAAACCACATAGTACAGTTAAGAAATGGGCAGAGATATGAACAGTCATTTTTTCCAAAGATATCCAGATGGTCAGCAGACACATGAAATGATGCTCAACATCACTCATTATCAGGGAATTACAAATCAAACAACAGTGAAACATCACCTCACACCTGTCAGAATGGCTGAAATCAAGTAACAAGAGTGTTGGCAAGGATGTGAAGAAAAAGTAACCCCTGTGTTCTGCTCTCCAAGCTCCATCTCATGACCCTGAGATCATGACTAGAGCAGAAACCAAGAGTCAGGTGCCCAACCAACTGAGCCCTAAGGTCCCCTTCATTTTTCTATTACTCTTTATTCGTTTCCAGGTCTTTGAGATTCCCAGTTACTTTCGCATGACTCCGAATAGACTTATTGTATCACCCTGTATATGCTTCATTTATTATAGTTCTCTCCTTACATTTAAAGTGCTGGGGAGGATGAAGAGGAAGATACTGGCTTAAATTCTCCCATTTGGTTTTCTACAAAGTTCATCAAGTTTGCTGGATAACAATCTTACTTAATAGTTTTCTTGATCTTGAGATCTCCAAATAGCTGCTTCAGGAAGATACTCTTACCATCTCTATTTCAGGAGTGAGAGATTAAAACCCTGAGAAGTGATTTACCCAGAAAACACATAACTGGTGCCTGACAGAACCAGATGAAGTAAGGTTCGGTGACCAGACTGCATGGATGTGAACATCCGACCTGAATGACAGTGGGAGGTGGCCTCTAAGACATCCCTCAAGGATCCATGCTTCCTGGTGTTCACTCCGGGGTAGCCTTTCCCGCACTGATAGACCTGGCCTGTGGTAGCAGGACACTCCAGAAATGACATGGTCTGCCTTCTGACACCAGCCCGTAAGAATCTCTTTCTTGGGTCACCTGCTCTAGGGAAGATCAGCTGCCATGTCCCAAGGATGCCCAAATTAGCCAGGCATCCTGGATGAGCGACCTTGGAAGCAGACCTTCCAGTCCCAGTTAAACCTTCAAATACCTCCATCTGTAGCCCACATCCCCGTGACAAGCTCATGAGAGACAGACCCCGATACATAATCACCCAGCTGACCCAACTGGATTCTCACCCTACACAATAGCACACACTTATTTTTTAAAGCATTTCTTATATTAATATAAATCAATTTTCCTTTCCCCTTGTCAGGACTCTGGGAATCTCAAAATTAAATCGTACTGATGCTATGATGACATTGCAATATATTGCCACCATCAATATATGTAAAATACCTTGCTGTGATTTTGAAAGATTGAAAAATTAAGATATTATTAAATGACAAAATACATAAGATATATACTGGGTGATATTATTATATAGACAGCATCTCCAGTGGATTTTCAGAACAGAAAGCCAGTAAAATCCCTCACGGTTGTAGGAAACCTTACCACAGGAGTCAGTAGTAAGTCACTTAAAAAATACTGTATCTTGTGACTTTATAAAGAAGCTTTGGGTGAACAGCAGCGACATCACATACGTCAGAGTGGCAAGTGAATGTTGGCTGGGGAAATATTCCTGAGGAAGCACTGCTCTAACTATTCCAAGAGGCCGTGCACACAGGGGGCAGGGGGAGGTGTGAACTCTGTAGTTTCACCCCAGGTTTGCTATGAACCTAACACTTCTCTAGAAAATAATGTCTATTTTATATACACACATGCTTACATACATACATATAAAATACACACATATATGTTATACATAAAAATACATATAAAATACATACATATATCTTATATAGTACAATGTGTGTCTATATTATGAGATATATAATATATAGATGTACTTATCTATCTCTATATGTACCTAATACAGATGCATATCACCCATATATTATATATCTAGCATAAATTTAATTCATTTAAATATACTTGTATATGAAAATTAAAATAATCTGAAATTATAAACAGAAGGAAAACAATACTGATGGGAAAGGCTGGAAAACTTCGTTTAACTGTTCATTGTATCCACACGAGCATACATAGAACCTAAAGGCCAGTAAACGTCTGAACAGTGAAAATAGTTTAAAATCTGATAGAATATAGTTTCTACGCATCCTGACGCCTATGTATGCTGTGACTCAAGAGTCCTTCTCTTTCCTTGGGATCGCCTGACCTTGTAAGGGCAGAGGACAACTGGGGGACAGCCTTATATCCGGAACCTCCTCAGAAATTCATCCTCAATTTACTGAGTCACAAACATCACCCAGGGAGTAGTCTGTGCTATCTTTGAGGTATTTCTACATTTAACGTGAATCGTGTGACTCATCCGAGGGATCTCTGCAACACACCCACCCTCTTGTCACAAAAGGACAGATCATTAACAGAGAGAACAACTCTGCAGACTTCTGATACACTTAATACCAGTACAGACAACTCAATGACCTGTTTCTACAACTGTGAACTTTTACTTAATGAGGAAAATATAGGGGCACCCGGGTGGCTCAGCTGGTGAAGCCTTTGCCTTCAGGTCAGGTCATGATCTCGGGGCCCTGGGATCAAGTCCCACATCGGGCTCCCTGCTCAGTGGGGAGTCTGCTTCTCTGTCTCCCTCCGCTCCTCCCCTCTGCTTGTGCTCTCTCTCTCTCTCTCTCTCTCTCTCAAATAAATGAATAAATAAAACAATTTAAAAAAAAATAAGGAAAGTGTATATTTTAAACTCCCCTATGGACACATGCACTAAGTTTTGTTCATCAGCAATAAATATTACTTAAATTTTTAATGTTTGCCTTTGGCAATAAAAGTGGTGCCAAAGCAGACAGTATGGTTATCAGAAAAATGTAATAGTCTACTTGTCCAGTAAGAAGAAATAGATGACACACTCATCAATTCAAATCACTTTTGTTTTCATAAATGCCCTTATTGTTAAAAGTAGTTTAACAATACAGAAATACACAAAGTATTACTTCCATTAAAAGTTATTGATTTCAAAAAATAAAATAAAATAAAATAAAGTTATTGATTTCAAGTGCAGTGGATTCTCATGTTTGCTGAGCACATGTCTTTGCCTTCTATTAAAATCTCCATCCAGAAAACAGACTGTAATCAGGGTTTGGATCTTGAACATGAATGTAGAATTGGGAGAGTTATTTGTCAAAATGGATTATTTCAAAAAAACATAGTACTCTACGCATTCATTCTCGAGAAAATCTCCAAGATCCAAAAGATACTCCTTTTTATAGGTCTTTAGATATTCTCTCACAGAGTATAAAATGTAAGGACCCATACTCTTCCATGAATATTTTATACCCCTTAAAATTCACTGTCAGCACTAGCCTTCTGGTCGCATTTCTTTTTCTCTAAATATCTGCACAATTCTGACATATGAGTGAACATTATTTTCACAGCAAAATTGTCCTGCTCTTCATCAAAGACACCAAGCTCGTCTGATGTGAAGAAGTGTTAGAAAGGCAATCACTACATGTCACAGGAGACCAACAAAAAAGATTCCATACCCAAGGATAAACTAAGTAGTTCATTAGGTTACCATCATCCTTCCAGTCTCATGAGTTCTAAAAGGAAACACCAATATATATACACTGATAACTATAAATACCAGACATTATACTTTTGGCTTCATTTTCTATGAATTTCTCTATAGTTCCTAAAGCAAAGCCTCTCTACTTTGGAATCCTGTTGCATGGTACATTTTTTAGTTATGTTTATAAAAGGATTAACAATGTAATTCTGAAATATTTTAAATTGAAAAATCCCATTCTCTTGGAAAAATGAATCTGGAGAACTGAAATTTTACAAAAGTCTAACTTAAATGTTTAAATACCACTTGGCAGAGATCAAAGCTGTATTTTATTTAATATATGCTTCAAGGTACATGACAAACACTTCATACTGAAAGTTCCTGCAAGAAGGTATAGTCAATAATATTCTAAGGACCTCTACAACGTGCTACAAAAAATATGTATATATTGTGTGCTTTGATTTGTTTAGAGAAACAGGCTCCTTTTGACATTGAACTTTCTCAGTTTTATATTAAGTGCCATGAACATTAAAGGAGTCAAAATGATCTGCACATTTTTATTCTAACACTTAGGTACCTTCTTTTTTTTTAAGAATTTATTATTTATTTGTGAGAGAGAGAGATACCGAGAGACAGTACAAGCAGGGAGGAGATGGAGAAGCAACCCCCCCCCCCAAACAGGGAGCCCAATGTGGGGACACGATATCAGGACCCTGAGAGCATGACCTGAGCTGAAGTCAGATGTTTCACTGACTGAACCACCCAGGCGCTCCAACAAATACATATCTTCTTTTTGTAACTGCTTTTATATTTGATGATGAGAGGAATCTGAAAGCCAATCAACTTGCCTCCCATTCAATCAAAACTCTGATAATTGTCAGAATAGTAAAGACAGACACAAACAAAAAAAGAATAGTAAAAAACAAAATCCCCTGCTGCTGGTAATTTTGAAATAAAGAAACTGATTTATTACTGTAATGATATAACATTTTACTCAATTTTCATATTTAATGCTATCCCATTTCTGAAGCTGGGCATTATTATTTGTTTTTCAACTGAAGAAAAGTGTGTTAATAAATAAGAGACTCACACCAATACTAACCTAAGAACTTAGTAAAGTGACTTACTATGATAAACATCAAAACATTATACAGGTTGTAATGTCACATATTACTTTTTCAAGGCTGAATATAATAGACTTTTAAAAGCAGTCTGGCTCTCAAATGAGAGATTCAGATGTATCTCCATTTCTTTTATGCAAATTATAAGGATAAAAGACATAAAGGAAGAAAATTAGTACCATTGAGATTTAAAGGGAAAATAAATCAATTGTCTTAAAAGTGTTATTTCTCAGTGACCTTTCTGGGATACCTTCAAAGCCAGTAAGATGCCTGGACAGACACTTACCCAAGGCATTAGGACAGTGAAAAATTAAATATTAGTAACAACTTTGCATTTGGCTTAGAATGTTGTCTTGGAAGATAAAAGAGCCCAGGATCCTAGGGTAGGGCGTTAAAACCTATCTGCTGAAAAGATTATTTTAACTCACTGTTATCTTTCTTCTTAGAATTACTATGGAAATGAAGACGTTATCAAGGGGAACAAGGACAAAGAGTAAAACCTCACTATGTAAGGATGTGGCAAAATCATCACCAATGGCAAATAGGTGGTGTCCTTTGAGTTTCCTCTATGACTTCTGAGAGACATTCACACCTCACAGCCTAACAAGGGCTGCCCTCCTCCTGGGTGACACCGTGTCAGCGTGTGCAGTGTGTATCAGACAATCAACAGACACTCAGACTCCACAGTCCAGCAGGGCCCGAGGTCCTCCGGTGACACGGTGTCCATCTGTACAGTGCGTATCAGACGATCAACAGACACTCAGGCTCCACAGTCCAGCAGGGCCCGAGGTCCTCCGGGTGACACCGTGTCAGCATGTACAGTGTGTATCAGAATATGTAAGATGTAAAATGTTACTTGCAAAAACGTACAGGCAAGAAAGGAGGTTTCTTAGTTAAGAATTTAAATGAATAAGGGAGTAAAAATTAACACCAATGATTAAAATTAGTTATATATCAGACCATCAGCAACTCAAATATCAGTATCATTTAATTTTGCGAATTTGAACATTCTAAATGAGGGGTTTTCAAAATTTCTGCTGTAAAGCACTAGATATTAAATATTTTAGGCTTTGTGACTGACAGGATATCTGTTCCCATCACCTAATTATGCCACTGGAAAGACGTAGATGAACATGGCTGATTCCACTAATATATTATTAACAAAAACATACTGTCCTCATGGATAGTAAGTCCATCGCTACTTTACATAAATAATTTTTATCATAAGTTTAATTTCAGGTGTGTCATGTGTAGACCTATCCTTACTGCTTTTACCTGTAAACTCCCTAGAATTTAGCAAACATGCACACATACACTACAATAAATATTATATGTACTTGTTATGTGTGACAAATGTGTGTGCAAACACACATATATGGTAACATATACACATATTCATATATATATACACATAGATTTATATAATACCTGTTTTTAATACATTTGATACAGTAGTCTTTCTCAATTATGGAAGAGATTTGGTTTCTATATTTACCCAGTGGTTATAGAAGCACTTCACAGGTGATTAAACGTGAATTAATTGTAAAGAAGATTCACGGTATCTCCCACCTTTTTTAAAAAAAGTCAATTTTACTGTGATATAATTTATACATAATAGACTTTTTTTCTGTACTTAGCAACATTTAATATAATGAAAGAACAGGTTTGTTTGTTTTTGTTTTTAACTCAAAATAGGAAGCATCACAGCCTCTTAAGAGCAACACATTTAATACATTCATAAGATTTCAACGAAAACCATATATCAATCATGCTAAGGTTTTCAACCTCCCTCAGACAACATGAAAACACAGCACTCGAATCGCCTATTTTGACAAGCGGAACATGAAAGCTCATTTTGACACAAAAGTTAAAAAATAAAATCAAAGCAACGTTGACTTAACCCAGCAGCAGCAGCAGGCTCCGGCCCCGCAGGGCGACCCCAGGGATGCATTCCTGCTGCAGCAGAGTGGTGTCCCCAGCGCTGTCCCTGGTCTCCCACCGTCCCCCTGGGCTGGTGTCCTCCCCTGCCCTCCGCCCTCTCCATCCACAGTAGAGCACGTGTGGCCCTGCTTTATGGTGTCACCGTTGGGTCTTCTGACACTCTCTCCCTGCAAACTTGAGAGAGCCTGCTTTCTGGTCTCCCAGACTCAAGTGGCTTCCAACATTTTATGGAGGAAAAATATTCTTTGTGATGATTAGATCTAAAGTAGTGGGCTGTCCGGGGTGGACAGAGGTGGGAAGACACCCTCAAACCTTCAAACCTCAAACCTTCACAGCTGCACCTGGAGAGCTCAGATCAGTTCTTCCTCGGTATCTCCGTGCCACCTCCTTGGGCCCCCGTGGGAAAGGGAAAAACCCTCTTTCAAAGTCTTCGGATTCTTTCAAACTCACAATCCGCAGACACCACTGAGAACAAGCCAGTGCTGGGATAGATCTATAAATCAAGAACATACATGATGCCTGCTTGATACGTGGTCATCAAGGCCTCACACGTGACCATCTGTGACATTACTTATTTACCTTATTTTGGAGACAAAGTAATTCAGGCACAGGAGTTCGGGAACCTGTCCCGGAGTCACACTGATGGCAAGAGGTGAGAATGTGAGCATGAGCCCCCCTGCTGCAGGCCCCTACATGCAGGACAGCCACGGCCTCCCCGCTGGGCCCCCCGGGACCCCAGCAGTGTCGCTCCCCAGCCTGGTGACACCCGTGTGACGCTTGCCAGGGCAGTGACACACATTCCCGCTTCCACTTCTCATCCCGTGCACCTCGGGAAACCATAATGCTCTCTTCCTCCCCCTAAGAGACCTCTGGCCCCGGAGTAAAGGAGCCCTTCATCTCTTCCGGTCACAGAAGTTGAAATCATCTTTTATCCTGTGGCTATGAGCTACTCCAGCAAGATTCTTAATTTCCAAAGATGTGGAGAGTTTCAAATCAAATATGCATCTCATCTTGTTGATTTTTAGGTTTCTGCTTGTGTTTCTTTTATATGAGCTGTGGCACAGGCAACTTCTAGCTGCAAACGTGCCCAGGAATTTGTGTCATTGGCTTGTTTTCTTCTCATTTTTTTTGTTTTGTTATACATATTTTTTTTTAATTTTTTTTTTTTTCAGTGAGATTCATTCCTCCTCCCCTCACCCAAAATGAGATTCTGTTTTTTGGAGAAGTAGTGGAGACCACTCCCTAAGAACACCAGGTGATCCAGTCTCTCAGCCAATTCAAGCTCACAGCTCTGCAGGCCAGGGGTCTGATATCAAGGCTGCAGCAGGTCACGCGGTGTTAGGGGTGAGGGGATGCCCTGGGGTCTCTGTCACAAAGCACTGACCCCATCATGGGGGATCCACCCCATCACACTGGGGGTTAGGATTCACATGTGGACGTTGGGGGTACAAACATTCAGTCCACAGCGACAACTTCTTTACTTATGTGGATTTTCCTGATTGACATATCATAAACTAAAATAACCATAAACACCAAAAACTCAGTTCTTGCTCAGCCCTTTTGGCCATTGTTTTCTCTTTCTTTTTATGTTTATTTTTATATTTATGACAGATGTTATGGATGAGGTCACGGGGAGGAATGGTGCTTCCCTTTCTCCCATGTTCAATATACACTCTATTTGCCAAACATTCAATGTTTCTCTGTTCCTAACCCAAGTTCTCTTAGCCTTTGCATCTGCATTTAATGTTCAGAACACTTAATTTCCTTGAAGACCCTCCTGTTAGCCCTTTCTAGGTACTTGAGCTCTATTTACAGAGACCGGAAAAGAATGATCACTACTTCTTCAAGGTGTTCTAAAGATAAAAGGCTGAAAATAAATGAAGCACTTGAAATCTCTAAGGCTTTTTCTTTATTATGCATTGCTCAACATTGATGACCTAAGTTCCCCCAAATTAGTTTAATTCCATGCATACTTTCGGAGTGGAGATTCTGGGCTAGAAATTCAATAGAAAAGTGTGTCTGTGTGTACATGTGTGCACGCATGTGTTTGCATGTGCCTGTGTGTACACAGGTGTGTTGCACATGCATGTGTGCATGTGTGTGTGCAGGTATGAGAAGGCATGCATGTGTGTGGTGGTACATGTGTCTGCATGTACATACTTTGAGTGTCTGTGTGTGTGCACATTTGTGTTCAGGTGTGGGGAGGTTTGTGCGTTTGTATGGGGCTCGTGCAGGCATGCATGTACATAGGTATGAGTGTGCATGTGTATGCATGTATGTGTGCAGATATGGGGAGCTGCTTGCATATGCACATGTATGTGTGGGGTGCATGGGGCCTGTGTGTGCACATGTGTGCAGGTGTGGGAGGTGTGTACATGCATGTGTATGTGTAGGGCACCTTGTAGGGGGTGGTATGTACATGTCTGTGCCTACAATCCTAATCTCTATGAGGAGCATAAGGCTTCTGGGATTTCCCACTGGTTTGACAGAGCTCCTTGTGAATGCAGAAGGCACAGGCCTCAAGCTATTGTATACATGTCGAGGTCATCAGGAGAGACTAATAAACACTTCTGCACAGTTTTTGAAAAAAACCTCATGTATGTTCACTTGTCCCTTCTGAATATTGATATTCTAAGAAATAACAAACACAACATGCATGGAAGAGAGCTCGATAGACACAACACAGTTGTGTTTCTAATAAATATGGACACGTTTGTGGTTCTGTGAGGTGCACCTGCTGGCACAACGTTCCCCTGAGTGCATCTGCACTTGAATGTGTCATCATAATTTTTACGACAGTTCTCAGAAAACATTCACAGACCCTAATAAAATGGTGTTCTCGGAACTTCCCCCTCCAGCCCTCCTCCCGTCACCTCTGAGTTAGATCAGAAAGGCTGTAGAAGACCAGGGAAGGTCACTCTCGACCAGGACATGAGCCGTGGTTTAGAGAACACCTGCGCTCTCCACCCCCACCCCCCACGTCTTTGTTTTTTATTTATTTATTTATGTATTTATTTATTTATTTATTTATGTTTATTTATTTATTATTGGAGTTCAATTTGTCAACATGTTGTATATCATATGTACAACATACGTGCCACATGAGCATATCACCCAGTGTTCATCTCACGTCTTTGTTTTAGGGCAAATGGGCAAAGAGAAGGAAGCACGAGCCAGGCCTGCAGTTGCAGTTTGCAGCACCTGCAGAGCTCTGGTGAGGCTGAGGGAAGCCATGAGAGCAGCAGCCAAGCACGCTCAGGATCCAGACATCAGGGAAGGTGAAGAAAGCAGTTAAGGCCTCCTGAGCAACCATGTGTCCAGTGCTCCAGTGTGGCTCTTATTAATAAGGTGAATGAGCTGGGCTCGGAGGCAACCACTCAGGCCATGGCACAGCCCACGTCCCACCTTCGTGTGGCTCCTCACCCCCTCCGTCCTGCTCACATGGAAGGAACAAGAGAGGACAACAAGGAGATGGGATCGGGCGACATCCACGGGACCAGGCTTGCCCTGCACCTTCACATCTTGTATGGATTTTCTTGTGTTGGAACTAATTTTACTCTTTTTTTTCAAAACAAAAAAGTGCTTATTAATATGCTTTAATAATGTTAGTTTTTAAAATAGAGGCTATGACAAGAACATACTTTTAAAATTTACAATCACCTTGAACCACAGATGATTGTAACAGTTGTGAATTACCCATAGAAAACCTTCCAAATTTTTTGTTTTTGTTTTTGTCTGTGTATAAATACCTTCCAATGTTTACAAATACAACATCATTTACAAGATAAAACCAGTAGTTCATGCTTTGTCATCTTTCAACGTTAACAATATAGGGTTACACCATCCTTTTTGGTAGTCCTTATTATATCTCTTAAAAACTTTTATTTGACTGGGTGACAGGCAGTGAGGGGGCACTTGACAGGATGAGCACTGGGTGTTATACTATATGTTGAAATGGAACTTCAATAGAAAAAAAAAGAAACCTTTTACTATTCTTTTGTTATAGTTCATTAAATTCTTCAGATGGCTATTAAATACAAGAGTTGCTATAAATATGCTGAAAAAGACATTTATGCTTAAACAACTTAATCCTAAATGTGTATTTTTTGTGATTGAATGATGGGTCCATTACACATCTTTTCACAACTACTTTTCCAGACAGTATTCCTATAAAGTACGCCTTTATCTCAGTTACTTACTCACAAGAATCATTTCACCCCTTTAGTTTAGAACTACTGCCAAACAGTGAAACACCAGGACACCTGCACCCCGATGTTTCTAGCAGCAATGTCCACAATAGCCAAACTGTGGAAGGAGCCTCGGTGTCCATCGAAAGATGAATGGATAAAGAAGATGTGGTCTATGTATACAATGGAATATTCCTCAGCCATTAGAAACGACAAATACCCACCATTTGCTTCAACGTGGATGGAACTGGAGGGTATTATGCTGAGTGCAGTAAGTCAATCGGAGAAGGACAAGCATCGTATGGTCTCATTCATTTGGGGAATATAAAAAATAGTGAAACGGAATAAAGGGGAAAGGAGAAAAAATGAGTGGGAGATATCAGAAAGGGAGACAGAACATGAAGACTCCTAACTCTGGGAAACGAACAAGGAGGGGAAGAAGGGGAGGATGGCGGGGGGTGGGGGTGACTGGGTGACGGGCACTGAGGGGGGCACTTAGCGGGATGAGCACTAGGTGTTTTGCTATATGTTGGCTAATTGAACTCCAACAAAAAACAAATAAAAAATTAAAAAAGAGGAAAAATAAAATAAAATTTCCTTTCAGCTTAAAAAAAAAAGAACTACTGCCAAACAAGTACAATGGAAAAAATCTACTACTATTTTAAATTGTCCTTTTAAATTCATTAATGAACGACCATCCTTTTGCCCACTATGTATGGGGTTGCTCACCTCTTTCTCAATAATGCGTAAAGTCTGCATACAGAAAGGATGCTGACCCTTTGCATGCCGTGTGTGTGGCAATGTTTGATCAAATATGCCATTATTTTTTAAAATGCTGAATATGGTTTTGTTTCTGTGAAGTGTAAAAAGATTCCTGAGGTCACCTTTCTCACCCTGCCCTCCACAGCTGCTAGTGTGGCATCCGTGTGACTCTGGAGGGTGGCCCGCGGGCTCCTGGATGCCAGGCAGCAGCCAGCCCAGGCCCTGTGAGCCTGAGCGAGCCATGGGCCACAGGCCCCGTCCCCTCTTGCTTCACCAGAGCAGACCTGAGATGAGTGTGATCACAGCCTGTGCTCCCCTTGCTGCAGCCGAGCCACTCTCTTTCCTAAAGGTTCTTCTCTCAGCACCGCACATCTGCAGAGCACGGGACGCAGGCAGTGACCTCTGTGTCATGCCTCCTGTAGGGAGGATCTAAGAGACTCAGGGAATATCTAACTCAGGCCTTGCAGTTATTTTTAAATAAAAGGTTTAGACAAATACTCATTGATTTCTTTCTACGTACCAGGCAGTGAAGTCACCCCCAGGGACAGAGCCGTGAAGAAGAAAGAAGACAGAGCAGTGGCTGCATCCACTCTGCCAAAGGCCCAGGCTCGGCTCTCAGGCAGAGTAGAAGGTCCTGCAGATGTGAAGAGAACATAGGGAGGCAACGTTGTACTTACATGTGGGTGAGATCTATTCTATTTATTTATGAGGAGCTGAACAAACTTCCTTCCTAACCCCATGCCTTACGTCTCAACATCTAAGCTCCTTCAGCACTGTGCTCCCCGCCTGAGACTTGAGTACTTAATTTTATTTTGTCATTTTCATTCTCAAAATCATGTACAATTATATTTCCAGGACTGTCATATCTGATTTCAAACTAATAATTTAATGGGATTTTAGATGTTCACTGGAGATAGAATTTTTTTTTTTTGAAAGCAAGAGAGAGAGAGAGATGTCTCTGTGCGTGTGTGAGCAGGGGCAGCAGACAGAGGCAGAGGGAGAAGCAGACTGACTCCCTGCTGAGTGCGGAAATGGAACGACCCAGGCTCGATCCCACGACCCCGAGATCAGGACCTGAGCAGAAACCAGGAGTCTGGCACGCAACCCACTGAGCAGCCCCCCACCAGGCGCCCCGACACCCGACTTTAAAGACCATGGTTCTAATCCATGCTGCACTGGGACCTCACAAGGACAATGAAATGCTAGATTAGACACCGAAGTCCAGCAAGCCCACTCTAACAACATCATTAAGCAAGCAAGCAAACATATACGATGTGGTCTTACTACCCAAGGCCCAGACCCATGCCCAAAATATTTGATATAAATCACTACGTGGATGTTAGACATTTAATAAATGCCATCAAATGGTTAAAAAAAATAACTAGATAAAAAAAATTTTAAAAACAACTAGATATCTTTGACTCAAAAAAAAAAACTTGAAATAAAATACCTGAAGATTCCCAATTTTATTTACAAACAAATTTCCCATTAATGCATAGATTTTTAAAGGTAGTTGAAAGAAACTAACTTACTCAGAGTAGTCATTATATATGTATTATATATTGTATCAATTGTCCTCCAAACTATTATCATTAATATAAACAATGGCTACTGCTTCTGCAGCTCATTAATATTCCATCAACAATGGAATCAAGGAATCTGAATAGATTACATTTGTGTATAATGGCAAATTACATATTTCCTAGAAATTATGACCATTTTGTCATTGATTACAATGCATTAAAACAGACATCCCATCAAAAGTGCATAGTTTACATCACAATAGAGAATTTTGCTTCATATAACACAAAGAAAATTAGCTTCCATACGATTCCAACACTAATGTGCAGTTAATTGCTCTCCATAAATTATTCATTATGCATTACACAGACATTAATCAAAAGTTGCTAACAATTTTAACCCACTGAAAAGAAGCAGTCAAAATTAAGCCCCGAGCTACACTTTTAACTAAACCGATTTATTTTCTAGTAGTAGAAGAGAAATATGGAAAAAACATTTAAATAACAGTCCATTTTGGTGCTTAATTCTTAGGAAACCACAAACCATTAAACTAATTAAATTGTATTGTAATATGTAAATTGTTTACAGAGGGCATGTTGAGAAATGTAAGCTTTTCTGGATTTCACACACAGAATCATCCAATTAGCCAACTTCTGATTCCTAAAGACCTTTTGTTCCAGATGGACACAGATATTCTCTGTTTCAACTGATGTCTTTCTTGATGACAGTTAAGACAGCAGCAAGTTTTCTGGTTGAAAAGAGTCAAATTCCTCTATGAATGACTGAACCTGGCACTGACTTATGACATGGCTTTTCTTTTCTTTAAAACGTGTTATACTATATGTTGGCAAATCGAATTCCAATAAAAAATATACACTATATATATTATTTATACATATATATGTATACAATATTTATATTATTTATATATATTTATAAATATTATATATAATTTTTATTGGAATCCAATATATACAAAATATATATAGTCTATTTATATATAGTATATATACTATACATATATTTTGTGTATATATGTATATCTAGTTTGTAAATATATACAAAACTAAATAAATAAACAAAAAATTAAAACTAAATAAAACAAAACTAAATAAATAAACAAAAAATTTGAAAAGTAAAAAAGTGTTTAATAGAAATGAGTGTTTTCTACTAATATACAAAGCTGCTTCATTTGTTTCTGTTATTTATTTTTCTTGACCAGACAGGTCTGCATGGATGGAAAAATTGGTAAATGGTGATAGTTTTACAAATATTTTACAAATATTTTAATATTTACTAAAATATTTTACAAATGTTTTCGATATGTGACTGCATGGCTTTTACTAAAATTGAATTATGGGAATTTCTTCCCATTACCTGTAATTTTACTCAGTCATCTAAAACACTAGCTTTCTTGGCAGAAGAGCAGAAACAAGCAGAGAGCCAGAAAGTACTGATGAGGATTCAGGGAGGTACTCGTGGAATCAACCCTCCAATGGCGTATGAACGAGTCTGTGGACACGGCCCCATGTAGCACGCACAGCCTGAGAACATCTGGGTCGTGGGGACCAGTGGGTGGCACATATGGGGACAGACCTGCCCGGCACCCCAAGAGTTTTGATCACTGACCTCACACTGGACCCACAACACTCAGGAAGCTGATCAGAATGTGTGGCCACACTCAGCCAGGTGGACTGCCTTCTAAATAAAATAAAGGCAGCGACATACCAATGTTTGGCCACAGGAACAAGGTGTCCAGAATCACAACAAAAGACTGGAAATGTCCAGGCTACCATCCAAAATTACGAAAAAAAAAAAAAAAATTACTTCACACGTGTACAATCCACAGAGCCCAACGTCAAAACAGCACAGATAATGAAATGATCGGACAAATACTTAAGGACAGCTATTTTAAGCTACCCAACAAGTGATGGTAAATGCTTGTTAAAGGATTAGGAATATAGTAACTCTCAAGTAATTCTTGAGAATCTTTTCCATTACGTATTATGTACTATTAAATTATAAGATTTTCTAAGTTCAGGAAAGGTTGCTGAATTTAACTCACAGCATCTACTAAAGTAATCAAATGATATTTTATAATATAAATGATAATATAAATGATATTTTATAATATAAATGCAACTTCCATCAAGCTGTCTCTTTCAAAGCAACTGAACCATATTTTCTTTTATTTTTATTTTTATTTATTTATTTATTTATTTTCAACCATATTTTCTAACACTGTGTCTCCCTTTCTAAAATATGACAGGCGGCTGAACTCATGTCCCTTCCCACACGTGATAGCTCCTGAAATCAGAGTCGGTGAGAGGGTGTGCACAAGCCACAGAAACTGCCCTCTCCCGTGCCCACTCTGCTCTATTCAGGTGCACAGCTTGGTTCCTTTTTTTTTTTTTTAATAAATTAATTTTTTATTGGTGTTCAATTTACCAACAAACAGAATAACACCCAGTGCTCATCCCGTCAAGTGCCCCCCTCAGTGCCCGTCACCCACTCACCCCCACCCCCCGCCCTCCTCCCCTTCCACCACCCCTAGTTCGTTTCTCAGAGTTAGGAGTCTTTATGTTCTGTCTCCCTTCCTGATATTTCCCAACATTTCTTCTCCCTTCCCTTATATTCCCCTTCACTATTATTTATATTCCCCAAATGAATGAGAACATACAATGTTTTTCCTTCTCTGATTGACTTACTTCACTCAGCATAATACCCTCCAGTTCCATCCACGTTGAAGCAAATAGTGGGTATTTGTCGTTTCTAATGGCTGAGGAATATTCCATTGTATACATAGAGCACATCTTCTTTATCCATTCATCTTTCGATGGACACCGAGGCTCCTTCCACAGTTTGGCTATTGTGGACATTGCTGCTAGAAATATCGGGGTGCAGGTGTCCCGGCGTTTCATTGCATCCGAATCTTTGGGGTAAATCCCCAACAGTGCAATTGCTGGGTTGTAGGGCAGGTCTATTTTTAACTCTTTGAGGAACCTCCACACAGTTTTCCAGAGTGGCTGCACCAGTTCACATTCCCACCAACAGTGCAGGAGGGCTCCCTTTTCTCCGCATCCTCTCCAACATTTGTGGTTTCCTGCCTTGTTAATTTTCCCCATTCTCACTGGTGTGAGGTGGGATCTCATTGTGGTTTTGATTTGTATTTCCCTGATATCAAGTGATGCAGAGCATTTTCTCATGTGCATGTTGGGCATGTCTATGTCTTCCTCTGTGAGATTTCTGTTCATGTCTTTTGCCCATTTCATGATTGGATTGTTTGTTTCTTTGGTGTTGAGTTTAATAAGTTCTTTATAGATTTTGGAAACTAGCCCTTTGTCTGATACGTCATTTGCAAATATCTTCTCCCATTCTGTAGGTTGTCTTTTAGTTTTGTTGACTGTATCCTTTGCTGTGCAAAAGCTTCTTATCTTGATGAAGTCCCAATAGTTCATTTTTGCTTTTGTTTCTTTTGCCTTTGTGGATGTATCTTGCAAGAAGTTACTGTGGACAAGTTCAAAAAGGGTATTGCCTGTGTTCTCCTCTATGATTTTGATGGAATCTTGTCTCACATTTAGATCTCTCATCCATTTTGAGTTTATCTTTGTGTATGGTGAAAGAGAGTGGTCCAGTTTCATTCTTCTGCATGTGGATGTCCAATTTTCCCAGCACCATTTATTGAAGAGACTGTCTTTCTGGTTTCTATGTCAGGATGCTAGAGCTCCGTAGGTAAGGGGAGGAAAAAAGAAAGAAAGAAAAAAAAACAGACAAACAAACAAGGATTTCCTTTAAAGGAAGAGAACTTATGTTAGAACAAGCAGTTAAGAATAAGAAACATCAGGATAACTGTTAAGGACTCACAACTGTTAGCCTTGACAACAATAAACTCCAGCTTTACATATTTAAATGTGTCCCTAACAGAATAAGGAGAATTTCCGCAGTTTCTTTCTTTCTTTCTTTCTTTCTTTCTTTCTTTCTTTCTTTCTTTCTTTCTTTCTTTCTTTCTTTCTCTTCTTTCTTTCTTTCTTTCTTTCTTTCTTTCTTTCTTTCTTTCTTTCTTTCTTTCTTTCATTTTTTATTGGATTTTGATTTGCCAACATATAGCATAACACCCAATGCTCATCCCGTCAAGTGCCCCCTTCAATGCCCGGCACCCAGTCACCCCCACCCCCCACCCACCTCCCCTTCCTCCACCCTTTGTTCATTTCCCAGAGTTAGGAGTCTCTCATGTTCTGTCTCCTTTTCTGAAATCTGATATTTCCCACTCATTTTTTCTCCTTTCCCGTTTATTCCCTTTCGCTATTATTTATATTCCCCAAATGAATGAAACCATATAATGTTTGTCCTTCTCTGATGGACTTATTTCACTCAGCATTATACCCTCCAGTTCCATCCATGTTGAAGCAAATGGTGGGTATTTGTCGTTTCTAATGGCTGAGTAATATTCCATTGTATACATAAACCACATCTTTATCCATCATCTTTCAATGGACACTGAGGCTCCTTCCACAGTTTGGCTATTGTGGATATTGCTGCTAGAAACATCGGGGTGCAGGTGTCCTGGCGTTTCATTGCATCCGAATCTTTGGGGTAAATCCCCAACAGTGCAATTGCTGGGTTGTAGGGCAGATCTATTTTTAACTCTTTGAGGAACCTCCACACAGTTTTCCAGAGTGGCGGCACCAGTTCCCATTCCCACCAGCAGTGCAGGAGGGTTCCCCTTTCTCCACAATGGCGGAAGTTAATACCTTCTAGAACATGACCAGCATACACAGAGCTCTTTATTCATGTGGAAATTGAGACCGTCACAGGTTTCCATTGGACAGGAATGAAAATCAAGGTACAGGAGACCGTGCTCGCGGGGAACACATGGCTCACATCAGCCATGGGTGACACTCAGAGACAGTACACTCTTCCGGAATGAGGACTGTCCTCTGAAATGTCCACAACTTCATGCAGACATTATAACACAAGCAGAATGTCTACATTTGCAGATTTTCATATTAACAAGATTGAGAAACTGAGACACCACTTAATCTGAATTCTATACAAAAAAGTAAATTGCATTTCAAACACAAGCTACCAGCCAAAGGAGACCTTTAATGAGTGACTGCTCTCTCTAAAACCAGTAAATCACCCTAGTTATAGATAATCCAGCTCCTCAGATAACCAATAACCCCATTCCTACGAATGGGAAAATCAACCAAATCCAACTCTTCTGAGAAAAGCTTTCACACGGTCTGCCCAAGTGTGAAGACTACTGTAGATTTTTCTAGCATGTTTATTCTAGTTAACCTGATCCATCTGGAAAAAAAAAAAAACAAAACAAAACAGGAAAACAGAATAACTGTCTGCTCTCGTCACCTTTGGCATTGTTGTGGATGCCTCCACCCAGAGCTGTATCCATGGGGGCAGAGGACAGCTTGCCCAGTGGTGTCAACGACAACGCTGATGCCGTCTGCCCACAATCTGCCCACCAGGAGACCCTCGATTCCGAGTGGCCCTGCTGGCACCACCTGACGGGGACTGTCAGTGCTCACTCGTGTGGCCCCGGTGGCTGCTAACGATCCTGCCTTGACCTGCCAGCAGGTCCTTATTAAGGACACGAGATCTGCAAATCTCTGGTGTATCAATTAGCAGAAATACATGCTGTCAACTTTAACCTCCAATTAAGCATTCAAAGCACAGAGCTGACTGCCTAATATGAGGCACATGGTGACTTTCTAGATGTCCTGAGCACTTGGTCCTGGTGTTGTGTGGGTGTCACATTACAAAGATTATGGTAAAGAATCTCAAATCTGATGAGTTACTGAATTTGCGGGTACTGCTGAGGTGGCGTTAGGAGTAGCGGGGAGGGGGTTAGAAAGTGACCGTGAAAGAGCCTCTCTGTCCCTGTCTGGAAAACAGCTGCAGACAAAGGCAGAGGAGTTCATGATAACTTTGCTCCACCTGCCTCCTGAGCCCTCATCGTCACACCTGCAGTCATGTGTGCACAAACCACACATACACCTGCCATGTCTCGCTCAGTCAACAGCACCTTTTGTATCTCAGACACGTCCTAGTTTCTGTGATAGAAAATAGCTAAATAATAAGACTCATAGTTCAAAGTTCACAATTGGGCTTTTACTTTTCCCCCACAAACTAATTAGTTGAAAGCACCTACGTGAAATGACATCAGTGGCCCATCCCTCTGAACATGGGCCTATTTTGGCATGTTGAATTAAAACTTCCAATCCATAAAGCTCTCCACTCTATAACGTAATATGCTTTTGAATTGATCTGTGATAGTTCACATACCAAAATGAATCTTTTGATATTATATGAAAAAGAAGAGCAGCTACCATTAACTTCACACTGATTATAGGCACTGTGCTACGACGAGGCCTCTGCACACAGAATCCATGTGTGCAGTGACCATCAGGGCTCATCTACTGTGTGCAAGACACAGTGCTGGGTGGACAGAGCCGGGCAGGGGAAAAGCTCACTGCTTTAGGGCAGAGGAGAGAGATTTATAAATAACAAGTGACCAATAAGGAAGAGAGAAGCACTACAATAAAAATAAAACGTCATAACAGCTTAGAGTGTGTACAGTGTTGGATGAAAATCCTCATGTTTCTATTCCAAGTTAGCACAGAGGTCATGGATTCTCCCATAGGGTTTCCTCGCCCCCTAAATCACTCCCGCTAAAAGGTTTTGTTCAGTTAGGAGGTGATGAAGTCCACCCACCATAACCGAGTACTCCTGCTGAAAGTGGGTTAAGTCTACTGCTACAGCTCCCACTTTTCTCACTGGAATGATACAAAGAATGGAAAAAGATAATCCCCAGTAAGTGCTTTCAATCCATTCCATGTTACCAGATTTTACATATTAAAGCTGAAATCTATAGAAGCTCACTCTTCGTTTCACAATTCCAGTCTCTTCCACTTCTTTTTGTGGGGAAAAGAGGAGTTATAAAATTAAAATGTAATTACAATGTAAAACATCCCAGATATTATTTCAGTCTGACCCCTCAGATTCTTAGAATGTGCAGGTCGTCAGTCTCTGCTCCCAGTAATATTATATAATTGTTTCTTAAGCCCTTCCTGGTGAGTAGAAGTGAGAGGTATATTGTTAGGACTGAATTACGAGTTACTGATGTGGAAAGCTACTTCCCAGTGAAAAGACACACATGCTCACACACTTGCTCTGAGCAGAAGGATGTGCAAATCAGAAGCGAAGTACAGTATTTTAGTACTTAAAGACTTGGTAGTTTTTAATCAGAAAATCCTTAGCTCAAATCCTAGCTCTGTTACTTCCACTTCATGTCCATGCTCTTCATCTCCCTGTGCAGTAATGAGGATGAAGTCAGAGACTGTGAGGGACCAGTGAAAGAGCCTGTGTGAAGAGCTTTGGCCACTGTCTAACAGAGCTGAGATTCAATACACATGACCTCTATCATAACTCACTTAGGAATATTAAAACATAAGAAGTGCTTTTAAAACTGAAAACGACTGTATAAATGTAAGCTGTAATGGACTGCATTAAGTGGTGTGTAGTGACACATCATTCGCTGAAACACACATGCATTCATTCACCCAGCTGAACCTGATGTCCTATAGCACATCTATAATACACACAGTTGAGCAAGCTTAACTTCAAATGTAGGAATCCAGAACAGATCACTGTACTCACCTTAATAATTTTTAAAAGCTGGATAAGCTACTGGGGATGCTTGGGTGGCTCAGAAGTTGAGCGTCTGCCTTTGGCTCAGGATGAGATCCTGGAGTTACAGGATGGAGTCCCACATCAGGCTCCTGCATGGAGCCTGCTTCCCCTCCCTCTGCCTGTGTCTCTGCCACTTTCTGTGTCTCTCATAAATAAATAAATAAATAAATAAATAAATAAATAAATAAATAAAATCTTAAAAAAAAAGTTGGATAAACTACAAAGTCATAGTTTTGAAACCTAATCAGAGATTACAGACATGAAGGACTAAATAAAACTAAACTCCAGAAAGCAGCAAGCCTTTTCTCTGAAACAAGAAGCTCATGTTCTCATTTGCAGCAGACTTGAGAGGAAGATAAATCTGTCATGATCTGTCATGAGACAGGAAAAGGCAAAATCATCCAAAGTGCTGTGGGCTTTGACCTGCCACATGTGGCCTATCATCGCAGACTAGAACTCCAAGGAAACATACAGATGGGTTGTCCCCCAGAGCAGCAAAGGAAGGCAGTCTCGACAAAGCTGAGTGTCATGTGGGGCCCTACAGAAATAAAAGCTAAGACGTTGCCATACACAGGTCTTTCATGAGTGGCACATCCACTCCAGAGGCAGGGCCGCAGCGAGAGAGCACAGAGTAAGTCAGCATAGGCATGGCCAACTTTGGACAATGGCACTACAGACTCCTCCACTAATTAACACTGTGAGTGTAGGACCAAAGCCTGTAGACACCAGGGGGAGCAAGATAACTGAAAGAGATCCCCTGAAGCTGCAAACAAACAGACCAGGGACAGAAGGTCCAGCGACAAAAACAACCTGTGACCTGAGCTATATGACTCAATGAATGGCCCACAGTCTTGGAGGTGGGCATCTCAGCAGTGAGAAGACAAGGACCCCCATCAGGACTACACTGCTCAACATCAGGGCCCACAGTCCTAGAGGTGGGCATCTCAGCAATGAGAACAGGGGGACCCCCAGCAGGGCTACACTGCTCAACGTCAGAGCCCACAGTCCTGGAGGTGGGCATCTCATCACTGAGAACACGTGCTACAAGTGCTTACTTCTTCTACCCTATCAAGGGGAAAGGACTGGTTCCATTTGCAAATGTGTGAAGGGAGGTCAGAACCAACCAAACTAAAGCTGCAACAAAACCCAGATCCTGCTTAACTGCCTATGTGACTGCCTCAGACTACACTCCAGCTGCCCAGCAAAAGAAAGGATGTGACCTTTGTGTCAGTGTGGTACACTTGTGAAGATCAAGAGTTGTGGCAGAAAAAAAGAAAGAAAGCAGCAATCCATCAGGAGAGCAGAAATCAATAGTCAGGACAAGGATATATCCAAATACTGAAAGTATAAGAAAAAGTATAAAGTAGCTTTGATAAAGAGATAGTGAAAAAGGTAAACAACTTATCCAAAAATATTAAATTTCAGCAAAGACAGGATAACTATAAAACAAAATAAGTGGAAACACTGAAAAAGAAAAATATCATATAAAGATGAAGGAAAAAAAACCTTATCAACCAAGAATCCTATATCCAGTGAAACTGACTTTAACAATAGGAAGGCAAAGTAAAGATATCATCACACTCACACTTCTGGAAATGCTAACAGAAGCTCTTTGGGTTGAAAAGAAACAATGCCTGATGGAGTTCTAGATGTGCAGGAAGAAAGGAGAATATTATGAAAAGTATCGATCTAGGTAAATATAAAGGAGACTACTGCTGCTCAGTGTAAAAATATACCAATGTCTTATGGTTGATACGTAAACAAACATAAGACAACAAAAAAAGAGAGGGTGGGTGCGAAGGGAATAAACAGAATATATATAAACAGGTATATGCTCTTACATGGTTCATATAATAGCATATTTGATGATAGAATATGACATCATAACCATGACCACTGTCATTTCTCCAGCAGTTACTCAACAAGAATACACACACACACACACACACACACACGGGGGGGAGAGAAAGAGAGAAATGTAATCATACATATTTAATTCATCACAAAATAAGCAGAAAATAAGGAATAGAACAAAAAACAAATGGTATGAATTAAAAGCAAAATCCCAGAAGAGATTTAAATTAATTATATCATTAATCACATTGACTATAAATGGACTCCAAAAAGACACACAATAGCATGTTGGATTTATTTTTTTTAAAGCAAAGATCCATAAAGAGCAATATGTATATGCCAGTTCAAGACACATGCCTTAATTAAAAAGATAAATAGGATAAAATAAATGGGTGAAAAATACACCATAGGAACACTAAGCATAAAAAACAGGGCAGTTATATTAATATAAAAAAAACCACACCCTTCAACTTAAAGGATACTGCAAAAGACAAAAATGGATATTTCATAATGGTTATCAAAGAAGTCCACCCCAACCCACTCCATCCTCAATAAAGAAATAAAAAATACTAAATGTGTGCATGAATAAGAGGTCTTTAAAAATTGTAGAAGAAAAAAATGACAAAACTTAAAGGGGAAATTTAAAAATCCACAGTCTAATTTGCATATTTATGTACTCTCTTTTAGTAACTGATAGAACAAGCAGAACAAAATCAATAAAGGCATTGAAGGTAAGACCAAGTGACCTAATAAACATTTGTAGGACATGACACCCAATATCTGCATAAAATAAATATACAAACCACGATCTGGGGAAAATATCTGCAGAATGTCTATGTATCTGACAAAGGGAGCTTGTATCCAGAATACCTAACAAACTCTTTCAACTCAAGAATAAGCTCACAATCCTTTCACAAGATGTACATATATCAAATCATCACACTGTATACTTTTAATATCTTGCAATTTCACATGTCAATTATACCTCAATAAAGCTGGAAAAAATTATAAACTTAAAATCAACTCAGTAAAAAAGTTATAGAAGATCTGTACAGAACCTCAACAAGTAATATCCACAGATGGCCAACAAGCCCATGAGAAGATGCTTATGAGAAAATTAAGGAAAAAGACAATAAATTTAACAATTGGGCATGGAGCTGAGCAGACTATTACAAAATAAGTTAATGACTGGCCAGTAAACATGAGAAAATATGTTCAAAATGATTAATCAACAGGAAATTTTCATTAAAACCACAATGAGGGATGCCTGGGTGGCTCAGTGGTTGAGCATCTGCCTTTAGCTCAGGGTGTGATCCCAGAGTCCTGGGATCAAGTCCCACATCGGGCTCTCTGCAGGGAGCCTGCTTATCCCTCTGCCTATGTCTCTACCTCTCTCTGTGTCTCTCACGAATAAATAAATATTTAAAAAAAATATAATGAGATACCACTTAAATCTGCTAGAGTAGCATAAATAAAAATATTGGCAACACTAAATGTTGTCAAGATGTAAAGCAACTGGAAATCTCAAAACTTGCTAGTGTGAGTGCAGAATGATACAACCACATTCTAGAACTCTTCATAGTGTCCCATAGTGTTCAAGCTAAACATACAGCTATGCTATAACCCACAAATATCACTATTAAGTATATACCCAGTGGTGCATGGTCTAGAAAGACAATCATATTCTCACTCTTGGAACTTTGGAAGGGCTTGAGCATTTGGACTTATACTGATATTGTGAATTCTATGAAGATGCTGTTTTATATTAGTAATTGCTACTTTAAAATTTATTGATAATGACACATTTGAGATACCTAACAGAATATTTTAGGGGTGGATATAATGTACATTTGCTATATTATTTGGCAATGTTGAATTTTGTCATTATAAACAAGAGGAATAAATGGGATTGATGAAATTCACATGAAAGTTTAAGCATAGATAGTAAGTAGTCCAGTATCTTTTGAATTCAACTGAAAATTCAGAGGATGTGGTAAAAACAGATAGTGAGAAAAGAGTTTATATGTTACAGGCACAGAATTAATTCATGCTATGTGTTTAATTTAGATAGAAAGTAAATTAACAATATGTGACTTTTTATAGCAAAAAAAGGAAATATTACATCATCATACCATAAGGTATGGATCATGGCATCATTCTGTAGCTCAGTCATGCCTAAACTGGCCACTCATTGGTCACAATCAGGATGTCTCATTCTGCCCAGAGTGACAATGATTTCTTCAAAAAGTGCCCACCTTGGTGGTGGAAGGGGAGGAGGGTGGGGGTTGGGGGTGAATGGGTGACGGGCACTGAGGGGGGCACTTGAGGGGATGAGCACTGGGTGTTATTCTGTATGTTGGCAAATTGAACACCAATAAAAAATAAATTTATTATTAAAAAAAAAGTGCCCCACCTTGTTTTGTTCTATCCAACCATCCCCAATGGTTGAGACATGTTCTCAGGGGTTATTACTGGATTCTCAGAACAAAAAAATATTTTAACTTCTATCTCTATGAACTTTCACTCATTTTTAAATTTCTATGTTAAGTATTTTGTAATGTGCATAATGTCTAGGTAGAAGGGTACATGTGCTGACTTTAAGTATAAGAGTAAATATTTGAAGTCTTCAGGAATTAGTATATCTGAAAGATTTTCTTCTTTCTCAAAATAGTAACTCCATGAACTCTTATGTATAATAGAAATTGCATTGGAAATGAAAATGTTTTGAAAGAACACTTCTCTCTGGGTATATGCACTCTTGTCTTGCTCAGCTGTTTTATGTTTCCATGATTTGCAGTCTGAATGATCTTCTGGATGTATTAGTGGCATGGAATAGACTATAGATATAGACATATATATATGAATTCTAACAAATTATTTCACACTGTGTTCAAGACAGATGACCTTCTGCTATATTCACAAACTCTGGGAAAGGTATGGGACCACTGTACAGCCATCTCAGCAAATTACATTACTTCTTGGCAGTTTCTAGAGGGAGGGAAGCCAATAATTTCAGCTGAAGTCATCATTTGCCTCCCAAGCCTCTTCCAGTGACCCTCCGGTCAATAAAGCCTAATATACTAGAGGAACCAAGAAATCATTTCCACCTCATAAGACTCATTTATTCCCATAACAAATGAGGATTCATTTACTTCCATGAGCAATCTAATCCTTGAAAATAAAAAGCTGATCAAGAACAAGTTCTATTCATTTCAGGGGGGCCCAATAATAACACTCTATCAGACACATATAAAAGTTATAAAAAATCCGACTTATAAAATACCAACAGTAGTTTTACCATATGTTCTAGCTTTCCACTTAGAATTTTGACCTTTCTTTCCTGGATTTTTAATATTCTACAAATGTACTGTTTCTGAACTTGTAGTCTGTTTGGATTCTAACTCATTGTTTTCAAACCTATCTATACCATCTGGGAAGTCTTCGTGTAAAATAGTCCCACAGGGCCTACCCCCAGGAATTATTTCAATAGGCCTTTATTAGAGTACAGGAAACCAAACTGTCAATAACTTTCTATACAACTACATTTGGTGGCTTGAGAGTCTCCTCTCACAGCTAGATCTGTCAGTGAGACACTGACTAATAACTTACTTAGTTTTTTCTAAACATGAAGTGTTTTATTAATCCTGAATTATTGGAATATTTTTTTCTTAGAAGAAAGGAAATAAATCTCTTCTAGTGGACAGCTGAGTGGGAGTCTAATTTGGCTTCACCTACACTGAGAATATGTCTCAACTGTCTCATATAACAATAAAAGGTCGGCACCAATATTCTCTTTCCCAAGAACTGATAGTAAAGGAAGTAAGATTCAAGGCAAGCACATTTTACCCAGTAAGTTGAAATATCAAAGAAAACAAGGTCTCTCCCATTATTAAACTGTGAGCCCCAACACCCTGCTCTTCTGGATATGGAGTCATGGAATTATCTTTGCCTCAATGTTGAGACACTAGAGATCTACTGGGCAGAGGGAAAAAGATGCCAAAATGTTTGTCTTTGGGATCATATGTATTCAAAGTTGTGCCCAGGGCTTTCCACAGAACTTTGAACTGAGCCTAGACCTAGTAAATCACCACAGTCAACTAGAGATGTCTCCAAGCAAACCTTTAAACCTCATTTCATTATTAAAACTAGAGACAGACAATTCACTGAGACAATATAAAGATGGTAACTACAAACATGAAAAGTGGTTCAAGATCATTAACCATCAAATAAAAACAAAGACCATAATGGGATCTCACTGCACACCTACCAAAATGACTAAAACCAAAAAGTACGGTACCACCAAATGCTGGTGAGGAACTGACTTAGACACTGCTAATAGGAATGTCAAACAGTACGCTACTATGGTCAATTTGCCAGTTTCTGGTAGAAGTAAAAATGCAATTACCATGTGATCCAGCAATTGTATTCTTAGGCTTTTTATCCCAGAGAAATAGAAATTTATATTCACATAAAAGCCTATATATACATGAAGGTTCAAAGCACCTTTTTTTTTTTTTTTAAATAGGCCCAAAAAGGAAACAACTTAGATGTCCCTCAACAGGTGAACTGTTATACAAGCTGTGGTCTGTCCATATAATGGAATAGTGCTCAGCAATAAAAAAAGAAAAAAAACTACTGATTTGCAACATCTTGGAGGAATCTCCACTTTAAATTCAAATTACATGGAGTGTGAAAAGCCAATCTCAAAGGTTATGACCTCTTTGACTCCATTTATAAAAGATTTGTAATGACAAAATTTATGAAGAGCAGGTTACTGGTTGCTAGGAGTTAGAGATGGGGAGACGCAGGAGGGACTGTGACGGTGTTTTAAAGAGAATACAAGGGACACCTGGGTGGCTCAGCAGTTGAGCATCTGCCTTTGGCCCAGGGCGTGATCCTGGAGTCCCAGGATCGAGTCCCATGTCAGGCTCCCTGCATGGAGCCTGCTTTTCCCTCTGCCTGTGTCTCTGCCTCTCTCTCTCATGAATAAATAAAAAAAAAATCTTAAAAAAAAAGAGAATACAAGACCTGCTTGCTGCAAAGGAAGTGTTTCGTATCTCAACTGTGATGATGAGTACATGAGCCTACATATGCGATACACTGCACAGAGCTAACACACAAGCCAGCTCACGCAAAACCAGGGAAATGTGCATACAAGAACTCGGCGGTAGAAGGTCAATATCCTGGTTGTGACCTTATAGCATATTTTGCAAAATCTTATCATTGAAATGCACATGGAGTTATAACTGTGCGTGATTACAGATTCTCTCAAAGCTGCCTCTGGGGACCTGGGGACCTGGGGAGGGGGGAGAGGACCATGGCCTCATGGAAACTTCATTTGGAAGACTGGTAGAGGAAAACATCAGAATTGCAGCTAATAATTTTATATTTTAACTTCAGCTTTAAATTTTTTTAAGATTTTTAAAATTATTTTTATTATTTTTTATTTTATTTATTATTATTATTTTTATTATTTTTATTATTTATTATTTTATTTTTTTATTATTTATTCATGATAGTCATAGAGAGAGGAGAGAGAGGCAGAGACACAGGCAGAGGGAGAGGCAGGCTCCATGCTGGGAGCCCGACGCGGGACTTGATCCCCAGACTCTGGGATCTTGCCCTGGGCCAAAGGCAGATGCTAAACCGCTGAGCCACCCAGGGATCCCTAGCTTTAAATTTTATAAAGTATCAAATACTAATGAAATTAAAAATGTTTATATTGTTTAAGCAACTAAACTTTAGGGGCTCTTATTATGCAGAGAGACTTTTTATAACAGGTACCGGCCAAAGTGAGTGTCAGTTTTCTGACAATACTTAGGAAAGGAGACCACCTAAGACACACAGAAATTTTCAATTCATAATAAAAACATTACAATCTACGAGAACACTGATAAGATTTCTGTCTCTGCAAAAATCAGAGTATTTGGTGTTGAATCTATCCCCATATCAAGAACAATTAAGAAACTGGGGAAATATGCAAAAAAGTTGCAGACATTGCAAAACCTGCAACACAGCACTAGTAAATGACACAGCTGATCTAAATCTTGTAATTTCCCTGAATTCCTGCCTGGAGGCAATTTCTTGTTTGTAGCAGAAAGGGCACCAGAAAAAGAACCCATTAATCTCTCAGGATTCAAAGAAAACAAAGTCAGACTTGAGAGAGAGCACACCCACTAAAATTTATACGCAGAGTAAATAAGAGAAAGGAGAATAGGATAAAATAATCATTAATGTAGGAGTTGAAAAAAAATAAATTAAAAATGGCAATTTTCGAGAAGAAAAATGTTAGTATCCAAAAATTACATAGTGAATGGGCTACTAGGTAATCCAGAAGACAAGGTCAGTGATCTGGAACATGCAGAAATCAAAACTACTCACTGAAGCAGACAGGAAACTATGTTGAGAAAACAGGGGCACCTCCAGGCACACACCCCACGTCTCTGGGCCAATGGGTTTCCAATCTCTCAAGCAAGATGCTAGAGGCTATACCACAATTAATAACAGGCTCCAGTTTGAGTGTTTGGTACAGGACAGGCTGTAAAACAAGATATCCACATAAGTAATCCCTGAATCCTGATGGGAACATGATTAGGGAAATATGAAATTCATTTCCAAAGATGATGAAACTGAGGCCCTGAGCATTTCACCAGCCCGATCAATACTGGCACAAATAATCAGTTCTGCCTTAGTCACTACCCAATTCTACTTCCCTGCGGTTGGAATAAAACCTCTGAAACCTCCTCTGGAAATGCAGAGCTGCCCTTAGGAGTACCTAGAGTTCATGAAGTTCTATCGTTTTATCCTTCACTATGTCTCTATGGAGCCTCACGTGCTACCAGTAGGTATCCCTTTCGCTGGGGAACAAGATGTGAATAAAAAGTGAACTGGAAGGCTGCCCCCTGGTATGGGCTCCCTGTGGCCCAGCTAAAAGCAGGGTCATAGTAACTACCAGCAGGAAAGGAAACATCATCCAAGGAGCAGCAGAGAACTGTCCAAAGCCAGGACCTGCAACCCCACCTCCTTTCAGCCCTGGTCTGGCCTCACCATAGGGGCCCATCACTGACAGCCTCAGGATGTGTAAGAGGAAATCCAGACTCTCAGTCACACGTAAGGATGAACAGTCTGAGTACCTCCAGGCCACAATTAATTGCTTAGATTCTCTCACAGCTGATGACACAGAAACTCTGGGGTCTGCTGCAACGCTACCCGAAAATGGAGAATTCACATGCAAAAAGTGAGAGACGTAGAAGTGACTTGGCATTTTGGCTTTTCCCCTGTTCTGTGTGTGTTTTCTGTCCAGGAGGAGCTTGTAAGAACATCTGTGATTACTCAGCCGATGAACACAAATTTCCCCTCTTCGTAGGAGAATGGCCTGAAAGGGGGAAAACACAGGAAGAGGAAGAACCAGTGTGGGACCAGGTCTGCAGACACGCGGCACACGGCACGTGCATGCTGGTGACTCCGTATCCACCGGCTCCCGTGGAGTCCTGCCCTGGGCACAGTCCTCACTGATGCACAGCCCAAGAAACCCTGTTGGGGCCCCACAGTTGAAATAATCCCACCTCAGCTCCTACAGGAAACCTGACCCAATTCTAAAACCCGGATGGATCAAAAGTGGATTACAATTCTTGGCCACGATGTATAGTCGTCATGGTGCTTCCTTCAAGGCCAGCATAAAGGGAAGCAGAGTCCTGTGGACGTAAGAGCACCAGGATCCTTTCCTTGCAACATATTCACAAGAAATAGTGATAATAATATTCACAGCCACTAACTTGATGAGTCCAACACTTCAACCACTGTGCTAAGTCATTTCGTGGATTATGTCAAGTTTTACAGACAACATTATGAGAGAGATAGCCTGTTTACGAATGAGAAAACCTAGGAGGAAATTATTTGACTTGGTGGAGACGGCATAGATATGAGCGGTGGACCAGGACGGGAAGACATCCACTGGACCAGTCCACGCCCACAGTGCTCATTAGGACGGTGGGGCTCAATGACAACCGTCATCCTTGAAATATGCACTGTCTCCCTCATATGTGTGTGCATCTCATAGTTGAATCTCTCGGATTCAATTAAAAAAAAATACCTCTGCCATTTCTCCAACAACAAAATTCCTTACCTGAATTTACAACTGAAGAAGCAGGAAAGTAAAACAAAATATAAAACAAAAGACTGTAGAGGTGAAACTCTCTTTTATGCCCAATCTGTAAAAGTGCTATTTTTCTAAGTAGGATTATGAATGCTGGAACTCTGTTCAATAAAACATTTATTAGGCCAAGGTGACTAATGCCACACTCATAAAGTGCTCTTCATAGAAAACATACTTCACAAGAAAACAGCTAAATAAAATGGGCTGTAAACACGGCTTCCGCGCAGACCAATCAACAAGAGACCTGAAAAAAAAGGCACAAAATAATAGAGCGCCAACATCATGAAAATAAAGAATGGATTGAATGAAGGCCTTTATCTTATATTTATACTTATGAATAAATGAGGCAGGCTTGATATCACGAGATAAACAGTCTTCAAATGAGGGACGTTAGAAGAAAAACATAATAACTATTATGTAAAAGCGTTTTTATCTCGCAGAGAAGAAAGATGAGCTGTGGAAATTTAAACGTGATAAAATAACGACACTGCAGGACTCGGTGAATTTGCCAGGCCACAGGAGGCGCCTTACGTTTTCACTTGAAGTACCTGTGGCTAACCTCCTCTTGAGACACCGAGGGCACCAATTCTAAAGGACATGATAAGTACTGCACTGCAGTGTCCTCCCTTCGGGGAGACACCACATTCACCAAGAGCCTATGACAGGCAACACGGGCTCTGCTGCTCCAAGTCACATTCTTTTTTAATCCCATAAATATGTACAACCGCTGGAGAGAATGAATTACATCATGGGCAATAGTGAACCGTGCTGCAGAAAAATGAGAAAAAAAAAAAACAAAAACACCTGGGTTCATTAATGGACATACTACTATTTGTTCCAAAATGCTTCCTACATATTATTCAGCCATTAGAAATGACAAATACCCACCATTTGCTTCAACATGGATGGAACTGGAGGGTATTATGCTGAGTGAAGTAAGTCAATTGGAGAAGGACAAACATTATATGGTCTCATTCATTTGGGGAATATAAATAATAGTGAAAAGGAATATAAGGGAAGGGAGAAGAAATGTGTGGGAAATATCAGAAAGGGAGACAGAACATAAAGACTCCTAACTCTGGGAAAGGAACTAGGGGTGGTGGAAGGGGAGGTGGTGGGGGGTGGGGGTGACTGGGTGACGGGCACTGAGGGGGGCACTTGATGGGATGAGCACTGGGTGTTATTCTATATGTTGGCAGATTGAACACCAATAAAAAATGAATTTATTAAAAAAATGCTTCCTACATTTAAAAGAGAAAGCACCACATGGTTTTGATGGCTCTTTCACCAGTCTGGCCCTTGTCATCCAAAATGGTAATGCCAACATGTGTGCACATGAAGATCTGAGGAGAAGTCGTTAATTTTGATCCCTGTCCCCGGCAAACATTCGTGGGGCAGAAAGGTGATGCTCTGTCTACCTGAGAGAGCAAGCCCAGAACTGTGCGTAGAGTAATTCTCCACATGAAGAGTGGTTTACCCATTTTTCACTAATCTATGTGTCTTCTTACTCTACCTTAAATAATGTGATTTTATATTGCATATTTCATCAAGTTAGTATTATGTACTGTACTTTAAAGAATAAGAAAATTCCAACCTGGGGATCCCTGGGTGGCTCAGCAGTTTAGTGCCTGCCTTTGGCCCAGGGCATGATCCTGGGGTCCTAGGATGGAGTACCATGTCGGGCTCCCAGCATGAAGCCTGCTTCTCCCTCTGCCTGTGTCTCTGCCTCTCTCTCTCTCTCTATGTCTATCATGAATAAATGAATAAAATCTTAAAAAAAAAAAAAGAAAATTCCAACCTATAATATTTAGAAACAGAGATTTGGTGAAATCCAGTGTAAATCTTTAGTAAGAAATAGGTTATAGTGAAGTGGATATTTAATGTATAAATGGAAATGTATATACAAAGGAAAAAAAACCCTCAAGAAGATATTTGAGGAAAGAAAAAAGTGGGCAAAATGGGAAACTAGTATCATCTAGGCTTTAGTATCATGCTTTTAGCAGGAAAATCTGTAGGTGATCTCTGATGATTGGGATTACTCTCTAGTGAATAGCTATTACTTGTAATAGATTGTGCCTTCTCAAAATTAATTTAAAAAAAATACCTATGTAGGCATCTGGAAGTGTTTTAGTAGAGGGACAAAATCAGAGAAAAAATGAAAAAAAAATGAGCTTCATTCATTCATCAGCCCGCTCACCTCTGTGCATCTACTCTCCCAACTATCCATGCCCACACTTTGACCATCTTGGATAATGTCCAAAATTTATAAAGCCTTCCCACCCTCATTTTTCTTCCTTTGAGAGCAATGATGATGTGCCTTCTTTGTTGTTATTTGTTTGTTTCTTTGACTATACTGAACCCTTAACTCTGAAGTAAGGTACTAAGGAATTTAAATACAAGATGTAAGACTGAGTGGGGTTTAAACCCAAGCATAAGAGGTACTTCAACCATCCAATGTTAGATTCCCAAACGTGAATACAAAGATGAGTTATCACCACATAATTACTGTTGGACCTATGAAAATCTTATTGTCCCCTGGAACCTTTGTGAGCGTGTTTGAAAAAAATGGTTTCTATAGATGCAATTAGCTAAGGATCTCAAGATCAGAATATCTTAGCCGTTCCCTAAGACCAATGTCAAGTTTTCTTGTAGAGAACAGAATGAGGGAAAACACGCAGAGATCAAGCCATGTGAGGAGAGAGACAGAGATTGGTGTCATGCTGCCACACGCCAAAGGACCACCTGCTCCACGAGGAGCTAGAAGAGGCAACAAGGAGTGTGGTCCTGCCAACACTGTCATTTCAGACTTCTGACCTCCACAATGATGAGAAAACAAATTTCATCATAATTTGTTCCAGAAGCCCTGGGAAACTAATTCACAAGCATACCTCCCTTATCAAGTAAACAGAACTGAAGTGACCATCTGGTCACTGGTGCATGTGGTATGTGGGATCGCACAGGTCACTGTGTGCTGACAGCATCACCCTAATGGCTGGGCTGTGGATATCCAGGGTTTCAGGTGAGAGGTCACTGCAGCATGGACATGTGGGGTGGGAATGCATGGAGAGACACCTGAGACACACTCAGGGGACAGAATCGCAGGACGTGATGATGACTGGGACACCTACGCCTGAGGAAAACCAGGTCTCAACCCTGACTCAGGAGTCTGTGCTGATGGAAACTAGCCATGCCAACTACGCATCAACCACTCCATGTGTGGAAGACACATTACTCCAAAGGGCAAATGGTGGGATAATATGGAATACACCAATCTCCATAAAGCACCAAGTTTGGGGAACTTTTAAGGAAAATAGCAATAATGGTTATCCTTTGGGCCATTTGGCTGAACCGTTGCATTCTTTAATATCACCTTAAATTTCTGCAGTGATCATTTCCTTTAGCTCTTGAAGCAATGGTCTGAACACTGATGTTTTATTTAACATTTGAAAATCCCACTGCACTTTACCATTTGTTTGTAGGGCAAAAACGTTAAGCGTGTACGCATCTTGTTCATGTAAAAGTTATTCCTTTTCACTGAGGAGCATCTCTGCTTCTACCTCATTCCTGATGCCTGCGCATTAACTCACGAGAGAACACATTTAAATAATGTTCCACATCTGGTCCTTGCTTCAGAACACTTGGATATGCACACTACAGAGTAAAATCAAAGGTTCCCTGTTGTCTTCACTACACTGAGCATTAAGGAGTGGAATAAAGCTTACAATTAGTGTCCTACGAAATCTAGGTAATAATCCTACAGCAGCATCAGATTCCTAAGACCCCTGCAGGTGTACAGTATGAATGAAGCCGTTTCCCCGGAAAGCCCTTGGGGACAATGGCTGTGCTTCTCTTTCCTGATCGAATCATTAAAGAAGGAAAAATTTTAAAAATAATGGTGTGAAGCCTTAGAAGGCAAGCTTGGAAAATAAAACGAAGCTGGACAACCACTCTCTTAAAGAAGTAACTAGAAAAAAATGGTATCCCCCCTGCCCAGTCATTGTTCTAAGCCCAGGTGAGTCTACTCTGGCTCTGCTCTCCTTGTGCGTATCCATTTCACCTCTCACTTGCTTCTTTTAGAAACTCAATAGCCCCTCCCCAAAGTGAAGGTAGGTACACTGTGAAACCACTTGCAGTTTTTATTCCATTGTCATGACCAGTTTGTCTTCTCTTCTAAAGTGAAAGTATTTTTAAGGCAGGGGACCCACTTGTACCCCAATCCCCACCACAACACCTGGTGCCTGGTGGCACGTCGTAAGTGTTCGCTAGTCTGAAGTAGGACATGCTCCCTCTCACTCTGTGTTCCTCACACCTCTGTCCATCCTTAATCTGTTCTAAGAAACCTTGCAAGCTCATTATTTCTCCTCCAGGCTCCTAAAAATATAGAAACCACCGGCCTTACATTTTCCAAGACAATCTTAAGTGTCTTACCTACCCAAATAAACTAACAAATGCGTTGCCTACCCTTTGTCCGTTATTGCACTATGCAAAAAAAGACTGGATGGATTTTATTAAAATTGATATTAGTTAACATAAAATATAGACTTCATATCACACCTCCTTAAAAAAAGTAAAAGGAAACTTTAGGAAATTCTGGGAGGAGCCCAAGGACACAGATATTCTTCCCAACAACTCCAAGTGTGAATCTATGGGAACGGCTACAAGTGGGCAAGCCTGCGTGTCGCAAGGGGAGCAGTACTACTTCTCCCTGGGAGGACCACTGTCTGCATGGAGAGGGACGCCCCACGGAGACTGTGTGACCATGCATTTCCACCCTCAGACCACCACTGTCCAGAGGAGACTGGCGTAGCACCCCGCACACGGCTGAGGATCCCTTGCTGGTGGCTGCTTGGTGCCTTCCTTACAGATGGGAACGCTGACTTTGCACAAGGGGAGCCACAACCCCAGTAAGCCACAGCACGGACACAGTTAGGACTGAATCCAACTATCTGTAGGTCAAGTTAAGGCACCTCTAGGCAGTCAATGTTTCAACAAGTGTTTTAAGATGAGTGAATTAACATAATATAAACATAATCAGATAAAAATCACATGTAAAGCAATTCTTTTTAGCAAGTGTGGTGTCTACGTGGGGTGTCTCTGGATGAGATGGGGGCCCCCAAATGTGGAGCAAGGGTAAGGTGGAAGCCAGTGGTGGGGGCAGTGAAGAATTCACTGGATGCAGAACAAATGTGATGGAAGTGATGGACGGACTACAGGGCAAGGGGGACTGGGCAGAACCCCAGGGGAGCAGCTCTGAGAAAGAGGCTGCTGTTGCAGGGGATGGGGGGTCTAGGAGTCTGGAATCTTTCCTTCTCAGCTAACTGTGCCTGGTGTCAGGAGCCCCCTGGTCAGTTAGGGCCTGTGGATACTCTGAGTTGGGCCACCCAGTGGGCCTGGCCTAAACCCCCCTGCTTATCCGTGTGCCTGAAAGCAGCCTCCACAGAAAGGGGGGAACCTTTCCTTATGAGATACTCTGTATTTTCTGTCATCCATTTATTTGCTGAATATTTGCTTCCTTTGAACAATACTTTTCTTTTAACGTGTCCTTTCTCCCCAACTTGGCTGATATCTTGCAAACTGATTGTTTAATGTCTCTTGAAACCATCTCAGTCTTCTCCACTATTAACTCCCAACAATGATTTGCAGGTTAAATTGATGTACAACACTTTGTAACTCAAGTTCTAAAAATCGTATGCAGTCATCCCATAATAAGGAGGGTGCTGCAAGGTCTGGAGGCCACACACGCATCCACGGGCCACGTAACTCTTCATCATTGTTGGCACTGGAGATGATTATCTAATTTGTCTCCCTGTTTTTGTTTCTAAATGTGTTCCTGTTCAACATCTCACTCCAAAGGAACGCTCTGTGACAGGATGCTGATTGGGGTGGGAGACAAACATTCTTATCTCTTACCTCAAACTAAACCTGCTCATGGTGGAAGACAGCAAGCATTTCCTGAGCTTGTTTCAAGTGATCTGCAAGTACTGAGTTAGGTGATCTTCACAAGGATTTTTATCTGTATTTGCAGATGAATTTACTGAAGCACAGGGAGAGAGGTGAGCCACTCCCATCAGTCCTTGGCAGTAGAATCCCACAGTCTGACCCCAGAGCCCACACTCCCTATACTGAACCACGGGGTCTTATCCAAGAAGAGCCACAGGTGACCTGAGGACACAGAGCAAGTTCATGTCACAGCTTCCAAGGACCGTCAGGTTGTTCTGTTAGAAGAGTAACCTATCATTTCCAAGCAGAGAACCGTTCTTGTCTCAACCAAGTGTATATATTCTAACAAAGTTTACTTTCAAGAAAATATTTCAAAATTAACCTCAAAATTGTGTTGAGAACAAGTCACAGTGGAAAACGGGCAGAAAATTCACAGAACAAATGGTCAAGTTTCATGAAAAATCATTTAGCTTCATGTGTCTCTAAAGAATGGACATTATTCAGGTTAATAACTGAATTTATGTATAGGAATTATAGGAATCTAAAATATTTATACTTTATTAACCAGGAACCTTACTTTAAAAAAAATCCAAAGGAAATAATCATAAACTTAACAATATATTCATAATAATATTAATAATGAAAACAGATTAAGCCTAAGTATCTGAAAAAAAAAAAAAGGTTCTTTTACACAGGACATACTTAAGTAATTAATGTGAAAATCTAAAAATAAATTATTTTTCAGCCTTCAAAATACTAATGAAGACCTTTTAATGTCATTTGAAAATGTGGATATATTGATAAGGACTGTGTTGAATATGTACAGTTAATTGAGGAATAGTGCCACCTTGATAATATTAAGTCTTCCAACCCGTGAATATGGGAGTCTTTTCGTTTATTTAGAATTTCTTCAATTTCTTCCAACAACATGGTCTAGTTTCAGTGTATAAATTTTGTACCTATGTTAAATTTATTCCTAAGTATTTCATTTTTATTCTATTAGAAAAGAAATTGTTTTTCTTAAATTTTTATTGCTTGGTTTTAGAGAAAAAAATGACCTTTGTACATTGATCTTGTGTTCTGCAACCTCATCTATCAGTTTCAATTATATTATAAGCGATTCCTTAGAAATCTCTAGATGCAAGATTATAATATCTGGAGAGATTTTTACTTCTTGTTTTCCAGTTTAGAAGCCTTTCACGTCTTTTTCTCACCTAATTAATCTACAGCTAGAACCTCCAGTACAATATGAAATAGAAGTGGTGAGACTACCCTACCTGTATCTTGTTCTCGATTTCAGGAAAAGTCTTCCATGTTTTATCAGTAACAAGAATGTTATCTGTGGGTTTTATGCAGTTTCCCTTCACCATGTTGAGGAAGTTCCCTCTATCCTTAGTTTGTTCAATGTTTTTATCATGAAATGGGATTACTGGTTTTACCAGAAGCTTTTTTTTTTTTTTTTTTTTTTTTTTGGTTTCTACTGAGAAGATCCCATGCTTTTTAAATTTCTCCTATTGATATAATAAATTACACTAGCTGACTTTTGGGTGTTGAACCAACCTTGAATTCTTGGACCATATGATCATTTTCATGTTGTCTAACCCTTTCATATGTGGCTGGATTCAGTTTGGTACAACCGCTGAAGATATTTTCATACATACATCAAGCTGTAAATAAAGATAAGCCCCATTTACTTTGTTCTCCTTTTGCCTCTGTCCCCAATATAACTCACATGACTCTTCTACTGCATGCACATCTTCACATGAAGGGAAATGTCCCCTTAGATCAGTCTCACATCTAGGTTTTCCCTTCCACATTGAATCCTCAATATTTGTTTCATCATTTAACTGTCCCTAGAGAAGATTCTGCTTTTTAAACAAGAGATGAAATTCTTCAGGGCATTTATAAATACAGTAGCTGAAATTAGTGATATTTCTGAATAATGCTGGTTTAAAATCCTACGATCATTAAGAAATCACTATTCCAGTCTGAATAGCTTTCAACCACTTGTCCCTATGAATACTTCCCACTGTGGGGCTAAGAAATGAGAGGAAAGCATGAGTAGATTCTGAAAATCTTTTGAGTAGTATATGGCATTCCTGGATTGTTTGAGATGTTGAATTTTGGGCGATGTCAGAACCACTGCTTCCTACAGTTTAACAAACTCCCACTAGTAGCATCACTCTGTGCAAAAGAAAATAAGCAAACAGAATTTTAACTGGGTGACTCCTACACTGCAAAGTTTATGATAGTGAGTTACAAACTGTTTCCTGGTCTGAAGTCATAAGAGGGATGAGGTATGTGTATTTGTTGAAGCTCATCTGGTGGATCCCAGTTCTTCAAAGGGACATTTATGACACTGCTTTCACCACATATTTATTTTCATTCATGTTTTAATGTATGCATGTGTTGGCAGGTGAGGGTGGCAAGGATACTAACCTAGAAATTTGAAATTCTGTGATGGTGAAGACATCAAAATCATAAAGCACAGATGTTTAGAGACACACATTCATGGAAATATCAAGACCAGCACATAAAAAATGAGAAGCTTTTATCTTACATAAAAATTAAGCATGTTTATGTTGAGTGCTATGGTGAAGTAATGGATATTTTTAAAGACAAGAGCGGTGTCTAATAATTTTCTAGACAGAGATTAAAACAAACTTTTAACATATTATTGCAATTAAAATTTTACTTTCCAATTCATCTCCATGAAGAGTACATTTCAACTTTACCACAATGATGTCAGAAGAACTAGAAAAAGGAAGTCTACTGTACTGACCTCTAGGAAGGAGACTCTCAGACATAGGATAAAGCTGAGTGATGCTTTAGTAAGTTTGGAAATGATGAATAACATATGATGTGCCTGAGGAACTCCTACTGAACTTAAGAGGATCCAGAAGGAAAGATGTCTTTATATAAGTACAGAACAGTGTGTGCCATTGCTGCAGATGAGTAAAACCTGTGCTGCAGAATCTCACTCCAGGCAATTTAAGAGATATAGTGTATATGCGTCAATATAAGAAATATTCCCTCAGGTCACGATCTCAGGATTGTGGACTGAGCCCCGAGTTGGGCTTGGGGCTGGGCATGGAGCATGGTGAGATTATCTCCCTCTCCCTCTGCCCGTCCCCCCACCTCCTGCTCATATGTGCTCTCTCTCAAAAAAAACATTTTTAAAAAATTTTAAAAAATTAAAAACTAATAGTCTCTTTTCCCTATAGAAGTCTCTTTTGAAAAACCACATAAGGGGGCACCTGGGTGGTTCACTGGCTGAGCATCTGCCTTTGGCTCAGGTTGGGGTCCTGGGACTGAGTCCTGCCTGCATTGGGCTCTCTATAAGGAGCCTGCTTCTCCCTCTGCCTATGTCTCTGCCTCTCTCTGTGTCTCTCATGAATAAATAAATAAAATCTTTTAAAAAGAGAGAAAAAAATCACATAAGGTGAATAATGCATAGAAAATTAAATACATCTCTGTTGCTAAAAATTAAAGCTAAAAAAATTTTAAAAAAATTAAAGCTAAAACAAGAGCCAGATATTTAAAGTGTCGGCTTCCTTAACCACGATAAATTAGACTTTAAAAGATACACAGTGTTTTCCAAAATGGAGTTAATCTGCAATGACATTACCAGGCAGTTGCTCTTCATATTTTTATAGAAAATTAAAACATCATGGATTCAGTATCATTATCAATAAAAACTGTCACAAAACAGTCTTTTAGTATGACTGGAGCTGTCATGTATAAATTTTAGCTCCTCACCTGGAGATAGCATGCATATATATTAGTTCCTGAAATTCAGTCTGCTACTTGCTATAGATATATTAGTTCCCAGAAAAGTGAGCCTGGGAAACACTAAACTGTGAATAAGAAATGATAGTCAACAAAGTCATGAAGGTCACCGAGCATGGTTCAGAATTATAATGTCCCCCAAAATCAATCGGTAAGGCAGTATGAAACCCATTTGCTCCTCTTTCTGCACAGGTAGTGGGGAAGGTGAGTACCCAAGATGCACCGAGGGTCAGTTTACCTAGTAAATGAGAAGGACATTTTAATTTGGTTTCATCTGCTATTGCTCTTATTCTGTTCTGCTAGGTGAAAGGAATCACGCCTCCCTATCTTTAGCCGAAGCGTCTGCACTGTGGCAGGATGAACAATTCTTAAAAGTTTCCCAGAAATCAGATTTCTGTATCTGTATATTCATAATCTAACTGTGAACTCTGACCTCACTTCCGCTCATTATCTTGGAAAATTAGACCTAACTTTTTCTCTGACAACTAGCCTCAAGCCCCAGAAAGACCAAAGACCCCAAGAGCTCAGCAAATTCCCAATATCTTGCCACAACCCTGGCTGCTTGGAATTTACATTCCAAGTTTTGCCTTCATAACACATGGTTTCTTTCTTACTTTGTTGAGATCCATCATCTCCCTTTGTTTCAATGCATATCACTGCCATGCACATCACTGATGTCATCAATGTGTATTAAGAGTGCGCCCATTTTCCAGTAATACTAGTGAGTTCAAATAAGGCCACAGGCTTCTCTTTCCTCCACATCCACTTGGGTCACCCTGCAGCCCACTAGTTCAAGCAATTATCTATCCCCATCCCATCTATCTGTTCCTCTCAATCCGAATCTCAAATACTGTCCTTGTTTCAATGCAAAATACTTCATGCTCATCTTTTTCTGAAGCGCTATCATCAGTCACCGTCCTGTTTCCAAAACCATGTGTTAAGCCCTTGTAAGAAACTCCTCAAAATAAAGACAGATTCCCCTTGATGGAAGTCGGGTGACATTATACACGCTATCCCAATACGGCATATAAATTTACTTTTATATACCATCAATTCCACCAGCCATATTAAGTGATGGAGTATTTGTCTTATTGGTTTCATGTGTGCACATCTTCCTCTCATTTAATAACAGGTGGTAAGCTGTTTTGAAGAAACGGAATTTTCTGGGGATGAAGTTTTGGACAATGCAGATTTAGATGAAAGTAAGCATATCTTGCAAACCTGTATCAACATAAAGCCTCTTTACATTAAGTTCAGAGAGGTAGTTAGATAGTCTATACCCAGAAAAATGTCCCAAAAACTTTCAGGAATGAATGCTTTTGAGCTATCAAAAAACTTTAATCCTATAAAGAGGTTATATCCAATTCTTCGACAAAATGCATCACCATAATCTTATTTGGTACATTATTTAACTGGTGTTTACTTCCCATATATGCCAACTACAGTGTAAGCTTCATGAAGGCAGAAATTTCTTTTTAAAATTCATACATCCTATTTCCTAGAACACTGATAAGTACATGAATGCATGATAAATATTTGTTGAAAGAACATTCATTATAGCAGCCGTGAATACTTAATTTCAATACTTTATTTCTGTTGCTGATATTATATTTGTTTTAACTTTGTCAAACGATCTTCTTTGTTGACTATGTCTCCCTCTGAATGATTATGAAGAACATAGTGGATTAAATGAACGCTCTGGCAAGCAAAATGTCAAAGCTATTTTCACTTCACATGTAAGACAAATAAGACAAATACTCCATCATTTGATATCTTGGAAGTTAAATGGTTGAAAGCACATTTTTAGAAGAGAGGCAATCTAAAATTTGAATTTTTGTTCCATCATCTCAAACATGTGACAAGCAAATTTCTAAAGTTTGCCATGTCTTCATTCATGCTGTGAGACTTGTGTAATATAATTGTTGAAGATTAAATTAGATGACATAGTTCATGGAACTATCAATGACCTGGTAGTTTTTGCAAGTATTATCTCTATAGAGAGGTTGTTAAGTGTTCATGTGTTTGGGCTGAATAGTAAATGCCCTTCACCATGGTGTCCTCTCCTCTATGTAGAAGAATGAAGTGATCAATAATTGATCACATACGAATGAATCAATAACATGACTGCTGCAGGTTTGGCTGCGGGGAGCCCTTTAAGATTGGGTTCAGTGAGGGATCCCTGGGTGGCGCAGCGGTTTGGCGCCTGCCTTTGGCCCAGGGCGCGATCCTGGAGACCCGGGATCGAATCCCACATCGGGCTCCCGGCGCATGGAGCCTGCTTCTCCCTCTGCCTGTGTCTCTGCCTCTCTCTCTTTCTCTCTGTATGACTATCATAAATAAATAAAAAATTAAAAAAAAAAATTTAAAAAAAATTTAAAAGATTGGGTTCAGTGTCCTTTGATGTGATGACATCCTTTAATTTATTTACTTCCAATCACTTCCCTATCTTTAGGAACCATAAGAGTCTCCAAGCTTATTTTTATTTTGTATTTGCTCTGTCTAGTCCTGGAATCAACAAAGTCTCCATAGAAGCCTGATGTTCTTATCGGAAATTGGGATCTTTCCACTGGCTTTGCTCATTACAACTATTTCTGGGAAATTTATACACAAACGCACACACACACACCCCCCCAAACATGCTACACGTACAGCACATATATCAGCATGTGTGTATACTAACATGCTGCCCTGCATATCCACACGCATATGTTGTACCTAAGAGTCTGTACATTATGTGTACGTGAGACACACACCCTCATGTCGCAGCCTCCACCTCCTATCCAACATTGTGGGGTGGATGCTAGACTCCCCCCGGCCCCCGTCTGTCACTATGTACTCTTTCAATCAGAGAGCCCAGCCTCTCACTGTTAACAGTGCACTTACGGACTTGATCAACCCTGGTATGCGTATACATTAGTCCAGAAATGCTACTGCACAGGTCTGTGAAAAATACATTTAACTACTTGAGTGCAATGTTTATGTAGAGTTCACTGTCTTCAACCTCACAACAGCCAGTTAAACAGTTTTCCACAGTTACTCAGCTTAGCTCCTCTCTTCTCTGCACCCCTCGTCATGCTTATGGACTGTGTCCAAATTCTCTTCAAGTCCTACTTGATCTATTTTTTAAATTTTGCATAAAGTCTTATTCAGAGCCTCCCCTATGGAGGAGCTGGGCCTCACCTCCACTTGGCCCCAAGTTCCCACCCACTGAGTTAGATCCCAGGGTGGCTGCCCTACCTGCTGCCAGGTGTGTCCAGCCATAGTAGAGAAGAAATGGGACCCTGTCACCTGCGAAGCCAGCCTTGCACCTGCAGAGAGAAGCAGGCCCTGAGCAGCATCAGGTGGGGCCGCCTCACCCCCACCCCTCCCCAATGTCTGACCCCCGCCATCCCACCCTGGCTCATTTCTCTGACACTGTGCCCTTGGGCCCCAGCAGTGTCAACACAGTTTTATTCACATAATGTATGATTTTTACTCTGTGAGTTCTGACAAGTGCATAGTCATGCATTTCCTATCCCAGCCTGTCATATAAGAGTCCCATCACTGCCACAGCACCGTGACTCCCATAGTCAGCCCCTTCTCCTAGCGTTTCTCCTATTGTATGAGACAGCAGGTAGCTTTCTTGAGTGTAGATCCTCTCAATTAAATACATTTAAGATTCGGGCAGCCTGGCTGGCTCAGCGGTTTAGCGCCACCTTCAGCCCAGGGCCTGATCCTGGAGACCTGGGATCGAGTCCCACTTCCCGCTCCCTGCATGGAGCCTGCTTCTCCCTCTGCCTGTGTCTCTGCCTCTCTCTCTCTCTCTCTCTCTCATTAAGAAAATAAATAAAATATTTAAATAAATAAATAAATAAATAAATAAATAAATAAATAAATACATTTAAGATTCATTAGTGTTCTATGGATTAATACTTCATTCTTTATCAGTGAGTGCTATGCCATTGTATGGATGCTTATCTGTAACTGGTTGAAGGAGATCTGGTTTGTTTCCAGTTACTAGTGACTATGAATAAAGCTACTATAAACATTTGCATACTGATAAATATGTGACCAAAGTTTTCACATTTCTAGAAGAGGAATTCCAGGGTCATATGATAAATGTTATGTTTAACCATATAAGAAACTGCCAATATAATAACAATGACAAAGTTTGAAATATTGTTAAGAATTACCCAAATGGGACATAGGGTGAGCAAATACTATTGGAAAAATAGTGCCAATAGACTTGTTAAAAACAGGGCTGCCACAAATCTTCAATCTGTAAAAAATACAATCTGTGGAGTACAATAAAAGAAAGCACAGTAGAGCCGAGGTATACCTGGATTAAGATTGGTCAGTGAACAGGATGATTTTAGAAACTGGAATATAAATGAATGGGGAAAAGTTTTTCAAAAAGCTTAATTCTGCTTCTTATGTCCTCTGCACCATATGCAACATTATAAAAATACATACACAACTTCTATAGGCTTTTTAAAGTTCTGTGTTTTCTAAAATATATCATCTCAGCTTTTGCTATAGCAATCTTCCTAAATTAAGTATCAGGGAAGTCTATGCAGGGGAGGAAAATTTTTTCTACTCTTCTAGGTTCTTTAGCTAATCTAATAATTTAATTGACATAAGACAAACAGTAGAAAAACAAATTTAATTCTGTATGTATAGTGGCCCTATAAAAACAGGAAACTCAACAGCTATAGGAGCAATCAAGACTTCTGTGCCATCTTGGGCCAAGGAATGTACAGGACCCAGGACTTCAAAGGGCAGGAGGGTGATTCATGGGGCACCAAGATGAAGTGATGTCTGGTAGTCAAATGTTTTCCCTGCCATACAGACAGTCACTCAGATAGAAGTTATCTCTGGTAATAGCTCTCTCTGAGCCATGCCCCCCAATCTAAATTATTGTAGGTAGTTTAGAGAAAGGTAAAAAGATTTTCCTAAGGCTGCTGGATCTTGATTGCCTTCAGCTCAAAATAATCCATGTACCAAAGTGGCATTTCTCCCTTTTACCCAGAAGAATTATTTGAATATAAGATTCTCTAAATAAATCCCAAGACTCAGGGATCTTTTAGAAAGAATAAGAAGAAGCCTTGGCAGTGAGCCCTAAACCAGTACATTTAGCAGGTGAACCCTAGGTCATCCAGAGAAGGCACTGATCTTTGATATATAAAATTTTTCAAAGGCCTGAAAATCTAAATTTCAATCCTTGAGAGGGAATTTCCTGTTAACAGGTTAAATCCTGCTATCCTACTATTAAATAAAATTGATCTGATGGGCCTAAAATCCCATGGAAATGAAAGAGACATACTGAAGGAAAAGTTAGTCATCTGAGAAACTGAAAGCCACCAAATTGCACTTAACAAAAGAAGTGAACTACAACATCTGAACCCTAATTCAAATCTCTTAAATTGCTGAGCTCTTTGCTTTCCTCCTACTTAATGATGTTCTCACCACTTATAAATTAAAAAATAAGTTTTAAATATTATTCCTAAAACTTTTATTCTAAAAACCAAACTGCCTTGCAAAACAGGTCTAGCAAGATGCTGGCAATCATGCAAGGCAATAGTAACAGAAGAAGACAGAAGAGTGCTGAGAAGTTGAACATGTGAACTTTAGCTTTCCTGGAAGTCCAAGCCCAGCCTTATCCCTAGAGGAAGCTAGTAATGGGTCCACTAGAGCCTTTGCCACGTGTAGTAGAGGAGCCACCCAGTGAACCCTCTAGCCCGACTCCTAGCCAACAAAATCATGAATAAAAATAAGTTACTCTTTCTGTAAGCCAATACAAAATTTAAAAGTCAGGATTCCTGGGTGGCTCAGCGGTTTAGCACCTGCCTTCAGCCCACGGCATGATCCTGGAGTCCCGGGATCGAGTCCCAAGTTGGGCTCCCTGTATGGAGCCTGCTTCTCCCTCTGCCTGTGTCTCTGCCTCTCTCTTTCTCTCTCTCTGATGAATAAATAAATAAAATCTAAAAAAAATTAAAAGTCATATATTTCTATGCCAGAATCATACTCTTTTAAATAGTAGAAACTCTTTCTACAATATTCATGTTTTTCAAAATATTTTTGTCAGAATTGTTCATTGACCTCTTTCTTAAGAAATACCTTTACTGTATATTCTGATTTTAAAAGTAACATAAGTGCATTGTAAAGATTTTATTTTTTAAATTATTTTTTTATTTTTTTGTCTTGCACTTCTTCTGACTTTCTGTTGAGAGCCACTCTTTCACTTCTCAGTTTTTGTTTTTCTGCTTGTAAAAGCAGCACATTTGTTAGGGAATTATATTTGGGAACCACAATTTTATTTGCTATAAATATAGAGTTAAAGATAATAAGTTAAACTTAATTACACTGTTTTTGGCAATGCAAAGGAATTTCATAACAAAGCAACATATAAATAACATAAACAATATTTACATTGCTATAATCAAAAACCATCCTTGGGCCTAGAGATATAGTCATCCTTTAGGCTACTTATGTTTTAATTTGGTTTAAGATATCTGAAGTTGTACAGAATGACAATTTATGAGATAATGCTTGCAGATCCTTCTCATTTTTTTAAATAATAAATTTATTTTTTATTGGTGTTCAATTTACCAACATACAGAATAACACCCAGTGCTCATCCCGTCAAGTGCCCCCCTCAGTGCGCATCACCCATTCCATTGTAATGATTTTAAAATAGGATAAGGATTTTATAAATATCCAATAGCTTTATTTTGTTTCTGATTATAAATATGAATGTGCAAAGATTAAGTTAGGAGGAATTAAATAGAGAAAACAGCTTCACAGTATACAGATTAAAACAAAGTTACATGGAATTCTTTGATACAGAAATTCTCTGACCCTTTTTCCTATGTTAATATATCAGAAGGAAATTGCATGCAGCATTCCAAGACGATTTCTGAAAATTTTTCAAAGAGGAAGGTTAGAAATTATTGTGGTTATTATTTCACTAATGATGAGATATGATTTGGCTATTTGGTATATGATTCATCCACTGTATTGACAAAATGTTCTTATATTTTTGAACTAATTAAGATTGTCATTCTAATATCCAGAAAAAGATGCCTTTGGACATTTCCCTCTTCAATTTTAGTGGTGTGTTATTAAAATATTTATGATAATAAAATATCCTTGCTTTCCTACCTAAAGTCATGTCTGGGAAGACATTCAGATCTGTCACTGGAAAGAAGTTAAAGCTCTAGTCAAGTTCTAGATTGGCCCCAATTGTGAACGTGGGAAAGTAGGGAAGAATTCCAGCAAAATATTAGTGAAGTAGACGTCCATTTGTATTATGGCAACCTATGACTAAGGTTAAGTATATAGGTACATGGGGACTTGTGATATATTTATCAGATACTGGTTTCCAACATATACCTCATATGTTTCTGTATAGGAAGATATTTAATTTTTATCATACTCATGCCTTTGCTCAATACAAAACAATATCTTTGCTCAATATCAAGCAATGATACATGTGAGCAATAATGTCTGCAGTTCACAGAGAGCTGAACTTGATGTCATCATATATTTTCAGAGCCTTTCAGATAGGCTTTATTTTTCATTTATTATTCTGTGTATTTTCTCAGCTGAATCACATATAATCTTTCTAATTCTCTGTGATTAAGTAGAGTAAACGTCAGGATGAAAGCTAATAATGAATAACCTTTGAAAACACATTCATTTAATGTTACATCCATTTCCCATTTTGGAATGTTTGCATAAATTAAAGCAATGTTAATTTTCTTTCAAAAGTATGTTTGATATAGTAGTTCTCATTTCTTAAATGAAATACCATAACCGCCAAAGTGTTCAAACAAATTTTATCCTTTCCCACTGCTCTATTACATTATTTCCTCCCATTGTTCTCAGAACCACTCTTCTACATAATGTGTGAGTCTATTAGATGTCAGCATAATGAATCATGGGTCTTCATAAACCCCAGTACAGAGAGGGCCATCCTTGGGTGATCAAGCCTCATCATCAGAAGCACAGAGACTCTCAGTCTGGAGCTGTTGTAGTTCCTGACTCACAGCAGAAGTCTCTCAATGGAGATTCTGGGAACTACTGAGGTTAGACAAAGACCCAGTTCAATTTTTAAAAGATTGTATGAAAAGGGTCCTTTAAAGGACTCGCCAGAAAAACAGTCAGAGGCACCAGATTCTACTGGAAATTCAAATGCTTCATATGAAGTTCTACTCTCTCTTCATACCAAACATTAATCCCTAGAGCTTGTCTCAGATCCTAGTTCCTCAAAAAACCCTACCCAACTCCTGCATACTTATCTGAAGGCTCTGTATATCTCTTGGCAATGTGCTTTAGAATCAGACTTGTACCAGACTTCATTTTAATTGTGTATGCAGCCTCTCCCTTACTAAATGGTGAGCTTCTTTGATGTTAGAAGCTCAGACTCAAAGGGTTTGGTGTCACTCGTTACTTTTCTATCTCTAGCAGTTACAACAACCACTATAAACTGAGGGCAGCCAATTGATATTTAATTAAAGGTCAAAGAGTATTCAGGAATTATCTCAGTTTCATAGCTTTTCTATTGAGGGGACCATTTCTTCCTTTATCTACTTGGTTCTTACTGCAGGAGACTGCACCTTTTGTGATTTTTAAGACTTTCAACTTTATATAGCTTCATGATCCTTTCACTTAATCAGTACTGTGTATTTTCCTTGGCTTTTCAGCCCTGGGTTAGGAGATTAACATTATCCATGGTCACATAATTGAGATAAGACAGATCCCCCCAAGAAGACTAAGGAAGCCTGGGACCATTCTTGAGTTTCCTGCATTATCCAGCATCCCAGTGAATTTTTATTATTTATGTTTACTAATCAGAGGACCATGCACTCCTAACAACACAATTTTATCACATTTTTGGTCTTAAAATGTGCTATTCTGTTATATTAGTTCTTACATTTATTTTTCATTAATCATGCTCAGGTCCACTACAACAAAATGTAAGCAGATGTGGGAACAATGTGGAGAATTTACGTCTTAAGACTGGATATATCTTTATAAATGGAGCAGGATGGATAATCCTGAGCTGCTCATTTTTCTTTAATCCGGTGTATATCTACTATTCTTAAATTTAGAACTATGTGCTCAAATGATATAAGACCTAGTATCATCCACTAAGAAAGATCTGTCACTTATGAGGGAAAAATATGACAAAGATGTCACAAGGAATTATAAAATTGAGAAACACAAGGCAGTTACCAAAAACACACATAAATATTATTTCTTGTTTACTTTGGTTTCCAGTTATTAAGACTGAATGTTTATTATAATAGTTTTATGGACTAAGGCAAAAAAATAACTTAGAAATATAAAAGCAAACTGAAATTTAATTATTTGAAATTCTACTAAATACCATTTACTGACTGTAAGTGCTGTATGTAATGTTGTTTACTAATTACACAAAACATTTTTAAGTGCCTTATAATTCAAGGTCAAAATCACTGCCAATCTATACAATTATCAACTCAAACAACAGATGTTGGTGAGGATGCAGAGAAACGGGAACCCTCATACTGTTGGTGAGAATGCAAACTAGTGCAGCCACTCTGAAAACAGTGTGGAGCTTCCTCAAAAAGTTAAAAATAGAGCTTCCCTATGACTTAACAACTACACTGCTGGGTATTTATCCACAGGATACAAACTAGTGATTCGAAGGGACACCTGCACCCAATGTTTACAGCAGCAATGCCCACAATAGCCAAAATATGGAAAGAGTTCAGATGTCCATCAACTAACAAATGGATAAAGATGTGGTCTATATATAATGGAATACTACTCAGTCATCAAAAATAATGCAATCTTGTCATTTGCAATGACATGGATGGAACAAGAGGGTTATATGCTAAGCAAAATAAGTCAGAGAAAGACAATTATCATATGAATTCATCATATATGGAATTTAAAAAACAAAAAGATAAACAGGGGAAGAGACGAAAATTAAAATAAGATGAAAATTGAGAGGCAAATCATAAGAGATGCTCAAATATAGGAAACAAACTGAGGATCCCTTGAGGGGAGGTGGGTGGGCAGGAATGAATAACTGGGTGGTGGGCTTAGGAGGGAATGTAGGCAGCCCGGGTGGCTTAGCAGTTTAGCGCCAACTTTGGCCCAGGGCATGATCCTGGAGACCCAGGATGGAGTCCCACGTCAGGTTCCCTGCATGGAGCCTGCTTTTCCCTCTGTCTGTGTCTCTGCCTCTGTGTGTGTGTGTCTCTCATGAATAAATAAATAATTTTTTTTTAAAAAGGAGGGAATGCGATGTGATGAGTATTGGGTGTCATATGCAACTGATGAATCACTAAATTCTACTTCTGAAACTAATGAAAAAAAAGCCATTGCCAATCAATATGGAGAACAATTTCAAATAAAATACTGACATTTGATTGTAGCCATAATTTCACAAGTATATCCTCTGGATAGTAAAATAGTAACCTTAATTATAAAAAATTAATATAAATACATATTTATATTTAAATAAATATTATTTTAAGATATACTGTTTTGGAAATGCTCAAAATGTGCAGCCAAATGTGTAGTTAAGTAATAGTAGTACATGCACACAACAGAATACTATGTGGCCATCAGGAAATATAATAAATACCAATAATAAATTTAATATATACTTACTGTCCATAAAAGTAGACTAACATACTGTTCATACACATCTACACAGATACGTACTTGGACACATATTTTCAAATTTTTCTACATTGCTTCAAATTTTTATTGGTTCAATAAAAAGTTCAAAACTTTGGAGGTTTCCCAAAATTCTCAGGAAGCCATAGGTATGGTGCTCAGAGATGATTAATAACAATAGATTCAAACTTTTCTATTACTATTTTGCTTTCATCTTCTCCATCTAGGAACATGACTTTCTGTCTAAAATAGAGAGGCTGAATATTACGGAGGAGATTCTGAATTCCAATACAACTGCAGAACTGCTAGGCAGCTTTTACATGACAAATGAATCCAAGTCTTAGCCAGAATGTAAGATGGATCATGAATTGAGTCTTGGCAAATGTGATCATTACAGAGTTGGAAAGTACAGGAGAGGAATCAGAAAGCCAAAGATGGGCAAATGATCAGTTTTCCAAAAAGATGAAGGAGGATAATGAAAAATATGTATCAGTGAAGTTAGAGTAAGCCAAAAATAAGATTTTTAGAATGACTATTTAAGATGACAATTTATCAATCATATCTGCAATTATAGAAGTGAGTTTCTAAAAACTAATTAATAAGCCACTTTCCCTCTTTCCTTTTTATACACTCATTATAATACTTTGAGATTCTGGAAATAGAATAAATTATAGTAATAAAGCTGAATTTGAGCAAAGAATTGATAAGTTTTCCAAAACAGTTTTGTGAGAGAGACATGGGCTTTGTACTTGTCTAATACAACTTTAATCAATATTTAAATTCTAAAACTCCAGTATAATTTAGAATCAATTCCAAATTGGATATTTCAACTACGATACTGTATTTAGCTTGTTTTGATATAATATAACCCTGAGAAGCTATAGAAGTTTATTGGTTTATATTTGAGGAAGAGACAAAGAGGGAAGGCTTCTTGGATACGTTTGATAACAGACTGAAATAGACACTGGCAGATCTAAAGCAGCACATTAATATTCACAAAATAAACATGGTGATAAGTTCAAGATCCTATACTTGGTTCTAAAAAAAATGGTACATTCACAATGGAGAAGAGCTAGCTAAACAATAGTTCATACAAAAAGTTTAAAAATTAAATTTATTCAAAGCAATTCCGAAGTATGAAAAGTTCAAGCAATGGCTACCTTGATTTACATTCCACGAGAGGTGATCATCCCATTATATACCAGACAGAAAGGCCATTCACAAGATTTTGTGTTTCATTCTGGACAGTACTTATCAGGACACAATCTACCGCATGTGTATTAATATTAAGGTAACAACAACATTACAATGAGAAACCAAAGATTTGTTTGCCTGTAAAAAAAAAAAAATACTGATGGATCAGAACCTATAATAATTGCTGCCCTCAAGTACTCCATAATCCTTCAGAGGAATGGGTACAATGAACACAGCATTGGTTGCGCACAGAGAATCTAAGCTAGAGCAGGAAAGATTTCATCTCAATAGCAGTATGGATTTTTTATTGTAGAATCAGTCACAAGGTGTTGCGGCATTAAAGATGTGACTTTTTAATCAGGGAGGTACGTATGTAAGATGTGATTCTGTCCCTTAATGAATGGGAGACCCCAGGAAAATGAGGCAACGGTCTGAGCTTCAAATCCGTACTCGGTGAAGGGTGGATACCAATATTTCTACTGAAGTGTTGGAAGGATCAAATAGTAGTGTACACAAAATACTTAGCACAGCGCCTGTTACAACAGAGTACTCTCAATACGTGGGGACTATTTTATAGTTGGTGTAATTCAACAAATGCGCCGCACCAGTCATAATTCTTGGTCGCAAGCAACAGAAATGCGCTCTGACTCTGTTAGCTAGAATTAAGCTTGGCTGAAGTGACAACACAACAAATTCTAAAATCCCAGTTGCTTAGAGTTGTAAACCCGCTAAACAAGGCCTTTTATTGGCTACCATCACTTACCTTTATTACTTTTACACTCATTTATCACCTTCCAAATAAATACTAGACTAGAACACACAAACTTAGGTCAGAGTCTCTTACTTGGGCGTGGGGGGTGGGGGGGTGGGGAGAGGATCAAGCTTAGAACAGCTCACACCAGAAATGCTCCTAAGAACTAGAACCCTCATGTTGATTTGATGAACTGGATCACCCTCTGAGCAGACAACAAGAACCTTGTGATTCTCATGGTGTGACAATAAATACGAGGAGCACTGATTGAACAACCCATACAAGTGTCCTACTAAAGATCAGGACAATAGGGGGAAGGAAGTCGGACCTTACAGTTTAGGATGTGCTATGTAGCTGGATGTTTTGAGAACTGCAAACCCCCAAATTTACCTGAGTAATCTGTGATAAACAAAATCTTCACCCTCTGCACTTGAAGCAAGCTGTGTCATCTGGCCCAGAGACAACACAGAGCTTCACTGAGTGAAAACATCTCAAGAAGGTGCTTACCCCCCTGGAGATGTGCTTACCCCCCTGGAGTTGTGCCCTCGTCTCCCTGGGACGTGTCCAGTCTGTGCCTGGCAGTGGGGATGTGCAGACAGCCTGGTAAGAGCAGTGCTGTCCTTACTCTGGAGGAAAGAGACTAAATGTGCAGGGGCCGTGGCTGACCTGTGCCAAGTGACTCTGGGAAAGCACATGCAGGAAAGGATTTTGGGCCTCTTGGAGCAACGTCCCTCAGGCTCAAGTACAAACCAGAGCACTGCCATGGGTTCTGCATGAAAAATAAATAGGGTGTTTGGGGTTCTTTTTATAATTACCAAGATTGTTATCCTTTCCTTGAATAACTCTACCAATTAAACATACAGTTCCCCCAGGAACACAGGGTTCCCCAGTATGAGGGTTCACTTAGATGGGGACTTTTTATGAATACAGTACTGTAAATGTACTTTCTCTTTCTTATGAATCTCTTCATAACATTTTCTTTTCTCTAGTTCCTTCATTGTAAGAATACAGCAATATAATACATATAATGTACAACATGTGTGTTCATGCACCATCAGTGTTACCAGCAAGGCTTCCAGGGATGAATTAGTAGTTAACTTTGGAGAAATTCCATAATTACAGACAGATTTTTGGGTTGCAGGGTGGAGAGGGTCAACAGTATAAGTCAGAGACTAAAGACTGGAAGTTTAAGACCTGAACCTAGCATGCAAACCTTTAGTGTTTAGCAGACGCTGTCAAATATTTATAGATAATAGTACATGAGAGGCTTCTGGGCAGCACGGTCAGTTAGGAGGCTAATTCTGTATTTCGGCTCAGGTCATGAGCTCAGGGTCCTGAGATCGAGCCTCGTGCTGAGCTCCGTGCTCAGTGGGGAGTCTGCTTCAGATTCTCTCTCCCTCCGTGGCCCTCACCAACTTGCACTCATGCGCTCTCTTTCTCTAAAGTAAATAAATCTTTTAGAAACAGTAAATAAATAAATAAATAAATAAATAAATCACATTATAATGCCTACAGCTGGGTCACGCTGTCAAGATCATATAGCCAACACTGTCTCCAAGAGTCTTATATCTATATTTTTCAGGTTATATTTAGCTATATAATTCCTGAAGAAATTTAAGACTATAATCCTCTTTTTAATGGTTGAAACTATTTTCTCTTAGGCACATGTACTAAATATTTCCAAAATGAATACTCCCATATCATTCCTGATCTTCATATTGCTTAGCACAGATACATGTTTAATAAATGTTCATTTATTAATGAGTATGTTTAGAATTTCATATGAATTTTGTTTCAATGAGAGCATGCCTTGATTACCTAACTATTGCAGAGGATTGCAGAGGATATAAATACTCTGCATGGGAACTAGAAAACCATTATATTTTTTTTCCATTCCTGAATACTCTTTTATCCTCTCTTTTTTCCTTTTTTTCCCTTTTATTTATTTTCTTTTTTTTTCATTTAATACTGATCAAATTGAATATATATGTTTTAGTATTTTTTTTCATGTTTATGTTTCTTCCACTTACAAGAATTTAAGCTCCATGTGGGCAGGTATTTTGGATTATTTCATTCACTTCATCTGCTCAGAGCCTAGAATAGGGCCTGGAATATAGCTAGTGCCTGAAAAAATTTGTTCAATCAATAAATGAAATCTAAATAGGACTTATATAGGAATAGGAAAAATTATATCAGTATTCAAAATTACACTGGCAATACCATATTCCTATAGTAGTAAAGCCATCAGGGTGGTTGGAACCAAAGGATGAAAGGGTCCAAACCCCTCCTACATACAGAGTCAAGTAATCACTTGGCCCCAACATGCTGCCAACAACAAACTGCATATATCTAAAAAGTAAAATGTGATCAATGCAACATATGACCACACCTGTGAAACCACTGCTACAATCGAGATAATAAACATATGCATCACTCTGAAGAGTTTCCTCATGTTCTTTGCTACCTTCCCTCCTGCTCCTCTGTACCCACCACTAACCTACCTCCCATGTCCAACCACTGACTTCTCTCACCCATCACTAAAATTAGTCTGCTTTCAGTAAGGTTGCCTGGCCTTTATTAGCAGTAAGCATTCATTTAGCTCACAAGTCTGCAGGCTATTTAAGGGTTGACTGGTCTAGCCTAGAGTTGTATCTGCTCCATTCATCACTCACATTTTTCAGAAGACAAGTAAGTCACCCCTGCTATGTCATCCCCTGGTGATGCAGTAGCAAAAGGGAAGGATCCCAAATGTGCAAGCAACTTTCCACCATTTAGTCACACCACACATCCCATTAGCATTCCATCAGCCAAAGCAAATCTTATAGTCAAACCAAAGTCAAGGATTGGAAACATCTACTTTTCCTCTAGTGGAAGAAGCTGTGAGGCCACATGGCAAAGAATATAGATTCAGAGATGGAGGAGGTGTGAGAAGGAAGGAATTGTGCTGTTCATAAAATTAGCCACACCATCAAACGAGAGGCCTACTCAATTTTATGGATTCTCATGCCTTCCATAGTATGTTCTTCTGAAGTTATCCTAGTGCTCTAGTAATTCTTTGTGCCAAACAGAGATCTCAGAAACTTTAAAATAAATTACCAAAGATTCTGTTCCTTTATATCAAGCAACACTACCAAACTTTCTTCAAAGTCTTCTATTCCATAAATTTAGTTGATTTGTAATCTTTAAATCTCCAATTTTCCCAGAATATTTTTTCAATATGTAACAATGAAAGACAGAGTAACACATGATGAGTAAATGAATGAATTACTAGCTAGCTCTTGCCTATCTTATTTCTTCATGTACATTTCAATAATCAGTAATTTTAAGTAAATTTAAAATAGCTCCAGTTTCGACTTGTGATGACAATCAGGTCTTTTGGTGCCAGAAATAACCTTTTATGCCTATATTATCTGTTTTTCATATTAAATTTGCCTCCCATTAGTAATTTTTAAGTCCTCTTTATTTTTTTTCCATTACACCAACAAAAGCAGGCTTGTTTATACAGATTACTTTGTTTATCAATGTGCAAAATGGCCAAATGTAAGATTTAAGAAGCAACTATTGATACATATAATAATGTCATGTGCTTCAAATCATAATAAGTAGATACTAGCCACAATGCACCAGACATTGGAACTACAGGGTACTTAAACAGTTTAAGAGTTAAAAAGTATATATTTTATATGTACATTTTGTAAAGTATTTGAAAATATTTTAATCACTGAAAATCAATAATCTAAACCTCTGAATTTTTGCTTAACATATGAACTTAACATATTAACTTGTCATTGTTTCAATATTGGGTAAACTTTGTTTTTTGTTTTTTTTGTTTTTTTTTTTAGAATTCTTACAATTCTATAGCTAACTACTCAATTGTAGAGTTTATGTGAGAACAAACACAGATTTGTAAAATACCAAACTGAAACTTACCTTTCAAAATAAAGCTAACAGGGAGTCTTTAAAACTCAGCATTTCACCTACTCGTATCACACATAGGTTGGATTAAGAGTCAAAAAAAAAAAAAAGTCCAATTAAATTAACATTAAATACTTGTCAACCTGAATGAGAGGGAATGAGAGTCAGAGACAAGAGACTGGATCCAGTTCAAAGGAAGGGCTGGTAGAGAAGTCAGACCATCTTATAAACAAGGAAATCAGTTCTGGAGGGCTGAACCCAAGTATGCAAGATGCATATACAAAGCACAGGGCACATTCAAGTAACAGTGGAATCACAGAAGTTCTTGGACCACACCAGATTTCTCTCTATTCTCCCTCATAGCCTGCAGCTGCTCTTCCAACACAACAGCCACTGGCCATGCGCCACCGCTACTAAGCACTGAAACTGTGGGTAGTGTGAACTGAGACGTACTACAGGACACTACAGGGTACTACAGGGTGAAATACATGCTCTTTTTGAAAAATTAGGTCTAAAAAGTGATATACAATATTTCACTAATAATTTCATATTACTAATGCATTTGAAAGATAATATTTTAAATATTTAATTTCTACTATTACTAGAAGCAAATTTTCAATTACGTGTCTAGCTGCCATTATATTTCTATTTGACAGTACTAGACTAGAGAAAAGCTAAATCTTCCAAGGTAATTTTTCCCTAATTCATTTTATTTCAGATGTACTTAACAAAAATATCACTGTGGTATCTGGGTGGCTCAGTCGATGAAACATTCTTGAATTTGGCTCAGGTCATGATCTCAGGGTCATAGGACTGAGCTCCTGTGACAGGCTCTGTGCTTAGTAGGGAGTCTGCTTGAAATTCTCTCTCTCCATCTACCTCCTACTGCCCCTACTCCCACCATGTGCATGTGCACTCACTAGTACCCTTTCTAAAATAAGTAAATGAATCTTAAAAGAAAACCAAAAATATCATTAAGAATATAAAAAATACATGTATTGTAATACTGACCCCATATAACTCACACTTTAATAAAACTGGAGGTAAGATACATATTTTTTGTTTGAATCAGGTTAACTTAATTAAGAATTATCCTAATAATCACATACAAATTAAAAGTTAGGCATTGTATAATGATTCTTAGAATAAATAACATTCATTTGCTCAAATTTTTTTTTCTGAATTACTAAAATCTATGGCCTCAACTGAGTAATATTTCTGATTGAATTTTATAACACTACGGATGCTAAAAGAAAGTTCCATAATGAATTTTAAGAACCTTGAGAGAGCCAAATCCAGAAATGTAAGATTTCAATAAAGCAAGAATAACTTAATGCAAATATTATATGTAATTTAGTCTAGGTATGAACAATTTAGGCCACAAAGAAGGAAAGTCTCATTACTTTTACTTGACTTTCACTGTGAGTGATATGGTTCATTTGATCTTGAAATACATAATATAATACAACTTTGAAACCCATGAAAATCAATTTTGGAAAAAGCCTTTATGGTGGATGTTTCATGTTTTTACACAGTTATGGTTGATGCACTTTTGGGTTAAGGTAAGATTATCTTACTCCTCTTGGTTTATAATAAACTTCCTTATCTTCAATAACTTGTATTTTTTCACATTCTTAGAGACATATTACAGGTTGATTTTTTTTAACCATGACAGCTACCAATATATCATTTCATTTTATAACCACATGCAAATGGCCTAAGTTTTCCATAACTGGGTATAAATATGATTGAACTGAACCAAACATAAGTAAATCACTCAGGTAAGTAAAAATGTGTATTCATGGGAGAGCCTGGGTGGCTCAGTCTGTTAAGGGTCTGACCCTTGATTCTGGCTCAAGTCATGATCACAGAGTTGTGAGATTCAGTCTCATGTTGGGCTCTGCGCCGTGGAGTATGCTTAATATTCTCTCCCTCTGCTCCCCACCTCTCATCCTCCCTCTTAAAAAAGAACGAATATTAGTAAAGAGGAATAATATCAAGAACGTTCCATTTAAACATGAATCCTTTCTACATTAAGCTAAACTGCTATTTAAAAAATAAATATACAAATAGCAAAGCAGCCAACTTTCCCTTACAGCCTAAAGGTAAATCCAACATTGAAAATGACCTTTCAGAAGATCCCTGGGTGGCTTAGTGGTTTAGCGCCTGCCTTCAGTCCAGGGCGCGATCCTGGAGTCCTGGGATCAAGTCCCACGTCAGGCTCCCTGCATGGAGCCTGCTTCTCCCTCTGCCTGTGTCTCTGCCTCTCTCCTCTCTCTCTCTCTCTCTCTCTCTCTCTCTTTCTCTCTGTGTGTCTCTCATGAATAAATAAATAAAATCTTTAAAAAAAGTGAAAATGATCTTTCAGCTTACTAAAGCTTCTATCATTACACTGTAAATGACATTCACATACAATTTTCAAAGGAAATTTAACTATGATTAATTAAAATTGAAATACCATTTGTTTTCAAAACTGTTTAATATTGTGCCTTGGGGGATACTATAATTAGTATATTTATCCAGTATTTATTTTATAGAGAAGTAATGAATAAGAAGATATTTCAAAATGTGTTTTCACCAAGCCACAAGCTTAACTGTGAGGCATCTGTGAGCTTCCACAATGTAAGTATGAATTGGAATAATTCAGAACCAGGACTAAGGTCAAAGGAAGTAACTTTCCCCAGGTCAGCTATATTCCCCAAAACAGTGAGCAACAGCACATGTTTACCCATAACATAGACTGATGCTAATATTGTAAACATCACATCTGACAGCGACGTACTCCACATTACTGTCAGCATCTGCAAGCAGAGAGATGTGCTGGTCTTGGTCTCTGGGCCCTGAACCCAGGAGGAAGCAAGAACAGTCAACAGCAGCAAAACCAGACCATGTTCCCACAAGACTGCATGCTATAGTGGAACCTTTTGTGCCATGGTTTATTTTAGCTCGGGACTGTGTTTGGTTTTGAGTGATAAGAAGATTAAAAACTGAAGGTCAACTCAACTCAAGATTATCTAAAGGATATATTCAACTTTCAACCAATTTCTTTGTGATTCTCAGGAAGTTTTGGATGCAGCCTTCTGAATTCATTTGTAGAGGTTCCTGAGTACAGTTCAGCGCTGTGAAGTTAGAAAACTTGAATTATTACTCTCACCAATTCTCAATCCTGTTTTCCCTCAGAAAACTAAAAGATAGTAGCTACCTAAGCTTATAGCAGTGTTTTTAAGAGGTATACGAAAAGTTGCTTTATAGAGGATGCTATTTTACAAATCTGCAATTTTTTTTTTTGTTACTACTATTGTTGCTGCCGTGGTAATGATAATTTTGCTGCTGGGAACCAGCTAATAAACATGCTAATATTACTATCTTGAATTTTGCATGGACCTGAATAAATGCTTCATTCTATCATATCCTTTTTTTTTTTTTTTTTAGTCTTTTAGATTTTATGCAACAAGCTGTCTATTTTCATGTTTATGTGTGTGGAGAAGGAGAGGTTTGCCTGGTGCTTGACTCATTCTCAGTGTCTTTAGAAAGAGAACAAAGATCCCTCCGCCGCAACTTTTTTAGTGTCCAGAGCTCAGCCACAGGACTCACGTGTTTATTAATGACTGCTTTCAGAGTATAGCCCTGAAAATTTAATTAATAAGAAAATGTTACTGAATAATCAATCTGGGATGAAGACATGCTGTAGCACAAAGGCAAGACCTGAATTAGTGCATATAACCAATTCATGTGACATCATAGGTGGCAGGAAAAAGCAAGAGTGGAGAACAAATGAGGTGAGAAGGGCTGGGAAATGGGGAGTGACTACAAGGGATGGAGGAGGTAGATGCTGAGGAAATGAGAAGGGCTCTGGAGACAGCTCCAGGAATGTGAGTCCCCCCACCCCCCCAGGGATGCTGCTTTTCATCTGCAGCCAACCAACTTCCTTCAGCACCAGAAGGGCTCTTTAAAGAGGTTAATGGGAGCCCAGCAGAGGACACCAGATGCTCACTTAGCATGACAAGTAAATCTCTCTGTCATATCCAGAGGCTTTCAAAAAAAATTCAGAATTTCTGACAACCAGAAGTTTAAATATAAATATGCTCCTAGAGAGAAAAAGATGACTTGACCTAAGTATACTACAGGAGCACTTTGGGAAGTTAACTGTCTCCTCACAATCCAAACTTTGTAAAAGAATATCTAAAAACTATTTGATTTATAAAGCTAAATAGGTGGCTTATTGGGTTTTCCTGGGATGCAAATAAAGGCCAAGTCCATCTGTTTTGATGATCACAGTATCTATGCTTCTACTCTAACGAAGTGTTTTGCTGGCATAGACAGGGTGCAGAGTAACAACGATGAACCCTCACTGATGCAGCAACTCTGTTCTTCTGCATAAAATCCAGGTGAAATTGTTTATGCACCTGTGATGGGAGAACATCATAATCACAAGGATTATGACGAAATGTCATGGCCCCATCCTTATGGACTGTTCTCTTCACAGAGGCCAGGCGCTCTATACTGCTTCCTTGTTCCATCCTCCCAGATACTCTGTAAGGTCATGTTTTCTTTTCACTTCACACTACCTAGGCTGAAATAAGATGTTTCCCTTACAGATTCTTAGATTTTACATCCAGGATCTCGGCAGCTCTAATCTTCGTAAAGGATACTTCTATAGTTATGATCAAATCACTCAAGAAAAGAGTATCTAAGTCAAGAATTATCTGTTAAACCTCGATGAGCACACCACACACTGAACTCTATGACTCTATTCAACAGAATGTCTCACTCTGTATTTCTTTACGTCAAGGAATGTACTAGACATTTTTTATGGAAGCTTCAACTACTACGACTACAAGACTGCTGCCAGATTTTTAAACATGGACAAAAGCTGTACTTGAACCAAGTACTTTAAAAATAAGCACCTCCCAGAATCCAGTCACCAGTACTATAAATGACCAACCACCCTATGTTGCTGGGACTGCGAGCCTAGTTCCCAGGATTTCCAGGGCTGAATCCAACAGTCTTGGGCCAAATGGAACGCACTGGTCACTCTACTCGTGAGATGTGCTGTTCAGATGCTTTCATTATGAAATTAAGTCCAAAACATTCCCTTCTAATTATAATAAGAAATACCATTTGTCTCACATTGGTCCTTAAAAGCTATTTTATTTTATTTTTATTTTTTTAAAAGCTATTTTATATGTTACGCTGGAGCTACCTGAGGTAGGCAAAGATCTGAAGGACCATGCTCTAACACATTTTTCCCCAAGACCAATCAATTTGGGGTGTTCTAAATCACCAATTAGAATACTCAAGAATTTTTCCCCAAAATACATGAGATTTCTGCCACATAATTATGTTTCATTTATTCACGCAAAGATCAGAATTCATTGTTTAAATGAATATGCTAGAAATAGATACTATGTGTTTGATATCAGGAATCAGAATCAACAGATTGTAACAATAACCCCTATAGGTGCCCTCAAACTATTTATCACAAAGCTTCCCTCTCCCTTGACATTTTGAGTGCTCTGTACCACAAGATTTTTCTCCTCCATTAATCTTGAAAAAAAAAAAAACACTCATAAATCTAAATAGCAACTTTTTAATGCCATGCCTTGGTTTCTGTGTAGAGTATGAAGTGATCCATTGGGCATCCATTCAACTAGCATTACAGATCTGTTGCTCACGCCATGGGACTATACACAATTTTGTGTCTGGCACTTAGTAACCTGCCTAGCAGAGAAGATGACCTTGATACAGAGCTGTTGGTACAATAAATGATTCCCAATGGAAATACGTATAAAAACGTATTTTTACTACTAACTTCATCTTTTAAGAGCTTATAGCCTCTGTGGGGAAACACATCATCCATTAAAAACCATGTTTTCTCAACTTCAACACTCCTGGATATTTTGGGCCAAATTCCTTGTTGTGCTGGGCTTTCCAGGACATTACAGGACATTCGGCAGCACCCCTGGCCTCTACCTACTAGATGTCCACATCTATACAGTAAGCCTGTTCTGACCACAAAAGTATCTCCAGACATTTCCAAAGGCCTCCTGGATGACCCAGATTGAGAACCAGTAGTATAAAAAGTCAGTCACTAAATCTGAGATAACAGTAAGGACAGTTGTACCCCTACCCTGAATGTGACATGAGCCCTTAGAGGGCCACCTGATATTGAGCGGCAGTGAATGGAGGGAGGGGTTAATACATTTGCAGGATCTGGGGAGAAAGCTCTCGAAATAACCAATTTAGTACCAAATCTTCCGGGCCTTTTTTCTTTTTTTTAAGATTTTATTGATTTATTCATGAGAGACACACAGAGAGGCAGAAACACAGGCAGAGGGAGAAGCAGGCTCCATGGGCAGCCCAGGGGGCTCAGCAGTTTATCCCAGGGCGTGATCCTGGAGATGGGATCAAGTCCCAACTCACACTCCCTGCATGGAGCCTGCTTCTCCCTCTGCCTGTGTCTCTGTCTCTGTCTCTCTCTCTCTCCTCTCTGTGTATTCTCATGAATAAATAAGTAAAATCTTAAAAAAAAAAAAAAAAAAAAAAAGCAAGCTCCATGCAGTGAGCCCGACCTGGGACTCAATCCCAGGACTCCAGGATCCTGCCCTGAGCCAAAGGCAGAGGCTTAACCGCTGAGCCATCCAGACACCCCCTTCCAGGGTTTTACAGAGGACAATTTCGTTGTATTTTTATGGGGTCAAATTCTAAGTGGATTTTGAAATGATAATTTTTTGCATATGCCCAACCTATTCTTTAAATGCTTTAGAAAATTCCTGAAGACCAATAGTCTATACTATCTCCCAATAAATCCAGCCCCGGCACACTTTACTCCTCTCCAAGCATCGGCACATAAAGTGGTTGTTCTGCTGGATTTGAAAATTAGAGGTGCATTCTAGGCTATAAACACTTCAGGTGCAAGAGTGAAAACTACTCACATTATTTAACACATTTTTCATTATTTAATTTTTTTTTTATGTTTTTCCTTTATAGCTGATGATGTATAGCTTCGTTTGTGCAAGTAATTTAAACGTGCCTTTGATGTGGCTTGTCTCTATGAGACAGAGAACGGAATAAAAGACCATAACCTAGAAGGAGGGAGAGATCAAAGTTGAGCATGCAAATTGGAGCCCGGAGGAATTCCCAACATTGGGAGGATGCTGCTGGCCCTGTCAATGTGCTCCTGGGTGCAGTCAGCGTGAGGATGGAGGGTTAAGGGTGCTGCTCCAGTCAGAATAACAATGCCAGGGGCACCAGAAGTTTGAGTGGAGGGACAGTGGGGACCCGAGGGCTTGCTGAAACACCACTGGATGGGCGGAAGGGATTTATTTGGAAGCTATGGAGACTGTACCAGAAAAAACTAAGAAAAACTAGCAAATCCATGAAGAGGAGCCCATGTTGGTTGTTTGGGAAAATCACCATAAATGGGTTTGGAAGGATAGTGTAAAAGGAAAATTTGGCACCACACACTTGTTATAAACAGCAAGATTTATTTGATTTGAGCTACTGTGGTAGAATTGAGCTCGATTCTGCACACAGCACAGACGTGAGGGGTACGGGGGTGGAAGGTCACTCAGAAGAACCAGACTGGGTATCAAGGCCAGGGGGAGTCTGCTAACTGGGCTCAATGGAACTCTTGGTGAAGGTGGGCCAAGGACTCAGACGTCCACGTCAGGCTGTGCAGCCTGGACTAAATTACTTAACATCACAGTAGTTGTCTTCTGGCCTACAAAGCATAGCGCATGTCAAGCAAGTATTTTTGCAGAAATATATTCAATTACATGTAGTACTTGGAACTGGATTTGTGTGGATAAAAAGGATGGCAGCTTCTTTTTTTCCTTTAGGTACGGATGCAACGTTTACAACTATGTAACATATTCATTAAAAGAAGAAATTTTATCTCATACATTTTGTGAGCCCCTCATCGTTCAATACTGATAAATATATGGCAGTTTCTCACAAAATATTTATTGATCTGCATCAGTAAGTTGATTCATTAATCCCACATTGGACATCGGTCCTAGAAATATTTAATTTTACTTCTTAATTCTAAGGACGTCATAGGATGGTGTTAAGAGCATTTCCCAAATACCTCTGATAAACTGGGCCCTAAAACAAATATTGTTTTTTCTTGAAAGTGAAAATTGGCCTCAGTGCTATTTTATAATTCTGGCATCTTGCAGTAATGTTCACCCTCTCATTCCCTGAAATTACATTACCTCAGTGCTCTAAAATTAGCTAATACCTTCCTCCAAAAATTTCTGATTTTAACAGTGAAGTAAGATAGTAAAGAAAAAGAATTATTTGAGAATTTAGAGGAGTAATAAGTAAGTTTAAACAAATTTCCTCTTGCTTTCACACATGCATCCACATGCACACATACAAACATACACACGCAAGAGGAATTTTTTTTTTTTAAGAATTAAATTCTACTTCATTCTTTCCCCAAGAGATGGGCTCTTTGAGAGCTCTTAATAGAGGAGCTGCTTCAAGAGGGAACACTGAAGGAATGTCTCACAAAGAAACTGGGTATGTTGAAGTCTGGAATGAACTATTTGATACTGGTGGCTATTTCTTACACGTGGAATCAGAGCTTCCCAGAAGCTTAACAAGTGGTGAAATTTGGGCAAGTTCATAAACCAAGACTCCAGAGGAAAACACAGAGAAACATTCAAAGAAATGCCTTAAGCTCTAAAAACACCATGTGCCTGGGCAACAACCCTGTTCTTTCATTTAAAACAGAAAAGCAAAACAAGCACATCTTTTCTGCTTATTATTGCATTCACTGGGAGAATGCAAGGAAATGGTAGGAGCTTAGAGAATTCGAGTTCTGGTCTCATTAAAAGAACATTTAGGTGGAAGAAAAAGCCTTCAGCATGAAAAATGCAACAACTACAACCCAGAAAAACACTAACTGTCCATTTTACTTGGAGGAAGAGAAACAGATCCTCATAAAATGGAGATTTGTCAACAATAGAGGGGGAAAGACATCACTAAAAACCTAGGCTACAATCCTATCAAATTCTAAAGGGAAAGAAACATGTCTAATTTTGTAGAACTGCCAAAGGCACACAAATTGCTTCCACATATTCTTTGATAATAATGAGACAAAGCAGAAACGTTTCCATGCAGAGGAACAGGTGAGTCAATCAACGGCCAACTTGCACCCCAGGTAAGCCAAACGATGGGAAGTAGTGGGGGAGCCACACATGAGGAGTGAGAGATTCTACCGTCCCCCAAGTTTCCTGGCATCTTCTAGCACCACAGACTTACATCTTAGATATAGCTTTCATTCAAAAAATACCCGAGACAACTGTCCTTCTCACATTGGCCACACTGAAACAAAATAGTTTTCTCTTTCTATAAATCTATCCCTAGCTTTATGAACTATGACTTTATCCTTCTGAAAGTTGGCATGTGCACTCAACAAATCTCAAAGAAAGGTCAGTAGAATGATAAAAACTGTACTTGCAAAATAAATAAATGAATAAATAAATAAATAAATTAAAAAAAAAAAAGAAACAAAAAACCTGTACTTGATCTGGTAAAGTCCCCTGGGCAGGCATCTTCAGTTAAAAATAAAGATATCCATTTGTTTTGCTCCTGGGAGTACACCTCAACCCATCCCTAATTTATGCTCCAGCATACCCCAAAGACCTGGAAGGGATTTGCAGCAGTCAAAGGGCATGAGTCCCCCACCCACCTGGCCCGCCCCCGGCCCTGGGCATCACAAAGCTCTCTTGGTGGGCTGCTTTGTTATACATTTCTCTCCTCCTTGGGCAACTGCACCTTCTTTAACATAACTACCCTTTGCCAGCAGTGAAGACTGCCTGATAAATTGGTGTGTTTAGCAAGGTCAAACGTATCCCTCCATATTTTATTCCATATTCCGGGGAAGTCTCTTTCCCACGGAGAGGTAGGTAACAATTCTGAACCACTATAAACACTCACTGAAATGAAACAAATATGTATGAATAAAAACAGAGGAGCAAAAATCCATACAACCAGTAGGACGATTACAGGTGCACAAGTGGAAGAGGCCAGAATCATCCTTGCAGCGGATGGATCAGAATCTGAGGCACCAGTGTGAACTCATGTGGAGCTTTACATAGATGTAGTCACACATAAAAATTCATACAGAAATGTTTATATTCCCTGGCTAATACACTCACGTGTTTTTTCTTGCTCTGTCATCTTAGAGGGTCTAGAAGCAACGCCACTCCAGAAACAATGGACATGCCCAGTACCCAGACTGTGGCTTTTAATGCAATTCTCTGATAACAGCAAGCAGGAGGCCGGGAGGAAATGGCTGATTCTAGAGTGGGGCAGTAAATACAGGAAGGACCCAAACAGCATCCAGCGAGCCCCACACTGATGAGACCATGTCAAATGGGCTCTGAAGCAACGTTAAAGTGCTTTCTACCTCCAAAACTGGAACAATTTGAGCAAGAACAAAAGTAGCATTGGATTATAATGTAACATAAGTACTCATGAGTTCATGCTGGTATCAGCAAATTATTGTACAAACAAACTGGGGAAAAGGGAAAAATCTCCCACCACAATGAGAGTTCACGTCACACTTTTCAGAATGGTTCCCACCAAAAAGAGAAGAAGTGCTGGCGGAGATGTGGGGAAAAGAGAACCCTTGCAAACCGTTTGCTAGAATGTGAACTAGTGCAGCAAGTTTGGAAAACAGTAGGGGGCTCCTCAAAAAATTAAAATAGAAGTACCATATGCCATAGAAATCCTACTGCTGGGTATATATCAAAAGGAAATGAAATCATTGCTTCAAAGACTTATCTGAACTCCCACGTTCACTGTGGCTTTATTCACAATACTCAAGGTATATGGTAATCACCTAGGTGTCTGTGAACAGATGAACGAATAAAAAAAATGTGGTAGATATATGAAATGGAATACAATTCAGCCTTAGAGAAGATAGAAATCCTGGGGCCCCGGGGTGGCTCGGTCGGGTAAGTGTCTTGATCCACGATCAAATGTCATGATCTCAGGTTCTTGAGTTCAGGCCCCGGATTAGAACCTGAATAAACAAACAAACTAAATAAATAAATATTAAAAATAAAAAGAAGAAGGAAATTTTACCATTTGTATGAATACACGTGAAGATGGAGGGCATGATGCTAAGGGAAATAAGCCAGACAAAGATAGACCAACTTCATGGTATCACCTCTGTGAGTCAAGGACCAGTGGGAGGGGTTGGTAAAAGAGAACCAACTCTCAGTTATAAGATGAAAGATGTCTGAGAATCTCACGTATAACACGGTGCTATAGTTGATAGCACTGTATTACATAACAGAAATTTGCTAATAGAGTAGAACTTAAATTTTATCATAAAAAGAAACCTCCAACACAGAATACTTCCAAATAACTCATGAAGATACACCATTCACAGAAGACGGAGCACGACTCCCTGGTTCCTGAGTGTGGCTGCACAGAGTGACATCCTTCTGAAGAAGCCTGACAAAGGTGGCCTGAGCCAGAGGGCATGCTTACATCAACAGTGACAGGTCACACTAACAGTGTGCACCCCAGATGTGATGAAAGGACACTACTTCTATTTTCTCCAAGACACAAAGCTCTCTTCTGGTCACAAGATACCACCAGACACCCTCCCAAACATCTACGCAATACTCCTCAAAGCTATCAAGGTGACAAAAACAAACATTCAGAGAACCTGTCACAGCAAAAAGGAACATTAGGAGACAGGATGACCAACTGTAATGTGTCACACTGGAAACATCTTAACCACGTAAGGGACCCTGATAGTCAAGACAATTATTTTCTTGGAAGTCCATGATTTCAACTTATATCATTCAGGTTTTTAGTTTTGAGGTTAAAGTCTCTTCAGCTGTCCCAAGTGAAAATGTCGATGGAGCCCAGAATAATTAAGATATTAATGAGTTAGTCACTACCACCTTAGTCTTTAAACTTCACTTCAATAAACCAACAGAAAATTACCTGAAACTGGAAATCAGAGAACAAAACTGACAGTATAATATTTAGAGCAAATACAGTGTGGGAGAGAAAAAAGAATGCACACCCATCAAGATAAGAAAGTGTTATTTCAGAGAAAGGACATATATTAATGGTACCTTTTAATACCAGAATTTCTTTTTTTTCTTGGAAAAAAAAAAGGCTTTATTGACTTATGTGAGAGGAAGAGATAGAGAATACAAACCAATTGGGAGCAGCTAGGGGCAGAGAAAGAGGCAGAAGCTGAACGGGGAGCCTGGCATGTGGGCTCAATCCCAGGACCCTGGGCTCATGACCTGAGATGAAGGCAGATGCTTAACCAAATGAGCCACCCAGGTGCCCCAACAGTAGAATTTCTGTAGAAACAAGACATTTTTAGGTTTGACTCAGTCAAAAGAAAGTAGAGAACATGATGTACAAAATTGACAGTCACATGCTCTGACGAACATTTCCTTACAACTTGATTTTGCCTGGGATTGGGTCTGATGGGACATCAGAAATATAAATAAGGCGGGGGGAGGGGCAAGATGGCGGAGGAGCAGGGTCTCCAGGTCACCTGTCCTCAGCAAATTACCTAGAAAACCATCCAATCATCCTGAAAACCTACGAATTCGGCCTGAGATTTAAAGAGAGACCAGCTGGAACGCTACAGTGAGAAGAGTTCGCGCTTCTATCAAGGTAGGAAGACGGGGAAAAAGAAATAAAGAAACAAAAGGCCTCCAAGGGGGAGGGGCCCCGCGAGGAGCCGGGCTGAGGCCGGGGCGAGTGTCCCCAGGACAGGAGAGCCCCGTCCCGGAGGAGCAGGAGCTGCACCAACCTTCCCCGCGGAAAGGGGCTCCCCGGGAATTGGAGCAGGATCCCCAGAAAGGCGGGGATGCCCTCGGGCTCCCTGGGACACTAACAGAGGAACTGCGCCCCGGGAGAGTGCGCCGAGCTCCCTAAGGGCTGCAGCGCTCGGCGGGACCCGGAGCAGCTCGGAGGGGCTCGGGCGGCGGCTCCGCGGAGGGGGCTGCGCGGCTCCGGGAGCAGCTCAGCGGCGGCGGCTCGGGCGGAGGAAGAAGCTCCGCGGAGGGGGCTGCGCGGCTCCGGGAACAGCTCTGAGGGGCTCGGGCGGCGGCTCCGCGGAGGGGGCTGCGCGGCTCCGGGAACAGCTCAGCGGCGGCGGCTCGGGCGGAGGAAGAAGCTCCGCGGAGGGGGCTGCGCGGCTCCGGGAACAGCTCTGAGGGGCTCGGGCGGCGGCTCCGCGGAGGGGGCTGCGCGGCTCCGGGAACAGCTCAGCGGCGGCGGCTCGGGCGGAGGAAGAAGCTCCGCGCGGAGGGGGCTGCGCGGCTCCGGGAACAGCTCGGAGGGGCTCGGGCGGCGGCTCCGCGGAGGGGGCTGCACCGCCGGGAGCGCGAATCCAACAGCGCAGGCCCCGGAGCACAGGGCGCCGGGACACAGCCCAGGATTCGGCCTCCCCCGGGACAGGCAGAGGCCGGGAGGGCCCAGGACAGCAAGGACGCTCCTGCCTGGAACTGAGCAGATCAGCGGCCCCGCCCCGGAGCCCCCAGGCCCTGCAGAAGGAGAGCCCCGGAGCTACTGCGGGGGCTGGATCCAGGGTCCCAGAGCTGCCCCCGCCACTGTGGCTTCCTCCCGGGGCCTCACGGGGTGAACAACCCCCACCGAGCCCTGCACCAGGCAGGGGCAGAGCAGCTCCCCCAAGTGCCAACACCTGAGAATCAGCACAGCAGGCCCCTCCCCCAGAAGACCAGCGAGACGGACCAGTTCCAAGGGAAGTCAAGGGACTTAAACTACACAGAATCGGAAGATACTCCCCCGTGGTTTTTTTTGTTTTTTGTTTTTTTGTTTTGTGCTTTTTTTTCTCTCTTTCTTCTTGATTTCTGATTGCTTCCCCCACCCCCCCTTTTTTCTTTTTTCTCCTTTCTTTCTTTTTCTTTCTTTTTCTCCTCTTTTTCCCCTATTTTTTTCTTCTTTCTCTTTTTTCTTTTTCTCTTTTCTTTCCTTCTCTCTCTTTTTCTCCTTTTCCCAATACAACTTGTTTTTGGCCACTCTGCACTGAGCAAAATGACTAGAAGGAAAACCCCTCAAAAAAAAGAATCAGAAACAGCCCACTCTCCCACAGAGTTACAAAATATGGATTACAATTCAATGTCAGAAAGCCAATTCAGAAGCACTATTTTACAGCTACTGGTGGCTCTAGAAAAAACCATAAAGGACTCAAGAGACTTCATGACTGCAGAATTTAGATCTAATCAGGCAGAAATTAAAAATCAATTAAATGAGATGCAATCCAAACTAGAAGTCCTAACGATGAGGCTTGACGAGGTGGAAGAACGAGTGAGTGACATAGAAGACAAGTTGATGGCAAAGAGGGAAACTGAGGAAAAAAGAGACAGGCAATTAAAAGACCATGAGGATAGATTAAGGGAAATAAATGACAGCCTGAGGAAGAAAAACCTACGTTTAATTGGGGTTCCTGAGGGCGCCGAAAGGGACAGAGGGCCAGAATATGTATTTGAACAAATCCTAGCTGAAAACTTTCCGAATCTGGGAAGGGAAACAGGCATTCAGATCCAGGAAATAGAGAGATCCCCCCCTAAAATCAACAAAAACCGTTCAACACCTCGACATTTAATAGTGAAGCTTGCAAATTCCAAAGATAAGGAGAAGATCCTTAAAGCAGCAAGAGAAAAAAAGTCCCTGACTTTTATGGGGAGGAATATTAGGGTAACAGCAGACCTCTCCACAGAGACCTGGCAGGCCAGAAAGGGCTGGCAGGATATATTCAGGGTCCTAAATGAAAAGAACATGCAACCAAGAATACTTTACCCCGCAAGGCTTTCATTCAAAATGGAAGGAGAGATAAAGAGCTTCCAAGACAGGCAGGAACTGAAAGAATATGTAACCTCCAAACCAGCTCTGCAAGAAATTTTAAGGGGGACTCTTAAAATTCCCCTTTAAGAAGAAGTTCAGTGGAACAATCCACAAAAACAAGGACTGAATAGATATGATGACACTAAACTCATATCTATCAATAGTAACTCTGAATGTGAACGGGCTTAATGACCCCATCAAAAGGCGCAGGGTTTCAGACTGGATAAAAAAGCAGGACCCATCTATTTGCTGTCTACAAGAGACTCATTTTAGACAGAAGGACACCTACAACCTGAAAATAAAAGGTTGGAGAACCATTTACCATTCAAATGGTCCTCAAAAGAAAGCAGGGGTTGCCATCCTTATATCAGATAAATTAAAATTTACCCCGAAGACTATAGTGAGAGATGAAGAGGGACACTATCTCATACTCAAAGGATCTATCCAACAAGAGGACTTAACAATCCTCAATATATATGCCCCGAATGTGGCAGCTGCCAAATATTTAAACCAATTAATAACCAAACTCAAGAAATACCTTGATAATAATACACTTATACTTGGTGACTTCAATCTAGCTCTTTCTACCCTGGATAGGTCTTCTAAGCACAATATCTCCAAAGAAACGAGAGCTTTAAATGATACACTGGACCAGATGGATTTCACAGATATCTACAGAACTTTACATCCAAACTCAACTGAATACACATTCTTCTCAAGTGCACATGGAACTTTCTCCAGAATAGACCACATACTGGGTCACAAATCGGGTCTGAACCGATACCAAAAGATCGGGATAGTCCCCTGTATATTCTCAGACCATAATGCCTTGAAATTAGAACTTAATCACAACAAGAAATATGGAAGGACCACAAACACGTGGAGGTTAAGGACCATCCTGCTAAAAGATGAAAAGGTCAACCAGGAAATTAAGGAAGAATTAAAAAGATTCATGGAAACTAATGAAAATGAAGATACAACCGTTCAAAATCTTTGGGATGCAGCAAAAGCAGTCCTGAGGGGGAAATACATCGCAATACAAGCATACATTCAAAAACTGGAAAGATCTCAAATTCAAAAGCTCACCTTACACATAAAGGAACTAGAGAAAAAGCAACAAATAGACCCCACCCCCAGCAGAAGAAGAGAGTTAATTAAAATTCGAGCAGAACTCAATGATATCGAGACCAAAAGAACTGTGGAACAGATCAACAGAACCAGGAGTTGGTTCTTTGAAAGAATTAATAAGATAGATAAACCATTAGCCAACCTTATTAAAAAGAAGAGAGAGAAGACTCAAATTAATAAAATCATGAATGAGAAAGGGGACATCACTACCAACACCAAGGAAATACAAACGATTTTAAAAACATACTATGAACAGCTGTACGCCAATAAATTAGGAAATCTAGAAGAAATGGACGCATTCCTGGAAAGCCACAAACTACCAAAACTGGAGCAGGAAGAAATAGAAAACCTGAACAGGCCAATAACCAGGGAGGAAATTGAAGCAGTCATCAAAAACCTCCCAAGACACAAGAGTCCAGGGCCAGATGGCTTCCCAGGGGAATTCTATCAAACGTTTAAAGAAGAAATCATACCTATTCTACTAAAGCTGTTTGGAAAGATAGAAAGAGATGGAGTACTTCCAAATTCGTTCTATGAGGCCAGCATCACCTTAATTCCGAAACCAGACAAAGACCCCACCAAAAAGGAGAATTACAGACCAATATCCCTGATGAACATGGATGCAAAAATTCTCAACAAGATACTAGCCAATAGGATCCAACAACACATTAAGAAAATTATTCACCATGACCAAGTAGGATTTATCCCTGGGACACAAGGCTGGTTCAACACTCGTAAAACCATCAATGTGATTCATCATATCAGCAAGAGAAAAACCAAGAACCATATGATACTCTCATTAGATGCAGAGAAAGCATTTGACAAAATACAGCATCCATTCCTGATCAAAACCCTTCAGAGTGTTGGGATAGAGGGAACTTTCCTCGACATCTTAAAAGCCATCTACGAAAAGCCCACAGCAAATATCATTCTCAATGGGGAAGCACTGGGAGCCTTTCCCCTAAGATCAGGAACAAGACAGGGATGTCCACTCTCACCACTGCTGTTCAACATAGTTCTGGAAGTCCTCGCCTCAGCAATCAGACAACAAAAAGACATTAAAGGCATTCAAATTGGCAAAGAAGAAGTCAAACTCTCCCTCTTCGCCGATGACATGATACTCTACATAGAAAACCCAAAAGCCTCCACCCCCAGATTGCTAGAACTCATACAGCAATTTGGTAGCGTGGCAGGATACAAAATCAATGCCCAGAAATCAATGGCATTTCTATACACTAACAATGAGACTGAAGAAAGAGAAATTAAGGAGTCAATCCCATTTACAATTGCACCCAAAAGCATAAGATACCTAGGAATAAACCTAACCAAAGAGGTAAAAGATCTATACCCTAAAAACTATAGAACACTTCTGAAAGAAATTGAGGAAGACACAAAGAGATGGAAAAATATTCCATGCTCATGGATTGGCAGAATTAATATTGTAAAAATGTCAATGTTACCCAGGGCAATTTATACGTTTAATGCAATTCCTATCAAAATACCATGGACTTTCTTCAGAGAGTTAGAACAAATTATTTTAAGATTTGTGTGGAATCAGAAAAGACCCCGAATAGCCAGGGGAATTTTAAAAAAGAAAACCTTAGCTGGGGGCATCACAATGCCAGATTTCAGGTTGTATTACAAAGCTGTGGTCATCAAGACAGTGTGGTACTGGCACAAAAACAGACACATAGATCAATGGAACAGAATAGAGAACCCAGAAGTGGACCCTGAAATGTACGGCCATCTAATATTCGATAAAGGAGGAAAGACTATCCATTGGGAGAAAGACAGTCTCTTCAATAAATGGTGCTGGGAAAATTGGACATCCACATGCAGAAGAATGAAACTGGACCACTCTCTTTCACCATACACAAAGATAAACTCAAAATGGATGAGAGATCTAAATGTGAGACAAGATTCCATCAAAATCCTAGAGGAGAACACAGGCAACACCCTTTTTGAACTTGGCCACAGTAACTTCTTGCAAGATACATCCACGAAGGCAAAAGAAACAAAAGCAAAAATGAACTATTGGGACTTCATCAAGATAAGAAGCTTTTGCACAGCAAAGGATACAGTCAACAAAACTAAAAGACAACCTACAGAATGGGAGAAGATATTTGCAAATGACATATCAGATAAAGGGCTAGTTTCCAAAATCTATAAAGAACTTATTAAACTCAACACCAAAGAAACAAACAATCCAATCATGAAATGGGCAAAAGACATGAAGAGAAATCTCACAGAGGAAGACATGGACATGGCCAACATGCACATGAGAAAATGCTCTGCATCACTTGCCATCAGGGAAATACAAATCAAAACCACAATGAGATACCACCTCACACCAGTGAGAATGGGGAAAATTAACAAGGCAGGAAACAACAAATGTTGGAGAGGATGCGGAGAAAAGGGAACCCTCTTACACTGTTGGTGGGAATGTGAACTGGTGCAGCCACTCTGGAAAACTGTGTGGAGGTTCCTCAAAGAGTTAAAAATAGACCTGCCCTACGACCCAGCAATTGCACTGTTGGGGATTTACCCCAAAGATTCAGATGCAATGAAACGTCGGGACACCTGCACCCCGATGTTTCTATCAGCAATGGCCACAATAGCCAAACTGTGGAAGGAGCCTCGGTGTCCATCGAAAGATGAATGGATAAAGAAGATGTGGTTTATGTATACAATGGAATATTACTCAGCAATTAGAAACGACAAATACCCACCATTTGCTTCAACGTGGATGGAACTGGAGGGTATTATGCTGAGTGAAATAAGTCAATCGGAGAAGGACAAACAGTGTATGTTCTCATTCATTTGGGGAATATGAATAATAGTGAAAGGGAATATAAAGGAAGGGAAAAGAAATGTTGGGAAATATCAGGAAGGGAGACAGAACATAAAGACTCCTAACTCGGGGAAACGAACTAGGGGTGGTGGAAGGGGAGGAGGGCGGGTGTTGGAGGGGAATGGGTGACGGGCACTGAGGTGGACACTTGACGGGATGAGCACTGGGTGTTTTTCTGTATGTTGGTAAATTAGACACCAATAAAAGTTAATTAAAAAAAAAAAAAGAAATATAAATAAGGCAATTCATTTTATTAATGATAAAATGATAGTAATATATGATGAAATATATTTGCATTCACGTATAGTATTCATTACAATTTTATTTGGTAAAAACCATTTGGAAGGTATAAGTAAGAAAAAGAGATGGTTGCATTTGAGTGTATTTTAAATATTTGGTTGAGTTACTCAAGTTAGTATAATAAAGAAGAAAAATTTGCATTGGTCATTATATTAGCAGGTAAAACCAAATTACATTATACACTTGTAGCCTCAAGACCAAAATAAATAGAATTTTTCTGGATTAAATGTCTCTTGCTCACATAATGAGATAACAGATCAATTAATTAAACAGTAATTACTGACTCATCATAGGTAGAAGAGCAATATCATCCTTTATCAAATGTCTGGATGGGAGTTTGTGAGGAAATTGTGGGGAGCAAAGGATGAAATCTCAAGCAGATAGACACACGTTGTAAATAAAAAATGGTTGAACATGTTTCCTTAAGAACTTCTTAGATGGAGTAGAGGTTTCTTTGATTGATTGAACATACTCATTGTAAAGAAAACAAGCAGTTTCATAGATCCTTATTAGTCCAATTATTCTTGCTGTCAGTCTTGTTCTATGAAAGGCAACGTGGTCCGAGGCCCAACAGAAAGGCCTGGCTTGGGTCTGTGAACTGCCGAATAAGCACAGCAAACACTACAGACTTCTGCGTAAAGTGCTGATCCTTCTTCTTTTGTGGAGGGCCGACTCCCCTCACAAGAGGGCTGTATGTATAGAATAGGAGGTCAACCTGCTATAATTTTAAGCTTCAGTTTAAAAAGTGCAAAAAGAACTCTTTCATGAGCCTAGGAAAATTGGAGAAGTGTACTCCAAGCACCTTAGGTTTCTAAAGTTCTTTTCTAAAAAATCGATAGCAATATCAGGCGGTACTATATACTAAGAGAAATTTCTAAAGCATTTATACAATCCTCCATCTTTCAATAGAGAGCTTTGATTTTAAGTCCCTGTCCCATTGACACAAAGTATTGATTTTTCTTCCCATTGTTCACGAGGTCCTTTTATTTGTATAAGAATACTACTACAATCCATCCATCAATTCAGGGGGAAAGGGTGAATACACAAACTATAGTCCAGAAAAAGCTTTACTCTGCAAAAATATAAAAGAATACAATCTATGCTTTTACACTTTATGGTCACTCTGTATATTGATGCATCATAAATACTGCATGGTTGGTCTAGTAAGGAAATCATTACTTTTATCATTATTTCAGGATCAATAGCAAGAAAGACACTCTAGTAACAGAAGAGAGTCTAGAAAATAAAGCCAAGTCTGTCAGTCTAAGCCCTGCTTCTCTTCACCAGTGACCACAACTGAAGCATTATCCAATTTCAATGTAAAAAAATAATTTTTGATTTACAGTTTAAAGAGTTAGGATAGTTTTGGTCCCCTTATGTAAAAAAGATCTGCACGTTTCTGACCTAAATCATCTCCCTCTGTCCTTTTTTAAATAAACCCAGATCCACAGGACATTTCTCTGGGCCTTAATTATTCTTTGTTTTTGTTTTGTTTTGTTTTGTTTTGTTTGTTTGGGTTTTTTGGGGGTGGGGGGACTTAATTATTCTTATGTCATGTCTAAGAGCCAAGAGATGTTGATTAAGTACTGTCCTATCCCTGCCTCACACTTCTATTCTTCTATTCCTTCATGACCAAATCAAGACTAATTAAGAGACTGTAAGACTGTAATAAGATTTCTAACTGCCAGAAGGCAACAACAGTCTCACTTTTTAACTGACCATCCTAGTCTCTGGTGGTCTTCTCCTAGAACTTTCAACACTGTGGTGAAGTTTGTTATGGCTGAAAAGAGGTGTGGTATAAAGAAGGATGGCATGCATATATGCAAGGACAACTTTAAAGCATAATTTTGGTACATAATTTGCCTATAGGTGTCAGCTGAATTATATTTTTTCACATGGAGCTATTTTTATCTCTACTTTAACAAAGTAATAAGCTCAATTTTGAAGGACTAAACACTATTTTATGGAATTGTCTGATAGTTTCTTATAATAATATATTTTATTTGGGCATACAGAAGTTTTTTAGAAGTCTTCACTAATTTGAAACTTGAATTTCATGACACAAACTTATATTTTAAAGTATATTTTCATTCTAAAAGGTATAATGTTAGAAAATAACAGAACATAAAGAAAAAGATTACAATATGTTCGTAATCATCCCTACTGGAAATGATAATTTTATTTTATGTTATTCTTTTAAAGATTTTATTTTATTTATTCATGAAAGGCAGAGAGAGAGAGAGAGAGAGAGGCAGAGACACAGACAAGGAGAGAAGCAGACTCCATGCAGGGAGCCCGACATGGGACCCCATCCCGGTCTCCAGGATCACCCCCGGGCTGAAGATGCCGCTAAACCGCTGGGCCACCAAGGCTGCATGATAATTGTAAATGACATATTTTCTTGACACATTTATCCTATTTGTATTTGTTACACAAATTTGGAAACATTGAATACACATTTTAAAAGTACCCAATTTCATTTAATAATATATCATGCAGTCATATAATTAAAATGATTTCTAAACCTTCTTTAGTGACTGGCATAAGATTCATATGGCTATAGCATAAGTTCTGTTAACTTACATCTATTTCTAGGCACTCAGTTTGTTCCCAAGTTTCTCCCTGAAAAAAATAATACTGCAATGTTCAGTTTCCAGTTCTGCACATAAGGAACTCAATATCCTAACAATGAGTCATAAGCTGAACAGACTGAAAATCAACAACTACTTTTGATCCCTAGGAGAGGGCAAGACCAGGCAAACATTCCCCCGAGTCTGCAGAAACAGACAGGTGAACACATACAGTCAAGGTAAGTCTCTGGAGCAGAGACTCATGCGAGATACCACCAAGGGAACCAGTTACAGGGTAGGCAAACCTGAATTCTAACTGGCAAGATGCTGGAGCTCAGTATTCACAACATGAGTATTAGGAGCTCCCAGAGGACTCAGAGAGAGGCCCTCACAATATTGGAGCTAATAAATAACAGGTCATAGGACACAAGTTTGATATACAATAGTCAATTGCTTTCCTACATACCAGAAATGAACAAATGGAATTTGAAATTAAAAACATAATACCATTTACATTAGCACCGAAAAATGAAATACTTAGGTATAAATTTAACAGCATGTATATAAGATCTATATGAAGAAAACTACAAAATTCGGATGAAGTCAAACAACCAAATAAAGGAAGAGATAGTCTATGTTCATAGACAGGAAAACTCAGTATTGTCAAGATGTCAGTTCTTTTCCCAACCTGATCTATAGAATCAATGCAATCCAACCCAAATCCTGGTAAGTTATTTTGTAGATATCAACAAACTAATTCTAAAATTCATATAGATAGGCAAAAGACCCAGAGTAGTCAACACAATATTGAGGGATAAAAACAAAGTTGGAAGAAGGATGATTTCACCTTACCACAAAACTGCAGTCATCAACGCAGTGTGGTACTGGTTTTAACACTGATAAATAATACATCAAAAGAACTGAACAGAAAGCCCAGAAATAGACCTTAATAAATATAGTCAAATAACCTTTGACAAAGGCAGGCACAGAGGCAAGAAAACTGGGCAAAGACAGACTTTTCAACAAATGGTGCTGAAAAGGTAGACACCTACATGTAAAACAAAACAAAACAAAACAAAACACTTTAGATACAGACTTAATTCCCTTCACAAAAAATTTATTAAAAAGGGATCCCATATCTAAATATAGAATGCAAAACTATAAAAACTCCTGGAAAGTAGCACAAAAGAAAACATAGGTAATTTTATGATGACTCTTTAGATACAATATCAAAGGCATGACCCATGAAAGAAATAACTAATAGGCAGGACTTCATTAAAATTAAAAAGTTCTGCTCTGTATAAGACAACCCCAAGAAAATGAAGAAAAAAAAAGACACGGACTGCGAAAAAATATTTGAAAAGGATACATCTGATAAAGGACTATTATCCAAAATATACAAAGAACTCTTAAGACAGTCCAGGTCAAAGATGAATAAAAGATCTTAATGGACACCACAGCAAATAAAATATAAATATGTCACAGAAGCATATGAACAGACGCTCCACATCATATACCATCAGGGAAATGTGAATTAAAACAATGAGATACTACTATATATACCTATTAGAATGGCCAGATTATGGTCATTTGCTGGCAACAGCAAATGCTGGTGAGGATGTGGAGCAATAAGAACTCATTCATTGCTGATAGGAATGCAAAATGGTGTGGCCACTTTGGAAGACAGTTTGGTGGCTTCTTACAAACTCAGCCAAACTCTTACCATATGATATGGCAAATGTTCTCCTCGGTATTTACCACAAGGAGTTGAAAATTCACGTCCACACAAAAATCTGCACACAGATGATTATAAGAGTATAATCACCAAAACCTGGAAGCGACCAAGATGGATAAATACACTGTGTTATATCCAAAAAATAAAATATTCAGTACTAAAATAAAATGAGCTATCAAACTGTGAAAAAATGTATGGAGGGACTTTAAATGCATATTATTAAGTGAAAGAAGCCAATCTGAAAAGGCTGCCTACTGTATGACTCCAACTATGTGACATGTTGCCGGAAAAGGCAAAACCGTGAAGACAGTAAAAAGGTCAGTACCTGCTGGGAGTTGGTGGGGGACAGGGGCGGGGAGGGATAAATAGGCAGAGCACAAAGGAAAATACTCTGCATGATATCATAGTGACAGATCCATGGTATTACACGTTTTTCCAAACCCAAAGAATGCACACCAAGAGTGAACCTAAATACAAACTATGGACTTTGGGTGATGGTGTATTACTGTGAGCTCCTTACCTGTAACAAATGTGCCACTCTGGTGGGGCATGCTGACAGTGGGGGAGGCTATGCACGTTGTGGTGGGGGGTGTATGAGAAATCACTGTCTTCCTCTCAAATTTACTATAAACCTTAAACTGCTCTAAAAGAAATCAAGTCTTAAAAAATAATACAATAAATTTGATTTATATAAAATGGACCAAACTTATGTGATATTTTGCTGGAGTCCAACTATAGATTGAATTGTTTCCCCTCAATGTTCCTACGTCAAAGCCCTAACACCCAGTACCTCAGAATGGGTATTATTTGGAGACAGGACCTCTAAAGAGTTGATGAAGTTAAAACAAAGCCATTTAGCTGAGACCTAAACCAGTTTGACTGGTATCTTTGTAAGAAGAGGAAATTCAGGTACACAAAAAAGAGCTACAAAGGAGGCACGTTTATGGAGGAAAGACTGCAGGCAGACACGATAAGGGAGCAGACATCTGTGGTTCAAGGAGAGAAGCCTCAGAAGAAACCAAACCTGACAACTCTTGGCCAATACGACTGTAAGAAAAATAAGTTTCCATTGATTAAGCCACCGCACGTGTGCTACTGTGTTTAGGCAGCCCTATCAAACCACTACAGGTGCATCCAGATGTGATAGCACTGCATGAAGCCCATGGACTTCTGAAACTCTGGATTCACACTGCCGTCTGGCTTAGAAAGAGTATGAGGATTCCTGTTTTATTATCTGCCCACAAAAATATTTGCTTATGTGTTCAAAAGAACAAAGGAGGAGCACCGGGGTGGCTCAGTGGTTGAGCATCTGCCTTTGGCCCAGGTCATGGTGCCGGGGTCCCAGGATGGAGTCCCACATCAGGCTCCCCACAGGGAGTCTGCTTCTCCCTCTGCCTATGTCTCTGCCTCTCTCTCTGTGTCTCTCATGAATAAATAAATAAAATCTAAGAAAGAAAGAAAGAAAGAAAGAAAGAAAGAAAGAAAGAAAGAAAGAAAGAAAGAAAGAAAGAAAGAAAGAAAGAAAAGGAAGAAGAAAGAAAGAAAGAAAGAAAGAAAGAAAGAAAGAAAGAAAGAAAGAAAGAAAGATAGATAAAAGAACTAAGGAAGGAAATGAAGGAAGGATGGAGAGAGGCAGGAGGAAAGGCAAAGGCATTGCTCTAAAAATAACGTCTAACAGAGTCTGACATCTTTTAGGTGAGAGTCTATCTTTCATCTGATGTATTTGTCCTACCTATAATGTAGCCCAAAGCAATTTTTTTTCTGTTAATAAAGACTTGAGATAACTATGGGTTCCTTACACACCAAATACAGGGCAAGGAGTTATACATTATTTCCCTTCCTCATAATTATAATCTACAGAATCTGCAGAGAACAACAGAAAGGTAACAAATGTTCTAGGACCGTTTGACAGGAATCTCAGAAGGTGATCAAGTAAAATAATGATAACCAGTGGTAAATCAATATATAAAAAATGTTTTACTCTATACTGTACCAGACTATGATTAGTCCTTTTCCAACACTATGAGAATCTGAAGAATTATCTCACCTACCTTTTGTACAGAACCCTATAATCTAAAGTAGTAAAATACTAGACAAAAATGAAAATAACAAGCCAAGAATAAAACCTTACAGGTAAACTGAATCTTTACAATATAACGGCAATGATTATTTACCACTTTCTTAGTACATTAATCAAATGTCATGGCTTTAATAATTTAGAACTAAATCTGGGCAGGTATGTGTTAAGCTGGCAATAAAATATAATCTCTAATTATACAAAATCAATAATAGAGTAGACATTTAAATGAGTCTTTGAATTTCAAGAGTTTTGCTTGGGGGAGAATCTCTATTCAAAAACTGATAAAAGCTGTTAATGTATGTAATACGGGAAAATGAGTTTGTGTTATACAATATTAGATCTAGATGAACCAGAAGATGCTACATTATTATTAACAACAATACACGAGTCCCAAGGCATGTTAATTATGTAATTTTGGGTTGCTTCATAGCTGTGATAGGGCAATTAATTTTTTAAGTGACTATACTCAAGAGTAAGAATTTTATATTATTTTTGTCATTTTAATAAAGGTGAAATAAAGTTTCAATGACAAATATTCATTTACAGCATTATTTTACGTAACTGCATTTGGCTCTAATTCCACACTCACGGGACACACTTGCATCAGCAAGCCTCTCTTCAGCTCAGTGTGTTCTTACTAGAGTCATACATTACATACTGCTTGTTGGTAATCAGAAAATGTACGGGTTTTATCAACGTGTAGCAAACACTTCTACATGAAATATTTTTTTACTTGGTAGATGGGCCCAATGACCACAATCTTTTGAGACATTCTGGATTAAACGGTTATGCACTCTCTTTTCCCCTGAAGGAATTCTAAGATCATTAATATGCCAAAATGCACTGGAAATCCCTAAGAGAGGTACAGATTTTTCAATATTTGCTAAGGTCAGACTGATGATGTTGTTAATAACTATGAAATAAGATTCTGGTTCTAGTCTGATTTATTTTATCACTGTTAAACAACCACATATACAAAGTCAACATCAAGCTCTACAAAGTAAATAACTCTAAATTCTAAACAATTCTGTTCTCATCCCCATTGCTAGTATTTTGGTTCTGGGCCTACTCTTGCTACACTATTACAATAGTTCTGCAAACATCCTCATCCCATCGAAACCAATTCTTCCCACAAATGGGATGTTTAAATCAGATCTCAAGAAGGCTTCACTTTCAAGGAAGTGTATAAGAATAGCGACTCGCATTATGGCAACATGGTCTGTATGACCTTTAGGGTTAACCCTAACCCTAACCCTAACCCTAACCCAAACCCAGGGGTGCCTGGGGGGCTCAGGCAAATGTCTGCCTTTGGCTCAGGTCAAGAGCCAGAGAAGGCTGAGCTGCCAAGTGTCCAAGGAGTGGATTCAGACAACTGGCCAAACTCCCCCAGTCCCTGGCAGCCACCATGCTACTGTTTGTAGGATTTCAGCTTTAAGACACTACATGGAAGTGATACCATGTGGCATTTGTCTTCATCCAGCTTATTTCCCTAAGCATAATGCCCTCCAAGTTAGGTACAGGCCTCAACTAGAAGATGAATTAGTTCTGAGGATCTAATGTGGTGATTATGGTTGATGATACTGTATTGTATAACAGAAATTTGCTCAGAGGGTAGATATGGAGCATTCTCACCCCAAAAAGGCGGGGTGATGGATGAGTTCATTAACTTGGTGGTAGGAACCCTTTCACAACCTGAGTATATATAGTAGTTCCCCCCACCCCCATCCATGGCACCTGTTCCAAGACCGTGGTGGGTGCCTGAAACCATAGATAGTACCATAGCCTGTACATCACAGGGCCTTTTTTCTATATGTAGATATCTATGATATCGAATTTATGAATCAGGCATTGTAAGAGATTAACAACGATAATTAATAAAGAATAGTTTTAACAGTAAAAAAAAAAAAACCCTCTTTGCCTTGGGGTCCTGGGAGCAAGTCCAATGTGGGGCTCCCTCCTCAGCAGGGAGCCTGTTTCTCCCACATCTTCTGTGCTCTCTTGTCTTCTCTCTCAAATAAATAAATTTTAAAAATCTTTTAAAAAGTGTATCAGCCAGCAGAGAGAATATATAGGGAAAAATGATGCCTTTGTAAAACATCCAGTTTGTGCACCAACTGTATTTCAATAATAATAAAAAAGGTTTTCTCAAAGGAAGAGCCACAAACTAATATAAAATAAAAGATGTGCAATTCATTATGATTTTTCGCTAATTCCACTGTAAAAATACACTTTTTTTTTTTTTTATTTTAGCTTCACCTACTATCGTCCTATACTTTGTGAGGAGACTGTTGTGGATAAGATGGCAAACTCCAGCTACGGAACTAGGGTAGGAAGATCTGGGTGCTGGAAATAGGGAGATGAAGATAAATGAGAATGGTGTCATGACTCCTTGTTTGATTGTTTCTTGGATGCCTCTGTGCTAGGGGACTTGCCAAATACATTTACTATCGTATCTATGACGTATGGAAAGACAAGAAAACACTAACAAAACGTGAAGTCAGAGGGCAAACTATTTAGGTCCTACATCCATATAACCATGTGAGTTTTGAGCTTTCACTAGGTGTCAGACACTGTGCCAAAACCAGTGATAGAAAAACGAGTAACTCCTGCCCTACGACCCAGCAATTGCACTGTTGGGGATTTACCCCAAAGATTCAGATGCAATGAAACGTCGGGACACCTGCACCCCGATGTTTCTATCAGCAATGGCCACAATAGCCAAACTGTGGAAGGAGCCTCGGTGTCCATCGAAAGATAAATGGATAAAGAAGATGTGGTTTATGTATACAATGGAATATTACTCAGCAATTAGAAACGACAAATACCCACCATTTGCTTCAACGTGGATGGAACTGGAGGGTATTATGCTGAGTGAAATAAGTCAATCGGAGAAGGACAAACAGTGTATGTTCTCATTCATTTGGGGAATATGAATAATAGTGAAAGGGAATATAAAGGAAGGGAAAAGAAATGTTGGGAAATATCAGGAAGGGAGACAACATAAAGACTCCTAACTCGGGGAAATGAACTAGGGGTGGTGGAAGGGGAGGAGGGCGGGTGTTGGAGGGGAATGGGTGACGGGCACTGAGGTGGACACTTGACGGGATGAGCACTGGGTGTTTTTCTGTATGTTGGTAAATTGAACACCAATAAAAGTTAATTAAAAAAAATAAATAAATAAAAATAAAAATAAAAATAAAAAAAAGAAAAAGAAAAACGAGTAACTAATTCCAATTCTCATAGAGCACACAAACTAACGCTATGTGAAGACTGCTGTATAAGACATGAAAAATGCCACAAATGATTCTAGAAGCTGCCTGTTATGAGTCCTATCTCCCCAAAAAGTGCTGATGCCTCAAATTCTAGTACCTCATAATGTGGCCTTATTGGCAACAGGGCAGATGCACATGTAATGAGCTAAATTAAAATGAGGTTGTATTGGAGTAACCTGTCCTTATAAGAAGAGGAGAAGAAACACAGAAACGATACACATGGTGGGAAACCACCTGACAATGGAGGCAGAAACTGAGGTGCTGAATCTGCATGCCAAGAAAGATGAAGGATTTCTAGAAAATCACCAGAGGCTAAAAAGAGGCATTCAAGGGCATTCTCCTTGACAGCTCTTGGAGGGAGTGTGACGCTGCCTGCATTTTGATTTCAGACTTCAAGCCTCCATAATTGCGAGACAGACAATTCCTATCATTGGAAGGTCTCATTTGGCGTACTTTATAAAGGCGGCCCAAGAGAAGCTCACGGAACGATGAACATGAAATTTCTATATTTGAGCTAGCTAGTGAATTAGCACTCAAAAGAGGAGATATTAGCTTTCCACAGAAAATGGACATTCCGAACAAAAAAAAAAAAAAATAGAGAGCAATTTGTGGAGCAAGTCATTAATTGGTTTGAGGAAGTTTTGTTGACTTAGATATTGCGATGATTCCTTATTTTCTGGATAAAGCAACCCTACCAATGCATATGAGCATCAGTTCGAAAGAGAAGAGGCCACGTGGCACAGGATATCAAGAACCTCCATGTGTCTCCCGTGGCCTACCAGTCATTTTCAGGCAATCTAGCATTAACAGTGACATAATCTTACAGGAACTGACTTTCAAGATTTTCTGTCTCCTTTTATTTTATTTTTTTTTTTTTCTGTCTCCTTTTATATGTATAAAATATATATTTTATATTTCTCTCTCCAAGATTTTCCGACGGTTTCAGCTGTATGAGAAATCTTCAAGATTTCCGTCCTATTTTCACGACCTCATTGGTTACTGACATACAACATTCCCTTTAACTGCATCATTATACAGCAAACAAAAATTAGTTTGGGCATTGCGAGACATGTTTATTTCCAAGGACTCAACACCATGCATCAGCTCTGTCAATAATCATATATTAAAGGTTCTACCTATAAAAACACTCAGCAGTAGAACAATGTAAGTCCTGTGTTGGAAATCTTTCCCCAAAATGGCTACTTCCATGCCTACATCTCCAATTTCCTTGAAATATATAGGTTATTTTAGTTTCATTCCACTTTGTGTGTCTGGAAGTGTTATTTGTATTTTGTTTCTCCAAAAATATGTGTTTTTTCCGTATGGGAATTCTGGTGTTCACCTTACCCCTGATTAGCGGGAGGCATTTTCTACAAGAAGATTGTGCCAGAAGCAGGACAGGATGAAGCTGCAGAATGTATGTCTCCAGGAGATGAGTGATTTTTGTCTTATTCATCAAGAGACTCCAGGGCTTCAGTCCATTTTGCAAAAGGATACACTCCTCAGTTCTTTACCGTTTTTAGTTTAATAATCTGATTAACATTTGAGAAGTGCCATTATCAACCCTGTTCATTGCTCCTGATTACCTGGCTGATAGATTTACCAGGCTCTTGCAAATCTCCCTGCTTCCCTTCTCCAATATTCACATTGATCTGTTCCACTAATAACAATTCATAGTCAAGAGAATTTCAATAGCACATTTTCTTTCCTACAGTTTCAGCTGTGTGAGAACATTTAAAAACTGCTGTATGCTGTCCAGTCTGTGAAAGGTTAACAACTTTTTTTGGTTTCCAGACAAAAAAGCCTTCATCTTATTTACCTTGCCATTAATCGTCAGTGCAAGCACATATGGTGAGTGTTCATGGCACTTATTGCTTGATGGCTCTTATGCAATTCTTAAAATCCAACTGACATTTTGTGTCATTTTTCCTTCTTATTTATACTTTAAAGCAACCTTTTGCTTTCCCATTTATGTTTTTGTTTTTAAGAAGTTAGCCTACATTACTGGAGAGCGCTAGTATCCTTCTTTTGTTAGTTCATCATAAACCATGATCAAAGAGAAAGAAAATTATTTAATTAATATCATAACAGCATCCATTTTGGAATAACATTTTACAACATCTGCTTAAAATTATCATCTGTTCTTTCATCTCCCTCAAAGTGTCAAAGGTGAAATTAGAACTTGCCATATATTTGTAAAAGCTTAATTGAAAACATGTTATTTATTTCCATCCAATCATGACATAATGGAAATGGCCTTCCTTCCGTGTTTAACTGCTCGCTCTTGCTTTCTATGACTTCAATTTTGCCCTTTCTAGAATTTTCATAAATGGAATCAAGCTGTATTTAGTGTGAATTCTCTATAATTTTGCATTTAGTTATTGTTTTTCAGCGCCATCACTTAATGTATCATACATTTTGAATTTCCACAATTAGCATGCTAATTCATACTGTTAGGTTCTTCTGCAGAATTAACCCATTTATTACTATAAAATGAAATTTTTTACCCCTTGCTGTGAAATGGACACTGGCTGATCCTAATATAAACACCTCTGCAAAATAAAATAAAATAAAATAAACACCTCTGCTTTCTCTGGACATTTTCTCTTCCCATCCTATCTCTTCCCATCCTTTACCCTGTAACTTCCCCCGGTGATATTTCCTAAGGTGCATGTGTTGCATGGAAAACCTGGGGGTGCTGAGTACGTTTAGCTTAATGATTATGGCAGTGGCTTCACGGTATTTATGTGTGTTAAAAGTGATCAAATTGTTCACTTTAAATAAATGTGATCTATGATACATCAGCTGTACCATAGCAGAGGTGCTAAATGTAATGTTAGATGAGCATAACTTGGAAAAGATGTAAGCAAGACAAAAAGGAACACAAAACAAAACAAAAATAAAGAAAAGAACACAATACAAGTAATAGGGAAAATAGAAGACAGCAATTTATTAATTTAAACTCCATCACAAATTTAATTACATTAAACATAAACTACTCATAGTAGAAAAAAATTGTTCACATTGTGTAAAAAAGCAAGATCCAAAAATATGCTGTATGCAATGCATATGCTCCCCCGGGTGCGGATGGAGGGGGCCCCTCCAGGGTGCAGATGGAGGGGCTACCTGGGTGGGATGGCGGGGATCCCCCTCGGGTGCGGACGGAGGGGCTCCCCCGGGTGCGGATGGAGGGGTCCCCACAGGGTGCAGATGGAGGGGTTCCCCCAGGTGTGGATGGAGGGGCTCCCCCCTGGGTGCGGATGGAGGGACCCTCCCTCGTGGGTACTGGCAGATGGAGGGGCCTCCCCCGGGTGCGGATGGAGGGGCTACCTGGGTGCGGATGGAGGGGATCCCCCTCGGGTGTGGACGGAGGGGGTCCCTGGGTGCTGATGGAGCAGATGGAGGGGCTTTCCCTGGGTGTGGATGCAGGGGGACCCCAGGGGGTGCAGATGGAGGGGCTCCTCCTGGGTGTGGATGGAGGGGCCCCCAGTCCCTGCTCCCGGGCAGGGGCTGAGACTGCGACTGCATAGTTTTGGGACCTTGTAATCATCCGTGATAGTCTTCAAAACCATGAGTCAAGGTGTAAAGACTTTCTTCTAAGACACTTGTGGTCTATTGCTTCATATTTCATTTATTCCTGAAATTACACTTCTATTTTGAATCATCTATATTCAATGCAAGGAAATGTTTTCTGTACCTCGTTTTTATGAGATTTTAATAATTGCTGTACATGTTTGCTAAATATATTTTATATTGGACGAATGCACCCCTACTTCATCTGTTACATGCTGCCATTAGTACAGGAGATACCTAAGTACTACTTTTGTAAAAATATTAAAAGAGTGAAATGTTGGCATATGCTGATATTTATTAAATACCCACCAGTATGATTCTTTACCACAGCATACAATTTAGCATAACAAAGCTGACTACATTAGAAATTCTCTTACTTTGGGACACCTGGCTGGCTCAGTGTTTGAGCAACTGCCTTTGGCTCAGGTCATGACCTCAGGGTCCTGGAATCAGTCCCACATCCCGCTCCCTGCAGGGAGCCTGCTTCTCCCTCTGCCTGTGTCTCTGCCTCTCTCTGTGTGTCTCTCATGTATATATAAATAAAATCTTAAAAAATATATTCTCATAATTATCAATAGTGCAATGCGGGTAACACCCCATATCTCTAGAAGATAAATTCTATGAATCTCCTGTCATGTGAGTAAATAATCATAATATTGGCAAATGAATGTAACAAGTTTAGATGCCATGCATATGTGGCTATACAATATATGAGATAAATTGATAATAAATATGATATTATCAGATAAATTATTGATATTGAAATATCTACCTGTGAGTAAATAATATATGTTTGCAACTCCATCAAAACTTGGGAAATTATTTTCCTGAAAAACCTTTTGACCCAGTCAGACAAATTTGACATCTACTGTAAAAATGCAAATGAAAAATATATTTTTACATGTAAAATACATAGTTCACATAGGGTACTGATTTACTTTTATTTTATATGCAAAGCTAATGAACTTGGGTATTTGGCCATCTATACTTCAATAAATTTAAGAGACAGGGCTCACTGAAATGGCAGGGCAGTTGAAGAATTAAAAAGTGAGCTCTTAAAGCAAAAGAAGAAACTAAACTTTGACATAACTTTAGTAAGAATCCCTATGTGATTTGAGTTTTTTAGCATAGCATGACTCAGCACTACATTACTCTCAAAAGTATCACTTATTTTATTACTGGCACAACAGAGTGCTACAAATTACATGTGTTTATGGCAATGAGTCATAAAAATAACAAATATAACAAGTTATTGCCACTGTACTCTTCTGGAAAAGCAATAATTGCTTTGGATGATTCCCATGACAAGTTGAAATAACTTTCTGGCACCAAAAAGGTAACATTTGCTCATCTAGAAAATTTACATATGTGCCATTATTCAGGGAAATATACACTCATGTTTTTACATGTATTAGAGAGGAAATAGCTAAATTACAGGGTTCATGTTAGTAGATGGTTAAAGTGAGGTAATTCTCACAGGTTCTTTAATAACCCCTAAATAAAGACCTCCAAAGTACTCATTTTTTTACATCATTAAAAATGTATAGAACAACAAATCATACCCTGGCTTATTCTCTGTCTTACTGAGTATGAATATATAAATTCAAATTGAATTGCAGAATTATATTTATTGGATAAATCATCATTTTGCTGACGGAGAAACTGTCCTCCTAAATAATTGCACTCAACAAATAAGATTTGCTGGTTTTCTTATTTACCTAACATTCTTCAAATTTTCAATAGCACAGTGTAGTGATATATGCTATCTCACCACTTCTGGTGCTCTTTTCCAAATCTGCTTTTACAAATTCATGGGTGGAGGGGAGGACATTTGGAGGAAGGTGGTCCAAAGGTACAAACTCCCCGTTGCAAGAGAGCAAGTCCTAGGATGCAGGTATGACATCCGCTGTATGACACATAGGAAAAGTTCTTAAATGAGTAAATCCTAAGAGTTCTCATCACAACGAGAGTTCTTTCCTCCTTTATTCTTTTCATTTTCTTTTATCTACATGAGAAGATGGAAGTTAGCGGCCCCTATCGTGGAAACCATCTCACATCATGCTATGCTCCCTAAACTTCTGCAGTGATGTATGTCAATTATTTCACGGTTAAACAGGGAAGAAAATAAAAAAAAATCAAGCTATAGTAAAGCCAATGAACTATGACATTTTTGTTTTAGGCTGATCTTGTAGTATTATAGCTGCTATTCTTAGACTCTCAGCCTACTTTCATTGAGAGCTTACAGTAGGATAAGCTACAAGATATAAACTATATATTTGTCTGCTATATAAAACTATAATTTTTTGAACTATAATCTTTTAAAGTTATTTTTAATCTTTCTCATTGTTCTTGTGCTAATATATTGAATTAACATATTTATTGGGTTTGTTCACACTTTTTGCCTTTTACCATTCAGTGAACGGCTATCATATATGAAGTTCATAAACTCCACGTAGCAAAAGTGAAGCCTATTTTTATAAAACAAAAGAGAAATACAGAAAATTTTTATTCAGATAATTAGTTCTCCCAGACTTGTTGGAATTTACTACCCACCCCCAAAACAAAATCACTATAGATGATATTTGTTCTTATACTGAAGAAAACCCATCCAATTATTTTGTTCCTCGGTAATTTCCCACAGTTCAGTAAGCAATAAACCCCAAATCGTATTTAAATAACTCTCCTTCCAAATGAAAAGGTCACAGAAACTGCACCATTGCAGAGAAGATATACCACTAAACTTATTTATTTATTTATTTATTTATTTATTTATTTATTACCGCTAAACTTTAATGTCCTGCAGCCAATCATTCTGATGTGATCAGGTATTTTCCAAGAGCGTTCAGGAGGTGGGAATCCAGCCTGTGGCTTTCCCCGAGAGAAGTATGGCAAGAACAGCTCCCAGTCGACGCATCTCAGGCCTTAGAACTGATTGTTAAGACTAAGGCTGTTCAACCTTACACGGAAGCAACACTGCCCGGCGTTATCAAAGCTCTGTTCCATCCCATGGCTCCTCAGTGCTGTAATAAGAGGCGTGAAAGGCTGTGAGCTCCTGACACACAACCTACTGGGAAGGTTGGCCGGAGTATTGGCTGAGGGACGCCAGCCCTGTCCCCCCACCCCGGCTCCTTGTTCACTTCCATTTTTTCATTTAATTCATGTGCTTCACTTTCTCCATCCACTAAGCAATAAATACTTCGTTCACCTCGCCTCCCCACCCTGCTCTGAACTGCTGGGTCAGCAACATAATGGAACCCACCCCCCCCCCCCCAACCCAGGGTCACTCGGGTCTTGATTAGATGCCTTTGACTCTGGAGACAGGGCCTATCCGATGACTTAGGAGTGACCTGGAGGACGTTCAGGGTGTGATGCACCTGCTAGGCCTCAAACCTCCTGCTTCTTATGAATGCTGATGCTGTCACCCAGAATACAAAATGTGAATATGATTTTATTTAATAAAATAACTGTAGCATTTCAAGAAATAGAAGAGGATGAGCTACAGCATTAAGTGGAAAGCCTGATTCCTGCAGGCAGTGCTTTGGAGCAGCCTGCCTTCTCTCTCTGGAGTTCAGATAGATCCACAGCATTTAGGAATGAAGCGAATTAATGTGACGCCCAGAGAGACAACCATTCCCCCACGTTGCACACAGTAGATCTGAGATGGTGACTGTTCTCTTGGGGAGCAAGCGATCCCAGAAGGAAAAAGCTAGGGTGAGAGTAAAGGTAGCAGGAGTAGTTTCCCTAAGTACTGATTCTACGGTGTCAGGATGGTACGATGAGCAGCTCAACTGGAGATGTTTAGAGTCTTGGGCCGGAAGAGGTGGTTAGGGTAGAAATGGGTTCACCCGTCTCATCCTAGGGGCAGGGGCCTGTCGTGTTGTGGCCGCTGCTTCTTCAGGCAGCTCAGGAGTAGATCCTGACCATTCCACCTGTTGGCCTCTTCCCAGCCTCCCTGACAGCGGTGAGAGCTCTCATGAACCCAGACAGGGATCATGTGAGCTAAACAGAACCTTCCAAAGTAACCGCTGTGCATCTGGAGACTCCCATTTATGATCAGGTTGTGTGAGGCCTGCTGTTGCCCTCGTGTCGCAGCTGGATCAGTGATTCACTGTCTCTTGGAGGCCTGGTCCCAGGGGTCTCTTCTGTGCTGCTGTCCACATGCTCCCTCCCTGTAAGGCTGGATGTTGCCCATATTTCAGAGCCTGTTTGTCGTGGGCTGGATAATGGTCCCCTGTGCTGGGTCATCTGAGTGGACCCGATGCCATCAAAGGGTGTTTACAGGTGGAACCCAGTCGATAAAAGTGAGCAGCGAACACTTGGCCAAGGAACAACTGGCGCGATGCAAGGAAAAGGTCACGAGCACAAGAAAAGGAAAAGGTGAGGCTTTCTCGAAGCCTTCAGAAGAAACGCAGCCTTACCCCCCTCTGGTTCTACAATCCTGACCTCCACCACTGCAGAAGGATACGTTTGTATTGACTTAAATGCTGCTGAGCTGTGGCCAACATGTTACAACAGCCACAGGGAACAAATACGTGACAAATCATTTTATTGACACCCATAATCACCATCCCACTGGTACATCTCGGGATCCGACCTTATTTACCATTTTCTGTAGACTAAACACATTTTCTAGGACATGGTAGTCACGATGTTACCGCTGCAGCAGTTGGAGAAATAAGTCAATGTTTATTTGTTAAGATGATCTGGTATTCTTGGGGGCACTACTGGACCAGATACAAAGCCAGGTAGCCCCATGGAAGATGTCAAAGTGACGGAATGTACTAGCATTCAGTCCTGAGTGGTTAGAAACGATAGCAGATGGTGGGGCTGATTTATTTATATTCCTGGTGTCCTGCACACACTTTTCTGACAGGGACTCCTTCAAATTGTGCTATTTCATGATCAACCGATATGTGTTTTTATAGCAAAAAGGGTGGAGGAGCAACTCCAGTGAAGTAATTGTTTTTTTTTTTTTCTTTCCTACTAAAAAATGCACTTGACACAGTAGAGGGAAAATTAACTATATTTGATGAAACTATCACTCATTCCCTGTCTTGCTTTTCAAAAATGTAATTTAACTCATCTTTGTATAGTACTTTGGCATTCCCCGCAAGAAGTACCATTATAGTGTAAATTAAGAGAATCTCTTTAAGCCATAAGATAAAGTATGGCTTTATAAAGCAACCATGTGTTCCAGCTGGTTTTGAAATAGGCAGTGATGGAAGATAAATTTGAGATTTTCGGTATAGAAAGGTTTAGAGAGCTCCTCCTCCGACACAGAGGTAGATAGATGCAGAGAGAGAGAACACAGAGAAAGAGAGAGAGTCCAAATTGTGGAAGCTCTCCCGTGTGGCCGCAAATAGCACAGGGCAATGCCATCCTATAGACTCCAGATTGAGAGACAGTCAAAACACATTTAGACACAATTTTTTACTATATCCTTCATTCCTATCAGAGTGAAAGAATATGCAATTATTATTATAATACAGGAGCATCAAACGAGATAACCCCTTCAAATTCCTACTGATGTATGATGTCTTCGCTGTTCTCATCATTAAGAGACAAAACAGAGATGTGGATTTGAATATTTAAGTGGATTTGAATATTTAAGTGGATTTGAATATTAAAAGGACTTACAAAGTATGAAAAAAAAATAGGTACTATTATTTCACTTTGCAATTTAGTCCCTTAAATGTACCTCCTAACTTAATGTACCTTAAACACCTCCTAACTAGGGGGGTGTTTACCATTAAAATATGACCTCCAAAGTTGCCAGTAACTCATCAGCACCACTGACAGGCTAAGTTACCTGTGTCACCTCTGAGTCCCCCCCGGTAGAACCATAAATGGGATATCCTGTCGTGGAGCTCATGGGCTATCGTAAACATCAGTGTGCCAAGCACCAATCGATTTTAGTTTTAACATTGCTATTTCCTGAAGAAAAAAGATGTATTTTAAAACAAGCCGTTTTTATAACACCAGACTTACAAAGCAGCAATCTGAATACTTGAAAGATTCAAATTAAAATACTCAGTTATATGAAAAAAAATTTTAAGCTATTAAAGTTACAATGAGAAAGGAGGAAATTTGCTTAAAGATCCCAAGACCTAAGACCTATCTCTCAGCAAATATCTACTGTGAAGTTCCCAGGTGGCACTACCCAACTCTTTATATTTCTCTCTCCATAATTACAAAACCCCATCTACTTTTTTGGAAAAGGTTGGATTTTTCTACTTTTTAAGTACTTGTAAATGTTACGTCCACCCTAAGGAAAATAAAAGTTTGGAGTTTCCTTTTCTCATCTTACATCAAAATACATATTTTTTTTCAATAATGAAGACAACTTTTTGGTATCATTTCAAAATTGAGTATGATCTTCAGAATCATTCCCTAAAGACAGGATATTTCTGGATCCTTAAAGAGTAAATATTGTGGGAGAGAATACAAGATGTATTTATGTCATAAAGTCTTCCTAGATTCCTAGTAGAAAAATCAATGATTTCAGAAGATGATGTGTAAAATGGACTCTTGAGTATGTGTCCTAGAGAGGAGGAGTACGAGCAGAATCATTAAAGGGTAGCTGGAACTGTTTGACCTGACAGTGAAGGAAATGAGTCTCCTTTACCTGAACGCCGAGGAAGCGGGCTCACATCCCTTTTCTTTTTTTTTTTTTCTTTTTCTTTTTCTTTTTCTTTTTCTTTTTCTTTTTCTTTTTCTTTTTCTTTTTCTTTTTTTTCTTTTTCTTTTTCTCTTTCTTTCTTTCTTTCTTTCTATCTTTCTTCTTTCTTTCTTTCTTTCTTTCTTTCTTTCTTTCTTTCTTTCTTTCTTTTTCTTTCTTTTTTCACATCCCTTTTCTCTGAATGCTTTGTGCAGGAACTTTTGCTTTTAGGAGTAACAAAATGCATCGGTTGAGTTAAGCAACACACTTTTTTTTTTAATTTTTATTTATTTATGATAGAGAGAGAGAGAGGCAGAGACACAGGCAGAGGGAGAAGCAGGCTCCATGCACCAGAAGCCTGAGTGGGATTTGATCCTGGGTCTCCAGGATCGCGCCCTGGGCCAAAGGCAGGCGCCAAACCGCTGCGCCACCCAGGGATCCACAACAACGCTTTTGGATAAAGACAATGCAGAATTTAAATCTGGGGCATTTGAGAACCAAGTCATAGTTCCCAAATGAGTTACCTAAGCCTGTCAGTGGACAAACCCCCGGGGAATTCGCAGGTTGGAGCCTGTGTTAGACACACAGACAATATCTGCCCCTTGAAAGGGGAAATCTTGGACACCCTATCAGCTACAAATTGAGTTGGTCCCCTAATTGTTTCCCTTTTAGCAAAATGTTAAGGAAGAGTAAAGACCTTATTTGCGCGGCTCTGGGAGACCCCAAGAGGAGGATAGGATATAGACCGCAGCGTTGAGCGAGCTCCAGGGGACACACTTCTGTACATCTCGGAGCACATGACACACTGGACACACCAGTTATCACTCACAACTGCAAAACTATGTGGGAAGTCATGGCCACAGGGGCACCTGGGTGGCTCAGTGGTTGAGCGTCTGCCTCGGCTCAGGTCGTGATCCTGGAGTCCCAGGATCAAGTCCCACATCTGGCTTCCCACAGGGAGCCTGCTTCTCCCTCTGCCTGTGTCTCTGCCTCTCATGAATAAATAAGATCTTAAAAAAATAATAATAAATATTTATTTATTTATCTTGCGGGGGCAGGTGGAGAGGGAGAGAGAATCTCAAGTAGACTCCAGGCTGAGCATGGAGCCCGATGGATGGGCTGGATCCTGCGACCCTGAGATCACCACCTGAACTGAAACCAAGAGCCAGACCCTGAACCTACTGAGCAGCCGGCCACCCCCAAGCACCGTCTGCTGCTCTGGATGTTAGCTGTGGGCAGTGTTGGCTCCATCCGAGGCCAGGGAAGTCTGTTCCACGCCCTGCTCTCAGCTTCTGGTGGTTTCTCAGAAACAGGCCATGCTCCTTGGCCTGGCAACAGCCTGCCTCGTCTATGCCTTTGTTTCCACACGGCCTTCTCCGTGTCCCTCTTCACACCCTCTTCCTTCTGTGCATGCCTGTCTCTGTGTCCAAAGGCCCCTCTCTCTAAGGGCAGCCAATCTTTTGGGGCTAAGGCCCCACTCTAATGATTCTTCCCTGACTACCTCTGTAAATCCTGTCCCCAAATTAGGTCCCATTCTGAGATCCTGGGGCTTCAAGATACTCAGTTCATTACAGCCCCATTGACTTACTCCATAATTATGCAAGAGAAATTAGCCCAGGCCCGACAGTTAATGGATTAGCTCTCAAACACTGAGGCCTATGCTCCTGGGGAGGATCATCTTCAAATGTCACCAAAGTTCTACACTTGCCATGGGACATGTATACGTTTGCAAAGGGCACTTTCTAACCCATCATCTATCCATCCACCCAGAAATCTTTCGGAAACAGGGAATAGTTTATTCTAAGACATATTACCCCTGAGAGGCAGGGCTGGAGTCATGATGGCGGGGGTGGGGGGCGGGCAGTGAGCAGAGGGCCACATCTGCCAAACCTCATGATATTCATGACACAAGTGTGGCCAAGAAACCAGATTCATAAAACACAGCCACACGATTTACGACCCATTGGTCAATAAAGAACGACTAGTTAAGGAACTTAGCCCTAAATTTGATTTAATTGTGCATTAAAGTAATAATTATCCAAGAAATTAACATCAAAAACTTTTAAACCATTAAAATTGAATAGGCTTTTAAAATGTCATTTTTAAAAATTAAGGCATAAAACTTTTTATGTTGAAATCACATTTTCTCTATTTCCCCCTTGTGTCAAATGCTGAAGTCTATATAGGAATGCAGTTTTCACACTCGCTTTTGTGTATTGTAATGGAAGATCATTTCCAATTGTGGAAAGCTTTCAATGAGTGGCTAAAAAAGCATTGTGCCTGGATGAATTCTTATACAAATGGATGATTTTGATTTCACTTAGATAATTTTATGTAATTTATATCATAAAAGGTTTTACTGAAGGTTTTTATTTTTTTATTTTGGTTTTACTGAAAGTTTTAAAATACGTACGCTTTAAAAATATATTTAAAAAAATAAAAAATATAGTTTTATTTATCTGAGAGAGAGAGAGGGAGAGAGAGAGCATGAGATGGGGGTGGAAAGGGGCAGAGGGGGAGGGAGAGGCAGGGGCACCCTGCTAAGCAAGGAGCCCGATGTGGGACTTGATCCCAGTACCCTGAGATCATGACCTGAGCTGAAGGCCAACACTTAACTGACTGAGCCACCCAGGTGCCCCCCAAAATGAATGCTTTCAAATGTCAGGTTTAAAGGTATGGTCAGGTTCTTTGACAATGAACCAAATTTTAAAAAAAACCCTACACAGTTATTATAACAGAGGTGAATAAAATTGCACAAACTTAAAGTAATTACATTGAAATTCTTTTTATCATAATTGATAATAATCACCCATTTTTAAATGACAATTAAATTAAAGAATACTTAATGTACTAAAACGGATCTTCCTCGAACTCCGTGACATCATCTCTTACCAGCTTGTATATCACAGGAGACAGAGATGCTCACAAGATGACGTTACTATTTCAGATGGGCCTGGACTTGAACCCTGACCATTCGAGGACACAGATTCTTTATTTGTAAGATGAAGCAATCAAACTTACAGACATCGAGATGCCTCCCAATCCTTTTCTTTAGGGGGAAGCCTAAGTCCCAGGTTAACGTCCGTTCATTCTGCTTCACTCACTTCATCCAACCAGCTAACTACCCTTCCAACTATCCTTTGATCCATTCGTCGAAAATCTAAACCAGTACTGTGGGTCGGGCAGGGTGCTAGCAGCCAGGAATGAAATTTGGAACAACACACACGACTTCCCTCCCGCTTGGAAGGTATTTCCCCAAGAACACAGGCTGCCAGGTCTCTCTGTGGCTTTATTATTTCACTGCTGCTCCAGCAGTCGGAAGGCCCATTGCACCAGCAAGTAGATCATTGCTTTCAGCTTATGTCAGAGTGTTTGCACCTGCTGTGATCAAGGAAGACATCCGTCATGGTCTCCAGGTCCAGGCAATGATGCTTTCATTGACCTCCTTCATCCCTCACTGTTGCTATGACAATGTCACTCCTCTGGTGGCCTGGATTCCCCACCCGCAGGTGGTGTGTGGTCACAGGAAATGTCTCTCTGCAGTCACATTGGATGGCCTTGCCTGGCCCTCCAGCCTGTTGCTCTCTTCTCCCACATGGGGTCCCTAAGCCCTCAGGCCCCCACTTGCTGCCTGACTGTGGCGCTTCATCAGCCCTACTGGCTCTGCCCCATCCAAGCGCCCTGCAAGCAATCACACCCCGGCTGTAATGCTCAGTCACTTTTCTTCCGGTTAGCCCATCGAGTCAGGTTACCTGCACAAGGTGACACCAAACGTGTGTGTATTCATGACCACACTTTTCATCCCAATCCATCACGAAGGGGACACAAAGAAGCAAAAGTGAAGATATTCTGAAAAAGTGTGGATAACCCACTCACAGGCTATTAGAGTGACATCACTTTTGGCTTACTGCGTCCGGTCATTATTTATATTAATCAGGTTGGACTCTGGCCGACTTCGCATTCCATTACATGGGAGGATAAGTATGGACCAAGTAGGCACGGTGTTCCAGAACCTAAGACATTACAAGCCCTTTAAAATTAGGTCACACGGTTATATTTAGAAGTAGGTTCTTTAGAGCCAGAAAATCCTTTTAATCTTTTTCCTCTATTGATTATTATCACAGTGATTTGGGGAAGCTACTATAATCTTCTGAGGGTCAGTTTCTTCATCTGTAAAATAAGGGCAGTAGCATTTAGTCCATAAAGTTATTTTTATGCATATAGGGACCAACATATTTAGGCCCCTTATCAACGGCTCAGGAGGGTGAAGGCGTAGAGATGCTCCCTATGCCATCACCATCCTTACCATCAGTAGACGCTCCATGAGCTCACAGCTTTAAGGATGACTATTTCTGTAGTGCTTTGCAGTTTAGAACAGTCAGTAAACCGTGGCCTGCGTGCCAAATCCGGCCATCTACCCATTTTAGAAACGTTTTGTTGGAACTCGGCCATACTCCTTCGTCAGTACACATCCGGGCTGCGCCGGCATCACAATGGCACAGCTCAGTAGTTGCAACAGAGACCTTATCGTCTGCAAAGCCCAAAATATTTACTCTCTGATGCTTTCAGAAAAAGTCTGAAAACCTCCGGTTTGATGGAAAAAGGAGTTTCCAGGATAGGCTTCTGTGTCACCCAGACTGGTGACCAGCAAGGGTAAAAACCCACAGTCTGTTTCTGAGGGAGATTAGCCAGAGAAAGCATCTCCTTAAAAAAAAAAAAAATCATATTGCTGGATCAGAAGTGAATTTTGGGGCTATTAATACTGAGAATCCTTACGTTATAAAAACAAGCAGGATTACTTCTCAATATGTATTATGACATTGTGGCTTTTACAGGAGAAAGAATACAAATGAAAAAAAGTTATATCTGATAAGCACTTTGACATTTGCTGGAAAATATGAACATGGAGGTGACACACATATATCTGTTACACAGAAAGCGGTTCTGGTTCAATCCAGGAAGAAAAAAAAAAACTATTCCTTAGGATTGTGACTAATGTGTTCAAGAGAAACTGTTAATTTTTGTGTCAGGGAAGAGGAGCTAAATTACACATTTTTGTTAAAGCCATTTCCCCTCTGCATGTCTGCTATTTCTCACCTATTACAGGAAAGGACTGTGCTCGATGCATTCTATGCTTCCTTCTACCTGAGAAATTCTTTTTTAAAGATTTGTTTATTTTAGAGAGAGAGAGAGAGAGAGAGTCGGGGGTGGTGGGCACAGAGGGAGAGGTAGACCCGAGCAGATTTGGTGCTGAGCACTGAGCCCCACAGGGGGCTTGATCCCATGACCAGAGATGACAACCTACACCCAATAAAGGACTGTGCTACCCAACACCCTTACTTGGGAGGTTTTAAAATTCTACTTTAAAAAAAAAATAATTTCTATTTCAATGGCTTTCTTGAAATGCAACAGACCTTATGATAAATGATATGTTTTTAATTATAAATTTACTAAGTTTTGACATCTGTGAAACCATCACCACAGTCTAGATATGGAACATATTCATCACCCCAAAATATCTCCCCAAACCTCTGTGTACCTCCTCCTTCCTACCCTCTGATACCTCGATGTCCGCTTTCTATTACTGCAGAACAGCACCCTTCTTCTAGAATTTTTTTAAACATTGAAATATATAGTATGTACTTTCTTCCCATTTTGCTTCTTTAGCTCTGAATAAGTATTTTGAGAATCAAGCACACTGTGTCATGTAGCAATAGCACATCCCCATCTCTCACCGGGTAGCGTTCCATCCAAGAATAAAATGCGGTAGGTGTGTCTACTCAACACTGATGGACGTTGGGTTATTACAAATTACACTTTTAATTATGACAAATAAAGCTGTGAACACTCATTTACAAGTCCCCGTGTACATATGCCTTCACTTCTCTTGGATGAATATCCAGGAAAGGAATGTTAACATTTTTAAGGTCATTGCAACATTAGATATTCTAATTAGCACTGCACGGGCATTCCAGCTCATCTACATGCTCGTAAAAACTGGGCATATCAAGTCTTTTAATTTTAGTAATTCTAATACGTATGTAGATGTATGTCATTTTGGTTTTAATTCACATTCACTTACTAAGAATTATGTGGAGCATCTTCTCATGTGCTGATTTGCCATCCATATATGCTGGTTAAATGTTCAAGTCCTTTATTTTTAATATCTTATTCAGTTTTGATAAAATATTTAGGACACAAGTGTTATAACAGATATACGATTTTCAAACATTTTTACTAGGTTCGTATATTCTGGGGCTTTCGTTTTCATTCACTCAGCAGTATTTTTAAAAAAGAAATTTCTAATTTTGATGAAGGCCAATGTATCAGTTTGCTCTTTTATGAATCATGTTCTTGTTGCTGCTTCTAGGACATTTGCCTTACTCCAGTTCATGAAAGGCTTCTTCTTAGTCCCCTTTTAAAAATATATGGTTTTAAGTCTTGTATTTAGGTGTATGATCTAGTCTAACTTACTTTTAAAATGAAGTATGACATGCATTAAGGTTGATTTTTTTGTTTCTGGATTTTTTATAACCATTCTCCCCATAATCAGTTTTTCCAGGACCATTTAATAAAAGGCAAATTCTTTCTACTCTGAGATACTTTTCAACCTTTGTCAAACAAGAGTTGTCCATATACATCTGAGTCTAGTTCTGGATTCCCTATTATGTTCCATTGATCAATTTATCTTAGTTCCACACTTTTGTGATTACTTATAGTAAATCTTAAAGTCAGGTGATGTTAGTCCTCTGATTTTGTTCTTTTTTATCTAAAATATTTTGACCATCTAGGTCTTTTGAATTGCCATTGGAATTACAGAATCCATTTGTAGATTTCCACCATAAAAATCACAATGGTGGTTTGATGGGATTTAATTTATCCAATTTTGGGAAAACAGATATCCTCACAATATTTATTGTTGCAATCTGTGAAAAATGTCCCCATTTCTTTAAGCCACATTTAAATTCTCTCTCGGCAATAATTTGTACTCTCATTTCATGTTTCTTTTGTATCCTTTTAAAAATGTTTTTATTTATATTCCGATTAGTTGACATACAGTGTTCTATTAGTTTCAGGTTTATAAGACGTGACTCAACACTTCCATTCAACACCCACTGCTCATCACAAGTGCTGTCTTTCATTTCCATCACCTACTTAATACATGCCCCAGCCACCTCCCCTCTGGTGACCATCAGTTTGTTCTCTATAATGAAGAATCGGTTTCTTGGTTTACATTCCTCTCTCTCTCTTCCCCTCATGGCTCATTTGTTTTGTTTCTTAAATTTCATATGTGAGTGAAATCATATGTTATTTCTCTTTCTCTGACTTTTTTCACATAGCGTAATACTCTCTAGCTCTATCCATGTTGCAAATGGCAAGATTTTGTCCTTTTTTGTGGCTCAGCAATATTCCATTCCATTCCACATTTTATCACTTTATCCATTCATCAGTTGATGGACACTTGGGCTATTTTCATAATTTGGCTATAGTTGATAATGCTGCTGTAAACAGTGGAGTGCACATATCCCTTCAAATCAGTATTTTTGTATTCTTTGGGTAAATACTTAGTACTGCAATTGCTGGATCTTAAGTAATTATATTTTTAACTCTTTGAGAAATATTCATACTGTTTTCCATAGTGGCCACACGCCTTGCATTCCCACCAACAGTGGAAGAGGTTTCTCCTTTTTCCACATCCTCACCAACACCTGTTGTTACTTGTGTTGTTGATTTTAGTCATTCTGATGGGTTTGCAGTGATAGTTTCATTGTAGTTTGGATTTGTATTTCCCTCATGATGAGCAATGTTGATATATTTTCATGTGTCTGTTGACCATCTGGATGTCTTCTTTGGAAAACGTCTATTCCTGTCTTCTGCCCATTTTTTCATCGGATTATTTTTTGTGGGTGTTGAGTTTTATAAGTTCTTTATATATTTCAGATACATATCCTTTATCACATATTTCATTTGCAAATATCTTCTCCCACTCCATAGTTGGCCTTTCAGTTTTGTTGATTGTTTCCTTTGCTGCACAGAAACTTATTAGTCCCAATAGTTCATTTTTGCTTTTGTTTCCCTTACCTCAGGAGACATATCTAGAAAGAAGTTATTACACTCAATGTCAAAGGGGTTACTGCCTGTGTTCTCCCCTATTTTTGTGGGAAATGTCTCACATTTAGGTCTTCAACCCATTTTGAATTTATTTTTGCATTGTAGGAAAGTGGTCCAGTTTCATCCTGTTGCATGTGGGTGTCCAGTTTTCCCAAAACCATTTGTTGAAAAAAACTTTTTTTTCCTCGTTCCATATTCTTTCCTGCTTTGAAGAAGATTAACTGACTCTATAATTGTTGGCTCATTTCTGGATTTTAATTCTGTCCATTTATCTGTGTGTCTATTTTTGTGCCAGTACCATACTGTTTTGATCACTACAGCTTTGTAATAGAATCTGAAGTCCAGAATTGTGATGCCTCCACTTTGCTTTGTTTTTTTCAGGGTTGCTTTGGCTATTTGGGTTCTATACAAATTTTGGATTTGGCTATTTGGGTTCTATACAAATTTTAGGATTGTTTGTTCTAGCTCTGTGAAAAAAACGAACAGTATTTTGATAGGGATTGCATTGAATGTGTCAATTCTTTGGGGTAGTATAGACATTTTAACAATATTTGTTCTTCCAATCTATGAACATGAAATGTTTTTCCATTTCTTTGTGTCTTTTTCAATGTCTTTCATCAATGTTTAATAGTTTTCAGAGTACAGGTATTTCACCTTCTTTGGTTAGATTTCTTCCTAGATATGATTTTGGGGGCAATTGTAAATGGGATTGATTCCTTGGTTTCTCTTTCTGCTACTTCATTATTAGTGTATAGAAATGCAACAGATTTCTGCAAGTTGATTTTGTATCCTATGACTTTACTGAATTCGTGTATCAGCTCTAGCAATTTTTTGGTGGAGTCTTTCAGGTTTTCTATATGGAATATCATGTCATCTGCAAATAATGAAAGCTTTGCTTCTTCCTTTCTGATTTGGATACCTTTTATTCCTTTAAAAATGTGCAATACTTCATGAAATTGCAGTGGGGGCCATGTTATCTCCGTATGGTTCCAATTTTAGTATATGTGCTGCCAAAGTGAGCATTGTTTTTTTTCAAGTGAGTTTGGTAATTACTGTCTCTCAAGAAATTTATCAATGTTATATAAAAAGTTTTAAAATGTATTTATATAAAGTTCTTCATAATATTCTTTTACCCTTTTAGTATCAGTATATTTTCTTTTGATGTCACCTTGTTCATTCCCAATACTGGTTACATTTGTCTTCTCCATTTTCCTGATCAAAGTGCCCAGAGATTTATCAATTTTATGTATCTTCTCAAATACTCAGCATTTAGTTTAACTGATTTTCTCTGTTATATTTCCATCATATCTCATCTCTATGTTGGTCTTCATTATTTCTATTTATCTTAGCCTCAATTTTGTCATCCTTTCCTGGGTCCTCAAAGGAGGAAACTAGTATCATTGATTTGAGACCCTTCTTCTCTAGAGTTAACATTTAGCACTGACATTTGCCTCCAAAATCACTTTCACAGCATCACACACATGTTGATGATCACACACACGTTTTCATTTTCACTAAGTTCAAATAGGTTTTTAACTTAATCTTTGATTTTTTTCAGTGAACAAGGAGTTATTTGGGGTTATGTCATTTAATGTCCAAATTTGGGAGATCTGCCAGAGGTCTTCTGTTACTGATTTCTACATGAGTTCTACTGTTTAATGGAAGGATGGGTACTTTCTATGGCTTCAAATCTTTTCCATTTTATGGAAGTTTGTTTTAGGGCAAAGAATATGGTCTATCTTTTTTTTTAAAGATTTTATTTATTTATTCATGAGAGACACAGAGAGAGGCAGAGACACAGGCAGAGGGAGAAGCAGGCTCCATGCAGGGAGTCCAACATGGGACTCGATCCCGGGTCTCCAGAATCATGCCCTGGGCTGAAGCCAGCACTAAACCCCTGAGCCACACGTGCTGCCCATGATCTATCTTGATAGATGTTCTGTGTGTACTTGGAATACAGTAATAATAAGGGCTTTCGTGTGATGGATAATTCTCTCATCTGTGTCAGGTCTGCGTCAGTTTTGATACACTGATTTTCTCTTCTTTTCGTATGGTTTTATGTTCCTTCCTCCAGGCAGCTTGATAGTTTTTAATAGGATACCAGGTACTAAAAATTTTACCTTATTCATTGCTGAGTATTTTTGAAAGATATTCACAGTCTTTGTTTTTAGACATAGTGACATTAGTTTTCCCTTGGAGTCTTGCTCCTAAGACTTTTAGGCAAAACTGGAGTTGTTTTCTGTCTAGGGCTAATTATTCCCCTTTCCTAAAGCAAGACGCTTCTCTACACTCTAACTACTGACTTAGAACCAAGAGTTTCTCCAGACTCACTATTGGGAACAGGCCTCCTCCAAGTCCTGTACCTCTGGGGGTTTATATCTTCATTCCTTTTTGGTGGTTCTTTCTCCTACCTTGAGTGTGGTTTCATGGATGTGTCCATCAAATCTTAACTGAACACTGGAGGGGGTTTCTGAAGATCTCTGGAAGTCTATCTTTATACTGCCCCTCCCCCGCCCCCTTACTTACCTGTGAAAACTCTGGTGCCTTGTTTCCCCCTGGCTCTCGGCTCCCACCTTTCAACTCAAGGAGCTCACTGGGACTTGCCTGGATCCCTCCTCCTGTTGCCTGGGCCTAGGAATGCTCTGATGGCTGGGCAGACATAGAGCTCACCTCAGTCGTCCCTGAGCAGTGGGGCTATGATGACACTCACCTTATTTTTATCTCTCAGCTCTCAGGAAACGCTTCCTTCTGTCACCTGAGAGACAGCAACTTGAGAAATGTCAGTTCATAAGCCTTGCACAGTTTTTCAGCAGCCCAGTAAATTCAGTCCCTAATAGTCTATCTTGCCCAGAAGTAGAAGTCATACATCTTATTTGTCAATACTTTGCTGGCTGTGATAAACTTTTGAAACGATTCCACTGGGAATGTGAAAACATGGAGAAAAACCTCACTTTAAAAATATTTTGTACAGCAGCTTCCCCTGTTCATTGCCTTACTAAAGGGAAGGAAAAGGGAATTAATCTAATGAGCTAATTAATCTTGCAATGAGTATAAAAGAAATCATGTTTACAAGGACTTAGTGTTATACAATTAGATTCATTCTTGATGATATGCCAAATTATAAAAATCTCGTTTGTGTGTTTCCTACCTGAGCACCTTTTTATATAGCCTGAAAACTTCATAAAAAGCAATTATTGTATGTCAATTGTATCCAATTAAATAAAGTATAATTATCTATTTTAATTCTGATAGGTTATATTAAAATAACATATGGATAATGCTTTTTAATTGTTTATTGACTTTTTTGTCTATGTATGTCATTGCTAGAACAATTACCAGAATTCAAATGTGAGTAAATATATTTTAATATACCAAATTAATTCAGGCATTAAAGCTATTAATGATAATCCAATTATTTCCCCTTAGAAATTTAAAAAATCACATCTCAATAAACCAAACCCACCCTTTCTCAAGTTGCAGTGGTTGATAGCTTTACTATCACGTCTTACTGGATATTGTGAATGCTATTTTGAGGAAGTCAGTACAATTTTTGGTGACATAAGATAACAAACCAGGGGAAAAGTGAAGCATCTTTGTTTCTTGAAGGTTTGTTGATATTGTTGTTGCTGTTTTTCTTATTTATATTATATGCCACCAGACTCAGCCAAATAGCCGTCTCAGCTAAAAAGTGAAACATGAAAGCGCCTTCAGCTTCAGTATAAAAACCAAGATCCCACTGCACGTTTCACTCTCTTGCTTTCCCTATGTGAGAGGTGAATTAGGTCATCTCCAAGACCTACGAAGAATTACGGGGACTATTAATGAGCCTTAGTAGAGAGGAAAACCACATAAACAAAGTTCTAGACTGTCTGATCATAGAGATAAAATAAAAGATGAAAAATTATATGAAACTCCTTGCATCTCAATGTAGACTTCTAGTGCTCTGGCTGACAACTTGACTAAATATTGAAGCCTGGGGTTAGGTGGTAACTTGGAATATTATTTGCCTACTGAATAGTCATAATTAATACTTTGAAATTAAATAATGAATCTAAAACTCTTTTTTTTAAAATGATTTTATTTATTTATTTGAGAAAGAGAGAGAGAGAACACAAGCAGGGGCGAGGGGCAGAGAGAGAAGCAGACTCCCCGCTGAGCAGGGAGCCCAATGTGGGACTTGATCCCAGGACCCTGAGATCATGACCTGAGCTGAAGGCAGACGCTTCACCGACAAAACTACCCAGGCCACCCAAGTATCTAAAAATCTTTAGTTCTTGAATATCAAGGTGACAAGACTCTTTAAAAAAAAAATCCTTTGGTATTAAAAAATTAAACAGAAATATAAATTTGTGAATATTCTGTTAATTCTTAGGGGTCAGACCTTAGCTCTACTTCTGTGTATGTGTTCCTTTCTTACACGTAGATCATGTTGGTGGTTTGAGGTTTGTTGTTGTTGTTGTTGTTTTTTAAGATTTTATTTATTTATTCATGAGAGACACAGAGAGGCAGAGACACAGGCAGAGGGAGAAGCGGCTCCCTGCAGGGAGACCCTGGGATCATGACCTGAGCCAAAGGCAGATGCTTAACCACTGAGCCCCCCAGGCGCCCTGGTATTTTGAGTTTTATGTTATTGTTAAGTCAAAAAATATTAGATTGTTTACGAAGTCTTTCCTGAATATAATTTTGAATCACAAGAATAATATAATAGATTCATTCAAAAACTTTTGTGAAGGTTTATATGATTCTACATTTTATATTTTAAATAATTCTATTTCCTATGAATAATTTAACATGCCACCTATGATGTTTCTTTAGAAGTTTCTCAAAACTACTATACCTAAATATTTTCACCTCTCTTCATATACCTTTTCTTTTCGTTATCTTTAGCAAAAACACCTAACTTCTACTAAATTCCTAAGATATGTCAGAAGATTTTATCTTTACCTCAATTCATCTTTACAACTAAACATCTTATAGGACAGGAAAGAGAATAAGAATCTGCCTTCATTGGATGCCTTGTACAGGTCATATCTCAATTTCCATCTAACGTTAAAGTTTTCTTAATTTCCATCTAACCGTAAAGTTTTCGTGCTACATATAATGCTCCCTAATAAGGGGAACACCTGGGTGGCTCAGTTGGTGAAGTATCTACTTTGGCTCAGGTCATGATCTCAGGGTCCTGGGATCGAGTCCCATGTCGGGCTCCCTGCTCAGCGGGGTGTCTATTTCTCCCTCTGCCCCTCCATCTGCTCATGCTCTCTTTCTCTTTCTCTGTAAAATAAATAAAATATTTTTTAAATTAAATAAATACATCTTTTAAAAAAAGTACTGAATGCTCACTACTGTTTTCTTGTCCCATTAAACTTGACCCAAACACATTTGTCTATAACTGAGATTCTGGATGTTTGTACTTGTTGCCCTAACACCCATCACATCACAGAGAATTAACATTCTCTTACCACCTTAACGATTTGGAAATGTAGGTCTTATTAGAGCTACACAATGGCAAATTGTGTTGTCACTTTTGAGGAGAGTGCAATAGACAAAGATATTCACTTAAAATATTTGGATATTCATCGAAAACTTAAAAATGTTCAATACTATAAAGCCAGCTTCAAAAAATTACAATTTTTCCCAAATATGTATTGCACATTTGAAAACACAACTTCTGGGGATCCCTGGGTGGCTCAGCAGTTTAGCGCCTGCTTTCGGCCCAGGGTGTGATCCTGGGGTCCCGGGATCGAGTCCCATGTTGGGCTCCCTACATGGAGCCTCCTTCTCCCTCTGCCTGTGTCTCTGCCTCTTTCTCTCTCTCTCTCTCTCTCTCTCATGAATAAATAAATAAAATCTTAAAAAAAAAAAAAACACATCTGCTATTGGTTATTTTAGCCCTAACCAGTCTCCAACATCTCTATGCCAATTAACCGGAAAATGGGATGTCTACCGTACAGTGTTGAGTCCTGAACTGTGAAGGATCTGATATGTTATGCTAACTTGTAAATTAAGAAATCTGCTTGCTACTATTGTCAGATTCTCTAGTCGGTTAGAATTCAGACTCTTGCAACGGTTTGGGAGGAGAGCACCAGAGCATCTGCTTTCTGAGTAAGGCTCCACGAGCCTTCTGAAAAACGGAGATCATTAACACACCTCTCCTTGCACCTTTTGGGGTCTAACGTGTTCTTTCCTTAGATATGGGGACTTCTACTCTCCCTCCAACATCACAGACTCTCATGTCCGTAGTTATAATTTCATTTCTTCCCCAATCTTCCCCCACTTACAAATAGACCTTTGCCCAAAAGGGTTGAAGGCAAGATGCAAGAGGAACAACACATTTTCATAAAAGTTAACCTGATTTAGTTTCAAATCCCCTAGACAATCCTTCAACCAGGCTGCCAGCTATGGGGTTTGCCCACCAGAGTGGCCTAGTTGCTGTGAGGATAAAGGGATACATTATGCCCAGGACTGATCATAGCAAAATTTTCAAACTATCTCTATGTAATTACCGGCTCTTGCCTTGTGGTCACTACTCTGGAAGCCACTTAGTGGAGATTATCCCATTGTAGGAATGGCTGCATTTAATAATCAAACTGCCTTATTAATGCATATGGACCAGGAAAAGGTGAGGGAAGTAGATGACCAGCTTGCTGTTGAATAGCTTCTGCCTTTCTTACAATCATTTTTCATAAATACAAAATGAAATGCTGTGACAGTGAAATGCCAAGTAAATAGGGCTCTCTGGGCTTCTGGGGAAGTAATTTTTATTTGATAAGGAAGGAGATAAGGCAAGAACTTCCCACTCTATCCTTCCAAGGAGGTTTTCCAAAGATGCCAATATATCTTCAGGTTTCAACATAAATCACCATCATCATGGTATCCAAGTGGATATTGGCAAAGGCCTGTGCTTTGGGCAAGCCTCGGACTCTATGGCATAGTCCAGCCTCACGGCTTCCTGATTCTCAGGGCTTCTGTAGGATTGTAGCAACTACTGTGGGATCTGCTCTGCTGTTTCTTTAACTCTGTCCCTGTGACTCCAGGTGCCCACCAGTGACTTACGTGTCCTGCAGTGTTACCTGCTATTGAGTGGATGGGGAAGGATGTAAGAATTATTTTTTTTCTCGCTACAGGTTTTACTTCTGCTAGTCATTATTATCAAGATGCCAAGTACTCCAATAAGCAACATGAAGCCATAATCTAATTTATTCCTAATCTCCTTAATCATATATTATAGTGATTGCTGCAGTTCATATTTTATGAATGGGAAAACTGAGGAAGGATGGATTCAATCACTTACACCAGGCCCCACTGCTGAAAATGCTGGAGCAGCTTTTTTTTTTTTCTTTTTTTAAGATTTTATTTGTTAATTCATGAAAGACACAAAGAGAGGCAGAGACATAGGCAGAGGGAAAGGCAGGCTCCCTGCGGGGAGCCCGATGTGGGACTTGATCCCAGGACCCCAGGATCACATCCTGAGCCAAAGGCAGATGCTCAACCACAGAGCCACCCAGGTGTCCCATTGGAGTAGCTTTTGAATATGAGCCTCAGACGCCAAATGTAAGCTCTTAAAATGGACCTATAGTTTTATATTTTACAAGATACTCTGATATTTACTTAAGTACAGTCGCAAACTATGTGTCCATGACTACCAGGAATAAGAAGTTCAATAATCACTATCCTAAAAGCCATGATCAACTTTGCCATATATAGTACAGTTCTGTGGACTCTAGTCACGGAGACGTGTATCACCTGGTCACAACTTCTTCATTTTACAACTGCGGGCTGGTTCCCTGTGACCGGCTTCTCCCTGACTCCTCCAACCCCAGCCCCTGTGCTGACCACACTCTACTCTCTGTTTCTGTGAATGTGGCATTTTCAGATTCCACACATCGGTGATATCAGACAGCCCTGGTCTTTCTCTGACTTATCTCCTTTGCATAAGGTTTGCAAGGTCCCCCCAAGTTGTTGCAGATGCCAGGATTTCTGTCTGTAAATTGCATTGCAGATATGCCACATCTTTATCTTCTCATCCATTGACACTTGGGTTGTTTCCAAGTCTTGGCTGTTGTGACTGATGTGGTGATCGTGGAAATACAGATATCTTTTCAGAGCCCTGTTTTCATTCCTTTGGCTATATACCTAGACATTGGATGGCTGGAGTACGCGGTAATTCTATTTTAAATTTTTTGAGGCATCTTCATACTGTTTTCCAAAGTAACTGAGCCAGTTTGCATTCCCAACAAGACCCAAAAGTGTCTTTTTTCTCTATATCCACATCAACACATTATCTCTTGTGTTTTTGATGACAGCCATTCTAACAGATTTAAGGGTGTACCTCACTGTGGTTTTGACTTTTGGCATTTCCCTGATAATGAGTGATGTTGAGTGTCTTTTCATGCGTCTGTTGGCCATCTGGATGTCTTCTTTTTTTTTAATAATAAATTTATTTTTTATTGGTGTTCAATTTTCCAACATACAGAATAACACCCAGTGCTCATCCCATCAAGTGCCCCCTTCAGTGCCCGTCACCCATTCACCCCCACCCCCCGCCCTCCTGCCCTTCCACCACCCCTAGTTCATTTCCCAGAGTTAGGAGTCTTTATGTTCTGTCTCCCTTCCTGATATTTCCCACACATTTCTTCTCCCTTCCCTTATATTCCCTTTCACTATTATTTATATTCCCCAAATGAATGAGAACATATAATGTCCTTCTCCAATTGACTTATTTCACTCAGCATAATACCCTGGATGTCTTCTTTGGAGAAATGTCTATTCAGTTGTTCTGCCAATTATTTATTTATTTATTTATCTATCTATTTATCTATTTATTTATTTTTAAAGATTTTATTTATTTATTCATGAAAGACACACACACACACAGAGGCAGAGACACAAGCAGAGAGAGAAAGCAGGCTCTATGCAGGGAGCCTGATGTGGGACTCAATCCTGGGACTGTGGGATCATGCCCCAGGCCGAAGGTAGGCACTTAACCACTGAGCCACCCAGGCATCATTCCTCTGCCAATTTTTTAATCAGATATTTTTGTTGTTATTCTTGAGGTGTATAAGTTCCTTGTATATTTTGGATATTAATCATTTGCAAACATTATCTCTTGCTCTGTAAGCTGTTTTCTCATTTAGTCAGTGGTTACCTTTGCTGTGTAGAAGCTTTTCCACTTGATGTAGTCCTGTTTGTTGATTTCTGCTTTTGCTGCTTTTGCTTTTTGTGTCTTTGCTAGGAAATCACTGCCAAGACCAATGTCAAGAAGCTTATCTGCTGTGTTTTCTTCTGGCACTTTTATGGCTTCAGGTCTCATGTTTAAGTCTTTTAATCTCTTTTGAGTTAATTTTTGTGAGTAATGTAAGATAGAGACTAGATTTCAAATGTTCTCACCACAAAAAAGAAATGATGATCAATGTGACATGATAGAGACGTTCGCTAACCCCGTGCTGGGAATCATATTGCAACGTATAAATGCCTCACCTCCAAATAGTACACCTGAAAATTATATAATGTTATATGTCATTTATAGGTCAATTTCAAAAAGACGTCCTCAACTCAGTGATCTTACCTCATTTCTCAGGTTAAGGGCCTCAATTTTACCTTTTGTAAAACATCAGTTCCTTAGTGCTTTATGCTAATCTCTGGTGGAGTTAAGGTCATGTGTTTCAACTGCAAGAGTAAATCAAAATCATTGACTCTTTTTGAAACAATGGGAAATTTCCAGTTAAATGTAAATCTTAGGTGTGCAGTGGGATCACAAACGAGTGCTACATTTATCTTGATTTTGAAGCCTGTTAAATGATTCTGGATTGGAAGACTCTCCAGCAGTTGGTTCTCAGTCAGTTGGTCACCAGAGCTTACTTGAGCTGACTAAAAGTCAACATTACATTATTGGGATAATTTTAGTTCTGTTTCCATAGAAATAGGAAATAGTTTTGCACATAAGACAAATGCTAGCATTTGTATTTAGCTTTCTATTTTTTCTTGCAGATGACAGCAGTGTTGTCTTTTAAATCACACATCTGAAGTAGTTGAGCTTTGGGGGTAAAGATAAAAGCGCCATCATATTTCATCGTATCTGTCATTCTCAATATGATCTTTAGGTAGGATCACATACTGCTAATTCTTTCTTCTCCTTGATGTTGTTTTCATCTGAACTTTAAAAAACATCATTAGGAAAAGTTACCCTATATAAATGGCTATTGAAGACTACATGAAATATAATATATATAAATATATAAAATATATAAATATAAATACAACCTGTATTATATAACTAGATTGAAACATCTCACATACTCGTGTGAAAGGAAAATAAAGATTAAGTGTGGACCAGCTCAATATAGTCATTTAAATAGAAAACTTTTCTGGGGATCCCTGGGTGGCACAGTGGTTTAGCGCCTGCCTTTGGCCCAGGGCGCGATCCTGGAGATCCAGGATGGAATCCCACGTCGGGCTCCCGGTGCATGGAGCCTGCTTCTCCCTCTGCCTGTGTCTCTGCCATTCTCTCTCTCTCTCTGTGACTATCATAAATAAGTAAAAATTTAAAAAAAAATTTTTAAAAAAGAAAACCTTTCTGCTACACTGGCCATCTTTAATGGAAGTATTCTGTTGTAAAGAAAGGGGACCTTCTTTTTCAACTCATACTTTGAAATCTATTGCTTGAGTGTGATGCTCATTTCTATCTTCCATTCTTAGACCAGCTGAGGAAACATAACTCAAAGAGTTAATGAAGGATCTTGATGTCTTAAAACAACTCAAATGTTAAAGAAACTCAGCAGCCAGACCTGGGGGCAGGGGGGCTAGAAGATACTATTGGTATCTTAAAATTATGTCCCTTTCGAGGGCAGAGGTAAACTTCATTAGTTATATGAAGTTGTATAGAAGCAGTTTTTGACACCAAATAACAAAACCTCTGATTTTTACTTTCCTTTTCTATAATCACTTCACTAGCTCTTTTACTATTTTTTAATATTTTATTTATGTATTTGAGAGAGAGCAAGTGCACATGAGTAGGGGGGAGGGGCAAAGGGAGAGAGAGAGAGAAAATCTCAAACAGACTACCAGCTAATTGCAGAGCCCAGTGCTGATAGGCTTAATCCTGGGACCCTGAGATCATGACCTGAGCCAAAATCAGGAGTCCATTGCTCACCAACTAAGCCACCCAGGTGCTCCTTTACTAACTCCTTTATATACATTATGACATTTAATACCCCAACAGTTCCATAAATGTACTTTTTCATATTTTTTATGGATCACAAAGTTGTAGTTCAGAGAGGCTAGGTAACTTGCCAAAAGTCACACAGCTTCTAATTATTGGTATTGAGTTTGTACTACCTGTGCCCTGTTTCTTTCACTATTCCAAACTATCTCCTTACAGACTATACTATACTCTGATGAATATTATATGGATAGTGTTTTCCTATTAGGTTCATAAGAAACATAAAAAATCCTTTTCAATTCTTTTAGCTTTTTTTTTTTTTAGATTTTATTTATTTATTCATTAGAGACACAAAGAGAGGCAGAGACATAGGCAGAGGAAGAAGCAAGCTCCCTGCAGGGATCCTGATGCAGAACTCGATCCCGGGACCCCAGGATCACGCCCTGAGCCAAAGGCAGATGCTCAACCCCTGAGCCACCCACGCGTCCCACAATTGCTTTAGCTTTCAATAAACTTCTCCTGCACCAAATTTTAGTTGTTTGAAAATACCTCCCAAGCATACATATTCTTATACTAAAACTTAAGGATCTTGAAAAAACCTTCAAATTTCCTCACAATGAATAGGGTTCCATCTTTTGAAAGAGATGAATTCAGAGACACTTCAGAGTCCCCTAGACACTCTCCACTTTTACAATGGGTAGTATGTTTCTTTAAATTATGCTCATAAAATGATGAATTAAGTCAAGGAATGACTAGTCCTATTGTCAAATTTAATGAATTAATGTTTATTTCTATTATGTTCTTTCTCTAAATAGATGGCTTACAACATAATGCATTTTTTTCATACGTTCCAGGTTACACAATTTGAGTTAATTCCTCTGCCTACTTTAATTCAGAGCCCACAACCTAATCCTAGGAATAGACGGCAATTGTTTATAGCAATTCTATATCCAATATTTGCTCAAATAAACAAACAAAACAAAGTCCCATACCCAGTACAGCATGTATCACTGGCTATTCTTCAAGATCTCTGATTCTTTTCTAAAATTAAGTGTTATATGCAATGTAACGTGTGTGTTCACATACATACACGTGTGTGAGTAAAATAGGGTAAAAAAAGTAAAAGGAAGATAGAATTGGAATTGTTTGGATCAAAGAAGAGGAACTATGTCCATTTCAGGCAACCGTACTCATTTTGCAATTGTTATTGTTGACTGATCAATGGTTGTTTATTTGTAAAAGGCTGGCCAGCTTTGTAAACAATGACTGTGTTTCAAACACATGACTTTCTAAACCCCGTCTTCCACTTTATAATTTGGAGCAAACTCAAGTTCTAATTCAACCATTTGCTTGACTGAAGAGAGAGGAGGCCACTATAAAAACTCTCATGCGATCCCAACTAAAACAGCATGACATTACCATGAAAACATATTAACCACGTGAAATGGCATCCCTGCAGAGCTCTGATTTAAAATATCTGAAAACTAGGGATCCCTGGGTGGCGCAGCGGTTTGGCGCCTGCCTTTGGCCCAGGGCACGATCCTGGAGACCCGGGATCGAATCCCACGTCGGGCTCCCGATGCATGGAGCCTGCTTCTCCCTCTGCCTGTGTCTCTGCCTCTCTCTCTATCTCTCTGTGACTATCATAAATAAATAAAAAAATTTAAAAAAAAATTAAAAAAAAAAAAAGAATCTTTAAAAAAAAAATAAATAAAATAAAATAAAATATCTGAAAACTAAACTAAGGCTAACCTGAAAGTAAACTAATTGAATGATGTATAGCTATGGAGTTGGAAAATGTATGGATGTTGGGTTTGCTTCTGAGATCCGAAGCTGCTGGAGAGCAACAGGATACCATTACAGCACCCATGTATGACGTAACCTACACTCTAAGCTCCTAAGGGATCCCTAAATGGCAGAGCACCTCAGGGAATGAATATTCTGCATATTCCATATGAAAATACAAAACAGATTAAGCCATGGTTTACACTTGAGATCATCAGTACGTAACACCCGTATTTAGAAATGTGAATCTAGGAGGTTGAGTTATGCAAATGGAAATTTATATATCACTTTTTAGTTATCAAATGCATTAGGTTAGAGCTTGTTCTCACAGTTGAATATAAGGCCCATAATTTTACTGGCAAAAAATAAAAAAAAAAAATAAAATAAAAACAGCTATTTTCCTCTCATGAGACAGCAGCCATCAAGAATAAACTCATAAAAGCCTCCATAATATATAAAAAAAGCAATTTTGTACTGAGGTCAGTATAAGCTAAACCTAAATGTGGATCCATACCAAATACTGAAACAGCCTGTTATAATTACTACGGCAGCATACTTACACAATCAAACCTATTCTTGAAAAAACATCGGTTGGTTAATTTTAGTTATCTTTACATCTAAATTAACTATCTGCGCAACGGTGTTTGGCATATTGACAACCTGGATCTGGTAGTCGGAATTCTAGAGCGGCTCCACCCCTTGGTATTATTCCTTGGTTATATCATATCACAGGATGGAAAGCATTTTCCAGATGTTGCTAAGGTCATTTATCAGTTAATCTTAGAGGATCTGGATACTGCTCACCTAATCACATGACTGCTTTCATAGCAGAGCGCTGCTGGCTCGTAGCAAGTGTAGAAGTTCATGATTCTTCCCTGGAGGGGGATCTGATGTCTTGTGTTTCCTGCTGCGTGAAGGACCCACAGCACAGGGACCTGCAAGCAGTGGAAAGAGGCACGCAGCACGCAGCCGACCAACAAAGCAGGACTGCAGTCCTGGGACTTCAAGGAGCTGAGTTCTGCCAATGACATACATGAGACTAACAGAAGGTTCTTCCCCAGAGCCTACAGATAGGAGCCCAGCCTAGCCAACACCCTGATGAGAGCTTGTGACACCCCGAACAGAGACCGAGCCACACTATGCTGGCTTGCTGACCTACAGGACCATGAGCAATACATAGGGGCTGTTTTCAACTACTGTGACAGTCGTGATACCTTGTTAGGCAGAAAGAGAAAACCAAGTGAATGACCCATATTGAGTGAGTCTCAATTAATTGTTACATAATGTGTATCTTGTACCCGATTAGCCAAAATATCCTATGGACACACACAGAAAATCAAAACCTCAGACTAAAATACTTGTTGTAAAAACCTCACTCTTGCAATTCCAAGATCCTCACACATTTTTTGTTCATCTATCCATTCATTCATCCATCCATATATTCTCTCAAAAAATTATGAGGAATTGTATTTGTCTCTACAAATTCAATGCTGAACAACATTATACATTTTCTGCCCTTATTGATCTTATAACCACCTCTATAAGAGTGATTTCTTCTTTGCTCACTTAAATTTGAGCCAAGTGTGATAACTGTATTTTTAGTAATATAAATTGCATGACATTCCCATACTTTTGAACTTAAATTTGAGCATATATATTGTAGGGACGTGAGTTTTCATAAACTCTAATTAACGTGTTTGTCATTAGTGATTCTACAACAGCAAATTATATTATTAGAAATGCAAAAAAAATGTTATGAGGTAGGGTAGGCCTACATACAAAGATGAATTTGGCCTGTTCGACAAATTATTTGGACAATAATGGAATTTGTAAATAACTGACAGGGCACCTTTGAAATATATCAACTAAGAACATCGTGATAGTCTAAAACCTCTGTGTGCTGCAGATAATTAGAAACACTAGAGTGGAATCTTCAAAACTTCTCTTAGACGTTGATATATTATTCTTAGTGTCTTAGAGAAGGGAAGAACAAAGAGGGGATATTGTGATACGATAATGAAGATCTATTCTGAGGGTAGGACAAGATTCTAGGAAAGATGAAACTGTTTGCTGGAAGATACCAAAAAGTTCTCAGTGACACAGTGTACCTGCTTGTACCACCAGCCCACCTCACTGATAGAACAGGTAAGAACTAGGCATGAAAGATGATAAGGATGGTGAAGAAGAAGAGGAAGACCAGGTAGGCAACATTATTTATCATATTTGGGAGATTCTTTTATGTGCCAAGATCTCTGAGAAGAACAATATATACATTTTGTGTTTATTCCTCACTGCATAACAGTAAGTTAAGAATCAGTTATTCCTATTTTAGAAATGTTCCTAGTTTATAAGTGAACAGCAAACTGTTAGAGTTTAAATAATTTGACCTGCCTTTTTTTTTTAGAGAAAGATTTTATTTATTTATTCATGAGAGATACACAGAGAGAGAGAGAGGCAGAGACACAGGCAGAGGGAGAAGCAGGCTCCACTCAGGGAGCCCGAAGTGGGACTCGATCCCGGGTCTCCCAAGATCACACCCTGGGCTGAAGGCGCCACTCAACCGCTGAGCCACCGGGGCTGCCGGATAATTTTAAATGACCTATTTTCCTGACATATTTATCCTATTGTATTTGTTACACAACGTTGGAAACATTGAATACACATTTTTGAAAGTGCCCAATTTCATTTAATAATATATCATGCGGTCATATAATTAATGACTAAAGCATTTCAACAAAGGATTTGAACCAAGGACCATGCTAACATCTATGCCCTGAAAAATAATAACCACAAATTTGCCTCTTCCAAAGCCGCTTGTCTAAGCCAATCCACCCAGACTCCTAAGTCAACTTTATGAGAACATAAAAGATCTCCAGCTCTGGAAATAGGAATAGAAATCAGAGCAGACGGGCTTCATGCAGGGTGGCACGGCCTGGGAATCAGACTCCACTTCAGCCTTCCTAGCTTTTGGGGAGTCTTTGTAGAACAGCCTCGTTTCAGACTTGTACATTCAACTACTTACTAAAGGTCTCCCCCTAAATTTACAAGGTCTCAGCAGACAGTATCATCTCCCCCTTTATCTTTGCTTTCCCACATTTACACCCCCTCTCTTTGTAAATCAGAGTGATGCCACGTCCCTGGCCAGCTACATGACTCATTCAACCTACGTCTCCATCCCTGCCCAAGCTCTCCACCCACCTCCAGCCAGGCCCTCATTGTCTCTTTCCTAACCTCCTCCCACCACCTCGTAGCTGCACTCCCTTTGTCCAGCCCCTTGTTATTATGATCACACTGATGCCGTGATGGCTCTTTGGGGGATGCATGGCCAGTCATCTGCATGGCAACCATAGACTCAACTTGCCTATCACACAGGACCTCACGTCCATCTTCCATTCTCTTTAGTCTCATCTCACGTCATCCTTGCAAACTCACTGGTTTCTGCAGCTGTACTTCAGTGCCTGGGTTTGGGGAAGGCATTACATGGTCCACGACTCTGTGTTTTTGATTCGTTTGCTCCCTGTCCTTGTGTCCTCCACACTATCCCAGTTGCTCCTCTGCTATTGGGCACACATCTTCAGCTTTCTTATGTCTCCCTGCCCCTGGATCCTGAGTCTCTGGAGGGTAACCTAGTACCAAGTAGTTGAATACCTGTGGTTCCTTATCAGATACTTGAAGGGTCAAGATGAGAGAAGAAAAAACACTATTTACATAGAGCCCTCCATTATGCCAAGTGTTTTCAATCTGCATAATTGGTACTTTGAAAGAGAGATTCAAGCCAAGTATCAATTCAATCCTGAAACAGAAACAAAGGTGTTAGACTAACATTCATGAGAGTGGTAGACATTGATTTACACCTAAAAAGAGACAATTTTTAGTAGCATGAGTGATATTCTAGGGCACACGCAAAGGCATTGTCAGGAACTCGTAGATTGTGGCCAGGGAATACAAATCTAAATTCCATTTTATTGGGCATTTACACAGGAGTCCTAGGAGACGACAGTAGAAAGCTTGGGTCATGACATCAAACGCTTTTAGAAACAAGCAGGAAAATCTATAATTAATTCTGAAAGCAATAGGGAGTTAGTAAAGATTACTTCTGATTTCCTTGAGACCTAATTAAATCTCTGTTTAAGCAGATCATGGAAAGTTCTTTTATGACTTAAAATGAGATTTATCAATATCCAAACTTCCAATCTTATTGAAAAGTAAGAATATTTCAAATTATTACTATCACACAATTATATAAAATAGTTGGATATTTACTTAGCCCCACTACTAAATGAAAAACAAGTTGGGAAAGTGTCCTACCTTTTTCCTAATGAACCTAAATCTAGTTTATTCCTCTTTTAAAATTTTTCCAGGCACTTTGGGATTTTGCAGTCATCGGGGCGATCATTGTAAATTCTCACTCTTTAGGATTAAAAAAAAAATGAGTATACAAGATTTTTTTTTTCTTGTTTTCAATTCTGAATACATTCAGTGTTCAGAAAGAAATGTTTGCTCAGGGTTCAACTCAAGAGTCAGATCTGTACTTAACTAAACATCTCCATTCAGACTTACCTTATTATACTATATATTTAATCCGTTTAAGAAGTTTTGCCTGCTTATTATTGCACTGGACCATTCCAAGGGTTCTCTGTTGCAAGCACCAGCTTCACGTTGTTTAGGAGATACTTCCTACATTCTGTTATCCCTATAGGCACTTCTGTGCTTGTCACACTTCTGTGCATTGTGGTTTCTAGCTCTTAGGAGGCTGCAAGAAGGATAATTTTTTTTTTTTTTTTGCATTGAAGCTACACAAGGAACTTGGTAGCTATTTTACAGTTAACATAATTCTTCTTTTTAAAAATCTTCTATCCTCTTGGTTGTGTTAGGCACATGATATAGGATAAGGGGACACAGAGTGTACAAAAGACCAGATCAAATATGATCACCTAATAGGGTCTAGAACATTCAAACAGTTCTCCATGTGTAGTTATATAATCTCTCCCAGGGTAAGTGTTGCCTCGTTAACTTGCTTCATTATGTAAGTGCCATCATCAACGAATTAAATAAAAAATATCAAGCCAATAAAAACTTATTAACTACCTTTTAATGTGCAAATTGCTTCCCTGGGCACCCAGAGTAAGATGGGTTTTCAAATAGGTAGATGAACATACTCTCTCCTCTGTTTTATCTTTTTTTTTTTTTTTAAAGATTTTATTTACTTATTCATAAGAGACACAGAGAGAGAGGCAGAGACACAGGCAGAAGGAGAAGCAGTCTCCCTGGGGGGACCCTTTTGAGGGACTTGATCTCAGGACCCCGGGATCACACCCTGAGCCAACAGCAGAGACGTTCAACCACTGAACCATCCAGGTGTCCCTCCTCTGTTTTATTTTATAATTATTTTCTAATGATCACTAAAGACAAGTATGTCTTTAAGTCTCTTTATCTATGTTCATGCTTTCTTGTGGTGAAAGCTTGGGTATTTGAGAAAGTTCAGTTCACTTTGCTGAGGATGTAACATGGCAGGGAAAGTGCAGGTAGACCTTCGCTTGCCCTGTCTCCATCCGTTGTGCCTCCACCACCATGTTACCAGGCCAAGGAATGACTGACATTCCCAGGAGGATACGTGGAGCATTTGCCCAGTGCTAGGCCACTTCATGGAGACTACACGAAGTTGTCCACACCTTCCAGGCACCTGCACTTAATTGGACTCATTATGACTGGAATGGAGCACTTCCTTTAGGGTAAGGCATTACTTCTCTGAACGAGGTACTGTTGGGTCCACTAGTCTCATTTCATAGATGACATTACCTGCTCTCCTTTGTAGGTGGCAGAAATAAACATCTAAAGGGCACTCTGCTGGACACCAAGCTCGCAGCCTAGAACCCTGTTCTATGCTCGGCTCCCTGTAACTTACTTCCTTCTGAGACTGGATCCAGAAGACAGTACAGCCCTGCAGGGCTCAGATCCCCCATTGCAACACACAGCCCCACGTACAGTCTCCTTTACCCTCTCAAAAATGAAACAGTTCAAAGAAAATAGAATCAAAGCATACTTTGTGATATAAGCAAGTGCTATCCTCAGAGAATAGCCTGGAAAATTTGGGGAAGGGTGTACATCGGGCTCCCTTCCTACCTAAATTCCAACAGAGCTATCCAGCAGCTACAATGATGCCCCAATGAGAAGGACTAGATGCTGCACAACTTCTAGTTTGAACTCAGTAAAAATGAAACTTCCTGAAAGACGTTTTTCTGTCATGTTTAGAAGCCCAGTGGGTGACGGAGTCAGATATGAACAGTTAGGATAGCTGGCTGTTTTGAGGATTTCCGAATGGAGTTAACTTATTGCCATCATCTGCTTCCTAAGCTCATTTGCAGTCACCAGCTGTTAAGGGGAGGTTTTTATATTTAACAATAGGAAACATGCATCTGGACACCAGATTTCTTGTAGTTTTTACAGACATCTATAATATACTACTAGAAAGGAGAGAATCAATTCAGTTTTGTAAAATTATCTCAGAATATTTATTATGGATTCATTTTATTTATGCGTATGTTTATGTGTGTCTGCATATGTGTGTGTGGCTATAGTTTTAGTTTAGAAGACTCCTCTATCCCATAATTCTAATTTTTCATTGATCCTGAAGTATACTCAGTGATATTGAAAAAAATAAAGTAGAAATTACCAAAAGATGACTATAGTACAGTTTATTGATAGTTTTCCATTCTCTGAAAATGAGTTCAACAGCACTTGTGAATTTTCTATATAATTGAGAGCAAAATCTTTCATGTCCAGTATAACAAATTTTTTCCAGCAGAAAATACATTATCATAGATTTGTAATGTTCTTTGGGAATAGATCCTAATGCCATTTTAATTCTGTTTTGCTGACACTTTGATAAGTAGTTAGCTTATCTAATGAGGTAGGACATACTGTAAATCATCCTATACATATCAATTAAAGAAAAGTAATTCTGAGTTGTGGATTGGACAGTGCCTGGGCTCTTGCTCTCTGCCCTCCATTCCTTCAAATATTAATGTAATTTAGATTTTGTGTTAGATTTGTGTCCCAAATAATTACGTAGTATGGAATTTCAAACTCAGTCCTGAATAATAAATACCACAACTATTAAAAGTGAAAGAATTATTCTGGCTGTTTTTAGGCTCTTTTCAATCACTTTTTATTTTTGAACCATGATCTATAAGCTATAAGTAACATAAACGTTAAATAAGTGAAGTGTGGTTTCTCCAAATACATTAAAGACTTAAAATTGTCAAATGGGCTATTTGTGGGAAAGAAGGGCAAGGAATAAAGTATTCTAAATATATCTGTATTACAGATATATAATTACAGCCTACTTGGAAGAAATTCAGTAAAAGAGAATCTGATAGGCATGTATATTATTTAATTTATGATATCTAATACATTATTTCTGGGGCACTTAACTTGGTTAAGTGTCAGACTCTTGGATTAGGTTCAGGTTGTAATCTCAGGGTCATGAGATCGAGCCCCACATCAGGCTCTGTGCTTAACTGAGTCTGCCTGGGATTCTCTCTCTCCCTCTTCCCTTCCCTCTCCTCTCTCTCTCTCTCAAATAAATAAATAAATCTTCAAAAAATAAATAAAATAACACTGCACATGTAAGTGAGATTATACAGCATCACAAACTAATTGACCACATAAGCTTTAGGTTTATTCCTGGGCTCTCTATTCTGTTCCATTGGTCTAGGTGTCTATTTTTCTACCAATACCATACTGTCTTTTATTACTACGACTTTGTGATATACTTTGAAATTATGAAGTGTGATGCCTCAAACTTTGTTCTCTTTACTCAGGATTGCTTTGACTAATTAAAAAAATAGCAAAATTAAACTACTAGGGCTATACCAGATTTGAAAGTTTTTGCACAGCAAAGGAAACCATCAACAAAATAAATAGGCAACCTATCGAATGGGAGAATATATGATACAGGAGAAGATATAAATGATATATCTGATAAGAGGTTAATATCCAAAATATATAAAGAACTTATGCAACTCAACACCAAAAAGCCCCAAATAATCCAATGAAAAATGTGCAGAGGACCTGAATAAACACTTTCCAAAGAATGCAACAGACACATGAGAAGACGTTCAACATCATGCATCAAGGGAAATGCAATTTAAAAATCACAATGTGGTATCACCTCATACCTGTCAGAATGGCTAGAAACAACAACAGAAGAAACAACAAGTATTGACGAGGATGTGGAGAAGAGGGAACCCTTGTGCACTGTCGGCGGGAATGCAAACTGGTGCAGCCATTCTGGAAAACAGTATGGAGGTTCTTCAAAAAAAAAAATAAAAATAGAATAATCATGGGATCCAGTCATTCCACTACTGGTTATTTACCCAAATAATGTGAAAACACTAATTCAGAAAGATATGAACACTCTGATGTTTATTGAAATATTATTTACAATAGCCAAGATATGGAAGTAACCCAAGTGTCTATGAAGATGTGACTCTCTCTATGTCTCTCTCTCTCTCTCTCTCTCTCTCTCTATATATATATATATATATATATATATATATATATATATATATCTGTCAGGAATATTATTCAGCCATAAAAAATGGAATCTTGCACATTGTACAGCAACCACATGGATGGATCTAGAGGGGATAATGCTAAGTGAACTAAGTCAGAGGATGACAAATACCATATAATTTCACTCATATGTGGAATTTGAGAAAGAAAAAAAAAACAAATGTACAAAGGAAAAAAGGGAAATAATGGACTCCTAAATACAGAGTCAGATACAGGGGATTGCCAGAGGGGAGTTGGGTGGGAGGATGGGTAACATAAGAGATGGGGATTAGAGACTACTATACTTGCTGTGATGAGCACTGAGTAATGTACAGAAGTCTCCTTTTTTTCTTACATCTTTATTTTATTTATTCATGAGAGAGAGGCAGAGGGAGAAGCAGGCCCCCCTCCCAGAGAGCCCAATGTGGGAATCCATTCCAGGACCCCAGGATCACACTTTGACCCTAAGGCAGACGCTCAGCCACTGAGCCACCCAGGTGTCCCAATGTACAGAATTTTTGAGTGGCTACATTGTACACTTGAAACTAATATAACACTCTATGTTAATTATACTTCAATAAAAAAAGGAAGAAAAAGAAAAAAAATTAAAAAGAAAGGAGTAATTGATAATATCAGAATTAATTAATTAGTTAATTAATGTGCTTATTTACTGACTGACTAACCGGTCACTTCATTATTTAAATTATTTACTTCAATAGACTACTTTCTCCTCACCCTGTTAGATAGGAGAGTACCCTGATCTTCCATTAGCTAAGTCATTTTGCCAGCCTAATGTCACTTTCAACCTGTTCCTAAGTACCTGAACAGTACCTAAGTACCTTTACGGCTGTGTCTGTCTTTATGCCTCACTGTTACCTTGATCCCTACGGGTAAATTATTAACATATAATGGAAATTATATAGTTTTGGAAGTTCAGTGGTGCTGGGTCTGTATCCTAGTTGAGACGGTCCCTATGTGTGTAACTTAGAGGAAGTCATTTCTCAAGCTTAGGCTGTATGAACGTGAAGTGCACCACACGGTCCTGCCCATCCAGCACATTCACAATACACATCCGGCACTGTTTTACCACTAAACAGACTCAGGTTTTGTGTTTAACAATCTAACTCTCAGTAAGACAAGATGACTCCTGCCTGTAGACTCACAACAATTAGTTGGAATCCTTATTTATTTTTTTTACATCTCTTATCAGACTGGTTCTCTGGGGAGCTGAACGGTGGTTCCCATCTGGCCCACTATCTTATGGTCTCATGCAATATGTGGACTTCTCACCAAGAACCATGGATGACTTTGATGGCTGTTGGCTACCTGAACAGGTTCTACCAGGATGTTTATCTGAAGCTTCTTGGGTATGACATGTTGTTTGAACCACAAAAAAGTCTTACTTTCCTCATCTCTACACTGGAAATAATACTATGACCACAATGCATTGTCTAATTAACTATCATCACCAAACATTTATCATGATGCCTGACACACGTAGACTGTTCAAAATATGGTAGCTGCAATTATAAATGTCTTTAGTGTTATACACGAATGAATATTGTAATATTCCTAAACCAAGGTCAGGATCTTCATGTCCCTTTTGTCCTCAAGCCTTACATGATTTAGCTACCTAATAGAGGCAATTCTGCATTTCAGCAATTTTCCCTGGACCCTTACTCCATTTGGTTTTGCTTCTTTATCCATCTTATTCATCGATATTTGTAGACCTGTCAGACAATCTTATAATGTCATTTATTTAAATAAAGCAATGCACCTTGTACATTAGGGATTGCTCTATAATCCTGATGGTACAAAAGAGATTTACAATATGGTTGCAAGCACAGTGAGACTTTGCCCCACCCTAGACCAATATGAATCTGTTAAAAATAATCTAACGGTGATACCTTAGATCTTCCGATGCAAATCGACCTTCTTTTACATTTAAATTATACAAAAGTCTCAGAATATTCTACTCATGAAATTCTAATATTTCACCTTCATGTATTCTTAAATTTTCTGTTCTTTTGTAGCTGACTGGATTCAATCCCTGGAGTTCTGAGAAAAGTCTTGTCCTGAGAAAATGTAGGGAAGAAGCAATACCCATCCGTACATGTGGTTCTTTGATCGGGTCTAGGTAAAACATCTGAATTATTTCAATGTTTGTTCCACATGGGTGTAGGTTTTGAGGCAAAGGGTATATTCTTTAATCCTTTCTATGTTTCTCTTTATCAGAATGCTTGATCAAGAGCACTGATAATCTGCTGCCTGGTACTTCCCCAATCATGCTATATTGACAATGAAAAATCTAGAATGAAATGCCTGAGAATTTTTATTCCCTCCTGAGGGCATATTTTTATGACTATATGTTATAATAATAATAACATAATAACATAACATAACATATATATATTATATATATTATATTATATATTATTATATATATTATTATATATTAATATTATATATATTAATATATATTATTATTATATATATTATGTTATGTTATAACATAATAACATAATTGGCATGCCAATTATCTTACCTAATGCCTGTGATTGCAAGCAAAAAAATAATGATAAAATTTGCATCCAGAAGTGATAAAAGTAATTGTTTAATGTATATCTTTAGGTCTTATTCTCATAGCTGAGTGAATAAAATCTTATCGTGCCAAATTAATGTGATTTAAAGACCTAGGCAATTATTCCCAACCATCACCAGTCAATCAGGACCATGTTAAGTACAAGAACCCCACTATTTAGTAGGATTTAATGTCAAGATACATGGACTTCAAAGTCTTTGAATTCAACAGGCATCACCTAAAATGAGTCTGGCTCTGTACATACCATCTCTGTCTTGCAAGGATAGCCTGTGTGCAAATATCTCTGAAAAGATAATTGAGATAAAAAGTAGTTCTTCTGCTCACATGACAGGCAGAAACACAAGAACCTGTGGCGCTGTCTCCCCCAGAAAGCATGCAGTCAATGCATCCTGAGTGATTATGATTTATGGAGATTTAGTAATATATTTGATCAATTCCACTCACCAGTCTGGAATCAATATTAACGATGCTGTTGAAGGAACATATGTCATAGGAGTAATAATGGGAAAGCAGAGGAGGGGGAGGGGGAGGTAAATGAACATCTGATCAACACCCTTGGGTCCTCCACTTCTGGCTGAGGCAGAATAAGAGGCATAGCAGTCACCCTTCCACCCAGAACAGGGAAACAACGGGACAAAGGCACAAAACGACTGGTACCACACCCTGTGCAACAGACGGGCAGGACAGAGATCTCTGATGAGGGGAAGAAGAATGAAGTGATCCTGGTGATGGCCTCACCTGGCTGCCTCGAAGTAGCTCCCAGGCTGTGGCTCAGGCCCGAGGAACACCCAGCCCACATGTCCTGCTGGAGGGAGGGGACAGAGCTGGATATCCAGGGAGGCTCGATGAGCTAGGGCACATGGGCAGACACCAAGGGGAAAGCAGCGGGCAGAGAGAGACACCAGCTTCGGGGGTGTGAGTCCTTGTAGTGTCTTTTTTTTTAATAAATTTATTTTTTATTGGTGTTCAATTTGCCAACATATAGAATAACACCCAGTGCTCATCCCATCAAGTGCCCCCCTCAGTGCCCGTCACCCAGTCACCCCCACCCCCGCCCACCTCCCTTTCTACCTTGTCGTGTCTTTTGATGAGAACTGGCCTCCAGAGGGAGGACCACCCTGGAAGGGCACAGGGCATAAATACAGGGCCACACGGGGCTGAGAACAGCAACGCTTTCCAGCAGCCTGACTGGAGAAAATATTTGCTTCAGGCAAAGATTTATTGCTCACAGCACCAACTGCAGGGACCATAAAAATAAACAATTGGTCAATTAGAATTTCTGCTCTTCCGCAGACAAGAGAATGAAAAATAAAACTAGAAATTGTTTGCAGATTATATATTTAATAAAGAACTTGTATCTGCAATATACAAGGACTCACAAAATGAAGAAGACCACTGATTTCTGACAAATAGGCAAATGATCTGAGCTGGCACTTTAGCAAATAAGATATATGAGGGTAAATGAGTACATGAAAAGATGCTCAGCATTATTAGTTACAAACTAATTAAAAATTAAAACCTCAGTGACACACCTATCAGAATAACACTACCCCCTCCAAAAATGACTAAAATTAACAAAGCTGGCTGTACCAAGTGTTGAGGACAAGGAATGGCTGGGATTCTCTTTCACTATCATGAGATTGTAAAGTGGTTTTAGAAACACTTGGAAAGAAAGTCTGTCAGCTTCTTCAAAAGTTCCTGACACGTCCATATAATTCACCTTATGCAGTTAGAGGTATTTACCCCAGAGAAATAAAAGCACAATTTCACACAAAGAACTCTACAGGAAAGGTCACAGCCACGTTACTCATGATAGCTAAAACTAGGGGAAAAAATAGCTAAAACCAGGAACACCTCAGATGCCCATTAACAAGTCCCCCAAGACTTGTTAACTTTGCATGTTATTAAAAATAACATGCAAAAAAATAAATACAATAAATAAATAAAAATAAATAAATAAAAATATAAATAAAAATAAAATGCAATGAGCAAAGGATCCAAACAACAATACGGTGTATCTCAAACCGACTAGGCTAAGTAAAAGAAGCCAAACAAAACAAAACAGAAGAAAAAAAAAAACCAGAAGACTGCATATTACACGATTCTGATTATATAAAGCCCTAGAAAGTGCAAACAAACTCATGGTGACAGAAAGCACATCAGTAGTTGCCTGGAATCAGGAGCTTGGGAGGGAGGGGTTGCCAAGGAGCAGGGCAGGTGTCTCAGGTGACACGTCCAACACTTTGGCCGTCACCATTGTTTCGTTCCTGAACATGTCTGCGGAAACTAATCCAACTGTACATTCTAAACTTGTGCAGTTAATTGTGTTTAAATAAAGTAAAAAAGTCTTGACAAAAGACTCAAATAGTATTGATGATTAAGAAACAGGAAGTGGAAACCATGAAAAGTGTTTATTTTGTAAAGTTTAAAAACTAAAATTTCCCTTTAAATTTCACTTTTAAATGATCTCAGTTTAGATGATATATATATATATATATATATATAATCTATCTATATCTAGATATCTATATCTATCTATATCTATGTATCTGTATATCTATAGATCTATATAGATCTATATAGATATAGATATACCAAATCCAGCAGAAAAAAAATACTCATTTTCCTGCCAGGGGCTTTTTTAATGGGATGGCCATGGTGATATTAGGAAAAAGCTGTAATATAATATACATAGATACACTTAAGGGCTTTTCCAGGCAAAGTACTATAATCAAAGCAGCTCATCCGGACATATAGTTCTGTCTCACGTGATGTCGCATCAGAGATGCTTACACAGATGATAAATGAGTAGGCTGAAACTCTGCAAAGTATCCTGATCCTGGATCCAGAAAGTAGGCTGTTTCTACAACTCACCTGCTGGACCGAGAATGACGTTTTGTGCCGTCTCTACCTGCCTCCCTAATGATATATGATAGCTGCGCTGCGCTCTGTTTTAACAAATGACACCTGACACAGCAAAGGACATACATAGGTCATCGGGTCCAGGTCACTGGAACTGCCTGGAAAACCAGGTTCTCTTGAAGGGAGGGGGTGAGAAGTCGGAGTCCAGCGAATTTACAAGTGCTCAGCGCCCTCAGCTGCCGACAGCAGGGGGCAAAACCTGCCGAACTAGGGGCAGAGCAAGGAGCTAGGCACCTGGAAGTAAAGGAGCCCGAGTTCACTTTCCATCATCAGAACCGAGTGAAAAGAGAGGAGCTCCAGGCTACCCCCAAAGAGCTGGGCCTGTGAGAATGTCACAGTGTCCCCTGCACTGGGACTCTGGAGGCCAGGGGGCCGGGCCCACGTCCACTGCAGAGGACACCCATCATGGGACACATCCCTCTAACGTTTCCATCTCTCTTACCTCAGGTAGGAACAGCTCCTGGAACGGAGACAGGATGGAGACAGAAGGTGGGACCAGACCACCCACCGTCGGGGGGAGGAGGGGAACTGAGGCAGAGAGTGACGTAATCATTCTTGAATTTCACGTGTAGAAGAACCTCTTGGGGGACTTTGTGAAAATTCAGATTCCTATCCTGACTCACGCTCGCCCACTGGAGTCAGATTCGTTCAATCTGGACTGGGGTCCAGGACTCTGTATTTAGAGAAGATGCGTGTGGTGTGGCCTGCGGACCACACTGGGCAGAAGTACTGGGTGGTTACGAGGAGGCCTTTGTCCCAGTCCCGGCCGTGGGGGTAAGAGCAGATCTAATTCTCAGCCCCTCCCAGTTTCAGCAAAAAAGAGGAATTCCCTTATCTCCAAAAACACTGTGAGGATTAAGTATAAAACATTAAGAATAGAGCATAGCACAGAGAAAACACTCAAATTATTTGTAACCAATGGGCTTCCTCTTTATCATTATGGAGGGAGAACCAGGCAAAGCCCGACAAGTGTTTGGTAGCCGCATAATTATGAAATGTTCGACTCTCGTTCTGAGAGTGAGGAGCACACTGTGACCGGGGGATGGAGGGCCGGTCCCCTGGGTGAGGGCCAATGGCATCGGCTGACAGCCCGGCTGTAGCCAAGGTTACTCTGGTAAAACAAGATGGCGGTAAAAAAAAAAAGAGAAACTAAATTCTAAAGCAAAGGGTAAAAGCAATCTGTAAAGATTTAAGAATTCACATCATGACGGAAACAGGTAAGTTCTAGATGTTTTATATCATAATCTAAAATAGTATTGCATAATTTTGTCCTTTTTATGCATTTCTGAAAGAATGAAGACCACACTTCAGCCAGTAGGCCTCCATTTATGCTAATGTAAATAGCAAAGGCCAAAGGAAATAGTTGTAGGACCACAGGAGAGAAAATAATAAACATTTTTAAAGAATAAAAATGGAATTGTTATACTGTGTCTATTTGTAAAAAACATTAATACCTCAAATAACTTCAACTATGTTTTAACCAGAATCTACAATGAATTTGTTCAATTATTTCAATCTTACGTTATGGTCATTGATGGAGCCAAATGTACACAATATTTTTACAGTGGTAACTTTCAGCAGTTTCTTATCTATATTCAAAGCCAAAGGACAGTAGTACTTTAGGGATTTTTTTTTTCCAAAGCTCTGAGGTGGGGCACCTGGGAGGCTCAGTCAGTGAAGCATCTGCCTTCAGCTCAGGTCATGATCTCAGGGTCCTGGGATCAAGCCCCGCATTGGGCTCCCTGCTCAGTGAGGAGTCTGCTTCTCCCTCTCCCTCTCCCCACCCCCCTGTTTGTATTCTCTCTCTCTCTCTCTCAAATAAAATCTTAAAAAAAAGCACTATTGATCATTAGGTTATAGTGACAAAAGATGTACATAGTCATATGTCACCAAGCTTTTGAAATTAAAAAAAAATGTAATGAATATAAACTGATGAAAATAAAATCAGGCAGACTGTATTTTTAAGGGAGATTTCATTTTTTAGCAGTTTTAACTTCACAGTAAAATTGAGTGGAAGGTACACAAATTGTGTTTTTCTTTCCAAGTAACATAAGAAACTGACATACTTATAAAAAGGACAAATAACACAACTGTGAATTAATCTAAAAAGCCCAAGCAAACAACCTTCCAGCAACATCAGCGGAGGTCAAGGTGTGTAAATTGTGTGAACACATTATCATCTCAGCCCAAACAGTCTTTTATTGTTTGGAAACTCCAACAAGGGAAAATGCTTACTTTGGGACGGTATCTTGAGGTTCCTTTTGAGGTTTGAAATCCAAGAGAAAGACCCATTTTTAACGTTTCCATCTGCTATGGACCTTGAAATCCTGATAAAAAATTGTGTGCTTCAGAGGCATTACCTTTGAAAAGTCACCCAGTTCTTTTTTTTTTTTTTTTTTAGATTTTTATCAATTTATTCATGAGAGACAGAGAGAGAGAGAGAGAGAAGCAGAGGGAGAAGCAGGCTCCCTGCAGGGAGCCCGTGTGGTGCTCGATCCCAGGACCCGGGATCACAACCCGAGCTGAAGGCAGATGCTCGACCGCTGAGCCACCCAAGCATCACATCCTCCCAGTTCTTTAATGGCCACATCCTTTCTAGTAGATGTAATGATCCCCTGCGCTTGTTTTCTGGAGCTCCCCACGGAGCCCTGCTCAGCCCCCCATCCTCCACGCTCCAGGGTCCCCCATCCCCGTGCCCTCAGCCCCTCTCCTTCTCCATTCTTGGATAACATCATCTCCTGACTCAACCTCATTTCCTCCATCTCCGATTCCCTCAGGATTCTTGGTGATTGAAATCTTCACACAGATGATGCTTCTACGTCGTGTCCTCATCTGACTTCAGCCATTTATTCCCGCAGGCCCATGCCTTGTCATTAGGTAGGACACCCTGGATCCCAGTGGTAACAGAATCACCAAAGCTCCGTGGCTGCAAACAACACAAGGTTCACTGCTCTTCTCATAACATTTTCCGTCAGCCCAAGTCCTCCTGGGAAATGCCCCCCACCCCACGTAGTAAGTAGCTCAGCATCCGAGGCACTTCAACTTGCACCAGGTCCTCTTCAACATGACATGACAAGGTTCTGCAGCATCAAGGAAAAAGCACGGAGAATTCTGGGAATTAGTTTACAGATGCATCAGCCCAGAAATCAGAGAACTACTCTCAACTCTTTGGCTACAGCAAGTCACATGGTCACACTACTCCCCAAGGGTGTGTGTATATACATATATTTTTTATTATGCCGTTTTCTTGGTCAAGACTTTAATTCTGCTTAAATTCCATCCTTAGCCTAGGCCGTGTGTGCACCTGTTCAGGGCGAGCTGGGTACTGCTGAATCCACCCCATGGACCTCCACCAGGCAACCTCACCACGTTTCTGGGATTCAGCAACTCTTAACCATCCTAGACAACATCTACCGACCTTCCTCTCTTCCCATAGCTTCAGCACATCCTCGGAATTCTCATTCTCAGCTCAGAATGTCTATCCCCAGGACAATATATTTTTTTGCCTTTTCGTAAAATATAAGTTACATAAATCGCTGCGTAAGGGCTGATTCTCCTGCCCACTGGGGGAATGGCGAGAAGCCTACTGACTCCCCCTCCATCAACACCCTTCTCTGTCCTGTGTCTTTCACTGGCTGCCCATCAGGTCCCCTGCTCTGAGAGCTCGTCTTGCCGTCTTGCAGGGTTGGCGTCCTCCTGGGGTTTTGCTCTTTTCTTCCGACGGTTCTGGACACATCCACTCCAACAGTTACAAACGAGGCCTACTGCAGAAGCATTCATGATCTTATTGCCATTGCGGACCTCACCCCTGATCCGCACACTTGCAAACGCAGCTGGTGACTCAGCCACCCCTTGACTTCAACCTCACACCTACCCCTCACTCCACCCCCTGAACCTGAGCTCCTAGCAGGTGACCCACATCTTCACTCTACACGGTCCTTCCACATCCCAGTGGGTGGTAAGTCCACCTTCCCAGCTCCTCAGGACAACACAACCTTCAGCCCCAATTTAATGTGTCTTTAACCAAACCTTACCCATGATAACCCCCCGTCCTCCCCTGGCCATTCTCCCCCCCCCCCCCCGCCCTACCTGCTGTATTTTTATTCATAGCACTTTTGCTGCTATGTTTTACTTATCAGTCTGTTTCAACATCTGCACTAAAATGTAAGCAGCAGAAAACTGGGAAAGGAGGTAAGAAATTCTGAACGCAACTACCATGTAGGGAGTTGAGTTTAATGAGGTCCTAGAACTAGGAAATGATACAAGGAGGGAAATAAAGCTGAAATAACATGAAAAATAAAAAGAATCACTTTTCTGCAATGGTATTTTGGCTCAATATCTGTGGACTGGAGTTCATTTTCTAAAGTTATATGTCATATAGAGAATATCAGAAAAGAAAATGGATTCTAAAAACCAGTATCACATTACGCTAACCCCAGAGTTTATTTTATACAGCTACCTCCATTTTGCAGTAATTATTTAGGCACAAGACATTTTGGAAAAAACCTTTCTGGCATTGTAAAAAGAATGTGAGTTTGGGGAAAAGAAAACCTGACATGTTCTGTATCTGACTTCATTAACGATTCTGAAAGTAGTCTCTCATCTGAATTATTTTTATAAATTGCTACTGGGAAAAGTATTTCCTATTGTGTGTGTATCTGTGATTGGCACGCAAGCATATCCTGAGACACCATACAAATGAGCAGCGTCAAAATTAAAATGGAGACGATGTGCATCAAATGTGCCAACAGTCATCCTCCACGGCGGTGCTCCCATCTGTGCGGCCCCAGCCGGCCCATCGCTTGGCGGGGAGACCTCATATTCTTCCACACCTGGCTCATGCTTATGATAATAAGCCAGGTTCTCCTCAGCAGGATGGCAGCCTGTCCAGCAGCTAGAAATGGAATTGTACTGTGGGCACATTTATCTTTGAGTTTCTGAAAGTGCCTCCATGTGCTTTATACGCCTTCATCACATCTTGGCATCCAACTCCTAGGCTGTCCATATTTACAAGATACAAACGGGCAAACTTTGTTAAAGTTTGTGCTTTTCTTCTTAAAAGTTCTGAGGGAAAGATGCTCAACATCACTCACCATCAGGGAAATGGAAATCAAAACCACAATGAGGTATCACCTCACACCTGTCAGAATGTCCGTATCAAAAAGATAAGAAACAACAAGTGTTGGCAAGGATGCAGAGAGAAAGGAGCCCTTGTGCACAGTTGGTGGGAATGCACACTGGTGCAGCACTGTGAAAAACAATATGGAGGTTCCTCAAGAAGTTAGAAATGGAATTACCCTCCTATCCAGGACCCATACAACTAGGGTTACAAAAACCACTTCATTCAAAATACAAAAACCACTTCATTCAAAGGGATATGTGCACCCCAGTGTTCATAGCAGCAATGTCCACAATAGCCAAACTATGGAAGGAGTTGAGATGTCCATAGACTGATGAATGGAGAGAGAAGATGTGGTGTATACACAATGGAGTACTACTCAGCCATCAGAAGGAATGAAATCTTGCCATTTCCAATGACATGGGTACAGCTAGAGGGCATTATGCTAAGTGAAATAAAGTCAGAGAAAGACAATTATCATATGATTTGACTCAGTGGAACAGAAGAAACAAAACAAATGAGCAAATGAGTGAGAGGGAGAAACCAAGAAACAGATTCTTACAGAGAACAAAGCAGATACCAGAAGGGAGGTGGGTGGGTGAAACAGGTGATGGGGATTAAAGAGGATAATTATCATGACAAAAATATAAAAATAAACACAAAAGCAAAAAAGGAAACTCAGTTTGTGCTTTCACACCCTTCATTTTCTTTCTTTTTTTTTATTAAGATTTATTTTTTAAGTCGGGGAGAGGGAGACAGAGTGAGCGTGTGAGCAGAGGGGAGGAGCAGAGGGAGAAGGAGGAGCAGACTCCCCACTGAGCAGGGACCCTGACAAGGCCTCTGCCCCAGGACCTTAGGATCATGACTTGATCAAGAGTCGGTCAGCCACTTAACCAACTGAGCCACCTAGACGCTGCTCTTCATTTTCATAAAACAAAGCAAAATCAGACAGAAATGTGAGCCTGAAAAAAAAAAAAAGAAATGTGAGCCTGAGACTTCAGGGAAACTGTAGAGTCATAATCATCTGATCCTGATGCTCCACAAGAAGATGCATTTAAACCAACCATGACTGTATCTGGACATAATTTCTAAAGTTAGAGACAGATAACCTTCCCATTGTATCCCCCCAAACATTTTATGTACAGAATCACACTTCTAATACAAGAACAAGAAAAAAATGCACTTTTCCTCACAAAAATAAGCTTCCAGAGGATGCTTAGGAAACAAGTTTTACTGTCAGCAGTTCTATTAAGTTATGGAATGATCACTGAATATCCGGCTTTTCCAGGAGCAGCTGGGATCCTCTCTGCGCTCTGCTGGAGCCAACAGCGAGCGCAGGTGATCAGGGCCTGGGGCCGGAGGCCTACTCGATCACTTAACTAGTCATTCTGAGTATCACACAGTTTCCCTACCTTTACAACACTGGTGATCTGTCTCCAAATCTGAACGTATTTAGCACAGTGTTTGGGTCACTGAAGTAGGTGTCTACGAAGGGTTGTGACCACGGATTAGTAAATTCTGGTCATGACACTCACTTGTAATTTTTAATGTTACTGATCAAGACCAAAATGGCTAATGCTGGCTTCACCCATCACTTTAATGGGTCATTACTTACAGATACGTATGAAGGAACAGGACAGCGAGGGTCCGGGTGGCCGCGAGGGAAGGGCGCACTGCGGGGCACTGTAATCTCGGGCTCCTGTGGGGCCCGCAGCTCTTCTTCCCATCAGCACTCCCAGCTTTGTTATAAATGCTGATTTTTTTCCACATCTTTTGTAAGAGCGTGATTTTTGCAATTAGTTTCCCTAGTGTGACAATTTTGAATAGAAGTCACGTGCAAACATGCAAAAACGAGACAAAACACCACAACTGGTGGGCGGCAGCGTGAGTTGAAGAAACCGACAGGAACACTCATGAGTGGAAGGCCCACTGTGTGGTTTACCTCACGCAGGTGCTTACCTGGCTCTGACCAACCGGGGGAACGTACTAAGGCGATCACTTATGCCTCACAGTTGACTGGCAAAAACTGGGCTAGCAAAAATGTCCTCCCCAACGATCTGTGAGGAGTACACATCCAGTTTATATTCCAATTCTCCACAAAGAGAAAAACAAAACCCAGGATGGTTTTATAAATGTTTAACATGAATTTTCTGGGGACCTAAGGTACAGTTTTCTAGAATATAAGTTTTCAACATTATTCCTTTTTGGTTTTTGGCTCTTTTTGTTCAGCTTTTTTGAGAAATAATTCACAAATATAATTCTAATATGTTTGAAGTGTATAATGTGATTTGATATAATGTGAAAGGACGCCCACCAAGTTAATGAACACATCCATTATCCTACACATTTACCTTTTTATTGGGGCGCAGAGCAGAGAACCAACTGAGCCACCTAGTATTTGAGTTGTACTCTATTAGCAAATTTCAATTATGCAAGACAGTAATATCAACTACCGTCACCACGGCATACATCAGGTCACCAAAACTTACTCGTGACTACTGAGAGTCTGCACCTGTTTGAGATCCAATTTCCGTCATCCCTCAGCCATGGCAACCACCATGCTAATATGTTTCTATGAATTTGCTTTTTTTTTTCTTTAAGACTCCTCAAAAAAATGATACCAATACAGTATTTGTCTTTCTCTGTCTGGATCATTTCACTTTGCATAATGCCATTCAGTTTTCACCCATGTTGATGCAAATGGCAGGATTCCCTTCTTTTTTAAAGCTGAAAAATATTCCTTTGTGTGTGTGTATATTTCCTTTATCCAGTCACCCATCGACAATTAGGTTGTTTCTAGACCTCAGCTACTGTGAATAATGATGGATGAACACAGGATTACAGATAAGTTCTTGCAATAATGATTTTATTTACTTCTAGAGGTGGGATTGCTTTAGCATACTACGGTCCTATTGTTAACTTCTTGGGGAACCTCCATACTGTTTTCCACCATGGCTGCACAAGTTTGCCCACCAAGAGAGTGTAAGGATTCACTCTTCTGCATATCCTTACCAGCATTTACCTTTTGTTTTTATGATAACAGGCCTCCCTCCCAACAAGTATGAGATCTCCCCTCACTGTGGTTTTGGATTTCCCTGGTGATGAGTGATGCAGAACATCTTTTCACATACCTGTTGGTCATTTCTAGGTTTTTATGTTCTTTTATTTTTTTTAAGGTTTTATTTATTTGGGAAGACAGAGAGCAACAGAGAGAACAAGAGAGAGCACCAGCAGGGGGTTGGGGGGAGGGAGAAACAGGGTCCTCACTGAGCAGGGAGCCCAACACAGGATTCGATCCCAGGACCCCAGGATGATGACTGAGCCGAAAGCAGATGTTTAACCCACTGAGCCACCCAGGTGCCCATTTCTAGGTTTCTTTCAAAGAATGTCCTTTGCCCATTTCGGGAGCCGGAGAGTAATTTGTTTCTTTGCTATTGAGTCATAGGAGTTCATTATAGATCTGAATATTGACTCATTGTCAGATTTGTGGTTTGCAAATATCCTCTCCCTTTTCGTAGGCTGCCTTTTCATTTTGATAGTTTCCTTTGCTGTGCCGAAGCTGTTTAGTTTGATGTAGGCCTATTTATTTCTAGTTTTTTTTTCCCTTTGTTTTTGGTGTCAAATCAAAAAAGTCATTGATGAGACCAATGGCAAAATGATTTTCCTTATTTTCTTCTAGGACTTTGATGTTTTCAACTCTTGTGCTCATGTCTTTAATCCATCTTGAGTTGATTTTCATGCATGTTATAATACAGGGGTCTAGATTTGTCCCTTTATATGTGCGTGTCCAGTTTTCCTAACACTAATTTACTTAAGAGACCATCCTTATCCCATTGTATACTCTTGACTTTGTGGAAAGTTCATTGACCATATATGTAGTGGGTCAATCCTTAGGCTCCATGTTCTATCCCATTGATCTATGTGCCTGTTTTTACGCCAGGACCATGCTATGTTAAGTTTGAGGTCAAGAAGCAAATGGCTTCCAGCTTTGTTCTTGATTGCTTTGGTGTTCATAGTCTTTTGTGGTTTCATAAGAATGTTAGGATTCTTTCCTCATTTCTGTGAGAAATGCTATTGGAATTTTGATAAGGACTGTATGCAATTTGTAGATTCGTTGGGTACAATATTTATTCTTCCATTTACTCCAACCTATAAACACCAAGTATCTTTCCACTTATCTTTTTAGATTTCTTTCATTGATGTTTTATAGTTTACAATGGATATATCTTTTTACTCCTCAGCTGAACTTATTCCTAAGTATTTTATTGTTTTTGATGCTATTGTAAATGGGACTTAAAGTCTCTGGTAATTCATTGTTAGCTTATAAAAATGCAACTAATTTTTGTATATTGATCTTGTATCCTACAAGTTTACTGGATGCATTAGTTCTAACAGCTTTTTGGCCGTCTTTGTGGCTTTTCTATATAATACTATGTCATCTGTGAACAGAGGCAATTTGACTTCTTCCTTCTTTTTGGATGTATTTTATTGTTCTTCTTGCTTAGTTGCTCCGGCTAGTGTTTCTAGTCTATGTTGAACAGAAACAGTGAGAGCGGGCATCCTTGTTTTGTTCCTGATCTCCACTTTACACTGCTTTTGTAAGATTTTAGTCGTGGGCTTGCTGTATATGGCCCATACAGGACTCCCTTGCTATCCAAAAGTTCCCTTTATGCCACTTTGCTTTTACAAAAGACCTACATTAGCATCTATTTTTGCTAAGCAAAAATCCAAAGATGGTTTTTGCTTTTATGAAATAATAATTGCTTTACAATCAAGGTCTCCTAGGAATGATCTGCTTTTGGGTACTAGAGGAAATCATCATGTTGAGGTGCATTCCTTCTACACCCAATTTATGATTACACTTCAATCCCCTTATTACTGATCTGTTCAAGTTCTCTCTATTCATGATTCAGTCTTGACAGGTTATATGTTTCTAGGTACTTGTCCATTCCTTTCAGATAATTTGATTTGTTAGCATAATTGTTCCTAGCATTTAGTACTTAGTATTTCTAGGTATCAGCTATAATGTCTTCTTTAATTTCTGATTTGAGTATTCTTTTTTTTTTTTTTTTTTTGGTCTAAATATTGGTCAATTTTCTCGTTTCATTGATCTTTTCTATTATCTTCCTAGTCTGTATTTCATTAAATCTCATGATCTGAGTTATTTCCTTCTTTAATTTGTCCTTCTTTTTCTTGTTCCTTGAAGTGTAAATTTACATTTATTTGGAATATTTTCTCTTAATATAAGTATTCATCACCATAGACTTCTGAGAACTGCGTTTGCTGCATCCCATATGTTTTGGTATTTTGTGTTTGCATTTTCTTTTATCTCAAGATATTTTCTGATTTCCTTTTTGATTTCATCTTTGACCCATTGGTTGTTCACTAGCATGTTGATTAATCACCACATATGTGTGGATTTTCTAGTTTTTTTCTTTTCTTTTCTTTTCTTTTTTAAAGATCTTATTTGAGAGACAGAGAGACAGCATGAACATGAGCATGGTGGAGGGGCCAAACAAGGAAGAAACAGACTCTCCGCTCAGCAGGGAGCCTGATGCAGCACTCGATCCCAAGACTCTGAGATCATGACTGAGCCACCTAGATGCCCCATGCTCTTTTCTTGCAATTTTCAATTTCAAATCATGGTCAGAAAAGATAATGAACATAATTTCAATTTTTTTTAAATTAAGATTTGTTTTTTGGCCTAACATATGATCTACCCTAAAGAATATTCTACATGTGCTTGAGAATATGTGTTCTGTTGCTGTTGGATGGAAAGTTCCCTGTATCTTTTAGGTCCATCTAATCTAATTAAGTTTGATTTTGTCCTTACTGGTCTTCATCTGGAGTGTGGAGTACTGAAATCCCCTACGATTAGTGCCTTGCTGTTCATTTCTCTCCTGGGATCTATTAGTATTTACTTATATGTCTTTTAGTGCTCCTATGCTGCTCAGCTGGTTTCGGGATTTCTCCCAGAGGGAAATGCGCTGTGTGGAGCTACATACTTGGTGCATCCGTGGAGGACAGAAAACTCAGGAGCCTCTTATGTCGCCCTCTTGGTCTGGATCCATCATGACTCATTGTTAACTATTCTTATAATAAAATAAGACAAAGGGAAACATCTGGGACTAATTTTCAGTTAAGTGTCCAAAATAGATGAATAGAACTGTTTTTGTCAAAGCTAAGAATAACGAACTCACGTGAATAATTACATGTCCTGGCATTAAAGATGGAATTCAATCCAAAAGGCACTGCAGTTACAGCTCCTGTGGGATTAAATCTTCACATATTCAGACTGACTTTTTTTTTTTTTAATATTTTCTTTATTTATTAATGAGAGACACACAGAGAGAGAGAGGGGCAGAGACACAGGCAGAGGGAGAAGCAGGCTCCATGCAGGGAGCTCGACGTGGGACTCGATCCCGGGTCTCCAGGATCCGGCCCTGGGCTGAAGGCGGCGCTAAACCGCTGAGCCACCCGGGCTGCCCTTCAGACTGACTCTTAAAGGAAAAGCCACTGAAGGTGTAAACTGGCCCCAGCTCTGCTTCTATTCGACTGTGTGGTGACAGTGAATTACCTTTGACATTTACACCTTAGTTTTCTTCTCTATCAGATAAAATAGTAAGTTCCCCACCCCCCAACACTTAAACTCCAAGATTCTCTGATCCTGAACACTGGAAAGCTCAGTATCCAGGAAAGATTGAGAGATTGCCAGAGGTGTGTGATGTGTTGGTGAGAGCCTCTGCATCACTGCTGGTTAGTACAGATGGGGGAGCTAACCTGTCTGGAAGTTCAGCAGGCTCCTTCCCAACACAGAAACGTGGCGGCACTTCTCTCGAGCCTATCAGGTCGTGAACATCAAGGTGAAGGAGAGACACATGATTAGCAGACCATTACATTCCGAGGGCAGCAGAAAGACAAAGGAAGTGCGAACAAACGCTGGAAGGCTGGTGTAACAGGCAGTCTGAGGTTGCCCCAAGCTAGAACAACTCCATCCTCCCCTGTCCAGTCACAGCATTCTCAGTTTTAAGAAACAGTCTATGTGGTTCAAGACAGCTCTTTTATCTCATCCTATTTATTACTTTGGATATATGCCATGTGGTGTCATTAGAAGTACTCAAGGAGTATGGAGACCCTGGCTAGATAAATTCTATCAGAAAAAGCAGGGCCACAGCAGGCCTTCACTTCATTACATGACACTACTACAACTGTGTACTCGTCAGGAACCCATGGCAAACACATCCTGTCAGCCTGAACCTCAAAATCCGTCCATGATCTAACAATTGATCCACACCTCCAATGGTACTCGCCAATCCAAGCACCATCACCTTTGCCTTCCTACATTTTATCTGTTTTATTTTCCATGTAGTAGCTATGTGCTCTCTTAAGGTATGAGACAGACCATGCTCGAAAATTCTTACCAGCTTCCTAACTCACTCAAAATAAGCACAACTCTTTACCATGGGCTACAAAGCCCCCTACTGTCTGGCCATGAGCTTCTCCTCAGACATTCTGTACTTCCATCCTTACTCTCTGCTCTAACTATCCCAGTCATCAAACAATCCACAAAGACACGACACACTCTCCTGTCCCAGGGGCTCAGCTTTACTACTTTATTGCCAGGACACCATTTCCCTCAGTCATTGGTTTGAATTTCTGCCACATTTTGTTCCTGTCTCTGCTCAATGTCACCCTACTAGGGTGGGCCATCTAAGAAAATTTTCATTATATCCCTTTAACTTTTGCTTCATCTTTTTACAGAGTACAATATGATATAATCCATGTTTCCCATTTGCTCAGTCTCCTCCACTAAATTATGGTACTAAAGTCAGGAACTTTGGTTTCACTACTGTATCCCACATGGTGAGAATAGAGCATCACACTAATTAAGCACTGAATGTGCTATGAGAATGAATACCTTTACTGCTGTTATTTAAATGTATTTAGGGAGATCATAAAAAGAAAAGGAACTTAGTGAAATGAATCGCTGGTCCAAACGATAAACACGTATATTTTTCCAGCAGAGCTGGAGTCAACAGAAATGCAGTCATATCTGAAAAGGTGAAATACGGACACAAGAAATCCAGGTAGGAAGACCCCAAAATTTGAGTGCTAGGCTGTGGTGTCTTCACATTCTCACCACCACATACGAATCCTTCTTAAACACAGCGCTTGTGATGGCGGTGGAGGCAGTGGAAAGGTGGTAGTGGTGGTGGCGACGGAAGTGGTGGTTGTGGTGATGATGGCAGTAGTGGAGGTGGTTGTGGTGATGGTGGTGATGGTCATGTGGTGACTGATGATGATGGTAGAGATGCTTTGTTTCTAAAATTAAAAACCATGTATGGCAGATTGTTTAAGAACATTTTGCATACTTTAATACTCTGAGAATTTGTAAATACACCCATTTAATAGTTTCTGAGGTCATTTGACCCTGGGTAAATCTGTGATTTCAGTGGATAACGGCACAAAACTCTGAGCCTTCTTTCTATTATTAGTTACTAGTTGAGACTAAATGTCTGAAATTCAGGTTTCCCATTTATGAAACTGGATGAAAAACAATTTAGCTTATATATGGTATTTGGAGTTATCAAACAAGAGTCTGATAATTAGTTGTGCAATTTAATATCACATAATGGAAATGGTCTAACCTGGCTCATACCTGAGACTCTTTGATAGATGGGTGCAGACAAATTTTGGCGAAAATTTCTATTCAGTCACATGTTCTCAGTGTTCTAAGATTATTGCTTTCTTTGGTGAGGCTAGAAATTTTAGCTCCTCAGAAATATAGTGATGGTTAATACACTTGAATGCATGAAGGGTAAAATAAAGCATAACTTCCTTCTCTTTGTTGTATTTAAAATAAATAACTTTTCATCCAGGAAAGTTTGCATTAATTTGTTTAAAGAGTAGTATAACAATACTAAGAACCTCACGTCCATATGTACTCATAACTTTTCTTTTTTTTTTAGATGTATTATTCATTTTAGAGAGCACACATGTGATAGGAGGGGCAGAGGCAGAAGGAGAGAGAATCTCAAGCAGATCCCACTCTGAGCGCAGAGCCTGATAGGAAGCTTGGTCTCGTGACCCTGAGAGCAAAACCAAGTCAGATACTTAACGGACTGAGCCACCCAGGTGCTCCTGTACTCATAACTTTTCTATATGTATCCATTATTTCTTACTGCAAGAAACTGCAGTTCTTTTGGTGATGAATGAGGACTTTCCCTGCCCAAGGAAGTTTTCTGGGCACATATGCAAACTGCCAAGTTGATGACACTGATGAGAGCAGTTCTCAACCAATGCCCTTTCCTCATTCTTTAGATACACCAGCTCCCTGGGGTCTCGAGAAAGTGTGTTAATCAGTCACCCGTGCAAGGAGCAGTCACTGATATACCTGTACTCGATTCCTTCCTTTCTCACCCATATGACTCCCTTTCATTGCAGTGCTGTTTGGGATCATTTCCTAAATAAACTACTCAAATCTATGTATTTATTTTTTGGTGAGATCCAAACAAAGAGCACTGGTGCTACACGTGGTCTTAGAAATTGGATTTTTAGGATGGGGTTAGGTGACCTCAAAAAACGCTAATGGGATTGCAGTCACTAATGGTAAGCTGCATGGTGTTAGCCTACGATTATCTGAAGCAAACAAGTTCTGAGGCTCAGAACCGGGATGAGGCACAGCAGACGGAGCTGCATTCACCTTCAGGGTATCCTGAGGCTTATCAGATTTTAAGCCAAATGTAACTGTAAGCCAGGGCTCTGAAATTAACTCAACAAAAAATACAAAACAAAAAAAGTAGGCTAAAGCCAGCCTTCTCACCCTGTGCATGCTGTGCCAGCGACGGCCAGTGAAGGCCTCCTTAGTAAGCTTGAAAAGAAACTCACTTCCTCCTTCTACAGCCAAAGAGCAGAACGTGTTAAAAATAAAGATGAAGACTTTATTGCTGGGGGTGAGGGCTTACAGTGAGGCTGAACTCCTAGCTGCAGCAAGCTGCCCAAGCTAAAAGACACTGAGATGCTGAGATCTGGCAGGGGACAGTCGAGTGGATGCTTCGGAGAACTCCAGACTGCCCGTGACAATAGCATGACCTGCTTCTAGTATGTACTTTATCACCCAGAAAGTTTCTTCCCAGTGGTTACTGGACAGTTGGAAGGGCTTCATTAAGGTACAGTTAAGGTGAGATGGCCAGCTTGGAAAAGACACCAGTGGGGCTGGAGTCCTGTGCATCAACGGTCCTGCATCTCTGGAGCTCAAATACATGAGTCAAGGAACCAAGGGTGGTGGTTAAGAGTGGCCAATCTCACCATCATGTTCAGTGATCCAGGGCGTAATCTATACTTCCCATCCCTCTAACATTAGAGTCTATGCAATCAGGTTCTATACTAGATGAAGGCTGGGTGGGAGACATTCCTCCTAGAAGAGACTTCAATTTCGATAAACATAAAGCTATGAAAACCACTTAGTTATCTGCGGTTTCTCTTGCCAGGAGCCCTGCAGGTGGCCAAGAGATAACACTATACTACTGACTGGAACCAACTAACCGTTAGGGCCAGGGGATGGGATAGTGGCAAGCAGGGACAGAATGTATGTATCTTGAGCTCAGGGGATCGACTGGGGCACCTTGTGGGACTTCCATCCATGGGGATGACCTTCAGCGGGCAACTGGAGAAATCATGGTCTGAAGGGGTGTTCTTCTACTTTAAGGTCACGTATCTTCAGTATTTTGCAAGCAAGCAACCTGGATGGTCAGATGTGCGGATGCTGGCTGAGGTTAATCTGGAATCTATGGGATAAAAGGGAAAAATGATTATTAACGATACGCTCTAAGCTAATTGCAGTTGGAGAAAATGAGTGAAATACCGGATCTTTGTGTTATTTTTTAAAAGTGCATGTGAATTTACAACTATTATTCCAAAACACACAGTTTTTCTAAGTGTGTAGGTAAAATCTTGATGGGCCATGATCTCACTAAAGCAAAGATGAGACGTGAGGAACAGAACGTGAGATGACAATGGGTCTGAGTAGCGCAAGTGGGGGCTGTAGAAGCAGCTGCCGGAACCCCACTCACTCCTGTTGTCATGCAAGTTTGTCCACTGCCCCGGTGGGAAGCATGTCCTCTGTGCACAGGGCAGAGGCTGAGCACCAGGAAGCCCATCCTCTGAACAATCTTAACATAGGACAACTGAAAGCTGCCCTTCTACCCTGGGTCTCTGCACTTAGGACAACTCTACATGTTTCCACCATCACCTGGAGGCCACAGTGGTAATACCCCATTACCCACAACAGCAACGGGCTCCTTAAACCCTGGGTATTGGCTTCCCTCCTTCCCATCTCCACACGGTCCACACTCAAGGCCAAGACTTCCTCCAACTGCCTCCCAAACTACTTGTGCTCAGATCTTGATCACTGATCTCCTCAGGCGGACATGAACCAAAAACAAGTAATGCTATGAAATTCTCTGAGGGGACTTACTTTTACATCTAGTACTTTGGGGAATATTGAAAATGGAGACAAACAGGTTTTACTGCAAAGCACATCAGGAAACACAATTCAGAGAACAGCACTGTGGCTTTAGCCCTGTTTCCAAGCAGGTGCATGGGAGTTGTGAGTACATTCATTCCCTCTACTCAACCTCCCAGCTTCGCTGAGACTCTTGGGCCACCATGAAATCCGGAAGGCTGGGGAACTCTCTGCTATGCCCTCCAGCTGAACCACCCTTTATACTCAGTCCCCTAAATCTTAAGTTGTCAAGACGACGATCTTTTGAGAACCCACAGCTGCACAGGTATTACTTCCCCTGTGGCACTCTCTACCAGACACGTGATCCCAAAAGTATCTCCACTGTTGGTGAAGGGAATAGATAGATCCTCATTATTTTTGCCAGGGTCATTATCTTTCTTTCTGTCTAGGGCGAAAAAGTTCCTTATTCTGCAAATTAATTTCTTCATGTGATTCTTATCCCACTCAGGGTTAAATGTCTACAACCATCACCATGAATTGGTCTTATTTCAAATAATATTGCATCGCATCCACAGAACTTTGAGTTGGAGAGACAACCGGTTTCCCTAGCATACAGATGAAGAAGAGTGCAGTTGTGACTAGTTTATGAAGAGACTGACGCTCACATAACGTCAGGGACTCGCCTAAGGTGGGACTGTCAGCTAATGAGAGAGCTTAGACCTGGACAAATCAGTTTAGTGTGTTCCATGGACAACAGAGACAGGAACGCACAAGCGAAGGCATGAAGGTCATGGCATGTACATGGGGAAAATGGGATAGTTACTCTAAGACAAAAATGAGGACAGCTGTTAATCAAGATGTAATGTTTCTAATTGCACTGGTTGCTAAGACTCATACTGATTGTAAAGATATTAAACTGTAAAAGTGAGCATGTTAGAATCAGTACCATGATGACAAGGACACTCACAGAATGTCACGCCCGAGTGACACAGCAATTCCTGTCGATTTGCTCTATTAACAAAATCTGTACCAGTAACTCAATACTAACCTACTTGGGAATTGTTTCTTTACTCTTTTAAAAGAATTCAGAAAAGTCTTACCTGTTATTTTGCTATTGGAAAAAAAGAATTGAGCTACTGGCTTGCACATTTTATTTTGCACGAGCATTACCTGGGTTATTTACTAAAACACAGATTAACGGACTTCACTCAAAAGATTTCAGTAAACCTGGGTGGCAACCAGAATATACTTTCAAAGGAGTGTCCTGGGGATCCTGCTGGTCTTCAGACAATGCTAATAGAGGGCTGGCTTAACTGTCCTTTACATTTTTTTTTTCATATTAGTCTATTGTTAGAGACAGTAATAAAAGTTGTGCTACGGGCAATGGTTTTTGCAGTAGGTATGGTAGCCTGAGTAGAATGGGATGTACACTGATAAAAAAAGTTTACAAAGGCAACCGAATTTGAGCCTTTGAAAGTAGAGAAGCAGGACCGTGGAGGAACTTTAACACAGCCCAAAACTCAGCAATGCAGGGAGGAAAGATGCCACTGTAAGTTTGTGTCATTTCTCTAAGCAACCCGAATACTTTCATTTATTCACCATGAATACAATGTATGCAGTATCTTGTAATAAGTGCAACAGCAACTCTCTGCCTGGTTTCCCACCTAAGATATGCAGAGGGGATTACAGCGTTGAAACCAGGCTCCCCGCTGGAATCACTGGTGCTAAGAGCCTGAGAGGGAAAACTTCCACATCAAGCCCTAGGAGACCCAAAACACAAGTCCCTAGTCCACGAGTAAAGGGTAATAGGACACTCTTTATGCCTTTTAGCCTCCTCCCCAGACACCTGCCTGCACCTCTCCACACACGCACATCCACACAACACATGTTTGCACTTATTAGGTAACAGCATTAAGCAAATGTGAGATGCAGAATGCACAAGAGAATAGTTGGGATGATCTGGTTATGTCTCCAGAGCTAACAACGTAACACAGCCTTTTTGATTTTCCATGACATCTTAGGCAGCTGCCAAATGGTCTCATATTTATAAATTACTCATAACTAAGTGCATGAGTAAGAGACTTAATGACAGGAAGTTTCATAGCTTTGGAGTTAGGAAGGGAGGGAGGATGGAAGGAATCAAACACCTAGACTGGCTCCCAGGTAGGCCATGTGCGTCATACAAGCTCTTGAAAAACTACTTGAATGTTCATAACCTCATTCTCCGCTTTTTAAAAATACTGGTTTTCACGTTTGTTGTAATCCTTAAATAAGATCAATACAGATACCATCAGACAGCATTCTAATAAGATCAATCGTTTTGAGCTTTATGATAGCTTACAAATAGCAAATAATATAGCAAGATAACTGGTGTTTATTACTTATTAGCAGATGCCTCTCTGTTTATGTTTGACTGTCCGTGACTTTCAAAATTTGTCTTTTTATGTAACCTGAGTGTCTCTTGTATATGTCTTAGATCATTTTAAAATTTCTTCTCAGGATCTGTTTTATCAAGTAAATTTAATCTATATACATTTTCCATTAGCAAGTCTCTAATTTCCATCTTATTTTATACGTCCCTTTATTATGTTTTTATTTTTCTTTTCAGGCTCCTCTTGGATTTTTTTCCCAGCAGTGAAGAACTGTAGTACCCACAGCACACTGAGTAGCAGAAGCATCATGCTCCTGGTGGTCCCCTCGCCCTCATGCCCCATGGGGCCAACATGGAGCCAACATGGAGGTGCCACCTCTACACCACACCTGAGTGGGTTTGTGACGCACCTGAGGAACACCGACCATGGAACACCCTCCCCTCTTACCGAAGGCAGTAGGCAAGCCTGCTCTTTCTCCTAGAGAGAGTGACGGCTGCATTCCTCAGGGCTGCCTGCTGCACATAAAACACTGGGACACAGACCAAGCAGAGCAGTCAGGGCTTTGTATTACTGCCACACCCAGCAACAACATTCACGAGGGCTCAGGGCCTGTGGCAGTTTGCTGTCCCCAATATCTGACCCTACGCTTTCTTGGCTGAACTGGAATAATCACATGAGTATACCACTCCACCTGCCGTTCTGGTAAATCTGACCAACAGGCACTGGGGCTAACAATATTTGTCTTGTACATAATATGATCAAGGCTATTCTCAACGGAACGTCAAGCAGCAACATGAGGCCAACCCATCATAGTATCAGCTTCAACAGTGCTGCCCAGGGCCCCAAACTCAGTCCCTTGTGAATAAGCCTCCAACAGGGCCAGCGGGTCTTATCTCAGACACTGGGGACATAGTCAGGCAGCAGTCAGTGATCAGAGCACATTATGGGTACTGGAGGACGGGTCCTCACTGCTCGCCCCGGCTTCCTGCAAGCCACATGCAATGTGCTCCAGGAACATGTGAGTGGCTGTGCGCTGGGGCCTGGGCAACAGGTAAAGTTGCTGAGTTCAGATACAGAGTGACTTTGGAATTGGTCACAACTTACCATCTGAGTCATCCCCTGAAAGTTGTAATGTCTCCAAAGTCCAAAAACAGTTAGGTTAGACAGGTCCTACCAGGTGACTGGTTTCCTGGGTGGGGAGACGGACTCCTGGAGCTTCCTCTTCTGAATCCTCTCCTTGAAGCCCTTCCTACACAGGCTTGTATGCGACTGACCTGGTTGAAGGACAGACCCAGAAGGATACGGCCACATTTTTTCCATACTTGGGTTATTTCTATTTTGCCTGAATCCCACTTATGCAGGTGTTAGGACCAAGTTATCTTGACCAAATTTGCTAGTTTTTAATTTACATCGGTGAACTTCACTTTTTGAAATACCTCTGTAAAATTCAGGAATTTTTCACCTATTTTTGAACTGTTTTATTCACATTTTGATGGACTCTTCATCATTTCATTATTCTTCAGTTCTCTTTTCTCTATCATTATTGACATTCATGAGCAGAACAAAATGGCATAAATTAACAGTATCATATGTAGAAAATCTGAACTAAAGAAATATCTGAAAATAATGGAAGACAATGGCATTGCAAATTTTATTAATGACAGAAGCATCTATAAATAGCAACGCACATTAGACATGTATAAAGTGTAACCACCTTCAGTTATGTATAATTTTATAAGCAAAACGAAAAGTGTATTGCCCAAAAGACGTTTGTGGCTATTATTCATGAACATTACATTTTAACATCTAAAGTAAACTCCATGTTTATAGAATTTCGTTTGCTTTTAGAAGCCTCCTCAAGTATATTTTGTTGTATTTTCCATGCTATTATTTCTGAAAATAAAGAAGAATCTCCTTTTGTGTACACAAATTTTCTTCATGGCAGTGTAACACAAACAGGCCTCAAGTCCTACAGTAAACAATAATAATTTTTTAGGCAATAAGCAATATTAAGCAATCTTATTTTCTTTCATATTTGAATGGCCAGTTTCTGGGAGTTTTCTGGATGGATCTTGCATATGAATTCCATATAGTTTCTTCCATCTTTATGAACCTAATTTCTTTTTTTTTTTTTTTTTAAGATTTTATTTGAGAGAGACAGTGTACACTCATGCACACATACAAGTGGGAGCGGGGAGCAGCGGGGAGAGGGAGAAGCAGACTCCCCACTGAGCAGGGAGCCCAACATGGGACTGGATCCCAGGACCTTGAGATCATGACCTGAGTTGAAGGCAGACCCTTAACTGACTGAGCCACCCAGGTGCCCCTAACCTCTTTTATTAAAGAACTTGAACCATATTCTCCTAGGACAAAATCAGAGGGTATTTAGGGTGTATCATACAGTGTTATTCCCCAACAATCCACTCTGCCAACAAAGAGCATTTCCTCCAGAAAAATGTCCAGAAATGTATTCTATTTTACCTTGAGGGTAAAATCCCATACAACCTATAACACTCTCTGGAAGGCTGGGGTAGGCGCATGTTGATTTAAGAGTCTTAGATCCCAATCTTCACTATTTTCATAAGGGCTACTTGTTGGCCTAATCCAAAATGCTTTCAGTAGGTGTGCTCTGAGTAGGTGCACACACAAATATTCTTAAGCTCACTCATATAGCTTTAAAATTTAAATTACTACCTACATTCCTATATTATAGAAACAGAGAATTAGATATAAAAGAGCCTTCAAAAATCATTTAACAGTCATTCTCATTTTACAGATAAGACAACTGAGTCACGAAAATACTAGTGGTGTTCATCACCAGGTTTGGAACATGAATCCCGGTTTCTCAAAAGCAGGGTCACCACTCTCTGCACTATGACATGTGCCCTTAGTGTAAACTACACACTTTCACCACAGCAAGGTAAGTGATAGCTACTAACCACTGACTTTACTGGTGGAAACACACATATGTAACAGTGCAAAAGTGAGAGAGAGCACTTAGCACATTAAGCCAATCCCTTCCTTCCAGAAAATTGAGGAGGAGGAAACACTTCTGCCAGATTGTGTCCCTCCCACAATTCACACGCAGAAACCCTCACCTTCAAGGTGATGGTAACAAGAGCTGGGGTCTTTGAAAGCTGACTGGGTCATGATGGTGGAGACCTCGTGAATGGGATCAGTGCCTTTATAAAGACCACCACAGAGCTCCCCCATCCTTCTACCATGTGAGCACATGATGGGAAGGTGCTGGTTTGAATCAGAAAGAGGGCCCTTACCAGACACAGGATCTTCTGACACTTTGGTCTTGGAGTCTCCAGTCTTAAGAACTGTGAGAAATACGTTTCTGTTGTTTACAAGCCACCAGTTTATGGGATTTTTTTTATGGCAACCTGAACTAATTCATGCTATGCAGCTAGCATTACCCTGACATCAAAGCCACACAAAGAAAAACAACAAAACTACAGATAAGTTATTTCTTATAAACATCAATATAAGAATTTTCCACAAAATACCATCAAAACAAAATACAAGAATGTGTTACAAGAACTATTCACAAAACCAAGTAGGATTTATTCCTGGAATGCAAAAATGGTTTAACATATGAAAATCAAACAATGACATACATCACAGTAACAGAATGAAATAAAAAATCCCATGATTATCTCAATTGGTGCAAAAAAAGCTTCTGACAGAATAAAACAATTCTTCACGATAAAAGCACTGAACAGACCAAGAATAGAAGAAAACCTTCTAAAATAATAAAGGCCATATATAAAAAACACATGGCAACCATTATACTCAAATGTAAGAACCTGAAAGCTTTTCCTCTAAGATCAGGAAAAAGGCAAGGGTTCCCAAGGCATGTTCCACTTTTATTCAACATAGTAACGTAAATCCTGCCAGAGCAATTAGACAAGAAAAAGAAATAAAAGTTATCTAGATAAAAGAGGAAGAAGTAAAATTATTTTTGTTCACAAATGACATACTCTTATATGCAGAAAACCCCAAAGATTTCACACACAAAAAATCTACTGGAATTAATAAACAGATTTAGCAACGTTAATAAAAATAAGCCCTTACACATATGGTACTAAAATATCTGATAATGACACAGAACCAGTCAAGGGGGAAAGGCCTCATTTCAACAAATGGTGTTAGAAAACTGTATACTCACATGTAAAAAAGAATGAAGTCAGACTCTTGGCCTGTATCATACAAGATGACTCAAAATGGATCAAAGGCTTTATACTAAGAACTAAAACAATGAAACCTTTAGAAAAATACATAGGAGAAAAGCTTAACTACATTTGCTTTGGCAATGATTTCTTGGATAGGACACCCAAAGCAAGGCAACAAAAGAAAAGAAAAATAGGTAAGTTGGATTTCACCACAATTAAAAATATTTGTGCAACAAGGACATAGTCAAGAATAAAAAGGTAATCCACAGATTGGGAGAAAATGGTTGCATATCATAAATCTAATAATGGGGATTAACAGAATTCAGCCAAAAAAACCAAAACACCTGATTAAGAAATAGTCAAAAGACTGAACAGACATTTCTCTAAAGAAATGACCAACTAGTGTATGAAAAGATGCTCAAGACAGGCAATTTATAATTGATAGGGAAATGCACTCAAAACCACAATGAGATACCACTTCATATCCATTAGGGTGGCTATTATCAAGAACAAAAAAACTAGAAAAGTAAGTTTTGGTGAGGATGTGGAACAGCTGGAATCTCTGGGCACGGCTGATGGGAATGTAAAATGATGCAGCCACTGGGGGTTTCTCTGAAAATGAAACATAGGATTACCATATTCTCCAGCAATTCCAGTTTTGGAGTTTCAAAATAAGTGGAGGCAGGGACTCCTAAGGATATCTTTATCCACATGTTCACAGAAATGCTGCTCACAAGAATCAAAAGGTAAAGCAACCAAAGCACCCACTGGTGGATGTTTTCATCCAGGGGCAAAATGTGGAATATTCATACAGAATGGTCTTCAGCCCTAAGAAAAAAAAAGTTTGACATTCAAAAAACTGTGCTCAACGTCAGCCAGTCACGCAGGAACAAGTATGGTATGATTCCATCTACATGAGGTACGTAGTCAAATTCATAGAGACAGAATTAAGAGTGGTGGTCTTTAGGGGCTGGAGGGAAGGAGGAACGGTGGGGCAGTGGTTAATGGGCAAGGAGGCACAGCCTGGGAGCATGGAGAAGTTCCGGAGGTGGGTGGCGCTGACAGATGTACAGCAGCGTCAATGTACTTAATGCCGCTGGACTTTTAGTTACAATGGTAAATTCTGCTATGTATGTTTTTCCACCATGAAAACAACTACACCTATATATCACAAAATGTTAACACTGTAGTGTGAACAAGCTTCCCTCATTCACTGGGAGATTTCCTCGAAGGCTCCATCTGCCCCAGTCCATCTGTATATCCTCACATAGTGCCTGGCTTGAACTGAGTCCACGTCCCTGAGACACAAGGTTCAAAAGTCATAAAAAGAACAAGCAAAGGAAACAACTCTTGGATACCTTCCATGAAAGAGGCACCATATTTTGTAGTAATAATATACAAATAAATCAGATAAAGTGTTAGCACTACATTCCATAAAATATGGTGAGTGCAGAAGCACAGAGGAGTGGATCCTGGGTCTCTGCTGGGAAACACCAGAGATAGCTCTGAAGAGTACACACTCTTCCAAAGGTTTGTGGAAGTACTACGAATGTATTTCATATCTTACTATTAAATACTATAAAGTTGCAAGTTTTACTACCTACAAATCAACTTCTAGCTGCTGATAAATATCTACTGCATTAAAGTCTTATAAAAACGGCCGACGGAAATACGAGGGGAGAGAGTACCAATTAGGAACAGATGCGATCAAAACATTTCTTGTTTTAAGTTTTCTTACATTTGCACAGCTAACAGGTTGCTATGGCAACTTGGTTACCTTGAGATACTCAGAGATTAAACAACTATAATGTAGAAAATATACATTTCCACTTTTATTACTTTTATTTTTTTATTAATTACACTTTTAACAAAAAGATGAGAGTTACTGCAGATTATTATTATTTTTTAAAAGACAATAATAGAAGATGTTGTTCACAGACCAATGAATTCAGGAAAATAAACGAGGAAAAGGGCCACCCCCAAACTCTCATCACCCTGCAGGGCTCTAAGCCTGTGTGTGCATGTCTGCCTGGGGACGGGGTGAGAGGGGACCCGGGAATGTAACTACAAAGTAAAACTTAAAATGTGACATGTGACACGTAGCTTCTGAAAATTAGAAAGCAAGAAAGAGGAAATCATTGCAGCTTTTTTTTTTTCTTTTTTAAGATTTTTATTTATTTGTTTATGAGAGACCCACAGAGAGGCAGAGACACAGGCAGAGAGAGAAGCAGGCTCCATGCAGGGAGTCCCCGATGTGGGACTCGATCCCCAAACGAGGGATCAAGCCCTGAGCCACCCAGGGGTCCCTCATCTAAGCTTTTTAAAAAACATCCCACTGAAGCATGAAGTCTTCAAGAGCACCTGAATCCAGAACAGCAACCATGATTTACGATGCTGCAGGTACTGCGGAGACCACCCCGGAGCACCACGGTGACGGCCGTCCCCGTCTGTCCTAGACTCTGTGCTAGCATCAGGGAGAAGGCAGCTTGGGTGATGGGAGGATGCCAGGCCACGCAGGGGTTCATGGGACCATCTCAGCACAGAGCACACGGCCACCGAGCTAACAAGGACACTCTGAGGCCAGAAGCATGAAGTGTTTTGGGGTCAAGTGCCGTCCGGCAGCCTCCCCGCTTACAGGCTGATGCCCCTGCCTGGTGCCTGGTGTCCGGAGCAGCCGGAGCAGTAGCTCTGGGATGACTAGCTGCTCACGTCCCACCCCCCCCAGGAGGATCTGTAAACTTCCTCCTCCTTCCCAAGGGTGAGGCAAGATGATTGGAGCTGCTCAGAGTTCCTAAAACTCAGGGTGATTGTAGGACTTCCTACGGTTTCTGCCGTGAACAGTTCAGCGATCGAGGCTTCCAGTGAGGCAGGTCGTGAGGTCTCAACACCACCGGGAGAGGGGCTGCGGGAAGAGCGAGGCCAGCTGTGCGTGCCCTTTAGTGTGAGACGGACCACCTCGGGAAACTACCGCCCGTCTTCAACCAACACTCCAACAGGTTTGCCTACAAACCTGTTCCTGGGCACAAGGACCCTCGGAGGAGTGGCTTTCCCAGTCTGGCAGATGTTTCATTATTGCCACCGGCAGGTAAAGGAGCCTTCCTGGGGAAAGCAGAGGTGTCAGCTGTCTGCCTCAGTGGCTCCAGGAACACAGAACACTGGTCCTCATAGGGGGGCCCCAGGCTTCCGCACACACGTCTGCACCTTCCCCACCATCCTCAGCATCCGCCCCGTGTAGCCAGTAGAGGAAGAGAGCAGGTGCTCATGTCACATCTTCACAAGCCAGGCTTGGAGGTCTCGTCCGTCCCGTGTCCCCAACGTAGCTCAAGTCCAGACATAGGGCCTCACCGGATGAAACAGGCCACTAGGAATTTAGCTTAGCTGTGGGCTTGGGGCACGATCTATAAATTTATATTTATATTTATAAAGGTAGGCAGTTTATTTCCTCACGGAGAAACATTTTCATTTCCTGAATTTATTTTCTGGGGAAAGAGAGTGAGGAGGTGTACGGAGCCCACACACTTCCATCTGTTCCCAGATGCATGTGCATGTGTGCACGCCGGGCCACCCCCATGGTCTCGAACCCTCACCCCCACAGCACACATCCGCTTCCGCGCCCTCCCACTCTGCCCTCAGCCGCAGGCCGCATGTCTTCTCCCCTTCAGGGTCCTGCCACAGCCCAGAGCTCCCATCCTCACGTCATGTCCGCCTCGCCCGGGTCACCAGTCCTGTCACAGGCACGTCCACTGTGTCTCAGGGATGACCTGGCAAGCTGATAATACAATGGACGCTAAAGTCTTAGCAGAAACCAGGGAGGGTTTCCCACAAAACAGTCCCTAAATCCAGCGCATCATAATCCCTGGAGGTGTTTGTTTACATTTGCAAAATCTAAACCATGACCTGGGAAGTAGGATCTTTCCAGGCAACTGAAATCAACATTTAGAAACAGCTCCAGGTGACTCTACTGCATGTGAAATTTTAACAACCAAAGGGTTCGCTCTACGTCTTCCCAGGTAACATATCGGATCACTGCAGCCAGGGACTGTGTGCCCATCAACCATGGTGCGAGGGAAGAAACCGGGCATAATGGCCCGAGTATCACTGGGATTGAGTCTACAAATGGTACAATCCCATTTAACCAGTTAATGCCTAAGAGCATTAGATGTTCATCTCTTTAAAATTTGTGAACTGACAAAAACCTGCTATTTTCACTGAGATGACTGGAAGGTGACAAAATCAATATGAAGTTTTGACATCTACTTGCTTTTGTCTCTAACCTTCAAATTTTAAGGACGTCACTTGGCACTGGTTGGCCAACCAAGGCCTCTAACATCTATCTCCCAGTCACACACATACCCCACAGCCTTCCTGTGGCCATGTGGCGCCTCTGGGGCTCCTCCGCATGGTCCTGTATTACTCTACTCATCCCACATGTGGAATTTTGCTTAGTTTACCCTTACTCTAAAATTCCCCGGCAAAACATACATTTTACAAAGGCTTCTTTCTCACCCCACTATTTCTAAACATTCCCTGGATTTATTCCAGAAAATTAGCTCCCCACTTCACATACTTCTGTAACACACATACGTTATGTTATGTTGATTTCAACATATTTTAGCAGGCAGAGCAAAAATATTTTCCTTATGTGCCAAGGTCTATCAATCAGGAGTGGCTAAATGGGGTCCTGGGGCAGGGCAGGGGAGTGGTCGTCCATATTTATGGCCATTATGGAAGAGCCAGGATTGACTAGACGTTTGTTCTGTGACTGGGGCAGGGAACGGCTGGCAGCGGTAACTCTTACATGGAACAATTTACACCTGCAAGCATCACGGATCATTAGAATCGGCCCCCCATAATTCTGCAGCAACCTTTCATTCAAATTCACACCATAAAACCCACTGTCACAGATTGCCAATGATGTCTGTGGTCAAAGGATACTCGAATTGTTATGATTAAACCAGAAGAGTTTAAACTCATTTGAGCTCTCAGACCTTCATTCTCTTAGTCCGTGAACTTCACATAGATTTTTGAAAGAACACTTCGGGAAGGCAAACGCAAAGTTCCAGGCGCCTGTGCTTGCCTTCTCAGAGCTGCTCACATGCCAGGCTGACTGAAGTCAGCACAGGCTACATAAACACAGAGATTTAGCAAGTTCAGGCTTCTCTGTTTTCCCAGGTACTGGCCGTTCAGCCACAATCACCACTACAGAAGCAGGCAACCATGGTTGATGAGGTCTGAGCAGTAATAGTTCAGGTTCTTTTTTATTTTCCTTAAAGATTTTATTTATTCATGAGAGACACACACACACACACACAGAGGAGACAGAGACACAGGCAGGCTCCTCACAGGGAGCCTGATGCAAGACTCAATCCCCAGACCAGGGATCACACCCTGAGCCAAATGTAGGTGCTCAACTGCTGAGCCACCCAGGCATCCCAATAGTTCAGGTTCTTATTCAAAAGCATAAGAAGAGTAAAACCAATGAGACAGCTGGTCAAGGAAGATGTTAACGTTAAACATCAATACAAAATGTCTTAAGGGGCTACAGAGATTGCTAATCATGGGCCTGAGGATTTAAAGTATAAAACCTTTTGGAAATCTCTGGAGATAGGATACAAGGATGGAGATTCCTCATCCACACTTCTGTGAAGACAGTGAGACCTGGAGGAAGACATTAGAGTTTTAATTTTTCTACATTTTGTATTATACATATTTTCATATACTTAACCATCTAAGAAATATTAGGCCTCAACTGACACTAAACAAAGTAAGTAAACTGCTCTTGCTTCAGAACTTTAACACTGTCCAACCAAAACATCCAAGAAGCAAACATCTCTCGAGTGAACTCTGCTCCTAATACAAACTTTAAAGTGAGCTAGTATGTCCAGTCAACTTCTTTACAAATAAACTGGACACTCAGATAAAAAGCAGCAGACTACGGATGGCAATCACTACTACAATAAAGTGAAAAAGGTTTCCCATAGCTTCCAGGTGTCTTCATGATTAGAATAAACGACTCCTTAGAAAACAACAGTAAAATTAAATTATAAAGAGAGAATAATACCTGCCTTCATAGCTTAGAATATATGTAAGACTGTGGAAGGAGCCTTGGTGTCCATCGAAAGATGAATGGATAAAGAAGATGTGGTTTATGTATGCAATGGAATATTACTCAGCAATTAGAAACGACAAATACCCACCATTTGCTTCAACGTGGATGGAACTGGAGGGTATTATGCTGAGTGAAGTAAGTCAATTGGAGGACAAACAGTGTATGTTCTCATTCATTTGGGGAATATAAACAATAGTGAAAGGGAATATAAGGGAAGGGAGAAGAAATGTGTGGGAAATATCAGGAAGGGAGACAGAACATAAAGACTCCTAACTCTGGGAAACGAACTAGGGGTGGTGGAAGGGGAGGAGGGTGGGGGGTGAGGGTGAATGGGTGACACGCACTGAGGAGGACACTTGACGGGATGAGCACTGGGTGTTATTCTGTATGTTGGTAAATTGAACACCAATAAAAATTAATTTATTAAAAAAAAAAAGAATATATGTAAGATATCTAGCTAGAAAAAACAACACAACATTAAACAGCTTTAAATTTAGGTTTCCAAACAAAAATTAAATATTGTAAAAGATGTCTGATAGAAAACACAGTTTGTGAAGAGTATTTAACAAAGATATCTCACCCTAGCAACTGAGAACTAAGTTCTAGAGATACACACACTGCACGGCAAAGGCCCACACCATGCCCCTCGTCGGCAGAGTGACACTGGAGGCAGCTGCAGAGGCCATAGCAGGACGGACCCCTCGCCCCCCGGTAGCACTTGGGTTTATGAGGAGGGACTTGTGACTGAGGGGACAAGAGGAAGGGGAAGGAGTCAACAGAGAATACCAACATGCAGTGAAGGAACGGGTTTCCTGCCATCTGCTTCAGACCACCCATGGACCTCTGGATATGCCCCACGTGAGAATGCAATGCCAGGCCCAGGGCACCCTAAAGCCCCAGATGCCAAGCCCAGCCCACAACTCCCCCCACTCTGCCACCAGCCAAATGCATCCACAAGAACCAACTGTTACAGGAAAAACCACCAATGAGCTACAGCGCCACCTTCCACAATGAAAAAGAAAGGTTTCTAATGGCCAGCCTGTTAAATCAGAAGATCCAAAGTAAACATAAAACCTTAATTAAGGAAGGTGATTGCTACTTCAAACGCTGAAGCAGAAGTCCATGTCTTCAAACACCATGAACAATCAAGGAAATAGGATAGCACACAAAAAATAATTATCTGGCAACCAAACCCAAAGGCACAGAATACCACAATCTAACTGATAAAAGAATTTGAAGTGGTTGACATGAAGATATTCAACAAGCTACAAGAAAGCTCAAGACGGTAATTCAGTGAACTCGGGAACAAGATTAATGAACAGTTATCAAAGAGATTATTAAAGTTATAAAGAAGAGCCAAACAAATTCTAGAACTGAATAATTCAATAAATGAGATGGGGATTGAAGCATCAATAACTGGCAGAAGAGATGGAAAACAGAATAAGTGACCTGGAGGATAGAGATGTAGAAATAATTCAGTTCAATAGGAGAGAAAACTAAGATTTTAAATAGTGAAGAAACCCTGCAAAAGCTGTAAATTTCAATCAAAAACGTCAAAAAGGCAAATACAAGAGTAACTGGTGTACTGGAAGGAGCAAAGGGGGGAACGGAGGTAGAAATAATAGCTGGAAACTTCCCAAACCTGGGAAGAAATTGGTATGAGGTCACAAAATGACAATACCCTATTATCTCAATGCAAAAAGATCTTCTCATTATAATGAAACTGTTGAAAATCAATGCTAAAGAACCTTAAAGGCAGTCAGGGAAAGGAAAGTTATCCAGCAAAGGAACCCTATTGGCAGATTTCTCAGCAGAAACTCCACAAGCCTGGACAGAGTAGAATACCATATTCAAAGTGCTGAAAAATAAAAATTGCCAGGCAAATATACTTTACCTGGCAAAACTACCATTCAGATATGAAAGAGAAATAAAGGCTTTTCCAGATAAACAAAAGCTAAAGCAATGTCCCCACCGGACTTGACTTGAAAGAAATGCTAAAAGGAGTTCTTCGAGCTGAAATGAAAAGATGCTAATCAGTGACGCAAAAACCTATGAAAGGACACCACACCCTGCTACAGAATCAGAAAACCCTAACCCTGCATTATAACAGCACTGTTGCCATTGAACTATGATATAAAGGTTAAAGGAAAAGAGTATTAAACCTTACAGCTACTATACTTTGTCAACAAATTCACATTATGAAATCAGTAAACTGACATTAAAAAAAGGGGGAGGAATAAAAGGGTGGAGCCTTTATAAAGGAATGAAGATAAGCTGCTTTCAGCATAAAATGTTTTATCTATGACATGTTTTACATAAACCTCATGGCAGTCACAAAGCAAAAATTTAGACTAGATTCACAAAACATTAAAAAAGGAGGGGCAAGGGGCACTGAGCTAATAATCACCATGGAAAACCACCAGAAAGCAAACAGTAAGTTGGCCATTGCAAGTCCTTCCCTATCAATAATCGCTCCAAAATAAGTGGACTGAGTTATCCAATCAAAGGCACAGAGTGACTCAATGGATAAAAAAACAAGACCCAAACATATGTTGGGTCATTTCAGCTCTCAACACACACAGGCTCAAAGTGAAGAGATGAAAGAAGATCCTCCATGCAAGTGGAAATCTAAAAAAAGCAAGAGTAGCCATATATAATCAGAGAAAATAGACTTCAAGCCAGAAACAGTAACAAGGGACAAAGAAGGCTGTCATATAATGATAAAGGGCTCAATAAATCAAGAAGAAAAAATCATAAACATATAGGCACTCACCATTGGGACACCTAAACACAGTAAGCAAATACGAACAGGTATGAAGGAAGAAACAGACACCACCTCAAAAATACTAGTTAACTTCAACGCTCCAAGGACAGCAATGGAGAGATGATCTAGACAGAAAATCAACAAAGAAACACTGGTATTGAACCACGTCTTAGACCAAATGGCTTAACGGACATACATACAACATTCCATCCCACAGCAGCAGCATACACATTCTTCTCAAGTGCACGTGGAACATTCTCTAGGGAACATCGTATGACAGGACACAAAACAAATCCTAGCAAGTTTAAGGAGACTGATCATATCAAGGATTTTTTCTGGCCACAATGGTATAAATGAGGACTCAGTAGAGAAAAGCTGAAGGGTGCCTGGCTGGCTCAGTTGGTGGAGAGTGTGACTCTTGATGTGGGTGATGTGGGTGATGTGGGTTTAAGCCCTCTGTTGAGTGTGGAGGCTACTTCAGAAAAATAAAATAAGAGAAAAAGTGAAAATTCTTCAAATATGTGGGAACTAAACAACACACTTCTGAACAACCTCTGGATCAAAGGAAAAATCAAAAGGGAAATAAAAAATTATCCTGAAACAAAAGAAAATGGAAATATATCAAATCCTATGGGATGCTGCAAAAGCAATTCTAGGAAGAAAGTTTATGGTGATAAATGCAAACATTAAGAAATTAGAATGATCTCAAATAAAAAAACTAATTTTACATGAAGGAACTAGAAAAAGAAGAACAAATTAAGTTCAAAGTTAGCAAAAAGAAGATAATAATAATGATCACAGGAGAAATAAATGAAATAGAGACCAAAAAAAACAATGGAAAGGATCAATGAAATTACGAGCTGGATTTTCAAAAAGATAAACAAAACTGACAAATCTTTTGCTAGACTAAAAAGACAGAAGATTCAAATAAATAAAATTAGAAATCAATTCATACAGAAATATGTAGGATCTTAACAAACTATGATAAACGATCATATGCCAGCAAGTAAAACCTATAAGAAATGGATGAATTTCTAGTAACGCAATATATACAAAGACTGAATAAGGAAAAGAGAAAATCTGAACAGACCAATAACTAGTAAAGTAATTCAATCAGTAATCAAACACCTAACACAGAAAACTCTAGGAGCAGATGGCTTCACTGGTAAATTCTAACAAACATTGAAAGAAGAATTAATGCCAAGTGTTCTCAAACTATTCCAAAACCAAAAATCAGCAAATGGGAGTACATAAAGCTTAAGAAGCTTCTGCACAGGAAAACAAAGAAACAAAAACAAGTAACAAAATGAAAAGGCAACCTACAGAAGGGGAGAACATTTCTGCAAACCACATATATCTAACAGGGGTTAATATCCAAAAAATAAGCAATTCTGACAACTCAGTAACAAAAAAACAAACAGTATGATTAAAAAAACATACGGGTACAGTAACTAAATAGACACTTCTCCAAAGACATCCATTGCAGACAGGTACATAAACAAATGCTCAACATCACTTATCAGGGAAATGCAAATCAAGGGGCGGCCCCCCGTGGCTCAGCGGTTTAGCACTGTCTTCTGCCCAGAGTCTGATCCTGGAGTCCCGGGATCGAGTCCCATGTCAGGCTCCCTGCATGGAGCCTGCTTCTCCCTCTGCCTGGGTCTCTGCCTCTCTCTCTGTGTGTCTCTCATGAACAAATAAATAAAATCTTTAAAAAAAAAAAAAAAAAAAAGACCACCCTGAGGTATCACCTCATACCTGTTAGATGGGCTCGTATCAAGAAGACACAACATGTATGGATGTGGAGAAAAGGGGACCCTTTCTAACCGTTGGTGGGAATGTGTATTGGTTCAGCCAATATGTAGAATAATACAGACGTTCCTCAAAAATTAAAAACCTATCTTCCACGTGACCTGGCAACTCCATTTCTATGTATACACCCAAAGGAAATGAAAACAATTTTTGAAAGACATATCTGAACTCCCATGTTTACTGCAGCATTATTCATAATAGACGAGATACGGAAACAACCTAGATGTTCATCCTTGGATGAACTGATGCGATGCATTTATGTTATATTTAATATTATCCATGTATATGGGGTATCTATTCACGTATATACACATTTTATACATGTTATCCAGCCACATGAGGGAAATCTTGCCATTTGAGACAACATGGATAGACCTTGACTAATTATACTGTGAGGTAGGTCACAGAAAGGAAAGTAATGGATGAGATACTTGCATGTGGAATCTAAAAAAGCCAGACTCCTGAAAACAGAACAGGATTCGTGATTACCCAATGATGAGGGGGTGAGAAATAGGACTGACACTGCATAAGGGACACACTTGCACTGAGAAGTAAATAGGGCCTAGAGATCTAATGTGCAGCGTAATGAACAGAGACGGTCTTGTAAGATCCTCCTCAAACTTGCTGAGACTAGAATTATCCCAACCACTAGAAGAAATGATAAATAATATGACAGAGGTGCTCACTATGGACCTCTACACCACAATGGTAATCACAGTATAAGACATATACTATCAGATTAAGATGTTTTACCTATTAAATTTACTCAATGTTACATGTCAAAAATATTCTTATTAAAAAATGGAAGAGTAACTGACATATAGGTACTTAGAAAAGTTTAAGTCCATCATCAACAAATACTAATAGAAAAAAATTATCGAGTCAGTAAAATTCTGAATATACGTGTAATTATCAACTTAGTCTCAAAATATAAAGGAACACATCTTGCATGAATATGACTGGGTATGTGCACACACATGCACATACACATACACACACACACAATTTCAGAAGAACAAACAAGTCAAGATATTTGCCAGAAATTGCAAACCCTGTAAGGAGATTCTCACTACCATCTGCCAGACTGTCCCCCGTACAGCTCGGCAACGTGACTGCGCGACTGCAGGTGCTGTGACTCACACCAGTAACACTGTGGATAGTATCCAAGAGCAAACAAAACTAATTTCATTACTTAGAGAGAAAACAAAACTGTTTCCTGAGGCACATGGAACCCCACAGCTTTAGCTGTTCTCCTAGACAAGAGGTATACAACATTTAATAATGATTATCAGAATTACTGAATCCCTACCAGCCCTTCCTTGTTATAAATGTCACATTTGTTTCACTACCCACTTCTGCAGACCGCCACCACCACTGCTCCAACAGAGTTAGAATTAATTAACGAATTAGTTTCTGAAAATTCCTGAGATGGGGTAGAGATGTGTGGAAGGAGTAAAACAGAAAATCTCATGATAGCAACCAAACTTTTAATCAAATACGATTTCCCTTATTCTTCTTCAAAAGAAGAGGAACAGCAAGCCCAACAAACTGCAAGCAGAATGAATGAATGAGTGAATAAACAAATGAATGCCAATAGGAGAACCCCTTAACTTAACTCTAGACTTTATTGACTACCAAAGCTAAGCGGAAATAATCATCAGTGAGGCACTTCAGAAGAAAAACGATAAAAGGAATGAACAAAGTGATAAAAAAAATAAAATCAAAGGCAAAAAAAAGAATTTATAAAACACAAGAGAGAAAGTAAAAATGGACACAAATACGAAATCTTAGGGACAAAAATTATGAAACTAGATGTTTAAATATAGACTAAAAGTGACAAACATAGGATAAAGAAAGTTTGAAACTGAAAAGGTTGTAGGAGTCGTACGAGCAAAGGATGAATGGGGAGCTGCCAGGCGGTGCTGGTGTCCATCAGACCTGGAGCCGGGGCCCAGCCGGGGATGAAGGTGGCCCCCACGGAACAGCCACGTCCAGCCTGGAAGAAAGACACAGTGTAAACTCGTCGCACCCGAAGAAAGTAGCCACAGAGCACATAGAGCCATGAACCGTAGGAAATAAATCCACTCTCATACCTGGAGACCCCAACACACCCCTCGGAAGGTGATCATCAGAAAGCAAAAATTAAGTATATAGAAGATTAACGGAAAGCGTAACAAGCATAACCTAACAGATGCACAAAAACCACCACAGGTGGCAATTCCTAAACAGACACGCTTTTCATCTCCACGTGAAACACAAAGACACAGAGCCAGACCGCATTCATGGCCGCAACTACTTTCCTCGTCAAATTTTAAAGTTTTTATTATATAGATGATGTTCTCTGACCAAATTAGAATAAATTTACATTATCTTCCCAAGAAACTCATAAATCAAATCATTATAATGAGAAACAGAAAATTCTGTGAAGTGAATGTGGAAATATTTAGAGAAAACTAAAAGAAATGTATAGCCTTCCAGGTTTATTTGAGAAAACACATCAAGAACCAAATACACACAGTTATCAACCGATACAAATTAGATGTTTACAAAAAAAGTACGAGAGAGAACGTAGGAGAGGCCCAAGACAGGAGTACAAACCAATGAGTCAGAGTAGACATACGACAGTGGATCACGAAGCCAGCTCTGACTCTTCAAATATTTGGAGATGAATGAAAGTCTGAAGATCGATCAAAGGGAAAGTCAGATAAGGCACAAAACACCAGGAATATAACATCAGGCCATCCTACAACAGGCTGCAGATCTTAAGATAAAAAATATCGTGACAACTATACCAAGAAGTTTAAAAAATTAGAAATGAGATATTCATAGAAAAATATTACAGTAGCTAGGAAATAGGAAATAAAAACTCAAAAAAAAAAAGACAAAAAAGAAAAAGAAAAAAACAGCCACAGCAAAATAGTATTTGCCACCAACAGAAATTTTGTTTAAAAGGAAAACTTCAGGGATCCCTGGTGGCTCAGCGGTTTAGCGCCTGCCTTTGGCCCAAGGCGCGATCCTAGAGTCCCAGGATCTAGTCCTGTATTGGGCTCCCAGCATGGAGCCTGCTTCTCCCTCCGCCTGTGTCTCCGCCCCTCCCTCTCTCTATGTCTATCATGAACAAATAAATAATCCTTATAAATAAATAAATAAATAAATAAATAAATAAATAAATAAATAAAAGGAAAACTTCATTCTTATGGAAATCAGAGAGCTTTACTGTGGTGGGACTAGGGCCACTCCCCGTTTTGTTTATCAAGGACACATGCGGTGAACAGAGCATCCCTCCCTCCCTGTCCCTCACTGGTCTCCCTGTCCCTTGACCTTCGACCTTCGTCAGATGGAGGAGGAGGAGGAGGACACCATCTGCTCACAGGGCTCTGTGTCTGTGTGCAAGACACAGGTTCCCAGGGGAAGCCCTCCACCGTGCACACAGTGCACCAGGGCCGTTGAGATCCAGTTCTACATGAAACCCCAACTCCTGAGTGGGAGTCAGACCCAAGGACCCAGGCAATGGACCACCCCGGCCAGGAAACACCCAGGCCCCTCTCCCCTTTGGCCTCACGGGCAGACTGTGTGCCAGCCTCACCTCTCCCAGTCCCTGACTCCTCCGGAGCATCTCATGGTTATCATCCTTGACCTCCGCACGCTGCCCTGCGGGGGTACATTTGCCACGTGCCGGGAATGTGACTCAGCACCATCCCACCCCACACCCCAGAGGCCCCAGCAGACCCTCCATCCCCAGGGCATGCTCCTGCTCCCTCTGCCTGCTGTAAAAGCTTCAGCGTCTACGAGATGACAGACAGACATAAACCAGAACGTGGGGGGAGGGGCAGGACGGAGGTGGGCAGGCCTCTAGAAGGCTGCATTCAGGACCACGTGCACTCTGATCATATGCTCTGCTCTTCCTTCCAACATCCTTTTAAATGCCTTGGCCCCATTATGTAGGCACCAAGTGGGGTGGATATCAGGGGTCTTTGAGGACCACATCAGGATGGAGTGAGGGGTCTGAGGATTGAGGGCACTTCTCTAGGACCAGGATCTGTGCACGCCCTACATAATGAGGCCAACTGCGGAGAGGAGCAGAGCATATGATCCGAGCACACGAGGATCCCAACCTCTTCCCAAGAGAAGGCACCTGGCCTGAGACACCAGACCATGGCCTCTTGCCACAAGGCCCAGGTGCGTCTTTCTCAGAGAAGCCTAGGTCTTTCTTGCACACACTGGTCCTGTCTGCAGGTGGACAATGGGCTCCCAGGGCAGCTGTCCCTGGTCTCCCGTCTCCACACCAGGCCCGTGCTGTCCCTACGCCCAGCACTGCACGCACACACACAACACATATTTGTGTGTGTGAACTCAGAGAGAGGAGGGTCTCTCCGCTCTCTTACCACGGCTCGGAATTCATCATGCTATTGTTATAGCTGGTGTTTAGCACGTTTGCCACACCCTGCAATCAGGTATTGACCTGTTTACACATCCGTGCTCAAGATGCTCCACAGAGCGCAGGACTAGTCAGACAAGCCCACTGCTATAGCTCCAGTTCATGGCAAGGAGCCCGGCACAAAGCACAGATTCCATCAATATCTGGGTCAGCAATTAAAATGACCTTCCCACATCTAACCACCTGCACAAGGCCTTCTCCCCCTCCCAGAACCGATCAGCTCAGCCCGTGTGATTCCTATGGACTTGGACGAGCAAGCCCCAAGGCTCCAGGCCAGGGCCCCGTCCCATCAGCACCCTCTCCATTCACGCCGGTCCCAGCACCTGTCACATTGTTGGCCTTTCAGTGTGTGGCTCTTCCCACCAACATGTGAACACAAAAGAGAGAACTCACAGAGCCCTACGGCTTTTCATCAACAACCCAGAGCCCACGGGCACCTGGGTCACGGTCAGAAATCAGGCTGTACTCAGAAGTTCCACGTCCACCCGGCAAAAAGGGTGGGACCGGAGGGGCTGGGAGGACAGAGAGGGGTTAGCCCAGGGCAGACTGGGCACAGGACATGGGGCTGCGCTTCAACCACAAGCTAAGTCCCTGCCCCTTCCCACCTGCAATCCCCTTGGTGGAAACAGAGCTCTGATGCAGAGACAGGAGACACCAGGTCCTCCCTCCACCGTACCTGCCATCCAGGACATGAGGGCCTGAGCCGGCATCTTACCTGCTCTACGTTCCTTTCCCATGTTGCTGTCCCTCAGGAAACCAACGTGAGCTTGTCCCTCGGGCAGGCTGCAGGCCATCGGCCTTGGGAAGGGAAATGTGGTATGGGTTGTGGGGGGGGGGGGGGGCGGTGGGCGGTAAGGCCTGTCTCCTGCCTTCTTCATCCCCATCCCTGCTCCTGCCCATCACTTACTCACCTGGGATGGCACACTCCCGTCTTTCCCTACAGCATCCCCAGTGTTCTGCTCCTGGGGCTTAGCCTCAGGAACACCCAGCTCTCGAGGCCGCTCCGTCTCTGCCCCGGGGAGCAGCGGCTCACCCTGCAGTATGTGCAGCAGCTGGAGGAAGGTCTGGTGCCTGGCAGGAAGAGGTGGGTGGTAGAGGGAGGAAACTGGGGCATGCTGGGTCGGCAGCCCACACTCCCAGCCTCACCTCTGAAGCCTGTCCCGCTTCTGCCCTGCCTGCTGCTGTAAGGCTCCGAGTTCCTGACGCAGCCGCTCAAGCTCCTGCTGAGCTCCTCTCTGCCGCTGTCTCACCTCCGCTGAAGCCTCCGCCAGATGCTGCAGACGCTTCTCCTAAAAGGAATGAGAACCAGACACAGCTCACCAGGTGCGCCTGTCTCAGAGCACTCCAGGCTACATCCAACTTAGGGCAGAGACCCACAGGTGGAAAGAGGGACCCTACCCACTCTCAGGCAAAACAAGGGGCCTAGAGAAACAGTAGGGTCAGAACACACTATCCCAGCTGAAGCATTGCAGAGGAAACAGACACAAGAATGGTAACACTTAGTTTGCTACTACGTGCCATAGTGCAGAGTGTTCCTTCCAGTACTTGCTACGCTAATGACTTGATCAACTTAACCCTACAGAGCAGGTGCTAGTGATGCTCCACTTCACAGACACAGGAGCAGCCAAGGAAGTGAGGGGACGGCACGACGTCATGCACAGTGAGCGGCAATGCTACCACTGAAGCCGTGCTGGCACCTCTGTGCTACCACCCGTGCTACATGCTTCACGAGGGAAGAGGGGGACAGAGGTCTTTCAGGCAGATGATGGAGCCCATGCAATGGCGTAGGGACGAAACATGCTCCTCGGGGTGTGGACCTACCTGTTGCAGCTGCCACTGCTTCTGGGCTGTTCTCGCTCTCTCCATGGCCACTTGCTTCTGCAGGTAAGCACAGGAGGGAAACAAGCAGAGGAGGAGTGTTCTCCTAGCTGGATTCTGGGAGGTGGTTGGTGGGTCCCACCCAGCACACCTGCCCTCTCCCTCCATCCTTCAGCCTGGCTGCACCTTGGCCTGGAGCTGTTCCAGGGCTTCCTGGAGCTGCACCCGCTTGCTCTGCGCCTCCTCCGTCTTGGCCAGGGCCTGGGTCAGGGCACCTGTGATGGCTTCCACGTGTTCCTGGTAAGTGGCCTTCAGCTCTTTCCATTGCTCCTTGACTGCAAGTGCCTTCTGCCCTGGGAGGAGCCACCACGGATGAGAACACAAGGGAGACTGGCCTGCCCGTCGGCAACACCGGGGCCTGGGTCTTCCCATCAACCAAGGAGCTGACCTGACAGGGCGTCTGCTCCTTTCCCATCCCAGGCCCCCCCCCCCCCCCCCCCGCCCCTGCCTACTCACGGCTGGTGTCTTCAGAAGCCAAGGGGTCTAGTCCCTGGACGATGTCTTCCTGAGCCAGGAAGTTCTGCAGGAAGTCTACTACCTGAAGCTGACTGCAGAGCAGCTTGTCCTTCTTCCGGGAGTCCTGTTCGGGGAGTGGGCAGGGGACAGCACAGGCGGAGTGGGCGCTGCCCCCGGGGCCCTGGGGGCGGCGGTCCCTAGCTTCTCATGCTGCACTTACCATCACGAACTCCGCCAGGATCTGGGCTGGCAGCTCTACCTCCTCTTGCCGGCCCACGGGCTCCAGGATGTCCCCCAGCGCGGCCAGGGCCCTGAGGGCAAGAGATGGGGCAGGGGGCGGGTGCTGCAGACTCAGGGGCGCCGGACAGGCCCCAACGGCTCTCCCTGCGCGGAGCTGCCCTGAGCTGCAGGCCGCGGGGTGGGAGGGCACAGGCACAGGGCGGACAGAGGACCGCGGCCTGAGCACGGCGGGCAGAGCTGGGGCCGGGTGCGGGGGGGGACTGCCCTCTCCGGAGTCAGTCAGGGAGACTCGGGGCCGGGAAGGGAGGGGCCGCGCTGGGCTGGCGCGGGCACCTTGTCCCCCTCCCCCTGACACCTCGGCGCCCAGACCCGGGGGCCCAGCGGGGCCCGTGTGCGCGCGCAGCGGCCTCGGAGGCTGAGCGACCCCGGCAGACGCGTCCTGCGTGGCCGAGGCAGGCGGCGCGCGGGGACCCCGGGCCGGGAGCAGCCCCTCCCCCCCGGCCCTCCCCGCCGTCCCCCGGCTTACTCGAGCGCTTGGGCGCGCGCGCCGACCTCCGCCTCCGCCTCCGCCATCCCCGCCGCGGGAGCCTCGGCTCTTCCGCCCGCCGCCCCTACCGCCCTTTGAATTCACCGCCGCTGCGCGCCGGGACCGGCGATTGGCTGCGCGCGCGGTGGGGCGGGATCTAAGGGCCAGAGTGCACTCTGATTGGCCAGCGCGGACGAACGGTCGGCCCGCCGGATGTTTGGCGCCAGCGGGGTCGTGGCGGGGCGTGGCCGGCGAGCGGGCGTTCTGCGCATGCGCGCAGCCTTAGGCGGTGCCGGAGCTGGGGCGGGGCGAGGCCGAGGGGCGGGGGCGGGGCCGAGGGGCGGGTGTGGGGGCGGGGCCGAGGGGCGGGTGTGGGGGCGGGGCCGAGGGGCGGGTGTGGGGGCGGGGCCGGGGCTGCGGAGCGAGGTCTGTTCCGACTTCGCGGGATCCAGAGAACTAGTCCCCGAGTGCGGGTTTCTGGGGAGTCTCTGGGCAGAACTTACTTAAAAAATTATGTTGCGGTAGAGGCAGCACAGTGCTGTGCCTCTCCAGACGCTCGGCATCGCTGGGGAAGAACAGGCGGACGCAGGGGGCCGGTGATGCCCGGGCGGGGCCTGCCGACCTGTCCGGGCAAGTCCTCTGGCCCCGGCAGCGGGAACTGGGGTGCGCCCCTCCGCCCACCTGCCGGGGTCCGCCCACCTGCTGGCCTTCCCCCACCTGCCGGGGTCCGCCCACCTGCTGGCCTTCCCCCACCTGCCGGGGTCCGCCCACCTGCTGGCGTTCCCCCACCTGCCGGGGTTCCCCCACCTGCCGGGGTCCGCCCCACCTGCTGGCCTTCCCCAACCTGCCGGGGTCCGCCCCACCTGCCGGGGTCGCCCCACCTGCCGGGGTTCCCACCTGCCGCGGTCCGCCCACCTGCTGGCCTTCCCCCACCTGCCGGGGTTCCCCCACCTGCCGGGGTCCGCCCACCTGCTGGCGTTCCCCCACCTGCCGGGGTTCCCCCACCTGCCGGGGTTCCCCCACCTGCCGGGGTCCGCCCACCTGCTGGCGTTCCCCCACCTGCCGGGGTCCGCCCACCTGCTGGCGTTCCCCCACCTGCCGGGGTTCCCCCACCTGCCGGGGTCCGCCCACCTGCTGGCCTTCCCCCACCTGCCGGGGTCCGCCCACCTGCTGGCGTTCCCCCACCTGCCGGGGTTCCCCCACCTGCCGGGGTCCGCCCACCTGCCGGGGTTCCCCCACCTGCCGCGGTCCGCCCACCTGCCGGGGTCCGCCCACCTGCTGGCCTTCCCCCACCTGCCGGGGTCCGCCCACCTGCCGGGGTCCGCCCACCTGCTGGCGTTCCCCCACCTGCCGGGGTTCCCCCACCTGCCGGGGGCTGCCCACCTGCGGGGGACCAGCTGGGTCCCCTCAATCCACCTCCCAGGCTCCGCCTACCTGCTCTGGGCCCCAGGAGGCTGCCCCTAAAGGGCTTAGGGAGCCAGGAAGATGCGGAGAGGGGAACCATGACTGCACCAGCTGGGGGCGGCGGCTAGAGCACCCACCTGTGTGCCTTCCTGGTGGGGAGCAGTGACCTTAGACTGATCACCCCTCTAATGCGATGTGGCATCTCAAAAGCAAGACCCAAGTGGGTCAGACTGTGAGCAAATTAACTAAATATGTGACAGACCAAAGCACAATAATATTTATAGAAACAGAAAAATGTCCAGCAGCCATTAAGGTACAATTTACAGTGTCTGCCTCCAATTAAAAACTATAAAGTTTGCACAAAAAAAAAAAAAAAGGAAAAGAAAACCCATAATGAGAAGAAAAAAACAAACACTGATCAGAAGAGAAATAGATGTCAAAAACAGTTAATGTTCAAAAAAATAAGTAGAGTTATAACAAAAAGTATAATAAAAGGTAAGGACTTACAGAAAGTGGAATGTTGGTTATTGCTAGTTGGAATAGAAAATGATGCATCTACCTTGGCAATTTAGCAGTTCCTCAAAGTGTTAAAAACAGAGTGACCATGTGGACCTCAATTCCCCTTCTAGGTATATATCTAAGAGAAATGAAAGCATGTTGGCAAAAAACTTGTAAACAAGTGTCCATAGCAGCATTATTTACAAGGGCCAAAAAGTAGAATCAATCCAAACATCCATCAGCTGGTGAAGTGGAAAACAAAATTGACATCCATTCAAAAGGGTATTTTTCAGTAATAAAAGAGAATGAGGTATACGTTCTGAAGCATGGATGAACCTTGAAAACTTTGTGCAAAGTGAAAGAAACCAGCCACAAAAGACCATATTGTGTGATCCCATTTATATGAAATGTCCAGGTCAGGGAATCTAAAGCTGCCGGGGTCCGCCCACCTGCTGGCCTTCCCCCACCTGCCGGGGTTCCCCCACCTGCCGGGGTTCCCCCACTGCCGGGGTCCGCCCACCTGCCGGGGTTCCCCCACTGCCGGGGTCCGCCCACCTGCCGGGGTCCGCCCACCTGCGGGGTCCGCCCACCTGCCGGGGTTCCCCCACCTGCCGGGGTCCGCCCACCTGCCGGGGTTCCCCCACCTGCCGGGGTCCGCCCACCTGCCGGCGTTCCCCCACCTGCCGGGGTCCGCCCACCTGCCGGGGTCCGCCCACCTGCTGGCGTTCCCCCACCTGCCGGGGTTCCCCCACCTGCCGCGGTCCGCCCACCTGCCGGGGTCCGCCCATCTGCTGGCCTTCCCCCACCTGCCGGGGTCCGCCCACCTGCCGGGGTTCCCCCACCTGCCGGGGTTCCCCCACCTGCCGGGGTTCCCCCACCTGCCGGGGTTCCCCCACTGCCGGGGTCCGCCCACCTGCCGGGGTCCGCCCACCTAAAGATTTTGAATTTAATGAAGACTTTAAATTAGGAGAAAATCCTGAAAAAATAGAGATAAATAAATATAAAATAAATAAAAGAGAAAATGTTGAAAGCAGCTTGGGCAGAGAGGGAGTTTTGTTATATATAAAAAAATAAAAATAAGAATTACAGTAACTTACTTAATGCCAACAATGCAAGAAATAGCACAGCGGAGCAACATCTTTAAAATACTGCTAGAACATAAATAGACAAGTAAATAAATAAATGTACTATTAAAGGAAACAAACCTTCCAGAAAATGAAGGTTAACTAAAGACACATTTGGACATACAAAAGCTGAAGGGTTTTATCATTAACTGATCACAAGCACTATGAGAGTATATTAGGAAGAAGAAAAATGACACTAGATTGAAATCTGAATGTATCCAAAGAAATGAGTAGCACCCGAAATGGTACCTACATGAATAAAAATGTGCCTTTCTTAAGTACTTAAATCTTTTTTTAAAAAGATAAGGAATGGAGTACCTGGGTGGTTCGGTTGGTGAAGCATCAGCTCAGGTCCTGACTTCAGGGTCCTGAGATTGAGTCCTGCATCGGGCTCCCTGCTCAGCAGGGAGTCTGCTTCTCCCTCTCCCTCTGCTGCTTCCCCTGCTTGCATTCTCTCTCTCTTTCTCTCTCATATAAATAAATAAAATCTTTAAAAAGAAAAGATAATGAACTGCATGAATAGAAAATAGCAATATTGTGGGGTTCATAACATATACAATAGTAAAATGTAGCACAAAAAGAGTATGAGAGGATAAAAGAAATAAAAGTAAATTATCTATCTTTGTCATTTATGTAAAGCTGCGTATCAGATGAAAGTAGACTCTGGTAAAACAAACCGTGGACTACAACTCTTTAGGAAGTGGTACTGACAACCCCCAGGGTGGCCACCAATGCCACTCAGATCATCTTTCTCGGTGAAATCTAGGACTTTTCTAAACAATGGAATAGAGCACTGGTGGTGGGATATCATCTGTCCATTAGGCTACCTTAAGCAAAACACATCACTTCTATGACTTCACCTCATCATATAATGCACCCCAGCAAACCTGGGACAGGGCTCCCTTTCTGGCCTTGAAGAAGCAAACAGGCCTGTTGGATCTGCCAGGGGTGAGGATCATGTGGGCTCGAGGACCTGAGACTAGATTCTAGCTGGTAGGGAGTAGGATAGGGCCCTCTGTCACACAACCACAAGAGGCTAAGGTGGTGCTTGGAAGCAGATTTTTTCCCTAATTGAGCCTACCAAAAGAGTACCGCCAGGTTAACATCTTGATTGCCACCTTATAAGACTCTGAGAAGAATGCAAAAATCCTGCCCAACAGAAACTGCCTGAAATCCTGACCCATGGAAATTGTGAGATAACAAATGAGCCTTTTTTTAAGATGCTGAATTGTGGTGATTTGTTTTGCAGCAAAAGAAAACAAGTAACTTCTAAAATAAGAAAGCAGAGAGTTATAGCTACTAAGCCAATAAAATCGATAAAATAAAATCTAAATAATATTGACAAATCCAAAAGAAGACAGAAAAAGGGAAGAAGGGGAAAGAGAAGAGATGAAGGAAACAGAAAGTAGGAAAATAATAGATTTTAAGCCTGATTACATGAATAGTTACATTAAATGTAAATGCTTTAAATACGCAATGGGGCAGAGATTAGCAGATTGAATTGAAAAGCCAATTACATTAAGAGATGCAACAAGGGCGCCTGGGTGGCTCAGTCAGTTAAGCATCTGACTCTTGATTTCAGCTCAGGTTGTAATCTCTGGGTCCTGGGATGGATGTGTTCTGCATGGAGTGGGCTTGAGGATTCTCTCTCTTTCAACCTCTACCCCCTCCCCCTCCCCACTTGTGTGTGCTCGCTATCCCTCTCTTTCTCTCTCTTAAAAATAAATACTTATTTTTAAAGATGTTATTTATTTATTCATGAGAGACACAGAGATAGAGGCAGAGAGACACAGGCAGAAGGAGAAGCAGGCTCCTAGCAGGGAGCCCGATGAAAGACTCTATCCCAGGACCCTGGGATCACACCCTGAGCCAAAGGCAGATGCTCAACCACTGAGCCACCCAGGTATCCCAAAATAAATTAAAAAAAAAAAAAAGAAATACACTAAATATAAAGACAAATAGATACAAGTAGAAGGGTGGAAAAAATTTGCCATGCTAGTGCTAATTAAAAGAATGTTGGGGTGGTTATTTCAGTATACATGTGAGTATTCAGAGCAAAAATACTACCAGTAATAGAGAAGGTGATTTCATAATGATTGAGTGGTCATTGATCAGTTCATCATGTGAACTTAATAATCACGTTGATTTACACTGTATAAGAGACCATCAAAATATATGAATTGAAAACTGGCTGATTTGAAAGGGGAAATAAATCTATAGTTACTTACATTGGGATTTTAGTAGGCCTTTTACAACATTCTATAGACTACACGTAACAGCAGTATATTCTTCCCCAGTGCACACCAAATGATCAAACAAGTCCATATTATGGATCATAAAATGCATCTTAATAAATATAAGTGAATAGAACCACACAAGTATGTTTTATGTCTGTAAAAGATCTACATAATTTCCTCTACATGTTTTTAAAATGATGATGTACTCTAATAGAGCAGTCTTTTTTTTATTTTTAAGAAAATCGAGTTAATTCTTAAATTTTCTTTAGATTTCTGCTCCAAATGCTTCACCTATAATCCTAGATCAAACCTCTTTATCACAGATACACAAAACTGGATTTTATAAACTGATTGCAGTTGCATTTTTACATTTGATTATACAATTATTTGATGGATACCTTCCTCCTTTCCTAATCAGCAAACTCATTGAGGGCATGAGTTGGATATATTTTTGCTCATAATCAATGGTAAGCAATTAACAATAATTTGTTTTATGCATGTCATAAGAGAGGAAGCTTTAAGCAAGGTCTTAAGCCGTTTTAAGAATGTTGGTTTTATCCTAAGAGTAATTACAAGCTATCAAAGATTCATTGGTTATTAGATGATAAGTCAGATTTCACTATTAAACCTGGATTCTGGGTGATAAAGACAGACTGAGAAATGATTCTATTATAGTAGTGTTAGTAAAAGATGAGAACATTTTTTGAGTATATGATTCAATCTGGTGAAGTGGCAGTGGCGGAAGAAATAACTTGATGTATTTGGGTGGGATAATCCATACATGCATGATAGAGTGCATCTGGATATATTGAAGTTGCTAAAATGTGTATTAATCATGAGCTTAGATTTCTGACTATGCAACTGGGTGAATTATGCTACAATTTCTTGGAATAATGATTGCTGGAAGAGAATCCCATTTGGGAAATGACAGGGAAAGATCCTTGATTTGTCTCTGTTGACCTAAGTATTTTGACTGACCAAGTGAGTATTTTTAAGATGCTTGGACAAGTAGGTTTAGAATGTGGAAAGAGACCAGAAGGGGAAATCTGAGTTTCCTAGTTATAAATACACAGGCAATTGGAGCCATGGAGATGGATGCCGTCTTTTAGGTTAATAACATGTCTCAGAAAACAACAGATGGCTGAACCAACGCAATTGAGAAACTCTGGTGTCTTATGGATTTCTGGAGAAAGGATGGATTTTAATTAGAAGAATCTACAGTAATTAAACACACACACACACACACACACACACACAATCAAGGGTGATATGCTGTAGGCAAGGGGAAAGAAGGTTTCCAAAAAGAGAGAGACACTGAGTGGAAAAGTATGCCGGGATAGAGGTTACTTACTGAAGTTAGCAACAAGGTGATTATTAACTCACCGCAAGAGATGTTTGAGAAAGTAGGAAGAACCTAGAAACCGGATTATGTAGAGTTTAAATGAAATAAATTAGAAGTATTAAAGCCAAGAAATGGAAGTATGTTTCACGTAAAGTTCTTAGGAGAATGTTGACAGAAGACTTTGGAAGGTGGAATATCAACTCTCAAATCAGTAGTATTTCACCAAAGTTTTAATAAACTCTACTCTAATTTGTATTATATATATATATATACTTCTAGTGGGAAATGTTTTCCCTATGGTTTCAGTAAAGAATCTTCCTATCTTCCTGCCTGACTACAAAGAGTCCTTCCTGCTTCATGCACTTTGTAAATATTCTACGTATATATAGTGGAGACAATAAATGATACTTTCTTGTGGGGTTCTTTTTTATGACACTTTAGGCACATTTGATTAGACTAGCAAGAATTGATTTTGTTAATCTGTTTATGTTTGAGGGTTTGGGTCTCTTTTATCTATTTATACAAATTTCCCTGGAAATATTGACTTTTGAATCATTTTTTTTCCCAAATATATTAAATGACCTCACATCTAAATGTAAATATTGGTAGGGTAAACTACATAAAATTTAAAATTTAGTTTCGAGATCACATTAGCCACATTGCAATGTGAAACAGCAAATGTATGACCAATGGCTACCATATCAGACAATGAAAGTTTTAGAAGATTTGCACTGATGGTGGCTCCTGGGTGGCTCAGTGGTGAATGCGGACTCTGGATTTCAGCTCAGGTCGTGATCTCAGGGCCATGGGATTGAACCCCAGGTCGGGCTCTGTGCTCTGCAGGGAGTCTGCTTGTCTCTCCGTCTGCCTCCCAGGCTTGAATGCACTTGCGCGCGCGCTCTCTCTCTAAAATAAATAAATAAAATCTTTAATAAAAAAAAAGAATATTTTCACCGATGGAAAGTTCAATTGGACAGTAATGGTTCAAAAAAACTCATAGATACGTTAGACATGTATATCCTGTACTCATACAAAAGTTTACATTTTATTTCAACATAACTAACAGGTTAAAGATTCTATAGTTTAAAAAATACCACATTTGCAAAATATTGTGTTTATAAATTTATAGATTTACAGAGTGCTTGTTTGCAACTCCAATGCCCTCCATAAATACATACAGAAATTTTGTGTTCCTCAACCAATCTTCCTGTTGCAGAAGTAACAGTACAACCAGAAAGGAAGTGAATTCCCTTCAGCATATAATTGATATGAGTATTGTATTTTCATTATTAAGACGGTGACATCTATTCAGTCATTGAACAAGTGGCAAATAAAAAAAATAAAGCGAATGTTCCTGGAAACAGAAAAATATCCTCACTCATTTTGAAGCATTTATTGTGTAGCGTATGTGAGATGGTAGCGTATGTGAGATGGTTTTGAAAATAGTACTTATGCCAGCATTCAATCGGAGAAGGACAAACAGTGTATGTTCTCATTCATTTGGGGAATATGAATAATAGTGAAAGGGAATATAAAGGAAGGGAAAAGAAATGTTGGGAAATATCAGGAAGGGAGACAGAACATAAAGACTCCTAACTCAGGGAAACGAACTAGGGGTGGTGGAAGGGGAGGAGGGCGGGTGTTGGAGGGGAATGGGTGACGGGCACTGAGGTGGACACTTGACGGGATGAGCACTGGGTGTTTTTCTGTATGTTGGTAAATTAAACACCAATAAAAGTTAATTAAAAAAAATAAATAAGTATAAAAAAAAATAAAATAAAATAAAATAATGGCATATAAAAAAAAAAGAAATATTAAAAAAAAAAAATAGTACTTATGCCAGCATTCAAATGGAACGTGCACTGTTGTAGTGGGATGCATGAAGTGATTATGGGGAAGATCCAGCTGAAATTCATAGAGCATTAAGCAAATAGAAGTAATATGGTAAGACATATCTTTGCAATTGCCCCCAGTACTTTATAAAACATTACAGACAATATAGACAATATCTCATGTTTTCAAGACTGATTTCCAACCACACAGAAACTTCTGTTTGGTGTGTCCAGCCTTCTCACATCATTCTAGGATTTGAAAATGCATTTGCAGACCTTCTCTACCCTGTGGCAAGTTCCTCTAAATGGGTCAAGGGGAAATCCAATGAATAAAACATTACATATAAATAGGTACCTATATTCATAACTATCTATCTATGTCTTCATACAAGTCTTAATATATCTCACACCAGAAATACCAACTGAAAAGTCATATTTTAAAATCCCTTAACTTTTCTCCTCGCATATTAATACTAGCCTTTTTTCTCTGTAGAAATCCTGATTCTTTTTGCTTTCCATGTCACAATCAAGCACAGATTACTAGTATGTAATTCCATTGTGATTTTTATTAATTCAGAGGCTCAAGTGATAGTGATTTGTGCCAGGATATTTTTAAAAATGCTTAAAAATGTGTTAAATTTTATTCATTATTGAGATACAACTGTCAAAGGTATTTCTTCTTTCCTACCTTCCTAAACATGGGAATATATCTATGTTTATATCATTTTAGAGCATTGCCTGATGGATTTTTTTTCTATATCTCAAATATTCTCCAAGTAGGACTTCAGAACTTACATAATTTAGCATGATGAATTTTTTTAACAAGTGATTTTGAGTAATAGTAACTTTTTAGGGTGTTTTTCAATAGCTAGCATTATGAAATATAAAAATTTTATCTAAAAACTTGATAAATGATTATTCCTTTGGTGCAGGTGTTTTAATTAAGGTGAATTGTATATCTGGTTGGAACATCTATGCAGCAAGATAGTCATACAGCAGACAATACAAATAGTTAATTAAAAAGTGTTCATTGCGACTCAAACTCTTGATGAGGAAATCTTTTGCATTTATCAACCAATAAATATATCCTCTGTTGTGTGTGTGTGTGTGTTTGTGTGTGTGTGTGTTCAGTTTTGCTCTGGGAATAAGGGACTCCAAGTGGCTTACTTGCTTTATAAAATAGCTTTATTGAAACATGAATTAAAAATTTAAGTATAAAAAAAAAATTTAAGTATAAATGTAAAATTCAATGATGTCATTATATTTACAGAATCATATAATCAGTTTTAAGACATCTCTATCGCTCCTAAGAGATCTGTTTTCCTGTTTGCAATGAATCCCTACTACCACTCACGGTCCCAGATCGGCAGCGATGTATTATTTTGGCTCTAGAGAGACTAGCCTTTTCTGGACAATTCAGAAACATACAATAAGTAGGGAATTTTTTGTGTCTGGATTCTGAGCCTTAGCACGTGGTGCAAGGATGATCCATATTGGAGCATGCATCAGTATTTTGTACTTTTTTATTGATAAATACATTCCAATGTGTGGATATGCCACATGCAATTTATCTACTCAATATGCAATTTATCTATTCCAGTTGATGGAAATTGAATTATTTCTAGTTATTGACATTTACAAATAATGCTGTTCTGAACATTTCCTTAAAAGCATTTATGTGAACATATGTGAATAGTTCTCTCGAGTGGATACCTAGTAACAGGAGTATATTCAGTGGTTTTGCCTTATAACCACTCTAGTGGGTGTAAAGTGGTCTCTTGTGGTTTTATGTGCATTTTCCCTGAAGACTCAGTCTGATGACCATCTTTTCATATGTTTATTATCCATTTGCATACCTTCTTGGATGATTCTACTCATTTAAAAATGGTTATTTGATTCCTTAATATTGAATTTTTAACAGTTATATCTATCCTACATAGAAGTCTTTTCTATCAGGTATAGGATGTGAAAATATTTTTTCCCAGCATGCACCTTTTATTTCATTTTCTTAACTGAATCTTTATTAAGAATACTTGCATAGCCAAAGTTATATAAGGTTTTTTGTTTTCCTCAAAAATATTTAGTTTTAAATCTTACATTTACATTTATGATTCATTTTTAAGTTACTTTTTTAAGTGTGTGGTAAGAGTCTAAATTCATCTTTATGCATATGAACATCAGGACATCCTATGGTTGTATCACCAACTATTAGTAATAGTAAAATAGTATTTTAGGAATAGCAAAATAGTAATAGTAATAGCAAATAGTTTTTTACTATTAGAATAGTAAAAAAAAAATTCTTAGTTTTTTACTATTCTTTCTTCAAATAGTTGTCTTTGCACCTTTTGTTAAAAATCAACTGGCCATAATGTGTTGTGTTTTCTGAACTCTCAATTCTGTTTCATTGATCAACATTCTTACTCTTACAGCAGCACCACATTGTTTGGTTATTACACCTTTAGAGTATTTTAGAAATTGGGAAGTGTATGTCTTCCAGCTTTTTCTTCATTTACAGAAACAACTTGGCTGTTCTGGGTTTTTTCCATTCCTATATACCTTTTAGAGATAGGTTATCTATATCTGCCAAAAGGCCTGATGGAATATTTTATGGATTGCATTGAATTAGGGTGGAAGGTATGTGGTATGGTCTATTTGCCTCTGGTTCTGTTTGTTTGTTTTTCATTTTGTTTTGTTTTAATTTACCTGTATTTTGACCACTCGGTGGCATTTCAAAGTTTGGCTGCCAATAGTTTTTAAAGAAGACTTAGTACCCTTACAGCATGAGACACTGAACCTGCAGGTGCCCCCAGGAATATCCTGGAGCTGGCGAGACCAAAGTCCAGCCATTAAACTCTTCTTTCTCCAGACAAATATCTTAAACATGGGGATGGACCAGTTAGATTTCTGGAAAGAATTTTATACTCATATCAAAGAACTTGATACAATAAAAAAATCACCATATTTAAAAGAAAGTAGGCACAGAGATTAAATACTTCATTAACAGGACACAGTAATATATTGATAAAGTGAGATAATTTGCTCTGACACATTAGGGACTTCTTTCCCTTATAAAAATGCGAGAAAACCTACCCTGCCTGAAAATCTCAGGAGCCAATCATCTTAGCGTTTTGTAAAGAGCAACAGTGTATTCTCAAATGAGGTGACTGTTCTGAGATTTGGAAAAGAAAATGGACCAAACCTGATATCTATGGGAACTGTGCGCCAGATGGCTGAAATTCTCATTTACTAATCCAAAAGCACTGCACTAGATTTTCAAACAAAGCAAACATGTTCTAATTTAATTGCCACACAGGAGCTCTCGGAACTAACTTGCATTACTTCCAAATGAATATTAAGGACACAGAAACTCAGGGAAGTGTACACAACCAGAGTCACTTAGCCACAGCCCCAGAGCTAGTGAGTCGCAAAGCCACATCTGAAACAAGTCTGTGTGGCGCCGTGTGGAGTTGGACCTGGGAGCTTTGGGGCAATGGAACTTTGTGGAAGGCCCATGTGCCTGGGCGGCGTCAGCACCTGACTTGCTGCCTGGTTCTTGGTCCACATGTTTGAAGTGGGTTTGAAGGGTTTTGCTATGTTGTTCCTTTCTGTTCTACTACATGCAGCTCTAGTGCTTTACCCCCCAGACTCATGTGCCTTATCTATATGGTTTCTGAAACTTTAAACTTAAACTTTCCATGGACTGATGGTTTCAGATACTAAGACAGCCAAGAGGGGGCCTATGTTAGTACGTACAGATTTTGAATTAGTCTTCATTACAGCGCTCCGATGACTAGTTTGTTCAATGTTTTATACCTTCAACTGCTTTTTCTGTAAATACTTTGTAGCAAAGGTGAGGAGGATAAGGAATGCACCTCAGATGCTTCAAGCCTCCTGACCTTAGTTGACACATCCTTCATCAGAGGAAATTAGGTTATGCCTGAGGTGCTGGAAACCAGGTTTCTAATAGCACCATTCACAGCACAAAGCACGTGGTCTTTGACCTCCAAGAGGTTCAGGTTCAATCTCAACTTAAGGTTCTGATAGAATTTGTGACCTTGGACGATTTATGTAAAATCAAGAATTTGCTTTTCTCATTTCTTACAAAGGGATAGTGATGAGCAGTTTTCTTTTTTTTTAATTATTATTTTATTTATTTATTTATTTATTTATTTATTTATTTATTTAGATGAGCAGTTTTCTTGTGAGAAACCAGACAAACTAGTTTCTGGAAAATATCTTGCCCTATGTTTGGCACATAGAGAAAAAGATTACCATCGGAGTCCCCATTTCTGTGAGTCTCCTTTGAGAGTCATATTCAAACAAAGCCAGAGCATGAACAACTGCAAGAGTTCTGTAGGAATAGTCAGTGGTGTAAGTGCTCAGTAAATGTGTAGGTGTTTACAATGTGGATTAGACTTGTTTTCTAGTAAACTGTATCTCTTCAGCTGCATTAATGCTTAGCATGATCCACAATCATTACCTTTCACAGTTTCCTGTGGTTCATTATTCAACATCAACTTGCTCAATAAACTTAGAATTCTAGTTCTGAGTTTCAATAAAGCAAGTAAGTAATAGTCTCCCTGGGGCCGTTGGGTGGCTCAGTCAGTTGAGCGACTGCCCTTGGGCTCAGGTCATGATCTCAGGGTCCTGGAATCAAGTCCTGTATCAGGCTCTCTGCTCAGCGAGGAGTCTGCTTCTCCCTCTGCCCCTGTGATCTGTCTTGCTTTCTCTCAAATAAATAAAATCTAAAGGAAAAAAGAGAAGAGAGGAGAGGAGAGGAGAGAAGAGAAGAGAAGAGAAGGGAAGGGAAGGGAAGGGAAGGGAAGAGAAGAGAAGAGAAGAGAAGAGAAGAGAAGAGAAGAGAAGAGAAGAGAAGAGAAGAGAAGAGAAGAGAAGAAAATACCCCTCCCGAGGCTTAACTTTATCTCACAAAGCCATTACTACTTCCCCGGGAACTATGATTCCAAGAGTCAGTGATAGTCTGGTGTTAGCTACCGCTGTGCTTGGTTGGAGTTTTCAGATAACACACAAGTTGTCATTTGAGGGCGAATTTCCATGTTCAGCATCTAAATTGCAGATCATAAGGCAATTCTCACCTTGATTTGCTAGTTCCAGATGGATGGATTCCCACTCTGCTCAGCATCCTATATCAGCCCATCATGCTTTTAACAATGCTCAGCATCCATTGCAATTTGGACACGAACCATCAGAGCTAAATTGCAAGACCCCCGTGAGAAAGAATGTCTCGCTAGGAGCATATGCCCATGAAAGCCTTTTGAATCTTTTCTAATCACTGTCTCACCCTCCAGCTTCTTACTCTTTGTTTTCTGACAGTAATGAACCAAAACATGGTGATGAAAGCCTGAAAGCTAAAGGGATTATTTTTTAATTCTGAAACTCATTTTTATGGATCCGTTGCACTTATAATCAGGTTTAGATTGTTCCTGTTGCTTTCCCCCTAATTTTCAAGGGAGATAATTTCACTTTCTATAAATCTTTCCCTTTCGGTTCAAGAAGAGTTACCTGTTTCCCTTCATAGATTAAGCTGAGTGCTCAGTTGATTTGGTTTTCATCGCTGAACAGCCATTGAGACTCACCCAGGCACAGCTGTGTCCCCCAGGTATGCAAAGTGAGTGACTTGGGAAAGCAAGGGGGGAGCAGACGTAATTCAGGGATTTCCCCCCATTTCATTTATATCCATCTACTCTACAATATTGTGATACTGCTATAGAAATTACTAATCCTTTTGAATTATTTTTGGGTGTTTATACACGATAATGGGAGAAAGGTCATAAATCTTGATGTAACTTCACATTTCCGTTAAAGACAGTGCATTAAAAAAATAAATAGAATTCAAGTCACTGCCAGCAGTTTCTCCTTTATGTGTCTCTTTATATCTCATGGATACGCCATGTCCAAAAGAACATGATTTGGACAGTTATTTTAGTTTCTAGGTAAGTAAACATTTTTACAAGTCATGGCAATTGCAATACCTGCTTTCACTATTTCAGTGTCACAAAGTACTGTGCCATTATAAAAGTAGAGATTTACTTGTAATGAGTAAGTGTATATCCACTAGCTTTGTTCATTTTCAGAATGGCTTTGGCTATTTCAGGCACTTTAAATTACCATTTTCATTTTATTTTATTTTTATTATTTTTTTAAAGATTTTATTTATTTATTCATGAGAGACACAGAGAGAGAGGCATAGACATAGGGAGAGAGAGAAGCAGGCTCTATGCAGGAAGCCAAATATAGGACTCGATCCCAGATCCTGGTATCACACCCTGAGCCAAAGGTAGATGCTCAACCGCTGAGCCACCCCAGCGTCCCTTGACATCACTTTCTTTAAAAGATTCCCTTAGATTTGGATCGTGTTTATATGAAAGGTGTAGGAAGAAGTTTGTGAGGATTGCTATGTTAAGAGCATCCACTCATCCAGTCCACGCACAAAGATAACCAGCCGATTCTTCATGTGCTCTGCAATAATTCTGGCAATGCTTGGCAGGAACACTTCCTGTACTTCCAAAAGTTTTCTCCATTTCTTTTTTTTTTTAATTTTATTTATTCATTCATGAGAGAGAGAGAGAGGTAGAGACACAGGCAGAGGGAGAGGCAGGCTTCATGCGGGGAGCCTGATGTGGGACTCGATCTTGGGACTCCAGGATCATGCCCTGGGCCGAAGGCAGGTGCTAAACTGCTGAGCCACCCAGGGATCCCCCAGTTTTCTCCATTTCTTCTAGTTATCTGAATTATTAGTATAACAGGTTAACGATTTTTCATTATCTTCTATGTCTTGAGCATCTGTAATGATGATCTCTCCCCATACGCCTCAATTAGTTGAGCCAGAGTTTTATCAGTTTGTAGATTGCTTTTTCATAAATTGCTTTGGGTTTATTGATTTTCCTCTATAGATTTTATTTTCAGTGTCATGAAGGTAAGGTCTTACTGCCATTATTCCCTGGAGCATTGTACACAAGTGAAACAGAACTGTTGGCTGATCGCATGGTCCAGAGGGCCCTGATCTGGCCCCTCTTCCATGGTGTGGCTTGCTGAGCCGCTGAAGGGGAGTAGGAAATCCACCTGCCCCTGTGGACTCTTCTCCCTTCAGCCCCACCCACTGTTCTCACACTGCTTATACCTGGTTTGGTGCACACACCTGTGGGACCACTGCTTCTTATTGGAGGATCTATCTTTTCATTGTCACATGATGTCCATCTTTGTTCCTGGCAATTTTATTTGTTCTTAAGACTATTTCTTATAATATTCATTTAGGTATTGTTGTACTTTGTATCAAAGTATGAGATATTTTTTCCAATTAGTTTACTTTCAATCTCTCTATTTTGTTGTTTGTGATTTTCTTGTGTACAGAGTATAGTTGGGTCATGAATTTTTACCTATTCAGTCAATCTCTGCCTTTTACTTTATATAATTAGATATTTTCATATATAAAGTAAGTATGTGTATACTGGGGCTTAGTTTTGTCATTATTTGTATTTTTCCTTGTGTTTCTTGTTCATTTTTTTTCCTTCTTGTCCATCTTTAGGTTAATAGAATATCTTTTAGGGTTATATTTTTTAAATTTATTTACAATGATTTCAAGTATATCATTTTGTACAGTTTCTATGAATGGTTATTAGCAGTCTCGCTATGATGTGTATAAATTACCACAAGCCATCAGTGTCGATGTTTCACAACTTAGACTGGGGTGCAAGACATTTGTTTCTCTTCAGATCCCTTTCCTTTCCACTTAAAAAATATAATTATCTTAAATATTCCTCTGCAAACATTTAGCACCACCTCACACTGTTGTAACTTCTATTCTAGCCAAAATATTTACTAAAAGAAGCTCATGCAATGATGAACAGTCTATATTATATTAATAAAAGATAGTTGGAAGGCAGGTAGGGACAAGGGCCCCGAATTCTTTCCCACACGATAGGTAGATGACCCAAACCTGACTGAGTGACAGGTACATGAAGAGCTAATCAGATTAAAACAGCCTGCCAACCAGTCCCCAAAACCCCTAGACTTAGAAACTCCAGTGGCAACACTCTTGGGTCCCCTCCCTCTCTGGGAGCCTTGTACTACAGCTCAGTAAACTTTGCTTTGCTGCCCACCACTCTTGGGCTGGTCCACCTCTTCATTCTTTGAAGCCACCTGATCAAGAACCAAGGGTGCCAAAGGAAAAGAAATCCTGCAACAAGATTTCCTTCGCTGTGCCCATTGTTTTTTCTCCTTTTCTGAAGATCCCTTCCTCTTCTATCACCATTTCCTCAGAGTTTGGAGAATTTCTTTTAGCCCTAATTTAGGGGTAGACTTAGTAGCAAAGAATTATTTTTGTGTTCCTTTAACTGAGAATGTCTTCATTTCCTCCTCATTCTGGATGGACAGTTTCATTACTGGATGTAGAATTTCTAGTTGTTTTTTTGTTTTGTTTTGTTTTATTTTATTTTTTTATTTTTTTTTATTTATTTTTTTTGTGTGTGTGTTTCTTGAAAAACTGTCTTTTCTTTTCTTGCAGCACCCAAAGGCATGCTGGCCTCCATGGCCAGGGGCCACAGATGGGAAATCTCCTGCACTTTCTATGGGTGTTCACCAGCAATGCAGTATTTTCCTCTCCTATTAAGATGTTTTTCTTTTTATTTAATTTTTGGAATTTTAACCATGTTGTGTGTTGGCGTGGATTTCTTTTGGGTTATTTGAAGTTCTTGCAAATTCGAATCTGTACATTTATGACTTCTGACAAATTGGGGCAGTTGTCATTGTTCCTTCAAATACTTTTTCGGTACCACACTCTCTCCTTTTCTGTGTTATGAACGTTTGCTCTTTTAAATTTTCTCTACAGAAACATGAGACTTAATATTTTCTTTACATTGGTCAGACTGAATAAATTCTGTTGACCTCTGTTCCCATTCAGTTGCTCTAGTCTTCACAGCGACACTCTATGGAGAAAAGCTAGTAAACTTTCTAAAAAAAAAACCTCAGTTATTACAGCTTTCAGTACTTGGGCTTCTTTTCAGTTCTTTTACAGAACTTCTATTTCATCACATGGTTTCACTCATATGGGGAATATAAGAAATATAGTGAAAGAGATTATAAGGGAAAGGAGGGAAAATAAATGGAAAAAATTAGAGAGGGTGACAAAACATGAGAGACTCCTAACTCTGGGAATTGAACAAAGGGTAATGGAAGGGGAGGCTGGTGGGGGGATGGGTAACTGGGTGACGGACACTGAGGAGAGCACTTGATGATATGAGCACTGGGTGTTATACTATATGTTGGCAAATTGAACTTCAATAAAAAAATAATAATAAAAAGAACTTCTATTTCTCTGCTGAGACTTTCTATTTGCATGTATTTCAAGAGAATCTGTAATTGATTTAGAAAGCATTTTTAAGCTATTTGTTTTTAAATTCTCATTAGATATTTCTAATATCAGATTAATCTCCATCTCAGAGTTTGTTGATTGTCTTTTCTCATTAAATGGTAGTTGTCCCGTTTCTTGGTATAAGGAGTGACTTTCTGTTCTATCTTGGGGACTTTATTTTGGTAAAGGACTCCTGTTCTTATCTGAGGATTGTATGCTAGCAGGTGGCTGCCCTGTTCATGTTTAGTGTGTGAGTCATAGTAACTTCTCTGAGAGTTAATTCCCATGAAAGTTTTGTTTTTGAGTCTTTTCAATGTCATGCTTATTGGCTCGTGTTCTGGTGTTGCTGGGACTCCTGTTCAAGCCCTTCCAGTGCCATGTGTGGAGTCGCTGGGCAGTCTTCTGGTGTGGCTAGAAACCACCAATGGTTCTAGTCTCCTCATACCATTGGGTGGTCAGTGAGCCTCAGGTTTTTCTCCCAGGGCTGGGCTCTGGACCATGACTCTACTGCTGCAGCAGCTAGAAGATCACACCAGTCACCTGACCTGAGGCATGAACCAGGGGCTGGGTAGCTGAGCCTTCACTGATCTAACTCTCTCAGTGATGCAGATCACCAGCAGAGGCCCCACTGGTAGAGAAGCATGCAGGGTAGCCCCTGTCCCCCGTCTTTACTGGGCTTCTATTTTCCCAGTTCCTTTGTCAGAAAGAGTATTTGTTACTTTTCTCTCCTTTTTTCCTTTTGTCTTCTACACCTTCTCTTCATTACTCAGTCTAGAGTGTGTGAGCTCCATCTCAAATATGCTGCGGTGCTTGGACAACATTGATGCCATAGAAATTGAGCTGTGTGTATGAGTCTTCGCTGATTAAATAGCAGTTCAGGGCTTCAACAAGGTTTTAGAGTCTGTGCTAATTTTAATAGGTACCCAGGCCACAGGAAGCACAGGCAGTACTTCTGACAAGGGGTTTAACTTCTCCAAGTATTAGGTTTTCTTATGTCAGTTACTAAAAATATGTCTCCTTCACAGAATTCATAGACTTACTAGGAGGGTCAAATAAGATAATATTTAAATAAATGAGCAGAGTACCCGGCACATAGTGAGTTCTTCATATTTAGACACTAATGTTATTATCTGCATGACAGTTGTGCAATAAGAAGGACAGGTCAGACTCCTTTCCATTATGCTACAAGAAGCCCTCACATGTCTCGGCATGGGACCATCCATTAAAATAGCTGAAAGGAGGGATGCCTGGATGGCTCAGTGGTTGAGTGTCTGCCTTTGGCTCTGGGCGTGATCCCAGGGTCCTGGGATCGAGTCCCATATCTGACTCCCTGTGAGGAGCCTGCTTCTCCCTCTCTCTGTGTCTCTCATGAATAGATAAATAAAATAAAAAATTAAATCTTTAAAAAAAATAGGTGAAAGAAGGGACCCTACGGGGGGGTCCAAGAGTAGTGGCTCTAAATGTAAATTGTAGTTACTGCTATTGATCCATGGAATACAATACTTTGTTTTTTGGGTTTTTTTTATATAAATTTACTTTTTATTGGTGTTCAGTTTGCCAACATATAGAATAACACCCAGTGCTACCCATCAAACGCCCATCAGTGCCCGTCACCCAGTCACCCCCCACCCACCACCCACCTCCCTTTCTACCACCCCTAGTTCGTTTCCCAGAATTAGGAGTCTCTCAAGTTCTGTCTCCCTTTCTGATATTTCCCACTCATTTTTTCTTCTTTCCCCTTTATTCCCTTTCACTATTTTTTATTCCCCAAATGAATGAGACCATATAACGTTTGTCCTTCTCTGATTGACTTATTTCACTCATCATAATACCCTCCAGTTCCATCCATGTCGAAGCAAATGGTGGGTATTTGTCATTTCTAATGGCTGAGGAATATTCCATTGTATACATAAACCACATCTTCTTTATCCATTCATTTTTCGATGGACACCTGCACCCCTATGTTTATAACAGCAACGTCCACAATAGCCAAACTATGGAAGGAGCCTTGGTGTCCACTGGAATACAATACTTTGTAACAATTATTCAAGTCCATAGTGATATGGACTGAATTATGTCCCCCTCAAAATGTGGAAGCCCTGACCCTATGGTTATGTTTGGTTGCAGAGCCTTAGAGGAGGTAATTAAGGTTCTATGAGTTATAAGGGTGCAGCCCAATCCAGTAGGACTGCTTTCCTAGAGGAGGAGATGCCAAGAATGTTGGATACCAGGATGAAGCCAAGGTAGAGAAGGTAGCCATCTGCAAGCCAAGGAGAGAGGCCTCACAAAATCCACCCTGCTGGTACCTTGATCTGGGGTTTCCAGGCTCCTGAACTATAAGAAAATGAATTTCTGTTGTTAAAACCAACCAGTGTATGATATTTTACTATGGCATCCCAAGTGACCAATATGTACACTTTTTTAGTTTGAAACAGGATGTGATTCCATCACTTTGAACCATCAATAATTATCTAACCATAGCCTCGAAGGTCACATACCTTTGACTATTTAATTATTGATCAGATCAGTCTTATTCTTCCTACGATGTTTTAGTATCACTACATATTTGTTTTTTGGAAATGGAATTGCATTTCCTATTATAGATAATTGCAATGGTTTTATCTCATTGCTCTGTCCAGAAGGTGGATCATGGAAGGACATTAAAAGTAATAGCATATTACTATTACTATTAATAGTAGAGACAAATAATAGTTTGTGTCCTGAGACTGAGGAATTGAATTAACTTGAAGTGACAAGTACCTGTACTTAATCATTATTTCTTTTTATTGAACACCCACATTCACATTTACACTCTCTCTGTCACACACACTAAATTACTCCATAGGAGAGCAGAAAGGGAAACCAGATGTATGTTCCTACAAGTGGCTAATTTATTTAAATAGAAAAAAAATTAAATGCAGGATATATTTAATTGAAAATATAAAAATATATGTAATAACATTTGATAATTGTGAAACTTTACTATGTTTCTCATGGAAAAAATACATTTAGGTTGCAAAATGGATGGAATTCTCACAAAATGAATGAATGAAGTAGACTGAGAAGAGAATGAGTGTTTCTCTCCCTGAAAACTTTTCAAACTGAAGCTCTGTTGTAATTATCCACTTTCCACTAGTGAAATTAAATTCCTACTGCATCTGTCCTTTTGTTTGAGAGCGAGTCACATCTGTCTAATTTGCCATCATTGTCGGATCTTAGGTTAATAAAAATACAATCAAAATATAAGCAGAGTGATGAAAAACAGGGAAAAATGTTTTGGAATTCAAATAAGAGAGGAAGATAGGGTCACCTGCTTCTGGACTTTGTTTGTAAAGGATAGGATGTGGGTGTAGAGCTTCTAGTGATGTCTGGCAATTGTCTTGGGATGTTATTAAATTAACTTTTTCCTTCACATGGGACCATGCAATAAAAAGAGAACTGGATCCATAATTAAGAGACTAGTACCTAAACTGGATCCACCTTCACCAAGATGATGATTTTTTTAAAAAGGTCAATTTGTTTATTGGAGAGAGAGAGAAAGGGAGAGAGAGAGTGGTGAGAGTGTGGGAGAGGAGAGAAAGAACCTCAAGCAGACTCCCTGCTGAGCACAGAGCCCACGGTGGGGCCGGAACCCAGAACCCTGAGATTGCGACCTTGGCCTAAATCAAAAGTTAGATGCTCAAAGAACTGAGGCCCCCTGGGCACCCCCCAAATGATGACTTTGAATGAGCTGGACATGTATAGGCTGGATGGCTTCAAGTGTAAGACGAAGGCAACTGTTTCTATGACCTTGAAAGAACTTGAGACTCTAACAACTAGTAATGTTGCGAGTCTTCATTTACCTTCTGTTCTGATAGCGTTTCCTCTCTAAATCCACTGAGTGTCCCCTTAAGTGAGAGCAGAATTGAGGTGCTCTTGAACTTGAAGCAGACAGTAGACATTGTCTGCGGAAGAGATTTTTCTCTAGGAAAGCAGCCTCAAGTAAGTGTTTTTGTGCCTCTAAATTTTCATGTTTGTGCAAAAGTAATCTTATCCTTGTGATAAAAATATTCCCATTGCATCAATGCCAAACTCAAGGAAAAGCTGTGGTGGGCCGTCCATGAGCTGGTATCTTCAGCCATCCATGAAGAGGGAAGCCATCAGCTATCGGGAGTATGGGTGATGAGTTCATGCTGAGGATATCCTAAGTCCCGTCTAGACACTGAAGACCATGAGACCAGGAGCACTGATGCAGGACATCCCTTTGCTGCCTCTTCTGTTTCCATTTTTCCCTCTCCTAGAAGAACAGAGACAGTGAAGTAAAGGCTTTGGAGCCCTGGCTTCACCTCTGTCTTGTATCCAGGCTGTCACCTGCATGCATGCATGCCAGAGCTTCCCTCTCTCACAGATACATGGTAAAGATCAACGAGGTATATGTTTAAGGTTACTGGACTTATTATTTCCCCATCGTTGGGTCCCTGGGCTTGTCTCTAGAAATGCTGTAACTACAAGCTTCATTACCAGAGACAATACTGTATAGGTGGAAAGAGGGAAGATGCTCCACACTTGGGAAATGTGTTACTGAACAATAGGTGACCATACTCCTTAAAGATGGTGGGAATTTACCACCTTTATTCCCTTTAAGAAAGGATGGAACACCCATTCCCAAAATGATGTCATTAACACAACGTTGGTAGAACTTCATTCAGTAGTAGCTATTGCCTAAAGCACCCAAAGAGGGTTAACACATCTGAATAATTCATGAAATGGAAAAAATAATACCAAGTAAGCAAGACAACAAAACCTAAAAACCAAAAGGCAAGCCCAGGTAGTCTAGATTTCAAGGGTGACTTAGCTGAGTTCCCATATCTGAGTCACTTGACTCTTACCTCTAAATGGGAAGAAGTCCTTATTAGGCTGAAAGTAAAGGACTATGAGTCTCTTTGTGGGCTTTAGGATTATGGTTATTTGTGTTCACAGGTTCTGGAAACATGGACTCTGTCTTGCAATTGTTATGATTATTTATTTTCTTCTGCTGAGACTTTTTAAATGTTGAAATAAGCCTATTTATTTCCTTGATTTCTCCCATAATCAAAACCAAAGCCACTATCATAAATCCTTTTTACCCTTTACCTCTGGTCCCTAGCTCTGGTTTCACTCTTAAGGAGCCACACAAATTTGTGTTTAGCTGCAGATCTTAATAACTCGTCACAAGGCCAGACTCCCCCCCCCCCAACTCCTTAATATCTACCAACACATTTGCTTTTCTCTTTTTCTTTTTTTTTAAGATTTTACATAATCTCCACCCCTAATGTGGGGCTCAAACTCACAACCCCAAGATCAAGAGTCACACGCTCCACTGACCGAGCCTTCCAGGTGCCCCCATTTACTTTTCGTCTGACTTCATTGATTTCTTGATTTCCTCCAAAGCTCAATCTCCTTATTGAACTCTGCAGGGAATGGATATCCTCTACAGTACAGAGCCCAGGACTTGTATTTGCACAAACTCTCAATGCCTCAGCTAACTCTTTGAGGAACCTCCACAAGTTTTCCAGAGTGGCTTCACCAGTTCCCATTCCCACCAACAGTGCAAGAGGGTTCCCCTTTCTCCACATCCTCTCCCACATCCTCTTGTTAATTTTCCCCATTCTCACTGGTGTGAGGTGGTATCTCATTGTGGTTTTGATTTGTATTTCCCCGATGGCAAGTGATGCGGAGCATTTTCTCATGTGCTTGTGGGCCATGTGTATGTCTTCTTTGGTGAATATTCTGTTCATGTCTTTTGCCCATTTCACGATTGGATTGTTTCTTTGCTGTTGAATTTGATAGGTTCTTTATAGATCTTGGATACTAGCCCTTTATCTGATAGGTCATTTGCAAATATCTTCTCCCATTCTGTACATTGTCTTTTAGTTTTGTTGACTGTTTCTTTTGCTGTGTAGAAGCTTCTTATCTTGATGAAGTCCCAATAGTTCATTTTTGCTTTTGTTTTTCTTGCCTTCATAGATGTATCTTGCAAGAAGTTGCTGTGGCCAAGTTCAAAAAGGGTGTTACCTGTGTTCCCCTCTAGGATTTTGATGGAATCTTGTCTCACATTTAAATCTTCTATCCATTTTGAGTTTATCTGTGTGTATGGTGCAAGAGAGTGGTCTAGTTTCATATCTGCACGTGGCTGTCCAATTTTCCCAGCACCATTTATTGAAAAGACTGTCATTTTTCCAGTAGATAGTCTTTCCTGCTTTGTCAAATATTAGTTAACCATAAAGTTGAGGGTCCACTTCTGGATTTTCTATTCTGTTCCATTGATCTATGTGTCTGTTTTTTGTGCCAGGACCACACTGTCTTGATGATCACAGCTTTGTAGTACAACCTGAAATCTGGCATTGTGATGCCCCCGGCTCTGGTTTTCTTTTTCAATATTCCCCTGGCTATTTGGGGTTTTTTCTGATTCCACACAAATCTTAGATGATTTGTTGCAACTCTCTGAAGAAAGTCCATGGTACCCTATGACCCAGCAATTGCACTGCTGGGGATTTACCCCAAAGATTCAGATGCAGTGAAAGACACCTACACCCCAATGTTTATAGCAGCAATAATTCCAAACTGTGGAAAGAGCCTCGGTGTCCATCAAAAGATGAATGGATAAAGAAGCTGTGGTCTATGTATGCAATGGAATATTCCTCAGCCATTAGAAATGACAAATACCCACCATTTGCTTCAATGTGGATGGAACTGGAGGGTATTATGCTGATTGAAGTAAGTCAATTGGAGAAGAACAAACATTATATGGTTTCACTCATATAGGGAATATAAAAAATAGTGAAGGGGATTATAGGGAAATGAGAGAAAATGAGTGGGAAATATCAGAGAGGGAGACAGTACATGAGAGACTCCTAACTCTGGGAAACGAACAAGGGGTAGTGGAAGAGGAGGTGGGCGGGGGGATGGGGTGACTGGATGATGGGCACTGAGTGGGGCACTTGATGGGATGAGCACTGGGTGTTATGCTATATGTTGGCAAATTGAACACCAATAAAAAAATACACAAAAAAATGCCTCAGCTAAAGGTAAGACTTACACATTTTATACTTGTCTTATGTCTTTCAGAAGCTAGACTGCAAGAACTTTGAACTCTGGGTCTTTCATCTCGCCTTTCTGTCCATTTGTGTAAGTGGGGCAGGTGGTTAATAAACTGACTTCACAGAGACAGGAATTTTAGATACCTTCTCTTTTGAATGAGTTCAAGGGACTCAGTGGTTGAGCATCGGCCTTCAACTCAGGTCATGACCCTGGGGTCCTGGGATGGAGTCCTGCATCAGGCTCCTCACAGGGAGGCTGCTTCTCCCTCTGCCTATGTCTCTGCTTCTCACTCTGTTGTCTCTCATGAATGAATGAATGAATGAATAAATAAATAAATAAATAAATAAATAAATAAATATCTTAAACAAAAATATTGGAAACAAAGGGTAAAATAATAAGATTATCCAGAAAACTTCAGCATTTTTTTATTCATGGGGCTTGTTTTCTGAATCTTTCTTTTCTTTTTCCTTTCAGTTTTATGGCTAAGTGTAACTGTCTTCCCAATTTTTTAAAATAGAAAATTTATTTTTAGTTATTGATCAAAGTTAAGGTCTTTGCGTACAGAATATACCATCTTGTAACCCATGATAATTAATTCATCAATGTTATTTATTTTTACTTATATTACTTGTAGGTTATTACTTAGCAATTCTGTAGGTCTTTATTGAGATTCTTTCCAAATTTGTGCCATTCTTAATAGAGCATAGAATAGGTGCTTGAATATGAATTGATAATAAAATTAAGGGGGGAAAATAAACTGCCTGGAAAAAAAGCTTAAAGGTGATGTGCAGTAGGTAACGCATGGTTGCTTTTGGCCGTTCATGTATGGAGGCCATGTGAGGGGTAAAGCCGAGGAGAAGGAGGAAAGGCCATCTGCCCCCCCCGCCCCGGGAATAAGCACAGACTTGAAGGGTTGTAACAGGAGGGAGCCACATGGCAGGTGGAAGGAAGACAGAAATCACAGGGGGTAGGATAACAAAGCAACCAGGGGCTTCCGAGGGCACCAGCTGCCATGCCCCTCTCGCCACGAAGGATGATGTGGTCAAGCTGTTGGGATTTGACTTTTGGAGTTGCAAAGTGAGACATCAGATAGAGCAAGGCATGAGTGGAAACGTGGAGGGGGAGTTCAGAGAGGGGAAGTTTCCCCAGCCCCAGGTAAAGGTTGGAGAAAACAGTATTCCTGATTCTTGTTCAAAAATACAACATAGGAAATGGACTTTCCCTTGGGGTTCAGGTTTAAGTGGATTTAAGCTGAGAGGGCTTCAGAGAACCATCTGGAGAGGCTGACAGGCCCCCTGCAGGCCCAGCGCTGATGGGTCAGTGCCCCATCTGGTGCAAGTTGGTACTCATGGGTGCGAGGCTGGTGTCCACAGGAGTGAGCTGGTGCCCCGCAGGTGTGAGATGGTGCCCCACAGGAGTGAGCTGGTGCCCCACAGGTGTGAGCTGGTGCCCACAGGAGTGAGCTGGTGCCCCACAGGTGTGAGGCTGGCTCAGCACCTCTGGGGGTCGGTAGGCAGGCAGAGACAGTGGGTGAGCTCTGCACTTGAAGGGGCAACAATGCCCTTCCTGAAGACACACGTGTGACTTAGATCCAAAGTGACTCCACACAGGGGCACCCTTGGGACCCCATGTCTCCCACAGGAGGAGCTGTCTGCGAGGGGAGTCTGAAGAGAGGGACAGGGGGCTACAGTGCCTGGTGTGGGGACAGAGCAGCAGGGGCAGGCGACAGAGCACACCCAGAGCCCAGACTGGTCACAGCCCACCTCCCTCTCTGCACTGGCTCAGTCCAGTGGGAGCCTGGGAGGCAGGGACAGATGGCGGAGGAGCACAGGTGCGTTTGGAATGCCCTGCAGGTAGCAGCTCAGGCCCCGTTGTCCACATCAGCTTTATGACCTACATCATCTGGCCTGAAACATTAAATCCATAGGAGTATTAAAACTTTTGTCCCCAAACCAGGCTTCTTAAAAAGCCCCCCGCCCAAAAGGAAGGAATGCTTGTCCATCCCTGATACTCATCTGATTTGCAGCATCAGTTGATAAAAATTGAATTCCTCTGCATGACAATGAGTGCTTTCCATTCTGGCCATCTCAGGAGGTTCCCAGATTCCCTGGACACCCTGCCCCAACCCCCATTTAGCAGATGATGATGCAGATCACAAATCCCCAGCATGGGTTCTCTAGAATGACAGTTCCTGTTGGTCCTGACTGGGCAGTGCCTGCACTGAGTGTGTTATTAAATATCGGAATATTGCTCATGCCAGATACAACAGTGAGGAAGGTACTTATTTCTCTAATCGCATGATAACAAATGTAGCTCATTAAAGAAAAACTAGTGGGGGAAAGAATACACACTATTGATTTTGCATTGTATTTTCTGCTCTCGAGTGTTAACTGATGTATTTCTTAGAAGAGTTCTTGCAGGTAAGCATTTTCAAACCCATTTTCAGATGAGAAAATCAGGGCTCTGACAAGTGAATTTTTCTAAGTTAGCAAAACGAACACGTGGTAACCTTGGTTCTCAAGCACGGGTGTGACTCCAGAGCCCACTCTTGAACCTGATGTATGTAGGCATATATCTCGTTTCTTTACTTCACTTTATTGCTCCTCACAGATACTGCATTTTTTTTTTATTTTTTTACAAATTGAAAGCTTCTGGTAACCCTGTATCATTGTCATTTTTCCCACATCCCTGGCTCTGTGTCTCTGTGTCATGTTTTAGGAATTCTTGCATTATTTCAAACTTCTTCACATTATTTACTTGTTCTACTGGTCTGTGATCAGTGATCTTTGAAGGTACTATTGTAAGTGTTTGGGGGACACCACAAACCACACCCATATGAGACAGTGAATGGACGCTAACTGTGTGTGTGTTCTGACTTCTGCACCGACCAGCCAGTCCCCCGTCTCTCTCCGTCTCCTGGGGCCTCCCCACCCCCTGAGACACAACAGTACTGACATCAGGCCAGTTAACACCCCCTACCCTGGCTTCCAGGTGTTCAAGTTAAAGGAAGAGTCATAAGTCTTCCACTTTCGTCACAAGCTAGAAATAATTCAGCTGAGTGAGGAAGGCATGTCTAAGGCTGAGACAGGCCGAGAGCTAGGGCTCTTGCACCAAACCTGAGCCAAGTCATGAATGAATGAGAAGAAAAAATTCTTGAAGGAAATCACAAGTGCTGCTCCAGTGAACACACAGGTGGTAAGAAAGCTAAATAGCTTTATTGCTGACGTGGAGAAAGTGTGAGTGGTCTGGATAGAAGATCAAACCATCCACATCCTTCCCTAAAGTCACAGCCTAACCCAGAGCCAGGCCCTGACGTTCTTCACTTCTGTGAAGGCCGAGGGGGTTGAGGAGGCTGCAGAAAGAGAGTCTGGAGCCAGCAGAGGTTGGTCACGATGGTGAAGGAGAGAAGCGTCTCCATAACATAAAGGGGCCAGGTGAGGCAGCAGGTGCTGGTGGAGAAGCCACAGCAAGCTCTCCAGAAGGCCCAGCGGGGATAATTCAGGAAGGTGGCCACACTAAACAACAGACATTAACGTAGATGAAGCCGTCGTCTGTTGGAAGCAGATGCCATCTGGGAGCATCCTAGTGGGAGAGAAGTCGGAGCCCAGCTTCAGAGCCTCAAGGGACAGGCTGACCTCTCGTTAGGGCTCAAGCAGCTGGTGACGTTGAGTTGAAGCCAATGCTTATTTACTGTTCCAAAAACTCTAGTGGCCCTAAGAGTCATGCTGAATCCCCTCTGCCTGTGCTCTAGAAATGGAACCACGAAGCCTGGATGACAGCACACCTGTTCACAACATAGTTTCCTGAATATTTTGAGCATCTGTTGAGACCTAACTGCTCAGAAACAATAGTTTCTTTCAAAATACAACTGCTCATTGATGATGTTTGGGATGATATCACCCAAGAGCCCCAGTGAAGACGTACGATGAGGTTAATGTTGTCATGCTTGTTCACACGCATCCATTCTGCAGACCGTGGATCAAGGACTCATTTCAACTTTCAAGCCTCATGATTTCACGAAAGCATTTCATAAGTCTACAGTTGCCATCAATAGTGATTCTGCTGATGGATCTGGGTAAAGTAAATGGAAAACCTTCCGGAAAGGATTCCCTACTCCGGATGCCATTAAGAATATCTGTGATTCATGGGAAGAGGTCAAAATATCAACATTAACAGGAGTTTGGAAGAAGGTGAGTCCAACCTTTGAGGGGTTCAGGCCTTCAGGGGAGGAAGTCACCGCAGGTGTGGTGGAACAGCAAGAGAACGGGGATCAGAAGTGGGACCTGAACATGGGACCAGATCACTGCAGTCTCAGGATGGAACTTGAGCAGACAAGTAGCTTCCTGTAGATGTGCAAACAAGTGGTTTCCTGAGATGAGTCTCCTCCTGGTGAGGATGCTGTGAAGATGGTTGAAATGACCGCAAAGGATTGAGAAGATCATGTAAATCAGGTAAACTGAGTCAATAAAGCAACAGCAGGGTTTGTGAGGATGGACTCCAGTCCTGAGAGGAGTTCTGTGTGGGTAAAATGCTACCAGACAGCATCACATGCTGCAGGGAAATCGTTCATGGAAGAGCCAATCGATGCAGCAAACTTCAGGGTTGTCTCATCGTAGGAACTTGTCACAGCCACCCCAGCCTTTGGCAGCCCCCACCCTGGTCGGTCAGCAGCCTCCACCAACGAGGCGGGATCCTCTTCCAGCAAAAAGATGATAAGTCGCCGAAAGCTAAGATGATGGTTAGCATTTTTTCAGCAATCACATATTTTTAAATTAAGGTTTGTACATTTTCTTAGACATAATGGCTGTTGCACATCAATAAACTGCAGTACTGTAAACATGAATTTTATATGCACTGGGAAACCAAGAAATTCACGTGACCCGCCTTATTGCGACATTCGCTTTATTGCAGGGATCTGGAACGGAACCTGCGGAGTCTCTGAGGTACTTCCTTTTAGTCAGTCACTGTGCTCTCTCTTCCATCCTCCTCACTCCTGCATAAGCAAGTTTTTTTTTTTTTCCTTCGGGGAACTTTTGTGTACACATATAGGAGCTCCACGTAAATGTGTTTTCTTATAACATTCCTTTTAGGTAGTCAGGTATCGGAGAGGAAACTGGGAAAATCTGATGTGAAAGAGAAGAGGTAAAACGTTCTCCTTTTTAAAATTTTGCTTTTCAAAGTCAATTCTCTAGCAGTGGTTTTGTTTTTACCTTATAGTAATATCCTTTTGCAGAGAACAGAGTTGAGAACATTTAAACAACTTTATCATGGAGCTTAGCCACTGTCACTCTAATATGCAACATCGACACCAAATATACAGAAATTATTCGAATTATATAGGTTAACTCTTGATTCTGCTGTTCCTGTGGTCAAGTATCTCCCATTGCACAGAAGGCTAAAGGTATTTTTCTTTGTAAGTTACCATCTGCTCATATTAAGTCAATTAAAGTGGTATTTCTTATTGTTTATTCTCAATATAAATATATTTTATTTATTTTTTAAAGATTTTCATTTATTTATTCATGAGAGACAGAGAGAGAGAGAGAGAGAGAGAGAGGCAGAGACACAGGCAGAGGGAAAAGCAGGCTCCCCACAACGAGCCCAACGTGGGACTCAATCCCGGATCCCAGGATCATGCCCTGAGCCGAAGGCAGACACTCAACCGCTGAGCCACCCGGGCGTCCCAACGTAAATATATTTTAAAAGATGAATTAGCAAATAAGCCATCGCTGGCTACAATCAAAGTAACACAGCTTTCACTTGTTCATTCCTGGTGTAAAATCTTATCCTCTGAAGGTCACAAAGCACATTTGGAAGGTACACATACCAAGTTGAAGGCCTGGCAGTTGAAAATTAAAGCCGTACGCAAAGCCCAGTGTGACATTTTAAATGTTAAATGCAATACAGATTGGATGCCCATTGTCAATCCAGAACACTGTTTGATCTGCAATTTATATTGAGATGAAGCAGAAAGAATTTTTCTGCCTCCGCTTCTTGGCTTTTAACACCGTGTTTCACAGATGTCTGACCTTTGGTTTTTAATGTGCTAATGTGGCTTCCTCTGAACAAAACCTAAAGGCTGATTGTCAGTCAGAAGCTGTTTTTCAAAGAATGATCCTAAACTGTGTACACACACACACACACACACACACACACACAAAAGATGCCACCTATTTTTTTTTTTAAATGCCTACACATAGCACCATAGTTTCTCCCAGGTTTCAAGAATAGTAGATAAATATAAAATGTTGAAAGCAGTAATTGATTATTTTTAAAGTTTAATCACTTGAGAAAAACATTTACTTCTCCTTGGGAGGCACTCTATTCTTTACCATAGTCGTCACCTTTCCTGGAAGCTGCCTTGTGCACGCTGCTCGCCGTCACCTGCGCTCACAGCTCCTTTCCGTCCTCACTATTTCTGTTCCACATCGTTTCTCTGCACATGAATGTTTCTCTCCATGAATGTTGCTGGCTGTTGTGTTCAGAGCCTCATCCGCATCCTCGCCCTGCAATGGGCTGCATGCTGAGCTTCGATCACTTTCCTAGCCTCTTCCTCACAATTTCCAAATTGATGACAATTGGAAGATGGAAACAAAGCCATTTTCTACATCGGACAGCTTTTCATCCATGAATACTCCCAGGTATCCTCCATGTGAGTGAGAGGTGTATGGTTTTTAAGACCTGACGTGAATTCTGGCTGTTGATGATGAGTCTGAAACAGTTGTGCTGTTGCTCCCCGACTAGTATCTAGTTTCCATTCTGCTTTTACTCTTTCAAGGCTCTGACGGTGGGCAGGGCCTGGGTCTTTGCAATGCTTCTCTCTGTGTTCAGTGTGTCTTGCTGTTGCTTTAGGGGCACTGCTTCTAACCCCACTGTTGGTTTATCCCTCGATCCCCTTCTTATCTGTTCAGATATAATTTTCCTTGGAATTAGCAAATATTTTCTCACCCATATAGGCTTCTTCTTTTCTTGTCTGCACAGTAGGGGTCATGACACTTGGAAGCCAACCATCAACAAAGGGAGAGCAGATGACACTGTTTTCCATCCCCCCTGCAGTGACATGCTCCCTCTGGAGCTTCTGCAAGCCACCACCTGCCTCAGTTCCCCAAGTCACCTGACTCCGCAACCACATCCCTGCATCTCTCTTCCACCCTGGACAGACTGCCTCCTATGTGCATTACTCCATCTTCCAGATGGCTCCATGCCTTGGGCTCTTCCCTCCTGTCCCACATCCCCATGCTACTATATTCTGTTTGCTGTGCTACCTGCCTCCCACAAGGTCTGGCAACACCTGTGTCTGCATGAAACCCAGTCGTCCTTTGTGCTGATTCCTATGCTTCGCTCTTGATAACACGCTGCCTTCAGAATTTAACTGGACAAAGTCACCAGCCCTTCCGTTTCCTAATCACAGATCATCTCAACTAGTTTTGATGCAGAATTTACTTACACATATGAATAACAAGTCTGTCGTCTTTGCACTATTTTCCTCCTTCATACTCCTCAACCAAACTCAAGTCTCTGTGTTCTCAATGAAGCATTTCTCATCCTTAGCTTTCCGTGGAGATTTTCATTATTTTCTCCTCACTGACTGATGATGTACCATCATTTCTCATTCACATTCATCCAGCCTTGGATGAACTTCCTCCCCATGCTTTGACAGTCCGGGTAGTAACCAGGTTCCTAGTCCACATTACACGTATCCATCCCCATTATTTTAAGGTCATCCATGGTTCACATTATTTCTCTCTGGTCTTTGTGTGCATGTGCAACACATCTTTAGTCCAGTTTTCTCAGGTATAATTTACACTTTCACTCTGTAGGCTTTTCAAAATTTACATCAATTTTGTTTGTTTTAAAATAATAAATTTATTTTTTATTGGTGTTCAATTTGCCAACATACAGAATAACACCCAGTGCTCATCCCATCAAGTGCCCCCCTCAGTGCCCGTCACCCACTCACCCCCACCCCCCGCCCTCCTCCCCTTCCACCACCCCTAGTTCGTTTCCCCGAGTTAGGAGTCTTTATGTTCTGTCTCCCTTTCTGATATTTCCTACCCATTTCTTCTCCCTTCCCTTCTATTCCCTTTCACTATTATTTATATTCCCCAAATGAATGAGAACATATAATGTTTGTCCTTCTCTGATTGACTTATTTCACTCAACATAATACCCTCCAGTTCCATCCACGTTGAAGCAAATGGTGGTCATCAAGACAGTGTGGTCCTGGCACAAAAACAGACACATAGATCAATGGAACAGAATAGAGAATCCAGAAGTGGACCCTCAACTTTATGGTCAACTAATATTCGATAAAGGAGGAAAGACTATCCACTGGAAGAAAGACAGTCTCTTCAATAAATGGTGCTGGGAAAATTGGACATCCACATGAAGAAGAATGAAACTAGGCCACTCTCTTGCACCATACACAAAGATAAACTCAAAATGGATGAAAGATCTAAATGTTTTGTTTTTTTTTAAGGTGACATCCCAACCATAACCTGTTGTTTTATAATCCACAGGTTTTATGTAGATGACAACTCTTACGTATCTCAAAACACCATATAGGTACTTCTACATTCAACAAACTTTATAAAACAAGGCACAATGCCAGGAATGAAGGTGCAGATAATTTTTATACTATCCCCAAGGAGCTCATGGTGCAGTAGGATTACAGGAAAGTAGATGAGATATCTCCCTATATTCTGATGAGATTTAAGATGGAGGTGGGCATAGGATGGTGTAAGGAACCAGGAAAGAAGCATGGAATGCAGCTGGGGGAAAGGATAAAGCACCTGTTGATCACTTAGTTCCTTGAGGAGAGACATTCTATCTGCCTCCTTCTTGCTCTGTCTCCCAACCAAGCATTTCTCTGTGCACACTGAATACCTAAGAAATAGTCGCATGTGAAATGACAGATGTGTGGGTTTCTGGAGTGTGCATAGTGGTTAGATTGTGCCCAACATGAACAAATGAGAGAGAGAGAGAGAGAGAGAGAGAGAGAGAGGGCACCGAGCATCAGGACGACCACAGGGACAGGTTTGTAGATGTGGGCAGTTGATCCCGAGAAGTTCAAAGCTCATAGCATAGGTAATCGGAAGCCATGAAATGAGTTTAAGTAGGAAAGTGACACGGTCAGATATGTATTTTAAGAAAATAATTCTTCTCTGCCTTGTGAAGAACGGAATTGGTTGGTAGAGAGAAAGTGCAGAGGAGGGCATGAAGACCCTCAGGTGACACAAGAAGACCTGGTGGCGGATGGACTGGACTCGGTGGTATCAAGGTCCACCATCACCCAGAGTGATGCAGGGAACGTGTCCCCGGGAAGGGGACCTCCAGATTTGTTGTCGCCCTAAATGACTTTTTCTGAACCAAGGGGGAGGTGGAGATTCTGTGCCCTCATGCCTGTGCAAGCTCCCCAGGCTCTCGCATTTCCTTTCCATCTCACCCACGAGGAACGACAGTCTATGTTATGTTCTCTCTCCGAGATGTCCCTTCCCACTGCCAGTCGGGTTAAAAGCTGAGATTTCCTTCTCTTCTACTTCCCTGAGCAAACCATATGTCACGCCCCACTGCATCCGTGGGTCTGTCCTCCCAAGCCTTTCCCCTTTCTATCCATGTTTGGTCTTGCCCACTTCCTAGGCAGATTTCTACAACGAGCGTCACTAGGATCATATCCCTTAAGAGAATCCTTCTAACCAACACAGACCGCTAATGAAGATGAGGTGGTTATTTTTGGAATTGATGGCTTCAACCTGAATTGGTATTTCAGATAGTTGTTCTATGTATAGTTGTTGACAACTACCCATTAAACATATACATTTTATTGGCCCCTGGTTTTTCCAGATATTTTACTGCTTTGATTTGCAGCATCCACTTACAGCTCTAATGGGGTGAGCTCTGGGCTGCGGCCACTTTTTGTGAGTCTAATTTCTCTCCTCTTACCATAGAGATGCTGAGAAGGCTCGTTCCTTTCCTCCTGAAAATTGCAGCAAACAGAGTGGAATATTCATCACAAGGAAATCCACAAATAAGTATAGTCATGATTAACAAACTGATATTTCGACAGTAGTATTCAAGCAGACGGCAGGAATTCACTATTAACACATCAAGAAATCTCTTTTGATTGAATAATGCATTTACAGAGGAAAAGGAAATCCTTTTTCTTTTTTTAATCAGTTGGAATACAGTTGGATGAGAGATCAATGTAAATTTTTGAATGAGTCATTTGTCACTCTGTCTCGGAAGAAGCTGAGACAAAAATTTTCACATGATTGACTTTTAAAAAGCAAAGAAGGACATTCTTGAGATTTCCCTGTAGGAGGATGGTGACAGGATTTCAGATCTGTACAAATATAAATATTTGCTTTTATCTTCTCACAGAAATTCTAGGAGGGTTTCATTTCTAGCCCTTTGTAAATAAAGAAAATATGTACTCAAGTATTTCTCATATTTCTGTTCCCAGGGTATTTTTTTTCCCCCAGAAAATAAAAACAAACAAGCTTCATGTGATAGATAAATGCACCTGTGTTCTCATCAGACAGAGGAAGTCAACGGTGCTGATGATGCCCCCGTGAAGGGTTATGATGATTCTATCACATGCTTACGGGAGGGGGAAAACACAGCTAATAATGAGGACAGAAGCTAACGAGTTACAAATCGGTTTGAGATTGAGATGCCACTTAGAACAGCCCTCCACGTGCCCGAGCACGAGGACTGCAGGGCAAACACTCCTGGGGCAAGAGTGGAACAGGTCGCCCCGGGGTCTTGTACCGGACTGCCTTGATGCCTTGGCTGCCTAAGCATCTGTTCCTCCTCCTTCCACTTTTAAAGAGTCCCAGTTTGGACAAGAACTTGTGTCATCACACTGATGACACCTAAATGCGTAAAAGAAATAAATTGATAACTTTAGTATTACACCAGTGACTCTGATCTTCTCACCCTACTGTGTGATAGCCAGGGTGAAAGGTAATTATTTTTTTCACCTAGTTGCTCTTTTGGACCTCTGCTTCACACATGCTCTGGCTTTGGATACCTCCAAAGATGAGAGCTGGAATTAGTCCTTCATTCTCCATCATGAAAGTCTTTGCTGAATGTTACGCCCAGGTCAAGACACACGTGTTGGAGATTAACACCCTGGTAGGCACCGTGCATCTGGCTTCAGGACCCAGGATGCAGGGTAACTGAATGCATTTCAGAGATCTTGTCTTTGGTCAACACAAAATAGAAAAATTGTAAGTTTTCCCTCTGACACTGGAAAAAAGACAACAGAATACTGATGCGCTCTGCTACAACTGAGGGTTCACTCACCTGTGGCCAGTCCTCCTCTCTTCTGGAAACCTCTGGGGTCACAGCAATGCTCCCCCGGGCACTCCAGCTCCCACCAAGCAGAATGAACCTGCTCATCAAAATGTCTTCTCCTTCCCTTAAGTTTCTTTTTCTTTCTTGCTTGCTTTTTTATATTTTTATTTATTTATTTATTTATTTATTTATTTATTTATTTATTTATTTATGAGAGACACAGAGAGAGAGGCAGAGACACGGCCAGAGGGAGAAGCAGGCTCCCTGCAGGGAGGCCAGTGTGGGACTCGATCCCAGGACCCCGGGATCACGACCTGAGCCAAAGCCAAACGCTCAACCACTGGGCCACCCACGTGCCCCTCTTTTTCTTTCTGCTTTTGATTGAGGGTCATCTTTATTGGAAGAAAATATTTTACACATGATTTCTTTATTTTTTTTCCCTCCCTGAATTTCTGCCTCTACTTCTGCAGGGGGCATAAATAGCATCCAACCCTCAGAATGTTAAATATATTTATATTTTTAAAACCTACTATCTTGTGCTGGCTTTTTTCTTGATCTTCGGTATGTTCGAATCTTTATTCCAGGATATGATGGCTCCACACTCCTCGACCATGATCATATACAAGTCCGTCTAAGCCTTTGCTTATTCTAAGCTGCGGCCCCCAGCAGCCTTGGCACCCAGCCGGCTCAGACATGCCCCCGGGGCTGTTCTGCACCAGTTCCAGGTTATCACCAGTAGAGGATCCAGGACGGGATACGCATTTTGTGTCTTCTAATTGGGTCAATTCATCTGCTGCCAGATTTACCTGGAAATACACAAGGCAGCCTTAAAAATACTTATGCTAATGAGAGGTCCATAAATAATTTGGCAATTATGTTTCCTATATTTACATGTTAATTTTTATGGGCTCCGTATGTGCAACTAATGGCTTTTTTTTTTTTTGGTCTTCGCCTTAATATAGAAATTTATTAGTTACATGAATGAATCAAAATACAATTTAAAATAAAAACCATGAATAACCCATCTGCTTACCCTTAATTAACCACACATTTAATGTGGTTTTTAAAAATATTCATGTGTATGTGTCGGCATGTGTTTGTGCAGAGATTAGAGAAAGTCGGTGCTGACCAAACAGAAGCAAATATTTAGAAGGAAGGAATGAGTAAGTGGTGCATTTATTCTACTCTTCCCTTTCACCTCCTGTGAAAATCTTCCCATAGCAGCTCTACGATTCTCTGGGCGCTCTTTCAAATAGCAAACAATATTTTTTTACAGTCTGAGTCTATGTTTGATGAGCTTTACGTGGTGTGTCTAATGGAGGCAGGAGGGTAATAAAATATATATCACTAGAAAACATATACATATATATATTTTTTTTCTATAAAATCTAAGATCAGAAAAGGTATATGTCTATGTATATAATTTATTTAAAGTCTGAGCGGTGGAAGTGCTTTCATTGGGGAAAATAACTTCCAATGTGCACACACACGTACAAGTTATTACAGAAGAAAGGTTAAAGTAGACATTCCAGGACTCATCGTTGTGATAATCCTACCTTTTATTTCTCAAAGGTTTTGCCTTGTCAAACCTAAACAGAAAAAACATGTTTTCAGAAGATACAATTTGTGGAAAACGGCAGAACTAGGAACACATGATATAATTCATTTGGTTGAATAAGATCTGTATGATATCAGTTACAGCAAGACTATAAACAAATTAATAACCTTTGAGATCCAGTGACACAAAAGGAAAATATATGAAGATAAACTCCAAGCAAATGATTTCACAGCCGAGAAGTCTCAGGAAATAAAAATCGCTGTTAGAATTATGAACTTTATTAAATTATCAGTCGAATTTTTCCTCAGAGGTAAAAGACTTAGTTTTTTTTTATTCTTTATTGTAATCTCATATCTAACCTATAGCTACACAGGAAAGCTACATTTGAAGTTTTTACTTCCCTCTCACCTTGGTGTCTTTGCACATTTTGGTGTTTAGCTGGAATCCTAGACGACCGACCATTCCATGACTGCCTGGTTGTCATCATTTGGCTCAGATGACATCTCCTTGGAGACAGGCCTTTCCTACTTACTCTGCCCAAGTCCTGTGGCCATTCCCTAGCGGCCCTCGTTAAAATTCCTAGCACGTTGCTCAGATTCAGGGTCTTCTCTGCACTCCTTCAAAAACATTTAAAAGTATTTATTTATTACCTGTCTGCATCGCGTCTAATGTAACCACTAGGAGAGTTCAGATTTGTCTCTCTTCTTACATCAAAGAAAAAAATGACACAACACAACACTGATACTCATTAACTACGTGTTGGAAAGTGCCTGTTAAGATATTCCGTAGCTTCTACAGGTCTACTTTTCATGCCTGCTTGCAGTTGTTTACTTTGTTCACAGAAAAAAAATACAAGTGGAGAAATAATGGAATCTTTGAAAATTCCCAGCTTCTGCAGATGCCAACTGATGCTAACTAAGATGCTGAAGTGATTTTTGAACACAGGTCAGACCCAAGTCACTGCCGGAAGATGAAGCCAAAGATGTAACTCTAAAATTCTTTGATTAGCTATCAAGTCGATCAAAGGTAGTGCTTTGGGAGGCTATTGAGTTAGGCAAAAGGTTTTCTAAGATATAAAGTACGTGGTACTTGGAGCCACTCAAGCAAACAGTAGAGCCCGTTGGGAGGCTTCCACAGCCTTCTCAACAGAAGCCCGATGCAAGGAAGAGGTGATTTTGCAGAGATTAACAGGTCTGCACTTGTTTGATAGACTGAAGCCCAGTAAGAATCACAGTAAACTCAAAAAGTTTTAAAGAAAATTGCATATGTACAAACCAACAGTTTGGCCTAGAAGAGACAGAGACATTTCAAAATGGATCCCAAATTTCTTCAAGCAGGCAGTAGGCTTGGTGGATCCCCCAGACTCAAGCATGTGCTGACGTTCATGAAGAGAGAGGGATGGCTCAATGAATAGAGAAAAGAGCCCAGAGAGTGGAGCTGATTGCTATGGAGGGTCCTCTCTGGGCAGGCACCACATCAAATCCCAGTCAAGGAAAGCCCAGCTTTCGCCTGGCTGGATGTCAAAAACTCTCATGGGCCTGTGCCTTCTGCAAGCCTTTCATGCCCCTGGTTGAGCAGGAGCACCTAGGGGGATGATCCTACATCTGTGTCACCATTTTATGATGGAGCAAAAGATACAAGACAAAGACTTGTATCTTGTGTCTCAGATGTCTTCAGATTGAAGGAAACTACTCAAGAAGCTGTATACATACAGCAGCTGGACCCAAAGAACCATGTATGCAGCTACGCTGATTTAAATGACAAGATTCTGGGCTCCTAGAAGATGCTCTGATGGGATGAGGGTTTCAGGGACTTGGGATGCCCTTAGTGGGAAGTGAACAATGGGTGGCCAAGGAGCAGGCAAGGCTGACATTGGTCATTACTTCTTGGCGTTCACACCTGTGTGTCATTACCTACCATGGCATCACAGGGTTGGCCTTTGTGACCAACAGCACGTGCCAGAAGTGATGGCATGTCACCTGTAAGATGAGGTTAGCCTCTGGAGGAACATGGGGTTGGGATATGAAAATTGAGAAACTGAAACAATTTTACTTTTGTTGCCGTATGGTTTCATTACTGATTCTCTCTATATGTTTCTGATTGGGTTTTCATAAAAAGCTTCTGATTCTCTCCACAGCACCGTCTTTCGTATGCTATTTTCAAAAAAATATTTTTGGGTACTGTAGGAATTGATTGTATGTCTAATCTTTCTACACATACATATATATAGGTGTGCTTATAAGTTCGTAGATTAATATCGTACCTTCCAAATATACAGTTTGAATTTTTCAAAAGGTAAATAATTCAGTTTTGTACTACTTCAAACACCTTTTTCCTATGAAAAGATCCAATGGTCCATATTAATTTCCATGTTAATCTGTGCTCACACACACTATTTTTAATAATCCTTGATTTGTATGGATTTGTTGTATTGTCCTCTTGGTTTTGTGTTTTTAAAGTACTTGAATATTAAGTTAGTAAAATTAGTTCTGACCCCTTCTAGAATTTCCATATAAATAAATGCACTGGATGGCATGAGCATATGTATGACAACAATGAGATCCTACAGCCTTCCAAAGGAGGTAGGTGCATTTAAATTCTCTCCAATATGTGCTACTGGTGCATTTGCCTAGTGGAGTTTTACATCACATAAAGGACTAAATTTTATTTTGCATTTTTATATCAGTTCCTGAATGTACCATTATTATGTGGATTTAAGAGCAAAGACCATCATAATCTGTGCTAGAAAGAGAAGATAATTGTTTGATTGTCAAGTCCTAGAGTTCCTCTTGGGAGTAGATTAAAGTCCTTGAGGATAGGACTCTTCTTATATCCATTTTCTTTATCCTCTGCAGTTTTGCACATCCAATATGTATTTAGTGAATTGAGCTAAATCCACCTAGACTCACAAAAGAAGCAGATTTCTGCTTCTCCTCAGCCCTAGAACAGCAGGGATGTCTGCAATATGAAAAGGTGAGAAACAAGAAGTGATTTCTCATCCCTCAGCATAGGGACTCATTCTCTCTGATACAACCTCTATCAGGATTCTTGCAGTCACGTGGTCCAGCCTTGTGTTTGTGCCATTAGGACTTGTAGCTAGGAAAGTGAAGGTGTTGGAGGAAGACAAGTCATGGGAAGCAATGCCGGAAGGATACATGAATCTCCCTTAAACTGTTTCTTCTACATTTTCCGGTTCATGAAAAAGTTAGCAGGGCTGCCGTTTATTGAATGGATATATCTGTCAGCATATCCTCAGAAGGCCTAATTAACTCAATTAAGACTTTTTTCCCCCTTTTTCAATACCATTATACTTTCTTTCTCTTTGGTAATAACAGAAGAAGACAGAGACACTTGATATCATCTATCACATGCATATGCCGAGGATGGTCATGAGCCCTCCTCCCTAAACAACATCCTTATTAGCAGTGTCACTCTTCAGAGCTTCCCTGAGTTTTCTAGCTTGCTTCTTACCTCTCTTTGGAATAATAAACCATTTAAGAAGAACATCATCAAAGAAAAAGTCAAAGCGAGCGTTGGAAGCCTATTCTAGCTACAGGATTTGTATCCCAATTTCCTCCATCATTCACAGTCCCAGGGAAGGAAGATAATCCTTCAGCCTAAAGGCCACGATTACCATTATTATTATGGCCATTAAGTTAGGGTATGCATTGGAATTATAAAGAACTTGCCAGTACCCTTTCCTTCTTACTACTTTTTAAATAACCACAGAGAACTTAGGGGGAGAGTGCAATGCTCTTATTCCTTATTCTGATCTGTAACCTGAGTATGACTACTGTGACTTGGTAGAGATTGTCAAAACCCAGTTTTGATGCCAAGTGTTTTTACCCTCACATACTTGAAAAAAAAAAAAGCCAACATAGTGCTTGCCTGTTCCTATTATCCTGCACCATTATAGTTAGCAGGAGGCCTTTCTATTTCACCAGCAGGTGAGCAGAATGGAGACTAACAGAAGGGCATGAGGGCTTAAATAAAATAAATAACAAAACCACCTGCCTAATGGCAAGACCAACGCTGGGAGCCGAGTCCCTTTACTCAAGGTTAGTGGCTACAAAATGTGCTGTTTCTGAAGCAGCACTCTTCAAGGAAATATTAAAATTCACCTCTGTTGTCCTTCCACTAAAAGGAATAGAGTTCTTTTTGCAATTTTTACCTTGTTACGACAGATGCTACACGAACTCAGGTGGAACTCTGGCTGCCTTGAGAGCTTGAATGACACACGTCCTGCCGTCCACAGAGGCTGCGTCGGGTCTTTTTCAAGAGGTGCAAGTTCAACAGCATGTGGAATGAGATACCCCGGGAGGAGTAGCAGTAAATGCCTCTAGTGTCATTGAAAGAACAGAAAACCTAACGCTCATGTGGAGGTCTGCTAAGGCTGTAGCACCTTAGCAGCCGATTTGTACGAAATATAATCTACAACAGGTGACGTTGTTTCCTTTCCTGCCTCAAACTCATCAAAACCTTTGACCAATTTTCCTGGGAGCATTAATTACTGCTACCATATTTAGTTGAGTTCACATGTTTCTCAAAGCAGTCATACGGTGTTGCAGTATATATTACACATTAAGTGCATGTTTGCGTATAGCGACGTCATTTCTGAAAAACCTATACAACCATGGTCAGTGTATCCATAGGTGATGCATTTCCAAGGCTAAAAACCAAAATGCTGTGCACGCCAATATAAACAGTCAGAAGAAGCCATCCATTGTGTTTTCACAGAAACCTCTGTTTCTAGAGATTATTGCTGCGCGAGAACCTCTACCTTTGTGAAGGAAAACCAACTCGCTGTTAGAATGTCTGTGCCCTGTGAAAGAAAAACATGCTTCTGTACTAAAATAACATGAAAGTCCCTAATTAAATCTTTAAAATTACCATGTGGATCAGTGAGGGACCCCTGTCATCTCCTAAGTGTTTTGTTATTTAAGAAGTCAGTCTTCGATGAGTATTAGGACCTTCCAGCAACAGATGAGAAAGGGGTGCATCCATACAGGGGGAGATCTCCCTGAGACACTGGGGTCATCTTCGAGGAGCTTGCAAACTGTGAATCTGCTCTTAGGCTACCCACAGGGAGGCCTGACTTGCTCCCTCAATCCTGGTCAAGGGGACACCTTTGTGGCCTCTCTATGCAGCTCATGGTAGCCCGTTCTTGTCCTTGGTCTCTGAGTGTGCCAAACCCCTGGCCCATTGGATCAGGACCCTACTTTGTTCTTTCACCCCATTACCCAGGAAGCTGTTTTCCCCTAGAGGTAATTGCTTTTTAATTTCTAAGTTCTGGAGATCTGGAGTTTGTTTCTTTACTGTGTTAGTGGCATGTTTGGATCTGCTCCCTGGAACCTGATGGATTAAACCGTTGGCTTTGTTGTCTAGCTCACATTCCCAGAATTAGACAAATTACACAGATTGGACTGTTGAAATTATTTCAAAAGATAAACATCTACAGAGTGGAAATAAACTATGGAAAGCAGGAAATTTGAGTAACTGAATTTTCTAGAAAACATTTCCAGCAGATGGTAACCAGTCTTGCTGTTATAAATGAATTTCAGAGACACTCACAGCAGCTTTATAAAGTTTTGCCACAATAACCAACAGCAGCCAACCTGCACATTAAACACAAAATGCTCAACCACTGCACGCACCCCTTAAATTAAACCCAATTCCGCTTATACAGAAACTCTGTCTGTGGCCACACACTGCTTAGAATATGCAAGTACTGCACAGAGGAGGAAACTTTCTCCTTCTTCTCTTCTCGGTTCATTATCTGGTCTAATAATTAAATCCTCATAAGATAGATTTGCAGGAGAAAAACCAATTTGACCCTGTGTGTCTGGTACCCCAAGATATGAGTCTCAAACAGGGAACAGAAATTAGCAGCTTTTATGCCTTTTCTATAAAGAAACAAGTAAAATTCAAAACAAAGGGGTTTGGCTGGGGTGGCTGATTAGTGAAGAAGCAACAAGGTTCATGTCGGCAGCCTTCTCTGCCCTGGGTCCTACACTGGAGACCAGGGTGTCTCCCTACCTCCTGGTGCAGGGAGGAGACCTTCCACTCAGGACACAGGAGGGTCTGAGTGTCATTCTACCTGCTGTTTCTTAAGGAATTTTAACCCAAAATAATCTAATCAAAAAATCCATATGCTACCCCAAAGTGGCATGTTTTGAGGTTGCCTATTTGGCTCCCTTTCAACACTAGTCTAGAAGGCATGGGAAAAACTTGCTTTGGAAAACTACATAATACTTCCCTTGTGAGTTGTTTTTTTGGCTTTCAGATTATAAGATTGTTTTTTATCGGTTGTTTTTTATTGTTTTTATAAAAAACACCCGTGTGTTTTTTATCCAATTGCAAAGCAAAATAGGACTTTAGTTGTTGCTGGAACTGTGCATGATCTACATGTGTGCACTCTCCCACAACGGCTCTGGAAGGTTGGGCCCAGACGAGCTCTGAGCCGTTGGACCACTAGGTTCAAAACCCAGCGCCTCTGCTCACTGGCTATGTGGCACGGTGATGCTCAAACACTCTGAGGCTTAGCTGACTCGTCTGTTAAATGTATATACATTGACTTGCCACATCATCTATTTGAAGACTAGAACACTCCCTGAGTCATAACAAATCATTATTACAGAGGCAATATTTATCAGTATGTGGCTTTAAAGAGGATAAGACTAATCCCTGTCATAATTGATACATCAACACCAGAATTAAAGTATCATGAAGGAAACTTTGGATCAAAATCAACTGCAAAATTAGTCCCATGATTACTTGTTGCATGTTTGGCTCATCAGATAAACAAATGCCCGTGTTCTTAAGTTACATTAAACATGTTTATTTATGCTGTTAATCGAAAGTTCTTTCGCTCAGACCTAGAACGGATTCTTGGGTGTGCCACTTAGCAGCTATGTGTTCTCAGACAAGTTGTTCAATGTCTCTTACCTTATCTGTCAATTATAAGAGTACTTGCCTCCCAGTAAGGAGGTGTTTTGTGAGAGAATCCACAGAAATAGCTTAGCATGCACTCTGGCCTTCAGCACGTGGAGCAGGTGCTCAGCGAGTTTGAGTTCTGTCCACCGTTAATGTATCAAACCTCCACACTGACTATCATCTCTAAAAATGTATGTCTTAAAAAAAATAAAAATAAAAATGTATGTTTTTGGACTGCTCGTTGTGTTTGGCCCCATGTCGTGAATGTATTAGGAACTCGAACATATTTCTTAACGACTATTTTCCTCCTCTCTATGCCCATAAATATCTGCCACTTCAGTTAGCAAAGCACCATGTTGGAAAACCACTGAAAGTTTGCTTCTATGTTTTACTGATTTTTATAGAGCTGAGCTGACATTTCCTTGCTCTTGAGTTGCTAATGCACACCTGCTGCCCTGCTTTCCTTGGGAGTCTCTCTGTGACCCTGTCTGCACACACACCCAGCAGCACCAAGCCCACCCTAGCCACAGACAATACGTTTAAACCTCCAAATATGCATGTAATTCACTCTCTGGGTGCTTCCGTTTTACAGAGACTCCGGCCTCCGCTAACTCGATGGAACTTGAAGGATGATAAACTAGTTCCTACAAAATAACAAGCTGGCTTTGTGTGAAACAAACAAGTGAATCTGTTCAAAGGATAAGGCTTTTATCGCCCACAAATAAAATTATAATTGTAGAAATTAAAACACTATGACCAGGTTATTGATTCTTTCCACAGATAGTAATAAACCAATTGGTTGGAGGTATAGAAAAGGCAACCGTTGTATCTATTTTTTCATTTGTATGTATTCTTTCTAAACTGTTGGTATTTTTAGTACCAATGGAAGATTTAAGGCTATTATAAAATAGTTTTCCTGTTTCTGTTTTCCTCTCCTATTCATAAGTCACGCAAAGCAAGTTGGTAGCACGTACTGTGATACTTCTACATTTATCTGTGTGTTTTGAATAAAGTGAAGGCATGTTTTACTAACACCACAGAAAGTACAACTGCCTTGGGACACCTGGGTGGCTCAGTGGTTCAAAATCTGCCTTTGGCTCAGAGCATGATCCTAGGGTTCGGGATCAAGTCCCGCATCCGGCTCCCCGCAGGGAGCCTACTTCTCCTTCTGCCTCTGTCTCTGCCTCTCTCTGTGTCTCTCATGAATAAATAAATAAAATCCTTAAAAAAAAAGTACAACTGCCTGCTACATATCGACCTCTGGCAAATATATCAGCTTCTGGGCAGTTGGTCTGGTTTATTTTCCTTTTGTCCTGTGGTATTTTTTGAATTATGATAATATGTATTAAGCTGGGAATGAGAAGACATTTTCTTACAGTTTGTTGTTGTTGTGTTGGTTTATTTCTGTAATTTCCATGATGGTTTTTAAGGTAAGCTTGAGATATCAGGTGGCATAATGTTTGCAAGTCAAGTTCTAGAAATAGACAACGTGAGGTGCAAACCCAGAGCCAAGTTTCTTGGGCACTCCCAGCAACAGTTTTCTCCCTTTTGAAACTGGAACAAAGTGGAGAGCCATTCTGGGGGGCTGTCTCAAGAATTGATGAGATAAGGCCAGTGCATAGTTTGTAACACAGAACCTGAGCGCGCATGAACCGATTCATACAAACTCTTACCACTAAGACCTAAACCCTTTTCTATCAGGTTATTATTCATCATTGCCTCCAGGTAAAAATAATCATTCAAAACTTAAGGATTCCTTTTTAAAATTTAGTTTTCAGACCCAATAAAATGCACCTGAGGGGCAGAGAGGCAGCTGATGAAGGATGAGGGAGTATAGAGTGTGAGGATGCATGAGGGGCTACCACTCGTGCAGGTTGGAATAGAATTCAGAATTATATGTGTTATGCAATAAAGTAAAATTCAGCATTGTTTTTATAGGGGAGAGATTGATCCCTTCACCGTGTCTGCTTAATTCTGGAGAATTTTACACATTGAGCACGTCACCGCCTTAGTGATGCCAGCTACCCTTCGTGTGACGGGGAGCAAAGAGTGAGCAGGATGATTAGTTCTGGGGTATGGAGGAGTGTCTAAGGGGAGTCATCTTGCAAAGGGAGGAGCCAGGTGATGCCATCCAGCAACAGAAGCCTGGAAGAGCACTGAGCACCCACACACGACAGTCTACAGTAGTGGTTAACATGTACTGGTGGGTCCATACAACTCAGGTAGAAATTCTGATCTTCCACAGGATGACCTTGGGTATGACCTCCAGCTTTTCCATGAAATGATCCTCTAAATGGAAAGTGATCAGAGAATGGTGACAATTAAACTACCTAACTCATGTAAAGAATAGTGGCCTTTCGTTTAATATATGAGGGCATTTAGTCAAAATATAACCTACTTTCGTTAGCCAGTGATCACAATTTTGCCTAAAGCTGACTCCCTACCTAAAGTTACATTTTGTAATAAACCCTATTCATCAGAAGCAGACTTGAACATTCTCAAGGAAAACCTAAAGTGATGCCACGTGGGTCACACAGGGACGTGTACACCAAGCCCAGGCAGGTGGCACGTGTGCTTTTGTACATGTGCGTCCACTCCTCGTGGGTTGTCTTGCTTTCAAAATTTTCCAGAGGGGTTCTTCTAGAACGATGGCCACACTGACAGTCACATCCACTTACTACGTGGGTATAGTTTTCACTGTGAAATTGTGTGCATTCCACTGAAGACTGAGAAGGTTTATAGCATCAGCCTGTTACAGAGGAAAGCATTACTGACTTTGTGACCGGGCAAATCTTGTTTGCATTTTGGCTCCACCACTCACTAATTTTGTGATGAGGGCAATTTATATCCTTTCTGAGCCTGTTTTCATTTACAATGTGGAATAATAATTTCTGCTTTGCAGGAATGTTATGAAGGTTAAGTATAAATTGCTTTCTGGTTCATAATGTTGGTACGTAGTACTCAATGAATAATAGTCAACATTATGAATATGATTTTAACAGTAATCCAGAGGAAAAAAGAATGTCATACGGATTCTTACAATCCATCAAAACAGGTTGTAAAAATGACTTGCAGAAACATCCACCATGGCAATGACTAACATTTTGAAAAGCTTTATTTTTCCTTTGAGAACCGTAGCCCAGCAGAGTGCCCGTGATTCTTGTCCCTCCTGCCAGGAAGGATAATATCCGTGATGCATCGACTGACTCTAATGAAAACTTTTATTCTTAAGACACAAAGTATTTCCCAATACAGAGCGTAAAGTCTTTCTGCTCATGTCAGCATTGGGAGACAAATTTCTGGGAAAGAAATAGAGAAACCTGCTCCTTCTGTGGACAACAAAATACTAAAATAAAAATGAAGATAAAAGCACACAGCAGCATTAAAAAACAAAACAAAACAGAGCAAATCCACCTGAACTGAAAAAAACACCAATCAGGAAACATCCAGTTCATGAATTACAAATTTTTAAAGCCGGTAATTTTGCTACCTACCGACAGCTCCACGCAGCTCACCTGCTGCTCCCTTGGAGTTTGTTCTGAGTGTGGAACGCTGTCCATGGACACGTTGGCAAGAAAGTGGTTTCTCCTTCTGTTCCAACAAGAGGAAAACAGATTGACCATTCCAGCCATACACCTTGGAGGGCTTCCCTCTGTGGACTTATGATCAACAAATCATGCCAAAGAAGGCTGTCTGTTGTTTCTGAACTGTGTGTTCCTAGCCAGAGGTACTCAGAGATTCCCAGGGACTTGGCTCTCGTGTAAATTCAATATACTCTCTTTTATTAAAACAGGCGAGCTGTTTATCCCTGGAAATTATTGAGTCTATGTTTCATTTTACACGTATGTGTGGACACAGCGGCCCTTTCCTCCAACTGCTTAAAGAATAGTATTCATTAAAGGTCCCACGTTTATGTTTTCTAGGCACCAGATGAGCAGATAAATTCATCAGATGGACCAAATGGGAGATGAGCAGCTGATGTTAGGAGGAGTCAAAAAACAAATCTGAATTAAATCTTGAAGTAATGAGGGAAAAATTCCATTAAAATCCATCAACAAAAGTTGATAAAATCCAATCCATCAACATCATTGTTTTGGCTGTTTGACAATTGTATGGCTTCAAAATATATGCATATATATATATATATATATAATATAAATATAATCTATTTAGGAATTCTTTTATCTACTTGTAGCTCCATTTCTAGGAGGTTTGTGCAACACTCACATGTGTGGTCTTCTGAGTGTGACTGGCAGGTGATCTCTCTGCATGGCTCTGTGCGGACACAATTATTTTCATTTTCAGAGAGTTCTAAATATTTGCACGTTCTTTCTGATTTTAGTCAAAACATGCCTTACTGTAAAACTGATCATCTCTCAGTTTACATTTTAAATGATGCAAGATGAGACCAAGCTATTCCTCCACATGATAGACTCCCAGAAACGTGATGCAATTTATTTGACAGAATTATCCTACCTAACCTTCCCTTCCCCATTTCTTTAGAGGAAAACGTCTCCGGTTCTCTTTTCAGCCACAAGTGGCAATATTATTATTATTTTTTTTTGTCTTAATGTTTTTGCTTCTTGGTTTTGAGAGAGAGAGAGAGTATGAGCACGCACCCATGAGTGGTGGGGAGGGGCAGGGGGAAAGGGAGAGAAGGAATCCCAAGAAGACTTACAACACGGGGCTTGATCTCAGCACCCTGAGACCATAACCTGAGGTGAAACCAAGAGTCGGAGCTCAACCCACTGAACCACCCAGGCGCCCCCGTGATATTATTTTGAACCACTGTATCATTTCATATCCTGCTTTTGGACACCGTCTAGTTTCTTCCTGTTAAAATATGTATGAAAACTATGCCTCCAATAAGGTCTAACTAGAGAAAAGAAGGGCTCTCACTAACTTTATCCAGACACGAAACTTAGAAGAAAAAGTCATCACTCTCTGATTGTAGCCAGATCACTCTGCTAGGATGATAAACATTCACTGTAAAGGGCCAGAGAATCAATATTTCAGGTTTTATGGGACAGATAGTCTCCGTTGAAATTATTAAAATCCGCTGTTGCCATGAGAAAGCCCCTGTAGATGACACCTAAACAAAAGGATATGTGGATAGTTAATAAAATTTCATTTATAAACTTGGTTGTTGGCTGGATCCCACCTGTGGGCCAGGGTTTGCTGACCCTTGGTTTCAGTCTGGCTGGATAAACACTGCTCGTCACACACATCCTGTCATTGTACAGCATGTGTGTTCGTTTGAATATATGATATTTAAGTAAAAGCTGGTTGATCATTCTAATTCACTCACGTTTATTTTGCCCTTTATCTTATTATTCATCCTGTTAGCTGGTCCTTAAAGTTCAGTGCCGTTCCTCACACCTCTTTGGCAATTAAACAAATCACAGGTAAGACATTACCAGAACATGGACAAGAATGAATTTGTCAGGTGAGAATTATTTGATTTGTTGGTATTTTATGAGTGTGTCTGCCCACAATTGCATAATTTATGAACTTATTCCATGAAATGGTTGATATTGGTCCTTCTCGCCCAAGAGAATCTTGTGAGGTTCCTTTCCACACAGTGCACCGTGTCCCATGTGTCACTAGACGATCCTTATGCCCATGGGCTTCAGACACCCAGCCATGTGGTGACTACTGCTTCACCAGCACCAGAGTTGGAATAAACCCCACACTAAAATACTCAGCGATGTGACATGGGATCAGTATGATTCCAAGCGCTTATTTCTGAAGACATGTTTATGTTCTCTATCGAAAGTTCTGGGAGAATTTGGTAAAGTCAAGAGGTTTGATGTCTCTCTGTTGAGAAGATGGCTCCTTGCGTTTTGCTATTCCCAGCACACGGTTTGCTGCCTCACACCTAGACAAGGGGCCTTGCAGCAGCTGCTTGCTTTGTTTTTGAGCATTGTGGTTAATGGCTTTTTCTGTTCTCAGAATTTTTTTAAGCCATTAATTTTATCTGAGCCTTTTTTGCCTTCCCCAGCATGCTGCATACTAATTAAGTGTGTGTGTCTCTTACAAGCACATCTCTTCACCTGCCCAAACCAATTCATCCCTTCCTTATCACATGTCTTCAGGCTCAGGGCATTCTTCTATTACCTTGGTGACAAGCCGACAAAATACAAGGCTTTACTCCTGCCATTTATTTCTGGTGGTTAACTAATGATACGATGGGTTTAGATCCTCATTTTAGCCATCACTCAATCATGGACCTGAAGGCTCGGCCAGAGCTCAGACGGTATTGCATGTCCAGCTCTGTCCCTTGCACAGATTCCGTTGGCTCAGTGAATCCACACACGCTCGGGGAAGCGACAGCAAGCATAAACTTAATTCTTTTCTATTAAATTACATTGTATGTCAACTATAAAAGTTGATTAGGTCAGTGATTTCATAACACAGCTGCCTCTATAAAAAGATGCAGTCTGATGACTCGGGATGAGACAAGAAACTATTGTAATAAAAGCATGCTGCATGGCTCTCAAAGCCTGGCACATCCCAATCCACCAAGACTGGATTCCATCATTTAACTCAGGGACTCTAATCTCCATTGCCTAGATTTTACAAAGCTGTGACTAGAGGCTGCTTGTTTCCCAGCTTTTCCCAAGGAATCTTGGGTCCTTGGTCAAAAAGTACTTTCAGGTTCCCAATTTAGTGGGAAGAATATGAACCTGTGCTTCTCTACCAAGATGCTATTCAATGGAAATAAAGACATAAACATAGTATAGATCTTCAACTAAGAAGAGAATGAAAGGAAAAATTTCAGCAAAAATTTCAATGTGAGTAATGGGCATAGAGAAGAATATGGTAATCGATATAGTAGACCAGGAGAAGGTTTATCCTGGAGTATGTGAGGAATGGGATATAATCAAGGAGGAGCAAGTCCTTGTGGCAAAACCATGGAGGATCTTGGTGCTCCGAACAGCAAGGCCCTCAGTAGACAGGAATGAAGCTTGTGACTGCAAATATTGGGATTTGCGTCTCAATGGTACATGAAAGATATAAAGAATTTGTACATATATTTGACTTCTGAAATTTCTCTGTGCTTGGGTGGGTAGGCAGTGCAAATGCTTCTAATTTCTGGTGTTTAGTATCTTTCATCATTGGGGAAGCTCATTCAGTGAGAAGCTCCATGCTGAACTCAGCATTGTCAAATACCCCCCCTTTTTTTTACCCCTTAAAATGCAGAAAAAAATGTGGTAGAAAAAAGTAAATTGTATGCATAGAAACATCTGAATACAATGTTCAGTCCACAAAGTAAGAATTGGGTATTTTGAAAGAAATAACAACAGAAAATATAAAAGAAATCCTCTAGAAATTTTTAAAAAATAGCTAAAAAAATATTTAATTAGAAAAGTAATTTGACAGTCCACTGAAAATTATGAGAGAGAAATACGAGTGAAAGATCAATCCAGGGGATTCGATACAATGCTAATAAATGTTTCATTAAAACAGAGAGCATAGAAGGAACAACTAAAACAAAAGTACAAGAGAATTACCAAAACTTAAATTCTTTAGAATGAATGTGTTCATCCAATGCCCATGACAAAAAAAAATATACCTAAACATTCATGAATTTATAGAATATCAAGTCTAAAAATATTCGAAATGCTTCCAAGGAATACGAGAGGAACTTTTACTTTGAGTAATGATTGCCTAAATTTACATGACCGAACTTGTCATGAAAATACCTGGTCCAGATAAAGAGATTAAAATAGACATACATCAGAAGAGCTAAAGGAATAGTAAGGAGTTAGATTATATTTTAATGTGAAACCAAACAAATCAGTAGCGAAACGGCAGACAATTTGCAAAAATAGGCAAAACTTTCATAGAAATCTCACAAAAGGCAAAATCCATATGGTCGTGAACATCTGAAAAGCATTTCACTCTATAAATAACCAGGGAATTCAAGACTATGCGTCTGGTGATTACAACATAGGCTTGCAATTCTTTATGTTGGTGACACTGGGTGTTAGGGATCTCTGTCCCAGCCCGGCCTGGTTTATGAATGTTGTGATAAGAGTGTGGCAGAAACGATGCCATGTGTTTCTGCAAGGCTAGGTGATGAAAGGCCAGTAAATCAACTTAGTTTACTAAGGAGCATTGGTTCTCAGAGCTGATAGCTTCCACGGGAGAAATCAGGCAACCCCAGGACCACTATGCTGTGCGAATCCCAAGCCACATTTAGGAAAGACTGCCTGTAGGTGCTTTGGTCAAATCCCGACTGAGCCCACCTCTGCATCATTTCAGCACAGACGCCTTGCGTGTAAGTGAAGAAGCCCTAAGCTCACCAACTTACATAATAGGATACCTGGTTTTATAGACCATTGTAAAAAATTCTTAGGTTGATTTTATGGAACACTGAAAACTATTATGCTGATTTTCTTTTTGATTTTAAGGTGTTCTAACACTTGTTTGTAAATCCATGTGAAATTAATTTTGGGGAGAACTCCCTGATTTGAAATAGGTTGTCTTCCAGTTGGAAGCTTTGCATCTTTGAACATAGACTTTTTTTCATTTTCATCTACGATGGGCTGTCTGGAGACTGGTTCTCTTTTCTCTAGGCTTTGTCCATGACTTTCAGACTCTTCGTTTTTAGCTCGTGTTAAACATTAATTACGTCCTAAGATTTTCCTCAACTCTTTCAACTTTGTTTCTGCACTGATCATTATCAGCTTTTCTCCTTAATGGAGTTGTCCAAACTGGCCATGTGAATGGGTTTCTTTTCCTTCTCCGTCTTATTCACTTCCTCCTCATCTCTTCTCTTCGACCTATTCTGAAACCACAATAAAATACTTCTGAAATTTTACTTCTGCTTTTCATATTAGATCATTTCTAGATAGTAAATTCCGCCTTTATTTTGAATGCAGAACTAGCAGTTCCAACAAACACAGATTGTAACCAAGGTGCTCTAAGAGCCCCAATGCAAGAAACCAGAGTCGTCAGTGTTATTAGATATGGAATTTTTCCTGGAAGTAGGGTAATGACCAAAAAAAAAAAAAAGGAAAATGATATCTTCTTGCACTTTTACATGTTGATCATAGAGCAAAACAGACTGCCGAGTGTGCAAGCTTTCAATAATTTTGATGTGAAACTACTTTCTGATTGAACCAAGAGTGAGTAAGTGATCACCATCAGTTTGGAAATAGGAAACAGTTATGCCGATAGCCTACTTTGTGCTACCTAGACAAAGGTGGTGGGATTGTGAACAAGGTGTGCTCTTTGACCATAAGGGACATCCTCTCATTTGGAGAAAACAGTCAATTAAATTGGCAAGTACAATGCAGAATAAGGGATAATAGTAAAAAAAAAAATGTTAATGACGTGGTCCTTAGGGACCATATGGATGGACATGGAGTGTCATGGTCAATGTACCAGGAAATGGAGCTGAAAGGGACAGGAGAAGTCCCTGTCAGTAGCACTAGAATAGTCCACACGTCTATGATTGACTTGGCTGAAAATGAAAAGGCATAAATATCAAATCTGTGAGTACTCAAAACTGAAATAGACACATTTTGTTAAATATAATTAGAACCCAAAATGACATCATTGGGCTAAAATAGATGGTCAACCAGAAAATGAATTTGAACAGACAAAAATCAAAGAACTGCATTCATCTTTTTAAAAAACCAAGATAAGTTTAAAATTGGATACTGAAAATTTGGTTTAACAAGTAGAAACAAGAAGGGGATGAGGAGAACAGGAAGGAGAGGATATCTGGTTGGCAAACAAGAACATGCGAAGCACTTACCTCAATCAGCGTACTGTTTTAGGTGATTTCATATATGCTATCTGTAGTCTCATATTAACCAGACCGATGCATATTCTTTTTATATTAAGATTTTTTGTTTGTTTGTTTTGAGAGAGAGAGAGAAAGAGCACAAGGGGATGGGCAGAGAGAGAGAGGGAGACAAGCAGACTCTGCAGAGCATGGAACCCGACCAGAGCTCAATTCCACGACCCTGAGCTCACAACTGGAGCTGAAATCAAGAGTGGGACCCTCAACCAACTGAGCCCCCCAGGCGCCTCTGATGCATATTCTTTAATCAACATTTTCTAGGATTAATTTCTCCATGGCCATCCTGTTGATAGTGGTGCAACCAGTACTTGACTCCAAAACGAATCATGAGGGATCTAAGTGATTAATACTGGTTTAGATATAATTTGTCATAATAGAAGAGGAAAATCATTTGGTTACCTTTTAAATGTATAAATTGTATTTGGTGAAAAATACTGTAAAGAAAATTCTTGTGCATATTAATCAGTGTGTGTAATTAGTTGACTTAAAATATTTTGACATGCGTTAAGTCATATTTGTCTCGGTCCAAAAGGTAGTGAGAAGTCTGTCCAAATACAGAGAACAAGGCTGCCTATGCCCAGCAGATACTTGTCCCAATACACTGACCTCCTGACGTCTCAGGAGAAGGGCCAGCAGGTGACCATGAGCCCCTGGGCCCCGGAAAAGCATGTCTGTAAAAGGGACTGTGCAGGACTCTTCACATGGGTAATTTCCTAAGTGCCTCGGGATGTTTCTCATTTAAGAACAGTGTCAATAAATCAGTGCTCATGAATCTGTATCTGACTGATTGGAATTATCAGGTGAAAGTGGCCCTTGCTTGAAATAGCACTCATTCTCCCGATGGCTTTTACGAGTTGGCATTGATGCTACCAATTTGGCAGCCTATGGACTCGACTGTTTTCCCTCTCCTCCCTGGGACAAGCAAGCTGGGGCTGCTGACAGGGTGCAGAATGTGTTAACACAGTGCTTGAAAAGGATCCAGAGGAAGAAGCCCTAAGAAAATGAGACTTTGGGGTGAAAATTATTTTGGAACATGTAGGACTGGATGTTTAACATAAACGCATTTTTCTTCCTTCAGAAGGTTGAACCAGACACAATGCACAAGGTTTCTACTAAAATAGGAAATAAGGGGCAGCCCGGGTGGCTCAGTGGTTTAATGCTGCCTTCAGCCCAGGGCATGATCTTGGAGACCCAGGATCGAGTTCCACGTCGGGCTCCCTGCATGGAGCCTGCTTCTCCCTTTGCCTGTGTCTCTGCCTCTCTCTCTCTTTGTGTATCTCATGAATAAAGAAATAAAATCTTTTTAAAAATAAAATAAAATAGGAAGTAAGTTTTGAATAATTACCAGAGTTCAATGATAGAAATGGCTGCATTGTTTTATCCATCACTGATGGAATTAAATGAAATAGAATGATGTTGGGTCCGGAATGCTTTGCAGGTAACTTTCCCCAGGGGAGAAGCTTATCACAAATGAATGTGGAAGTCCCTGTTGGCATTAAATTCTTTGATACCAACCATGATGAAAAAAAAAAAAGCAATAAACAATTCAACAAATAATAATTAGATATTGAGCAATGTGGATAAATGGAAAAACTGCCATTTAGTTAAACATGCTCTCCGATGAAATCCCTTCCCTTTATCGAAGTGTGTCTCCAAGGGACTTCGTAACGTTATTTGTAATGAAGAGACAGTTTCAGAACTATTAAGTAGAAAGAACTGAAGAGTATATAATGTATCTGTAACTGTGAAGATGATTGGGGGAAGGATAAAGACCAATGTACAAGATGAATCAAAGCGCCAATCAGCTCAGGGAAACGTGCTCACACGTTAGGCAGCAAAGTTAATGATTACTTGCTAATGATTGCATGCAACACTTATTCGAGAGGTGTAGTCCAATTTTAATATATAAAATCAGTTTAATACGGCTCTAACTCCCACCTCATGAGACAGCTTTAATTTAAATGTGGTTCATATGCTTTATGTTAGAGCTGTGTCTACTCTGGTTGGTCATTCCAATAAATTGGGGTTTGGGATAGGAATGTGAGTGGGCAGGAAAGTTGACTTAGTTCGAGGCAACCCTTTTTTTGTGATCATCAAGTGTACTAAGCAAGTTTAAAAACTAAAGTACATAATTTGCCCGAAACGTAATTTGAATTATGTTTTATCTGTGTCTGGGAACACTGAAGCAATGAGTGAGATGACTGTGTCCAATCTGCCTAAATAAGCATTTTATATAACCACATTTACAAAATTTTAATAGGACATACATTCATGTGTAGAATGGTGTATAGTTAAAAATTATATATTCCTTCAAAGTTATCGGATTATGGTGAAAATGTCTTGTGTGTGTGTGTGTGTGTATATATATATATATATATATGCATAGAATATGAAAAATCAGTTTGATTTTTTTCAATTAAAATATGTGTGTGATACATAGAATTCTAAAATGAGCTCCAATGAGTCAAATGCTCGTATGTTCCCCTTTCTCCCAAGTGTGGGCAGCATATGCAAATGTGATAGAATATTGTTCTTGTGATCACTTTACATTATATGGCAAAGATCTACAGATGTAATTCAGATTTCTGATGAGTTTAAGTTCGTTGAAAGGGATGATTCCCTGGATGGGTGCAGCCTGGCAGGGGACCACTTAGAAGGGGCAGGAAACGCCAGCAGACACCGTCCTGCTGACCTAGAGAACAGGTGGGCTGCCTCTGGAAGCCTCTGGCGGCCTCGTGCCCAGGAACTCTGGGGGACCCTGGAAGTTGGGGGCTGTGCCGGCCAGAGAGACCACGGAGACTCCCGATGCCCCTCCAGGCAGTAGGTCTACTGAAGGAGGACTTTGAGCCTCAGACAAAATTGTAACTCAGATAGGACCTCGATTTTAGCCTGGACGGGCCCTGGGCAGAGTGTTACTATACTCTGGATTCTTTATCCTCTTCACACTCTTATTTCTCAGAGACTATCCCCTTACATTGATTCTCTAGGACTTATCAGGTTATCCATGAATCCTATTGATTCTCGGCTGCTAAGGATGAGAAAATTGGCCTTGCTACACCCTCTCCCGACTTTCCCTCTTGACTTCGTAACAGGTGCCGTACCTTTTCTACAGTAAGACTTTCTATCTGTAACAGAATCCTCACACTGGTTTGGGTCTTGGTTCTACCATCAAACAGGCTCACTGCTCTCTCCAGGTCCTTGGATGTAGCTTCTGCTAGTCGCCCTCCAGCTGGGTGAATCTCTTCCAGCAGGCGATTCAAGAAGAACATGCATGGCCCTAGAATTATCTGCATTATTGCCTGGAACAAAATATCACTGACTTTGTATCTGAAAAGGAGTTTGGGTGTGCATATAACTGTTGGCCTCAGTTTCCTTCCTTGAGGATCTTACAGGTATTGATCCTTGCTTTGTTTAGGTCTCAGACCTTGTATAAATAACCTGGTGTTTTTACAGGCGCAAAAAGAATTATCTCTTGAAGTTTAGTAAATTCACTGGCTTATGTCCTTCTGCTCTTGTGGTTGTTGTTGTATTTAAGATTGCTTTAAAGAAATCGGTACACCCTGTGTGGCTAGAACCCAGGACCCTGAGACCAGGAGTCGCCCCCTCCGTGGACAGAGCCAGCATGGCATCCCCGTCCTGAGGTGCACTGTGCCCTTACAACATGTCCTTTTAATCCAGAAGCGTATTTCTTGACTTAGGTCTTTGTGTTAATTATTTTTCCTTTATTGTCTTAGTTATTTTAAGGACACTACTATTCGTATGTTGCTTTGCCACTGCCTCATTTATGTCTGTCGTTTCCTCTATAGTAATTTTAATCTTCATTAAATTTGATTTCCTTTTGCTGATTTTTCTCTGCTTTACATACTTTCCTTTTTTAAAAAAAATATTTTATTTATTTATTCATGAGAGACACAGAGAGAGAGGCAGAGACACAGGCAGAGGGGGAAGCAGGCTCCATGCAGGGAGCCCAATGGGGAACTCGATCCTGGGACTCCAGGATCACTCCCTGGGCCCAAGGCAGGTGCTCAACCACTGAGCCACCTGGGTGTCCCTTTACTATCCTACATTCTCTGTCCTCCCACCACTCCCATCGTGCAGGCCTTCTTGGTGACCATTCTGTTTCTGTCTTTGTTTTCAGACTATTGGGGTGTTGTTCTTTTGTTTCCTGCTGACTCATCATGTCACCTTTTCCCATTGGATCCTCTCCTTGGAGATGTGAAGTGTCTGATTTGCAGGTAGAGGGGATTAGTATACTACTAATAGTATATTACTAATAATAAATTCCACTACACTTTAGGTAGTGGAATTTTTTTTTTTTTTTTTTTTTTTAGGTAGTGGAATTTATCACCAATTCTGTTTTGTGAACAGGGGAGATTGGGTTAAACATTATTTCCGTGGAAACATTAGTTTTTCTTCTACAGCCAGCAGGTGCATGTTGAACATGTTGATGGTCGGCAGGATGGAAGCCACAGAGCCAGGTACAGGTGCAGCGGGGCATTGCTGCCGAGGTCAGCCTCCCAGACTTCTGGGGAGGCTGACGTGGAGAACTTGAAATGGCACAGCACAATGAGCCAGCCTTCCTCACTCGCCACAAGAACGCCATCTGCTGCCAACTGCCCCCCTTGATGTGGCATGACTGGGTGGTTTAAGATCCACTCTCTTCCAAGGAACTGATTAGTTTTCTTTCTTTTTTTAAGATTTTATTAACTTACTCATGATAGACAGAGAGAGAGAGAGACAGAGACACAGGCAGAGGGAGAAGCAGGCTCCACGTGGGGAGCCCGACGCGGGACTCAATCCCGGGTCTCTAGGATCGTGCCCTGGGCCAAAGGCAGGCATCAAACTGCTGTGCCACCCAGGGATCCCCTGATTAGTTTTCTTAGAAAACTCTCTGACCTCATTAAATGTGCAATTTTAAGGTGCAGAAGAGTTTGTGGTTTAGGCAAAGGCTGTTCCTCTTCTCCTCCCAAACCAGCAGACAGAATTTGGACTGGATTCAGAAAGCTCTGAGGCTCATGAGGTACAAATGAACTCCTATTGAATTTGAAATATAAACATTGATTTTTTTTTCCCCAGACATTTGTGTTGAGGAAAGGCTGAGAAGAAAAGGTAAGCTACATTTAAGTATTGAATTGTTTATATATGTACATGAGGTTCTTTTAAAAAAGATTGTATTTTTATTTATTTGAAAGAGAAAGAGGGGGTGGGGGGAGGAGCAGAGGGAAAAGGAGAGGCAGGGGAGGGAATCTCAAGCAGACACTGTGCTGAGTGCAGAGCCCTATGTGGGGGCTCGACATGGGGCTCAATCTCTGGGCCCTTAGGTCATGACCCTAAGGTCATGACTCTGGGCCCAAACCAAGATTTGCTCCCTTAACCAACTAAGCCACCCAGGTGCCCCATGTACTTGAGACCCTTTCTAAGAAGGACAATGATATATCTGCATAAAAACCTAGAAGCAGTCGTGTAAACTTGTTATTCAAAATTTTCTAGATTATTCTATGACTTTTCTGATGGCCTAATAGAAATCCCTATACTTACGGCTTAACTAAGCGAAACCTCAGTAGTTATTTTTATACATCCAGAAAAACAATCCTCCAAATCTTCTTCACTTCTAACTCTTCTTCACTTGGACGTGAAGCAAAAACGCGCATGAAAAGAAGTCCTGCGTATTTGTAATAGAATCCCTGGTTTGACAAAATGTTCGGTAATTGTCGAATCCAGCATATTGCTGTTGAAGAATGAAAAGGCATAACAGCACGACTAATGGTTAGCACAATGCGTAACATGTGACCTGGCATCCGACTGGTGTCTTGTCCACCTTGTGATGCTGGGTTAGCACAAGCAAAGTCTGAGGCAAAGATGAATACAATTAACTAAAATGATACAAATGTTGACCTTCTTCGTGTCACAGATTTTCTTGGTAGACACACAATTTTGTGTATTTCACGAGTCACCATTCCTAACAATATTCTCCTTGGATGGGTTAATGAGAGTGACACAATGTGATCTTTGGAAGCAAGCTGACGGGGTCTAGCGTTGATGGGCTTGTGACCCTGAGCGGGTGAGCTGATGTCTCCGAGCATCAGATTCGGATGATCACAGTTCCGAGGACGAGGGTCTGGTGCGGAAGACGGAGCAGGTGAGTGTGCGCATGCAGCGTCAGACTCCATTCCAGGCCTAACTACATGCACACGGCCACCCCAGAGCTCTCGGTCTCTCTCAGAAAGTCAGCATCTCTTTTTCTATTTTGCTTTGGGGCTTTTCAAGATAGGTGATTTTGGATGAATTTTAAAAATTGTTAGGGTGAAAAAAACCAAACCAAAACAAAACAAAAAATTGTTAAGGTTAAACACTTGGATGCCCTCCCAAGATGAACCACTGAGTGGTCATTATCCCAGATTTGTGATTTTTTAATAAATTGTGATAATAGAGCAGTTAGGAGTTAGGCTGTCTAGATTCCAATTTTACCACAAACACTTACAAGCTGTGAGACCTCAGGAACATTTGTCAACCACTATGAGCCTCAGATTTTCCATGATCAATAGGGTTGCTGTGGACTAAATGAATTCAAGCAAGTTGAGCTATTCAGGCCTGTATTTCACATAATGCTAAGAAATCCACCCTATCATTTATTCGTAGTTTCCCAATCTAGAGTCATTTCATCAGTCCAGGGCTCTTGCAGCCTGATGGGTCTTTTGAGAAGATGCGACGTCTATTTTCACTTTCATGTCTAGTTCCAGTGCAGGCTTGCTCACTAGAATTGGCACTCAGCAGATCAATTTAATTCCTGCATAATGACTCTTTTTGTGATTATATCTAGCTCCTTAGATTTCATCAACATTTTCTTCTTTCCATCCTTTTTGCCTTAAAATGCCTTGGTAGGGAGGGCACACGTAAGTTATGCCCAGTTAGATCTGATCTGCTGTCTGGTGGGAAAGCCCACCTTGTGGAAACAAGCATCGTCCTCACAAATGTGACGATGAATTAGCCGCCGCCGAGGTCTTCAAACTGCTCGCCAGCCGCGGTTGGCCCAGTGTCGTTCCAATCAGCTTCAGTTCCAGCCCCAGAGTCACATTCCTCAGTGCAAGCGTGACCTCAAATCCTATTTGCCTCCTCGAAGGTTTCTAGAGTATTTTTCCCACTGAGCCCTACATTTCCATGTCAATCAGTGCCTCACTTTCTAACACGTGGGGTTTAAAGTTTGTTCACTCTCCACTGGTACACTTTCTGTTTCTTATTTTATTATTTTATTTTCTTTTTTTAAAAGATTTTATTTTATTTAATCATGAGAGATACAGAGCAGGAGAGAGAGAGGCAGAGACACAGGCAGAGGGAGAAGCAGGCTCCATGCAAAGAGCCCGAAGTGGGACTCGATCCCGGGTCTCCAGGATCACGCCCTGGGCTGCAGGCGGCGCTAAACCGCTGCGCCACCGGGGCTGCCCTATTTTATTTTCTATTAATATTTTATTGCCTTTTCCCTTCTGACTTTGTAAGAGCTCACTGCACCCCAGCCCATCTCTGCAAGCTGCTGATGAGCTGATTATTTGGAAAGATGGGTCTAAACCTCCCCGTTGGCAATTTGAGTGGCTAAACAGAAATGCAATACATGCGTACACGCATAAAAAAGGCACCACGTTTCTGAAGATATTATCAAAGGGCTAGATGTGCGTGTGTGTATATGTGTGTGTGTTCCCTTTGTTGAGTGGAAAGGAAAATCACTATTGGTACCTATTTTCTCAAATAATTCAGATCTATGTTAGTGTCTGCATGATTTGGAGAGAGAGCCTCTGACCGCGATCCCCTGAAAGGCATCAGCTGTGCAGCCTGCAGCGTCCTAACTGGGTCTCATGTGGCTCCTGCACTTCACTGGGGCAGACTCTCTCAAGGCTGGGATTCCTAGAGCACAAGGGCAGGAGTGTGGCTGCAAAGCCGAGCTCGACAGCTGTCCTACGTTCATGAACTTTAACAATATGAACCTAACCCATCAGTTGTGTCTGTAACCTCTTTCTGGCAGTTATGAGCATATTCCCAGGACTGGGACGTCTTGCCTGTCCTTGCCTTCATGCATGCTCCTCTCTGCTTGGCGCATGCTTGCCTTGTCTCACGTTTACCTGTGCAATCCTGCAGCCTCTGGAAGCTCAGTGCCTGTGCGTTTTGAGAGGCCTGCCCCAACCCTAAAAACCAGAGGTGAGCCTGTCTATATATTTAGGTTATAAGGGTGATATGTGCATACACATTGCTGGCTGTCACTGCTCTATTAGCTGTTTGTTTTCTAATTTTGATAATCAAGCCCAAACGTGGGCACCTCCCTGCACTTCAGAATTAGGTCAGTTGGTCTGCTTGAAAAGAAAGGTGAGCAGCAGGTGAATGGCTTCCCAGACTCAGCCCATCTTGAAGAACTCACAATGTCCCATTTCTGTCTGAATGAACACATTTGCTTTCCCTGTCAAGAGGAAGTAGGAATTACCGCTGGATTAGGAACATGATACCTGCAGGGGACACTTCAGGGATCTACTATCAGTGATGCTCCGTGTATTAGTCAGAAAGTATTTTTTAAAAAGCAAATCAGCTATGGTCAAAAATATATAAGATACATATCACTATGTTTGCTGCTTTAAAAAGAATGACATGAAAAGAGAGCTACTAGGAAATCTTCAAAAATGTTAGACATCCATGGAAACGTAAAAGGCATCAGTATTTTCATCTAGTGCAAACATTTTTGTCAAGGATGGGCTGCTGACTTCTGAAGAAAAATTCTTTGAGCTGTGTTAACAATCATTGAACCACCAGATACAAAGTAGAAAAACTAAATTAATCCAGGCAGTTTACGCACAGCTTACATGCTCACACCTCAGGCTAGATTTCCAATGAAGGCATTCTCTGAGGAATTTCCCTTAGCCTTAAATTTATTTGTATTTTAATTTGCAGGCAGGCATGCACACCTCTGAACTATCACAGGTCTTTTCAGAGAACTACTTCAGATGTTTTATGGACTGAGTGGGTGTGAGCAAAATTTCTCAATTTATTAATGTTATAACTGCAGAGGCGGCCAGAAAATAATACTCGAGATGTTATTCCGCTGTCGACTTAGATGAATATTTTAGACCTGCTCAGAAATGAACATGCATGTACATAAAGCATTTTGCATATATTTCAAGTGATCTGTGGGATTCAAGAAGCTCCCAACTATGAGAGTTTTGAAATCAACAGTCACAAGTTAAGGAAGATCCTCCCTTTCAGAGACAAGATCCCAAGCCAGGGACTCTCCTGGATTCAGGCCTGGCTGCGATTCGCTTGCAACCAACAGAATGTGTAGGAGGGATGGGGCACGGCCAGGTCTTGAGACTGGATGCATCTGGAAGAAGTCAAATGCCACTTGATTTCACTTATATGAATAAATGGACACAAACCAGACACAGACTCCCAGAAAATGAGGCTAGACTGGTGGTTGCCAAAGGGGAGGTGCTGGGGCCTTGGTGACCTGGGTGATGGGGTTAAAGGGATGAGTCTTCCAATTCTAAATGACTGACAAGTAAAGCCTGGGGAGTATAGTCGATGACTCTGGAGGACTTGGCGTGCTGACCGACTGTAACTGCAGTGATGGTGGACGGCATTCCCGACGGCAGGATTGCTGAGTCATGAAGTTCTCTGGCTGCAACAAATACAATATTGTATGGTAGAGACACCTCAGTTCACAAGGGAAGTCTTGAGACATCTCCCACCTTGTGTGCTAGAACACGCGTGCTTGAGACTCTGAGAGCTGTGTGAGAAGGTGTAGAACCCAAGGCCATCGGGGTAAAGAGGTCAACCTTGGCAGAGGCTGTGAGGACTGGGATCTCACTTCTCTGGAACCCACATTGGGTAGAACAAGTAAGTAACCCTCCTCATCGAGTAGGTCTTCTTCTAGGCTGGATATGTGGACTCCACACTTCTGAATCATAGCTATTTGGTGTTTGTCTAACGCAGAGGTCACTGTGCTCAGAGTCCCAGGCTCCAGGCTCTTGAGTCCTTATGCCAGACCTAAGGACAGAACACGACTTCTCAGGGCTCCGGTCTTGAACACTCAGTCGCCTCCAGGATGTGAATCTTTGGAGCCGACAAATCTTGGGCAGACACACAGTGCTTCCCCTGTGCCCTTTGTCAATGTTTAATCCACAGAACCTATGAACAAGTGCCCTTCTTCTCCCTTTACACAACGAGGTTGGGGGTGTAAACAATCAAAATTAGAAAACATGTATTTTTCAATATATGTTTGCGCAATAATGCTCCTCAGAATGACAAGCCCTGTTGGAAAGCTGAAATCTGTAGGAAACAGAAATCCAGAAGCACAGAATTTGACAGCACTCAGCCTGTCATAGGATTTGAGAATATAGGCATTTTGATGTTCTCTCTATTCCTGGAGATGCAGATTCATGAAAATGGACTAAAATGAGCAAATCCAATCTACTGTTGATATTTGCTAATTAACAACCCTCAATTGTAATCTTTTTAAACTTAAGGTTTCAAAAGAAAAAGACATGATGTGGGCACTTGGGTGGCTCAGTGGTTGAGCATCTGCCTTTGGCTCAGGTCATGATCCCAGAGTCTTGGGATGGAGTCCCATATTAGACTCCCCACAGAGAGCCTGATTCTCCTTCTCTGCCTCTCATGAATAAATAAAATCTTAAAAAAAAGAAAAAGAAATGACATGATGTGATCATTAAAAGCAATACAGTTGGTTAAGTTAATTTTCAGAGGGCACATTCCCAAGATTTGGCGCATGGCCACCATATTTCTTCTGTGTTCCTCAGGATACGTTATACTCAGGCATGAAAACAAATTAGCTCTAAATCTTCGTGGTTCTCATGAAAAGCTTCATGATTGTTCATGGTAGATACAAAGCTCATGGCCAGTGGTTTGAGGAGTGGGAGTCACTGACTCCAGAGCCAGGCTCAAAGGGCTCTTCCATCCATCATTAAGGACACAGATCTCCAAATTTTGGTGAGAAATTTAAAGAAAGAACTTAAGAATTCTATGGGATGCTAAAAGAGCTGAGTTTAAAAGAAGATAGGAGATTTCTGGCCTTATCTTTTGCAACACCCAGATAAAATCTCAAACTTAACTATAAAAGAAGCTGCAAATAATAATAGCCTTTCTGTGCTCTTGGAAAAAGAAAAATGTAATGGAATTACAATGTCTTATGAAACTTTGTTGAAAGCTAAATTGTAACAATTTTATTTATTATTATTTTTTGTTACATATATTCTCCTTTGGGCATCTGATGCATCTAAGTTTAACTGCAATATTTGTTTTCAGATCTTTCATGATATGAATAGCCTGTTATGCTGAGGATTAGCGACAACCTAGAGTAAAAAAACAGGATTTATTGAAAGTATAGGAAGTATGTTTCAAAATACTAGAAGGATACACTTTGGTTCAAATTTTTAAAAAAGTCACACCATTTTGTATTTTTTTGACCAAGGAAGGATATAAAGAGAAAAAAATGAAGAGTAATTTATCATATCAAAAATATGATAGATTTGGCTAATGCTAAGTGAAAAAATTAGCACAAAAACAGCTTATTGTCACCCATGATATATAAATTCTGTGCTCTAAGAATGTATGACTTATAGTGTTCTAGCATCTTATTTGCAGTATGGAAGTGATAATGCAAATTTATCTTCTGGTTCCAACTGCATTTAATTATTTTTAGTACCGTTATTTCCCCAGTGAATCTAAGTAATTATTGATTGGTCTGCTTGAAATGACTGAGCAACAAGCACTCTGGATGGTTCCTCATGTATGTGATCCTCCCTTCATCAAAATTATTAATGTCTGCCTTCCCTCCAGAAATACACTTGGCTCTTGTTTCTTCTTAGCACGGTTCTTTTAACAGAGGTTTACTGTTACCTGGAATTTTTTTTTTCTTTACAAATTTTATTTATTTTCTTTTTGGGAGAGAGAGAGGAGAGAGAGAGAGAGAACACGAACTGAAAGAGGCAGAGAGAGAAGCAGACTCTTCACTGAGCAAGGTGCCCGACATGGGACTCGATCCCAGGACCCTGAGATCATGACCTGAGCAGAAGGTAGACCCCACTGAGCCCTCCAGACACATCCATCTGGAATTTATATGACATCTAAACAAATGACGAAAAACAGAAATTAGTCAGCCACCACAAATCATCCAGCTTTTCCTAAATAGCCCCTATTGAAATGATCATCATTCAGATAACAATGTAATCTGGGCAAAATATTCAGGAAACAATAATTCTAGGAGGAGAGACTTCAAGCAGACAGTGACGGGGGCGGGGGGGTGCAGGGGTGAGCCCGAAGGAGGGGAATTTCACTTGTTTGTTTTGTGGCTTTAACTGATAGACTGAAGACACTCAGCAGGCCAGGGGTCAATGGGGTTGGGGGGGCAGGTAGCTGTATGCAGAATACAGAGCTACAGTCATTCCAGCTCTAGGGATCAGAGGATGCAGTTGGGCTTCTTGGCTCTTTGGAAACCAATGAGAAAAGTAAGATTTATGGTTTTAAAACTTTTTACCTGAGGCACCTGGGTGACACAGTGGTTGAACATGTCTTGGGCTCAGGGCTTGATCCTGGAGACCCGGGATTGAGTCCCACATCAGGCTCCCACAGGGAGCCTGCTTCTTCCTCTGCCTGTGTCACTGCCTCTCTCTCTCTTTGTTTCTCATGAATAAATAAATAAGATATTTAAAAAATAAAAAAAAAAGATTTTTTGCCAAAAACAACATCACAACCTGGGTTGGGTGTGAGATTTGGGGGGTTGGGGAGTTCGCTGTATGAGCTACATATAATAATCAATAGATGGAAGTGATTATTGTAATTATTAGTATTATGTTATGGGTTCTATTTGTCCTATTACCAGGCACCAACCAGGCACTTACAGACACTGGAGAGAGAAAAGATGTGTATATAAGTTTTATCACACAACAGGGCTTGAATGGCATGACCATTTTTGTTTAAAAGTTCATTACAGCACCAAAAGTAGACCCAGAAAGTCACAAAACACAAATGTTCAGCTCAGTGAGTATTAATTAGTCTGTGAACGCTGCTGCACCCCCGCCTGTCAAGACCAGATCCGCGGGCACCACAGAGACCCTCCTGCCAAAATAGCTGTTACCTGACTTTTACGGGCAAAACTGCCTTGTGCTTTTTCTTTTTTTCTAAGTTCATTTTATGTCTTTTAAGTCTCTTTTATTTGACACAGTCTCTGTTCGACCATTCTTCTCTATTGAAGAATCCAGAGTATTTGACCTGTAGAATTTTGCAGAGAAACCACCTCTGCATTCTCTACAAATTGGAAGCTAGCCTCATATTTGATCCCTTTTTGCCAAATTATTGTTTTCTTTTGTTGGGAGGCCTGTCGTGTCTGGCTAGCGGCTGTTGAAGTGCAATGCCTAGATCCATCATTCCATCTGAGGTTGATAAATGCTGATATCCTAACTTTCTCAGTTATTAGCAAATGTGAAGAGAAAATTCCACTAATCTGTTATTTGCTCACCCACTGGTAGTGCGCTTGTGTAGGAAAGAGAACAAATGCTTGATTCCTTCCCTTTCTTCACCAGTTTTCGAGAGAAATAATTAGTTCTTAATAATATCTCAAATTAGTCTTTAAAAATATTAACAATTTATCCATTAAACCTGTTTGATGGGCCTCAAAGAATTTTAATTATTATCCCTTTTGAGGATTAAATTATTCCAACTTTGCCAGTGGGTTCTTCAAGGTATGAATTCATTATTGCACGTTGACTCCCGGGTGACACACAGAAGGAGGAAAATTGGCATTGGAATTTATTTTTGAAAAAGAAACAAGTGTCATGTGAATCATCAAAATACCCTGTTAACTGTTTCTACTATGTGGTGTGTGTGCATGTGTGTGCACGCACACATTTTCGTGGGTCCGTTTGAGCACATATACTTGCGTGTGGGTTTTGTGTAAGGGAGGAACTCCGGGGCACTCTTCCCACAATGATGCACCACATGACCTCAGAGAGCTTTGTTAGCATTTCCTTCCCTTGTGCTTTAAAAATTCATTCCATTTTCTTCTGACCTAAACCATCACTACTAAAAACAACTGGTAATTTATTTTTTTTCCTTTATAAATAATCAGCTATGTCAGCTAGTGACATAAAAACAATTATTTTACATTCTAGCACATTGTAGTTAGTAGTGATTTCCTGAGTTACTCTTATCAAGCACATGGTGTGCTCAGACTATATATACATTCAATATTTGTAAGAAAACCTTAAAACGTTTCGTTTAGTTCTAGTCTGTTCTATTTCATTTTTTTTCTTCAGGGACTCCCATTATCCATATGTTGGATATATTTTCCTGTCTTTATTTTTATCAGTTTCTCTCAAATCATTTTTTTAAAAATCTTTTTCTTGCTTTCTCTTTAGTTTTGGTCCCTCTTATCTCCTATTCTTCTGAAGGCATGATGAGCTATGTTTATGTTTTTTATTATTTGTAATGTGTCTTTGATTTGTTCTGAAACAAGAATTGTGGTCTGGATGTGTTCCCTGGGTATGCCTCCCTGGTATGCTTCTATTTTCTGAATTCTTTTTTTCTTGCAATAATCGGATACTGTATTTAATTTTTGTGTTGTCATTTTCGTTTGCAATTTACTTTTCTGAAAGTCTAGGAAAAGCTGTGATTTGGAGTAACTCTCCTCACAGAGCTCCCTCTTCTGTTTCCTTGTGATATGAAGAGACGTGGTGTCCTGCCCAGGGACTCCATCACTGCTCTGTCCCTGGTTTTCCCCGAGCTTCTGTTTCCATCATTTCCTTCCCACACCAGCAATACAATCCCACCCCCAACATCTCAGTCTCCCAGACCTCAGCCCCTGGGCTGGAAAGGAGCTGATGGAGTCACTCCCTCCCCAGAGAGGCAGCACTCCTACCCCCCTGTTCTGGCTGACTTTCCTGGACTGACTGGTGGAAACTTCTAGAACTGGCCTGCAGGAAGCCTGGGGTCTCAGGATCTCAGGACCCCCAGATGCCCTGTGGTTCCCATGGGCTTGTCTCCTGCAGATGCAGAGACTATGCTACCTTTGTAGCATTGGTGTTCGTACTTTGGAGCTTGTGGCCAGCTCTGTCATAACTGCTATCCATTTTTTAAATATTTCTTTTTAAGGGACTCCTGGGTGACTCAGTGGTTGTGCATCTGCCTTTGGCTCAGGTCGTGATTCCAGGGTCCTGGGATCAAGTCTCACATTGGGCTCCCTGCAGGAATCCTGCTTCTCCCCCTGCCTGTGTCTTGCCTCTCTCTTTTTATCTCTCATAAATAAATAAAATATTTAAAAAAATATTTCTTTTTAGGATTTTTCTGTATTTATTTCAGAGGGAGAGAGAGAGAGAGAGAGGGAAAGCAGGAGCAGAGGGAGAGAGAAAAGCAGACACTCCACTGAGCAGGGAGCCCAATGCAGGACTCGATCCTAGGACCCTGAGATCACGGCCTGAGCCAAAGGCAGACGTTTAATCAACGGAGCCACCTAGGTACTCCATTTGTTTTATTTCCAATGCCCAAATGTCTTATCTAGATATTCTGTGAGATGTAAAATCCTCCTGTCACCATCTTCTGTCTTGTAAGTGTATTACTAATAATTAGCAAATACCTGGCATAGTGCTTGGCTTATAAAGACTTAATGAAATACTTATTAAATCCACAGTTTAATTGATATATGAATTCTATCATATACAAATAGATGTTTAAGTATTTGGTTTCAGTACTTTATCATTTCCAGTACCTAAATAAGAGGTGGTGAGTCTTACCTTCTCAGATTGATGTATCTAAGATGACTATGCAATTTGTCCTCCAAACCAAACCTATTTAAGTGTGAAAGGAAATATTTTTAGTAATCATGCTGGCTTAACAGATGGAAATAAAAAATAGGCGTCCATGGTCCTCATTTATACATTAGGCTGTTTATAATGGTCCCCTATTTACACATAAATAAGCACTTCACCTGTTCCGAGAGGGTGATACATCTTTCCAAAATCACAACCATCACCTTCCCACATTTGCTGCTTTGAAATCTTGTCTAAAAAAACTGTAACAAAATCGTTCAAAAAATATGCATTAAATTCAGAAGTACAGGAAACAATGAATTTCCAAGTGTGATCATAAGATATCTTAATAGACATAGATTATATTAAATTTCAAGATTTAAATTTAATTTCAAGTTCTGTAACATTGAAGAGTAAATATTGAAGGAAATACTATAAAAGAAATACATCAACCTGAAAAAGAATAAGAAATGGCTCCTATGAATAGTGCCTCTTGTTGCTGGGATACCTTGGGCAAAGTGGAGTTAAGACAAGACTGGCAAAGACTGTATACTTATAATTCTGTGAAAGAGCTAATTGTGCTCTGATGTCTATGTTATCGACAAAGAAATGCCTAGTGGAGCTGCAGTACAACAAATGCCTGTACTGATCAATTGATTAGCATAAATGTTGTAGATGTTGTTGACTATGCAAAAACATACAGCATCAAAAATCAGTATGGCATCTGGAGTGCCTGTCGCCTCATAGAAACATTTATGTTCTTCTAACCATGTTTCTGTACTCATTAGCTCAGAAAAGCTACTGTTATATGCTTAGGTTTTAGCTCTAAGGAAATATTTAATACTTGGTAACAATGCATTTTAACGACTAGTTTTCAGGGAATATAATTTAAATTTGCCTGTATATTTTAATGGTAAAAATCCTACCTTTATTTAAAGTCCTAGGATCCTGAGTGTTAATTTAGAGCAAGATACTTATGATTTATGTGAAATGGGAAATCCTCTCTAGAATTTATAATAATAGCTACTGCCTCGACATCTAGGTTTTCTTGGAGTTAAAATCTAGACAAATATTAGAATAGTAGGCCATCCCTGATTTTTATCTTAGATATTATTCCATAATATATTTTTCCTTTTTATCTTAGACTACTTAGGTATTCTTTCAGAGTCTATTTTTCTGGATAATAATTAGGCCCTCTTTTTCTTACAGGAAAAAGAGAAGAACATACCTTACTGGCATAATTATGTCAAAATTTCCATGATTACAAGAATTTTAAAAAGATGGGGTTTCCTGGACCCTGACACTTTCCCCCTTGGTAAACGTAGCTGCATTCAATCTGACTCCCTTCGTCTGACAGCCCTGGAGTACAGGTGGCTGCTGCGCCTTTGCTTTGCCCTTTCCAGTGTCACTAGACCAAAACTCAGTGCTTTGCTTTTTATTCATCCTACTGACATAGTCAAATGCTCCCTGATGCGCTCCTGAGTGGGATCAAAATGCTGTGGCGCTCAGCCAGGAGCAAGCCACCTGCACGTGGGCACTCTGCCCCCTCATGCCCACAGACAGCCTACCACTGTTCAGGGATTTCTGACCATGTTCGCAAGCCACCCATGTCCTGTGGGTGGGGGTGTCTAAGGGTATCTAGAAGGAGATGTCTTATGGAAAACAACATGTCAAAACTCACGAATGATTCTCTGAACCACCTTTCAGGGAATGCTCAGCATCAATGGGTCTGAGCTCCTTAAAATGGATTTAAGATTGCTTCTACCGACAGAGGTCCATTGTTCACCTTGTAGCCAAATGCTGTAGGGACTTCATTTGAGCTCAGGATTTCAGGGAATGGCTTGATAAGAAAGTGGGTTAGAAAGATGGTCTCAGGGAAGAGCTGCCACGTAATTTCCCAGCTTTCCATGGCCACTCTCAGGATGTAAGCTTTCCACAGCTCAAAAGTGAAGTAATTTGTTTGAACCAAATGTTTAGAACCTTGAACTTGAAAACTTAGTGCATATATCCTTTTTCTCTTCGATGAAAGAAAAACACTGTTCTGTTCAGATAGCGTTTTTACCAGAAAATCTCTGAAATAAGAAAAATTACTAAATGGACATCACACTTAAACTATACTATGTAAGAGGACTATTGTGGCGTCAGCAAGAGCAATCTAAGCAATTAAAAAGTATTAAATTTAGAGATGCCGTTTTAAGCTCCGTGTACCCAAGAACTCAATCAAAGCAGTGGCCCTGCTGGAAAAAAATGTCAAGGAGAGCATGCAGGGCACTTGGCACCCAGGCAAGGCTCTGCTGATGACAAAGCTGCATTATCACTCAATACACTTCAGTTCTCCATTTTTGAGGTAGGAATTCCAGTTCCTTCTGACCTCCTCACAGAAACACAGAATGTTTCTACATATCAGATGAAATCAAAGTATGTCATGTGTTTAAACAGGTGATGGGGATGAAGGAGGGAGCTTGTTGTGGTGAGCAGGGGGTGACATAGTGTTGAATCACTACACTGTACACCTGACACTAACATGACACTGGATTTAACTATCTGGAATTTAAATAAAGTCTTAAAAAAGAAACCTAATGAAACAACAGCAACAACAGCAACAACCCAAAAGTATGTCATCGGGAAATGCTCACAATAAGTAAGAAAAAAAGGTAGGATATAAAATGATAAAATTGTATTTACAAAGCAAATTCAATCTTTTTTTTAAATTTTTTTTATTTATTTATGATAGTCACAGAGAGAGAGAGAGAGAGAATGAGGCAGAGACACAGGCAGAGGGAGAAGCAGGCTCCATGTACCAGGAGCCCGACGTGGGATTCGATCCCAGGTCTCCAGGATCACGCCTTGGGCCAAAGGCAGGCGCCAAACCGCTGCGCCACCCAGGGATCCCCAGCAAATTCAATCTTATAGAAATAGAAGGTATATATCTGAAAATCTGCATTTAAGTAAGAGCAAATATATGAGTGACATTTATTTTTTGTTTGTACATGTCAATATTACTGAAATCACCCTTGAAATCAAATGTTTAGTCATGATGCTGCTAAGACTGTATTTTAAAAGTTAGAAGTATTATGTGAAGGGAAATGCATTGTTACCATGAGGCAAGAAGTAGATTATAGTGAAAGTACAAGATTTAACCTCATGTACATTGGTTCAAATCCTAGGTCCGTCCTGTCTTCACCGTGTGCCCTGGAACTCCTCTCAACCAGTTTCATCATCTACAAAATGGCAACAAAAATGTTGATTCATTGATTATTAATCCATTACTGTAAACAATAATCAATAGATTGATAATCCCCAAGTACTATTCTTTACTAGTTTTATGTCTCAGATTTCCAAGGAAGGATTCAATTTCAACACAGAAGTGCCAAACCCATTTCAATGAAATGTAGTTAAGAAAACAGATGCTTTCTCTCATTGATTTGGTTGAATTTACTATGTGAGTCCTTTTGTCTACGCAATGATATTTTAAATGTTGTTTACCTGATATAATACTTAATGTTGTTCTCTGAGATGCGGGTGATGTTGTTCTCGCCCATGCAGGTATAGGAAAACAAAATTGAATGAGACACCGTATGTAACATATCTGACTTGAAGCAGGCACTCTTGTTACAGAGGAAGGATCAAGACAGATCTCGACAATTCACGGAGGTGATCCCACCAAGGGTCGCCCGAAATGCCCATCTCAGCCCGACTCAGCAATCAGGTAGGAAACGGCCAGATCCAGGAGCTACTCAGGCAACTTGCCAAGTGTATCTGCACTGAGTAAAGAAAGAACTTCCTAGATTTTCTTTCAATGCTTTAGTGCAGTGTCCACACGGGCTTATAAAACATCCCTAAAGAAGGTAAATCTTTATTAATTATGAAATGATTTTCTCCTTTTCAGTTCAATGAGGACATAGACTTCAGAGATGTACAGTAAACGATCTTTGGAAATACCTAATGCAAGCTACCTTTCCCAGCAATAATAGCTTTATCAAAATTTGCCTGAAAGTGGAGCCTGAATTCTGTAAAATGAAAGCACATTATGAAAAAAGGTACTTGCCTAACACTACCTACTATCTACTGCTCTTGTTTTCCTCTGGAGATAAAACATAAAAGTGTCTGATGGGCTATTGTACGCTCGTTCAATTATGAAAGCGTTAAAATCAGAATGCGGAGAACCAGCGTGCAATCCCTGATCGTCCGCCCTCACGTGCCCACCACATGCTGGGCCCCTGCAAACTCAGCAATTCTCAGAAGGTCCTACCTCCCTCTTCTGTTTTTGAGTTTGCCTAAAAAGCCCAACAACTAAACTCTGAAATTGAAATCCAGCCTATAGTTTACATGAGCTTGGCTCTCTTTCCAATAGAACAGCCTCAAAGATGGGGAAACTTTCTCAGTGCACTAGGTTTTCCTATCCATAGCCATCCTTGGAAAATACACTGTGGACGATGGAAAGTAGAGACTCGGTGTTCTTATCTGCTCTTCATCGCCTTCGATGACTGTTTGCTTAAATGCATCCCATTAAATGACGTTTCAACAGAGTTATGATAAAATGGACTGATGTCCATTCAATAGCATAACCAAATCCACGTCCTTAAAATTAACCGAATGAGCCTTCTACCTGTCCATCTGGTCCATCTACCTGTCCATTTACTTAAAGGGGATGGAGCACAGTTGAAAAAATGAGTCAGGCTGAAGGTCCTGCCATCCTTCCTTTACTGCTCTCTCCTCCCCAGCATGCGTGAATGGGTTTAGTTCAACCAGACCAAATATTTGCAGTGTGCCTTACATCCCCTCCATGGTATGCTAGATGCTGAAGGGGATTCAAGGATGAGGGGGTCTCAGGACCTCGCCTCATCGATTTATGAGGATTAGAGAAAAACAGAAATATCAGAATATGACTGTAAGAAAATTACTGTGTAAGAAGTGTATGGAGACGTCAGTCAGGATCCAGAAGGAGAGAAGCCAACTCTGTTAAGGATAAGAACATTCGGGGGATCCCTGGGTGGCTCAGTGGTTTGGCGCCTGCCTTTGGCCCAGGGCGTGATCCTGGAGTCCCGGGATCGAGTTCCACGTCAGGCTCCCGGCATGGAGCCTGCTTCTCCCTCCTCCTCTCTCTCTCTCTCTCTCTCTCTCTCTCTCTCTCTCCCCCCTTCTATGTCTATCATGAATAAATAAATAAAAATAAATCTTTTAAAAAAAAAAGAATAAGAACATTCAGGCAGCCTGGGTGGCTCAGCAGTTCAGAGTCTGCCTTCAGCCCAGGGCTTGATCCTGGAGACCCAGGATCGAGTCCCGTGCCAGGCTCCCTGCATGGAGCCTGCTTCTCCCTCTGCCTGTGTCTCTGCCTCTCTCTCTCTCTCTGTGTCTCATGAATAAATAAATAACATCTTTAAGAAAAGGTCCTGAAACTGTGTGGTACAGATGCTTTGCTGAGGCTGAACACACCGGCCACAGGTGAACATCTTGGGAACAGGACCAGGGAGGAGTGTTGGGACACAGGGCAGTGGCGTCCAGGACCTTTGATAGCATGATGGAAAACAAGAATAAAAACTTCTATCTCAGAGATATAGGAGAGCCTCTTACAGTTCTGTTCCCAGGGCACCGACAGTGACAGCCAGCCCTGGCGAGGGCCTGCAGTGACGCCCATCACCCATGTCTGCACATTTCTGTAGCTCCCGTCCATCCCAGACACTTGGTCTGTGAGGCCAGCAGAGCACGGAAGGTGGACGCACACCTTCCAAGCACTGGCTGCACAAAATGCTGCGGCTCCTGTCTTGTCCTTCCATCCCTCTGTCCCCCTTTCCTATCACCCGTTCTCAGGGAAGCCATGCCACGAGCAGTCCTACAGGGGATACGTGGAGAAGAACTGAACATTCCCGCCAGTGACTACAGGAATGAGTGTGGAAACAGGTTCTCCCTCTACAGCCAGGGAGTCCCACCCACTGCCCCGCTCAGCAGCCACAAGACAGACCCCGAGCCCAACCTTGGAGCATCTTCCTCCAGGCCCATGACCTCAGACATGCTGTTGGTACCAAGGCTGCCGTGTTTAAGGCAGCACGTTTGGGACTATTTGTTATGCAGCTGTAGACAGCTACTACAGTTACTGCTGGGCTTGGTGATGGCATCTTAGTCACATGGCAATAAAATCCAGGTACGTTAGAATTTAGTAACTTATTGTTACTCCTGCCATGTGCTTTTTAGGTATTTCCTCATTAAGTGACCCAGGTATTCCTTAAAGTGCAGTACCACTTGTATTTTTATTTTATAGAAACTTAAACCACCAAGCAGCCTGGTCTAGAGCTAGTACGTGATGAGCCAAAATCCAAACCCTAACTTGTTTACACAAGTAAATGTTGGTTGAACGACTCCACAAACATGTGGGTACACACTTCATGTGCTCTTCTAAGGTCCTGCTAATTCGTTTCTCTTGCCTTTAGGAAAATTTAGAAAGATTCTGAATTAATCCTATGAACATTTTTTTTTTTTTGTAGTTCCTCCATAAATGGAATCAAAGAAAGATTTTCAAGTAAATTCATGGTTTGGCATACTTCACTGGCTCAAATGTAGTTAAAGATTTCACAGTGCAAATTTTTGCAAAAACCATCTTTAAAGTACCTTCTCAGGCCCTTTATGTAGGAGTAATTTCTGGGAAGTGCTTGCTTATGACCTCTTTTGAAGTTTCAAGTGATAACAACAACAACAACAAAAAAAACATAGAAAAACAACTCCAGGAGAAAGTTTGAACTCCTGAAATAGGAGTCATTTTTACACAGTTAAAAGAAGTTTTCATGTGAGATCCAAGCAAAGGTCAAATAAACAGTCAAATGGAGGAATTGGAGGGGGTGGAGAGGAGCAGCAAGCAAGTAACAGCAGCATTTAAAGAACTCAACAAATAAACATGCAGCTAAAAATACTGAGATCAACATTAATACTTAGTGTAAAACCCCAACAACAAATTGTCTTAAAGATATATTTTAAGAGGCGATGGAGCACAGATGCCCAAACTAGCTAGCCTGCCTGGGTTTAGGTCACAACCCCACACTTAATGGAACAAGTGACTTTAGGAAGTTACTTGCCCCGAGCTCATCTTGAAAAGAGGTTAATAATTGTGCTTAACTCACAGGGTTGTTGTGAAATTAAATGAGACAAAATACGCATGGTGTTCTCAAGAGTGACTAGGATGGATTATCTGTTCCGTATCTATCCCGATGGGTACGGGGAGTTAGTGGGTGGCATTTTCAGGACAACCCTGCTGCTTCTTACCTCCAGTAACATGTGTAACCCATGTATGTTTGTGACGCTTGATGATGCTTACAGGCAAATTCTGGTATCATACATGCAGCCAAAGCTTGAAAGAGATGCATTTTTTTAATGTCAAAGATTTTATTTAAATCATTAATTAGGGGATCCCGGGATGGCTCAGTGGTTTGGCGCCTGCCTTTGGCCCAGGGCGCGATCCTGGAGTCCCGGGTTTGAGTCCCGCGTCCGGCTCCCGGCATGAAGCCTGCTTGTGTCTTTGCCTCTCTCTCTCTCTCTGTGTCTATCATGAATAAATAAATAAATAAATAAATCTTTAAAAAATAATTCATTAATTAGTAGGAACCGATGATGTATCACCAGATAGAAGGGAATTTCAAAATAATAATAATAATAATAATAAATAATTCAAAATAATAATAATAATAATAAAAAATAATTCATTAATTAGCAGGAACCAATGATGTATCACCAGATAGAAGGGAATTTCAAGTCACCACACATATGGAGTCAAATAAGGGATGACAAAATGAATTACAGACTGATCAAAAACGTGTCGATATCCATAGGACAATAACAGATGACAGACTTCTTCACATAAATTACATTTTAATGGACAAGAATAATTTGTGTTACTCGTAGTTTTCTACAAAATTGTAAAATTTTGTACACAGTCATACAAAATTTCTACACAGTCATAAAATAGCTCCAAGACAATGAAACACTTGTAAGCTGAAAACTATAGGACACTGGTGGAAGAAACTGAAAATAAATGGAAAGAGATGCCAATATGAATATTCCTTTGATCTGTTTTAAGCAGAGTTCTCCCTCTCTCCTATAGTTTTTCCATCAGCATTTCTCTGCAGAAATTTTGGCTAATGAGGAATATCCATTTTTAACTTGAAAATAAATGTCTATCCTTTAAAAAAAATCAGAGATCACTGGACTGGAATCTTTTAATTAATGTAAATAGTATTGTGTTCATAGTTGAAGCACACAATACAGTGAGGCTCAAACATTTCTATTAGGAAACACCTTTTGAAGTACCATCCAGTGCAAAGGAGCTTACAAAACTCAATGGTTCTCCAGTGGATAATGAAAAACTTAACATATATGTGGGAGGGAGGGAGGGAGGCAACTGTTGAAGTCCAGTGGGGAGAAACTTTCTGAAAATGGAGTCATTCAGAAAGAAGAATACAATTAGTGAGCTTTTACCAAGCAGACACCACATGCCAAATACTGTGTTAAGAACTTTATTATTGATGTTTAACTGTACAAAAACCGTAGGGTAAGTATTAACATAATTTTTCATCTACATATGAAATAGTTGAGGCTTAGAGAGAGTGATGTGTGTCAGTGGCTAAGTTTTGCTGTAGTTACTACTTGAACACGGATGTCACCAAAGCCACTGAAACAATGCACAAGTCTTCCTCTAAGAGCATGGACTACTGCATTAGGCTCACAGGTGTGAGGGGTGGGGAGGCCACTGGAGAGTAAGTGGGACTCTGAAAGACCAGAGTATAGGAATGATGGAAAGAAAGAAGTCTTGGGGTCGGGCTGACTGTTCCTAAGGTCACTGAATGACGAAAGGAAAAGATGAATGAGAAATAGTACACCACCTCCTATGCTTTGATTTCTACGACTGAAGTGTCAATAGCCAGCACCAGGTGAGGGACTCTGTGCCCATGGCACCATGTTAAGTATTTCACATACATATCTCCAAACATCCTACACTACCCAGCAGGGAGGTATCAAAGGTCACCTCACTTTGAAAAGTGAAGGAACTAAGATTTCAAGACTGTGGATACTACCCCCAGCTGCACAGCCAGTGAGGAAGTCTGGGCTGACGCTGGGTCTATGGGAATGCAGGTCCCGTCTAGTCAACCCCCCAGCTGTGTTCATGCCATTATTTTATATTCATGCATTCTTTTGAGTCTCATGACAGCCTTATAAAAGTGACTAAAGTAAAAACTGAAACTTAGAAATGTTATGGGACAATCCCAGGTCATACAGCCAATAGTCAATCCCACACTGATCATTTTGATGGCTAAAGGGATATGAAACATTGAACTAAAAATCAAGTACTTTCAAAGCAAATAATTTCCCAGGAAAATGTCTCAGTCCTGCTTTGCTGAAAGATTATTCCTAATTACAGACCAAATAAAATATTCTTTTGGAATGTCTGCAGTTGTTTGTTTCTCACTAAGATCATTTTTATTTATCATTTGAGAGCTTGCAGGTACTGCTCATTGCTGTTCATTGTTCCATTGAAGAGTAGCATCTATGAATTATAGAATTAATCAGCATTTTGTTGTGTGTTATTCCAAAAGAAAAAAAAATAATCAAAAAGCATGCATAGCAAATTATAATGCCTTTTTCAAACTGATTTAATATTAATTGCATTAATGATTTCTATGTAAGGGCCTATAAAAGGCTATTTTGGCTTTGCATGGGTTTATAGTGCCTATCAAACGTTGATCGATGTAACATGAATACAAAATTGACTCTTGAATGCAAGACCTGGCATTAGTCCTAACGAAGGTATTCAGGAAGAATGAAAATAAGGACATGAAACATCACTCCCCAACATGAGAAGATTTGGTTGATATCAGCAGGGGTAGGTCCACAGTAGGAGAAGGCAGATGGCATTCGCTTCTTGCTCATTGTGGTGAGGATTCTCCTTGTGCCCACTGAATGGATATTTCTTTCTTTTTCTGGGCGTGAAAGAATGAGGAAGTCTGAAGGGCACACTCTGCCATCATTGATGGACCAGTCCATCCAGAATCACTTTCTTCCCCAGGAGAATGGCTGTGGTTGGCACTCTTGGCTAACAGCAGTGAGTGTGACCACAGATCCATCCAGACGCTTGATTTCCTTGATTTCAACTTCGCTACCAGGGTAATGTTTTTCCCTTTGCTTGTTTTTACAGTTGAATTCAAATTTTAAAACACATTACATGATGAGCACATATATTACAGCATACAACTTTAAAGTCAATTAAAGAATATCAGAGGAATGTCTGCAACAAAAGTGACGACAAACGGACTCTCTGTATAAGTTAATATGATCACATTCCAAGTGTCTTTGAGAAATGTAATGTGTTCACGTTGTCTTTCCCCTTCCTACAACCATGACACACATAATAGATTTTATTTTTCTACCCATTTTCCTTTTGGCCTGGGTAGTGACTCCCAAACATCTAATGTTGGCCATTTGCTGTCCCTGCTCTAGGCCATGCTAACACGTGATGGGCAAAGATGTAACTGGCCTGACGTAATTGCAAAGCAAGCCTTTGGGTTGAGAAGTCCTCAGATAAAAACCAGATTATCAGTGAAGTTTGGGAATTGCATTGAATTGATCATTTTTCACGTCAACTCAGTAGTTCTTTTCTTTATACCAAATGAAGGAAGTCTCCCTCCTGTTGAATCACAGTTACAGACAGATGGACAGACAGACAGGGCATCCAAGCTGGCTACATCAAACCTCCTGCAAAGTGTGGATATTGCACATCCTAGAGGCTTTACTGATGAGGTTTCCAGTGCTTGCTGCTGGGGCTGCGGGGATATTTGAGAAGCAGTATTGTCCACAGAAATCAATTTAAAATGATCAATATTAAAAACAAGTACATTTACAAAGTGTAGGGCTTCGTAATAATTGCCTGGAGCAAGATGGACTTTGAGAAATCACCTGGCAAGCATTCAAACTATTACTCCTGCTGGACTAGTTGAGGAAAATTAAGCCTAATGGCAATAAAAACAGGTACTGATATCAGAAATGCTAAATTAAAAAAATACATTATTTAGCTTAATCTAAAAGGGTACATTCAACCTTTTAAGCAATTTTAGCATTTTTTCTCTTTAATTTCCTGAGTTATGAAAGCTCCTGAAAGTGATGGCCTTCATCTCGTTGTTTGAGAGTCACGATTCTGGGGTTTGGGTTGAGCGAGTGTGAGCCATTCCCTATGAATAATTCTGCATCTTTGAGGGCTTATCTCCCATAAGTGCTCGTGGAGCTGGAATTGGTATGAGCAGCTGATAAGAACGAAATCAGAAAGAGAAATCTGACAAGGGAAATCTCAGTTTTGAGCAAATGCATGATCTGCTGTGTCCCTACAGTTCCTGGTACGAGAAAAGTGCACTGGTTTCTTCCTCTCTGTGTTAATTGAGGAAGTACCTAGCACTGGCAGGCATGAGTACTGACTCTGGACAACACCCTGGATCCTAATGTCTCTTCATAACTATGGTTTTAGGCAAATTATCCACCTCTTCTGATCTTCAGTATTCTCATTTTTGAAGTGGCAGGAATAATGACACGGTCCTGGGGAGGCTGATAGGGGCTTAGATGAGGTTAGTAGAGGGAGTACTTCACACTCAGGGAGGGGAGGCTAGTTTCTGCTACCAGTAAGCATCATGTAAAACATGCACCAGGCTCCTCAGCCAGACTCTGGCATTCATCTGGTTTGTGCCTTGTCTGCACATTTGATCCCTCCTCTGGTCATAACTCATCCCTAAGGGAGCAATAGCATACGTGCCCTGGTCCCTCTGCTGCAGGAACAGCACCTTCTTTCTCTCCCCACTCATATGAGCAGCATGTGGCTCTGGGTGTGCAGCCTACTAGCTCGGGGACCAGGACCCAGGTAAGCATATGGATAGAACCATCTAGAAGAGAGATGTGGATCCTGGACATAACCAAGTTCACCAAAGAAAAAGAAAATGGTTTATTTCCTTATGCTATAACAACAACCCGAACGAAATCCAAAGCTAATGTGGCAAATGTTAATTTATTTTTTGTTCAGACTTAGTAGCCACCTGAGGTGTCAGAGGGCTTTGATTGACCTCTTTTTTTTTTTTAATATGATATCCAGGCTGATGAAACATCCACATTTGGAACTTCATCTGTTAGCACATGCAGAGTCAAGGAACTGTCATCACAGAGAAGTCACAGCAGATACTAGGGCTCCCATTTCATTCACAGGGGCAGGGCACGTGTCCCTCGCTTCATGGCCAGGGGCCCAGTAGTCCCATCCTACTATTTGTCTCAAATATTAGTGAGCAGAACCGATGAGAACAAAACTGTAAACCAATATAATAGACTGTGAACTCCTGACAGCATAAAATGTATTTCATGAATCTTCATATTCACCTCGTCTAATGAAAACCTTGCCCATCGTAACGATACAGTAAATGCATTTGTAATGAGCAAATAAATGGTCTCATATATCGTATTATAAAACTGAATCCCAATGTTGATTATGCTAATAGATGCAATACATAATGCTAATAGAACTAACAGTCCCTGAGAAGTAATTTACCTAGAATGTTTATTCACACAGTGCTTTTGTTTTTAATGTTTTTTGATTAAAATTCTTCCATTCCAACCTTGAGAATATTGAAGTTCTCTCTGACATCTTCTACTGACACAATGTGATGTAAAACCCTCTTGAGACTTTGCCAATGCTTGCCATTGGGATCTTCTGAAATTGCTCTAGATTTAAATTGCTGAGCATGGTCTAGAGAACTCTGATATTCCAAGCTGTTAACCATGCGCACTGTAGGATCATGAAGATGTTTAATGGTTTTCCCCATGGAATATTGGTGTCCTGATTACACATCGTGATCATTACTTTGAGTGCACATTTTAATTCCCTTCTCTCCCCACCAATGCTCTCCTCCTTCTAGCCTTGTAACCTCCACGTGCCTCTTTCATTTTCTGAGGAAATTACTGCATAGTACAAATATGGAATTTCTTCAAGGTTTCATTCCAGTGAGGTTCAGACTCACATGCTTGACCTGATTGAATGTGTCATGAATGGATGGAAATGTACCAAACGGGCTATGAGTGGATGTTGCAAGCTATTAAGACTAAGTATTGATGAAGAACAATTACTGTGCCATGACAAGAAGTTTCTCGAGTTAGGAATCCTGAATATTTCTAAGTTATGAGAAAAGAAGGATTATGATGAAAGAGGAAGAAAATCAAGGCATCTTTCTTAAATGTTATGTTAACAAAACCAGTTTTACAATAGAAAATGTTTAAATGAACACTTTCATAAATGTAGACTTTTCTATGATAGTCTATGTCCCAACACTATTTTGTTGACTTCATAATTTCGTCACTTAATTTCTTAGTCTCTCCTCTGAGTAATCAGCCTTCTAACAGAGTGACCTAAGGCTTGCAGAATACTTATATATTTTTTCTCTTTAAAAGTCTAGAGGTAAGGAATGGACAATTTAGCACAGGGCAAGATGGAAAATAAAATGTTCCCCTTTTCCTCACTGAGTCCTCTTTACCATTTGTCAAATACCAGGTCCTTTCTTTATTTACTTTGGAGTCCTGCTCTATTTTCACCTCTGTGAAGAATGACTGTGTCCTCATTAAAACTTCCATGATTTGTTTTCCTTCTTCTTCTCCCTGCAGATTCTATTTCCCAAATGTGTCTGAAAATTCAAATTGCGACATATTGATGAATAGTACTGCCTTTTGTTATTCTTTCCATACATAAATTTTACTAGGAACATTTGGAATTGTAGTCTAACCATGACAGGGATAAAAAGATGTTCGATGGTGCATGTTCATAATTCTAGGAGTTCTCAGGAGGATGCTTCTTGCTCCCAGGTTAAGGCCCCCCAAATTTTTGTGATTCTGGGATACCTGGGAACAAAGGGAAAGGAATAGATCAGTATAGTAAAGAGCTAAACCAGGGAGGGCAGAGACAGTAGACAGGAGACTCTGTAAAGGTTAGAGTGGAGCAGGTGCTGACAAATAATGGAAGAGAGAGCTACAGGAAGAAGGAGAGGAAGAAGGGGAGGAAGGAAAGGGAGGATCAAGAAAAGGGGGCAGGAGGGAGGAAGGGGAAACCATCAGGAATCAAAGATGGGACATCACAACAGACCCTGAGGACATTAAAAGATGATGGTGAAAAACTGTGACCAACGTTATGGCAATAATTTTGGCGTCTGAGTATCTGTGGAAACATACTTGGTGGTAGAAAGCTGAGCCATGTTTTCAGCTTCATGAGGGAGATTAGGGGGCCCCAGATAAGTTTCCTGAGGGGACCCACCAGGAAGGTCACACCCAGCTGCGTGTGCCAGCCCCCTGTGCTCCACATCCCAGCCCAAACTGAGTGTGTCGAGCCCGAGCACCTGCTCTGAGGGTGTGTGCACGGGGAGGACTGCGACTCTGCCCTGTGCCTCCCTGGCCTGTTGAGGTTGAGCGCCTGCACCTGCATGTCCTGCTGCTTAAGCTCTCCTTGTCAACAGCGTTAATCCTCATCTCTTGCCCATTGTCTAGCACATTGTCTCCTTACTGATATGCACAAGTCTTTTCCGCATAATTGACATGAGTTCTTTGTGAATCTTCAAACTCTGCAGATTGGTTTTTTCAGACCCTAAGTCATATCTTCTGGTGAATTGATATACTAATTTCAATGTTGTTTATTTTATCAGTCATTTTATATGTAATTATTGCTGTTTTGTATCTTGTTTGGGAAATCTTGGCCTATCTCAAGGTTATGAAACTTCATTTTTTAAAATTTAAATCTTAAAAACTACATAGAAATGGTTTTTGTTTACGATATAGAGAAAGGTGTTAAAGCTTCATACGGAACATTGATTAGAGTGCCCTTACTGACTGGGTTTTCAGGACGACCATGATGAGAAATCACATGCTCCCTATACACAACATCATTTCTGGACTCTCTTCTATCCCACTGTCTATATTTCTATCTAGTACAAATGATGGGGAGCACAAGACCGGCTGAGGACAAAGCACAGCCCACACCCTGCAACCCTCTCTCCTGGGTGGGATCTGTGTGATGAACTCCCACCTGTCTCCATCCTGATGCCTTCCTGGAGGGAAAAACCACCTCAACTTGACAATGGCCAGGCCTCCAGCAGCCTGTGTGTGCTCTTTAGCATAAGAAAGTCCTTTTAGAACCTCCCTGTGTCCTCACCTCCCCCAGCTCCCAGGTATGTAATCAGCCTCCCCTCACAGGCCCTGGGCAACAGCTCTTTCTGCCCATGGGTTCTGTCCTCCTGATTTAATAAACCACTATTGTGCACCAAGGACCTCACCAGAACTCTTTCTTGGTCGTGGGCTCCGGACCTCACCCCATCAACCTCACCTACATACCTAAACTACATCACAATTACCATAGCTCTTGTATTACCATAGGTTTATCATAAAACTTTATATTGGGTATTTCAAGTGCTACAATCTTTTTCTTCTTCAAAATTACCTTAATTATTATTTCTTTATTTTGTATAAATCTAAGATTTAGACTTTCAATCTTGGTGGGAAAAAAAAAACATGAGATTTTGCTTGGAATTCCATCTTGTTAACAGATCAAATTTGGGAGAATTTTTTTGATGCTCTGAAATCTTTTGCTCCTGTAACATATTTATCTCCATGTATTTAGTTCTCTCTAATTAAATGTTTCATAACCATGGTCTGACACCACTCTGCTATCTGGGTGAATCATACCAGGCAGTAAATCAGGATTCCTGTGAACTCCCCCCAGTGGGGGCTGAATTATAGCTGAGGCAGAAAGTTTGAGTAGAGTCAGTAAGTCAGTGGGACAAGGGGTTGGGGAGGAGACTGGGGGAGGGCTGGAGTCCCTAGGGGTGGGGGAGGGTACCTGAGGGGAGGGCTAGAGCCCCTGGCACCACTTGAGGAGGACCAGGTGAGGCCATCTCAGAAACTGGAGGAGCTTTAGTGTGTGACTCAAAAGTGTTGCTGTAGGATGTACTAATTTATGCTATTTGGATATAATTATTCAAACTTTCATGATGATTGCTTATCATGGAACAGTTGTAATAGCATAATGATAATCTATATTTTTCTCAATGTCCAAATTATTCTGTGTAAGATATTATTGCTAGGGATCTATTTAGGCATTTTTTTTTGTTTTATAAAAAAATAATAGAAAGAATGTATTGCCATTTTGCTGAGTTAAACAGAAACTTCTTGAGCCCTGATATAGTCAATGTATTTTTCTAAGCACTTAATTTCCCAAGAGAGAGATTTTAGTCCTCGTGATAACAGACTCTCTAACTTAATATCATATAGTTTGTATATATGTAGCACTCAAAAAGATAAAATATATATAAAGATAAGCTGCATTAATTAAAACAGAATTTTAAGTCTTGAAGCCATGGCTCATAACCACTGACTTCTTCATTACTCAGTGAGAAGAAGCAATGGTTTTCTGCAAAATAAGAGCAGGGGATAAAGGAAGTAGCTGTGGGTCCAGGAGGCTAAGAATGATGCACTGAAGGACTTGACATCCTGGCAAACAGTCCACATCCTGCATCTGCAGTGGGACACCAGACCATGGCAGGAGCCAAAATCACAGCAAGGACAGGGGGCATGAGGAGGGGCCTGGGTCCTCAGGGTGATGAAAGCTATGACAGCAGGAACACAAGGCTGAGAGAGTTGTGGTTAGGTGTTCTAGACTAGGAAAACTTGCAAAAAAATGGTAAGTAATAAAACATAGTTTGCTGTATAGATGCAGAGTGGAACAGAGAACGTCCTGGTGCTGTGCTTATGGTATGTGGCTGCTGCCATGAGAACAACCACTTATTATGTGGGGTAAGCACCTGGTATTGCCATAGAAGGTTCTGTGATGTATATGAGGGGCCCCTGGTTTGGACTCATGTAGGTCAGTAGTCATGGAGGGGCAGCACAGCTGTTCCAGGCCTTCGAGTCATGGTGCCAGCTGGTGGTCTGTTTTCATGCAGCTCTCTGGGCAGGTGCATACAAGGAGGTGGACCTGGGGTCGGGCTGTGGGATCTAGGGCCTGCTTGGGCCCGTGGTAGCTCGTCGGCCTGAGGCATGTGGACTTTCTGCACCCTTTCTTAAGGGTGACATGAGTAAGTTTCTCATGAGTTTCTAAGTGCATAGTTAAAGGGCTAGGATGGAACTGTATTTCCTTATCCTGGTAATGCAAGTACAATCTGCTGGACCCAGGTGCAGGGATGATGTGAGGCCGCCCTCCCTACAATGCTCTTAGAGGCCCTCTCTCCCCCAAGGATAGCACAGGAGGTCAATGAGAGAACCACACATGTCAGAGCAGAAGCTGCCTCCCTGAGAACAATTGTCACCTGTGTCACCCGACAGCTTGGCTTCAAAATCCTGTCTCATCATCAGAAAGCTGGAGTTCTTAGCTCGCTGTCCTTTGAGCCCCACTCAAATTTATCACTCAAAAAGGCTACAAATGGATGGTCCACGCAGGACCCGCTTCCCTATGTATAGGAGCCAGGCGCACCAGGTGTATACAGGGCCTGAGCCTGCTGGGCCCAAAGGCCTTCCTGGGACAGGGAGTGACACTGTCTTCAGCCGCCAGCCTGTCTTTCACAAGAGACACGAGCTGATTTAATGTTGACCCCATGTTACTTGTAATCACTTCTCCTCCTACCAGCTACACTTTCCAGTCAAACCAACTTCACCGTCTGGAAATAACAGTTAAGAACCAACCAGAGCCGTGCGCTCTCACAGGACGTGAGTGCTAGGGTAGAGTGGGCTGCGTTACCCTGCTGCGGTGCTGCCCGCTGGGTACTGAGCCCGCTCGGTACTAAGCACAGAAACACTCTGGAAAGGTCTCCAGAAATCAAACTGCGGAGTGCAGAAAATAAATCACAATAGTATTCACCAGAATGAAGAGAATGTCATGAAAAGGCACGTGGCATCATGTCCAGTCGAGGCGGGCAGCGGATGTCACAGTTATTTCAGAAGCACTAATGCACGGTTGTATATTCGATGTCCAGGAATTATTTGCATTTCTCTATTATATATATATATATATATATATATATATATATATATATATATATATATACATATATCCATTATTTTCAATTATGTACCTAGATTTATCAACTATATTGTTGGAGTTACTGAAATAGTCTGTCTTGGAAAAACAATCAGATACACTTCAAATTTTAGCCACCTCAGGCTCACTTGCCTCCCTCCACGACCTTGGCTTTCCCCTTGGGACCACCCCCCCCCCCCGTCCCCCCACCACCACCACCACCCAGACTCTGGGGCATGGCCCTCGGCTGCAGTGTTAATCTTCCACTTTCTACTCCAGGAAATGAGGAAGATGTGGTCCAGCATGAATGGACCATGGGGGAGTGTTTGACACAGTCCTTTACATAATAAAAAAAAATCTAGAATGAGATGATACATAGTATTCAGCACACAAATCCTATGTTAGTAAAAAAAAAAAAGTCACTGTTGCATTATATTTTTAAAGAATTTTTAATAGCACTAGAAAATGTTACTGCATCTTGAAACAGTAGCATAATTTATGAACCTGTTTTCATGATAATGCATATAAATTCTCTTTATGTAACAGGACACTTTTATTTTTTTATTTTTTATTTTTTTAACTGGACACTTTTAAAAATAAAAAATTAGTACAAATATTAACAGTTGTATTATGCTTTGATGTTATAAATGATATGGGGTCTTTTTATTATTATATATTGCAATTTTTCTATATTTCTATAATTTTATATATTAATTTTAGAATCAAAAAAAATTATTACAAAAGGGGATAGGATAAGACCATGTTTTTCAGGCCTCTGCCAAGTTCATTAAATTTTCTAAAAAAAAACTACGTTGGGACACCTGGGTGGCTCAGTGTCTGAGCGTCTGCCTTTGGCTCAGGGCGTGATCCCGGAGTTCCAGAATCTAGTCCTGCATCGGGCTCCCTGCATGGAGCCTGCTTTTCCCTCTGCCTATGTCTCTCTCTATGTCTCTCTCTGTCTCTCGTGAATAAATAAATAAAAATCTTAAAATAAATAAATAAATAAATAAATAAATAAATAAATAAATGGCTCGAAGCCCGCCTCTCCCACCAGTGCACCTGTGAACAGGTGTAGGGAGCAGGGCTGGCAGGCCTCTCCTGAGTCTCCTTGGTGGTTCTGCAGGGACCTGTGGGGACGATGAGGATGCCTGAAAACACAGGAGCAGCAGCAAATTAATGCGCTCCCTGGGCGGCCAAGCAGGGCCAAGGCGATGGAGGAGGGAAGCTGAGGCGGGACGAGAAAGCCGCACAGGGATTGAACTCGCACTAATAGTAGAGCATAATGAGGGATCTCTGCTCAGAGTTTTAATCAAATTTATTTTATGGGCCTTAACATTATGTAAGGCTCATGGCCTTCTAGAACCAAGATCCCCTTCTGACACGGGTGCTCCCATGTTAGGGGTGGAGCGCGTGAAGGAAGGGGGCCCCTCCAACTGGGGATCGGCAAAGTAGAATCACAGAAGCAAAGATTTAAAGTTTCTAATACATTCAAATGATATCAGGTCCCTAAGGAAAAAAAATGGAGAGATGGAGAGGGAGATATTGTATTAAATATGAATATATGTGCATATGTGCATTTGTACAAATATCTCTTAATAATGCATCTCTAATTGATGCCCATATACTGATTAAATATTTTGCAAGTTCCATTTATAATACACGACACAGATTAACTATGCAAAAGAAAGCAGACAATATCCTTCTGTTTGTGGAAGTTAGTCCAGAAAGAATGACAGATGTCCACAGACCTCACAATCCCGGGGAAATACAATTAGAGCAATGAAGGCCACGCACTGCTCCCGTGAGGAATGCTGCAGACAGCACTGGAGCGACTTCAGTTAAATCCGAACGGGCAGGTGGGGTGTAGACCTCAGAGGATGATTCAAGCTGAGTTCAAGCAGACAAAGGCAGGAGTAAACGTGCGCTGGCAATTAGGTTACCGTCACGTCCACGCTGGAATTTGTTAGCTGACGTTCAAACTAGAAATAATGCCATTTCTCTCATAGTTGTATGTAGAATAAACTATTATATTGAGAGTTTAATGATGTGGAATCATCTTTACTCTCCTCAGATAGACTATTTTGACTGTGGCTACCTTTGAATAAGGTGTGAAAAAAAATTGGTAAAAAGAAGTCCCAATAACAACACAAATCATAAAAAATAAGTGTAAATGATTTCACAAGGGAGAAGCAGGGCTCCTATTTTTTAAATGGTCGTTTTTTTTTTTTTAAAAAAAGATTTTATTTATTTATGAGAGACACAGAGAGAGAGAGAGAGGCAGAGACACAGGCAGAGGGAGAAGCAGGCTCTCTGCTGGGAGCCCGATGCAGGCCTCCGTCCTGGCACCCTGGGATCACGACCTGAGCCGAATGTAGATGCTCAACCACTGGGCCACCCAGGCGTCCCTAAAATGATCATTTTAAATAAAAATTTTATTAGTACTGTTTCACATTTATATGAAACTGTAAAAGAGATACAGGGAGTGTGTATATATTTTAGTTAGTTTCCCCTAAATGTAACTATGCTAGGGTAACACAGCCAGATGTTGCTGCAGACACAATCTACCAATATTGCCCAGATTACTGCAGTTTTACATGTATTCAGTGTGTGTGTTTAGCTCTACAACCTTTTGTCCCGTGTGCCCACGGGTCCGTGTATTCAGCACGGCATAGAGAGAACTCTTCCGTCACCATGAAGGGCTGATGTCCCAGATCAAGGGGTCGCTGGGTTCAAGTGGCCCAGGGACCTCACTGTCCTGGCATCATCTCCTCTTTGAAACCCCCCTGGTGTCTCCTCGTGGGTCCACACTGCCACGTGGCCAGGGATTCTTGCCATAGGAATGTCCAGGGGACACAGTTCAGCCGACAACCGACTCATGTTAATAACGTGGTATAAAGAGAATCACCTGTGATGTCATCTTTTGGGATTGCTTCTTTTTCTTTTCTTTTCTTTTCTTTTCTTTTCTTTTCTTTTCTTTTCTTTTCTTTTCTTTTCTTTCTTTTCTTTTCTTTTCTTTTTTTCTTTTTTTTCTTTTCTTTTCTTTTCTTTCTTTTCTTTCTTTTTTCTTTTCTTTTCTTTCTTTTCTTTTCTTTCTTTTCTTCTTTCTTTTCTTTTCTTTCTTTCTTTCTTTCTTTCTTTCTTTCTTTCTTTCTTTCTTTCTTTCAATATTTAATTTATTTATTCATGAGAATAAATAAATAGGCTCCAAGCAGGGATCCTGATGTGGGACTCAAACCCTGACCTCTGGGATCACATCCAGAGCCAAAGGCAGATGCTCAACTGCTCAGCCACCCAGGCGCCCCATCTTTTCTTTCTTTCTTTCTTTCTTTCTTTCTTTCTTTCTTTCTTTCTTTCCTTCCTTCCTTCCTCCTTCTTCTTCCTTCTTCCTTCTTCCTTCTTCCTTCTTCCTTTCCTTTCCTTTCCTTTCCTTTCCTTTCCTTTCCTTTCCTTTCCTTTCCTTTCCTTTCCTTTCCTTTCCTTTCCTTTCCTTTCCTTTCCTTTTTTTTCCATTCAACATAGTTCTCAGGAGTTTCATCCCAGTTTTTGTGCATATCAATCCTTTGTTTCTCGTGACTACTGTGAAGTATTTCATGGTATGAATATGTTACAGAATATTGAACTGTTCATCCTTTGAAGAGTATCTGCATTGTTTTATGTTTTCAGCTGTTATGAACACAGCTGCTATTGACCTTGTGTAGAGATTTTTTACAGGATCACATGTTTTTATGAGCGTTTCAGCTCTTCTACACCCGCACCAGTATTCAGTGTTGTCACATTTTTATTTTAGTTGTTCTGATAAATGTGCAGTGATGTCGCCTTGTGGTTTCAACTTGCATTTCCCCGATGGCTGATTAAGTGGAGAATCCTTTCGTGGGCATCTTTGCCATCTATATACGTTCTAAGGGAAATGTATATTCATTCCTGTTGCTCATTTTCAAATAGAAATAGATGTCTGAGTCTTATTTTTATCATTGAGTCCTGAAAGTTCTTTATATATATAGATACTAGTCCTATGTTGGGTGACACGTGGTTGGCAAATATTCCTCCAAGTCTGAAGTTTGTCTTTTTATCTTTTTCACATGGTCCTTCTCCCTCAGAGGGACTCCCTTCAGTTGGAGCCTCTGCCATGCTGGCTGGGATCTGACGATCCAGGTCTATAGAGATTCAGTCAAATCCAACAAGGCGACTGTTACAGAGAGGTTTATAAATTACACATGATAGAAATAATCTTTCCATTTTCTGGAGATGTTCACAGAAAAGGACATATCTGTTCACTTGTGATAACAACTGCTAATATTTGTAGAGAATTTAGCAAGTTCTAAGTACCGTCCTGAGCACAGCTTTTCATGCATTTATTCATATAATCCTTCTGACTCTATTGTGTACTTATACATTATTCATGGAAACGGAAGCCTAGAACGATTAACTTTTCCAAACCTTAAATCCCTTTACCAGAACATAAAAGGGATTCAGGGAAACAAGGAAGTACGAGGAGTATTTTGCTGCTATTGGACCTGAAAGTTCATTTTCAGCTGACCTGGTGAAAATTCAGTGTCTGATAAGTTGGAATTTTAAAAGTTAATGAGATATTTCACAAATGCAGGATTATTTCACTTGTTCACCTGTAAGCATATGGATTTCCTTTATTGTGTGCATTATACTAGTTTCTTGACCTTCTTACTCAACTCACAAGTACTTTCAGAAGGACTCTGCATTCACTCTTCCTCTACTTTATTGGCCACAGAACCATCAGACTAGTCCTTAAATGTTCATTGGTGACAGATCCCTTTAAAAATAGGCATCAAGCGATGGAAAGCTTCGAACTGTCTTCATGTATAAGCCCAATCACACTCTTGGGTGCATGTTACAGGTTCAGAGGGTCGCTGGCCATGCTGCCCCCATGCTACCTCCAGGCTAAATAACTCCCATTTTTTCTTTTAGGGTCTAATTTTCTTGATAAACTGTGCAAGCTGAAGCCACCAAACTGGTACATTCCCACCAAAATACCTCACCATGATCCCTCAGCATCTCATCTGTTACCTCTCTGATGTGGATAAAATGATGAAAGCTGTAAATTCCCTATTTGGTCATCTTAACTGGTTTCTACAATGACCTTGGCAGTTAAGAGTTGAGAGTCATTGTTTTATTTAATGATAATATTATTCTCTTTACTTTATAGACTTTAATACATGTGTCTTCTGCAATATTGACACAAATGCATTTAGGATAATACTTAGAGCAAAACTTTTCAATGCTGCCTTCAAGCAAAAAGAGGTTTTTTTTCCCCCACCAAAATGGTTCTAAAATGGGACTTTCATGGTACCTCTGTGAAGGGTGCTGATGAGGGCAGAGAAGACCCGGGTGGGAGGAGAACAGACGTGGCTCAAGGACCAAGAGCTAAAGCTTCTTGTAGGCATTTCTGAGATCAGTAGGGAAGCAAGCTGCCAGCATTTTTGAAAAATCTATTGAAGGAAGGCAATTCTTGCTCAGAAATCAATTTTAAAAGACACTGTACTAAAACCCTTATATTTGTCTTCTGAAGTATGACACATTATCAGTGTCTGTGAATATCTAGCCATATTCTTCAATATAACAGTTATATTCCACCTCTAATGAGAACCAAGGGAAAAGAATCAGATGCATAGGATGGTACTAAATATAACCCTGTGGGCTGCACAAGAGGAGAGCTATGATACCACATCAGGTCAGAACTGCTGCCCCGGTCAGCAGGTCAAGTGTTATCACAAAATCCTTGGACAGGAGGAATGGAACAGTGACACCAGAATCTGCTACATATCCTTGTGGGTCGGTGTAAATGAGATTTTATATTTAATGATATATTATTATCAGCACCCTCTCCATAAATTATTTTCATATATTCTCAATATCCAAAATGAAAGAATCATTTTAAGATCCTGTCATTTGTAGAGGACAGCACCATGTCATCATGGAGTCAAACGTCCAAATAAGGCAAAATTAGGTCAACAACTCTTCCCATGAAACAAGACTTTATTCTCTCTCTGCTTTGCTATATTTTAAAGCCTGTCTGTGCTGTGTGTTCAGTGTTATGTATGGTGGGGGTTCCCTTCCATTCATGCTAAGTCTTTACCATACAAAACACTGGGTATGAAGACACACAAAAACATTTTCAATTTTTCTACAAATATATGTTAAGTAGAAACACACACAAATGCATGTGCAATTGTAATGTGTTTGAAAATCTTTTATTTATACAAATGTGCACTAATTTTCTCCTGCCAATTACAAGTACACTATTATTTAGTATGATTATGTCAACCAGCCTTCAAACATACCACTTAATCCTTTTTTTGGAATTAGAACCCTACTTGGAATAGAATAACAACAACAACAACAACAACAACAAAAATCAAGAATTAACAACGACAAAAACAAAGCAGGAAAGACATCCCACATAATGAATAGCTGTCTAAAGAATCTACATATAAATGTTTTCATTTTTAAGAGAAATGGGTTTATATAAAGTCAATGTGGTATTTATTTATTTATTTATTTATTTATTTATTTATTTATTTATTTATGATTTTATTTATTTATCCATGAAAGACACATGGAGAGAGGCAGAGACATAGGCAGAGGGAGAAGCAGGCTCCCTGCAGGGAGCCGGAAGTGGGACTCAATCCCAGGACCCTGGGGTCACCTGAGCCAAAGACATCTGCTGAGCCACCCAGGTTCTCCAGTCAATGTGATATTAATGGTCTAATTTTTTTTTTAATTTTTATTTATGATAGTCACAGAGAGAGAGAGAGAGAGGCAGAGACACAGGCAGAGGGAGAAGCAGGCTCCATGCACCGGGAGCCCGACGTGGGATTCGATCCCAGGTCTCCAGGATCACGCCCTGGGCCAAAGGCAGGCGCCAAACCGCTGCGCCACCCAGGGATCCCTAATGGTCTAATTTTTAAAACAATTTTCCTCCAAATTTATCTCCATCTTCCAAAAAAAATTATTTCCCTTCCCACCCCCTGTCTCAAAATAAATCCCTTGTATTTGCATCGTGGCATACTATGGCTGGATTGATGTGTGTAGTAGCAGTAGGACCTCAGCTCCCTGGGCCACCGTGAAAATCGAATCAAGCTTCAGCGCAGCAATCAGGCTCTATTGCTGTTGTGCTTTTCACACATTCCCAGGTGCACCGTTATTCCAACTGGGTCTAAAATGCGGGAGAAAAAAACTCACATTTTGTGCCAATACATTAGTGGGTAGCCAAAAGCAGAAGCATCGTTTTGTAGGCTTCTTAAGAGTTCGATAAGGTCATTTCCTAGTTATGCTTCTTACTATTGAAGATGCACGATAACTTCAGTTAACTAAGGTCACTTTTCCTATTGTCCGACTCTTTGTTACTTTTGATTTTCCTCTTTTAAACCTAAAATAAAACACGTGCCCTTTGGTACAATGGTTGACCAGTTCACTCTGTGTTATACAATTTCACAACCAGCTGGGTTAAGTAGTCCAGCCACCTCCACTCCGAGATAAAGCATCTGTTGCTATGTAAATGGTTTCTTTGCAGATTGAATTTTTTTTTTTTGCAGATTGAATTTTAACAACAGCCTAACAGTAATGAGAATGATAGTAATTGCAGTAAGACAGCATATACGATCCTTAATATATATTAATACTCAGTACACGCCAGGCGCCGTTGTAAGCACTGCACCAATGCAGTTCATTATGAACATAATCCTCACAACAATTCTGTAACAGAATCATAGCATTATTATCTTACAGGTGAGAACACTGAGGGGCAAAGAGACAAAATGATTTGTCCCAAAGAAAATACCTCCTAAAAAAGCAGATGCAGGAATTAAACTTGAGGGTTCTAACCTTTTTCTGAAATAAGATGTGTTTGTTTAGGTCCTTTATCCAATGAGAGTTAGTTCTGTATTGCTCTGGTAAAACGATGCTAGCCAGTGTGATTTGAGCCATTATATCCATAAGAAATTCTCAAGAAGAAATAACAAGAGAACTAAGCAAGCAAATCTCCTTTGATATCAACTTTACATCAAAGGTTTTAAAATACATATTTTGTAAAGATTGTATCTATTTATCAATGAGAGACATACAGAGAGGGGCAGAGACACAGGCAGAGGGAGAAGCAGGCTCCCTGCGGGGAGTCAGATGTGGGACTCGATCCCAGAACCCTGGGATCACACCCTGAGCCAAAGACAGATGCTCAACCCTTGAGCCCCAAGGTGCCCCTTCAAATATTTTTTTTAAGATTTTATTTATTTATTCATGAGAGACACAAGGCAGAGGGAGAAGCAGGCTCCATGCAGGGAGCCTGACGTGGGACTCAATCCCGGGACTCCAGGGTCATACCCTGGGCTGAAGGCAGCGCTAAACTTCTGAGCCACCCGGGCTGCCCTAAATATTTTATTTTTTTGTAAATGGCAATTAGAGAGGTGAAGTCACTTTATGTGTCATGTCACAGAGTGGAAAAATGTGACAGCAACTGTGTTCTACTGGCTCTGTGAGGAGGGTTAAGTGTGTTTGCACATATTGAAGTGGGCGGATTTCAAGGATGGAGGAGGAAGAGGAGAAGAAGAAAAGTTAAGGAAGCTTCACATCGGCAAGTCCTGGGATGGGCTCCCGGGACAACCCGAGCTGGGTGGCAGGGTGGTGACATTTTTGCCATGTGTCTCAGCTCGGACACCAGGACTGAACATTACCGTCCTCCGGGGCTGTGTTGGGAACAAATGGAAGACTGTAATAAAAACAAACCCCTTGGACATACTCTTGATATGACTAAATGAAGTATTTGATTTCTATATTTTATTTTCGGGTCCATAAGGTCTTCTCTTCAAAATAAAATTAAGGCAATATTTTTTGGTGAATCCTGTAGGCCTTCTAATAGTCCCCTCCCCCCCCACCCCCCCCCACCCCGCCTCCTGAGGACATGGTTCTTGTCCATGCTGATGAGGGATTCTCACTTCTGGGTGTGAGCCTGAGCACAGGCACATTCTTAGTTGGGACAGTTGGGGCTCAGCACGTGGGCCCGTGGACTTGTGGCTGGACTGCGCTCAGCGCCTGTCTCGTCCTCTCGTTGGGAGCCAGTCCAGCATCAAGGCTCCCTGAGCCCACACCCACCCGCACACCCACACACACCCTCTGTGGGAACCATGGCCCTTCATCCTAGCGGAGCCCCTGACCGCAGTGTCACGCCGGGCAGCCAGGGTGGATGGTCCCCAGGCCTGGGTCACGACACCAGTGGGGCCGAGCACAGTCCACCTTCTGTTTCTGACACGTTTTGGGGGAAGAAGATTTTTCTCTTCTCTGAGACTGTGGCACTGGCATAATGCAAACCTGAAGTCCAGAACCGAGGCCATTCCCCCCTCCTTCCCATTCACATAGCATTCAGGACCCAGGGAGAGACAGCACAATACTTGTTTCCCTAATCCTGGTCGTTCAGAGTTACATGCATTAATAAATTCCCATTCAGTCTCCAGTGGGTTTGTGGGTTTATGCCACTTTTATTTATCTTTCTTTTTATTTTTTAATTTTTTTTGCCACTTTTAAATAAAATGGAGAAGAAGGAGGAGGTCTGAACTCCAAATTGCAGGTGTTTCTAACTCCCCTGGGCAATGGTGGCATTTTAATGACTTTTCACGATCATCTCCTGCCCAACATACAAACAGTTGGGACAGTAATGACGTTTGGGAGATATAGTAGATCCACATTTAAAACTGCAACAAAAGCCAGCTCCAAGAACTACCCCTCACCGTAACAATACAGAAGAGCTAACCACCGCTCTTACTTACCTGCATGATTTCATGTATTCCATCCCCACCCAGTCGACACTCCGTAAATCCTGGGGAATATCCGACAGCTGCTACCACTCAGCAAACAGTGGGAGTGAGATGGGAGGAGAGGGTTAGGGGTGCTCCTTACCCTCTGTTTGCATCATTCCTTCGGGGAGTGAGGTTTGAGTAGAGCACCTTGCTACTCACAGCTGTGGAGCTGGAAAGGGCTCAAGGGATCTTGGAGCCATTCTGGCTGGAACACCTTCAAACACAATATCCAGACTTAATGAGGCATGTCCTGCAAAAATCCCCTGAAAGGGAACTGGCAAGTCAGCAGTACTCAGGACTCACTCCAGACCTCGGTTCGGGGGCACCGCACTCAGGCTTGTGCATTTTGACAAAGTTCCCTGTGTAATTCTGATATTCACCCCTGATTAAGAACACCTGCCAGGACTCCTGGGTGTCTTGGTGGCTGAGCATCGGAGTGATCTCAGGGTCCTGGGATCGGGTCCCCATCGGGCTCCCTGCAGGGAGCTTGCTTCTCCTTCTGCCTGTGTCTCTGCCTCTCTCTGTGTGTCTCTCATGAATAAATAAATAAAATATTTTAAAAAAACAACACCTGCCAATTCTTGGTGCTCTGTGTTTGCGTGCCTCAGTCCACAGACGATCCTCTAGGACTAGGGACCCTTTGCAACTCACTATAGATAATATGGGTCGGGCACAGTTGGAAGCACTCAATAAACTGTCGTATCATAACTAAATCAAGCTGGTTTGGATTCTTTATTAATTTCTCTACCACACATGAAAAAAATCTGAATTTCCAATGGAATGATTTTTTTTTCTGTAAAATGAAGCACTGTTCCTAAGAAAATGTATCTTCTTTTCACCCTCAACTTTTATTGAGAGCATGCTAAAATCTAAGAACAGATATGCACCGTTCAAAAGGCTTATGATGGTCACTCTTCGCCTACAACTGGATGAGACATTGTGCAAGAAGCTGGTACACGGTGCAGGGTGGACAAGGATAAGAAGTCCCAGCATTTAGTAAACGTGGAACCCTGAATTTGCCATCATTGCTGGTGTCATACGTAAGCAGACACATATAGCTCAGTCTCCAGATACTCTGTAGGGCAAAGTAGAAAAGGAATATTTCTTAACCACAGCCTCAGTGCTTAGAGGCAGAGGGTGAGAGGGAATCACGCCCAAGATGAGAACGTGGCGTTTGTCCCAAGCTGGAGAGATGTGTGCTAGGTATTTAGAATAAATAGGAAGGAAAAGGTAGGGCCGTAAATCTGATAAAGCATGGAAATGCCTATTTTCCCCCTAAAATATAACCGATTAATATAGGTGTTGATTTGTTTCATCCGTGGAAAAATAAGACTTCTAATGACACAAACTCCACCCCACTTAGTTGTACACTTTTTTAACTTGAACAAAGTTAAAAAGTACGACCAGTGTTTCATTTCCCAGCATCCATCCTCTTCCCCATTCTTACTCCTTTAGGGAGGCAAACAGTGGGAGTGAGATGGGAGGAGAGGGTTAGGGGTGCTATGTCTGGCTATGTCTTTGGGTGAGAAATAATCAGTTTATAGCTCCAAGGATGAGCACACAATGATAAGCCTGGCATATTAACATGTTCTCTATTCCTGACCACAACGTTTGGTTCAGAAATGAGCATCTGACCCACATCATCATCACTATAAGAATCAGGCCGCCCCAGAACGTTTGCTGGTACCAGTGGTAAAGAAGGGTATAGTTTTCACTAAGCCTGGAGGTGTTTGTTGGTCTCCACAGTAAATGAGACTACTTGAAAGGCATATGGAAAAAAAGAAGGAGCAAATAGAGAGAGAGAGAGAGAGAGAGAGAGATGGAAAGAGGGAGAGAGAGGCAGGAAATAAATGGACTAAGGACCTTGTTGGAGGCTCTGGTTCCCAAGTGCCGCCCCCCCCCCCCCAGACTACTTCCTCTGAGCTTCTCAGTTATGCGATGTTAAATTCCTCTGTTGGTTTAAATTGGTTTAAGAGAGCCCAATTTTGTGACTTGCAAAAATAAAAATTCTACGTAAAACGTATGTGCCAGGTGTTCTAAGATTCAGATCAAGCACCATGGAAAGGGTTTAGGGGTTTGACTGGGACTAGGAGGGCCCAGGGTGCCTCCATCCCTCTTTGGGTTGTGAGATCATGACATTCACAAACTCTCGAGGGAGGAAACTGTGCATGTGTGTGTGTATGTGTGTTGCACACATACCCAGTGATGTCTGAATTTCCTCTAAAGAAAGAAAGTCCTTCCAGCCAATCAGTGACGTTTCAGATCAACACCTTGTGAGCTCCAGGGTGGGAGCCCATGGCTTCGGCTTGGCTTTCCAGAAGCTCCAAGGAAGGCTGACTTTGTAAATGAAGACATGTTGAGAGTCAAAGATTGCATCAGGGCTTTCCCAGGGAAATCAAGACACTTATTTTACATTAAAGGAGTGAATTTGAAAAGTAAAAACAACAATTTCTTTTGGCTCAAAAATCTCAATTCAAGTCTTCTCCCTGTGTGTGCTCCTCAGCAAGTTAGTTTCATACTCAGAAGTTTTAACTTAAAAATGGGTTAAATCTTTTTACCACAAATCATTTTGAAATTCAAATGTTGTTACGGACATACGTATAGTTAAAAAATACCCAGTTTTCTTTTCCTGTTATAGAAATCTGATCTTCATATAAGAAAAGGACCAGCGAGGCCTGCAGAGCTGAAGGGAGACAGAAAGCAAAGGTCATAGGATGAGGGGTGGCCAGGAGCAGCCGTGTCCATCTTGCGTGGACTCTCAGTTCAGTGCCTGGGGTCAGCTGAGGGCTTTCTAGGAGGCTGAGGGCACCACCTGGAGGTCACAGGGACGCATGAGCACACACTGGCACAGTGTCTGAGGGACAGTAGTAAGAGCAATTTTGTGAACATTTCCGTCAAGAGAACTGATCATCAGAGGTCTGGCAGCCTGCCCAGCTTATTACCCAGAGTCAACTCTGGCCCTATCTGATCCATTTAAATATTATGTCACCTTCCCAAAAATTGTCTCAAGTAAACCATCAAGTCATTCTCCTGGGACAAGCCAGGCCCCCAAAGTCACCCTCCCGAAGACTCAGGGGAGGCTTCTCGGAAGTCCTGTTAGAAAGACCATCAAGCCAGGAGATGGTTACACAGATTTACATCTCGAGGGGGCAGAGGAAGAGGTGACAGTGACTCGTTTTCTAAAGTCGAGAGTGTAAGGGAAGGGAAGGTCAGAGAGCAGACAAGAAGCCAAAAATTTAGTGCAGCAGAGGGATGTTACAGCTGACCTCGTCACTGTCAGCCGTTGGACACACGCCACCCCTTCTGTCTGTCCGTCTCTGACAGTGGGAGGGTCCCCGGGGTCATCAGAAGTCAGCGTTTCAGCCTGAGCTCCGCACACACGGTGGACGCGCCAAGTATCACATTCGCACAGGAGGTGATAGGAAGTGTGCTTTCTGCCACGTAGGGTAGGTTTTCTTTCCAACACTTTATGTTAGAATTTTCTTCAGATACTTATGTGATGTTTGAGTCATGGCACAACGGTTATCGTTTTCATGTTCATTTGAAACACATGCATCCGTGGCGTGTCACGATGATTGTTTCGCCGTGTCTGGGTCTCTGCGGAAAGGGCGGCTGCTTCTCTTGGCATCTTGCACAGAACACCTACACGAGCACGTGTAGCTCCTTTTGTGCATGCAACCAAGTGCTCACAACTGTCTGTGGTCTGTGGCTGCACCCTGAGACCATCTCCCCTCGTGGGCACTGCTCCTGGGGCTTCCCGGCCATCGGTCGTCCCCACGCCCACCTGGTGCCTGAAGCAGTTGGGAAGCGTGTTCTCCCGCCAGCGACCTTGGTGCAGAGGTGATCTCTTGACAGCGACTGTCTACTCTAGTGACAGTTAAGAAGGTGATACGCTCCACTTCAACGATTAAAGAGACTGCGTCCCAGGCATTTTTTTCCCGGGTGTCCCAAGTAAGGACACTGGGAGAAAAGAAGTGTCGCAAGAGACAAATAAGAGCATGAAGTGTGAAGCTTCATCCACAAAGGGGAGAAACGTACCCGTTCTTTACGGCCTGCTCTTCAGATTATGTTGTTGTCACTTCGAAGCAAAGGAAGACGGCTCACGGTGCAAATGCTAGCTTCCACAGGATGGAGTAAAAACCCTCCAGGAACAGTAGGGTTCCCCGGAAACTGCTGAGATGAAAAGCACGTAGAAGCTGATGGGGATTGGCTCTTAAAGGGAATGTCTGTAAAGGACAGAGGGGACAGGGTGGAGCAGAAGGGGGACCAGGGGAAGGTCTGCCCTTGACTGGCCTGCACACTGGCCCTAAGCCTTGGCCAGAGGTTCTGGGTTTGGTGCCCCCATGCTGATCAATGCCGAGTGCTGACTGCCTGGGCGAGTGGGGTGGCCTGGACCCCGGGGCCCCTGCTCCTTGGAGCTGAGCCTGTAGGAAGGACACGTGGTGACCACAGTGGTTCCTGCCGCTGTGACAGTGACTCCCAGCACTGCAGGGGTCTGGGTGACCCACAGCAGGACAGCCTGTAGTGCATTTTTCGTGCAGCCCCGATCGACACGCTGTAGGTAACAAAGTCACCCCAGGGGCACAGCTTTGCTGAAACTCTGATTGGTCTCTATCCTGGGCAAACGTGTACGTGAAAGGTAAGCAGGGCGAAGCCCCACAGCAGACGCCAGAACGGTGCTCCTCCTCAGTCTCTTCTAGCACCCATTCTCGATTCCCGTCACCCTCAGGCAATGATTCTGCTAATAGAGGGGCCTACCCCACGGCCCCTAGCACGTCTGAACCCCCATCGCTGCTCATTTATTTTTGAAAGTAGTGAGGGGACTGTCAGAAGATAACCCCTGGCCCTCCGTGCCCCATGTCCTCGTCATCCTGTCTCCACATCCGTCAACAACCTATGTCCTAATGTTCTCTGGGCACGGTGAGCACCAGGTGGCTGGGCAGCAGGCCTACTATGGATGGGGCCCCTGCTGTGCCCCTGGTATGATGAGTTCCCTCTGGAACTGGCACCATCCAGAGTGGGAGCGGTACAGAGGCACTAAGTGTGGAGCGCAGACTGATGACAGGCCTTCCGCTCCTACTGCTGCCCTTCATCACTGGACCCAATTGCCTACCCCATCTGCTTATACCAAAGCCCTGTGGCCATTACCGGAGGCATATCACGTGCTGAGAATGGCACTTCAGCCTTCCAGGACATCGTCTTGCATTTAAAAAGTTGACCCATCTATGAGGGTAGTAGCTCCGATTCATATCATGTGTGATAGGATGAGGGGACCCTATGATTAGGTGCCTTCTTTTCTACCTACTTTGGTGGAAAATGGACACCATGCTCTGGTGTGATATTTTGTAGAATGTAGGGTTATTGGAGCAAATACTCTGCGTGCACTCGGGTACAGAGGACCTACAAGAGGCAAATCCCTACTCAGAATAGGTCAATCTTGGGAAGTCTGGGTGGCTCAGTGGTTGAGCATCTGCCTTTGACTCAGGGTATGATCCTGGGGTCCTGGGATTGAGTCTCATATCGGCCTCCCGGCATGGAGCCTACTTCTCCCTCTACCTGTGCCTCTGCCTATCTTTGTGTGTCTCATGAATAAATAAATAACACCTTAAAAAAAAAAAGTATAGATTAGTCTCAGTGATGGTGGACTTTTGTGTCTTCCACCAAATGCATGGTCCCCACAATAGATGGGGTCATATCAGAGTCATAGCCTGGGAGATGTTGCCAGCAGAAGTGTGAACTGGGTATGCTGTGGTGAGGGGGAGCCCATGCTCCCGGGTTCACAGATAGCTTCCTTCCCTGTTCCATGATTGTCCCATTCAAGGCCTGTCCCTCCAGGCCTGGGTCCTGGCTGATGTCACCGGGATGAACCGTTTGGCCTGAGTGGTTGCTGCAGTCTCCTCCATGACTGAGCTCATTGAACATGGACATGCCAAACAATGATTTTCACACTTTTAATTTATATTCCCAGACTTCTTTGTCCCTGATTTTCCAACTTTTGATTTTACGTTGAATAACTTTTGTGGTTGCAGAAGAGCCAATGAGAAACAGTTTTAGGCAGCCTGGGTGGCTCTGCAGTTTAGCGCCGCCTTCAGCCCAGGGTGTGATCCTGGAGACCCGGTATTGAGTCCCATGTCAGGCTCCCTGCATGGAGCCTGCTTCTCCCTCTGCCTGTGTCTCTGCCTCTCTCTCTCTCTCTCTTTCTCTCATGAATAAATAAATAAAATCTTTAAAAAAAAAAAACAGTTTTGTCTTCCAATCCAGCACATCTGTCTCCTCTATATGTTCTCTAATCTTTTGCTTACAAAGTGAATCATTTTCTTTTTTTCCTGTATGTTAGAAATACGTAGTTAAATATAGTCAAACAAGCAAAAAAAGTTATTTCTATGACCTCATATTTCTTTTTTTTTTTTTTTAGAATATTTACTTATTTGAGGGGGCGCAGAGGGAGAACCTCAAGCAGACTCTGTGCTGAATGTAGAGCCAGATGTGGGGCTTGATCCCACAACGCTGAGATTATGACCTGAGCAGGAAGCCAGAGGCGGAGAATTAACCAACAGAGCCATCCAGGTGTCCCTATGACCTAAGATTTCTTTTTTTTTTTGACCTAAGATTTCTATGGAAATCTTAAATCCATAATTTCTTAGGCACATTTTCAAACTCAAGTTACTTGCAATCGTCTTGCCATTTGTTTAGCCTGACGTGAACCTGGGTCCCTCTCCTCCAGCATCATAACCATTACCTGAAGGTCCATAGACTCCAATAATTCTAATAATAGGCTTTTTCTTACCATCTTTCTAATCTCCCTGACTGCTCTGTTCCAAAGCCAATGCCATATATTTTGGTACTATTAGTACACATTTATATATGTTATCTACGGTGGTTTAACAAATGAGCCCAAAACTTAGCACAAGTACAAATGAAACGTTATTTCTCTTGATTTAGTGGTAGTTGGGTACTTTGTTGATTTTTTTCCTGGGCATGTTCATGCACATTCCATGGGCTGGCAGGTAGGTGGGAAAGCTGGGGCAGGTAGGTCTTTCTCTCCGTGAGATCTTTCATCCAAGCTTCTTCTTCTTCTTCTTTTTTTTTTTTCATCCAGGCTTCTTTATAACATGGTCTTAGTGTGATGTCCCAAAGGGCTGTGGCAGGAGTTGCAAGGCCTCTTGAGGTGTGCGTTCCAGAAGCGCCAGCACATCACTTCTGCTATGTTCTTCACCAGGGCCTGTCCTCAAACTACCCCATGCTCCCTGGGACGTAAACTAGATGCCACCCCTTGGTAATGAGAGAAGTACGAAGCCATATAGCTGAGGGGAGGGGTTGCATAGCCACCTTTCCAACAACATGCCACACTTGCCCTTCCAAGGACATGAATGACCTGAGGCAGGACCAGTCATTGGAAGAGAGCTGCTGGCCACAGGGGGAACACAACTACAGCACAAGTAGCTCTTCTTGCCTACAAGGAATTTCCATACAGAGACTCAGATTTGAGTCATCAGAAGCCAAAAGTCCTAGAAGTTGAGTAAGATGTGTCTCAGTGCTGAACTGGCATCTGGGAATCACAGTCATGACACAGAAAACACGCTGATTTGTGCATTGCACATGCATGGTGCATGCCCAAGCATCATCACTGCATTGGTGAATCAATGGTTGGCCTCCATTTTCTGGCACACCATGACACGTCACCTGCCTGGAACTTGAGTGACCGTTCCTTTGACCTAGTGCCTGTCTTGTCTGTGAGCAGGACTTCCCAGCTCACTGCAGATGAGAACCCAGCTCTGCCCATGCATTCACTCCTTCCAGCAGCAACGGAACCACTCACTCGTGTCCCTCTGAGTGGGGTACCAGCTATGGGCCTCGTGTCTGCTTACTGGTGCCTCCAATCTTTAGATGGTAAACTCTTGGGTGGAAAGTGCATTGTCTTACTCATGTTTCCTAATCCAAGGGTTTGGGCAGTGCTTGTTACAGAGCTGGTGGGGTGGGCACACCCTAAGGAGGCCCCCACTGGTGTCTGTTCTCTAGTACTCATGTCTGGCGTGAGCTCTCCCTGGAAGGTGGGCAGGGAATGCCATCTGCATCCAACAGATAAAACAGGGCAAGCCTGCCATGACAGGACGCTCGAGACTGTGTCCTGATTTATGGCAAATGGGGACAGATTTTGCACATGTGATTCAGGTTGACTCTGAATTGACTGAGTTACTCAAAAGGGAGAATTTCTTGGGTGGGCCTGATCCAATCAGGTGAGCCCATAAAAGAGCTCCCAGTGCTTTCTCGGAGGCAGAGATGTGAGGAGGCAGGGACTTGGCCTCTCAACCATAGACTTTGAAGAGGCAAGCTGTCATAAACTTGGTAGCCATGAGGAAATCCACTTGCCAGCAGCCTGAGGGGCTCAGAGTGGACACTTCCTTCGCTGGAGTGTCTAGCCTGGAACACAGCCTGGCCAAGTACTGGATCTCAGCCTCATGAGACCTAGAACAGAGAACCCAGCAAAGTCGGGCCCTGACCCTGACCCATGGAGACAGTGACATAATAAATGCATATGGTTTTATGTCACAGAAGTTATGGTCATCTGCTGTAGCAGCAGAGCACAAGTGCAGCTGGCACCTGGGTCTATAGGATAAATGTACGTGATGCATGTACCTACAAATTCACCACAATGGACCGTGTAGTAGACAGCATAAATATTACTTTAAGATGCTGATAGTTGATGAAACTTGCAAGAGGGTGTGATTTATTTAGTCCAGCTTCTTAACCCCCCACATAAAGCAATTATGGTCGGGAAAACGCAGGTGAACTATCTACAGACAAATTATTGATATGGTTAGGATTCAAGCCCTGATCCATTCATGATTATTTCATCTCTGCCTATAACATCATGTCCCTTCCTCTGTGAGAATATACAGGAGTTATCTTTAAAAAGGTAATAAAATTGTGGGGCTCTTGATTGGCTCCGTTGGTGAAGCATCTGTCTTCAGCTCAGGTCATGGTCTCAGGGTCCTGGGATCGAGTCCTGCATCAGGCTCCCTGCTCAGCAGGGCGTCTGCTTCTCCCTTTCTGTCTTTCCCCTCTGTGCTCAGTGTCTCATGTAAATAATAAAATCTTTTTTTTTTTTAATGGTTAAACCAGGAAAATTCTTGTATGTGTGCTGAGAGGCAGACCCGTGGAATGAACTCCATGAAGTAGACGAAGATATGCAAGTCCCACTTCCGGAAAGGTGTAAATTGACTGCTGTTGGGTGAGAATCCTGCCTTGTGACTTGGCTTCTCTTGTCTGTCTCACCACCACTAAGGGATTGTGAAGGGCCATTTGGGCATCTCTCCTAATAGGGACCCCGTCCTGAGCACCCGAGGTCACTCCCGTAAGCATGTTAGAAGAGGCTCCTCATCACTGCAAATGGGGTTGCCTGCTGCCGCTAGAAAAGTGGTTTCCTTCTTTAAGCAAATAGAAATACTTGACAACATTTTTTACTTTCGGAGTGTTTTTTGTTTGTTTGTTTGTTTGTTTTTAATTTTCTTGCCCCAGTAAATGTCTCCCTCTCCCCTCCATGATTGTTCTCTCATAGAGTTAGTGGGCAAATTTGTCATTCTAAATATCATTAAAATTGCTGTTATTTTGTGCTCTAATGTTGCAAGTTTGGTATAGAAATATTTATCAGATCATATTTATGATGGACAGTGATATGTTTAATTTACATGCATATTTTGTCATAAAATTTCCTTGCCTCTGTTTTGGTCATATTAGGTCAAACAATCAGATGGTATTTTCTTGTTAATCATGGCCCTTTTAAAAGAAACAAGTTTTATTCAGGCCACTAAAGGTACAAACCTTGATTTGCATGATTAACAGACACGAGGACACCAAGAGATGCAAGATGTGACCTAGGAGAACACGGTGGACGTATGCAAGAAAGAACAGAAATACGTGCAGCACGTATCTCACCGACTTAGTGAGATGAGTGAGGCTGATAAGAAGTTTCTTCTTAATTAGTGGGAAATACAGGTCTAATTGAAACACAGAAGAAAATTCTAAGCCAGTTCAGGTGAGATTATGAGCATTCCTTGCCCACCTACCAGGCCCCACCCTTACTACATATATATATCATGAACTCAATGGCTCCTTATTGGAAAAATGAAGGTGCATGAAATCCTGTCACTGCTCCTAAAGAAACGGTATTTAATTAAATCCACATTTCATATCCTCTATTCATGTATCAGGTATTTAAGATATCACCTTCCAGATCATATTGTAGAATAGTAGATAAACTAGATGAATATACTGGAAATTATCAGTATAATGAAATTCTAAACAAATCCTATTTGAGGAGCTGATGCTGATAATTCCTTTCAATGCAATGAGGTGCCTGTGGTGATATCAGCAGGTGGAGATTTTGAGCAGCATAAAAATGTCAGTACTAATATCACCAAAGTGGGGGGACCGAGCCAGGACACACCCGGGGAGAAGTGCGAAGATGAGATAAACCTCCACCCTGGATGCCCTGACCCCCCTCCTGATGAGGAGCTACTCTGGGAGCAGCACAGGGTCCCCAGGACCTGCAAGGACAGCAGCCTGGCTGGGGACAGCTCCCCGAAGCCGGTGGGGTGCACCGAGCTGCTCTGCACCCACTGCAGGTGCCCCAGGCAGGAAGGCCCTTCCTTTGAGGTGGGAAAATCAGAAGCATGCTTGAATTATGCCAAGAAGTAAAGCAGCATAGCTTCAATAAAATAGTTTATTATCAGCTTGTTACCATGGGAACACAAAGATCGGAGTGGATACTACTTTACCTTTTTGTATGAAACCACTCTAAGGGGAAACATGATATAAAAATTAATAAACAAGATTGGATATGTTTTGACATCAGTTGTTTATGAGGCCTATACATTTTACCTTAAAGAAAAACAAAACTGTTCAACAATATTCAGATTGGGGAAAACAGTCTTCATAAAAAAAGAAAACCGAATAAAGTCAGTTTTATTTTGTTATCTAGGATAAAATTAACACTGAAAATGAAAAATTACAGTAATTTTTTTTACTTTAATTATTTTCCATTCCATTAAGCAATAATATTTGTCAAGTTGAATTCCATCCTTCTGTTACTTCTCAAAGGCTAATATTTTCAAATACATTTTTCAACCAATTTGAACCAAAAATAGAAGCAGCAAGGTACTCTGTAACAGATGGCATTTATTGTCCAAAAATAGATTTCTCTGAATCTGTTCCCTTATCTGTAGTGTTAATATGTAGATGAAAAGTTAGTCATTTTTTTGCAATAAAACTGTATGAGTCTATTCGAGTTGTAATACTCTATTTTAATATTTATCCAAATTATAAATTTCACCAAGAGCTCTCATCCTTAGGAATTTGGTTGGCATATATTTTGCTAATTGAAATATATTTGATATTTAACATTGTGTGTACTTAAAGCATACATGTTGATGGGTACGTTTCTATATTGTAATATGATTGTCATTGCAGCACTAATTAGCACCTCTATCATCACATAATTATAATTTGCTTTTAGTGGTTGGAATAATTAAGATCTAGTCTCTTAGCAAGTTTAATGATTGTAATACAGTATTGTTGTCTGTGTTCTCTGTACTGTGCCTTAGATCTCTAGGAATTATTCACTGTTCATTGCAAGTTTGTCCCCATGAACAACATCTGGTTGGTCTCAAAAAACACCATCAAATGGAGGGCCTGCTCCTTAAAACCAGCTATTACCAACCAACAGATTCAAAATTAAAAAGTGTTAATATTACGTAGACGACAGACTCCGAAGTTGTCAGGACAAAGCCACAGTGTCCCTCAAAGAAATTGAAGAAACTTCCTTAATGTTTTCCAGACAGGCCAGCAGTGGAAGCATCTGTGAAACAACACAGGACTTGTCAGGGTTTCCATGCGATGAAAACTCTCTTGATCAATAATTACTGGGAAAAAAACCTGATTTTTAGAAAAAATCCAAAAATGTAAGATTTCTACAGTTTTCTATATATTTGAAAGTACTTGGTCAGCTCAATACCAAGTAGGACCGGAGTCCTCAGTGGAGTCTTCACCACACCTGTTGAACGTGTGTTCATTGCCCATGGAGCCCCAGGGGCGACTGTGCAGGTAGTAAGACGGCGCGGCCCGCTCCCTTTTTCAGCGTTGGGAGCAGGTGTCCACACCGGCACACTATTGCAACTTCCTCCTTAACTACATGGAAATCATTGGTGTTTACTTTGGAAAGAGGAGATTCCTTTCCATCCATTGTCTGTAGGAACAGCAAACTAAGTCTGGAGTAGGTAAGATATGCTTTCTGGCTGCAGAAGACGCCCCGTGCACCTGTCTCCTAGTCTGTTCCCCATCACGTGACCCTCCTGCCACCTCAAGCCCTCTTGCTCTATCACCCCCCGCCATCCACTCTCCCCTCCGTTGTAGCATCACACGGAAGTATCATTCTATCAACACTTCCCCTTATTCATTTTAATTTTATCTCAGCTCTTTGAGGGCAGAAATTATCTTTCTTAATCCATATGGGCCAAGTTTATAAACTAGAATTTAATGACTGATGGGTCAATATCTATTGAATTCATTGAGAAAACGATGAGCTCTCTAAATGTTGCATTTTATTTGGTGTCATACAATAAACCCATGGCAATTTTGCCAATAGAACAGAAGGAAATGCAACAAGTGTTGACTTAAATTAAAAACAAAAAAAACAAACAAAAAATAATAATCTGCATTAGAAGTCTAAGGGGAGAATCATACCATACAATTCCCCTTAGTATTATAATTGTATTTCAGCACATACGTGCACATTGTTGATGCAAAACCATTAACTGTTTTTCAGTAGATACAGTGATTATATCTGCATAATATTGAGGTTGCATTTGCTTTTGCAAGAGCAGTGATGTGATCACTATTTAGAAAGGAGTATTACTAACATGAACCACATGGTAGAAAGCTTTCTTAAGATGGGATTGAGTTTCATAAATGTATTATATTAATTTAAGACATTAAAGTATAGTTTCAAAACGTTCTGCGTTTTTAATAGAAATGCAGTGCCAGACCACAACGCGATTTTTTCATATTGTAATTTGCTTTGTAAACTTTTTATAAGAGTCTATAAAATTTATAAAAGGGTTAAGTGACACAAACATACTGATGTCATATTAAATTGCCTTTGCTGTAACGTATTTTTATCTTGTTGCTGAACATCTATTTTTATATTTAAGAACTATATATTTCATGGGCATCCCTCCTAACATGAGGAAAGGGTTTTCCCCAATGAACATTTTCCAGCATTAGTCTGAGTGAGAGCTTGATGTAAGTAAAGAAGAAAACCCTTTTATATTTTTTTCAAACTTCCATTAACAATCATATTTATATCATATTAGAGATAAGCCATGATATATCAATTCCGTCACAAGGAACAAAAATAAATCCAAAATAAAAAATGTTCACCTGTGATTACACTTTTAAGTGGCCCTGGGGGTCCCAGTGGGGCTCAGGGGTTGAGCGTCTGCCTTTGGCTCAGGTCATGATCCCGGGGTCCTGGAATCAAGTCCCGCATCAAGCTCCCTGCATGGAGCCTGCTTCTCCCTCTGCCTGTGTCTCTGTCTCTCATGAATAAATAAAATCTTAAAAAAAGGGGGGGGCTCTGGGGACTCTGGGCTTTGCAATGAAACTGAAAACACAAGCAGTTCAACTGAACAATTGCCAGACTGGTAGCAATAAAAGCAAGATAAGAACATGTTCTTTGGGAATCCGTACGGATTTGCCAATATTCAAGTAATATTCAAGCTGTATATATGGCAGGTCCATCCTCCCTGGTTTAAAACATGACTATTCCTTTTCCAAATGTGCAAGTTCTGTGAAAATAGTGGGGTGTCAGTAAAGTTGCAGCAATTGCACAGAGCCCAGCTGCCTGTGATGTCCAACATCTTTCCTGGAGTTTTGTCTCCTGGAACTTTGCATGTAGTTCCTAACTCCCCAGCCTCACTCCCCTTTGCTCTCTCTCTCTCTCTCTATCTCTCTCTCTCTCTTTCCCACTTTCACCTGAGTTTTCCACTTAACATTAGCCCTGATGGATGACCCAGAAGAACCTCAATGTAGGGATGCCCTGGCGGCTCTGGTTGGACTCTATCGGTATGAGGACATCTGTTTCCCAGCAGGCCCAGATCTTTGGAGTATGTCCCTCTTGAAATAAGTAAAACAAATGGACAAAACCCAAGCAAAACGGTTTCCCCTCAGAAATGCCCAGACCAATAATGCGTGTGGATAATTTGAGGGAATGAAATATTTCGAATAGGAGTCAACATAATGCAGTGACAAAGAGATAGAGACTTTGGAATCAGATATGCTTGTGGGTTTTGGTTCTTCCTGCTAATTTGACATCAGCCCTGCCACTGACTTCTCCAAGTCTCAGCTCTATCCCTACAAATGGAAAAGCATTGCCTCCTTCAACCAACAATTATAAATATTAAGTAGTCAAGGTACAGTACTATCAGCACAGTATATTATATCCTTATGTGTGATGTATAATATTAACATAAATATATGTTACAGTATAAAATATAAAATATATGTAATATGTTTTACAAGTATAATTTAAACTCACAAATAATTGGTAAGTACCTTGAGCTACTTCTGCTCACCCAGCGTGACCAATGCCATGCCTGTGAGCATGTTTCGCCTGTAGGCTCGTGTCCCAAGATGCTCCCACCTCCACTCCCATCACTACTTCTCTGTCCTCAGTTTATTTATTTATTTTTTAATTTTTTAAAATTTATTCATGAGAGACAGAGACACAGCAGAGGAACAAGCAGGTCCCATGCAGGGAGCCCGACGTTGGACTCAATCCTGGGACTCCAAGATTATGCCCTGGGCGGAAGGCAGGCGCTCAACCGCTGAGCCACTCAGGCGTCCCATCTGTCCTCAGTTTAGATCAGCTGCCCGTGGTGATCATTACAACATTCAAGTACCTGCAATTGTACCTGTTATCTGCTGCCGTGATAATGTGACGTAACAACTCAAAACGCTGGTGGCATAAAAAAACACGTCTTCATTGGGTTCATGAATTTGTGGGGTTTAGCTGTCAGCCTGGGTGGCTTGCTGGATCATTCACCCATTTGCAGCCGTTATGGCTTCTGAGGGGCTGGTTGACTGGCAACTGATCTAAAGGAGCTGCAGGTGGCATAATCTGGGCAACTCAGCTTTGCCCCATGTTTTTTTATTATTTTTATTTTTTTAAGTTCTGGTAAAACATTTATTTTGAAAATTCATTTGGTGCTTGGATGATAAACAGAAAATAGGAGCCAGTATCTTTTATTTTATTGCTTTACTCTTTAGCCCTATTTAAGTTCTGAAAAACCAAAATAGGATGTGATCTCCATAGAGATGAGCACCGAGCACTTGCTCAATACCTCAGGTGAGAGTCCACGAGGGGTCCCCACTCATGAGGTGTGTCAGAGCCACCTGTCCGACTTTGGACCCGGGGCCAGACGCCAGCGAGGACCCTGTGCAGTGGGCTGTGTGTGCACTGGCTCCCCGTTGGGGTCATGCTCCCCCCACCCAGAGGTGACTTGCTGGATGCACGAGTCCCACCAAAGGAGCGTCCCTGGGTCAACACTCTGCCCTGGGGTCGGGTGTGGATCAGAGCTTCAGGTTCTGGAGGGAAGGATAAATCCCCTTGTTGTTAAGGGATGACAGAGCCGGGGATTTCCTAGGAGAGGAAACAAATTGTCCCTGATTGATAGGAAACCATCACTGCCGTCTGTGGCATTTATTGGCTCTTGAGGTCCCAGGATTGAGTCATTTTAGGACAGAAATACTGTCAGGCCACTCGAGGCCAGAGAATAAGCTTCTTATCTACCGGATCTGCAGGCATCCAAAGAAGGTGAATTCACATAATTTAATGGCTGGTTTTGGCTCATTAGTAAAACGATTTCTTTCCAACAAACGGAGCCAATGCAGAAGTGGAGAACTCATTTATGGTAATTCTCTATTCAGCAATTTAGAGACGCCCTTTCGGAGATTACTTCCTAAAAGATTTTCAGAAGAATGGAATCGATGTGGCTAAAAACTCTGTCCCTCAAAGCCTCACGGAGAACCGGGCTCCTTGGTGGTCCTCAGGGGAGGTTAACTGGAAAATGTCACAAGAGGGGTGACTGCAGGTGGCAGGTACAGGCTGGGTTGGGACAACCCCATCCTCCTGGTCGTGGCGTAGAGAAGAGGCTCTGCACAGGGCCTGCTGGCCGTCCTCAGGTGGACGCATGATCAGGATCCTTCAACAGCTCTGCTTCCGTGACTTGACCCAGAGGAGTCGCTGGGGAACTTCATCGTCTGGCTCTCAGGCTGCTGAGCTAACAGGCAGCAGAGATGGATGGGCCCCAACGTGACTAGGGCGATGATCTGAGTTTGTGCCCCAAATTAGGCACAGTTGAGGGTGAAAGGCGGTACTCTGACAAGCACCCTGGGACCACAAGGGCAAGTGGTCTTCTCCTGGCAAAGCTGCTGTGGGCGGTGGTACCCAGACTGGGTGGACTCTGGAGGCCCTGTTGGATGGCTGTGGTCGGCCTCCTCTAGGGCTGGTCGGGGGGCAAGAGTAGCTGCTGATCCCACGTGAGATGGCCCCCGTGCTGCAGTCGTCTGCCAGAAGCACCGTCTCCTTCAGTTCGGGGATATCTGGTCCCTTCACTAGTAGGACACGGGTCCTCCTGATGTCTGGATGGCGTGCTGGTGGACCTGCAGCTGGGAGGCCAGTCTCACCTCTGTGGTGCCTGGAGCATCCCTGACCTGAAGCTCGTGATTTCTTAAATTCACATTTTTGGTCATGCATGTCTCTGTTCTTTACCCAACCGCTGTTCAATTCACCCACCAATCCATTTATTGAGATTTCACATTTGATTTTTATTTGTCTGTCCCCCATTTTTATTTCGAGACTATGTTCTTTGATGTTCATTTTATGTAGCAGCCTGTTCCTCCTTAACAGACTCTTTTCTCCTCTGCTGATATTACTGATATTTATTTTTAGTTTATTCTCTTTCCTCCAAGTGGGCTTTTAGTCTGTTCATCTGTTTAGTCTCTGATTTTGATTTTGTGGTTTAATTGAGTATAGGGTGATCTCTATCTGCCTGCTCTTATGTAAGTTAGAGGCTGATCCGTGGGTGGGCTTGTGGACTGGGATACACTGGGATTGTTCATTCATGGAGGGAATCTCATCTTTGCACATGTAAGTGTTTTTCCTTTTGGATGGTGATGTTCCAGCTGCACCCCAATCCACACCAGAGCATTCTCTTCCTGGTTGCTACCATTGGGCCACCATCATCCTAGGAACCAAGTGGGAGAAAAGGGTGGGGACTCAGTATCCACCAAATAAATCTCAATCCATGGCCCTGTTTTTTTTTTAATTTTTTTTTTAATTTTTATTTATTTATGATAGTCACAGAGAGATAGAGAGAGAGGCAGAGACACAGGCAGAGGGAGAAGCAGGCTCCATGCACCAGGAGCCCGACGTGGGATTCGATCCCGGGTCTCCAGGATCGCGCCCTGGGCCAAAGGCAGGTGCCAAACCGCTGAGCCACCCAGGGATCCCCATGGCCCTGTTTTAATTACACTGCTTCTTCTGTGCCTTCTGTTCCCCATTCTGCTTAATGTTTTCTGGAAAACACCTCCAATGTTCTGTCACACGAGAGAGGAGTAGCCATCTGGATTCTCAAAGTAAAGAAGCTATAGGGGGTCTTAGCATTTTTTTTAAAAAAGAACCTAGAGAAGCATTCAGCTTTAGCCCCAGGTTCGCCCATCAATGTGTCCTAGACGCAGCCAATCTGAGCCTTTGGGGGATGTGGTCAGGTAACTTGTTCAGCGTGATCCACTGCTGACATAGGCTTCCCAGCTGCTGGGTTAATTGCCACCAGTTATCTGTTTCTCACTCTTCAGAATGCTTCTTGTACCTTCTGTTCTCATTTTTTCCTGAGATAATATGTCTTTTGAAAAGTCCCTTCCTATCACCAGTGGTATTCAATGGAAGTGTCAACTCAATCTGCCATATTGATATAGAAATCTGAACCTGACAAGAGCAAGACACGTACCATTAAAGACACTTTTTTTGGGGGGGGTTACACTGTTGATGTTATAACAGTGTTCCCCAGAAGGACTTTGGAATGGCACCCTAACATTCACCACAGTGCTAAGCTGGAAGATGAAATAAGAAGATATGATCAGGGGGGAGGGGCAAGATGGCGGAGGAGTAGGGTCTCCAGGTCACCTGTCCTCAGCAAATTACCTAGAAAACCATCCAATCATCCTGAAAACCTACGAATTCGGCCTGAGATTTAAAGAGAGACCAGCTGGAACGCTACAGTGAGAAGAGTTCGCGCTTCTATCAAGGTAGGAAGACGGGGAAAAAGAAATAAAGACACAAAAGGCCTCCAAGGGGGAGGGGCCCCGCGAGGAGCCGGGCTGAGGCCGGGGCGAGTGTCCCCAGGACAGGAGAGCCCCGTCCCGGAGGAGCAGGAGCTGCACCAACCTTCCCCGCGGAAAGGGGCTCCCCGGGAATTGGAGCAGGATCCCCAGGAGGGCGGGGACGCCCTCGGGCTCCCTGGGACAGTAACAGAGGAACTGCGCCCCGGAGAGTGCGCCGAGCTCCCTAAGGGCTGCAGCGCTCGGCGGGACCCGGAGCAGCTCGGAGGGGCTCGGGCGGCGGCTCCGCGGAGGGGGCTGCGCGGCTCCGGGAACAGCTCGGAGGGGCTCGGGCGGAGGAAGAAGCTCCGCGCGGAGGGGGCTGCGCGGCTCCGGGAACAGCTCGGAGGGGCTCGGGCGGCGGCTCCGCGGAGGGGGCTGCGGGGCTCCGGGAACAGCTCAGCGGCGGCGGCTCGGGCAGAGGAAGAAGCTCCGCGGAGGGGGCTGCGCGGCTCCGGGAACAGCTCGGAGGGGCTCGGGCGGCGGCTCCGCGGAGGGGGCTGCGGGGCGGGAGCTCGAATCCAACAGCGCAGGTTCCGGAGCACAGGGCGCCGGGACACAGCCCAGGATCCGGCCTCCCCCGGGACAGGCAGAGGCCGGGAGGGCCCAGGACAGCAAGGACGCTCCTGCCTGGAACTGAGCAGATCAGCGGCCCCGCCCCGGAGCCCCCAGGCCCTGCAGAAGGAGAGCCCCGGAGCTACTGCGGGGGCTGGATCCAGGGTCCCAGAGCTGCCCCCGCCACTGTGGCTTCCTCCCGGGGCCTCACGGGGTCAACAACCCCCACCGAGCCCTGCACCAGGCAGGGGCAGAGCAGCTCCCCCAAGTGCCAACACCTGAGAATCAGCACAGCAGGCCCCTCCCCCAGAAGACCAGCGAGACGGACCAGTTCCAAGGGAAGTCAAGGGACTTAAACTACACAGAATCGGAAGATACTCCCCCGTGGTTTTTTTTGTTTTTTGTTTTTTTGTTTTTTTGTTTTTTGTTTTTTGTTTTTTTTTTGTTTTGTTTTGTGCTTTTTTTTCTCTCTTTCTTCTTGATTTCTGATTGCTTCCCCCACCCCCCCTTTTTTCTTTTTTCTCCTTTCTTTCTTTTTCTTTCTTTTTCTTCTCTTTTTCCCCTATTTTTTTCTTCTTTCTCTTTTTTCTTTTTCTCTTTTCTTTCCTTCTCTCTCTTTTTCTCCTTTTCCCAATACAACTTGTTTTTGGCCACTCTGCACTGAGCAAAATGACTAGAAGGAAAACCCCTCAAAAAAAAGAATCAGAAACAGCCCACTCTCCCACAGAGTTACAAAATATGGATTACAATTCAATGTCAGAAAGCCAATTCAGAAGCACTATTTTACAGCTACTGGTGGCTCTAGAAAAAACCATAAAGGACTCAAGAGACTTCATGACTGCAGAATTTAGATCTAATCAGGCAGAAATTAAAAATCAATTAAATGAGATGCAATCCAAGCTAGAAGTCCTAACGACGAGGCTTGACGAGGTGGAAGAACGAGTGAGTGACATAGAAGACAAGTTGATGGCAAAGAGGGAAACTGAGGAAAAAAGAGACAGGCAATTAAAAGACCATGAGGATAGATTAAGGGAAATAAATGATAGCCTGAGGAAGAAAAACCTACGTTTAATTGGGGTTCCCGAGGGCGCGGAAAGGGACAGAGGGCCAGAATATGTATTTGAACAAATCCTAGCTGAAAACTTTCCAAATCTGGGAAGGGAAACAGGCATTCAGATCCAGGAAATAGAGAGATCCCCCCCTAAAATCAACAAAAACCGTTCAACACCTCGACATTTAATAGTGAAGCTTGCAAATTGCAAAGATAAGGAGAAGATCCTTAAAGCAGCAAGAGAAAAAAAGTCCCTGACTTTTATGGGGAGGAATATTAGGGTAACAGCAGACCTCTCCACAGAGACCTGGCAGGCCAGAAAGGGCTGGCAGGATATATTCAGGGTCCTAAATGAAAAGAACATGCAACCAAGAATACTTTACCCCGCAAGGCTTTCATTCAAAATGGAAGGAGAGATAAAGAGCTTCCAAGACAGGCAGGAACTGAAAGAATATGTAACCTCCAAACCAGCTCTGCAAGAAATTTTAAGGGGGACTCTTAAAATTCCCCTTTAAGAAGAAGTTCAGTGGAACAATCCACAAAAACAAGGACTGAATAGATATGATGACACTAAACTCATATCTATCAATAGTAACTCTGAATGTGAACGGGCTTAATGACCCCATCAAAAGGCGCAGGGTTTCAGACTGGATAAAAAAGCAGGACCCATCTATTTGCTGTCTACAAGAGACTCATTTTAGACAGAAGGACACCTACAGCCTGAAAATAAAAGGTTGGAGAACCATTTACCATTCAAATGGTCCTCAAAAGAAAGCAGGGGTTGCCATCCTTATATCAGATAAATTAAAATTTACCCCGAAGACTATAGTGAGAGATGAAGAGGGACACTATCTCATACTCAAAGGATCTATCCAACAAGAGGACTTAACAATCCTCAATATATATGCCCCGAATGTGGGAGCTGCCAAATATTTAAACCAATTAATAACCAAACTCAAGAAATACCTTGATAATAATACACTTATACTTGGTGACTTCAATCTAGCTCTTTCTACCCTGGATAGGTCTTCTAAGCACAATATCTCCAAAGAAACGAGAGCTTTAAATGATACACTGGACCAGATGGATTTCACAGATATCTACAGAACTTTACATCCAAACTCAACTGAATACACATTCTTCTCAAGTGCACATGGAACTTTCTCCAGAATAGACCACATACTGGGTCACAAATCGGGTCTGAACCGATACCAAAAGATCGGGATAGTCCCCTGTATATTCTCAGACCATAATGCCTTGAAATTAGAACTTAATCACAACAAGAAATATGGAAGGACCACAAACACGTGGAGGTTAAGGACCATCCTGCTAAAAGATGAAAAGGTCAACCAGGAAATTAAGGAAGAATTAAAAAGATTCATGGAAACTAATGAAAATGAAGATACAACCGTTCAAAATCTTTGGGATGCAGCAAAAGCAGTCCTGAGGGGGAAATACATCGCAATACAAGCATACATTCAAAAACTGGAAAGATCTCAAATTCAAAAGCTCACCTTACACATAAAGGAACTAGAGAAAAAGCAACAAATAGACCCCACCCCCAGCAGAAGAAGAGAGTTAATTAAAATTCGAGCAGAACTCAATGATATCGAGACCAAAAGAACTGTGGAACAGATCAACAGAACCAGGAGTTGGTTCTTTGAAAGAATTAATAAGATAGATAAACCATTAGCCAACCTTATTAAAAAGAAGAGAGAGAAGACTCAAATTAATAAAATCATGAATGAGAAAGGGGACATCACTACCAACACCAAGGAAATACAAACGATTTTAAAAACATATTATGAACAGCTGTATGCCAATAAATTAGGAAATCTAGAAGAAATGGACGCATTCCTGGAAAGCCACAAACTACCAAAACTGGAGCAGGAAGAAATAGAAAACCTGAACAGGCCAATAACCAGGGAGGAAATTGAAGCAGTCATCAAAAACCTCCCAAGACACAAGAGTCCAGGGCCAGATGGCTTCCCAGGGGAATTCTATCAAACGTTTAAAGAAGAAATCATACCTATTCTACTAAAGCTGTTTGGAAAGATAGAAAGAGATGGAGTACTTCCAAATTCGTTCTATGAGGCCAGCATCACCTTAATTCCGAAACCAGACAAAGACCCCACCAAAAAGGAGAATTACAGACCAATATCCCTGATGAACATGGATGCAAAAATTCTCAACAAGATACTAGCCAATAGGATCCAACAACACATTAAGAAAATTATTCACCATGACCAAGTAGGATTTATCCCCGGGACACAAGGCTGGTTCAACACTCGTAAAACCATCAATGTGATTCATCATATCAGCAAGAGAAAAACCAAGAACCATATGATACTCTCATTAGATGCAGAGAAAGCATTTGACAAAATACAGCATCCATTCCTGATCAAAACCCTTCAGAGTGTTGGGATAGAGGGAACTTTCCTCGACATCTTAAAAGCCATCTACGAAAAGCCCACAGCAAATATCATTCTCAATGGGGAAGCACTGGGAGCCTTTCCCCTAAGATCAGGAACAAGACAGGGATGTCCACTCTCACCACTGCTGTTCAACATCGTTCTGGAAGTCCTCGCCTCAGCAATCAGACAACAAAAAGACATTAAAGGCATTCAAATTGGCAAAGAAGAAGTCAAACTCTCCCTCTTCGCCGATGACATGATACTCTACATAGAAAACCCAAAAGCCTCCACCCCCAGATTGCTAGAACTCATACAGCAATTTGGTAGCGTGGCAGGATACAAAATCAATGCCCAGAAATCAATGGCATTTCTATACACTAACAATGAGACTGAAGAAAGAGAAATTAAGGAGTCAATCCCATTTACAATTGCACCCAAAAGCATAAGATACCTAGGAATAAACCTAACCAAAGAGGTAAAAGATCTATACCCTAAAAACTATAGAACACTTCTGAAAGAAATTGAGGAAGACACAAAGAGATGGAAAAATATTCCATGCTCATGGATTGGCAGAATTAATATTGTAAAAATGTCAATGTTACCCAGGGCAATTTATACGTTTAATGCAATCCCTATCAAAATACCATGGACTTTCTTCAGAGAGTTAGAACAAATTATTTTAAGATTTGTGTGGAATCAGAAAAGACCCCGAATAGCCAGGGGAATTTTAAAAAAGAAAACCTTAGCTGGGGGCATCACAATGCCAGATTTCAGGTTATATTACAAAGCTGTGGTCATCAAGACAGTGTGGTACTGGCACAAAAACAGACACATAGATCAATGGAACAGAATAGAGAACCCAGAAGTGGACCCTGAAATGTACGGCCATCTAATATTCGATAAAGGAGGAAAGACTATCCATTGGAAGAAAGACAGTCTCTTCAATAAATGGTGCTGGGAAAATTGGACATCCACATGCAGAAGAATGAAACTGGACCACTCTCTTTCACCATACACAAAGATAAACTCAAAATGGATGAGAGATCTAAATGTGAGACAAGATTCCATCAAAATCCTAGAGGAGAACACAGGCAACACCCTTTTTGAACTTGGCCACAGTAACTTCTTGCAAGATACATCCACGAAGGCAAAAGAAACAAAAGCAAAAATGAACTATTGGGACTTCATCAAGATAAGAAGCTTTTGCACAGCAAAGGATACAGTCAACAAAACTAAAAGACAACCTACAGAATGGGAGAAGATATTTGCAAATGACATATCAGATAAAGGGCTAGTTTCCAAAATCTATAAAGAACTTATTAAACTCAACACCAAAGAAACAAACAATCCAATCATGAAATGGGCAAAAGACATGAAGAGAAATCTCACAGAGGAAGACATGGACATGGCCAACATGCACATGAGAAAATGCTCTGCATCACTTGCCATCAGGGAAATACAAATCAAAACCACAATGAGATACCACCTCACACCAGTGAGAATGGGGAAAATTAACAAGGCAGGAAACAACAAATGTTGGAGAGGATGCGGAGAAAAGGGAACCCTCTTACACTGTTGGTGGGAATGTGAACTGGTGCAGCCACTCTGGAAAACTGTGTGGAGGTTCCTCAAAGAGTTAAAAATAGACCTGCCCTACGACCCAGCAATTGCACTGTTGGGGATTTACCCCAAAGAGTCAGATGCAATGAAACGTCGGGACACCTGCACCCCGATGTTTCTATCAGCAATGGCCACAATAGCCAAACTGTGGAAGGAGCCTCGGTGTCCATCGAAAGATGAATGGATAAAGAAGATGTGGTTTATGTATACAATGGAATATTACTCAGCAATTAGAAACGACAAATACCCACCATTTGCTTCAACGTGGATGGAACTGGAGGGTATTATGCTGAGTGAAATAAGTCAATCGGAGAAGGACAAACAGTGTATGTTCTCATTCATTTGGGGAATATGAATAATAGTGAAAGGGAATATAAAGGAAGGGAAAAGAAATGTTGGGAAATATCAGGAAGGGAGACAGAACATAAAGACTCCTAACTCGGGGAAACGAACTAGGGGTGGTGGAAGGGGAGGAGGGCGGGTGTTGGAGGGGAATGGGTGACGGGCACTGAGGTGGACACTTGACGGGATGAGCACTGGGTGTTTTTCTGTATGTTGGTAAATTAAACACCAATAAAATTAATTAAAAAAAAAAAAAAAAAAAAAGAAGATATGATCAGCTCAAGATGCGTGCTTCAACAAAAACCCTAAGAATAGGGTCAATGTGTTAGTCTGTGGGTTTCCCAGAGTCCTAAGCAAAAACAAATAGAACACAGAATTAAAAAAAAAAAAAACACAGGGATTTTCACACCTAAAAGAGTAAGCTCAGTAGAGGGGGAAATCTTCAGTTATTGAGTGGTGATTAAATCCCACACCATTTGTATCATGACTTGAAAATGGAGCTCATGGGGCACCAGCTGTTGACTCCAATTTTTTATTCTAATAAATGGAGGAGCGTACATTAACATCTCAGCCATATGAAATGCTCCCAAAAGTAGAGCGGAACTGTCATCAAGTAAATTTACATGAGTTTGAGTTATTTTTTATGGAGTGCATTCAGACACTTTCTGTGAATTATGTTTGACACAATTTTTTTAGTAACTTGATGTCTTGGTCAATATCAATGTTTTGAAGGTATGCGTTTTAAATTCTAAAATTTAGTACAGCTAAGTTTTCTTGCCACAGGAAGGAAAATGTGACACTGGTTTTTAGTGGTTTGCATTTAAACAAAAACTATATATATTTAGTTCATTGTTCTGATTTTTATGGCAGTATAACTCACTTGTCGAATCCCTAGGCTACACGTATCATATATTTCAAATTACATTTTTCTCTACTGTCTGTGATTTTGACCAATATTCCAAGTAGGACCAGTAATGCAGTAAAGGTGTGCCACAGTTCTCGCTCCTACTTGGTGGTGGGTTCTATACCGTCATAGTGACAATAGAAAAAAGTTGTGGCTGAGCAACACTATTTCCATTGGTTTCATAGACAGAGTCACAAACTTGGGAAATCTCCATAAATTGAAAGCCTGGAGCTTGTCATTGGCATTAATAATGCTGACAGTAGTTGCATTAATCTAAGAACCTTTGATGAGACTGAAGAAGCCAATCACAGAACGGTTTCAGTAGGATCCTTCTGTGTTTTCCTTGGAGCACGAATGTAACATAAATGCATTTTATTTCACTTACAAGTAAATGAATCAAATATTAATAAGCCACATGAGCTACAAATGTAAAACATGTCCTTTGAAAGTTATGTCATCCATTACAACTACAAAATGAGCAGGCTTTAAAAAATTTTAGAATATCAGTTCAGCTGAATTTATCCCTAATCAAGATGGGAACTATTGTGTGTTTTGTTTTAATGGTTCCTTTGCTATCTCTAAGTGCTAAGTGATATTCTTATTGTTTCTCATCTATGTACATACAGGGAGGTAGCACCTGCCCCTTAGAAAACGTGACATACCCAGTTTCTAGCAGCAGTACGTGAAAATCTTTAATAATTAAAAAACCCAAGAAGAATAGGCTTAGAAAAGGTCTCTGCAAAAAGTGATAATATTACTGCAAAGAGCTTCAGAGGAATCCAGCAGTTGATTTACTTTAATAATTTAGAGTCAGCTAATTCTTTCTTTTCACATAAATATAATGATGATATATTTTTCTTTATCACATTTAAATTATTTCTAACTTTAATATGACTATTCTTTTTTTTATGGAACTATATTAACTGATTAAGATTTGAGGGATAATTCTTGTTCTGTGTTACAACAGGTCACTTCATTATCTTTTTCAAATTTCTCCATGTCAAAAAAACATATTTTTTAAGCTTCATAAAATTAAATTTACATTTAAATACAATCCATTCTGCTGAAAAAAATCCTTGAATAAAGAGTGGTTTTGTCATAGCTATAAATGTGGAGCTTTAGGATTATGTCAACCACATAAATTGAAGTATTTAAATGAAATGAAATAAAATTCTGCATAATACTATCCATGTGCTTATTAGAGAGAGATCACCTTTAATATATGATTTACCAAAGTAAACCCAATTAGTGTTCCGAAATGTCTCAGCTCCAACAATCTGGGGAAAAATGAAAAAAGCATAGTCTTTCAGAATAGATTATATTTCACAGATGTCCAGAAGATGCTGAGATATGGCTTTTAGAGGGAATGATAAATTGTGTGCTATTACTACTGCAAATTTACTTATATCAGTTTTGATTTTGTGTGCAAATAAATAATTTAAAACAATATATTGTCCTGGCATTGATGTAATTGACTTAATTCTGCTTCCTTACAACAAATTATATGAAATAAAATGATAACATTTGTTTAATTTGTCAAGGAAATTGAGCCACAGACAATGAACCCCAAACAAAGATGAAGCTCAGTTTTATGCATCGTACATTTATTATGTTAATTTGATCATGATAACAAAAACCTTTGCAAACAACTGACAATGCAAACAATACTAACAAGCAGAAAAATTCAAGCTAATAAATAACCCCCAAAGTATTTTTTGGCCACCTCCAGAACAGAGAAATAAACATCTGCTATTTGACAAAGACCCAGTCTATGAAATTTTGGCACAGCAGCCTGAGCTGACCTTGACAGACATAAGAGACCATCCGTTTTGAGTGGGGCTCAGAATATGGAAGGGCTCTGAGGTCCAGGTGGTCATTCGGGCAGCCCTGTCATTGGAACAACACAACTCAATGGACATCAAGGGTCTCTCTGCAGTTGGAAAATACCTGGGCATCCCCAGGATTAAGCTCTCAAAGAAGTCAGGGTAATGGACTCAGTTTTGGACATCGTAGCACATTGCCATACTCTGTACAAAAATAGCTCTCAAGAGCTACGGACCTGGTAGTGATGGAGAGTCAAACTGGACACATCAAGTGACCATGTGATCAGAACGGCTCTTTCATAGTCCAGGTTCTGTGAGCACCAACAAGTCAAAGGTAGGGGTGGCCCAGCTGATACCTATCCTGAGGTAGAGATGGTACATTCCAGACCAGAGGCACAGAAGGAGAGGACACAAACAAGCTCCATGCGTAGGCAACCTCCTGTCACCAAGAATGCCACATGGTAGTTTCCTCCTTGGCTCAAATTTAAGTCCACTTTGGGGTTGTTTTCTGACTCACTAACGGAGGAGGAAATCGGCAAAGCTGCCTACTAGCTGCATTGCTCAGGACAGCATGCTAGCTAACACTGGAGGAGGGCTCCACCAAAGCCCAACTCAAGAGTATCCTGAAGAATCGCAGGGGGGAAGCATCATCCCAATGGACACTGTTCACCCACCTTGTGTAGAAAGAATAGCCAGGGTAGGAATATAGTCTGATTCATGGGAATGATGTCCAGCTCAGCTGGTTGGTCGCGGATAAAGAAAGATTAGAACACTGGACATGAGGAAGAGTCAAGTTGGCCGACTTGAGAAGTGAAGACCTTCACTCTCACACTCACGCAACAGCATTCATCTAGAGATTCTCTACCTCAGGCTTCCAGAGTATTTAACTAATGGACACAGGGGTCTGGACTGCAAACACACTCCACTAGAGACCTGCTGAAGCTCTGGATACATCATGGAACCCAGTGAATGGGTATCTGGGAACAATAGTAGCAGGGCCTTCCCTCCCAAGAGGGGCACAGGCCTCGCTCAGCACCAGGACCTCGGTGGCAGGGCTGTGGGGTGGTCTCACCACAGCCTCTCCTTGGAGATTCTGGGTACCTGGTCCTTAGTACGGGGGTCACCCGTATCATCCAGAAGTTATCACTCTTTTCTGTTACATGGAATCATTATCATTTCCATGTGTTTTTTCTTCTCTGTAGATAAATTGCTTCTCATAAACTTCTTGTAGAGCCTGTGGGCCTCCTTCGCATGTGCTCAGACTTACCTGGGCTCTAAGGATATGCAGGATTAGCTCTGAGTGTCCCCCTGAGCGATGCCTGTTCACAGATGTAGCCTCACACTTGTCATCTGCGACCAAAGTGTGCCTGCATCTGGTGGGCATTAGATTTAAAGGCATGTTGACCATAGAGCAGATGCTGGTAGAGTGATAAGACTTAAGACATTTGATTTTCAGTTGGATAAAACACTGATAATGTGTGTGTGTGTGTGTGTGTGTGTGTGAGTGTGTGTGTGTATACAACGAACAGACGAACCAATATAACCATTCAATACTTCCTATCTCAAACTTCTGTTTCTTGAGTCCAAATTGAAAAAAATAAACCTTATAGATTTGAGTTAGAGATTAAAAAGAATATGTGATTCTTTTCAAAAGCTGCTTCCCTTCCTGGAGGGGATTAGGATGAGAACATAAATCACTTAGGACACTAGTACATCCCATCAAGGCAAATCAAGATAAGTGTTTATTACACCCCACCTCCTCCCCCCTTCAAAATTTATATTGTAGAACAAACAATGAAATGTCTGATGGAAAGCTGAAAATTGAATCTTCATCATCCAATGTTGCTGAAGTTCCCCCAATCTCCCATCAGGAGAAAGCCCTTGGGAAGATCATATAAGTGTGATAGACATACAGAGGAAATTAAGGTGCTAAGATACTGCATGTCTCTCTGGCTCCGAGACTCACCAGAGCAGGGTTTCTGAATCACTGAAAACCCGGCTTCATCCCAATAAAAATCTCTCTCCCTCATTTAGTATTGTTTATTTTTTAAAAGGTCTTATTTATTTATTCATGAGAGACACAGAGAGAGAGGCAGAAACGCAGGCAGAGGGAGAAGCAGGCTCCATGCAGGGAGCCTGATGAGAGACTCGATCCTAGGACCCTGGGATCATGACCTGAGCTGAAGGAGACGCACAACCCCTGAGCCACCCAGGTGCCAACAATGGCACCTTTTTCTATACTTGCTTGCATTTTTGCTTTAATGTCTTCTGCAGAACTAGGTCCTTTTGGTGTTTTGGGCATCTTTTCCTTTTTTTTTTTTTTTTTGGAAGGATTCCTGACCTTTTTGACCTTGGTGTTGATGTGTTGATGGTTTTGAATCTTTTCCATTCTGGTTTTATTTTTGTGCCTTTTTGGCTGGAGTATCTCATATAGATTTTTTTTTTCCTGGAGCCTTGTCTTCAGCCTCCTCCTCACCATCATCATCATCACCACCACCACCACCATCATCATCATCTTCTTCATCTTCATCAGCAGTAAGTTTTACTTTTTTCCTGTGGAAACCTGTTACCACTTGTCGGGGCAGCGCATGTTCCAGATACGTTATGGAGCTCACATGGTCCTCTGACTCCGCATCTCCTGCCGTCCACCTGTGTCACAGGCTCTGAACCACATTTCCTCCATGGGACCACAGGTGGTTTATTTCCAGGCCCTCAAGGGAGACCATTGGTCTTCAAAGTTGCCAGCGCAACATCAATTGGATTGCCTTGGTCCATTGCCTCTGCTTCCACGATGTACGATTATCCATCCTTTGCACTAGCCCCTAAACTGACCATTCTTAAAGATAATTGGTACTTGTTTCATCATTATCCACCTTAGAGTGCTCATCTTTGTCACCCTGTAGTTCAACTGCAAAGATAGTTCTGGGCCTCATGTCCATGTCCATCGAATCTTCCATGGGGTGGTGGCGTGCATGTAGGTGAGAGAGAAGGTGGACAAAGATAAACAGCTACCATCCCAGCGAACAGCCGTGCGGGAAGGAGCCAGGCTAGGGGGTAAATGAAATAATTTAAACTGGAAGGGACAGTTGCGTAAACTCCATCATTTTAGGGAGGAAAAAAAAGTCACGTGTCTGTATTTTTTGACCAGATCCCTGGATTATACAAAGAAATAAATTTTGAGTTTTTTTTTTTTTTTAACTCCTTGTCCCATATTCAGTTGACTATGATGGCCTTATAGACCCTTATGATCTAGGGTAATTTATCTGTCTCCACTGGCTAATGCTGAGACTCCCATTAATTGCACACATTTTTAAATCAACTTTACGTAAAATTTGAAGTGCCTATTTTTTCATTCCCTTTCTCTTCTAAAACTATTTATAAATTAGTTATTACGTACCAACTTAAGTTAAGCTGTCACTGATTAGGACCACTTATCTTGCTCAAATAAAGATCACAAAATAAAGGTTACAATTAAAGTAACCTATGAACTATTGCAGCAGAACTATGGGAGAATTCATACTTTTTAAATTTTTGTTCGTGTGAAATAACTTGGCAGAGTATGCAAACACAGTCATTATTTTGTGGTTTTTCAGTTATATCACAGTCATGCTTCATTAGTATCATGAACGACTACTTCTGAAAGTTGCACAGATGCGATTTTTTAAAATGTCATTCTTTCATCTGTAGTTTGCAAAAGGGACAACTATGTGCACTGGTAAATTTCCATTTAGCTCTTAAGTATATAGAATTGTTAATTCCTTCAAGACATAAAACCAGCATAAAGTGACCTTGAAAATGAGAGAAGCTCCTTAAAATTACTGGCAAGCTTTCTTTAGTAGAGTCCTTTAGTTAGAAGTCATCCAAGATGCCGGGGGACCGGTACCCAGCTTCCAGAGAGATGGGTGTCTAAATGCCACAGTGAAGTCAATCCTGTGAGGTATGTCCCATAACATATATCACATTAATGGCATCGTATTTTATTTTTTTTATGTGAACATCCAATTATTAAGAGATGCTTCCTCCCAAATGTTTCATACCCATGAATGGTGACTATTTCCATTTGTCCTTGTAGGTCCACCTCACTTTGTAACCCGGTGTGGCCTGGGGGCCCCTTCCCTTGGCCTTGCATTAGTGGGAGGAGATGGACACCAGCCTGAGAGGGAGGGTGGGGTGTTCATTCTCCTGATTCCCTCCTCACTGGTTTGCTCTCCCACCCAAGCTGTTGCTCTGGAAGGAGGCTGGGTCTTCTCTGGGCTCTGAGGCCACCCCAGTCCATGGCCCATGTCCTTGTCCCTGCTTCCACTATGTCCTGTGGTTCCCCAAATAGGCCTCACAAAACCTAACTGAGGGTCTGTTTTCTTCCAGAACATTGCTATGTAAACACTCTCAACACTCCATGGTAAAATGAGTTCACCCCAAAACAAGTAACTAGTGGTGACATAGGAAATTTTCACCTTTCAGTGATAGTGGGTTCCGCTCCTGGGAGCCAGGGAGGCTATGGTGTAATATTTACCAAGGTCAGAATGACTCTACAAAACTGTAAAATCGTGGGCTCCATTTCTGCCCCAAGTGCACATCGTATGGCCACTGGGTTAAAACAAAACAAACAAACAAAAAACAACCACAAAAAAACCCAAAAGACGCATTCCAAACATAAAGATAAGAAAAAAAAAAAAACCTCACTGGTTCATTAAAGACTAAAGTCATACGGTCTTGCATGTATTAAAAACGTAAGTCTGTAATTTTCTGGAATGTCCTTCCTTAGGACGATTTGCAACTCTTAATGTAAAAAAATTCATGCAGCTCTGCCCCAAATGCTCCTTCCCTGGAGCATTTGCCTTGGTGGAGAAGACTGTGTATCCTGGGCACCTGTCTTGACGTGGGCTCCAGTAGAACTCTTTTCTCATCTCTTTAAATTTTTTAAAAACAGTTTGCTCATTTTGCATCGACAAGAGTAACATTTAATAAAGAAATTACTCAACATTCCCTTAGTAATGGATATAACCTTAACACATTATTTATATTACTAAAATACCTTCTATAAATTAAAAATAATCATTTTAATATTGTTGCTTTGATATCATACTATGGCTTTTTAAAGACACTGCAAATTCATAAGTAGCACATCATTAATGATGTTTCGCCATTCAATAATTTAAGAAGTATTTGTATATATCATATCAGAGCAAAGATCTAGTTAATAAAATTTGCAGCTTAAAAATTATGTTGCTGAAAATATACATCTCTACACACTGTGAAGCAAGAACCCACAAGGTTAAGCATATTAAGTAAACAACAATTATTTGTGTAAGGACGCCTGGATGGCTTAGTGGTTGAGCATCTGCCTTCAGCGTGATACCTGGGTCCTGGGATCGAGTCCTACATCGGTCTCCCTGCATGGAGCCTGCTTCTCCCTCTGCCTGTGTCTCTGCCTCTCTCTCTCTCCGTGTATCTCATGAATAAATAAATAAAATCTTAAAAACAAAAACAAAAGCAAAAACAAAACAAAAAAACTTATTTGTGTAAAAGAGATAAACAATTGAAATAATAATCACATCAACTTCAATAATGCGACGAAAACAAAGCACAAAATCAAAAGTGTAGAGGTTGCAAATGCATAGATACGAAGGTCTCACAGCATATTATTGCAACCAGATTTCTTATGAACAAGTCCCTAAAAATCCTAATCAGATAGTACTTATAATTTATTCATATCATATTTTAATTATCTTTACGAATTCACTTGCTAAGTAATTAGCAAACAGCTTTGCAACACATTTAAATGAAATTCTGTAGTAGTGCATGTTATGTATCAGAAGACAGAAGTATGGCCTAGTGCTATGCATTTTCAACAACCATCCCAGGTGATTTTGATAGATTATACTTAGAAAAACATTGAGTTAGTATTTGATTTCTAATTTTTTAAAAAAGAGTTTATTTATTTATTTGAGAGAGAGAGAGAGGAGGAGGTGGAGAGAGAGAGAGAGAGAGAGAGAGAGGTCACAAGCAGAGGGAGGGGCAGAGGGAAAAGCAGACTCCTTGTTGAGCAGGGAGCCCGACGTGGGGCTCCATCCTGGGACCCTGGATCACGACCTGAGCAGAAGGCAGATATTTCACCAATGAAGCCACCCAAGTGCCCCTTATCTCTAATTTAATACTTAAGTATTTCCTGTGGAATTTCAAAAATCATGAGCTTATCACATGGATGGCAGTAATATCATACCTCAGGCTCATGAAGAGTTAATTTACACCAATATAATGAGGACCAGAGTGGTTTTGGCATATACATAAATAATGTTTTAAAGTTAATCTAGCAGAACCCTCTGTATTCTCAACAAAACCACTCATTTTTAATTGAAATGGTGAAACTGGCCTGAATTGTTTTAGATAAAAATACATTTGACACACAGTGCTCGCTATGCAACCAGTGAGCAACCTGCAAAGTCACTGTGGCATCTGTGAAGTGCCCTGTCCTATTTACACACACATGTGGGCACACTCACTGTCCTTGTGTCGATCTGAGGTAAGGCCATTGAATCTAAGGCACCCTTGGGGTCAGCAGGGGCTGAGCTTCCAGGTGGGGGGGGGGGCTGGAGGGTCTCTCTGCACAAGGGCCCCAGTGGGGTATCCAGCTGTGGACGCAGGAGTCTCCAGCCCTCCAACACTGCTCCAGATGGTGCTGCTTTCCCCACATCCTAGGCATTTGGTGAGTCTCAGGCCCAGCCCGGCTTCAAGGGGGGAGGTGCATGGTCCTGACGCCAAGAGCATCGGCGTAACAGACTGCCACACTGTCTATCTAGTTAGAGAGCTCCACCAACAGACCCCAAACCCAAAGACGCTTTGGTGCAACATGCCCATCCTGACACAACCACCGCAGGTGCCAGGACATGATGCTGTTGTACAAACACGTCTATGTAACCCCATCACCTACCCTCCACACACTTGAACAGGAACCAGTGTGGAAAGGTAACAGAGACTAACTTTTCTGCCTCAGTTCACTTCAAATTCTATTTAGAAGGAGACTTCTGTAGGACTTTTAGTATTTAATAACACTAACTCCAACATAACTGCAAGGGTCAGACTCCAAACATAACTGCAAGGGTCAGAATTGAGACACCTTTTTTAATATAAAGGCCTAAATTGACCATGATGACCAAGTAATGAGATTTGAGTGTACATGATAATGAGAATCATTGCTGTACAGTCGTTGACTAACACAGATATCTATGAAACAAAATAAATATGGTGATAGAAAATGTAGGGGGTCATTTTATTTGCTTACCTGGGGTGATGAGATGTAGAATTTTGTTAGAAATCAAATCCCAAAATCTTATTTTTCCTTTTCCCTTATAAAGGAAGAAATCACTTGCAGGGACCACTGATACTCCTTTCCTTAAAGGAAAATTACAATTTCCTCTCTAAACTGTTGACATCAACTTGCTTGAGGATCAAGCTCTACATCAGAGTGCACTAGTGAGCTTCCTGAGAAAAAATCATCTGGGCTGGAAGCCCCAAGCTTCGGGGCGCCTGGTGGCTCAGTGGGTGAGCCCCCAACTCTTGGTTTCAGCTCAGGGTCTTGGTTTCACCTTCATGATCTCAGGGTCTTGGGTTTGAGCCCATGTTGGGCTCTGTGCTGGGCATGGAGCCTGCTTGGGACTCTCTCTCTCTCCCCTTCCCTCTCCCTCTGCCCTTCCTGCTCTCTTTCTCTCTCTAAATGATTATATAATAGTAATAATAATAAAGCCTCCAGCACCTAGGACAGATGTGCTGAGGGTTACCTCTCAGAACACTTAGAGGCTTATTGGCAGGCCAGTGAGAGCTCCTGATTGCATGTTTGGAGGAGGAGAAATATTGCCCTGAGTCAGAGGAGTTTCAAAGCAACCTGGTGGGGTCGGGGGTGAAACAGAGCCCCGTCAGTGCTGTGTGGGAACGGGGCCTGCGGTGGCCCTTCCAATGGCTGCTGAAGACCTTCTGTTCCCTTTTAGGTTTGACATAATGTTAACTGGAACCACCTGCCACCTGGCCTTTTGTTCTTGACCAACCTTTCTGCATCTAAAACACTGAGCTGTCCCGGGAGTCTTTAATTTTAATCTTTTTGACTCTAGTACTTAATGTAGACAAGAGACAAAAATCTAGGAAGGCCACCATGTGTCCTGTGTGTCCTTGGTCTCTTGTTCCATCATAAATCTTTTTCTTAAAATTTTGCTTTTAAAGATTTTATTTATTTATTCATGAGAGAGAGAGAGGCAGAGACACAGGCAGAGGGAGAAGCAGGCTCCATGGGACTGGATCCTGGGACCCCTGGAGTCACGCCCTGAGCCAAAGGCAGATGCTAAGCCACAGAGCCATCCAGGTGTCCCCTCCCCCCGTAAGAGGTATTTAATGTGAAATACTGTAGTAAGTAAATCCTATGAAAGGACAGCATGAAGGAAGTATGTTTTTATAGTCTCCAGGGATTTATGCAGTGATGGCTGACTTGGTGTGAGACTGACTTCCTTGCCCCTGACGATGAGTGATGCCTCTTAATCAATTGATCGATCAATCAATCAATCAATCCTAAATAATGGCAGAAGGGGTGAAAGGGAGCTCAGTCGTGTTTTCAGGAATTGGGTCAAGGTTTTATTCTCTGTCTATTTCTTTTCCAAGCAACCATGAGCCTGCTACATAAAATTAGTTTTATTGATGGATTACATCTAAGAAAGATAAAAAAAACAAATAAGTAAATAAGTAAATAAATAAATAAATAAGGAAAGGAAAAGAATGGAAAGTTAGCCAAAGTTTTCATTCTCAACTAGATCAATACACTCCCAAGCCTGAGGAATAACTGTCCGTAATGAAGATGTGCACATGCTTATCTTCCTGCATCAATACAATAAGTAACCGGGCTAAGGAACTTCTCTGTGTGCTCCCATCTGCCAGCCCAGCTCCAGCACAGGTCTCATCCCCTGAGCTCAGGTTTTGGGGTCTTTCCTCGCTCCCATATCCTGAGTTCTAGCTCATGCACTAAAGGATGGGTATTCCAGGTAGGCATAGACGTGACCACTCACGAGTAGGTGTAGATGTGACCACTTACAGGTAGGCATAGACATGACCACTTATGTGTAGGCATGGATGTGACCACTCACAAGTAAGTGTAGATGTGACCACTCACAGGTAGGCATTGAAGTGACCACTCACAGGTAGGCATGGGCATGACCACTCACAAGTAGGTGTAGACTTGACCACTTACAGGTAGGCATGGATGTGATCACTCCTACGTAGGTGTAGATATGACCACTCACAGATAGTGAAGACATGACCACTCACAGGTAGGCACAGACATGACCACTATGGGTAGGTGTAAATGTGACCACTTATGGGTAGGCATAGACGTGACCACTTACAGGGGTTGAGGAGGAAGATTCCTCTACATAAACTGCAACTCTTACCTGATGGGACTTTGATTCAGGAAGACGTGACAGTCACAACTGGTGGAAACATTCTCTCCTTCCTCACTGGACTCTCCTTCATCGGCACTCTGTCCATTCTCCTCATACAAAGGGTCATGGTGGGGGTACTTTGCTCCACTCCTCATCCCTTCGAAGTCTTGCTGGAGGGGAAGGACCACCTGGTGAGTAGGAACTCACCAGCATCTACCAATAGGTCCCTGCAGTAAGTCAGGCCTCAGAGGATTTTTTCTCCTTTCCAACTCCTCCTGCACCTCCCCCAGCCATCCATCCTCCTGGGTGGGTGTGCTCACCTGGGGCCTGGCCTCTTCGCTCCCAGGTGCACCCACCTATGTCTTCCTGTGGATTCTGAATGTAGAAGACAGACCAGGAACAAGTTAGTCTCAAATCAAAACTATGATTTTTAAGAGTCTTCCCAGAAGTATTAGACATCTGATCAACCCTCAGCATTTCGTTACTGTCTGGCTTCCCTGGAGGGAAGGAGGAATGAGTGACACAGTTCTCACACTGATAACTGTAGTTAAATTGTATTAGCTTCCATTTAAATAACACAAAATGGCAATAGAATAAATTAAAAATGACAGTCCGGGGTGCCTGTGTGACAGATGGCACAGGTCACTGTTCTAGAAAGCATTTTTCTACTTCTGTGTTCCCAGGAGCCCCCATCTATGTCTGTGATCCCTGTGACCCCAGATTCCAACAGTAGGGGACACACCGAATGGATCATTCCAGGCTCCTGGCCATATCTACGCCTGGCTACTTCCCCGGGAAGAGACGCGTCTAAGCTGTTCAAACGAGAGTGAATGGGAGGATCCGGTGGGAATCCTGTGCAGAGATTTCTGTGTCCAGAGCTCAAGTTTTAGTGCAGCTGATGGGGCTCCCAGCCTGGGCCGCACCTGTTCGGCCTGCCCTGGACTGATGCTGACCTTGCAGGGGCAGAGGCAAGGCACAGAGCACCGGGCTCCCAGGCATTCCCAAGCCTTCAAGGCCGCCACAGATGCCCCTGACCTTTCCTGGAGGCCGCGTCTCTACCTCTGTCTGTCATACATGCCAGTTTGAGCCAATTGTTCGGTTATTGTACCCAGTGCTGTGTAATGTAACTGAACCAGGCTTCAGGGAACAATGCTGATGACACTTTCAGAAAGACGAGACGCAAGCAACGTCTCTGACACTGTTGTCCCAGCACGTGTCCCTTCTCCAAAAATGACCCTGGACTACTCGTGTCTGTATTGCTGCCCGTGTGCTCCCACTTGGTCCTGGGAGAGCTGCTGAGCGAGGCTGAGGCCTCTGAGACCGCTTTGTCTTTGTCTTTAAAGAAAGATCCTGGATGCTGTGCACTGTGACCCTTGAGGGCCCCTGGTGACTGTGTCCCCTGCATGTGGATGGAACCACTCATAGGGTGAATGGGCAAAAAGCTAAGTGCAAACCTGGGGTGGGGAGGGCATGGGCGGGCCCTAGCCTGTGTGTGCTCTGTCCCCGAGGTCTGGTGACCCCACCGCCCTCCACAGCCATGGGAGGGAGCGACCCTCACCCTGGAGCCATGTCTCCAGCAGTTGAAACCACAGACACAATTTTAAGTATACAGAGGATAATTTTATTCAGTTGCTCCTTTCAAGACACAGAAAGGTGATTATATAGGTTTTAAAATTTACAGGAGAAATGCTTTTCCTTCCTTTTAGTACAAATATTTAAATATTCGAATGACAACTGTAAATGTGCATATGTGGCGTTTTACCCTTACATTGGGGGGGAGCATATAAGTTTGTATAAAGCAAATATTCCAGTGCTCTAAATTTAGGGTCAGGATTTTAAAACCAGCCCAAAAGCACTCAACGATGTTCGTATTATTTATAATTCAGCCGAAAACTTTGAAATGGATTCTGGCCTTGTGGGTGCAATAAGACCATCAGTTACTATTCTGTATATAAATATCAAGTGCTTACCAAGTAGCAGGTGAAAGCTTTTTTTTTTAATAAAGCTGTCCATATACGAGAATGTTTTGCTGTGTGCATTGCAGACAACAGCATGAATAGCTTGCTTAAAACCACAGAACATAAAGCTAAAAGTCACAAAAATAGAAAAGTTTTTAGGGAGTGGATATTTATTTACTTAATTCATTCCCCCTCACTCTGCAGAGTAAAAATGAATAACATGGAAATAACATCTGATAAGCAGAGAAGTATTAAGTGAGGCGAGTGATTCTTACTCCGTCAAGTGCAGAGAGTAGTTCCTCCTAGTTTAGGATTTCTCTCTTTTTGTAAGTGCATGGCTTTTGACTAAATATTTATACCACAATCTGCTCTTTCTTTACAGCCAGGTTTATCTGCTCACCCTGAGAAGATGGTTCACTAGACTGATTTTCCAATAAATGTTTTACCGTAACACTCATTAAACAATGCAGTAAGTGAAGTAAAAATTGTTCTAGGATTCAGTAAATGAGATACAACAGCTTATTACTCAGGAAAAAAAAAAAAAGTGACTTTTAATGGAGAATTTGTAAGAAGAAAAATCTGAATTTAAACACCGAGCTTGCCCTTTTGCATAACTAGGAAACTGAAGTCAACGTTATTTCCTGTGTCTGTGCTGGACGATATATGGACAGACCATACTTCTCTCTCTGTTAAATCATACTGAAAATAAGAAAAATCAAGGAAGCTCCCAGACCCAGAAAGTACTTGCTCCTGAAAGGTAAGAGTGAAACAACAGAAGCAGCTTATTTACCAGGACTAATTGTTTGCTTCTCAAGAACTGCTTCAAAATACTTGCTCGTGGTGCCCACTAATCCAATACTAGTATAAACCATGCAGTCCTAACCCATTCTCTGTCTTAAAACAGCATCCTGAAAATCACCAAGCTTTGGCTCTGCAATGTTATCAATAGCCTTCCCGGAGGTTTTCTCTCTGGGATCCTGGTAAGACTCTGTCAAGGTGATTTCTCCTACGGCAGGAACCCAGTAAGGCTGGTGAATTCGGCTTTGCTTGTTCGTAGCTTTCTTCTTCCTCATCCTCTCTGCCGCTCAGCTGCCCTGCTGCCCTAAGCTTGTGTCCACGAGCTTGGCGTGGCTGGGATGCAGGGCTGTGTGGGGCAGTGGCAGCCCTCCTGTGCACAGAAGGCACCTGCACCACCACCACCCCGGCCTCTGCACTTTGTGATTCGCCACAGACTTTGAGTTGTGTTGTGCAAATGATGAAAAGTATCCACCAAAAAAGGGGACATTTCTATTTCCCAAAGCACGAATCACTTCCATTAATGGAGACAATTTGAAAAAGAAGAGAGAGAGAGAGAGAGAGAGAGAGAGAGAGAGAAAACACTTCTAAACACGTTTCTATTTCTACAGGATATTTAGAAAGTATCCAGTGAGACAGGAAGTGCTGGCTGGATAGGCTGCAGCTCAGAGCTGCCTATCGTCCTTCTACTTGTCCAACGTGCCAGAACTAAACCACAGATTTCAGACCATTTATTCCTGGACAGAGAAATTATTCTGAATTCCTTGGTGCTTGCAAGCTGCTTAAAATTTTCCCTAAATTATAATTTAAGTAAGGTAAATTTAAGTGAATTGCAAAGTAAAAAAATTCACTTTTTTGGTAATTTTTTCTAACTATATTCTATAGTTAGAATAGTAAAGAAAGTTGATAACATGAGTTTAAGAGTATAACCTAGCCCCTTGTGAATACTTTATACAACACAGAGTATTTTGACTAGAGTCACTTCTTATTATTTGTGATAATTATATCTTATAAAGTCACCACAAACGCTGAATCAGTGAACACTGAACCATTGTTTTCAGGAGAAATACGGGGTTGGTTTCTGTTAGCCTTAAGTTACATTTCTGTAAACTGATCAATATATAACCATGTTTTATATATGTTTCTGTTTAAAGACAACTTATTTCATATGGTTGTTGACTCATTGACATTGAACTCATGGCCAGTGGGTGATCACTTTCATCTGAACAAAGCTTGTCCAGCACATGCACTGTCTTCTCAACTAACTCTGCAGCCTTCCGGCACTTAGCAACACTCGCCTACATTACCCTCAGGGGTGATACTAAACAGCGAAACAACCTGCCAAAAGAACAAAACTGTGAAAAACACAGCATAGTACAGACCATGAGAAGGACACTTGCTTACAGTGTGCGTGCTAAAAGAAGGAGGATCACCTGGTTCTACCTCGGCTGGGAGTATTTCACTGCTCACACCCGTCTGCAAACAACCAAAAGAGCACCGTGAGTGTAATTTTGGGGTCACAAATAAATTGCAGTGAGTGGGCCATTTTGGCAAATATGGAATTTGTGAGTAACAAGGATGGAATGTATTTTACAAATTAACATTTATTTCAAGTAATGAAACCAGAGGTAACATAGACTGAAGACTTTTCTCTGGTACACTTGGCCCACATGAATTAATAATGATGTATTTTATTGGTTTTATCTGTTAAAATAGGGTTGAGAAGAGTGTTCTCAGAATTAATCCAGAGGAGCCCATCTGCATTCTTCAAGAGCCCTGAGCATCTGCAGGAAGTTCTTTCAGATTGCTCTATTTCTCACTGACCAAGGCCAGATATTGCGGTCCACTTGGTGCTTATTCATTGCCTTGTACTATTCTTGATTTCACTGAACCTTATGTCTCCTTTACTAAGTATCTTGAGATAATGTAGTGACTTTTAAAATAAGTGTTTGGCTGAACTGTTCATTGGTTTCTCCAGGTGGTGCCATATTCCATTGTCTCCAACCTCTGCCCAACCATCTAAATATATCTTTTAAAATTTTTTAAAAAGGATTTATTTATTTATTTATTTATTTATTTATGATAAAGAGAGAGAATGGTAGGGGGAGGGGCAGGGGGAATGGGAGAGAAAGACTCAAGCAGACTTGACACTGAGCATGAAACCCAAGTCCAGGCTTCATCTCATAGACCCTGAGATCATGACCTGAGCTGAAAGCAAGAGTCAGACACTTAATGGACTGAGCCACCCAGGCGCCCCTTCGACATTTCTAAAATTACATTCATCCTTCAAGATCCAAGTGAAAGTCCAAGTGAAATGTTGTCACTGGTGTCCGCAAGACCACCCTCAGGTTCAGAGATGCACTAGACAGACTCACAGAACTCAGAATTTCTGTTATGCCATGAGTACAGTTTTTTTGAAATGAAAGGGTACAGAGGAAAATCTACAAAGAAAGGGTCTAGGAGAGAATAAGTATAGGTTCCTAGCTTTCCCTTCCAGTGGAGTCACATGGACAGCACTGAATCCTCTCAGCTGTTGGTCCCAGGTTCTGATTCCAGAACCCTAACCACTAATAACACCAAGCCCCACACCAGACTATTAGTTGCCAAAAACTTTGTGCTCATCAAAAATCTGCTGGAAAGTTGATATTTGCGTTGAGGCCTTTACTCCACAATATTTTCACATTATAGACAGCCTATCTGTCTAGAAGGGTGGCAGTTTCAACTCAAAGTCAGAATATGTATTGTCTTTGTTAGAGTTTGAATTTCAGCTTCAACAAATAGAACACATTCATCCCCATGTTGTCATCAACAAGAGGACAAAATGAGCAGTGAAAACTGATTCATAATTTACTGTTCAGTCCAAACAAGCTTCACAAAAACCACCATTTTCGTAAATATTGTCAATACTAACACAGAAGTCACAGTGAGTAATTTGATGCACCGGAGAGCAGTTGGTGGTAGACTCTGAAACAAAAGAAATAGGTGTAAATTATCTTCTTCCTTTTACAGTTGTCACCCACTTAACTATTTCTGAGAAATAAAAGACCAGAGCAGAATGTACCCAACAGACAAAAGAAATCAATTCAAGAATGTAATGAAGCAAATAGAGGGAAAGCAAAACAAGTGGTAAGAACCAGAGAAGATTTGTTTTAAGTCTGCAGGACCAAAGTAATCAAAAAGAAGATAGCTCAGCTGAAAACAAAGGTGTGTTGTTTTCCCTGATTGGATTATCTAGTCAATAAGAGATGTAGAAAAAGAAAGGAGGCCAAACATCCCATCTCCTCCCACTTTGGTAAGGTATGTATCCATATGAAAATTATAGCTTCCTAAAAAGATAGGAGAATATAAATAATATAATTAAATCCGAAGTCCCAAAATCATAGAACATGGGACTCAAAGTAAAGCCAGACCTCATTCAGCCCATGCTCTTCTGGTAGCTCTTGGTGTCTTGATCAAATGCTTTCTCAGAGTGAAGGCAGGTTGCTTGGCATTCTCTCCCAATCACTTGCTTCTACTCCTGCCCCTTAGCAAATGTTATGACTCTATCCCAGAAGAATAGTTTTATTCTGTGATCTAAGGTCAAGATAATAATGATTTCCATGTAATATTTTTCATAAAAATAGTCTCATGTGTTCAGAGGAAAAGCTAATTTGAGCGAGTTCTATCTATGTCCTTTAAGAAAAGAGCTTACAGAGGATATTACTAGTTATTGACTCAGTGGCGTATTATTGCTTTTGCTTCCCTGAAATGACACAAATTCCCACTCAACATTGGCCTGTTCAAACTATGTTGCGGTGCTAGAGACAGAGAGAGAATGCCAAACAGCCTGCCTTCACCTTGAGGGTCTGCTGGAGAATGTGGACTGGAGGTGGGCCCTCCTCACCAGAGACCCCTGCCTCAGCGAGAGGAACGAGGTGAACTGGCGAGGGCTTCTCCCACCATTCACAGCAGGAGGGGCAGTCGGTGCTCCGGGATTGAGAGCCACTGCCAGTTTTCATGCACGGTCAACCAGTTACCCATCCTGGGTCTTGAATATTCTGTTTCCCCCTTTACATCCGACCACAGAACTCTGCTGTGGGCCTTCATATTGAAACCTTGCCTCCCCCATGGACTGGAAGTCTGGATGCTCAGTCCTAGACTGTAACTGTGACCCTATTGCTATTCATGGTCTGCCCAGTGACAATGGTGGATTCCCAAAAACAAAAACCAGTTTGCCCGTTAGTCTGAGAAGTTTGCCTTTAAACCTAGGATGTAACCTGGTTCTGATGTAGGCTGTGAGAATAGGGAGCAGCTGTTCCTTCAGTTGTAGTGATGATGAGATGATCCAGTAAATCACAGCAGTGGTTCAGAGCCGAAACCTTGGAGGTACGGAGAGTCAACACAATCACGCAGAGTACTTATTCAAAATGAAGATGTGTGGGCTTTGACCTGATGCACTGAATCTGGTTGTTCATAGCCATCTCGGAGAATCCACTTCCAATAGGGGCAGCTCATTTTCTGGCCCTGCTGCACACAGCACAGCAGCTGGGAGATGCCTCGATGGAAAAAATGTTGGCTTCCAGAATTCAGCCAATAAAATCAATGTAGCTATGGTGGTGAGGGGACAGCAGGGACAGTGATGCCTCCAACTATGAAAATAATCTGTCAGAGGAACCAGTGCAAGCCCTGGGTTGGACCGCATGGTCAGCAGCGGCTGGGGCCACGTGGTCAGACTGGCCACCAGAGCGTGTGGTGGCATTGAGGGCGATGGCATTCCTCATTCCTTCAGGCTCCCCATACCTGAGCTTCGCATCTCTGCAGACCTCCAATTTTCTCTGCTATCCTTCCAGTCCTGTCAAATACCTTCCTGATCACTAATAGATACCATGGCCATCTTGAGTCCAGGTGGGAGGAACCCCGGAAGCATTAAAACCTATACCCTCCTCTGTAGACAAGTTCCCCAGAAGGACCATAACTTGCATTACACAGCCATCTACACGAATCCACTGCTGGGTCTGACCACCCTGAGTGCACTCATTTCTCATGTGGGAGCATGAGGCTCTGATGTTGGTGGATGGGGAGTGCCACCCCACAGGGTCCATGGCTATTGCAGTGTGAGACTCAACTCATGGGACAGTTGGATGGGGCACCAACAATTAGTGTTGGGATAAAGGAAGAAAAACAAGCAAATGACATCAGTGAGCCTATTTTTTTCTCATTGTGACAAAAATAAATTCCAAATGAATTTAGAGATTTACATAAAAAAAACAAAATAAAAAACCTACAACAGGACTACAATAAAATGAACCTGGCAGGAAGAAGTAGGGAAGTAGGGCATGAGGAAAAACACGTGTGGGCTAGAAGTGTTGAAACACTTTTAAGAATGCCTAAAAATAAAAATATATTGAGAGAGAAAGGCTCTACTTGATAAGGAACCTAACTTGGTCATCAATCCTAAATCATCAGCAGGTAGCAGGAACCAATGTTTCGGGTGAGATCTAACCGGAAAAAAGTTTAGAAATTAATATTTTTGAGGAAATTTAAGATACCGAAGGTAATTGAGGATATGTAGTAAGGGGGGATATAGTTAGGAGGCCTAACAAGTAAGTAAAAGGCATAAGCCCCAAAACAGTATTGTGGAAATGTGTGGCCGACTTTATGGGACGCAGACCCCAGATAAATCTATCATTTAAAGAGACAAGAGTCAGATGAGAAAAATATGACTTTCAAATATGACTTTCAACAGACCATGAGTCTCTAAAAAATAGAAAGCAGGCATGTGTCAAGGTTTATTTAATTCGTTAATGAGGGGATCAGCTAGAGGAAAATGCTGGTTCAAGGGAGTGTAGGAGAAATAAAATTACCTATTATCATGGAAAGGAAGACCACCGGAGCCAGAGTGACACATGCATTCAAAACTGGGACATTTATTTATTTATTTGTTTATTTATTTATTTATTTTATTTTATTTTATTTTATTTTATTGTGCGTGTGTGGCAGTTTTAAGTTATTAGCTTTTAAAATCAGTACTTTTTAATGGAAACAACTTGACCAAAAAATCTGTCACAGAATTTTGAGACCCATTAAAACAAAAGTTTAATGAGAAAAAAAAAAAAAAACTGGGTAATGTCCTACAGAGCAATAAAGCTGTGACCTTTGGAAGTATCTTTTCAATGGCTGTAAATCATGGGTCTCTTTAGGTCAAAATCCTTCGATTTCGTAAAGATGATTGGCACTACTCTCACTTTCCTAAAAGTTAAAGATGAACCTTTAAAGAGTTGCAAAATATCTGACTCAACCCTAAAAAAAAGAAAAAGTGCGTCCTCCTAGAGAGTTGCATGAAATGATGTTTAAGTGGGACCATGAGGCCCACACAGCCAGTACCCAGAAAAGGGCACACGCTCCTCCTTTTGCTTTTTTCCAAATTTTTGAAATTACTGTTTTTTTTTTTTTAATAATCTGACCATGCCAAACATGGATAAATGATCTAATAAATGTTTTAGTACTACTTAATATAACTCTTCCTTATACTGCAAGGTCTGAGGTCTTCTCGAAAAAGCAGCATTCGGGTCTGTAAGATTTTAAAATGTTAACTAGCAACACACCCAACGTTGCATTCAGGTACTGAGGCTCCTTCAGAAAACTCTCGTTTCACAAGATAATTTGAAATTGTGAAAAAAGAGAAGTCATCTAAAAGAGATATTTACATCTCTTTAGCATTTATTATCTTCAATTTTCTACTGAGAACGTCTATTTTTAAAAATATCTTCTTTATAAGATCATAAAAAAATGTAATAGCATTTTGGAAAAAATACAAAGCACACCAAAGTCACAGCCCAAGATTTATTGTCTTCAATGAAAGCGTTAAGTACACTAATAGAATCATATTATCAGTGACTTAATGCATCTCTTATAAGCATCGCACCAAAATTCTTTATACTCAGTGGAATGTTTAATCGCTTTAAGCTCGGGAAAGATATTCAGAATTGTAATGGCCCTCTTAAGAGTCACATTTACAATGGGGGAGAAGGGCCATGGTTGATTATGTGTTATTATTTAGAATTTTCAACTTTCAGCTCAAGACATGACGACGGAGAAAGAATGACAACTTTTAAACAAGTTTGTGGAAGTTAAGACTGACCCAAGTCCTGTATCTCCAGTGAGCCAAGAAGACAGAGAATTCAGATTCCATTGTGAACACCTTCAACTGCTCACGGGGTGAAATCCCATATAAAAGAACGGATACATATTAGTGCAGTGTTCAAATGTCTTTGCCAAGCAACCTTTAAAACGACAAAGATGACCAAGTCCAAGATAGACCTATTTAATTTTTCCTCTTTGCTACAGATCAACATCCAAGGGAGGCCCAAAAGTTGGATCCACCAGCTTCTGAAGAGTCAAGTGTATGACCCAGCCATCAGGGTGGACCTGGGACCAGGAGAAATGTCAGTAGCTGGGAGCGGAGTATTTCCTCTTTCTCTGCGGATCTGCTTTTGTGCAGCAATGTATTCAGGCGTATCGAAAACTTCAGCTGTGGTCACAATTATTAGACCTTATTCCATTATTCCTGTCCTGCGCAGTCTTTATAAAGTCTCCGGGTCTCAGAACCTCTGCTCTCTCTAGAATCACTTCCACTTCGCTTACTCCTCAAGTTATCCTGGTGAATGTGGTCGATGAGTGAAGAACTCCCTGGTGAACCCACAGAATGAACAGGGAACAAGGAACTACACGTGTGGGGCTGGACGACGACCTCTCGGCAGGGATGCAATCTGGATATGTCCTAAAAGCTCATCCACGAGCACGTTCACGGCCTGGACCAATGCAACAAACAGACCCAGAAGTGGACCACCCGTTATCACTTCCATGTGAGCCAGAGTGGGGATGAACTGGACCCGGACCACTGATAGGACCTCTCACTTCCAGCTACCTGATTTCCAAGCACTTGAGAGCTTCTGTCCTAAAGGTTTGGAAGAATTAGCAAAGTGCAGTTTGGCAAAAATATCCAGTGGAAATGAGCCAAAGGAGAGACAGTCTCCTTCCTTGAATTTTTTTTCCTCCCTTTCTAGGTGACCTACCTTGTGAAGACTTTATCTATTTATCTCTCCCGTTTTATGGAGTCGGTCCCTACAGTAACCCCCAACAAGGTGTTTGGCACCGTCAACACCAAACATGATGTCAGCGGTGGAATTTTGGTGCCTACACGTATGTTATTTTCAACACAAATGTCATATTTGCTTGTGTGATATTGCCTGGGCATAGATTTTTAAATCATAATAGTATCTATATCCTCAGTAGCATAAGAAAATAAAATGAGGGCAGCCCCAGTGGTGCAGCGGTTTAGTGCTGCCTGCAGCCCAGGGCCTGATCCTAGAGACCCGGGATGGAGTCCCACGTCGGGCTCCCTGCATGGAGCCTGCTTCTCCCTCTGCCTGTGTCTCTGCCTCTCTCTCTCTCTCTGCATCTCTATGAATAAATAAATATAAATCTTTAAAATTTTTTAAAAAAAGAAAAGAATGATTTTAAGTTTATTTTTTAAATTAAAGTTTGGAACTATTTAAATACAATCTTCCTATGACCTACGACCTTGCTTGCAGGCTGCACACGCATGCTCCCTAGAGCCAGTAGGCCTGGGGTGGTCTTCATGTCACCTGCCACCTCTGTGGCCTCGGGCGGAGTGACTTACCAACAAATTCTTTAAACTCTCTGCTCCCTGGTGCCTGAGGGTGCTCAGTCGGTGAAGCGTCTGCCTTTGGCTCAGGTCATGATCTCAGGGTCCTGGGATCGAGTCCTACATCAGGCTCCCTGCTTGGTGGGGCAGTCTGCTTCTCCCTCTCCCTCCTTCCCTGCTCGCTGTCTCTCAAATACATAAATAAAATCTTTAAAAAAAATAAACTCTCTGCTCTTTGGTTTCTCTAAATGAAAACTGGGGATGATAGCAAGTCCTCTAATCCGTAGTTATCATAGGAATTAAATGAGGCAACATTGGCAAAAAGCTTGAAACCATGACACTTATCAAAAGACACGTAAGGGATTGATGAATAAAATGTTCGAATGACTGGCTTGTGGTTGGTCAATAGAATTGTCCAAAGGTTTCATTAAATCTTGATGGGAAAAATATTCATGTCTCCATATAAAACCCTAGGAAATTGCCTCCCTAGTTGCATCTAAGCAATGGCCTCCCTATCACACCACTAACACTAGGGCAAGAGATAAGTAGAACCAAGAGATGGTGGCTGGTCCAGCACCGTGGGCGACGCTCTGCACCTGGCTCCATAAGCCACTGGGCTTCACCTGCCTTGTCCATACAAGAGCAACTGTTTCACTTGTTCGTTTTTTAAAAGAAACATTCCTATAGGGTTGAATCATACAGAATCGAAAGCAAGTTCCTTTATTTTATACTAATTAAATTCGACTTTAGAAATCACCTCATTCACCAGAGTCTTTGCCGCCTACAATTCCATAGAAGGAAAATGGAGTCCAGAAGAAAACACAGTGTCCTCACCCTTCCTGGACCCCCATCCCCTATCCCCATCACAGCCCAAGCGGGAGTGAGCATTACCCCCAGTGAGCCTCCATCTGCGGGTCCCTGGCCACCCACTTGACCAAGGACTCCTGAGTCCAAGTTCATCCTACAACACCGGGCCTCCGGAAGTCTCTCCTCTACTAATATCCACCCAAGGAGGAGAATCTTGAAATATTTGGGTGGAAGAGGTACATTTGGAACTTTCTTGTATTTCCTGTTTCTGCTGAAATTCTCACTTGGCTCAAGCATCTTGGCACCTTGCTGAGCACCTTTAGGACCTTATTTTGAACTCTTTATCAGGTAAGTCGCCATTTCATTAATGTCTGTTTCTAGGGTTTTATCTTGTCCTTTGTGTGAAACGTTCCTTGCATTCATTCTCCTTGACACCCCCGGTTCATGTCTGTGCATCAGGTGACACGGCCACCTCTCCTGGGCTTGATGGAGGGGTGGTCCGAGGATGGGGCCTTCTTGGTTCTGGGTGGCCCCCCTACCATGGTGGAGGGGGCCCCCTGGACTTGCTGGCATCTGGGATGGGAGCAATACAGGCTTGACTCAGGCCTCATGGAAGGCCAACCTGGGGCAGCAGCTGGGAGAGGGCGCAGCTAGGGCCCTCCCAGGAAGGAAATGGGACAGGTCAGGGCAGGTCTCCAGGTGCACAGGCTGCAGGAGATGAGCTTGGAGTAGGGCCAGCCAGGGGCCAGGGACCCCCCACCCCCACTCTGGGGTCAGGGCAGGTCTCCAGGTGCACAGGCTGCAAAAGATGAGTTTGGAGCAGGGCCAGCCAGGGGCCAGGGCCTCCCACCCCCAGGTCAGGGGAGGTCTCCTAGTGTGCAGGCTGCAGAGGACCAGCCTGGAGCAAGGCCAGCCCCTGGGCGGGGGGGAGATGCAGGGTAGGGCCAGGGCCTCCCCACCCCCCCAAGTCAGGGCAGGTCTCCAGGTGCACAGGCTGCAGAAGATGAGCTTGGAGCAGGGCCAGCCAGGGCCAGGGCCTCCCACCCCCAGGTCAGGGGAGGTCTCCGGGTGTGCAGGCTGCAGAGAACCAGCCTGGAGCAGGCCAGCCTGGGGCCAGGGACACCCTCATTCCACTCTGGGGTCAAGGCAGGTCTCCGGGTGTGCAAGCCTTAGAGGACCAGCTTGGAGCAGGCCAGCCCAGGGCCAGGGACCCACCCCCCCACTCTGGGGTCAGGGCAGGTCTCCAGGTACATAGGCTGTAAGAGATGAGCTTGGAGCACGGGCAGCCCAGGGCCAGGGCCTCCCACCCCCAGGTCAGGGGAGGTCTCGGGGTGTGCAGGCTGCAGAGGACCAGCCTGGAGCAGGCCAGCCCAGGGCCAGGGGACGTCCCCCGCCCCAACTCTGGGGTCAGGGCTGGTCTCCAGGTGCACAGGCTGCAGAAGATGAGCTTGGAGTACGGGCAGCCCAGGGCCAGGGCCTCCCACCCCCAGGGTCAGGGGAGGTCTCCGGGTGTGCAGGCTGCAGAGAACCAGCCCAGAGCAGGGCCAGCACAGGGATTAGGAGGATGCGGGGTAGGGCCAGGGCCTCCCCCCGACCCCAGGTCAGGGCAGGTCTTGGGGAGCCACTGGGCTGCAGGACCTTGGGAGGCCGGTGTCTACACTTGTCCGCTGGCACCTGGGAGGCGCTCCTGTCTTGGTCATTCCTCACCCTGACTTCTTGCCACAGTGTCCTCCGGGGCAGCTGCAAAGGCCTGGCTGCCCCCTCCGAGTGAGGCAGTCTGCATTTCTTTCCTGGCATCTGCTGTTGCTACTTTGGTGCTTTTAAAAATGTCAGTCATCTCCCATGTGTGCAGCCCTATCTCCTTGGGGTTTTAATTTGCATTTCCCTGATGGCAAAGAGTGTCGAATATCCTTTAATGTGCTTATTGTCCCTATCCTTGCCAGCAAAATGTGCTTACTAAGTGAAGTGCTTATGTGTTTTAAAAACACTGTTGAGTTCTGGAAGTTCTTTACGTATTTTAGATGCTACCTTTTTTTTTTTTTTTTTTTTTTTTTTTTGCATATGTGGTTTCCAAATTTTTGCCCTAGTCTGGAGCTTATATTTTATCCTCTCAACAGAATATTGGATAAAATCCAATTTATCCATTTTTCTATTTATGGATCATGTGTCTGGTACCAAATCGAAGAAGATTTTGCCTAGCTCTAAATCCCACAGATTTTCTCCCTTTGTTAAAATTTTACAACTTTTCACTTAAGTCCATCATCCATATTAATTTGTCTATGAAAGCATGAATTTCTTATTAAAAAATTCTTTTACTTTTTACCTTGCCAGTAGATGTCCATTTACCCCAGTAGGATTTTTGAAGAGTTGCTTTTGCAATTTTGTAAGATCATTTATGCGCACATGGGTGGGTCAATTTTTTAGGATTTCTGATCTGTTCCTTTGACGTGTGTCCATATTTCTGCAACTACTAGTGAGCAGCCTTTGCTGTAGCTGTCCACGGTCTTAAAATGAGATAAATGTATTTCTTCCACTTCCCTAACTTTAAAACAAAAACTCCGGGTCATCTAACTCCCCAACATTTCCAGATAAATGTTAGAATAATCACGTCTACATGTACAAAAAAATTAATGCAGGGATTTTGATAATAATTTCATTAAACTTGTATGTCAATTTGGAGGGAAACTGCCATCTTTACCATATTGAGTGTTCCATTCCATGAGCAAAATATATCTATTTATTTGAATCTTCTTTGATTTCGTTTTGTCAGTGTTTAGTCTTTTTCAGCATTCAAAAATTATTGTAATTATTCCTTTCACACTTAAGAATCTTGCTGTTCCTTTAATGTATGGCTCCTCCATAGAGTTGTCATTGATTTGAGATTTCTTCTCCTCTGATTTTTAATTTTCTGTTTTCCTTTTCCTCTCTCTCTTTTTCTCTTCTTCCCTTGCTATGTCACACACACGTGCACTCACACACACCTGTAGCTCCCACACACCACTTATAATAACATTAAATGACTATAGTGCCATGGATAACTTGAAGCAAGACTGCTTGGGTCCAGATCCTGAATCCACTGTGTAGCACTTCAATCTTTGTAGCATTTGGCAGGTGGCTTCACTTCTTTCAGCCCTAGATTCTTCCTTCATAACCTGAGGATGGTAATAGCATGAATTTTATAAAACTGTAGTGAAAAATTAAATGAGTTGATGCATAAAAAATTACTGAGAAAGATTTCTGAAATATTATAGACTTTCAGTAAAAGGCATTCTGACTGTATGGCTCTGTGTACTGCTGTCCATATCTCCACTGATGTGCGCTGAGAGGAGGGAAAGTCATATCGACCAAATATCAGGTGAGCAGACACTGTTCTATGCGCTCCCACCCTTTCACCCACATTCTCTTAAATAGTTTAATAGATAGAGTTTGTCTATATTTAAAATCATATGCCAAGATCACAGGTAAGATCCCACATATCATAAATGTTTGAAATAGTGAAAGGGACCTACTTGTTGATGGGAATCTGAGCAATGGGATGATTTCAATACATTTACAGCATTTCATTGTCCTCTTACCGAAAGGTGCCCATACACTACTAGTGTTCATTTTCTCTTCACTTTTCTTCATCTCTATGCATCCTTCTGAACATAGGCAGAGAGATACAACAGAGCCCTGAGAGATGTGGTGCCGTTCCCATGGGCCTAGCGTCTTGTCTGGCCATTCAATGCTGTCACTTAACCTAGTCTTGGAATGTGAGGCAGTTGCCAATAATTTATTAATGTTTTCAGACAAGGAAACTAAAGGTCAGAGCCTACACATCACTTATCTGATGACACAGGAGGAGCTCCAGAGCCAGATTCAAATCCAGGTTCTTTAACATCAAACCCCCAGGTTCTAACCATTAGGCCAACCCAAGCCTTTAGGTCTGGAGAGTAGATTCACAGCCCCCAGATGCCCCACCTCTGAATCGTGATGTTGGAATGCAAACTAACTGAAGGGTGGATGCCGGGTTTGGAAAGCAAGTTCTTCTCTTCCAAACAACGGTATGAAGGACGAGCCCTTTTTCCATGTAAGTCTACGTTTTGTCAGTGCTTCAGGAAGTTCTCGTCTGCAATCAGTTTTCCTGCAATTGCACTAATAAATAAGCCCAGGATATAACATGACTCTAAAATTCTTACGGCCCTTAAAAAACAAACCATGCGGGATCCCTGGGTGGCGCAGCGGTTTGGCGCCTGCCTTTGGCCCGGGGCGCGATCCTGGAGACCCAGGATCGAATCCCACATCGGGCTCCCGGTGCATGGAGCCTGCTTCTCCCTCTGCCTGTGTCTCTGCCTCTCTCTCTCTCTCTCTCTCTCTCTGTGTGTGTGACTATCATAAGTAAATTAAAAAAAAAAAAACAAAAAACAAAAAAAACCAAACCATGCTTTTATAGGATAATCTGTCACTTCCAGGGGAAATTGCCAGGGCTTTATTCTGTTCTTGTCATGACTGCAGCTCCCCTGCTCCAGGGCTTTGGACAACCATCTTCAGGGAGATGGGAGAGGGTTGGGGAAAGCAGTCAGACTCCAGTCCAGTCTCTTCATTCCAGTCATCATTTTGCCTCAAAGTATGGTGGAACCATGGAGATAGGACTTGGAACATTCACACTCCATGTGGCACGGTCAATGTTATCATGGAAGCCAGATGTTGTGCAGGGAAAAGATACGTGAACGACTAGTGGACCCTCAGTGTAGAAGGAAGTAGGTGGTGACTCAGATGGCTTGAAAATTCAATGATTCTCGTATTATCTTTATTCTTACAACATTTTATTTATTTTATTTTTATTTTTTTAAAGGTTTTATTTATATATTCATGAGAGACCCACAGAGAGAGAGAGAGAGAGGCAAAGACACAGGCTCCATGCAGGGAGCCCGATGTGGGACTCGATCCCAGGTCTCCAGGATCAGGCCCTGGGCTGAAGACAGTGCTAAACCACTGAGCCACCCAGGCTGCCCCTTACAACTTTTTAAAAAATATATTATTTATTTATTTATTCATGAGAGACACAGAGGGAGAGGCAAAGACACAGGCAGAGGGAGAAGCAGGCTCCATGAAGGAGCCTGATGTGGGACTTGGTCCCAGGACCCCAGGATCACACCCTGAGCCCAAAGCAGAGGCTCAACTGCTGAGCCACCCAGGGGGCCCTGTTCTTACAACTTCTATAAATTGGGACACCTGGGTGGCTCAGTGGCTGAGCACCTGCCCCTGGCTCAGGGCGTGATCTGCCTCGTCTCAGTCTCCCTGCCTGGAGCCTGCTTCTCTCTCTGCCTACATCTCTGCCTTTCTCTCTCTTGTGTCTCTCATGAATAAATAAATAAAAATCTTAAAAAAAATTTTGTAAATTATACCACCTTATGACCAAGGAGGAAGTGGGCAGCATTCCTCTTTTGCAAAGACTAAACTCATTTCATCTTCACCTCCTTCCATCAAATGGGACACAGCTCACATCACTGATGATAATTTCTGAATGTCAAACACTGTGGCAGGTTTTGAATTATTATTGATACCAAACATTCCTTTCCACTCTGCTGTGTCCATAAATAAATAAATATTAATCCCTAGAACTTTTATCTGAAATTCAAGGAAAACACACTGTCCGGCCCTTGGAGGATCTCCCCAGTGAAGTAATATTTGTGCTGTAACCTCCAGTTTCTGGGGTAAAATGTACATCATGATCTGGCCCCAGAGCCACGTTTTCATGATGATGGGTTTGTGATGCGAGGATGTGTTGTGACAGCACTGGACACACTGCTGCTTTGGGTTCTCTCTTTCCCTCCCCAACGCCTTGTCTCATTAAGGCAGGCAATAAAAACAAACAAAAAGTAATGGCTTTTGCTGTTATTTCCTGTTTCTCCTTGAGCATCTCCCTACCATTTCCTGAGGGGAGAAGATGACGTCTTCCAGGATTTCACAAGTTGTGCAGTTCTCCTCTTATTTATCTCAGAGACCTCATTATCTGAAGCCACAGGTGCTCAGCTGGCCCGAAAGCATGGGGGTGCCCTTCGTACCCTCCGGCACTGTCCCTTCTGCTGTGCCTTAGTGATTGGTCGAATGGAATCAGGTTCTGGAAGCCAAACCCAGTGCCTGCCTCTACTTCATGGCAGAGCAGCTGTGGCTCTGGGTTCATTCCGGCAACCAGGCTCAGGAGACCCAAACAGGTTTTAATTGAATGTTGCCCTTCATGAGCTTTCTAGAAGGAGGCGGGGGGGTGGGATGCAGAAGGCACAGCATCTTCATCTCACCAGCTACCAGATGCTGGATGTCTCCTGCCTCTTCTCAGATAGAACATGTCCCATTTACCCAGGGGAGCCCATGGGTGCTTGGTCCCCCAAGCACGCGGATGCCAGAGTCCCTGTGGCCACCAACATCTGACACCATTTCAGGGATGTAGATCCAAGGCCAGCTCACAGTCCCCCTCCCAGCTGCGTTCCACATGGCAGGGGGATGCAGACACAATCAGCTGTCGATCTTAGCTCAGCTAGTTTAAGGGAAGCCGTGCTGTGGAGACCATTTCCAGATAGTTCTGCAGTAGTGAACACAGGGGTCATCCTCCGTTCACCAGTCTGTAACCTGGGCATCTGCATGTGCATCACTCTTCTTCCTCTCAGTGGGTCTGACACAGGGTCCTGGCCTTGGAGTTAAATGGTGTGCCAGTGCCCCGAACCTCCTAGTCCTGAAATGACACGTGACCTTACGGGTCCTAACCCACACACAGCATCTGTGGCCACTCATAATGCTTTTTATTTATTAATATTGTTCTAAGTAAGGAAAATTGAAATGTGAAGTCATTGACATGAATTGCATTGCAAGTTATTGACAAAAATTGCAATTTTTTTTAACAAGACCAGCTTTTAGTGTAGACATCTGAGTATTTAGTGCATATCCACACACATGAGCCCTGAAATTAGTATGTCATGTGATACATACACACACATATGAGCATATGCGAGCTTGCATTTCATTATGGATGTTATGTGTTGTATGGCGTCTTCTCAGGTTCACCTTGGAAACCCTAACCCCCAGCCGGGTGGGATTTGCAGAGAGGGCTGGAGGAGGTCATTATACTTGGATGAAGTCATGGGGGTGGGGTCCTCCTGAGGGGATTAGTGCCTTTCTAAGGAGAGGGAAAGACGCCATAGCTCCATTGCTCCCTCCCTGCGATGTGAGGACACCGGGAGAAGCCAGAAGAACATCCTTTCCAGAACCCAATCACAATGGCATCCTAACTTTGGGCTTACATGGCGTAAGCCACCAAATCTCTATGATGATTTGATTTATGATGGCAGCCCAAACCAAGATCCCTGCCTTGTACTCCCTTGAGTGTCACGGAACTTCAAGCATCATGAGCACCTGGGCTCAGTGGCCATGGGCGCGTCAGACACTATGAGCAAGCAGGGCAGTGAGGATGGTGGGCATACATCCTGCACTCATGTGCTCTGCTTGCACAGCGCCATCAAACGGGTCCAGGATGAAATTACCAAGACTGTCAAGGCACTGAGTGCAGAGCACTGAACCAGAGTAGGGACCTGTCACGTGTGACGGTCTTGGAGCACCCAGCTTGTACACGTGTGCACCTGACACCGAGTGTGGTCACTGGCCAATGGAGCTGGAGCTGTCGCCACCCATCTCCAGACAAAGGTCCACACTAACCCAAAACGAGTCACTAAAGCACAGAACAAAAAAATTTTCTCGTAGTGCATCATGGCAGCAGTTAGGAAATCTTAAGTGGAAGGAATATTCAAATAATTTTTTTTAAACAGAGAAATGTGACTTCAGTTATCCTCCAAAAAATAAAAACATAGACAGCGTTTGAGAACATAATGTTTAAAGTACTCTCTGTATCAGAAGTGCTGCAAAGCACTGAAATCTATCCTCTTCTAATGCTCCCCATCGTGTATTTCCCATCCATGCCCTTCTTCTAAATTCTTGTCTTTAGCTGATTCCATTCAGCTTAAGATGACTTGAAAATAATGTGGGTTTTTTTGGGGGGGAGGGGTGGGAAGCTCTCAACATAAGAAACAAATAAGGCACAATAAATAAACATTATGTAAGGTGCTTTAATATTCTTCTAATGCACTTGTTCTGCTGGCTGGACACTGTGTCATGTGGCTTCACACCTCCCTTCAAGACTTACCTTCTTTTTCTCTGCTTCTCTGGTAACATTTTGGGCTCCCCACTATCCATCCTCTGCCTCATCTGTGCCCTTAGTTTAGGTTCTAAGTAAATGCCTGTTGATTCATTGACCTAATTTTATTTTGTGGAACACCTGGGTGGCTCAGCAGTTGGGCGCCTGCCTTTGGCCCAGGACATGATCCCGGAGACCTGGGATCAAGTTCCGCATTGCGCTCGCTGCAGGGAGCCTGCTTCTCCCGCTGCCAGTGTCTCTGCCTCTCTCTCTGTGTCTCTCATGAATAAACAAATAAAATCTTAAAAAATAATAATAATAATTCTATTTTGTAACATTGGAAGCCTGATGGTATGTTCCTTAGCCGTTATTTCAAAGGTAGTCATTGTTTACCCGTTAAATCAATTTTTCTACAATTTCAATTGTACTTGTTAATTGTTATACACTGTTGCATTTATGAGATCTTTTCTATTTGTAAAATTTATAAAATTACAGTGATGATAATATCTCACCAGTGACAATGTTAAATAGATCACAGACTGGTTTTTTTTTGAACATTTTATTTATTTATTCATAGAAACACAGAGAGAGAGAGATGCAGAGACACAGGCAGAGGGAAAAGCAGGCTCCATACACCGGGAGCCCGATGTGGGACTCGATCCCGGGTCTCCGGGATCACGCCCTGGACTGAAGGGGGCGCTAAACCCGCTGAGCCACCAGGGCTGCCCCACAGACTATTTTCTACTGACCTCCGACATATCTGGGATTGGTGACAGCTAATTTACCTAATTTACAAGCAGAATAAAGCTCAAAAAATAAAATAATAGAGGTTTATATGAGCAACACTTTCTAGGGTTGATATTTCTCAAAACTAAAGACTATTCGTAACTGATCTTTGTTCTGTCAAAATCAAGTATTATTGCCTTGTCCACAGGGAGTTTCCAGAAAGGATTCATTCCATGAAGGAGAAGGGAGAAAAATAGAGATAAAGAATCATATATAATCCCAAACAAAGCTAAGAAAAAGGCAAAAAATGAAAATTAAAAGAGTTAGAAGAATCAAATAAATGGAGATTGACAATTGAGATAAAAACTGGAAAAAAATAACTTTACAGATTTTATATCTTGGTGAAAAGAGAAGTATTCAGACCAGAGGCTGGCAGAATTTTAATCAATCTTCTGAAAATGAGCTTACAAATGAGAAAGCTCTGTCAAAAGGATTCTAAAAATGGATTATTGTAACTCATGCAAAACTGGTTTTGGAAATGCACTCAAACGTCTCTTTTCTACCCATATTCTGTGGCGACAGAGATGTTTTAGTTCGCATTTTCCATTTTGAAAATACTTTTTATCATTTGTACCTCACACCCAGTTAGCGATCCTGATTGTTCATTCTATGTCGCTCGCTGTAGGAGTAAGAAGCTTGTTTTTTAAGGGCATTTTCGAATACAGGATTGGGCCATTTTTTGAACGGTTATTCTACAACAACGCCGATGTAAGCATCTGACGAGAACGCCTTTGTTACTTCCAAATGGTTTGGCAGAGATTCTAGTGTCATTTGGACCTCTCTCAAGAGATGTGCTTGGACTGTGTGAATACTTGTTCCTTGTCTGCTTGAACACTCGTCTCTAGCTTCCTGCGTGGGCAGACTCTGTCTACACTGCAGTCATTACTACCCAATGGTTGCCAGTACTCGATACTCAGTTTGGTTTGCAAGTGAGTTCACCTCAGCTTCCAGGCACCTGTGCTGGTCAAGCTCATTCCCACACCTCACTGAAGTTCTAGCATCACCTGCCAAAACCAACAGCACCAGAACTGCCCCGTACCTCCCACTGCAGACCAAGCCACTTACCCGGCACAGAATGCCCCTGATCTTTGATGACAGGGCACCATTGTCGCACACAGAGCTTCATCTCCACGTGAACCACCCAAGGACAGGAATAGGTGTCTCTGCAGTCCTAAGAAACAGAATTTTCTGCTTCCAATTGTATGGTCTTCAGAGTTTTTTTCTCCACCTTGCAGCTAGAGACATCTCTTTAAACCCTGAAGTCACTCTTCTACTCCCTTCTCACCCGGAGTTACCTAAACTCACAAGACTCTACATTATCTTTCCTCTATTCCGTCTCTCAAACTATCCTGTCTTCTCAGTCCAGCCCCCCTGAAATTCTTGGCTGCACCATATACACGTAAGACACACTCCCATGCTTGGGCCTTGGCACCCAACGCTTCCTTTGCCTGCAACACATTTCCCACCAACGTCCCACAGATGGCTCAGCCTCACGTTCTCCAGATGGTCTTTGGCGCTCCCCTCGTTTCCAACTTCCAATATTTCCAATCTCCTTTCCCTGGTCTGTGCCCATCTCCTTTATAACCCGATAACGGACTGTACATCTTATTCGCTTGCCTCCTTCATCATCTGTCTTTCCTACCCCTGTGATGTTCACTCCATAAGGCCAGGATGTTTTCTGTTTTCTGGACTAGGTACTTGTAGCACCAGTACCTAGTAGGTCATAGTAGGTACCCAGTGATGGTTTCACAAAAGACTGAACTTAACCATTGAAATTATATAAATTCATTTATATATATATATATAAAAAGAATAAAACAATTGCCTAAGTTCTGCCCTGCTGGCAGCCATAAGAATCCGAACACCTGTGGTCTTGACTCACCTGGTGTTACAAGGGGTTTGCTTGTGGCCTTGGAGAGTAACACCCTCAAAGTCATTGATAAACAATTGAAATTATATTCAAATAACTTTTAAATCACTTCATCAGTGTGAAATGCCAAATTGAACCTGGTAGGATGTGACTAAATTCTACTGGGCTGATGAACGGGTAACTGTTGGCTGCGGCCAACAGCGAGCTGGTGACTGGAAGTGTCCTAATCCTATATGTGAGAACACGAACTTTCCTTGGAGGAATGAATGCAACCAGTGTAAGGCCCCTAAACCAGATGGCCCAGGAGGGGGACCAGGAGGCTCTCATATGGATGTTAACTATGGAGATGATCATTGTGGTGAAAGAGGAGGCTATGATCGGGGTGGCTACCGAGGCCAAGGCAGGTACCGTGGGGGCTTCTGAAGGGGCCAGGGTGGTGGGGACTGAGGTGGCTTTGGCCCTGGCAAGATGGAATCCAGGGGTGAGCACAGACAGGATCACAGGGAGAGGCCGTATTAGCTTGGGTCCTGGGGTTCTACAACAGCTTTTCTTCTTGTGTTACCCCAGTGTTACCCTCATTATTTTGTAACCTTCCAACTCCTGATCACTCACAGTTTTTTGTGTGTGTGTGTGTCAGACTATGTAATTGTAACCAAACCTCTGGTTCCCATTAAAAACCATCGTTTTAGTAAAAAAAAAAAAAAAAATTCTGGTGTGTGGCAGGGCCTAGTCACTATGTACATTAGATAGGAACACTGTCGGGCGGAAGTGCCAATATGACTTACTGCTTACAACTGTGCTAACATCGACAGTTTTGTGAGGCTGATTTCTCACACGAGAAGCTTTTTGCCTTAGTCAGGAAATTCTCTGAGGAACAGTAAGGAACTGAACTAAGGAAAGGAGTCTCTGGCTTCCAAATCCACACACACACACACACACACACACACACACAAAAGCAAGTTTCAAACTATTTTTGGTGAAAATGAGCAATTGGCTGACCGGTCACATATCATCAATCGATATGAACATGGCATTCAGTCTGTGGAACAAAGTGATGCAGCTAAAACCTGACCTAATGCAAATTCAGGCCTCGTAACTAAGACCATGGCAAGGGGGTTATCGTTGTAAGTCCTCTTCCGTGGGCGCTGGGGATTCAGTAACATTAGTTGCTGTTCCAGTTCTGCCACTGACTCTCCGTATAATCCACAGTCACCCGTTCACCTTTCCATGGCACACATTTTCTTATCAGCAAAATGAAGAATAATGAGGCCGGCCTGCAGTTATTTTTAAAAGATGATCGTCAAAAACAGTACAAATGTTAAGGGCTAAGTGCAGTAGTATGTTTTCCTACTCACACTATCGTTTCTACTTAAATTAAGTCTATTTCTTTCCATGTGATAAGTTGGATGATAATTTGAAAGGGTAGATGTTCATCGATTAGTCTTAAACAAAGCTCTTGGGCATAGTGTAGTAATTGGCGATGTCGCTGGTGTGTGATTTGGTAACGTCTGTGCCGTAGAAGGTCACACAGTGGTGTTCCATGCTTTGTGGCTGTAGCGTAATCGGACATATCCACTATTGTTCCTGATAATAGATTTGCCTTATTATTGAATTGATTAATGGGAAGAAAGATATTAAAACTCGATTTCTAAAACATTCTTTCTGTGAGTTCCATTCTTGCTTTTTTTTTTTTTTTTTTTTGGTGATTGTATTGAGTTGTCCCATAGAAACCACCAGATTCTCACTGGGGCTAAAGATGAGTCCATCATAAAAAAGCACCCCTAATCCATATGTCATTCGGGGCTGACAGATGGATCCATCTCCCAAAGGTGTCTTTGATAAAGCTGGAGCTCAGGGAGCACGAGGAGGTACCTGGGGCTTGGTGGAGAGTCTGTATGACAGGCTGAAGAGGAGCAGCAGGGTCTGAGTGCAGTCCTGTGTGCTCTGGACTGGAGCCTCGGGACTTGTAGGAAGCCCTGGGTGCAAGAACACAGCAGACAGATGTATCAAACTGCGTCTTGAGGTCTCTATAAAATAGGAAAGAAAAACACACGGGAGGGCACACATGATACGGGAATAGATTTCCCTTCATAGCAATATCATATCTAGAAGAGGGGCTAAAGAAGACTTCCTCCAAATCCAGAGACAACGAAGTCCCATGTTGCGCATGAGTGATGCCAGGAGCCACCTCCGTGAAGGTGTCTTCTCAGTGTGCAGATAAGGGAAAGTGGCAAACACAGGAGCTGAGAAAAAAAGGAGTCAAAACCACTCACAAGCAAACATGAGATACTTCAGCTACTCCCTCGAATTTGGAAGGACATGTGCGATTCTGATATTTTTGGCTCATTTTGTTTGGAGTGGTGAGCTGGAGACATAGAGCATTACAGACTCTTATTCTGAATTCTCTTGGAAGATTCGACCAAAGAAGGTCGAATTCCGAGGAGCTGCACTGATGACCAGGAAGGCACGTAGAAGAAACACAAAAATCAACTTCCCTTGGCTTGTTTGCTCAGGAATTTGTTTATCTTGTAGGTGGCCCATCCATTCCCATGTGATTCTCAGGCCCCATGACCCAAAACCAGGGGTTTTACAACTTTTGGATAAATCTAGCTGACATTTTTTTCTAAGTATCTGCCCTGACTGCCAAATCTGAAAATAAAATAATCCCAGTTCTAAATTCTTGCTACAGATCTATTTAGTCATACCCTCCCCTCCACTTCCCCAAACTAATTATCATAAACCAGAGCATTCGGCTATTATCATGCCTGATGGTTTAGCATGTATTATGATTAATTTTTGAATTTAGCAAATTATCTCATCCTTTGAGAAGAAACAATTTAGTATAAGAGAGACTTTTCTCAAGTGGCTTTTTCAATATCTGTGCCTGGATGACTCTTGTGCTTCTTATAATTTCCACTAGAGTAGTCAGTTATCTGCAGAAATCTAGTTTGTTTTATGCATTTTACATGGATGGAGATTGAAAAATAAATCTGTTTGACACATGTATCTTCATTGGATATTGCGACAATATCCATTACTATTCAGGAGACGTTCTTTAGGAGATAGGAGAAGTAAGCAGAACATACCTAGATCATAAATTTTGAAGTGCAAGATAGTAAGCAAACATAAGTCGAGAAGTAGAATAATAAGAGTGGAAAGATGAGAAAGGTACTTGTGACCTTATTTTTTTACAACAAGAAAGAAAAAAACCCAACAAGAATTTAGAAAATTATGATTATAAATTTTTCAAAGCCCCTCTTCAAATGTTTACCATGAGCTGAGACGCCCTGATTTCTATGACACCCCCACCTCCTTCGCTTGAAATTACAGTTTGCAGCCACCACATAGACTTCCTTGACATCATAGGAGACCACATATAACCTCTATGTCAGGTAATATGAAGACCAGGCACTTGAAATTCATAAACATCCATTTGACTTCATAGAACATTAAGTAAAAAATCTCTGAAAAACAAATTTCCTGTTGCTCTCATCACTAACTGACCACAGAGTCTACCATTTATTTCCTAATTTTTTTTAAAAAAATGTTTTATTTATTATTTATTTGAGAGAGACCAAGAGAGGTCACAGAGGGTGAGGGAGAAGCAGACTCCCTGCTGAGCAGAGAGCCCGATGTGGGACTTGATTCCAGGACCCTGAGGTCATGACCTGAGTCAGAGGCAGACGCTTCACCCACGGGGGACCCCCAGGGACCCCTATTTCCCAATTTTTCATATCATGTGGAAAGAGACAGAAAATGAATATAAATACAATCTGAATATCTGTAAAAAAATAAGTTAGGTCTCTTTCAATCAATAAATACATTGAGAATATTTTAAAGTGTAGCCATCTCTCCATGAGCAACGTATGTTTAACCTCCAAACATTTTAGTTAAAAAAAAAAAAACCTACTTGGCAACGGGATAAACACACAAGTTAAAAGAAGGCAATGTGAATTCTGACCTATTGAGCGTTAACTCACGCGCTGATGAGAGAATTCTGGAAAGGAGAAAACAGGGCTGTTGCTGGACGCAGCCACTTGGTAGCAGCAGGTGCGCCCTTCCGAAAGGACTCTTGCCTATAGGGTTATGGTTGTCATCGTAGCCCAGATCCCCATCAGATCCTCATTTTAAATTCCTCTTGCTCGGGGGCTGTTGGCTGCTGCATTCTGCAATTCTCAGCACCACTGGGATACTCAGCACCGCCGCTTCTCCATCAGGATGTTGTCTTGCAAGATGAAGAGAAACAATTCTTTTAAATAGAAAAGATTCTGCTTTTAACTGAGCTCTCAAACCACCTCTGTCCCTGCCAAGTTTGAAGGGTGGTTGTGCGAGGTCTTATTTTCTCTAGCACAATTCGATTCCATTTCGTATCCAAGATCCCATTGTGCTGTCTCCTTAAGAATTTGGTCCCATTTTATTTGACAAACTTTTCTTATATTCAGTTTTTTTAAGATTTTATTTATTTATTCATGAGAGACACACAGAGAGAGAGAGAGGCAGAGTCACAGGCAGAGACACAGGCAGAGGGAGAAGCAGGCTCCATGCAGGGAGCCCGACGTGGGACTCGATCCCGGGTCTCCAGGATCACGCCCTGGGCTGAAGGCAGCGCTAAACCGCTGAGCCACCCAGGCTGCCCCTTAACAAACTATTTTTCAGGTTGATGCATATTTCAATATTGTTAGTAAGCATGCAAAATATACTTCTGTGTATAGCTCCTTTCATTTGTAAGGTTTTATTCTGGAGTTTTCTAGAAATCTGACATATATCAAAGGAAAAAAACAAACTTTTTCTGCTTTGAGAGGTGGTAGGCAAAGTTTTAGCTTCATTGCCTAAAGTTGCAGAAAGCAGGACAATTCTCTTAGTTAGTTTGCCAAAAGCCAATTATCCCAATGGCTAAATTATAAGAAAAAGACAGTTTTGTGAATGAACTCTCCTCCTTTCTTCTCCAGATGAAAGCTTTCTTTCTCTGTCTTCAGCTCCCACCAGATTTATCAGCAAGGATTTGGCAGAGAAACAAACTGAAAAGATCTTTAACTGGTACCTAGAGGTTAGGATGAATGTTGCCCGACTCAAACATTATGGAAACCTCAAAAGCTACTAAAACCATGCAACCTAGTTTGAGTTGCCATCAACTGAGTTTTAAAAACTGAAACAAAATGAACCAAACAAACAGAAAACCAAACACATACAGCTGATTGGTGTTTTGGAACAATCGTCCTGTTAACAAACTGGATTTTGGTGGAGTAAATTTTGCAAATAAACCCATAGATGAAGCCTGACTTGCCAGGAGCAGAGAGGGAGTTGACACTCCCCAGGCTGGAGGTGGCAGCGGGCTGGCTCTGGTGGTTGGGAGGAATTAGGGTTAAAATAAGCGGGATTCCCATATGACAGCCCTGGAGCTTCCCTGGTAGATGCTTTCCAGCCTCTGGAAAGGGCTCTGCTGAGGTCACGTGGGGTCAGAGGGAGGCACTGGGTCCAGGGTGAAGCAGGAGACGGTGTGCAGCCCCCAGCTGGGGTGACCCTGACCCCTGACCTCTGGGTCTGCTCTCACCCCCTCCTGCCTGTCGGTCTCCCCTCCAACCTTCACACCTGACCTCATTCCCCCAGTGTCAGCACGCAGTCTCAGGCACCTGTTGCTGGACCAGCTGGAGGTGGCCTGTGCAGCCACAGCCCTGTGCACCTGCTGTCCCAGCACTCCCTTCACCCTGAGCGTGGCCGCGACAGACAGACAGACGTGCAGGCAGGAAGGCTGGGGGACCCCACCAGGCAGGCGGCCTCAGCATCTCTGGAGGAGACACTGGCATGAGTGGTTTTTAGAAAGAGACGGTAGAATGACAGCAGAGACCCGCGGGACACAGCCTGTTTGTCCAAGCTCAGGTGCATCGGCTGCCCTGGGCCCTGGGAACAACACAGAACCTGGTCAGAGGCCTGGGGTGCAGCTGGCCTCTGTACTCCCGCCCAGCTCTTGGGTGATCCCACGTTCACGTGGCCAACACAGAACCCAAGTTCTGGTGTTAGGTGTCTCAGTCAGTAGCGGGGAGCATGCCTTGCCTGGGTGCGGGGCACCAGCTCCACAGACCTGGGTGACCACGGGCTGGCCTGGGAGCAGCTACACACTGGCTGGTCCCTTCCTGGCCACCCCCCTCTGCCCAGGCCAGAGAAAGAGGCCAGCTCTGCGGCCCCCCACGATGGGTGCTGGGCTTGTCGGGCGTCTGCTGTGCAAGGGCACAGGTGTCCCTTCTCTACACAGCCAGATGCTCAACTTCAGCTTCAAGAGTTGCTCCAAGAAGACTCGACTGCATCTCGGCCAAGAGGGTGCTTTCATCCCAGGCTTTTCCTTCTTCTGATCAGAAAGCGCGAGGCAAATATATCCTCCTGTTTTCTTCACTTTCCTCCTGTCTGGATACATACCTTTCTTTACGTATCTCCTAAGCAATGCTGAACAGTATTCTGGAATCCATATGAATTTTATGACATTAATTGAAAATTCTAGCCAAGTGCCATTGCCATGATTTGCATCCATTTATTTATCTCATTCCATAGTTTTGGAGGTTAAATTTCTCTCACACAAGGTGCACATTTGAGGGAATGCCATTGGGAACTGGATCTGTGGATCAAAACAAAAAACCCATTGTCTTCCTGTGAAGAACATGCCCTCAAAGGGCCAGACTTTGTATTCTCAGGAATGAACTTTATTTAATAAGCCAAAGGCTCCCTTTTGGCCTCTGTGAAAACACTCAGAGTTCATGTCTTAGATTATCCTGTAACTTAGTCGGAGCTTCTAATCTGAAACAGAGGATTTCATTATTTCTGATTTACTAGGGATTAATCTATATTTAATGAAGATTGATTGCGAAATTTTTTCTACTTTCACAAATATTGATTAGTGCAGATATTTTTCACTGCATGTGTCTGGGATTCACTTGGTACATTAATTCATTAATGACTCCTCCTAAAGCTAATCACAGAATAAATCATCTGGGACTGTCAAAGACACTTTGCCTGGACCAGCCATACATTATCCTCATGTTTACCTTAGGATTTCCTAAAATTGCATATTTAGACACTTTTAATTGTTCCGCTGGTAGCACTTATATATTCGATAAATTGTTATTGGTTATCAATTAAATGCTCAGAGGAAGAAGGGGGTAAAAAAATAATGAGATAGAAAAGTTCAACATAAAATAGTACATTATTTTAATACTTTTTAACTGCATAGGACACTTTATTTCATTAAAAAATTAATAGGGAACATATTTTTAACCTCAGCTTCTCAGTCTCCAATGACCCAAATGATGTGCTTTTAACGGATTAGGGCATAGGCATTTACCTACTGAAGGAGTTTAACGACTACTGATTTGCTAGCTTGATAAAAGAGACAGATTCCAAGTGGAGAGCAGCTATGCTGGGTATAAGGGACGGAGCCGTAATGCTCTAGACGTGTGAGCACGTGCAAGTTTAATGCCTTTATGGGATTTTCTCGTCTGAAAATGGAAACCTAGTACCTGTGCTAATTCCATGATTGATGAAAAGATTCTATTTAAAACGCTCATCGGAGCGATTTATAAGCCAACACATCAGTATATACGTGTAAATACTACAAAAGTGTTCCTTAACTATGAATACAATATCAAAACATTTTGGCATTCCCACAGTGGTGTTCGAAGGTATCTGACTTTTCCGTGGGTTTTCGTGGTGGTCCCACGTGTAAGCCTACCTTATGTTATCGAGATGTATGATGTTCATGTGGTGGGATTCCAGACCGTTCTTACCCCCTGGAATGGAGACGAATAGTCCCATCAACCCAGTCATCCACCTGTACCCACATTCATCCATTTATTAAACAAATGTTTACTGAGCAATCATCTCTGCACCAGGCTTTCTGGTATCCTCTTGAGTACAAGAAAAAAATAGTGACATAGTCTCGTTTTTATGAACTGTACTTGAGGAGACAGGCAGACAGGTCTGAAATACCTATGAAATATGCTGACGTAGGGCTACAGAGAGTGTTTGCTGGGAGCGCCGAGGGTCAAATAAATGACCCAGTCAACAGGTAGTACAGAATGCTCGGTAAGTCAATAATTTCCAATTTTCCCCACAGAATCTTTTTTACGGCACGCACAGCAAGAATGATACTAACAGATTTAAGGTTCAATCTCTCCCTCTTTCTCTCACAATAATCCCAGGAAAGTACAAGATTGTTAGAAGTTAGGAAATAAAAGGCAATGAGAGTAAAGCCTTGGATAGTATATGAAAAAGATAAATAACTCCATGTTGGAACTCCAACTTGGAATAAAGACGTCTGTATTTTAGTCAAATAGGAGTGGATAAAGGCGATAATGTCAGACACTGAATAGCTCCTACATGATTTTATTGTAAATCTTGTAACAATATTGAATTAATTTTTATTGTGGGGAATCTGAAGCTTAGCAAGATTAAGTTGGCTAAACTAACACAAACAAAAGAAGAAAAAAAACACGTAACTTCCTGATTCCAAAGCCAAACATTTTTCTAGTCTTCAAGTACAACAATATATGTTTGTCGCATGCCTCCACAACAAATACATGTGAGGGAGAGAGCAATGTAAAAGATCCTCTCAATTTATGCCATCAGTCTCATGACCCACACACAGTGTCTTGCATGCCAATCAATTATAGTTCTAACAAGCAAAAATCTTTATATCCAGTGGTTAAAAAAAATAATGATTTCCCTGCCCTTTTGGTTATTTAGCTCTTGTAGGTAGAAGGCATGCCATAGGCAAGGGTGACAAGGGCAGAGGTTATTTATTTATAGATGAGGAAGGAAGTGATTTGAGCATTTTCACTTGCCTTGGTGAGCAGATATATTGACCAGGTTTAATTATCTACTATGTGCACAGCAGGTGTCTGCACTCTGTGCTGGGAACCATCAAGCTTCTGCAGGTCCTATAGAACAAAGGAGGGTATGATAAAGGAAAGGGAAATATCTTTTTTGCAAATGATATTTTAGTGTAAAACTATGATCAAACTTGGATAGGTAAAGGAGAACAGTGTAAGAGGAATAGTATCTGGACAGAGTCAGAATAAAGCAATGTAGGGCAGGAAAAAATTGACACATTCATTGAAAGTGATTCAAGATCTACAGTTAACATGCTATTTGTACACAGAAAATAGGGATTTTTGCCACTCTTCTATTATCTAATAAGCAGATTTGGTCTCGAAATAGATAATTTTTCTGTTTATTATATAATCAGAGTGTGGTCTGACAAATTATTTTCTGCATTTATTCTTAAAAGCTAATGCTTTAATGATAACCACTCTAGTTTGAGCAAGGAAATTAATTCTTAGTAGTATTTTACATGCTTTTTTCTTTCCATTTTTTCTTACATTTCTCAAACTTAGATTAAGTTGTACAACCAAGATTCAGGAGAAACTAAATGAAAGTATAACTGGCATAGTTTTTAAGCAAAAGCATTTAGATGCTCAAATGTGCTTCAAGAAAGAAACTGAATTCAAGAATGTATTCTGAAGTGCCTGGTGGCTCAGTGGGTTGAAATGTCCGACTCTTGGTTTTGGCTCAGGTAATGATTTTAGGGTTGCGATGTCGAGCCCCTTATTGGGGGCCTTATTGGGGGCTCGAGCCCCTTATTGGGTGCTCAGCAGGCAGTCTATTTGGGTCTGTCCCTCTGACCCTGACCCTGCTTTCTCCCTCTCAAAAAAAAAAAAAAGAAAGAAAGAAAGAAAGAAAGAAAGAAAGAAAGAAAAAGAAAAGAGTTTATTTTTTCCAATGTCTTAAAAAAAGTTTTCAGAAAAAAATTGAAATTGGTTTCTGAAGGCAGTAAAGTGAGTAACACTTATCCAGTGACAGGGAAAATAGTTTTCTGAACATCCCCAAACCCATTTTCCAAATAATTGTAGTGTACTTCCATGTTCATGGCTATAGTTACATTGCTTGTCATCTCCAGGTAATAGAAAGTCATAGTGTTCTGAACTCCAGAATTGTATCATCTTTAAAGATGAAAGATTCTCATGAAAGAATATTGTTTAAAGACATATCTTTGCTTATATGATCCTGAAGGTCTGAATGAGCAATCAAAGTATTAAATATCTAATTTTTCAACAGAGCTGTTTTGGAAATGAGCAGATTATCACATGCTCTATCTTTTAGCAAATCAGATATATTACAAGAAATAAACTTCTTCCATAGAAACACTCTACAACTTATATGTGAACAATATATATAATATTCCTATGCCTTTTACCAAACACATTCATAAACTCAGTTCTACAGAGTTGATGTTCAAAGAGAAAAGTTCCCCTGCTACAGCAGAGAATCTGTTGGTAAGTTTTTCATATGTTGATAAATCTTTAACATTGACTAATTAAATTCTGGTGAGTAATTTTTTTATTACTTTTGATAAGTTCAGGAGGATTATTAACTCATTTAAATGATAAAATACTAGAACCCGAGAAAAAGTGTTGAAGAGACATGGTGGACACACCTATGGTAACTTCTAGTTAAACTTCTGTATAGTTTATATGTCTCCATCACCAGGTCATCTTCCAGCCCCGTTGCAGTAACCAGGAATTCATGGCACTGTGGAAGTCCCATTCCATTTGTAGTCCCTTCCAATGATAAGCTTTCTTCTCCCCTGAGGCACGACCTGTGTCCTGCAGCTGTCACCTGTAGTTCCTCCTGATGCAGTTCAGAAGGTCGAAGTTCTAACTGTCGTGGATAACTGAGTGCTCAAAATATGACAATGGTTACATCTTTTATGCTTCTCTAACCCTGAGAAATAATTCTTTTTCCTCAAAGTTTTCCGTTTTGCCTCTCATTTTTTCAAAATATGGAGATAAATGTGACCTGATGATAAGAATCAGGTAAAAGATGACAATGTCAAATCAAAGATGTAAAAAGCCATCGACAGAAGGTGGCTGCTGCATCTGCAGAAGAGGGGCAGAGGTGGCCAAGCTTGGACTGGAGGCACAAGTGGTGCCAGGAAGGCCAAGATGTGAGCTTCACTGGTTGGGGCCACTGTCTGGGCCATGAGCAAAGGGAATCTGGGGGGCCCCCACCACCGCCCTGGGCCGCATTCAGCCTGGCATCTTCAGCAGCAAATGAGACAACTTCTTATTTACATCAAAGATACAGGTGAAGTGAATTGCTGGAACACCTTCACTCCAATGTTCACAGCAGCAATGTCCACAACAGCCAAACTGTGGAAGGAGCCACAATGTCCTTCAACAGATGAATGGATAAGGAATTTGTGGTCTATACATACAATAGAATATTCCTCAGCCATTAGAAACGACCCACCATTTGCTTCAACGTGGATGGAACTAAAGGGTATTATGCTGAGGGAAGTAAGTCAGTCAGAGAAGGACAATCATATGGCTTCACTCATATGGGGAATATAGCGAAAGGGATTATAGGGGAAAGGAGGGGAAATGAGTGGAAATATCAGAGAGGGAGACAAAACATGAGAGACTCCTAACTCTGGGAAATGAACAAAGGGTTGTGGAAGGTCCCTTTCAAAGGGAGGTGGGTGAGGGGAAGGGGTGACTGGGTGATGGGCACTGAGGGGGGCACTTGATGGGATGAACACTGGGTGTTATGCTATATGTTGGCAAATCAAACTTCAATGAAAACAAATGGGAAAAAAAAAGAGATAAGCCTGAACATGTAGGTCTGAAAGTTGGTGTCCAAACCAGGGGTTAGAATAGCCCTTCTCACACTCTGGAATATACTCTAGAACATACTCTAGAATATGCTAGAGCAGAAGAAGACCCAATGTATAAAGCGTTCGGCATGCAGCACTAGTCAACTGAAAGGATGGAACAAGGATTCCCGGGAGCTACAGGGCAGACTAGCTCTGAGCTGATGGATCAAGAGCTGTGAAGCTGTCCTTTGATGACGTGTCTGCTGACGGTTATCAGTCAATCGAGGGCAGTTTACGAAAAGCATCAAAAGATTTTGACCCATTGACCCACATGAAATTCTTCATCAGAAAAAAAAAAAAAAGAAATTCTTCATCAGGACTCTGGGCAGAAATGTTTCATCAGGCTGCTGAGCGGAACAGCATCCCTGTCCTCCGGTTTCCATCTTGGGGAGTCAGGCTCCTCACTTCTGGGATTCTATTCTCTGTAGGTCAAGGGCTGCTGTTTTCACCGAGCAAAGAAGATTCCAGCAGAGATCTGCCCTGGAGCTCACATCAGGAACTATAGAATAACATCCCAGCCCAGTGCTCCTCAATAGGGATACCGACCCAAATGGAGAGGGTATGGCAGAAGAGACTCCCAGATGTTCTCTGCCAGGACTTTATGCATTTGTTGAGAATTTTATTAAGGAGAGAAAGAAGTCAAATATAAAAACTCACAGTATCTCATACCTAGTGAAGCACAGGAAATGCTTAGTGAAAACTGGAATGCATGTGTTTCACCAGTGGAAATGATGTGAGGAGATAAGGCCCCCAGCCTGTTTTCATGTGTGAGGTGGTTAGAAAAGAGGAGGAGAAACCAGAATCCATGAAAGAATGGCCACCAGGCACCTTGTTGACCAGCTCACTCTCTCCCATGGAGAGACTCTCCAGGTCCCAGCAGAAGCTCTTTCAGTGTGGGATTCCTCCTCCTGCACACGCTTTTTCTTAGGAGATTCTCATCGATCCCTCCAACTCATTATCATGTGTCCCCAAACAGGAGCACCAATGTATTTCATGGGATGGGCATTTCCAGGATCTTAGCCCATCCTGAAAAATGATTCATGGATCTAAGGGATCTGGAATGGAGATGGTACAAAAAGAAATACAGTCCTCAGTTTCATTCATAAATATAAAATACAACAGTGAGGAGAGATTTGTGGGGACCTGGGAAATGCCTGATGTTGTTCCCTCCCCCTCTAGTTCATAGATCTTTAGTCATTTATTCTCAAGTCAGTTATTTAAAAAATGCAACTTCTTCTTAAATAAAATATTTAGTTTCTTAAAATCTTAGATGTAGATTTTGTTTTTGAGAGCACTGAATTTATGCATGTAAAGTAAAGAAGCAGAGAAACCATGGGGCATAGCAACTGAGCCTACATAATATTCATATAAGGTCCAAAATTAAACCATTAATATGAAGAAAAAGATTCAAATTGATCTGCTAGTCTAAGACCAAGCTTGGACATGTGAAACCCATCTGGACCAAGGCTGAGGCAAACATAGATCATGTGTAAAGTAAGGTTGCAGGTGAAGAATTACCAAGCAAAATAGCTCTTTAAAAAAAATTTGGGTGGCCCCAGTGGCTCAGCGGTTAAGTGCTACCTTCAGCCCAGGGTGTGATCCCGGAGACCCAGGATCGAGTCCCACGTCAGGCTCCCTGCATGGAGCCTGCTTCTCCCTCTGCTTGTGTCTCTGCCTTTCTTGCTCTCTCTCTCTGTGTGTCTCTCATGAATAAGTAAATAAAATCTTTTTAAAAAAATAAGCCTATAAAGAAGTGTGTTATCATAAAAATACCTGGTAAATTCAACAAATGTAAGAATTAACCCCTAAGGATTAGAGACCAATTCAAGAACTTAAAAGTAATATGTTAACTGCTCAAAGACATGAGGAAGGAAGTAGCATTTATGACACAAGAAGGGAAATATTTAAAAAAAGAAGAAATTGGAAAACTTGGAAGCGAAAAATATAATTATTGAAAGAAAAATACTAATCCTAGTAACCCTCAGTAAATTGTCTCAGTGATATACTGGGTGTATCTTCAGAGAGAGGATTTATGAAGGATAGCATGGAGGGAGAGGTTTCTGTATCGTCACCTGGTAAGACTAAGGAGGGAATTATGGAAGAAGTAAGAGTTCTGTGGGTAGACTAAGAAGTTCAGAACTATATCCAGTGGAAGAAAAAAGAGGGGGAATGTAAAAAAAAAAAAGATGATGGCTGCAAGTAAAATGACTGGTAATTTTCCAGAAATGAATGAAAGCTTGACCTGAGAAACCTCACTGAATGATTAGCAAGAAAATAATGATAAATCTGACTAGAGACATTGTAACATCATGCACAACAGTGTGCAGGAAAGGAAAAGACGGCCTCAAAAAGGTGAAGATGGATCACATCCAAAGAAATGACAAAGCAACAGTAGGGCTTCTATTAAATATAGAGGTCATACACTCAAAATGCTGAAGGAAAAATCTGGAGACCTGGAATTCACTAGCCAGCCAGACTCTCTTTAAAGAGAGCAGAGTTAAAATAAATATGTTTTAAAACATGTAAAGCAGGAAAGAGTCAAATAGTTGACCACCCACAGACCCCTCCTGGAAACACCACTAGCAAAGCATGTACATTAGCAAGAGCTCAGAGGGAGTGCAAGAAAGAATGGATTGTGTTTGATTACGAGTAAGAGCTGCCTGGACACCAGTACTGAAAAGACATAAGGTTTGTTCATTGCATCCAAGAAGATGTATAGAGGTCTGCAGAGGGGCTGCCATGGAATTGTGTCCTTTGTGGTTCACTGTCCTTCATATCTCCAACTGGAATACTTCTTGATGTATAATAAGTATTTGTGGTTATTTGTGGCATGAATGAATAAATGAAAAAAAAATAGTCCCAGGTGAAAAAAGAAAGAAAGGAAGGAAGGAAGGGAGAAAAATAAAAAAAAAAAAAAGAAAGAAAGAATTAACAATGGAAATTTGACAGAGGCAGATGTAAATTCCAAAGTTAAAGATAAAAAGGTGATTTCATAATCGTACTATCAGAAGGATACACTTAATAAAATCTGCATTAAAGTTTGCTATGTGTTTACAGCACGACACAAATATTAACAAAGCTAATTCCCTTTGAAGACGAAAAGAGTAATGATAAACTAAGATGGTGCCTAAAAAATAAAAATTATTGTAACCAAAGGAGGTGGAACAATAATGTAATTGTCTGATTCCAAATCCTTAACACTATGGATGTAAAGGTAAGCCTCGATCTCACAGTGAGGAGACCCCGGGTCACCCCAAGCCCTGCTTTTCTCTGCTGTAAACCTCACAGTGCTTTATTATTTTTTTTAATTTTTATTTATTTTTGATAGTCACAGAGAGAGAGAGAGGCAGAGACACAGGCAGAGGGAGAAGCAGGCTCCATGCACCAGGAGCCTGATGTGGGATTCGATCCCGGGTCTCCAGGATCGCGCCCTGGGCCAAAGGCAGGCGCCAAACCGCTGCGCCACCCAGGGATCCCCTCACAGTGCTTTAAAATTAATTCTGTCATCATGTGAAATTCGTTGCAAGTCTTGGGCACCTGTTAAATTTGGCTGGTGTTATCTTCTTACCTGAGTTTATGACTTTCCAGATAAATAATACTCACATGTGGGGCTTAGACTAGGATGATTACAATGCATTATTTATGTCACATGACCAGCAAGACCTTAGTTTAGGAGAGGAATGTGTTTCCTTGTATTTGATTTTCATTAATGTTTAGGAAAAGCTTGACTGATACACCCAACTCTTTCAGAATCAGGGTCTCTGGAAAATCCTGGCAAAATGACTAACATCCTCATGAAAGTGTTTCCTAGAATCTTAACAGTCCTTGGAAATTGCTACTCAGGTCTACTTCTTCACCTGCATACATGCCGATACAATAACATCGTTTCTCATGCATTTTAAACTTAGCTGATGAGCACCGCAGCAGATCATGAAGGAGGGAAATCATTGAGGTCTATCAATTACTTATCTATTGGAGAGTTGTGCCAACTTTGTTTGAGGCTTTGCTGTTGTTGTTGCTAATTTTAAAATAATAATTTTAATGATAGCTCACAGCAATTGTATTTTGCAAAGCATAAACGTGTAGCTTAGTTTGTAATTATAAACCAAATGCCCATGTAACAGACAGAAAGATCATGAAATTGAGCATTGAGGGCATTTGGAAACATTGAGAATCTTTCCTATCTGAAGCATGGGCTTTGGAGCGAGAGTGGAGTAATTGTATTTCTTCTTTAAAATATGTCACAATAAAAAATAAATTTATAAAAAAAGTAAAAAAAAAATAAAATATTTCACAGTAGCCTTATTTCTAGATTGAACCCCACAGAGGGCCTAGTACACTCCCTTGTATGTTGTCGGTTCCTGCTACAAATGGCTGAATCAAGGATTTCTGTTTATTTTTTGTTTCACATTCTCTGAGCCCCCATTTTATTTAAATTCTTGTACCTTCCATATCTCTTTCAAACATCATTTTCATGATTAAAAGTAAGATATGGGATGTCTTACAGAGTGCCATCTCTAGAATTTTGGCAAATTTTAGTGTAAAGATATTATTATCAAACATTCTCAGTATCAGAGTCATCTTCAGAGCTCTTTAAAGATTTACGAATCTAAACACGCTCTGGGTAGATCTAAGGCTGGTCTATAGATACACATTTTTAAAAGTATCTCAGATGATTTTGATGCTTGCGCCAGAAGATTACAATTTGGGAAACAATTTCTGAAGATCCCTTATGTCTTTCAGGAAATAGCATAAAATATTGAAAGCTATTTCTTTTAAAATGTCACAGTAACTTAATTGGCAAATTAATTATTATAAATGAATAATTTTGAGTCATTAGATGTATGTATTCTATATTTGTTCAGACTCTCTGGAAATGAGTATTTTTTTACATTTTTATTTTTTTATTTAAAAAAATTTTTTATTGGAGTTCAATTGGCCAACATATAGCATAACACCTAGTGAAAATGAGTACTTTTAAATTCTTGTATTATTTTTGTTTTAAAATAGGGATGTTAAATATTATTAAGAATAACCAAGAGTCTAAGTTAAATATTCTACATAACATATATTACCTGTTGACAGTTTAAGTGTGCTAATACTTTACAGAGGTTTAAGAAATGAGTGAAATCTAAACCTTGTCATATTTCTTCCCTATTAAACTTTCTCTTTGTTTGTCTCTTTAATGACTTTTGAAAATGATTGGAATATTCATCTCCTAATCAGCCCCTGGGAGGGTTTCTACTGCTGAATACATTTAGGGTTGGTTTCAAAAAGCCTATGTGTGTAATGTATGGGATCTTGAACATGTTTCCCTATGATGTGCTCTTATTTTATATTTGGGTTTTAAAAACGTGGGCGACTGGAGTGCCCCCACACTCCCGGGTGTTGAAGTCTTCAAAAGCTTTAGCCATCAAAGCTCTCCTTGCACCTGTGGGTCTGGGATTGCCTGTTTCGTGCATGAAGCCCACACTAGCTGCTGGTTGGTTACGTTCATGCATGAAGCCCACACTAGCTGGGTTACGTCCTCAGGCCTGTCCTCTAACAGGACTAACCCTTAGGTCAGGTGTAGAAGCTGATGACAATAGTCCTGCTTCCCAGTCACCATAGGAAGTGATAATATATTTAAGTGCGCAGTAGAGCATGTAGAGCACTTGAAACATTTATTACTAACAAGTCTTTGGGGGTACCTTGGGGGCTTTGTTGGTGAAGCATTTGCCTTCAGCTCAGGTCATGATCTCAGGGTCCTGGGATGGAGTCCAGCATTGACTGGGCTCCCTGCTCAGTAGGGAGTCTGCTTCTCCCTCTGCTCCTCCCCCTGCTCATGCTCTCTTCTCTCTCTCTCTCTCAAATAGATAAATAGAATCTTAGAAAACAAACAAACAAACAAACAAACAAAACCAGGTCTTGTTGCTACAGGGAGGTCTGGTGGCTCAGGCTCTACCTGTCTGGATCCCATGCAAGGATATGACTGGGGCACAGTGGTGAGGGTAAGGAAGGAGGTATACATAGAAAAAGCCGACCATCCCTCTCAGGCTTGAGTAGCTCTCTGTCTCTTGTGCCTTAAGTTCAGATTTTTAGGGAAGCTTTTTCCACATCGTGCTGCTTCACCTTGTTTTTTTTCCAGCATCCTTGAGTTTTTGGAGGTTTAATTCTCTAAGGAATATTTTATTTTATTTTATTTTATTTTATTTTATTTTATTTTATTTTATTTTATTTTTAAGATCTTATTTATTTATTCATGAGAGACATGGAGAGAGGGGAGACACAAGCAGAGGGAGAAAGATGCTCCTTGCAGGGAGCCCCATGTGGAACTCGATCCCAGACTCTGGGATCAGGACCTGAGCCGAAGGCAGATGCTCAACCCCTGTGCCACCCAGGCGTCCCTCTCTAAGGAACTTTAAAGAAGAGCAGTAGCATATAAGATCATTGTTTTTTCTTTTTTTTTTTTTTCTTTCTAAATTCTACAGTCCACAGTGATATTTAAAAGTTGTGGTCTGGCAACCATTAGGGAAATTTATACATAGTTCTCATAATATTTTTTGGTTGAACAGTGATTTCTTGTAGGTCCTAAGAACCATCTCCACAGGACCAGCTGGGACTAGTAAGTGAGCCACAGTGATCATTGACTTTTTTCCTGACCCCCTAACATGATATGACCCAGATGGAAATTGTGATGGGTCTCACCACCATCTCCCCATGAGGTGTCTTCTGGTGGACGATGCTCAGATTCTGACTTTTCTACGGCAGCTTCGCCTCCTGCTGTTGTTCTGGCACAGACATGGGGGGACTGTGGCCTCTGACACGCACAAGCCCTGTGCCATCCTGAGCGTTCACTGTTCATCTTCTTAAGAAGAGCTGCAAATCACATACAGCAATTTCCCCAAACTCATCCAATTAGTATGTCCTGCAGCTTGGGTTTGGAACCAGGTGTGTATCACCACTGGGTGTGTTGGTGGCACTGTGCTGTGCAGCAGAGCCCGAGGGTGACATTTGGAGCTGATACCAGCTCTGTCCCCAGTTTCCCAACACATGCAAGTGAGTGAAGTCCCGTCTGACTGTAAAATTTATCACGCAGACAACTTTTCAGTCAGTTGAAAGGTGGTGATTTCAAATCAGAGGGAAGATGGAAGTGCTTTAAAAATGTCAAGTTAAGAGAAAATGGGAGCTTTGGGAATTCTTTTGAAAAATCAAAATTAACTACAAAGAAAACGCTTTACAGTATCTTTGCAATGATGGGGCTGATCCATCTAGCATGTTCCCTCTTGCATATCGTTCACTTGCCTCTGGTCTGCTCAGAAGAGCACTTTACTCTACGGCTCTGACACCCGGATTTCCTTGCATATGAGATGTATAAAAAAAGTAAGATGTTAGTCTCTGAATAAACCACATAATGGAGGAGAGCACTGAACAGTCGATCTTACTGAGCATTAAATGCTTTTCCTGTCCAAAGATTTTTAAAGAATAATCATGAAAAATTATGCAGAAACAAGTGATTTTTTTTTATATCTAAGTTCCAAGGTACATGAAGCCACAGCCTAAAACTCATTTCCCTAGAGCTTCATAAACTGTGAGTTCACAGTTACGACAGGCTCCAAAGAGTTACATAATCTTTGAAAAACCCCAGGGTACAATTGTTTAGAAATCTACTAGAACGATTCAAAATCCAAAATAATTCAAAACAATCTTTCCCATACTTAGAGTCGTAGTTTCCTGAAGGCCTGTACTGTAGCCAATAATTCTTTACTTATGGCCACAGGGGAAAAAGACCATGAATATATGAACGTTCCTAAAATAAAAATGTAAAAATAGTTCTGTGTGATTCATTATAGCATTGTTACTAGTAATAAAATAACAAGTGCAACCTCAGGCCAAAGGACAAAACAAGTCACCCCATAAGCTCTGAAAACCTACAAGGTAGGAATACTTGGTGATCACTGAACCCCATAATGGTGGGATATTATGTAGCCATGAAAGGTTTCGTGTTGTTTAAGGTAGCTCTGTCTGTCCAATGGCACTTGTAGCAGTGATGGAATATCCTAGATGGGCACCCCCCATGACATTAGCCAAAGTCCCGCACACAGCCCTGAACCTGTGGAATGTGACTAGTGTGACTAATGAACTGGATATCAATTGTATGTAATTCTAATACTTTAAATTTGAATTTAAAGATTTATATTTTTTTTTCAAATTTTATCATGCATGTGTCATTTTAATACTAAAGAAATACAAAGAAAAAATAAAAAGTGGAGCAAACATTGGCCTTGATTTGGGTAAACGAACCTACACTATCGACCTGTAGTAAGACAGACTGGATATATTAGCAAACACATGTCTGAGACCTGTTCTCTTTCCATTGTTCTGTTTGTTTTTATTTAAAGTACGGAGAAAGCCAATGGAAACCATCTTATTTTTCATGACTTAAGGAATGGAAAATTATCATTTGCAAAATATGTAAATTATAGTAATTTATAAAAGTGTGTTTTTCCTGTTCATAACAAGATTATATTCATGCTGTTTTATTTCTCCTGTTTCAAATATGACAAAATTAACTCAGATTAGTAGTCAATATACCTCATTTAACTTGTTAGTTGTAATAGGATAACAGGTTAAATCCATCATGTCTCCTGGTGATAATGACCATGTGTACAGCGCTGTCTTCAGAAATGTGTGGGTGACGTTATTGCACCTTCTAGCAGATTGGCTGTGACAAGAGATGAGGACTTCTTTGCAGAAAACCAATATCCACCCCAGCCCCCAATGATGAATTTGCTGATTGTATTACACTGTACTTCCAATTGTTTCTAATTCCCAATCCTTGGCAAAAGATTATCTCTTTAGAGGATAACCACCTCCTAGCGCTGACAGTGAAGCGACACAATGAAACGTAATAAAACAAAAATGCAATCACAAAACCGAGTGGGACTTTGTCCTATATTAGAATCTTTGTAATGATTGAATAACATCACAGACTTGCTATGTTTGATGGTCTATAAATAAATTTATAACTTCTGCTGTGATGTTTGACACCAACATTTTTTCCTTCATTGGAGAATAGGAGACCCTCCCTTGACTGCAGTGTTTTCCATCTTTGCTGCTGCCTTGGGTGTGGGCTTCAGAAATGCTTAGTATTTGTAGACTTATGGACAAACTTATTGGTAAAAATCTGGGTTATAAAGATACACTGTGAGCTGTTCTTCACACTGTTTATTGAGAGTCAACATTTTAGGCCCGAATCAGTACTGTGTTTTCCTGAAGCAATAAATGCATGGCAAGGCATTCACGAAGTTGAATATACATTAATCCATCCAATTTTCATCTTCCTTCTTTCACTTTCAGGGCTACAGATATGGGACATTATTTTCCATGGAGGGAGCTAAGTACCCTCAGAATTCCTTGGCCCTTGTATTCTTTTTTTTTTTTTTAAGATTTATTTATTTGAGAAAGAGAGAAAGAAAGAGAGAGAGGGAGAAAGAGAGATTGTGTGCGAATGGGGGGAGGGTTGAGAGGTGGGAAAAGCAGAGTCCACCCTGAGTCTCAATCCCATGCCCTGAGATCATGACTTGAGCCAAAATTAAGAGTTGGCTGCCCCAAAATTAAGAGCCTCCCAGATGCCCCCAACCCTTGTATTCTTAAAAAACACTTGCAAAACTCTATGCTTCTACCAACTTGACGTGCTGCTTCAGGCTAAATAATGTTCACTAGGTGAAAGTATCTTAGGTAAGAAAAGCCAGGCCAAAGGAGGTAATTGCAGGTTATGTGAAGAGAGTCATATGTATCACCTGGCTCATTTTTACATCGTCTCTCCAATGGGTTTCATTTTCCTTGGGCACCAAACCAAATCCACCAGCCACCTTCAGTGCCTTCAGGGAAAAGTGGCAAAGAGAAGTGCTCACAGTCCAAAACAGAATTTTGAGGAGCCTGGCTACAGTTTTGAGGAGAAAAATTCATCTCGAGGTCTGAGCATGGAAGGGCTAAGGTTCTGTCTTAACGATTTGGGAGAGAAGAATATCTGATCTGACCTATCTGACCTTCCTGCTCTTGAGCACAAACATCTGAAATTCAGTAACAATCAGCTCAGCCCAAAGACAGCAAGACCATAACAATATGAGAGGGGAGCCACGTCACAGATCAGGGTCTTGAGATATGCGTCTGGGAGGGAGGCCTGGAGGCCACACGCCCTCAGAGGATGCCCAGGAGGGAACAGCATGGCCTCCAAACAGGACCAGAGGCTGACCAGAGGCTGACCAGAGGCTGGAGGTTGGCCTGCTTGCCCAGTGGCATCCTGGCCACTCGCCAGGGGATGAACCCAAGTGAACCGTACCTGAGTTGAGAGTCATCCACCCACCAGCATGGTCCCTCCTGCTCCAAAAGAGCAGGGGCAAGAGCTGGACTGTCCTCTGCCCCGATGCCTACAGACAGCAGACAGCAGAAGAAACACACCAGAGAGCTGTACCAGGAGGGTATCGGCATACAGGGCCACCATGGTGAGAAGCCATGGCCACAGGCTCTTCACACCTAAGCAGATATGGACAGATGGTGGCAGCACAGTGAGCATGCTGACAAGATGGGGCACCCAGGCAACCATGCAGGAAAGAAGAGAAAACCCTTCCAAAAGTGCATTTATACTTACCATGAACTCTCTCCACCTGGCAGCACACCCAGGCAGTCCCATCAACCAGAAGAGCCATGAAATACTAGGTTCCAGTAAATACTAAAGAAAACTTTGAAGTTACCTATATGCATATATATATGTATGTTTTTGCATACTTGAGTACAACCCTTGAACATTTCCTAAAGAAGACATGTGTTAGATTTATTGTCTCCGAGAGACCACAGAAATGATCATCCAGAACCACCTAAACACTCACAGCCAGGAGGCCTGGCCAAGCAGTGACCAGTGTCGCGCCCCACCCCCCCCCCCCCCCCCCCCCCCCCCGCCATAGTCCCCCCCTGCCTCCCTGTGGACTCCCGTGTGACAGCTGAGCATAGATGTCATGCTGTCTTTGCCTTCCAGGGATATTCAGAAATTGCTGTGCATTAGGGGCTTTGCCTCTGGGTTTACTGGAGGCAAAGAAAGGCCAGTTTTATCATTATCACAATTCAAAGCAAAGCATTCCTTTAGAAATCACCTTTGAAGATTTTATTGCCAACTTGTTTATTGTGTATTAAAACTAGGTAGGAAAATCACTGCCTTTGACCCAAATTTATGGGCAGCTCATTTGACTTTTAAGTTTATCTTCTGTACTTTGACATTTTTATAAGAGAAATATACTGCAATTAGAAAGAAATTGTACACTACATATTTTTCTTTTTTATTTTTTAAATATAAATGCTTTATAAAGCATCTACTTCAAAGCTGGGCTTTTAAATGATTGCTCCAGGCAAGAGGAATAAAAGCCATTTGTTTGTTCTTCCAAACTTTTGTTGCAATTTTGTCTCCTTTGTTATAGAAGCATAGCCGTGTAAATATGCAAAAAATCCTTTAACTTCTATTCTTTGTTTTGTGTTTGAACTTTATCTCATGCTAATTTTGGTAATGTTACTGAAGCTATCCCTTTATGAAACTTTATACACTTGTAGGTTGAGAGGCTACCTTAAGCCACTCTTCACTAAATGTTTACTGTGTATTGAAGGAAAAAACTGTGAAATTGGGTAAAAAAAAACATGAAATAACTGTATGCAATTTATAATAGACATATTTTAAATATCAACACCCTAATTGGTTGAAAGTACAAAAATGCAAAAATATATGTGATACAAAAGACAAAACAAAACAAAGCTGATATGAAGAGTCAGAGGATTCTAGAGGCTAATCTTGTCGTGCTTGGGACCATGATAACTACAAACAAAATTCAAATCCAAGTGTCGCCATAAGGGAGAGGGAAACCATATTGGGATTTCTGATAGTGTTTATAGATACAATTTCTCATAGTCGCTAATGGAAATTTAAGAGGAGTTTGGAGCACATAGAGACATCACTTAAATTAATTCTTGATACTTTTGCATTGTCTTTGGAAGACTAAGATTGGTACAAATACAGTCATATGAAGACAAGGACATAAGGCTTATATTTTTCTGTGCCTACGGCAACTATCTGCAAACTTAATTAATATGGATTTTAATTGACATTAAAAGCATGCCACTAAAGTATTGTTTCTTAGCAATCAAATCAACACTTGTAGCTTATATAATAGTGGAAGGGTTTAAAGTTTAGATTTGTAAACTACTTTTAAAAAATAAAACAAGGCAAAATAAAACAAAACAGAATTGCTGCAGAACAAATTCCAGGACAAGATGATTTTACTGATGAGTATAACCAATCATCTAAGGAAAAAGCAATACATAACACACAGAGAATAGAGGAAAAGGAAGCACACATCCACTTGTGTAACAGACCAACATTGCCTGGACATTACAGTCGGAAATGGACATTACAGAAAAGTAGAATCCCAAATCAGTGCCTTTCATCAACAGAGATGCAAACAAACATCGCAATTAAGCACCAGCAAATTAAGATGGCATCCGCAAAGGGGAATACATCACAATTCTGGTGTCCATTCTGGAAGTGAAAAGTTAGATTACCTTTGAATAATATTTAATGTAATTTACCACATTAGTTAAACAAAAGGGAGAAAATCTAGAATCATCTCAATAGGTTAATTTGACAAAATTCACCAGCTTTGGTGATAAAAACTCTCAACAAATTAGCCATTGAAGAGAGCTTCCTTAATCTGAAAAATATATTTACCATAAAAAGTACTGCTAAAATCATTCTGAATGGTGAAATAATGAATATTTCCGTTTAAGTTATAAGTAGGTCCAATCTTTCCCATGTCTTCAACTGTGTCATGGAAGTGCTAACGCTAGAGCAACACGGCAAGAGACAGAAATACAAGTTATGAAGATTGAAAGAAAGTGAAAGCCAGCATTATTTGCAGGTCAGCATCACAGCAGATGTAAAGTACGTCAACGAATTTGTAAATGATCTATTAGAATAAGCCAGTTTAGCAATATTGCCAGATGTTAGGTCAACATAAAAGACATGGTGTATTTCTCTATATTTGATCATAAAGTCAGAAAATAAAATGTAAAATGATTTTTAAAGCACAGAATAAATAGAGGGCCCTTAGGGGGTCACAGTCAGTTAAGCAACTGACTCTTGATTTTGGCTCAGGTCAAGATCTCAGGGTCATGAGATTGACTTCCTGGATGGGCCTTGCGCTGAGCGTGGAGTCTGCTGGAGTTTCTCCCTCTGCCTGCCCCCTTCCTGCTCTCTCTCTGTCTCTCTCTCTCTAAAAATAAAATAAAATATTTTTTTAAAAGACACAGAATACATAGGAATAAGTCTATCAGAAGTTATAGAGCCCATTGCTAACAGTGTCCTGCTGGAATTATAACAGCAGGTTTGGAATGGCCTGTAGGCTTCTGCTCTGAAGACCTGAACATTTTCCCATTTGAAATGAATAGATGTGGGTGAAATAATGTCTCTGTAGTTATAACAATCATAATTTTATGATTGAATATGCGACTACTTGTTTCAAAAAACCATCAGGATTTCTACATCATTAAGGTATCTACTGAAGTTTAGAAACAGATATTTGAAACATGAGGAACAGCAGAAACAGAGGCATAGAGACCATGGACAGGTGGATGGAGCAGCGCATGGATCCACAAGGAATCTGCAAAACAGGGCACGAGGCTAGTACTACACTAAATCTAAATGGCACTAGGACCTCAGCTTACTCTAACATAACCATTGTTTGTTTGTTTGTTTGTTTATTTATTTATTTATTTATTTATTTATTTTTAAAGATTTTATTTATTTATTCAGAGAGAGAGAGAGAGAGAGAGAGAGGCAGAGTCACAGGCAGAGAGAAGCAGGCTCCATGCAGGAAGCCTGACAGACGACTCAATCCCAGGTCTCTAGGATCACACCCCGGGCTGCAGGTGGCGCTAAACCACTGCACCACCGGGGCTGCCCTAACATAACCATTTAAATGAAAATATATCCATGGAGAATTTAACGTTGGTTTATATAAGTTGGTAGGAATTAGGTTATTTGCTTCTGCAGACCTGGATACAGAACACAGAATTACACAAGACAGTAGGAGACACGAAGTAGTGAGAGGTAATTCCAGAGTGTGTGATACAGGCTGAAGAATTCATCTTTATCAAGCATGAACGACAATTAGAGATAATGTGAGAGGCCCCTGAAAACCAGAAAAGGACTTCGAAGAAAGTGGTCTGATCCGGAGCCCGAACAAGAGCCACACATACACACGTGAGGCATGAAAAACTGTGGGAGAAGGGTTACAATAAACTATCAGTATCACAAACATTTTAATTTAAACATTTAAAAATGTACAGATAGATAAATAAATACTTGAAGTTAGCATTGTGCAGCTTTAATTTTCCCAAGGTAACTTTTCAGAATTCCATGGTTTATTTACAGCTTTTTAGAGATGGTCATTCCAAACTATGGATGCGTATTAGGATTTTCTCCTTTGTATTGCCCCAAATGCAGGTTTGGGGTAGGTAGTCCCTTTCGTTTATCAGGAGTCAGGAGAGAATTGAGTGCCTGATATTTATATAACAGTATATATAGGGTTCAGTACTATCTGTGTTTTCAGGCATCCACTGTGGATCTTGGAATGTAGCCCCTGTGGAGGGGACCAACTGCATGTAATTTCTTATTTAATGCCTCATTTAAGATATGCTTTCTTTCCATTTGTGTCCACTTTCATGAGTATCTGACACTAAATTTTTCTGACTAAATACAAACTATTTTTGCAAATCAATTCCCATTCAACAACCATGGAACAAATATTTCTATGACTTTTTATCTTCATTCTTTGCTCAAAATGTCATTGCTATTGAAAGCACGATCTCACTCTGAGGCAAAAGAATGGTTCATTATCTACATTTTACTTTGGGCTCTTCTGGATTTTAAACCCAAGAACACTTTATACCCCTCTGGCTACCTAAGATGTCCTAAGCATGATTGCCCATGTGGACTATGTTTTTTTGCTAATGATCCATATTTTTAAGTGTTGCAGGTGCACTGCAAATTTAAGGTACTTTTTGGAAACATTTATATCATTATATATATATATATATATATATATATATATATATATATATATATATATATAATGCTGATAAATTCAGAGCAAAGGAAGCTAATTAACTTTTTAAAAATCACAAATTTATAATCATAATTGACCTTTTTATTATATTTGTCAATTTCCTACATAATTAACATTCTATAGGACCATATTTTGTGAGAGTATTGCTTTGTCCTTAAACTTACTTTTTCTTCTATCAAAAATATTTTGTATTTTTTCCAGCCTTCAGGCAATTGGTTGAAAATTTGATAAAATTCATAACAAATTGTGGAACACAGGTCGTGAGTTAATAAGGTTCTTTTCCAAAGGGTTAAAAATTTACCAAGACCTACCTTCTAAAGAAGTAATGCTTTGCAATGACATAGACAACATACAGTTTATACAGCCCTGTCTCATTGCCTATGTTTATAAATAAAACTTTATTGGAGCATAACCACAGCCATGCTCCATCATAGTTCTACATTTGCTATGGCTTCTTCAATCCTACAATACCAGATTTGAATAGCTGTAACTGATACCTCATACCCACAAATCTGAAAATATTTAATAATTCACCTGCTACAGAAAAAACTTATCAGCTCCACCTTAAACTATAGGATGAAATTATGAGAATCCTTAAGGCTCTGGAGCAGGACCACAAAGGAGGTACATTTTGTTTTCCCTACTAGCAATTATTTCTCAGTAACACGCCACAGACTACACCAAGTGACAAGAAAAAGTATTGTTGCTTTGGGCCAAGAGCCACTCTCAATTTTGCAAGACAAATGACAGTTAGTAACACATACACAATTCAAAGCCAAAGAAAAGATATGCCTCCATGCTTGAACACGTGCAGCCTTTTTGGGTTGACTTCATGTCTGGGATCTCACAAGATCAACACATCCATGTGTCCCTATTTCAATTTACTTGCAAAGTCTACAGTATGAGATAAGACTTTTGACAACTTGGAAGAAATCGGTGAATCTGTGAGCAGAAAGAAATATTGTGATTGTAACCCTTGGGAATGAAGGTTTGGGGTAGTGCCTTTCATTTATCAGGGGGGCAGTGCAAGGTGCATAGCCACCCCCAGGAAGCCTGTGTGCCCTGCGTGCTATTCATCGGAGGAAGACCTAGACATTTGGCAGGGATGAATTAGCACGAGACACATCAGTGCTGATGAGGCTGGAGAAGTAACTTCATCTCAGAGATGAGGGAGAGCACATTTATAAAGAGACAGCTTAATTATCGAGGCTCAATTCCACACATTTCAAAACAGTCCTTTAAGAGTAATTGCTGTCATTAGTGCAGTAGCCTTTCAGAGAAATGACAAGGCTATTGATTTATACCCTCACGTGTGAAATTCCATCACCCATTTCCCTGAGGTAAAAAGATTGTGGTGGCCTAGGCCTCCTAAGAGAGAAACTGCATTTACATTATATATTACTTCAATATTTTTTTTACTCTCTTAATTAAGTTTTTGAGAAATAAAGTGCAAAGTTGAATTTACATTAATGAAGTTAGTGATTAATTACTCTGTCTCATTTGGACTTGTGTATTGGTAAAAGTGAATGTTCAGTGAATAAGAAGTCCCAGCTGTGGAGAGTAACTTAATATATATCTACCAAGTATTTTTATTAGAATTTATGATAAAAAGTGAAGTGTTGTGCCTAAATTCTTGAAGTTAGAAGTATCTATATTTCTATAGGAAAATACTTCTGAAACTAAATTTTAGCTGGACATTCAGTTTTTCAAGTTGATCACTTAAGTAACCCATGGCAAGGATTTTGGTAGCACCAAAAGAATGGTTAATTAATTGTATTGTTTATATGTGTATGTTATGTGCATGGTTATAAGATTCAGCAACGGTTGTTATAAACTCATATTACAGAAACATTAACCTTTTGTTTTTAATAAAAATTTTTTCAATAAACAAACTATTAGGGACACCAGATAAAATGCAGGAGATTCAATTACATTTAAATTGAAGATAAACAACATATAAATATGTTACAAATATTAAGTGCAGCATATGCATACTAAAGAAGAAGAAATAATATTATCTAAAATTCAACGTTATTATGACTTACAGCAGTAGAAATTTATCCTAAGGTCCTGTAAATTAGAAGTTAATGCAGGTTAAAATCAAAGTACCACCAGCGTATGTTTGTTTCTGGAGACTCCCTAAGAGAATCTGGTTCCTTGCTTCTCCAGGCTTCTAGAAACCATACACATTCCTTGGTTCATGGCCTCCTTCCTCCATCATAAAGACAGACCTTTCTTCTATAGTCACATCCTCTGACCACAGCCACAATAGGATTTCTGCTCTTAAGGACCTTTGAGATCAGCTTGTGCCCATGCATATAATCCAAGAAAGTTTTCCCATCCTTACATTCTTAGTCACATTTGCAAAATCACTTTTGCCTTTTAAGTTACCACATTCACGGGATCCTAGGATTCAGACTTGGGCATCTTTAGTGGGTCATCATTCTACCTCCCACAGTGCTTTACAACAGCTCTGGACCAAACCTGATGGTAGAAACACTGCAATTTTTTTTCTCAGTGGAGACTGCACACCAGAATCAGCTGGAGAGTGCACACAGGCACCTTCTAGACCAACTGAACTGGTGTCGTAGAGGAGAGTGTCTTGCATCAACTTGTTCTAAAGGCTCTCAAATTGACCCTGAAGTGCCACTGGTTTGTTCATTTGTTTTGTTTCTTAAATTCTACATATGAATGAAATCACATTTGTCTTTCTCTGACTTATTTCACTTAGCATTATACCCTCTAGCTCCATCCATGTTGTTGCAAATGGCAAGATTTCATTAATTTTTATGGCTGAGTAAAATTTCATTGTATTTACACAGCACATCCTCTTTATCTGTTCATCTGTTGTTGGACATTTGGGTTGCTTCTATATTTGGCTACTGTAAGTCATGCCACAATAAACACAGGGTACGGGTATATTTTACATGATGGTGTTTGTTTTATTTGGGTAAATGCCCAGGAGTGGAATTACTCGATCATATGGTAATTCTATTTTTAATTTTTTGAGGAACCTCCGTATTGTTTTCCACAGTGAATGTACCAATTTCCATTCCCACTAGCAGTGTCTGAGGGTTGATTTTTCCTCACATTTATGTCAATACTTATTATTATTTTTTTTAATTTTAGCCTTCTGACAGGTGTAAAGTGATATCTCATTTTGGTTTGAATGACCTACATGGGACTTGGGTCTAAGGCAAGTCTCCTATAGGCAGAGTACAGAAGGGCCTTACAGTTTTTGTCCCTTTCGGTCACACTTTGTCTTTTTATTGGAGTGTTTATTCCACTTGTATTCAAAGTAATTATTGACAGCTATGTATTTATTGCGATTTTGTTACTTGTCTGGTGATTGTTTTTGTAGTTCTTTTATGTTCCTTTCTTCTCTCTCTCTCTTTTCTCTTTTCACCTTTCTTCTCATGTTGGCTTTCTTTAGGCATATTTAGATTCCTCTCTCCTTATTTTTTGCATATCTATTACAGATTTTTAATTTGTCATTCTCATTAGGCTTATGTGTAACATCTCTGCATAAAACAGTCTATATTAAGTTGATGGTCACTGAAATTTGAACCCTTTCTGAAAGCACTAAATTTTTTACTCCACCTACATACATTCTATGTGATAATATAGTATTTCACATCCTTGTATTTTGTGAAACCCTTGCCTGATTTTTGTAGATATAATTGATTTTACTACTTTTGTGCTTTACTCTCTATATGGCTTTTATAAGCATTTAGTCTACTTAGATTTGTTATTTTTGTACATAGCTGTAAAATTTTTTTCCTTTCCTAATTTGTTATTCTTGATTATGGCATTTTCTTTTCAGTCAAAGAATTCCCTTTATTGTGTTTTGTGAGGCTGATTTGATGGTGATAAACTCCTTAAACTTCTGTTTGTCTGGGAAACTCTTTACTTCTCCCTCTATTCTGAATGACAACCTTGATGGGTAGAGTATTCTTGATTGTAAGTTCTTTTCTTTTCAACACTTCGAGTATATCATGCCATCCTCTTCTAGCCTGCAAAGTTTCTTCTGAAAAGTCAGATGATAATCTAATGTGTTTTTTTCCCTTGTGCGTAACTGTCTCCTTTTTTCTTGCTTCTTTTAAAATCCTCTCTTTATCACTCTTTTTTTTTTTTTTTTTGCCATTTTAATTACTCTGTGTCTTGTGTGGCCCTGCTTGAGTTGGATTTGTTGAGGCCTCTCTTTGCCTCATGCATCTGGATTTCTGCTTCTTTCCTCATATTCAGGAAGTTTTCAGCTATTATTTATTCCAATAAATATTCTACCACCTTTTCTGTCTTCTGGGATCCCTACAGTGAAAATGTTATTACACACGATGGTGTATTTGCATTCTCCAAGTCTATTTTCATTTATTATTATTATTTTTATCTCTCCTGTTCAGCTTGTTTCCATTACTCTGTCCTCCAGGTCGCTCATCTGCTCTTCTGCTTCCCGTAGTCTAATATTCTTTACATCTAGTTATTTTTAATTTCAATTATTGAGTTCTTTATCTCTGAATTGTTCTTTTTTTTGTGTTTTCTCTTTGTTGAGGGTCTCACTAATGCCCTCCATGCTTTTCTCAAGTCCAGTGAGTATCTTTATGATCACAATTTTAAATTCTTTGCCAGGCATGGTAATTATCTCCCTTTCCTTTAGGTCTCTTGCTATGATTTTGTCCTGTTCTTTCATTTGGGACATATTCCTCTGTCTCCTCATTTTGTCTAACTCCCTGTGTTTGTTTCTATGTTCAGAAAGTCAGCTAAGTCTCTTGAAAGTAGTGACCTTATGAAGAAGAGGTCTTGCAGTGCCCTGCAGTGCAGTGTCCCCCATTCTCCAGAACCTGGTGCTTCAGGAGTGTCTCCTATGTGTGTCATGTGTGCCCTTGCTGTTGCAGCTGAACTGCATTTGCCTTCAGTCCAGCCATCTGCAGGGCTCTCTGCTTGTGGTGGGCAGTGTTTGGTCCCTGGGATGTTAGGGGGCCAGTCTGTAGCCACCTTGGGCTTGAATTGGGTCAGACCAGATGCTTGCCCTCAGCCCATTTGGCCAGAACTGCAGTTCCACTAAACTGCATGACCTCTCCCTGCCTTGTCCCCTCAGAGGATTTCGTTGGTGGGTGGATCCTGCAGGCAGACCAGTTGTCTGCCTTCAGCCCAGGGTTGGGACCACAGTCTGACTGGTGTGGGGAGTTATCTTCCTTTCTTCCTGGGGAAGAGGTCACTTGGAGTGGTGCTGCCTCTTGTCAGGGCTGCTGGCAAAATGAGACGTGTTGGGCCCTGTGTTGGAGGGACCTCTGCCAATCGGGGCAGGCTGCGTGGGGAAGATCCATGAGAGAATGCTGGGCTGTGTGTGATGTTAAGAACCTAGGTGGAGAGTGTTCCTTCTGCCTCCAAAACTGCCCTCCAGGGCACACTGAGATCAGTAATAAATATCCTTCCAGAATACCCCAGGGGTTCTTTGAGCAATTTATTTGTGTTGAATGTCTGCAGGGTTGTTTGTTATTCTGGTTCTCTAAGGGTGGGGATGTGGTTTCTTATGACTCTCCAGCTTTTTCAAAGCTGAGTCACAGATTTCTAAGGTCCAAAGTGTTAAGTCTTGCTGATTATAAAAACTTAAGAGGTTAAACTCCACTGTTTTTCAAATAAATGTTATGAGGATTCATCGTGCCAGTACAGATCCCCCCAAGTCTCCGGTGGATAGAATGCATCTACTCCTCTCCCTTCTCTGTGCTTATAGCATCTCATCCGTTTGTGGTTATTCTTGATAGGAGTTTGTTTCCCAACTACATCTCTACCTTCCTACCCTTTTCAATGTGGCTTCCTCTCTATGATTAACTGGGGGAGTCTCTTCTGCCAGTCTTTAAGTCCTTTTCTGGGTTATTTATAGATGTGGCTGCTCTTCAGGTATGTCCCAGGGATGAGTTGAACTCAGGATTCTCATATTCCAGAAATCCTATTTCTGGCTTCCTTCACTTAGCACAATGTTGTCAATTTTATCTATTTCAAATCAAGAGTCATTATGTCATTCATTTTTGTGGCTGAATGAAATTCAAGTTTAACTGGACTGTGTATTTTTATTTGCTAATCTTGTTTAATTGGTGTGTAAATATGGACAGGACTGAGCTTTGCTAAGAAACAAAAATGTTCTAAATGACTCCTCATTTATTTCTGCATTCTTTTTACTCCTTGAGACCCATAGACTGCTAGGAGAGATGGGGGAGGGTTTTTATCTCACTCTTTGTAACATGATGTCATATATGAGATATCTGTCCTGACCAATGGATTTCCCCTTCATTCTTCCTCAGAGATTCAATCGTATTTCCCTCTGGTGGTCTGGCTCAAAGGTTAGTAGCTGTGCCAATAGCATTCTTTATGTTAAGAAATATTGGCTATATATTGTATTCAGATGCCATGTCTCTTTATTCTTTTTGTTTTAACATAGTGACACTTAAAAGAGTCCAAGCCACTTTTTTGCAGAAGACAGAGTATTTGGTCTGTTCTAAATCTGGAATAATTTAAATATCAAAAGAAATGATGATAAGTAAAGGATTAAAATCCTTGGAATAAAATTAGAAGTCCACACTGATGTTGATGGTATATGAGCAAGGAGCCTGGCTTTAAACTCTACTCCTTAACAAGGAAACTGGTGAAAATCTCACACTAGTGTGAAGAAGAATGTCTCTCCTGCTCTGTCTGAGATGGGTAACTCTTCTTTTACTCTTTCTGTGCTTATCTTTCTTTCTTTTCTTTTTTTAAGATTTTATTTATTTATTCACCAGAGGCACAGAGAGAGAGAGAGAGAGAGGCAGAGACATAGGGAGAGGGAGAAGCAGGCTCCCTGCAGGGAGCCTGATGCAGACTTGGTCCCAGGACTCTGGGATCATGACCTGAGCTGAAGGCAGATGCTCAACCACTGAGCCACCCAGGCTTCCCAGTTTCAGGCTTTCTGATTACTTTTGTATCTTACCCTCATCCTGGTCCACCACCAGAGCTGGAAAATAATTTATCAATAGGCCTTACTTATGAATTTGAGTTCCTATCTGCTGCTCACAACTCAGATGTCAAATACATATCCCAGACCACCATGTGACTTCCAGGGACCAATACCCAAGGAGTGCCTCTGCAATGTCTCTCACTATATGCATATGTGAGAAAACCCATGTGCTGTATTGATAAGCTTTCTGCTAACTAACGTCTCTCCTAGAGACACTGCTGTTTCTGAGGTCTGCCTGATTTTCTGTTGAATGCTATAAAAATGGGGAAAAATTAAAGAATAGAGAATAGTGATTTACAGATTGTGTCAGAGGGTAAAGAGATTCCTTCCAGAATCTCCATGGATGGTATTTGCTTTTCTCTATAAGAGGAAAAATATTCCTCTGTCTATAATGTTTACCCATTATGTAGATACTGTCAGTGAGATACATATTTTTTTTTTTATTAAGACTAACATGGTCTACTCTTAGAACTCAGAATGAATTACCAATTGTATTAGATCTCTAAATTGCTGCTATAAACAGTTACCCTAGATTACCATAGATTACCATAGATTACCATAGATTTAGTCGCTTAATGCTGCATAAATTTATTTTCCTATTGTTCTGAAGGTCAGAAATGAAGTAAGTATTACCGGGCTCAGACCAATGTGTGGATAGAGCTACCTCCTTCTAGAGGCTCTACAGGAGCCACCGTTCCTTTCTCCTTCCAGCTTCTGGGGGTCACCTTCATCACTGGGCTCCTGGCCTCCACCCATGATTGTGTCATTCTAGCCATCTTCCTTCTGCCATCACATGGCATCAAATGTGGGATCCGTCTTCATCTAATCAGAACCCCTGTGATTATACCGGGCCCCTGCATTATCCAGGGCAATCTCTGCATTCCAAGTCCTTAAATTAATCAGATCTGCAAAGTCCCTATTGACACAGAAGTTAGCATATTTGTAAATTCTGGGGATTAGAGTGTTTTGGAGTCATTATTCTGCTCACCAAACCAACAAAACTGAAATTGCACAATGTCCTAAAAGTAGACTAAAAGGAAACACAAAAATATTCTGGGAAAAGATCCTTGCATGTTGTTAGATAAATTCTCCCAAACTGATTTTTTTTTAATTCAATGCTTTCACTTTAGCCAACACTCAATTTTATGAAGGAGGATAATGATAACAAGAAATAAAGTAGAAGAACTGTGATAAGCAAGTAGAAATAAATCTTCTGTTTTTATTTATTTATCTGAAGTTCACCTGTACATGATGTTGTTTCACTGTTAGATTGTGTGAGTCACTATGTCAGCATGTTCATGAAGGGTCTGAAGTGGATTTACTAGTACTATAATCTATTTGATCCAATTAAAATATGTCTCCATTTAAACTTCAGAAATTCAAGATACATTTTTGACTTCTATCCTCCTCTTGACCTTTAGCAGAGTGTTCTGTACACACAGCATCACTCTCAGTTGGTAAGAAGCACATTGATATATTTCACATTGGAGAAACTGAAACAGATTTAAGGAGGAAATAGCTTATTTGGGTTACTGGCAGAGTCAGGAAGATACCAGCATGACATTTTATTGAGTTTATTGAAGTGAGTATTGCCTACAAATGCAGATGGTAGGTTCAAAACATTCTGATCTGAAGTGACAGGAATAGAGTCAAGAAATACAAAAGTAAACTCTTGGAATATATCACTATACTGAGCAAATGCATTTGCATCAGGGGAATGCAAATCAAAACCACAATGAGATATCATCTCATACCTGTCAGAATGGCTAAAATCAACAACATAACAAATATCAGGGATGGAGAAAGGGGAACCCTCATGGACTGTTGGTGGGAATGTAAACTGGTGCAGCCACTGTGGGAAACAGTACAGAGTTTCCTTAAAAATTTAAAAATAGAATTACCATGTGATCCAGAAATTCCAATACTAGGTATATATCAGAAGAATAGTGAAAAGATATATGCACCCCTATATTTACTGTAGCATTATTTACAATAGGCAAGATACGGAAGCAGCTCAAGTGGATGCTGTAAATGAATGAGTAAAGAAGAGGTGGGACATATACATAGTGAAGCCATGAAAAGAATGAAACCTTGCCATTTGCAATGACATGGATAGAGCTAGGGAGTATCATGCTAAGTGAAATAAGTCAAACAGGGAAAGAAAAATAGCATATTATTTAACTTATATGTGGAACCTAAAAAAAAAGAAAAAGAAAAAGAAACAGACTCACGGAGAGAACACACTGGTGGTTGTCAGAAGGGAGATGGGTGGGGGATGGGTGAAGGAGGGGAAGGGGATTATGAGTTACAATCTTCCAGTTATCAAATAAATATGTCATAGCAAAGGGAAGTCCAGCACAAGGGATATAGTCAATAATGTAACAACTTTGTGTAGTGACAGATGGTGACCAGCCTTAGAGAGGCAACCATCTTGTGATGTATACAAATATTGAACCACTATGTTGAAGACCTGACACCAATGCAAAATTGTACGTCCATTAGTTTGTCAGTTGAGATAAAGGGGAAATGCAGAAGTAAACTCTCAAACTCCATGCAGGCAGCCCCTGCAGGCACATTTCCCTGAGCGCCCATCGAAGGTCAGATGATCTGCAGTCCAAACAGCCCCCCACACTCAGCTCTCAGACTTTAGGTGAACAAGCTCAGTAGCAAAGCATTCTTCTCTCCTATAGCTAAAGTGATTCTTTCCTAGATGAAGTAAGGTAGGATGGGGGTGCAGAGTCCAAGAGGTCACTGACTCCTGACCATGAGGCTGGCTGGCTCTGCTGTCTGCTCATACCACCCAACTGGAAAGAAAGATTTACTGCCGGCTGGCATCAGGAGGTTCTCAGAGCAGTGGACAGACCAGCAGGTGAGAGCCTGGCCATTCTTCATCAGCATAAAGGTCAGGAAGCAGTTTTATTGGCTAGCATGCTGTGGAGTTTCCATTTTCCTAGTGACTTTCTTCACTTCAACTATTTTTCTCTTTTTTCCATTTCTTGTTTGGCCAGCTCCTCTTAAACATCAAACAAACAAACAAACAAAAAAAAAAAATCCACAGCCTTGCTTTCAAATGGTCAGATTTTCTAGACATGGCACGATGTGTCCCTACAGGACTTATATTAGGTACAAAACCAGAATGAAATGTATGTTTTTGCCTTGCTTACATTATTCCCTTTTAGTTAATAACAATATTAACACCTTGATAATTTACAGTTAAATTTAATTACAGAATTCATTGCTCCAAATAACAAAGTCCCTTTCTAAGATTTAACTCAATTTCATTTGCATAATGTTGATTTAAATGCTACCATGCCCAAGACATTATGCTTTTAACCTGACAGCTTACCACTCATGCAAATTAATTGAATGCTTCCTATCTTCTCTGAAATACCAGAAGGTGGAGAAAACAGAAGAAAAAGAAAATAGGGCAGCCCGGGAGGCTCAGTGGTTTGGCACCGCCTTCAGCCCAGGGCCTGACCCTGGAGATGCCAGATTGAGTCCCACGTCAGACTCCCTGCATGGAGCCTGTTTCTCCCTCTGCCTGTGTCTCTACCTCTTTCTCTCTCTCTCTCTCTCTCTCTCTCTCTCTCTGTGTGTGTGTGTGTGTGTGTCTCTGTTTCTCATAAATAAATAAATAAAATCTTTAAAAAAAGGAAGAAAAAAGAAAATAACCTCTGACTTCAAGTATAAATGCAATTTTATAATCTATCCACAATATAAAACTTGAAATCTTTCCGATACTTTTGGAGATCCTAAATGTACGGAATTTGGGGCATTCCAATCATTTTCCTTATTTCTCAAGAGGTAGGGCACGATATCAGCGTTACTATAGTAATAACTATTTTATAGAGTTTACTTCAAGCTAATGTCTGTCCTGTTCACACATTTGCCATTAACTCATGCATTTCTGAAGTGAGAGTTTATACTCATCAAAGTACAAACTCTTTGATGGCTTTTCCCTGCTCGTGGTCACCTGCCTTCTGTGTCTCTCTCTTTTCCACAAAAAAAAAAAAAAAAAAACAGAAATCGAGGCAGGTGCTGGTCCTGATCCAAGTCATTGCCACGAAAATGTGTAACCTTGGATGCCACAACTGATTTTTTGCAACATTTGATTTTAAGTGGAGAAGGAATGTAGTTATCAAGGGAAGTGATGCAAAGACATTTTTCCTTCATGGTTTCCAAGTTTCACAACCATACCTGTGAATATGTTCACGTTTACGAATTCAGAAATACTCAGTGATTTCTCTCAACTGTACCAGGAAAATTTACATTTATATCCAGCTTAATGGGAAACTCAGAAAGCAGTCAAACATTACATGCTTGAATAAAGCCTATTTCCTTTATTCCAACCTAGACAGCTTCTTCTCTAAACTGTTTCTGTGTGTGTGTGCATGTGTGTGTGTGTGTGTGTGTGTGTGTGTGTGTGTGTTTACCTGAGCCAGATCAGCAGCCACACTGCCAAATATAGAGGCCAGAATCTCCCAGATCCAAGTCATTGGGATTCCCTTCTACTGAATTCATCAAAATGCTATCTCATGAGTGTTCAAATACTTTGTAGCTGCATTTTGTCAGGTTTTGCTGTATGTTGATTCAGGAAACAAGCACCACCAAACCAAACAAAAACAAACAAACTGAATGAGAATGAACAGGGAAGCTTATAAAACTGGCCAATTCAGATGGTTCAGACAAGGGAGAGAGAAACAAGTTGCAGGAGAAAGTACATAGGAATAACCTATAATTGACATATTTGGGTCAGTAGAAGGAAAGAGAGTGTTCAGGGAATGTGTCACATTACCCTGTGACTATGTGTCACTGGGCTCAGCGCTGTCCCTTTGGATAAAATACACTGAGAGAGAGGGAGTGCTTCTCTATCTTTCCATAACACTTTCCCCATGAATGTCTATTATCTTGTGGCCTAACTTGCCTTATTCTTTACTTATTGAATTATTTGCAGCAGAACACCAGGGTCAGCTGAGTTTTATATGTCCAGAAGTTTGCAGATGAGCCTGGAGCATGTAAAGTTTTTAGCATTGGCACAATGCAGAGACAAGTACCAAGAGTGACCAGTGTTGGAGAACTCCAAGGCTACAGATGGAGTCAAAAGAGAGATGTACGAGGGGTCAAATGCGGTTAGAAACTTATCAAAATGGCTTGTTCAAAGCCACCATGTGCAGGCAGCAGTGCTGTCCACATGTGGCCTCACAGAAGCCTCCCCATGAGCATGTTCCTTCACTGGTGCTCAGAGATGTGGAGACGGGGTGACTCGAGCTGTCCCTGGGTTTGCCCAGCCTGGAGACACACAGGCAGAGTAGTGGTCACAACCCAGATGAGAGTCAAGGATAAAGTGCACGAGAAACCACACAGAAACATGTCATTATCCGATTCAGCTATCTGGGAAAACTGCTGGGGGTCTGTTGGGAGGTTCATGTAGACTCAGCTAAAGCTCTGGATGGGACTATAATCTTGCCATACTAAGATATGGAAACAATAAGTAAACATTTAGGATAGAATTTTTCTTTGCATTTGTTGAAATAAAAAGGACTTCTCAAAAATTTTCCTAACAGCCAATATAATAATAATGATAGTAAATAGTAATAATATGGAGCAGCATCTTTTAAAGTAAGCATGGGAGGACATTCCATCATATAACCTAATATGTTCTGAGGGAAATAGTAGTTACTTGATAAGTGATTATTGCCTGATTTAGCAACAAATACTGTCTTGTATTTTTAGTTTATTTGTAGTTATCACATTTGGGAGAAGTATCTCAATCCATGGCACATTCACAAGGTGACATTATAGTTAAGACTATCGGCTCAGGCTCTACGGGCATTGGGTATGTTCCCTGTAGAGTTATAGCCCAGAACTCCCTGTACCCCAAGATCTATAAAGTGAGGACAACAATGGTATTTATTACACGGGGCAGTTGAAAAAAATTATAAGTTTCATCCAGTGAAGTCCTTGGAACAGCATCTGACATAAGTAAGGATTGAACAAGTATTAGTCATTTTATAACTTGCGTCCCAGTTCCCGTCAAAGTCAGTGATGAAACTCTAGTCCATGGGATCGTGCTAAACAGTAAAGATTTTTAAAAGTTGAGGATTGGCGTATTCACAAAATACTCTCAATAAAGAAGTGCTAATATCTTTTTTCCTTTAGTGTTACACTGAGGAAGGCGAAGAAGGAAGAGGAGGAGAAACTGTACTACACAGAACAGCTTTAGTAAGTAACTCCAGAAACAGAGTATTATCTGCATTTTTGTCCATTGTTCCCAGTTTAATTGATGTATTTGTTTTGCTTAATTCTTTGTTATTTTCTTTGACCCAACTTCAAGCACTTTGGGGAGTAACACAGGTACGCTTTGAGTAAATATTTATTAAAATGTGCTATGTTTTGATGAAATTATCAGCCAAATTCAGAATATTCTTACCCTATCCCACAGAAGGTCTAAAAATTTTGTGATGCATATTTCCACCCACTCCGTTGGGCTTAATCAGCATGTTTTAACAACCAAATGATAGTGACCAGCTTTACCAGAACATCATATGAAACCCTGCACATGAGTCAAACCAAATATGCTGTTAGAGATATAGATACATGGATTTTATGCAATAGGAAATATACATATACATTTAACTATATACATGGTTATGAATTATATATGTGTGTTCTTCAAAGATCTAGTTAGAGTGTGTAAGTGGTATTTTTAAAACTTACAAATTTCCCATGGATTTTACTTGACTTCTCTTGGATCCTAATGTTGAAGATAGATGTTCTTAAGCAATTTCATCCATCATTTGGCAGATGACCATTTTAGAAACATTACAGTCCTGTGTTTCTAAATATATACGTTTTCCCCAATTTTTTTAAAGATTTCATTTTTAAGAAATCTCTACCCCCTGAGGTGGGGCTCGAATTCACAATCTTGAGATCAAGCATTGCACACTCTACTGACTGAGCCAGCCAGACACTCCCCAAGTTCTTTTTAAAATGAATGCTAAACTGGTTTCCATCCCATTCAAGACCAAAGACCCACTTGAAATTAATTTTTTCCCCACAAAGCGGTTAGCAATTATTTATGAGCCCTGGAGACTTTCAGTTATCTATGAGGTACAGATACAGGTGAGCCTAGGAAACAGAGAGGAGTCAGCCATCTAGAAGAGCAGGGTACCAGTTCTGCTGGTCCAGAGACCCCTCCAGCATGACAGCATCACGCTTGCTACTCTGAGTTCAGCGTTGCTCTTGTTACATCCTATGGGATGCTATTTTGAATGTTTCTAACAAAGCTCATGCTAAAATTGAAGTCGAAACTCAAATCCAGCAATTCATATTTAAAATAAAAAAAAAAATTCCCAATGGGCCAAGGCCAATGCTCTTGTTTAGACACTGAGTCTACTGTAAAACTTTCATTTTGGGAAAATCTCATTTGCCTGCTGAATAATTCTGTTGCCCTTTAATCGATAACGTCACCATTTATTTTATCCAGCAGCTTGTTAACTTCCCAGCTAGTCTAGGCTCTGCTATCCGGGGCCCACCTACAGTCTTCTCAGGGACTGAGGGATGCTTCTGCTGTATCATGAACATCCCATCATTTTGCCTAAAATCACCTGTTTCCCTTAGTTCTTTTCTTTCCACCATCCTTTGCATTCCCTCTCCACCTTTTTTTTTTTTTTTTTTTTTTTGGTAACAATTTTGTATGAAATGTTTCCTTTCCCAATATTGTTATCTCTATTGCTTATTTATTGAGATACAACTGACAGAAGTTTAAGGGCCCAGCGTCTTGGTTTGACAGGCTTACGTACTATAAAACGGTCAGCACCACAGCTTAGCGAGTACCTGCTCCTACCACATAATCATCATGTCCTTTTGGTTGTGATAACATATAATTATACTCTATTTGCGACTTTCAAATCTATAACACAATATTGTTGACTGTAATCACAATGTCATGTGTTAGATTCTGAGAACTTACTTGTGTTCTGACTACAGGTTTGTGCCCTTTGACCTACATCTCCCCAATTCTCCCAACCTCCATATCCTGTTAACCACCATTCTGCTCTGTTTCTACAAATTTGGCTTTATACATCTCACTGTCAGTAATATCACACAGTATTTGTCATTCTGCTTGACCTATCTTAGCTTAGCGCCCTCAAAGTCTGTCCAGGTTGTCACAAATAGCAAGGCTTACTTCTCTCTCATACCTGAATAATATTATAATATTCTGTTGTGTGTGTGTGTGTGTGTGTGTGTATACAAATATTACACTTTTAACCCATTCATCTGTTGATGGACTCTTAGGTTGTGAGTAATGCTTCAAAAAACATGGAAGTGCAGATATTTTTAGATCCTATTTTCATTGCCTTTGAATATATACCTAGTAGTGTAACTGCTGGGTCATATCATAGTGTAGTTCTATTTTTAACAAAAGTTAAATTTTTGTTTAGGACCTCCACACTGTTCTCCAGAGTGGCTTCACCAGTTTGCATTCCCATCAACGGCGCGGGACGGTTCCCCTCTGGCCTCATCCTTGTCCACACTTGTTATCTCTTCTTGGTAACCTCCATTCTGACAGATGTGATATCTCACTGGGGTTTTGATTTGCATTTCCCTGATGATGAGTGAGATCCGGCATCTTTTCCTGTAGCTGTTAGCCATTTGGATGTCTTCTTTAGAAAACTGTATTTAGTTCCTCTGCCCGTTTCTTAATTCAGGTTGTTTGTTGGCTATTGAGCTGTATGAATGCTTTCTATAATTTGGGTATTAACCCCTTGTCAGATAGACGATGTGCAAATATTTTCTCTGGCTCTGTGGGTTGCCTTTTCATTTTGTTGATTGCTTCTTTTGCTGTACAGAAGCTTTTACATTGATGAGTACTACGTATTTATTTTTGCTTTTGTTGCTTGTGCTTTTGCTGTCATATCCAGGAAATTATTGCCAAGACCAATGTCAAGGAGTTTTTTTTCTCATGTTTTTCCTCTAGGAGCTTTATAATTACAGATATTAGTTGAAGTCTTTGATCCATTTTGAGGTAATTTCTGTGAGTGCTATACGACAGGGACTGATTTTATTTCTGTGCATGTGTTTATCTAGTTTTCCCAGGATTGTGTGTGGAAGAGACTATGCTTTTTCCACTGAATATTCTTGACTCCTTTGTCAAATGTTAGTCTACTGCATGTGTTGGGTTTTTTTTCAGGTTCCTCTTCTGTTCTTTGGTCTATGTGTCTATTTTTATGCCAGTACCATACTGTTGGGATCAGATAGCTTTGCAGTAGAGTTTAAAATCAGGAAGTGTGATGCCTCTAGCTTTATTCATCTGTCTCAGAATTGCTTTGATTCTTCATGGTGTTTTATGGCTTCATGCACATTTTAGGATTTTTCTTTTTCTTTTTTTCATTTTCTTCTATCTCTGTGAAAAATGTAATTGGGATTTTGATAGGGATTCAATTGAATCTGTAGATCACCTTGGCTATTATGGACTTTTTAACAATATCTATTCTTCTGATCCATGAATGTGGAATATCTTTCCATTTATTTGTGTTTGCAGTATCTTCCGTCAATGTATTATAGTTTTCAGTGAACAGATCTTTCACTTCCTTGGTTAAATTTATCACTGTATTTCATTATTTTTTTAAAGGTTTTATTTATTTATTCCTGAAAGACACAGAGACAGAGGTAGAGACACAGGCAGAGGGAGAAGCAGGCTTCTCGCAGGGAGCCAGATGCAGGACTCAATCCCAGATGCTGGGATCACGCCCTGAGCCAGAGGCAAATGCTCAACCTCTGAGCCACCCAGGAGTCCCAGTATTTTATTATTTTTGCTGTGAATGGGATTGCTTCCTTTATTTCTTTTTTTTTTTTCAGATATTCAGCGGTTAGTGTAGAAAAACAATTGATTTCTGTCTGTTGATTTTATGTCCTGCAACTTTACAGAATGTGTTGAATCAGCGCTAATAGTTTTTTGATCAAGTCTTTTGAATCTTTAGGAATTGGAATTTCTGTATATAAGATCACAACATCTGCATATAAACACAATTGGCTACTTCCTTTGCGATTTGAATGATCTTTTCTCATTGCTCCAGCTAGGCCTTCCAGTACTTTGTGGAATAGGAATGGTGGCAGTGGGCACCTTTATCCTGTTCTGGATGTTTAGAGGAAGAGTTCTCAAGCCTTCAGCATTGAGCGTGATGTTAACTGTGGGCTTGTCATACATGGTCTTTATTATGTTGATATATGTTCCTTATAAGCCAAGTTTTTGAAGGTTTTTATCATAAAGACTATTGTATTTTGTCAAATTCCTTTTCTGCATTTATTGAGATCATTATAAGATTATTTCTGTATAAAGGGGAGTTTGATTAATATTTCAATATCTTAACTCATTATTGGCCTATTCAAATATTCTATTTCTTTATGATTTAGATGCATATTTTTATAGGAATTTATCCATCTCTTCTACTCTAATCTTCTAGATTACCTGATTTGTTTGCATATTATTATTCACAGGAGTCTCTACTGGTCCTTTGTATTTCTGTGGTATTGTAATGTCTCTTCTTTTATTTTTGATTTTATTTATTTGAGTCTTGTCTCTTTTTTTTCATACTCCAGCAGAAGTTTTGCAAATTTTGTTTATCTTTCCAAAACACCAGCTGTTACCAGCCCTTAGTTTAGTTAATCATTCCTATTGATTTTCTGGTCTCTATTTCACTTATTTCTGCTCTGATTTATGTTATTTCCGTACTGATGCAAACTTTAGATTTAGTTTTTTTCCTACTTTTTCTAGTTTCATTAGTATAAAGTCAAGTTTTTATATTTGATATTTTTTTTAATACAGGCATTTATTATTACAAACTTCCCCAAGAACTGTTTTTGTAGTATCCCATAGGTTTTGGTAGATTGTGTTTCCATTTTCATGTTTTTCAAGGTATTTTTTTCTCATATTGATTTCTTCTTTGACTCATTGGTTCTTAAGGAATGTGTGGTTTATATTCTGCATGTTAATGAGTTTTCCAGTTTTCCTTCTGCTAATTTCTAGTTTCATATCATTGTCAGAAACCATGGTATGGTTTCAACATTCTTTGTTTTTGTTTTCAACATTCTATCATATGATTTATCCTGGGAAATGTTCCATATGGATTTGAGAAGAATGTGCATTCTGCTGCTGTTGGATGGAATGTTCTGTATATGTCTGAGAGGTCCATTGTGTCTAAAGTATGGATCAAGTCTAACATTTCCTTGATGATTTTCAGTCTGGAGGATCTCTCCTTGGCTGAAAGTGAGGTGTTTACATTTTTTATTGTTATTGCATCATTATCTATTTCACCCTTCAGCTCTGTCCATTTTTTCTTAAAATATTTGGGTGCACCAATGTTGGGTGTATATAGTTTTACAGTGTTATACTTTCTTGATGAGTGGCTCCCTTTCCCATTACTTAATGATCTTATTTTTCTCTTGTACTGTTTTTGGTTTAAACTCTACTTTGTCTGATATAAATACAGCTACCTCCACTCTCTTGATTTCCACTTGCATTGAATATCTTTTCCCATTCTTCACTTTGAGCCTATGTATTTTCTTAAAGCTGCAGTGAATCTCATATAGGTCACATATAGGTGGGCCATTTTTTTTTTTTAATTCATCGAGCCACTCTGTGCCTCTTGATTGGAGAATTCAATCAATTTTCATCTAGAGTAATTATTTAAATGTAAGAATTTACAAATGACATTGCATTAATTGCTTTTTTTTTGTAGCCCATTGTTCTTTTTTCCCCCTATATTTTTGGCTATCTTTGTGATTTGGTTTTTCAACGGTGGTATACTCTGATTTCTTTCTCTTTTTTGTCTGTAAATCTAAATGTTCTTGCTCTGTGGTTATCATTAGGCTTACATAAAACATCTTACAGATACAAAGGTCTGTTTTATGCTGATGGTAACTCCACTTCAATTGCATACAAAAATTCTATCTTTTTACACCCCTCTCCATTTATGCTTTTAATGTCATAATCAATCTCTTTTTATACTGCATATTCATTAACAAGTTATAATAATAGTATAGTTATTTTTAATATTATTTTCTTTAACCTTTATATTATAGTTATATATAAATACCATTATATTATAGAATCAGAGTGTTCTGAATCTGAGTATATATTTACCTTTTCCAGTGTGTTGTATATTTTTGCATTGTTTCATATAACTGATCAGTATCTTTTCATTTTAGCATGGAAAACTTCTTTTCTTACAAGGTGATCTAGAGGTAATGAACTCCAGGGATGTTTCCCTGGAAAAGTCTTTATTCCTCTTTCTTATCTGAAGATAATTTTGTCATGTAGAATATTCTTGGCTGAGATTTTTTTTTTCTTTCAGCTCTTCAAATATATAATCCCACTTTATATGGTTTCTGCTGAAAAATCTACTGATAGCTTAATGAGGATTCCTTTGTAGGTTATAACTTTTTTTTTTCTCTTGCTGCTTTTGGGATTCTTTGATTTTTGACAGTTTCATTTTAGCATGTCTTGCAGAAGATCATATTGAACTGAAATGATGGGGTGACTTATTAGCCTCATAAACCAGACATCTAAGCTGCTATCCAAGGCTGGGAAGTTCTTAGTCACTATTTATTTAAATACACTTTCTGCCTCCTTCTCTTTATTTCTTCTCCTTCAGGAACCACAGTGATCCTATTTCTGGCTCTTTTGCTGGTATTCCATAGATCATAGAGGCTTTCTTTGCTCTTTGTTATCCTTTTTTCCCCCGGTTCTCCTTTTACTGGGTTATTTCACAGTTCCTATCCTCTAACTCACTGATTCTTTCTATTCATTCATCTGTTTCTATTCATTGATCTGTTCTGATGTAGACATACTCTACATCAAATGTAAAGTATTTTTAAAATTATTTATTGAATTATTCAACTCCTGGATTTCTATTTGGCTCCTTTTTTATGATTTCTATCTTTGTTAAATTGTTCATTTTCTGTATTGCTTTCCTGATTTTGTTGAGTTGTCTTGTGTTTTCTAGTAGTTCTTAGAATTTCCTCAAAATGGTTATTTTTACTTCTATATTGGGTAAACCACAGATTTCCATATCCTTGGATTTGATCACTGGAAGATTATTGTGATTTTTTTTCTATATCATGTTTCCTTCATTATCCACATTCCTAGGACCTTTGTATTGTTGTTTTCACACTTGAAACAGCAGCCACTTCCTCCAATCTTTACTAGCTACATTCAGGTAAGAAATACTTTTCACTGGTCTTGCCCTATATTCTGAGACTTTCTCTGACCTTCTATGGATACACATGCTCCACACTTCTTGCTCTTTCTTGTGGTTTAAAGTTTCAAATTTGTATGTCTTCTTTTGATATTTAATGTACCAAAAAGCTGGTAATCTCTCTCTTTTTAAAAAAAGATTTTATTTATTTACTCATGAGAGATACAGAGAGAGAGAGAGAGAGAATGGCAGAGACACAGGCAGAGGGAGAAGCAGGCTCCATGCAGGGAGCCCAATGTGGGACTCGATCCCAGGTCTCTAGGATCAGGCCCTGGGCTGAAGACAGTGCTAAACTGCTGAGCCACATGGGTTGCCCTCTCTTTTGTTTTCAATGGTGTTGCTACAGCTCAAGATTGTGGTTCCTCCCTTGCCCACAGACCCTGACCTCTTTTCTGTGTACATTATCCATCCACTGATGCTTACACTGGCCATTTCCCTCACGAACACACACTAGGAGCAAGCTGCAGAGTGAGCAAGGTGTGTATTGGGTACTTGAGTCATTGTGGTTGTCCATGGACTAGTTGGGCTGATCCTGGTGAGATTTCCCCTGTGGATCATGGGTCACCTGCATGCTGGAGTCAAGAAATCCATCAACAGGAACTGTGTCCATTCGTGCTGTCTAATATTCTTACCTGATTATTTCCAGACCTTCCCTCATCCAATCACAGAGCTCTTGACTTCATATTCTGGGTAGCTGTGGTTAAGAAATGGATTTCTTTAGCAGCCTCTGCACAGCTAGGGAATCAAGACTCACTCACTATACTCCCTTTCCTCTGCCAGGAAGACTCTTGCCTCCCCCATTCTAGGCTGTGTCACCTGGAGGGAGAACAAATGCTGGCAAAGTCCCTCTTATCCATTCCAATCCATCTAGACTAATTTTTTTTAATTGCTTAAAAGGAGTGCTAGAACTTCTCTGGAAACCTGGACTTCTACAAAGGCTCCATCCTATGTGCATCTGCACAGGGGGTGTTTCCCAGCTGCTTCCAAACTGTGTTGAGCTGGGCTGGGCCAGTTCACAGGCTCCTCCAGATTCCACAGCTCATCCTGGGGTGTGTCTATCCTACAATGGGTGGTGGATGAGAGCCTTGTGAAGCAGCTTGGCCTTCATTGCTGGATCCCAGAGCTCCCAGAGACACTTTTGTTCATGGATGGATGCCAAGGTGGGGGATAAAAACAAAGGACATGTTATATTGTCATGAAGCTGATATTATTCTTCTTTTATAAAATATTTTTATTTAGAAAGGAAGAGAGAATATCCTTTTGAATAGTTTCAAGTAGGGCTCTGAAAATAACTTGTCTGAGAAGTCTTACATTTTTAGGAAGATAATAACAATGGATAGTATGAAAAAAATGAAGCAGTGGCACCTATCCTCGTATCTTAAACACAAACACTACATCAAAGTCAATAGAGAATTAAATTCGCCCACAAATTCACATTGTAAAACTGATATGTATTTGCTCCTTTAGGTGCTTTTTGCTTTCTAATTTTCCATTCAGAAAAATTCTTTTTGGCTTTTAAAAGTAATTCTATTATAATATATATTTCTATTTTCTCTGACTCTCAAAAAGGTACCAATGTATGTATATATCTGTGCATGTGTATTTTTCACAAATGGTTTGCAAATGGTTTTTATCACACACCTATCCTACAAACAGATATTCCATTAAGTTCAGCTCCTATTATAACCTCCAGTCTCAGCTTCCTGGCAATCCTCCCACATCCGTCTTGGCTGCAAGCCCTCCACACCCTTAACAACAGCAGCCTCTTCTGTAGGGTTTATCTTCTGCTGGCCACTGTTTTGAGTACAGAGGCATCACTGTATGAAATCAGTGTTGTGATTTCCCCATTTTACAGGTTGGCACAAGGAGCCAATAAGAGATCAAGTCACTTGCCTAAAGTCATACAACGTACAGTTGGTAGAACTAATATCCAAATCAAGGCAGCCTGCCTCCAGAGCCCACTTTTTTTTTTTTCAATAACCTCCTGAAACATTTTAGTTAACCCAGCAGTTATCAGATCAATTCATGATATTTATTTTCATTAGAATTGTGCCTCTTTCCATTTCATAGTCTATCCTCTTGGAAAAGCTTTTCTTTAGTTAAATAAATGTACAAAGCACAAATTCTATGATTTTGTTTCTGTAACAAGTCCCTCCTGACATTAACATGTGTTCCTTCCCTTCAAATGAAAAGTTTGTCCCAGTATAAATTAGCATGAAAATTTCTTTAAAAAGGATAGTGTTCTTAGATGCAACTCGTATAATGCACATACATCATAGTTAGTACTTTGTGTGGTTGTGGCCTTCCTGATATTTGTCTTTATGATTAAGTAGATAATTAGAAAGCATTTTCTAAAGGAATATTAAAAATTTCATAATGTTTCTGATACGAAACTGATTAAGAAATTAAGATCACAAGGAAACATGGCATAAGGATTCAATTCATATCAATGTTGTATATTAGTTTTGAATTTTTTTTTTCTGAAGCAAAGATTAAGATATTTAGAATATTTTTCTTCCTGTAAAGTCTCAACAATGTGTCCCCCTTAAATAATTCCTTAGGGGGGAATTTCTTGTATAGTTTGTGCATCAGGGCACCAAAATTCCTTAAATGTTAAATAGCTAAAGGGGTAAAATACCCCTTCCTCTATTACCACCAAACACACTTTTTTACTTAATCTGCACCTTCACTTATGAGTTATCACTAACCCTACCAGCAGAGAAAATCTGCCCTTAGTCCTTGTATCTTATTTTAATCTTTTGTTCTAATTGCCTCTTTGACTATCCATGCCCTTGACCCATTTCAGTGAGGATTCTAAGAAACTTACAAAGCTAATAACTGGGGGCTACTGTTAAAGGTTTCACAGCTCTGGTATTATTTTATGAACAGTGCTGAGGTTGGGAGAAATCAGGTGTATAAATCCTATCAGCAGAGCTGACCAGATTCACTGCAGGCACCATTACTGCCAGCAACTGACCTCCCTAGGCATGGCTATGAAAGACAGGCAGGTGCTTCTGAAACGACAGGCAAACTGTCTTCTTTTGTATGAAAACACTGTCAAAGTAGACTTCCAAAGGCACACTCACAACAAGAAAACACTTGCACCTGTCATATTGTTCACTCCATATATGGATCCAATAAGTTCCAAGAGTTTTCTAAATTTGCCTTCTATACAAGACGATTACCTGCCTCACAGGACTGAATGTATACACTCATCTTTTCTCTGCACCCAATGAATGTTTATGAAATGAACGAATGTAAATAGCTCACATGATTACTGAGAAACCCATCATCCATGACTGAGAAGTTGTCATTCTCCAAAGCAAAGGGTTAGGGTAAAGCAAAGGAGAAGGAACTGGTTGTGTAAACACGTAGGAGGATTTTTAATTGTCTTCTTCAAAATGGGTGAAACCATCACCAAAAAGCTATTTGTATGTCTTTGTTTTTCCTTTCCTTCACTCTAGGGATTCATAAAGTGGTTTTGTTTTAGTGATGGTTATTGGAGTCAGTGGAAAACTTTTCTTAATGTCTGGCTCACATTGGGAAGTGAATCTGATATCCAGAGAACTATTTGCAAGTATATCCATACCTTAAAGTATTTTACTCCTGAGTGGAAACAATTTCTAAAGAGTAAAGGTCTTACACTCTGCAAATTATCTCAGACAGTGGACACATACAGTTATCATGGCTGTATTAAGGCTAGGATGACATTTGAAACTGTTATCCACTCTGAAATGCATTGGCTTTGCTTTATCTCTCTGATAAAGTAAATATCCTCAAGCCACAGCGAGGTTTGGAGAACAAATCCCAAACGTGGGTCTTGCTGATGGTTCTTTCTGAAAACCCTCAAATCTGTGTTGAAAATTAAAACAATAAATCATGCTATGACAGGAAACAGTGTGAACCAGGCACTTTTCGACCCTCGAATGAATTGAGCACCTGGAATTCTCTGTTCTAAATCTAAATCGTTGTTTCAAATCTTTGTTCTAAATCTAGAAATTTATCCAAACCATCCTGGAGCTAAATTACCAGAAAGGCAGAAATCTGAAATCATTGTTTCTATTTTAATCCCATGGTTGGTTAGTTTATTTACTTATTTTTCTGTGCAATCTCACAGTCCTTGCCTAATTACATGAACATGGAATTCTAATTTTAACTGTGTCAAAGATAGAAATAATATTCCATCCTAGGGATAAGTCACAAAGTGCCTCTAAACTAAAGACAACGTTTCAGAAAACTGTTCTCATTTCCACATGATTTCTTCTGGGACCCTTCTCGGTTACATGTCTTGTTCAAGTGCAGACTGCACTATTTCTACCCATGAAAATGTGAGCCTGTCACTTGTCCTGTTCAAGTCTGCATGGTCTCACCTACAAGATGGGGCTAACAAAGCTTACGTAGAGATAGAATGGTTACTAGGATGAAATTGGAAAATACATGTGAAGTGCCTGACACAGGAAAAGGCTTCAGTAAATGTAAGACATTGTCATTAAATATGTTTTTCTCTTTTGCTTTCTCTGCTGTTTCCCTTCTCCCTTGATTTCTGCTGTAAATATAGCATGCAGCCACATGGAAGAAGACAGTTCTTTAGGAGTTTTAGCCAAGTATCTGTTGGAGACCAAGGATGATGGAGTTTGCCTACAGCGGGGGACAGACGTGTGTTGTTCCCACAGAATGAGCATCTCCTCTAATGCCTGTACAGCTGGCACTTTCTGGAACTTTCTATGTTATACCTAGAAGGAACTGTTTCATGCACAAACTGATCATTCAAGGTTGTTCCTCAGAATTGGTTGGGTTTTAAGGAGTTGTCTATGCAACTTCTCTGCCTCGTAGTGTGCCATTTCAGTTTTGGGATAGCCTGCACACATTGCATGAGCTGTTGTCCACTCCAACTGAGCCCAGGTTGGTAACAACGCTGGCCTGCATGACCGACCTGAGGCTGGCAGCACGAAGGACAGTAGTCCCCTGGCTCCAAACCCCTGGTGGCCCCAGGATGGCTCTGGACCTGCGGTCCTAGGCAGGGGTGAGTTCACAGAAGGGACCACTTGCTCTCATGTGTGTGGCCTCTACCCTTCTCACTGCATTGGGCTTCCAGGATCATCTCCCACATCCTCTCCTTAGGCTTTGATTGTGGGGAAATTCAGCATCTGACATGTTCTGACAGTGGTGATAGCCGTCACCCTGTAGATGGTAGCGCCATTATCATTGTCATCATCATCATTATCATGAAGACACAATTGGAGGGGTTTCTGGCTTGTTTGTTTTTATCATTTGGCCTTATTTGGAAGAGCGCTGTCCACAATTTGGGAGAAGAAAATCCATGTCATTTTGGTTACTCTTTCACATGAAGGTTATGGCCTGCACATCAGTCAATTCTTATCCTTGGGGTGAACTGAGGGGCTGCCATCTTAACACACTTTAGCCCCTCTCATGTTGGGAAGGAATTCCATACAGGGTTAGAGATTAGCACGATTGCTGCGGCAACCTGCAGCAACAGCTTTAATGACTTTAAAACATGACCACACAACACTTGTTTCTGTCATTTACAGCAAACTCCTGGCCAGTTCTTACTCATCTTTTGTTATACGGAGGTGGCATCCTTCTCTAGGATGCCACCTTGGCCTCTACATTAAGGGTTATTTGCTTTCCCCTTGGTTTCCATGCTGTATCACTTGTGCCTCACTTATCTCATGGAATCGTGGCTTTTTACAAAACTTGTCTTGTGACATGTTAAGGCAAGGATCAACATGTTTGCTTATTCAGAGTTGGATCCCCAGTCAATGAAATAACAAAGCTCGGTATATTTAACTGGATAAAAGAGTGGTCAGGAATCTTTGAAAAAAGTTTGAGTGGCCTCATTTGTTCACTCTCACAAAGATAATAAGAAGGAAGTAGAACTCAGGTCACTTTAATTGAAGGAAAAGCAGGCATGCCGGGGTAAGGAGGAAACAGACCCAGGGCATTCCTGCAGATACAAGGAAAGGAAAGAGAAGAGGGATTCTCTACAGGCTAAGGTGACATGTCCTTGTAGACACCTGTTTTCTTGATATAATTATTGATGGTGCCCCACTAAACTCACAGAAGTATCCCCACTGTGGATGATGTTTTATAATCCATTTGCCACAGAAAAGACTTAGATATTTCCTTGGAAGGAGACATGCATGTTGGGAAAAGAAACCTTATGAGAGGGGAGGTGGTTATGTGGGACATTCTGATTTGGGTCATTTGGTGACTGCAACATTAGTGGCTGCAGCCCTGATTTATTTATTTTTTTATTTATTTATGATAGTCAGAGAGAGAGAGAGAGAGAGAGAGAGAGAGGCAGAGACACAGGCAGAGGGAGAAGCAGGCTCCATGCACCGGGAACCCAATGTGGGATTCGATCCCGGGTCTACAGGATCGCGCCCTGGGCCAAAGGCAGGCACCAAACCACTGCGCCAGGGATCCATGCAGCCCCGATTTAACTGGAACACTATTTACTTTGTCCAACCAAAAGCTAAAAAAAGCAAAAAGATCCAAATCAACACTATTGAGATAATTTTGCTGCTACCGTAAAGGTTAAAGGCACCTATTTGTTTCCCCCTCTTTCAGGGGAAGAAACTTGATGCTCTGAGAAGGTGAGGTAGTAGATTTTACACTCCACATTCATACTGAAACAGAAATTATCATGTGATATCACTCCAGGGAAACCATAGAAATCAAGAAATCTGAGGTCACATAAAACTGAACGAGGAGTTATAACTGCTCAAGAACATAATCTAGGATAATCACTAGTTCATTTTAAAACAATCTCCATCCGTACTTAATACTTATTTGTTTAAATGGAAATGCATTGAGAGCCTTATGGCAAGGTTGTCATGTGGGTTCAGGACTGGGATCCAGCATTTTAGTTTAAAATCTCTTGCAATGGGGGATCCCTGGGTGGTGCAGCGGTTTGGCGCCTGCCTTTGGCCCAGGGCGCGATCCTGGAGACCCGGGATCGAATCCCATGTCGGGCTCCCGGTGCATGGAGCCTGCTTCTCCCTCTGCCTATGTCTCTGCCTCTCTCTCTCTCTGTATGACTATCATAAATAAATAATTAAAAAAAAATTAAAAAAAATAAAATAAAATAAAATAAAATCTCTTGCAATGGATCCAGAATGTCAGAATTATTTTCAATGATGAGTAACATTATTAAAATAACCAAATTAAAATAACTTGTTAAAAAGCGATTTTGTATTGGATTATAATAATTACTTAGAGACCTGGGAATATATATTTTAGTTATTATATATATTTATTACTTATTATTGGGTTGACACATGATTACATGAATATTAGAACATATTCCAGAAAGAGCTGGGATGCCATAGACTTTTTGGCAACTCACAGTAGGCAGTGCTTGTGTTCTGAAAAGTCAATTTACAAAGTTCCCATTACCAGTGAGGATGATTGGACTGTCTATGAAAGCATGAGCTCAGGATCTTCCCTGCACAGATTGGCCCCCTAGTACATCTCAAATATATTTGACCTTTCAGATCAAAGGAATGAAACCAGATGAACCTCCACTTAACTCAGTTTCTACAATTCAGTTTGGAAAAGGAGTCATATTTTCAAATATTCTATGGGTGAGGCTCCTCCAATGATCAGTCTCAGACCACGTCACCCTGGGAAGGCTGCCATAGAGTTCCAAGGATAGGCTGTCTGCTTCATTACAGCAAAACCAAAATGTAGTGGGCAGGAGGAAGGCAGTGCTGGGTACCCAGACACATAAACTCCACCTGTGAACTCACAGAAATCAAGCAGAAACTCTTTCTTTCCAACTGGTCACCTGTGGGCAGGACCAGATAGGGAGGCCTTCTGTTGGCTCAGCTATGAGACTTCTGACTTTTCAAAAGAGAAGGTTAAAAAAATAATTAGCCCAACAAGCATTAAAATCCAGGGGAAACAGCAAGGCACTGGTCTCATAGAGAGAGACTAGTATGTTCACAGGGATATTGTATTCCCAGATTTGAATTGAGGGCAAAGAACTCATCATAATGTTAGTAACTTAAAAGCTGTTCACCTATTCTCATGATACCTGTAACTTCAGAGACAAACTTGTTCTAGGATCTGGATAATCCTGTTCTCGATAAAGCCATTGGCCCTGTGTGAGGAATGATCAGAATAGCACTTGAGGTGAAGATGGGTAGAACAACTTTGGGGAGTCATTCTGTGGTTTCTGCAAGCCAGGGGGGTCTGTTCCCAGGACCCTGTTTCCACCCTAGGAGCTAAGGTTCCTATGCATGATCTCTGTTTGGACACTATTCAGCCCATAACCTAACTTCACTAAAATGAAAACTGGCCTTGACAATGGGGATGGTATTATTCTCCTCTTTGTCCCATGTGGGAGGTCATTCCACTTTCCCTCCATTGGTCAAATAACTCATCATCCCTCCAAAGTCACAAAAATCCCAGCTTCTAAGTTAACTCTTCTCTAATGACTGGGGTCTAAACCTGACATCTCACATCTCTGAAACTTTGTTTTGTTGTAGTTAGAATTAGTGTTACTCATAACTGTCCTCTAATTTAGGTATTAAAAAGATAATAAATGAATTTGTGCTTACAGGGGTCATACAGATTCATTTGTGTAGTATGATTGTTTTCTTGTGAATTCTATATTGTGTAACATGTGCAGAATAGAAAATAAACTGGCCACTGCACTGTATGTCCTTTATGTTGCCACCATCTAGACTGGGTATTATTTATAACAGGACCTCTACTCAAGTGACTGCATAGTAAAATATCTATCAGTAGTAGAATGTCCATGAAAAGGATGGATAGAATGGGTGGGTAGATGTAATTTAGTGTACATTTAGAGCTAACTGACTGCCTTCCCAGACAGGTGTCCCATTATTTTGGAAATAGCATAAATTGCAACGTACCGACCTAATCGTATCACAGAATCCTTGACCCTCCAGAAACCCTGGATCCCTGGTTTTAGATTTTCCTTCTTTACTCAGAAGGAAATATAATCAGGAGAAAGTGTAGCAACTCTACAGGAAGATCAGCTTTTCTGAGGGAGAAGAAAAAGAAATATGAAAAAATTGGACGGCCGTAGCTTTGGAAAAGGAGGGAGGAAAAAAAGTTGTCTTGATAAAGAGACTGTGCCCTTTGGTGAAAGAACGCAGGATGGATCAATTGCAGGTGACTGTCAGGTTGAGAAAATGGGTGGGAGACAAGGGTCGACCCCACTGAGACTGTTCCTGGCAGAAGATGTCATGGGAGGAAAGACCCCAGGATATTGTCAGGTCCTTTGGGTGAGGAAGTAACTTAACTAACTTGCTGATGTTTTATCTTCAGATGGTCTCTCAACACCTGACCAACTGCATATTTTTCTCTGGGCTGGACTCAGTGGGCTTGCTGGGAAGGCAACTGCCCATCTCAGCAAGAGCAATCCTACTGTAGAGCAAGTGAGCCTGTTACCCCCTTTTATATTGAAAGACTCAGCAAGTCAGTTTTGAATAAAAGACACGTGTAGACACATCTGCTCGTCTGGATCGCTGGGCTCTTCCCTGAGGTGAACGGAGCACCACAGCTGCCTGTTGAGTGACAGAGTCGATCCAGAGGTGTCAGGAGGAGGTAGGGCCCATCTTCTACTAGACGTTATTCACTGGACTGTACCTTACACCAGCTGCAAAGGGGAAACAACATAATTGATTTGGGCATCAAAAATCCCCCCACCAAGACCTGCGGTACATCTGCGATCCTCACGATGGACTAGACCACATGGTGTCTTCTGTCCAGCCTTGTCTCCTGATCTCCCCATTTCTCCCTGCCTCGGGTCTGGCGGTTTGCTGGGTTTTGTGGGGTTTAACTGTCCCATTTCCATCATCTTTGATGCATAAGATAACACAAAGCGCTCTCTGTTCCTTACAACTAAGAGACAGAGAGAACGTGGCCTCAAACACATTCTTCTAGATTAGTCACTGCAGTTAAAAAAAAAGATCTTTTGTGTTTGTGATATTTATTATAAGCTTCTGAAGAACAGCATTTATTTGCTTACTTTTTATCACAGTGGCAGCTATCAATGTTTCCCGTATGTTGATCTGAATAAGTGAGTGATGCCAAAGATGAAGCAGCTTACCCACTCGGCAGTATCTGCTTCTGCACCTTGCCCACCAAATGGTCCAGAGAGCACAGAAGTCACATTTCTCTGGCCTCAGGATTTAACTGCTGGTCACATTTCTCCTGGGTTCCCTTTTTCAAAAAAAAAAAAATTGTCCTATATCTCTGCAGTGCATCATTTGCTGACCTTTTTGGTAAGTGTTGTCTGAAGGCTGCTGGGAAGCCATAAAGATGTGAGAGGAAGAGCTCCCTTTTATGTCATGGACAAAAAGAAGCCAGCTGCAAAGCAGGTGGCCTCTGTGAACCCACGAGTAGAGTCTGGGGTCGAGCTACTTGGTGTGGGTTCAGGATACAACTGAACTGGACAGTCAACAAAGAAGAAACTGTAAGCAGGACTTGAGGTCAAGTTCACAGGCCGCTAAGAGCATGTATCAGGGATTACAGGGAGTTCCTTGCATAACCCTAGGAGGGGGAGGTGAGGGAGCAGCAAGCCGGGCTGTAGCAAAGGTCACTTTGCAACAGCAGTTCCCAGGTAGAGATACTGAACCTCAATGGGGACCACTGTCAAGTTCAGATGTCCATCATCCCTGCCAACTGAGGGCAGATCCAAACTTGCCTGCTCACTGCACCAGCCATGTGGGGTTCCTCAAGCATCTTCTCTTGTGGGTACACGTCTTGTCCTCTTGCAGGCCCATCAGTCATATCTTGTGAGGAGGATATGCTGTAGGAGGTCTGGTCATCCTCCTTTGGGGAGTGTTGGCTATCATTCTTACAGGCATCTAAATTACTGGCTGGTCAGCTAAGGGTTCACCATGAGTTTCGGGGGGACACAGACATCCAGACTATAACAGGTCCTCACAAATTAAGCATCTACAGCATATGGCCCAGCAAGTCCACTCTTGGGCATAAAAGCAGTCACTCACACAAATTCTTGTCCACAGATGTTCCTAGGGCACTGGTCACCATAGCCCAGAGGTGGAAACAACACAGGTGTCCATCATCAGATGAATGGGCACATAAACTGTGGTGTGCAAATACAATGTGCAGCCATAGAAAGGCGTGAGGTGCTTCAGCACACCACAGCACGTATAATCCTTATAAACACTAGGCAAAGTGAGATAAGCCAAACAAAAGCCTTTCACACAATATGTAAATATAACTGAAAGAATAAATAGGTAACATGTGATAAAGGGTGTGGAAAAGTTCTATCAACCTGCAAAGTACGCTATAATTAAAGTTTAGAACTGGGCACAAATACTCTGAAGATGACTGTCATTGAACCTTCTGGAATTTAGTCCTACCAGGAGCGTCCTGTGAAGAGATTGACTTGGCTAACTTTAATGACTGTGCAAAAGAAGTGGATTCAATGTTTTATGTTCTCCAACTTTACACTAGAGCCTGTCTAATCTATAATTCCAAGACTAGAATGATTTTTCCTTAAATGTTCTGGGAAGAAGATTACGCTTCTCGTGATTTTTCTGCTGATTGCTTGGCTATTCGGGTCCCTATCTTTAGGAAACAGCCAATGCCTACCATGGACACAGGAGGACCTTGGCATTTGCTCATGGGTCTCTACTCTTCCCCAACCCACCATCTACCCCATATTCAGTAACGCCCCCTGGAGGCAGACGAAGGAGACTCTTCACTAGGGCCTAACTACTTCCTCTTGAAGAGACAGTAAGTTTGAAATTGGGTAAGGAGGCTCTGCCTAAAAATAGTTTTTAGTACAATCCAGGTTAGAATCAGGAAAACCAGTTAGAAAGCCATTACCTCATGGAGATGAGAAATAGGACATTTCTTAGGACCAAAAAGAGGAAAGTGGATATAATAAGTAGTCAAATCTTAGGTATATTCTGAAAACCGAACAGAAAGGATTTGCTGGTGAGTGGGCTGTGAGGTGAGAGAAAGGGAGCACAGAAGGGTGATATCAAGGTTTTTTGGTTTGAATTACCAGAAGATTAGAGCTGCTGTTTATCAGATGGTATGAATTCTCTCATGAGCAGGGTTGAGACTGAGAACCAAGAACTCTGTTTGGAGTATGCTGAGTTAGAGAGGCCATCTAGGTACACAGGGGAGACCCCCAACTGCTTCATGGCACTTGTGAATCTAGGGTTCAGCTGATATATCAGGTCTGGAGATATTAATTTGAGAAAAATCATTCTACAAATGACTGAATCAAGAGACTGCAGAACATCACCTAGAAGGAGTTTAGGTCAAAGAGAGAAGTTATTTAAGCATTTAAACCCAGTACTGATTCAGTTTTTACTCATAGGTTAGGAAGAAATCAATAAAATAATCTGAACTGGAACACTTAACCAGGTTTGAAAAAAAAAGCTAAAGAAAGAGGTACTCCAGAAGTCACGTGTAAAAGTGATAATGAAAATACCCCAAATCAAGCAAAATCAGGTTGCCAAAGTACGCATGATACAAAACTATCCATATGAATAACTGAGTACTTGACACACACACACACACACACACACACACACACACGTCAGTGAATACTTCTGCACGTGTTTACATGTCCATAAACATTTTCTAGAAGACTTCACAGGAGTGAATAACTCTGGCTACTCCTAGAGAGTAGCAGAGAAAAGGATGGAAGAAAGGGAAGTAAATTTTTATTTTTTGCTTCACAATCTTGTTTTGATTAAAATTTTTCATAAGTGTCACTTTCATAATAAACATTGTTTAAATAATTTTAAGAGATTGATATACTATGAAAAATATGCACAAAGTATACATTAGCCAATGTTTTGTTTTTACATAGTGTTTTTTCTTTTTTATGTTATAGTTCTCAATTAAAAATTCTTGAAATTCATCAAGCTCCGTATTTGCTTTTTATTAATAAAACTGTCTCTAGGGATCCCTGGGTGGCGCAGCGGTTTGGCGCCTGCCTTTGGCCCAGGGCGCGATCCTGGAGACCCGGGATCGAATCCCACGTCGGGCTCCGGTGCATGGAGCCTGCTTCTCCCTCTGCCTGTGTCTCTGCCCCTCTCTCTCTCTCTCTCACTGTATGCCTATCATAAATAAATAAAAATTAAAAAAAAAACTGTCTCTAAGCAATAGGGTCAAAGTAAGATAATTATGAAGCTAATTTCTCATTTACCTGATTCAAATAAAGTGTGGCAATCTTGTTAGGTTTTTCTTTTTCTTTTTTTTTTTTTTAAGATTTTACTACTTATTCATGAGAGACACAAAAGGATAGGCAGAGACATAGGCAGAGGGAGAAGTAGGATCCTCACAGGGAACCTGATGTGGGACTCAATCCCAGGATCCTGAGGTCATCCCCTGAGCCAAAGGCAGATGCTCAACCACTGAGCCACTCAGGTACCCCTTATTAGAGTTTCTTAAAAAGAAAAGAAAGAACAGCATGATGTATGGTACGGCAGGAAAAGTCCACAGTTAACGGGCCGAGGGTTAGGACTGTGATGTGATCTCCACCATTTCTGTGACTTCAGGTAATCACAGTCTCTTTGCTTAAATTCCTAGATAACCAAGGTGATAATGATGCCAGTTCAGTCCTAGAGATGGTTACCTGAGTGACACAAGCCAACCTAGTCCATAAAGTACCATGAGTATTAGGATGGCTGTTGTAGGCGTTCGCTAAATCTCTGATAATTTGCTTCCCACACCTTGTTTGCATGAGTTAGGATCCCACAGGTACTTTGTAGAGCTTAATAATTATCAAGATTTTTATAACCCTAATACTTGGAGATGAAATTATGTCATGCAGGACTCACTGACCAAACCCTGAAGACCTCAGGCTACCCCTGAGCAGTGTCCTGTAAAGTCCCCTTCTCTCTCACTGCTGCAGTGAGAGGCTGTTAGTCAATTCATTCCCAAATAAGCCTAGCTTCCTTAACAGTTCTCACTGCTCAGGCATTATTTTCATCACAGTCAGCATGCATTTTGTTCTTTATTCATTTCATCCCATTTGCTCTTAGAGTTTTGTCCATGTTAGCTATTCTTTTTCAGGATTTATGTCTCAAAATAAATCATTGCTCTAATAGGAATGTCCTCAAACCTACAAAAAAGACAGAACGGTTCTTGAAAGCATGGTTGTCACACACCTGATCCCAAATTCTTTCTGGCTACATAAAGTTGATGCCTATAAGATATATTGTACGTAGCACATGAACTGTGAACACTGCAGGAAAACTCTTTTTCATCTATTCTGGCCAAGCGGTATATTCATATTTACTAACAACTGGGATCTGGAATTTGAGAGGGATAAGAAAAGCATTTGCCCCCAGTAAGCTGCCATACATTTTTATTTAGGCTTGGAATAGGGAAGAAAAGTGGGACTATATGCCTGCAAGACTTATTAAATCAGTTACCATTGTCACAAGGGACCCTGGATAAACAGTGTAGGTTCAAGACCGTCATGAGGTCTAAGAGAGACTGTCCCTAAGATAGCTCACTCTCCCCAGGCTTCCCATCAAAAAGTGTCCAGTGAAGGGTCACAGGCGTGTGCCATAGTAGAGGAAACACGATGTGGATGTTATTTTTGGGAAATATAGGTTTTGGGGCAAAGATACCAGGAGAGGTGTCAAGGGGACTCCTTGGAACCCATGTCTCTGATCCCTCAAGGGATAAGTCAGTGCTTGTCTCAAGGTGCCTGGACCCCCCATGTGAGGAGGTGGGACGACAGGAAAATTTGTCCTCCACCCACCAGGCCTCCCACATCAGCCTCCCCCTCAGTGTTGTTCTGGTGTACATGCTGCCTAAAGACCCAGAAGGAATTGTGAGTCCTTTGTGAATTTCTCCTGAAGAAGAGCTGACTGATTTATGTTCAGATTTTTCTAGCATATTATCCCCCAAATTTTCTATTTTTGAGTTATTGTGTAAGTGGATCTTATACAATAAAAGGGAATCTTTTGCTGATTTGAATTCTAGCTTTAAAATGAGATGAAAATTTCTAACCATTAAGGAGCCTCATATTATTTCTCAAGAGAATATTGCCCTTAAATACATTTGGGCACTCTTTTGTCCATTTTGTTAGCTTTAATCAGTATCTTTGCTGCTGCCTTTATACCATCCCTATCAATCTAATGTCATGAGGTTCTATGAGTATCTGGTAATTCAAGACTGCCATGGACTATAAAGCCTGGGGTAGCTGGGAAGATCATTTATCTTCCTACCTTTTTCTTTAAATGGAGTCCATCAGTTTCTGACCTGAGGGTGTGAAAATTAGCTGAATGTAGAGGCACTGGACTCTGCAAAATGCTTGGGGTACAACTGTCTGTAAGTTATTAACTCTAGATTTGTTCTCTTTTTTTTTTTGCCAGTCTTTGAGAATAAGAATATAATACTTCATGTACCATTATATGAATTTTTAGATGTAGAGGCCTAGCCATACAGGGACCTAGTATATGGAAAGCTGGATCTATCTATCTATCTATGTAACTATGGATCTGTGATGTATCTTATTTATTGAAAGTCATGAGCTCATACTGACACTTCTGATTCTAACAGGGTTTGCCCAAGTTTCCTTCCTTTCCACGTATGTACATCCATTCTCTGACAGTGAGAATATGGCTTCCTCTATCCTTAATGTGTGCATTTGATCACATTTCCTACATATAAGCAATCTCACCTCCTGTGTGGTTATTAGCTCCTCCTGTACATTCTTGGAACCTCTGTCCTGGGCTATAATCATCCGTGTCTTGGTGTCTTCCTCATTTTATTTGGGATTCAGCACTCCAGAGCCAGACAGACCCCTATGTGATGTTCCTTCCTACTCCAGCTTTAAGCTCCGTTCGGGATCCGTCCCTCTGTTGGCCATCCCTACTTGCTGGGACTCTCACTCTCCTCTCCTCTCTGATTTTGTGCAATTGTCTGTTTTGGTTGGCTTTACCCAGTGGCTTGAATGGCTCAGGGAGATGAGGATGGAAAGACCTAAAAGGAGAAAAAGAAACATGAAGAGGAAGAGAAGGAGAAAGAATTTTCTTTTTTACCTGTTGTGTACGGGATCGAGTCCCACGTCGGGCTCCCTGCATGGAGCCTGCTTCTCCCTCTGCCTGTGTCTCTGCCTCTCTCTCTCTCTCTCTCTCTCTCTCTCTCTGTGTCTATGAATAAATAAATGAAATCTTAAAAAAACTTTTTACCCGTTGTGTAATTATCATTCATCCTTCAAGTCAAAATTATTTGCATATCATGAGAAAGAGGGAGGATGAATGTATTGCATGAATTACACTCAACTAATAAGAGAGAAGGAGGATGGAGAACACTTACACATTAGTAACTGTTTCCAAGGTCAGTGGGACCCTAACACTCTGGTCTGTATTTAATGTGTGCAAGAGTCAGGTCAACCACCGGGTACATCTCATTCAACATCTTAAATTTCAAGATGATTAAAACTTCTTTGACTCTTTTTGGATGTATTACAACATGTAGGAACTCCTCCACCAGGGTCTAGGTTATAGTTTAGCTTATTTTCTTCTCTTCTTATAAGCCTGGTAAATAGGACTATTTTCCACCTGGAAATTTCCCAGATGAAAGGCAACTCTGTACGGAGCCAACTTCACCATGTTCCTTCGTAAAATCATCACAGAGGATCTCAGTACTATCTTCCAGTGATTTTCATTAAAGAAAATAATGTATTAAATGGCTTTGTAAATTTTAAATATTTACATAAGTCTCATTCTCAATCCTTTCCAAGAAGCATTTTCAGTGGCCTCAGCTTCAAAATGCAGTTACCCTTATATGGTTAATACTAAGCTCCCTTACATCAGTACTACTGTGACTACTACCGTCCTGTCAAAAAAATCTGTGGATCTAAAGTCGTCTGTCAAATGATGCTGTATGGTTCTAAATGCTTTTTTATCTTATTCTTGGAAAGAGTAGAAAGTCTAAGACATAAAAATTGGTATTTGAAACTATGACTTTGAAAATATGTTTCGTTATTCGGTAATTCAAAATTGGAACACTGGATGGATTGCCATGTATGGATGTTGGCCCCCATGCTTGGATGGCCTGGCTGTGTGGCCAATAGGCCACGTATCTTTTCTCAGCATCCCTCTCTGTGTCTATAAAATGGAATCTAGCATGGACAAGAGTCAAAGCAGAATTCTGTATGGTTTTTATAGCATCTCCCAGTTATGAAATAGTGATTTTTATCATCTTAATGTATTTCTTAATTACTTTTCTTAAGAATCAAAAGAATCCTTAGAAAAGGAGGCAAATAAACATGACATATGAAGATTACAGGAAACACGTGCTCACAGCCTTCGCTCCAGGCTTACCGATCTTACCCCTGGCCTGCACACCTCTGGCCACCACGCAGCCTTCACCTGCTCTCATACCAACCCGCCTGGAATTAATCACTTTCTTCTTACTGACGCATCTGCTTCAGCTACCTGATGCTCCAGAGAGTTCGAGGCAAGGAGCCCCAGCACAATGAACAGCAAAGAGCCAGGGTGACTTCTGGAATCAGCTGGGCCTCAGAGCCTCACGCATGGTGTGGCCACCCCTTTGAGTGCCCCACCTGCCATGTGGAGCCACAAGGCATCTCTCTTCTTCCCTGAACACGACTGGCCTGCTGGGCTTGACAGCCCTTAGTTCTGTTACTCATCGTGATCACAAATCACATGTAGGAGATTTGCTGGCACAAAGCACACAGGTTTTTCGGATCCCTTCACCTCAGGACATTGTCTGGTTGTCCCATTCATTGGAGACACCAGCCTGTCCCTGAGGCCTTTGGAATGTGCACTGACCTTGGAACCTGCTGCCTCCCTCTGTGCTTGACACTTGATGTTCCTCCCAAATGATCTTTTAAAATCCACTCTGGGGGAGCTCTATGGCTTCCTGCCTCTAGCCTACCCATCTTGTTTTCCTTATTAAATTCTTTCTTAGTGCATTCTAAGAAGAGCAAAAGACTTGTATTTCACGATGTATTGACAGGCCAAATGGACAGACCCAGTATCACTCATCATAATACATAATAATCAGTTAATCAAGATACTTGGTTCATGACACTGATACTGCTAATGAAAATAACACTAGTGGGTTCCATGCAACCACTCGTCGTGATTAAGACTTTCCACATGTTACCTTATTTTCAATAAAACACTTTGGGACCTTCCGCCCCTGATCCCATTTACCAGAGGAGGAAACTGAGTTTCAGAGAGGTTAAGTCATTAAATGAAGGCAACACAGCTGAAAGAGACTCAAGTTCTCGATTCCTGTTGGGTGGTCCTGGAGTGCAAGCATTTGGCTGTATGATTCCACCTCCGAAATTCTCTTTGGTGCTCATTACTACGGGCTTCTATTCCAATCATTCCAGCTTTTGGAAACTATGATTTTTCTATTTACTTGGTTGCTTTAATATACCACCAGATAATGGTGGCTTAAACAGGATGGACGTTCTCTTTCTCTGTCTCCTTTGCCCACACCGGCTTCTGCCCACCCTCTGGCTGGCTGGGTCTCTCTCTCTCTCAATCTCTCTCTCTCTCTCTCTCTCTCTCTCTCTCACACACACACACACACACACACACATAGACATTGATGGAGCTTTTGTTCTGGGGAACCCAGGAATAGAGGGCCTACCATCTTGTCATCCTGCAATCTTCAAGGGATGTTTTCCTGCTCTACTTGTTCCGAGCTGACTCCCTGCATTCACACTCACACTCAGGCCCTAATAAGGAAGAAACAGAAAGGGAGACGTACGCTGTTTCTCTTTTTATTAAGGACATGAGTCTAAATTTATACAGAATGTTTTTGTTTACGTGCCCCTGGACCCAATTCAGCCACATGGAAGCACGTCTCACCAAGGATGTCCAGAAAAGCTAGAGACTATATGAGGAGCTATTCCTCTATTAATTCTTCTTAAGGAAGAATGAATGCAGGGGCATAACTAACCAGTGGTGTCTGCTGCACTTAGGACAGTGTTGATATAATGTTTGTTTCAAAACCCATGTCCATCTTCCATGTCCATTATTAAAAATCCCTGGCTGAGGGGTTCAGTAAGCTTCCTGTCATTGACAAATACTCCTTCATGAGTCAGATCCACTTAATGACCCATGATCACCCAGACGCCCCTGTAGTGTCATGGGGAACTCTAAAGACACTTCCCCTGTGCCCTTGTCTGCTGGCCTGCTGGGGATAGTGGCTGCTGTCCTTTGCCCACAGCCATGAGCTTGATCAACATGGCCCATCTTGCATGGATCCAGTCCTCCCTGAAGCCCCCCTGCCCCTGACTGTTCAGGCCTCGAAGCTGCCATAGGCAGCCTCCCTAACTGGGCACAGCCACCCAAGGCCCCCGGTCTCTTGTTGATTCACTTAATCCTGCTCACGTGAAATCATGAGTTTCTGGCTGGGACCCCAAATGACTGAAACCAAGAAACAAAACAAAAATCATTAGAATCCGTATCCTTTGGTGCACTGCCCAAACGGCTTGTGATCCCAGCAGAGAGTGTCATCTGTATCAGCCATGGTCAAGGTGCCACTCTACGTCCCTGGTGGATAATGTGAATCAACACAGTACTTCCTTGTCTTCCCAGCACACCTGTTGTCCTTGGAAAAGCTGATTTTTGTTCTTGAGATCCACTCCTACTTTACTGTGTGGCAGCAGTGGACAGCTCTGGGCTGGGGGGGGACACCCTGGAGCAGAAGTCAGGGAGTCTCCCGCCTTTGCTCCTCTGCACGCTCTCTTACCAGCTGCGTGCCACTACGACTCACTTGTGACTGCAGATTATGTCACATCACATCTGCAGTATAACCACCACAATTATAGGACATTTTCCTGAAACAAGGATAGAGAAAGGGATACAAATTTCGAATCAAAAGAGGAAAGAACTTTAATTGCAAAGGACCATGCCTTGAATCAGCTCCAAAGACACTTCTTTTCCTGAGGATGAAGTTACCTGCGGAGGATCCATTTATTTTAATTACAGTGACCATCACTTTAAAATATCATATGTGTCTGTGTATCTGAAACAATCAGGTATGTAGGAGGTAGGATTAAGATTCTAATTTTACCACTTCACTTTAGGTAAGAAAGAAAGAGAGAACTAGGATATAAAAGTAACAATAACAAAGATTTGAAGAATTTGTTTCATAAAATATAATTACTGGGGCACCTGGGGAGCTCAGCGGTTGAGCGTCTGCCTTTGGTTCAGGGCGTGAGCCTGGAGTTCCGAGATCGAGTCCCACATCAGGCTTCCTGCTGGGAGCCTGCTTCTCCCTCTGCCTGTGTCTCTGCCTCTCTTTCTCTATGTCTTTCATGAATAAGTAAATAAAATATTAAAAACAAATATATATATATATATATATTACTGAAGAATTTCCTTCAAAGGAAAAATCAGTTTGGGGATATGCTGTCCTAACTCTACTGAAGGAAAAGAGAAAATATTGGTACATTTTTTTTCTAAATAAAACATTAGAAAACAAAGGGATGGGAATTAATAATATCTTAAAATAATCATAGACTTTAATTTCATTGTATTTTTGTTGAACAGGAGAAAACAAAATCTAATTTTATCAAGGTTTTATGTGAATATTAAAACTTATTTCAACATCACTATGCCTTTAATGTGGAATTTTAATTCCATTACCATCTTTTAGAATTGAATTTGTTAAAAGTACTCTTTTTTTAAAAAAAATGGAATCTCTTGTTTTTCATACTATCAAGAATACCTAAGATAATCAATAGAGAAAATCTGATAATAATGACAGTTAATTTTTATTATGCATTTATTATGAATCAAGCACTGGGCTAGATGCTTCATATTGATTAGCTGTTTCATTATCTCAGGTTACGACAGGTTACATTTATTCACACTTAATACAGAATTTGGAATGCTTGATGCACCCTAATTTACTTAATCATCACGTCAACTCTACAAGGTAAGGACTTGTACTATCTTCTCTTGCAGAATCTGGAGCACACGGCAGCTAAGCAACTTGCTTATAGATGCAGGAACTGGTCGATGCCAGAGTGGTATAGGAATCCCAAACCTGCTCTCATAGACAAGTCACTTCATCATCTACATTTAACAAAGGAAGAAATTGAGTCATAACAGTTCAGTAATTTTTCAGAAATTGAGTCCTAACAGTTCAGTAACTTTTCTAAAGTTATACACAAGAAATTAATGGAGATAGGTTATAAATAAAGGTTAATTTTAATGTTCTAATAGTTAAATTAGAAATGAAAGCCACTAGATCACTGGGTCTGAAAGCCCCAGAAGCACAGATGTCCTGTGACCAGGCAGCCAATGGCACAGAGAGGCTGGGATAAATGACCCACAGACCCCATGAACTGGAGACCCCAAGTTCTTTCTGACACACTGAGCCATATCCATTTGGATCTAACATACCTGAACTGGAGATAAAGAGACCAGAGACTTGTTTTCTTCTATTACTTCACAGACCGCTTTTCTGGTGATAAATCCTGGACCGTTTGGAAAGTTACTAAACTCTATGCCTTGACCCTTAAAAGACTATTTCCAGTCACACAGTGCTGGAATTAATATGCAAATGAACGGAAGTCAATGTACTTTCTCACAGGGCAGCTGCCTCATGTATAGACAAAGCCGAGCTTATAGTATAGCCAATGCTTCATATAGAGTCGCCGTAAGTCAAAATCATTTTCAGGGTTTTTCTTGGTGTGAACAAAGTTAATGTTCATTCTAATAAGCTCATACACTTAAAATCTTAATTTTTCATTTTAAAATTAAGTGTGTGAGTATATTTAGAGATTGGAAGCTAACATTCTAGGATTATAAAAATCAGATGCTTCTTTCATGAGAGAAGAAAGACCTCAAGGCTGTAATATCCCCTTTAATATCATTTTTCAGTTCTGCACTATATAACTATCCTTTGGGGGAAAAAAAAAAAAAAGCACTTACAATGCTGAGCCTGTATTTTGAACTCCGTATTAGTGAGCTCGCTCCATAAGATTAATCTGTGGATTTGGTAAAAACATAAAGCAATTATTTAAATCAGAACCTCTAGCTGGAAATGTGCTTTGCAAATACATGTTCAATAGTGCAAAACTTATATATGTGTTCATTAGCAGAGGTGAAGATTAGATCCTGGGTATTAATAATTTAATAATAATAAATTACAATCTCTGAAATCCAAAGTTAACTTTTTCAAATTATTGCTTGAAAAAAATATCTTTGCCCTACAGGAACTATGAACATGGAAGTGTATACCCAAGCTGAACTCCTCATCAGATGCACCCCTTCATCCCTGAAGAGCAGGGCAGAGGGTGGTGGCCACTGGCCTGGTCTCTGTATTTACCGTATGTGGTAATTGTTCAACGGTGAACTGTCACTTTTTTTAAAAGAGGCAAAGGACATGTGCCCCAAAGGGGCTTTTAACAATTTTAGATTAAATTTTCTCCAAGGAAAACATAATTATTTATGTCATAAAACTGTAACCTTCAGTTTGGGCAGTAAACATGCTGAATTCTGGGCTCAGTTTCATTACTACTAACCTGCAGCCCTGTGGCATCCACTTTCCCGATTCACTTCTGCAGAAACGAAAATACGAAGTGGTGGTGGGAAGCAATATAACCCTTCAGTTTTTAAGTAATGCTGAATAATACTGAAAGTGAATTGAAGTAAATTTGCCAAAATATTCAGAATAAGAGAGTAGCACAATTCCATTAGTTTCTTAATGATAGCAGAATAAACTGATACAGTAATAAATCTTTATTTATTACTCTGTCAAACTATCCTACTTTGATATAGTCAACTCAAAAACAATTTATTGAATAACTGCTATGTATACCAGGCGTTATATTAGGATCATGGGCAAATAACATGGGTGGGTTCCAATTACTTCTCTCGAGGTCCCAGCACACATGGAGAAAAACAAGCCAAGCCAACAGAAGAACTGTCAACCAAAGTAAAACATGATTAATGAATATCAAATGCATTTTTTGTTCAGAAGTAGATAAGCTGGTCTTAACATTCATAGGGAGAGACAAGGGGCCCTAGAGTAGTCCCAACAATCTTGAAAAGAAGAACAATGTTAAAGGATTTATAATACCCAATTTAATAACCTGCTGCAGTAATCAGGACTGTGTGGTACCAATTAATGGAAGACATGTTCATCAACAGAACGGAGATTCCAGAAATAAGCCTATATATTATTTCTTTTTTTTTTAAGTTTGAGTAGAAAACTCAAGGATAAAAATAAACGTTTTTTCAACAAATAGTACTAGGAAACTGAAAATCCACATGCAAAATAATGAGTTTGGATGCCTACCTCACACTGAATGCAAAAATCACAACCAGTGGACCTAACACCTAAATGTAAAAGCTAAAACTACAACTCTTGGAGGGAACGCATGTGGACAAATCTTCCTAATTTTGGATTAGGAAACAATTTCTTAGATATGATAGTGAAAGTGCAAGAAATGAAAGAAAACTTAGAAAAATTAGACTTCATCAATACCTAAAACACTTGTGCTTCAAAGGAGTCGTTTGAGAGTGTGAAATGACAATCCATAGCATGGGAGGAGATGCTTGTAAATAATATCCTGAGAAGGAACTAGAGTCTGGAATATATGTAAAGATCTCTTACAGCTCAACAATTAAAAAGACAAGTAACTCAACTGAAAAATAAGCAAAGGACCAGAGCGGACATTTATCCAAAGAAGATATGCTAACAGTCAATAAGCACATGAGAAGATGCTCAGCCTTAGTCATTAAAGAAATGCAAATCACACTACACTGAGATACCCCTTCACAATCACTTGGATGGCTATGGTCATAAATCACAGGGACAATGGAGCACCCAGGTGGCTCAGTGGTTGGCATCTGTCATTGGGGCAAGTCATGATCCTGAGGTCCTGGGATCGAGTCCCAGGACTCGATCAAGCTTCCTGCAGGGAGCCTTCTTCTCCTTCTGCCTATGTCTCTGCCTTTCTCTTTGTGTCTCTCATGAATAAATAACTAAAATCTTGAAAAAGAAAAAAAAAGACAGTGACTAGTTTGGTGAGGATGTGGAGAAATCAGAACCCTCATATCTTTGTTGGTGGGAATGCAGAATGTTGCAGCCTTTTTGGAAAACAGTTGTGCTGTTCCTCAGAAAGTAAAGCATTCACCCTATGACAGCCATTCTACTCCTATGTGCTTACTCAAGAGAACTGGAAACAGGCGTACACAAAAATTTGCACACTAATAATCACGGGAGCATTCTCCTAACAGCTGAAAGGTAGAATCGACCCTATGCATGCTACATGCTACAGATACATACACAGTACATGGTACATGCTGTAATACACATGGCAACAACCCAAGTGAAAGAAATCAGGGCATTTCATATAAATATAATCATATAGTAGGTGGTCCTCTGTGTCCCACTGTCCTCCTCAGCAGGCCCTGGGTCTGACTCAGTGGGGGTTGAGTAAATGCTTGCTGAGCTGTTCAGCAGAAGAGTGGGGCAGGCATAGAGGCTGCAGCATGTTTTTCATCCAGTCAGTAATAAATTAAGGATTTTCCCACTTAGCTCTCTTAAGTATGTTCTTAAGTAAATAAGAGGCAAACCTCTCACGTTTTGCTTTACTTCAGGATATATATTTTCCTTTCAACAAGTCCACGAGAATGCCGTAGGTACTGATGGTCTTTCTAACCCCGTGACTCCATGAAGATGTTTTTGCTCGCTAGTGTCTGGGCCTTTGCTTGAGGTATTCCCTCTCCATGGCTCTGCCTTTCCTTGCTGATGCTAACTCAACCTCAGAGGAGCCTTCCCTGATTCTCCACATAAAGCTGTCTACACCCACCATCCAGGAACATAAGCCATTTATCTTCCTCTATGAGATCAAACCTTGCTTAGAGCACATGTCCATTTGCTTTCCATCGTTGAATGGCAAGTTCATGGGGCACATGTTGGTCTCCGCACTCATATCTTCACAGCCTCAGACAGGGATTTTCACAGACTCAGTGTTCTTGAATAATAAACCATCCCATTTATGGTTTATCGAGAGATGAATACAATTTTTTGGAACTTGGAGACTGGAAAAAAAAAAACCTTTTCATGCTGTACTTAAACATGAAAATCATCTTACTTGTACCTGACTTTGTATGATTAAACATATATATGTTTTGGTTTATTTGTGGAAAAATGCATTCCAAATTATATTCTACAGTTTGATGTTCTACAGTATTTTATATCATTTCATTCCCCACATGGGCCATCTGCCAAGGGAAGGACACATACTCTCTTCCTGAAATCATGGGGCTAATAATATTGTTTTTTAATTTTTCAGTAAGCATTTATTTTTCATTATGCAGGCATGTATAGAATTATTACCAAATATTATCATTTAACTTTCATGTTATTAAATTTATTACTGTATGTACCTGATACCATAAATAGATTAAAATTTCCTAGAGGGCAGAGTTGTTAATCTTTATACACTACAAAAAAGTACTCAGCATGGACTCCATAAATATTTCAATATCTAATCATCTAATTACACTTTTAAAAATATATGAAATCGTATATCCACTTTAAATGCTTTTCACCAAAATAAACAAAATAAAATTACCAAATTCACTGAAGTTACTGACTTCCTGCTTTTTTAAATCCACATAATATATTATATTGTTATATTTAAAAACAAGAGTATTGTTACTCTTAATATATTGTTTCCTGTCACTTTACTTCAAGATGACCAGTTATTAGTAATATTTTATACTATAACCAGGATGAATATGGATAGCCTAAAATAAATTAGTGTTTGGTCACAGTTGTATATCTAGGACAAGTCAGTTCTGTTTATTATTGGTTCCATTTTCTATTTATCATCATTTATAGGGTAATTTAAGATCATTACTAGTCTAAAAATTAACTAAGTGAGATACCCTTCTGCTAAGCATTTAAAAGCTGTGTTGGAAACACAGTTGGATGGCATGCTACACATAATATGCATCGATACATGAACCCAGACTCCTCATGTGATACTTTATGAAGTTCTGAAAGCTTGGAAAAGTGACTCAGTCATAAGCTTGACATCAAGACTACAACACCATAGGTTTTTGTGAGTTGAAAATTATTAGACCAGCAAAGAGCATTTTGTATTTATCAATTGTCTGCCTTCGGGAAAAATCTGCTTGCCTCTGTGCCATGCACTGTCTACTTTGAGAGCGTCAATAGACTTCAGTGTTGAGGTAGAAATGACATTTTTGCTTCCACTTCACCAATGGCCAGTTCAAGGTCTTATCTACAGGTGGAAGTCACACACAAGGGTTTACACCAGAGTTGTGCCACCATTAACTGCTTTAGGAAGGAGACGTTCTCACAACATGTCTGGAAATAAGGGCAGTTATCTGTGAAAAGAGCCATGAGGGAGTGTCAGCTGGTACTCCTGGAAATTTTATCAGATCAGAAAATAAATCCGAGATAGAACACACCCTACCTTATATCCACAGAAGTCTGACAGGAAAATCCTATTTTTCTAACCTGGGTGAGGGCAGGAATTAAAATAAAGACTAACTATGTAAACATTTCATATGATTTACATAAGCAATCATCTAAACAGTCAACAATAAAGTAAGTATAGTAGTAATCATAATAGCTACCATTTGTGGAAAGCCTATTATGCACCAAACCCTTTATTATTTTGTTTAATATGCACAACATCTATGTGAGGTCAGAACCACTAGAATTTCCAATTTCCAGATGAGAAAGTAAGAGTAAGAAAGATTAATAACTTTCTTCCATAGCACATGTTTAAGAGTGTTGGGGATGGAGCCAGGGTTTCAAACCATGCGTACTTGATCTTAAACTCCTGGTTTCCCCTCTCACAGGTGTGAGGATGGTCGCTGTGTCCTTCTTTCTCCCTGCAGGCAGCTCTCACCTGCTGAGGTGGTTTCAGTCCATGCTGTTACCTGAGGGAGGGCTGAGGGTCCGTGCACTGTCCCCCATTTCTGTGTCACCTGCGTGGCAGGGATCCTGTGTGTGCTGTTGGTCAGGCTGGGGAAATGGAGAGATACAGGAAGTAGTGCAAGAGAAGAGTCAATAGATTGATCAAATGATTAGACTGAAAAATTGGATGCATTGGGATAATGGTGGTTTTGTAGAAGTAAAAGGTAGCTTTCAGGGGGTATATTTTAGTAAAATGGGGTGTGTTTAGTGTGGAGAGCTTACCAGATGTGCAGAAGGAATATTCCTGCATGGATTTAGAAATGTGTGTAGTCCTTACAACGGGGATCAAGGCCAGATGTGTGAATAATGTATCTGGAAATATCAAAGCCCAGGAAATAGTTGGTATTTTTGAGATTTAAAGTTTGAAGAATTGCAGGAAATGATTACATAAGAGATGAAGGATGGAAGATGAGTCGGAAAAGAAGGAAATGGAAAGTGGGAGTTGAAACCAATCCTCAGTGACTTTCAAAAGGGAAGTCACTGATGTTGATTAAAAAGAGCCACTTGCTTTGCTTACTGGGGCATCCTGTACAGGAAAACCTTTCTGCGAGATGGTGCCAGGGTCGGGATGACAGCACCCGGCATTTGACGCAGACCATGCACTCTGCTCATGCTGGGCACAAAACTTCCCAGTTAATCCTTACAGTGCCTTTATAGAAAGATGGTTCACGCTCAATGAATTAGTCTGAGAGACAAGTGTCATGACCCTAGTATCTGTAGGGTTCGCCTGGTGACAACCCAATCTCTACAACTGATTGTGAATTACACGTGGGCACAGGACTCATGATCTGACTTATCTACACACTTTTGACTTGCCTCAAAAAGAGATGGGGGATGGCTAAAACCTACTGACAACTTCCATTTTTGAGTAATTACTTTGTCCATTAATCTGCTAAGCTCTTTAAAAAGGTTAATTAATTTAATCCTATGGTGACCGAATGACACAAGCATATTTATTCCCCTATTATTACAGGGATCGGATCTGAAGATGAATGACTAGGTGTGTCTTGCATCTGACATACCTCATAAGTGGTAGAAGTGGGATTCGACTGCAGGAGGGCCAGTTTCTTAAGAAAGACACGTGACCATCTGGAGAGGTTTCCATGAAGGCAGAAGGAGAAGAGAGTTGATGGCAATACTGTGACTAATACTGATGATAACAATCGGAAGATAAGAAAAGGGGAATAAATCTTGGTGGTGAAGAAATAGAAGCACAGATAAATTTCATAGCTCCGCCCCCATCCTGAATTCCAGCTGCATGTCCAATTATGGACCAAAAGTTTGGTATAAGGAAATTCTTGTGGCATAAAAAATAGAGGGAAGCTAAAGATCTGGTCAACATACCTGTAGGTGGAACCAGCATCTGTGCACAGGAAAGCCTGGACACGGAGGAATGGCTGATGCTACCAAGAGGGGCAGGGGAGCTAGGGGGAAAGCTCATGGGGCTTTGGAGGAGGTCCAGGAGGAGAGCCCTTTGCCTCTAGGATGGGAGGAAAACAAGCAAATGGGAAAACATGAAGGGATGTTTAAAGATAGCTGAGATCATGACAATGTGCTCAGTGGAATAGGACATCATATTCTGGGCCAGCTTATGATTTAATGCAATGAAGAGTGAACATAAAACAAATAGAAGGGTTCCCACACAGCAGAGAGAGCAGAAACCTTGGGACCAGAGATCACCACAGTGGTCCTGGACAAGAGGCAAGCAAGCCAAGAACTCCACAGTGCAGACAGATGGAAGATTCAGAATGATGGCCACAGCACTGGGGCAGGGCCAGGGGCACAGGTGGGCACACGAGTATGTTCCCAAAGCATCCTGTTCTCCCCTCATGACTTCGCCACACTTCCTGGGGTTACTTATTGGAGATCTTTTACCAGTTGCTATAGTCTCTGTGGGGCAGGAACTGGGACTCTCCCACTAACTGCTGTATTCCCAGCACACAGCACACCTGGGCTAGGACACACGCTTTTGGATATGGGATTTTCTCCCCATTTCCCATCAGCCCCGAAGCAGACTTTTCATGTTCTCATGGAGAAAGATTGCCGAAGTCCTTCATAATCAGGTAACGTCTTTACAATGAGATGCTCCCACTAGAAATTTTCACTTGTTGGCATTTGCCTGTCAGAAATCTCTTAGCCCAGAAGTTCTTATGCAAATCATCCAGGGACCTTGTTAGAATGTCAGTTGTGATTTATTTCCAGGGTGAGATCCAAGTGTCTGCATCGTGTAGAAGCTACCGAGGAACGCTACTTGTCTATATTTAATGCATGGAGTACCAGGGACTTACTCCATAGATCCCAGGTAAACCAAGTCCTCGCTGGTTCTGACCCAACCATCTCTAAGCCTTCTGGCATTTATGCAAGTCCGGTTCTTGGGCCTCCTCCCTTGCTGGCTTTTGACCTGCGTGTGGATCTCACTCTAATATTTCTTATATATTTTGAGTCTGGCCTGCCCACCCGACGTCAATGGCACCTTTGTTCTAATCTTTCAGACCAATCGTGTGTTTCCTGAACCATAATTCTGCCTTGAGTACCTATTTCCGGGCCACCGATATCAAGAAGGCACTAAGTGAAGATGAAGAAACCTGATCTTCCAAGTCAAAGCAGGTAAAGCCCTTTGTCATGTGGTCCAAATAACCTGGATTTGTCACTTTTGACCTTAAGACCTAAGTCAGAAGTGAGCCTTAGCCTTGTCCTCAGTTCTACTCACTCCTCTAATCGTGGTAAGTGAAAACCATTACCGGAAGAACTTCAGCTGCAATTCTATTCTATTGATCAGTGAAAGGAGACCATACCACTTACTGAACAATAATTTGTTGAACCTTAAGAGGCTTTTTCACCCTAAAGGGTCAGAGAAGTCCCCCCTGGGGCTTGTCACTTTTGTGAATCTTGAAAGAAGAATCTTTCAACAGAAAAGATTCAAGCCTAGGAAGAAGGATGACCCCAAAAATATTGGTTTGAGGGAGTGTGATGCAATCAGCAGAGTAGGTTAATTCAGCAAATGGTTGGCAGGAAGTGTTGGGAAATGAAGTTAAGGAGGTAAAGGGGAAGAGATACCTGGAGTCTTCCCCGTGGTGAGAAATCGGGATTTTTGTTCTGGACAAAGGGCTTTCTCGTTCTAAGGAGGCAGTAACTAAGGGTCTCCCTTCCCACATATTTCTCACACTGATTTCTTCCTATCAAACAACTCACGTCTTGGGATTGTGGTCTGACTGATGGGAGCACAGTTGGGAAGGGCCAAGTGCACAACCCGAAGCCCTCTTCCTGCCACCACAGCTCTCAGAGTCCACTTGGACGGGGCACTGCTAGCTAGCAGGAGAAGTAACAAGAGCCAGAAGTTTGTCCTCAAGGGAAGAGACAAGTCAATGCAAACCTAACTTTTCTTTGGATACTCCATGGAGCAAATCCAGAACCTAGCAGGTTTCTGGAGAATTCCATAAGACAAAACAGGATTAAATTCTGGAAAAGTGTAAGAAGGAAATGTGGGTTTATAGGAAGATTTTTAGTACTAATGAGAGCTCACTACAAGAAAATAGGTAGTGAAATAGTGAGTTTCCCACTGGGATACTGTTTCCAATATCAGAGTGACTGTGTGATGTGGTTTCTAGGCTCCTCCTGGCACATGGGATAGCCCTAAAAGTACTGAGCTATTGATTGATTGCTAATTGCTGAAGACAGCGTTAACTCGGACCTGATCCTTTTGAGCCATGCAGGATTGAGTCACTCTGTGGAATATATTTATACACCAAAGCACACTGCTCACCAGTAGTTGAGGTCACAGAGTGAAAAGTACAGAAGGGAGTGTTCCCTCCATTTAAGTCAGAGCGCCCCTAAAGACCTGTGTCTTCCTATCAAGAACGCGTTGACCTTTATTCTGTAGAGTCAACTGTATTCAAGGATTTTTATTTGTGCCCTATTTCAGCTGTAACAAGTCACTACAAATGACCTAAAATTACACAAATACATTATCTTGTGGGTCTGGAATCTGAGGTCGGAGATCAGCTTCACTAGGCCAAGGGCAGGGGTCAGGGGGCTTGGCTTCCTTCAGAGGCTCCTGGGGACCACTGCGTCCTTGCCTGTCCCACTCTCAGAGCTCTATTTCTGCACTCAGCACTACTCCTCCATCCTCGAAGGCAGCAGAGTCACATCTCCAAGTCTCCCTCATCCTTGCACTGTCTACTGCCCTTTAGAGTGGACTCCCCCATGGCCTCCCTCCTACTAGGACCCTTGTGATAACAGGTCGTCAAAATCAAGGGAGGAGCTATTAATATGCTATTACCTAATAATATTGAAAAGCTCATCCTTTGCAGCAAAAGACTATTTGAAAAAAAAATGGTGTTTGTCTTTTAATGACATCCAGCCTGAGACCCAGGTCTCTCACGCCTGCATGAGAAGATGATACGGAACCACTCAGTTCTGGCCATTTCAGCTGCAATGAGAATCACCACTGCACCATCTATTTGCCAGCCCTGTCTGGAGAAGGTCGCCTGGCATCACTGCAATGACCTAATTACGCCAGGCATGAGGAACGTGCAGCCAAGAATTTTTTTTAGCCTATGCTGCATTTTTAAAGTGTCCATAATCAGCAATTGATGATTAATGGATGCAAATCACCCCGCCAAGATCATTTCAGTTCATGTGGCCACCACTCCCTTCTCTCTCCACCTGCACTTTACCATCTAGAATTATTAAACACAGATCTGTCTGTACAGATGAGTTCTACAGAAAGTGGTCCTCCAGCCTGGCTAAGCATCAGAGTTACCTGAGAAGTGTTTTTACGGACAGATTTCCAGGTGTCACCTCAGACCTTGCGTTGTTAGGAGTAGGCTGTCAGGCTTTTAGTTTTTAAATGGCTCTCCTGTGACTCCTGTGATTTAGCAGACCGTGGACTGGCATTTGGCCTCGGTCTGCTCCGAAAGTCCCTTTCCTGGACTTCCAATCATCCTATAAATATTCTCAACATTATTCTGGAGGTTACAGGGTTTTTTAGAAGCAACTTATACAGCCTCTAGCTCATTTTGAGACATTTAGACTTTTCCAGTTTTAGTTTTGTCAACCATTCCGCATGTTCAGATTTTGAAAGTCTAGTCCATTGTTGTGCTCTGAGTCCTGAGAATTCCTCCAGGTGCTGTTCACCCCATAACATCCCACAGAACTTTCCATTATATCCAAGCTGTAAATGACTGAACCTACCTCTCTTAACCTTGTGTAAGGATTTCCTTAGCTCTCTTGTCCCACAGTTAAAGTTTGCATTTCAACTCTAGCTCTCAATTATCCTTGAATTGTATGTAGTGTGTTTTTATTAGATTTCCCTTGACCTTTCATTGGAGAGAAATAATGGATGTGGAAGGACAGAGGCAGAGTTAAGAAGTCCCATCTTCTGATCTTGAGGACTTACATTCATTCCCGAACTTGGCCAAACCCTAGAGAAGCTAAGTTGCATGTAGTATGGGTGCCATGAACTATGTCCTTTCTCTAAGACGTGTGGAACTACTGTCAAGTATCCCTTTGGCTTCCATTTATCTAAACAGAATTTCTGTATTTTCTACAGGTTTAAACATTTGAGTTCCTTTAATCCCAGCCAACCTGCTGTCAGTGCAACATTTCCTAACACCAAAGACAGTACCTGGTCAGGCCTTGTCTAGGTATAGACGCAAGATCATTCCCCCCTTCCATGGCTGGTACAAATGCCACTGCTCATCTTGAGAGCTGTCTCCGAGGGTGGAGCCCTCTGATTTCTGCGCTGCCCCAATCTGAAGATCCCTTCTGTCTGATTCATACCATGTATTTCTAGAAGGCAGGATGCTTATTCAGAAACCACTCTGCCATGTGTCCATTATTCAGAATTTTCCCAAACTAAATGCTTGAAGGTTTTACACCTGTCTCAGTTTTTAAAAATAAAATTAAGGCAAAAACAAACAAACAAACAAACAACAACAAAAAACAAAACACACTCTACTTGGTATGCTGTGTTTCAGAAGTATATGCTTAAATCCAAGGGATGATGGAGATGGAAAGTTATGAGTTATTAGCACAGCCAGGGGTGAGGATTGCTGTTCAGATACACAGAATGGGGTGGGGCTGGAGGAGGAGAGCGTTCAGCAGAGGTCCTGCAGGTTCTGATTTTGTCCACATCCGAAACACCACTCTTGAGTTCCAGTGCTTACCACTCTTCTGTCCTTGGCAGTAAACACACAAAGGTGTCCCTCCACCCTAGTGTAGCCACACAAATCACCACTGTCATTTCATTTCACAACACTGCCAGGATTCATCCTCATTTCCACATCCCTGAAAATTTCGAGGAAAGTGGAAAATATCATTTTTCTTCCTAATAGCTATTTCAACCTCTTAATGCCAGGGGAAATATACAACGTCATGCCACAAAGGTTACCAAGGCCCTCGACACCCTGAGTGTGTGGTGGTTAAGCCACAGCAGCCACTGAGGCATGGCCTGTGCAGAACTACTATGACATCAGAGCTATGGAGCCAGCCCTCTGGGAACTGACAGCCTGGATGGAGGCGGAGTTCATTCCCGTCTAGTGAATCCATGAGTTTTAGAAGCCTCCTCCCTAAACCAACCTTATAGTTGCGTGGCCAGATCTAGAATCTTAGAACCCAAATGGACGTCTAAGATTATTTTTCGAGAGCCAGGGTGAGGTACTTCCCCCAAAGTCACAAATCCAGCTCACAGAAGGAACAGGTCTTAGATGCTGACCTGTCCTGTGGGTTTGAGGTGAGTGGGAAGGGCAGCAGAGCATGGTGTAAGGGCGCAGACCTGCAGATTGGACAGACATGGGTCCTAATTCTGGTTCTGCTGCTGGAGCTGTGGTCTTTGTTAATTTACTGAATTATGTAACACTTAGTTTTGCCACTTATAAAACAAGTTAATAATATAGTACCTTATTTAAAAATATAATTTAAGTGAGGCAATACATTCAGAGTAGAACCCTTAGCAGTGCATTAAACAGACATTCACCACCATGATGGCCAAGCAGTAACTTCTGACTTCCAAGTCCAACTCTTTTCACTTAACCACAAATACCCTCTGTGGGTCTGAGTCTTTCCAGGCAACATGGTTGGTATTTCGAGAAGGGACTACAATCCGTCACTGGCCTCCACCACACTTTGTGCACGAAATTGGCTTTATGATGCTCTTTGCTTCAAACATTGTATCTCAGGGTCTATCCCAAATATAGCCAATTTTTCCAAGGATTCTGCTTCTCAAGTGTTAAACAGGAAAAACTTCAGTTAAACATAAATTTAAGAGTGATATGGGTAGATATTTTCGATACAGATTCAGACAACAATTTTCCTTCACTCAATATTTCATGATTTGATTATGTTTAGATACTTTCATTCATGGACATCAGTACCCATCAATTACATATCTGAGAAAGATTATTGAACTTCTTATGTGAAATTGAACACCAATGATGGAAAAGGGAATTCCGGCAAATGAGCTATGTTTGAATTTCCTAATGGTTAATTACGGACTGTGGGGAATCTGAGCTTGTTCCTCTCCATGGAAATAGGTTTGTGTAAAAGTCAAAAGTAAGAGTGGTTTTTTTTTTTTAATTTTTAAAAGGTTTTATTTATTTATTCATGATAGACAGAGGCAGAGACACAGGCAGAGGGAGAAGCAGGCTCCATGCCTGGGAGCCCGATGTGGGATTCGATCCTGGGTCTCCAGGATCGCTCCCTGGGCCAAAGGCAGGCGCTAAACCGCTGCGCCACCCAGGGATCCCAGTAAGAGTGGTTTTAATCTAAAGGGGGGAGGCAGCAAGAATATACATTTTTTATGAAATAATATTAATTCTACGAAGCTGGCATGGTCCACAAGTCTTCAAGAGAAACTGCTCCTCCCGCAACTCTTTTTTTAGGGAAATTGCCATGAGCTTGGGGAAAAATTTCTCACAGATCAAAGATGAATGTTACTTTTCATTCATTATCATTTGGCTGAACTCTGAGAGAACTATTGCAGCACATTTCTTTAATGAAAGAAGAGGCAATAAATTAATGATTTTGAGAATTGCATGTAAATAACCAAGGCTAACTGTAAGTTAGAAAGATGACTTTTCCAAAACTAGAATGAAGAATTGCAATAATCTGCAACTAATATGCACATACATACACAAATAAATTAATACTTCCCAATTGGGTATTTATGGATGAAATTATTTTTGTTTACTGAAGTTCTCAAATAATTACTTATTTTTTTTCATTCCATCCACAATAATCTTACTTGAAAAATATGCATCTTTGTTGAAAAAGATTATGAGTCAAATATATTGATAATGATGATGAAAGAATGGCTCAAGAATGGTGTTTTCGTTCTAGACATCAGTAACAAATAATAAAATGCATGGGACTTTCCATCATCTATCAGGAGATTCTTCAAAAAATCACCATATTATTGCTAATAATAAACTTGAATTTATCCATATATTTTTTTGTTGTTTACTCTCAATAAAAGAAAAAAAAATAACTACTTCCATCTCTTCCTCTGCCAAGCTTTCCCAGTTGAAATGGGGAAAAAATTTCTCTTTTAACCTTCAAAATAAATAGTCCTCCATATTAAATAATGTAACCTAGAATCCAAAGTAGGAAGTATTATGAATGTGTCAAGGTCTTGCGAGCAAAGATATTGTGGCACAACACAGTCCCAATCATAATAGCACATAAACTTGATGTATAAACACTATCATATTTTAAAGGAGAAACATACCAAGGCATTTGTATATTACGTATTCCATTCCTAAAAATGAAAGCTGTGTGATTGTTTTCATTAACCTTTCATTCTTATAGAAGGGCAAAATCGATAATAAATTTATTCAGCCAGCTGAAAGGCAATTTCGAGCAATTTCAGCTGGGATTTCATCTCCATGGCATTTTTTCGTTTCTTTTCTTCTTCTTCTACTTCTTTTTTTTTTCTTTTTCTTTTCTACCTCCCACAAATCCTAATAAAATATGGCTTGCCCAAATATAAAACTGCAGATTGCAGTAACTTTTCAAAGACATTGAATGAATTCCTCTTTACGGCTTGATAATTACCTGTCTAGGAATACTGATTCCTTCAAATTATAAGGTTGTGTTTTGGGCAGAAGGTTACTTAAATGTCCTAGAGCTAGAAATGTGGGGGCTTCTGTTTTTAAACGCTCTACAGTGTTGACCGTGGTGCTATAACATTTTCAGTCCGATTTTATGCCTATTAGAAGCCGCTGACATAGAAGCAATTTTCGTCCTCTTGGTTTACTGGCTTTATTACTGGCCTCATCCAAAGGTCTGGAGTGAGATCATTCTGTCAATTATCAGCCTGTCAGTAATAGTACAGGTGAAATTTTTATGAACATGTCAGAGTTCTTATAAAGAACAGCATATTTCCTGCTGGCATTTCTACACTTAACACAACTTTGTCATGCCCTTTGTTTTCCAAGTAGGAAATCCAAAGTCAAAGTGCTCAAACCTATTCCATACCAGAAGGTATAAAAATATTTTTTTAAACAAACAATGCATTTCAAGAAGGTCCAAACATCAAGCAATTTTGGAATTTTTTTTAATATTTGATTTATTTATTCATGAGAGATACACAGAGAGAGAGGCAGAGACACAGGCAGAGGGAGAAGCAGGCTCCCTGCGGGGAGCCCGATGCGGGACTTGATCCCAGGATCCCAGGATCATGACCTGAGCCAAAGGCAGACACTCAACCACTGAGCCACTCAGGTGCTCCTGGAAAGATTTTCAAGTGAGAGATACCATTTCCAGCCCATCCTCCTGCCCCTAAAGCCCCATCTCAGAGGCCAGGGCTGGCACCTGTTCATATTTTCATTCCCCTCGTTACTTTTCATGCACTTAAATAATATACTTATTCTTTTCTTTCTTTCAACAATTTCAGATACTCCTGTTAGGGAATATGAGGATTCCACTCATTATATATGCACTTTATCTCCTTCCTTCTAACCTCAATTTCTGGGAGATATTGATATTTTTAGTTCTTTTATTGGTAACATCGGTAAACTGGAATAATAAATCTAAAATTTGATTTATTTTGCTAAATGCTGTAAACACTATGTGTCAGGTGTTTTACAGTGAGGTGACAGGGTCTCTGCTATCTCCTCATTGCTGCTTTGCACTCTAACCTCCTTGCTTGTCAACTGTACCTTCTCGTGATATTGTCGGAAATGATACACATACCTTTTTTTCATAAACTTGATCATGCGTACTTTCTTTTGGTTGATTGATTCCAAAAGTTTAACACCAACAAACAGGAAGTATGCCAATGTGGCTGTGTAAATATTGATCATTGTGGAAGTGAATGGCACTGGGGCTGGGCTTCCTTTTCTCAGAGGCTAATGCCATGAACTCAAGGACAATGGAAAGAAAAGTTTCCTTGACTTCAAAGCAAACAGATTCCACCAGTTGATCCAATTCATACCATATTTATTTTCGTTTCCATTTGCATCGTTACTTCCTACATATTTTTTAATGACTGTCTAGGGGCTTTTCTTTTTCTTGACAAAAACCAATGCTTGGCTCTTATATCCTCAAAGTTATCCTGCTCATAATCGTTCATTTGCCACAAAGCCCCCTTTTTGTCTCTCCCCTGCTGATTCACCAGAGCCTGTCTGTGGTCCTGGCATCTGCACAGCTGTCCTCTGAGTTCCTTCTGCTTTGCTCCTGGGTTAGGACAACCAGTTCCTAAAAATCCAGCTTCTTTCTCTTTTTTCTCGGTGAGTGTTCCTGGAGCTTGTTCTCCAGTTACCCCCTAAGAAAGTGTGTGTGGAGGGTCAAGTTTAGGATTCCTTGCACAACCTTATTTTGATCTCTACATTTGATTGGTAATTTGTCTATAATATAAATTTGGGTTTAAGACTAAGTGTCCTTCAATTAAATTGTGAAGACACTCCTCTTATGGCATTCTAAATATCCTTTGTGGGAATAGGATAATTAAACTCCTTTTGAGTAAAATTTTCTTTCTGGATTTCAAGAGGTTTTTTGTTTTTTTGTTTTTTGTTTTTTGTTTTTATAAATCTGTGGCATTTGAACATTTCAACATAGTGGGTTACGTATGTGATTTTTACATTGACTAGATCTAAAACTGCATGACTTCCTTATGTGTTCTGTAAACATCCTTGGTTATTTTTCTGGCTTTTCCTCTCTTTTTTTCCTCTTTTCATACTGAAAATGTTATTAGAATAATTTTAAGTTACTGAAGATTGTTCATATTTTCAAGTACTTGTTATTTTGATCTGTGTTCAGGGAAATTCCTCAGTCTCTAGCTTTTAACTTATCTCTTAATTTAAAAAAAATGAAATTATATATTTTATTTTTCATAACTCTTCTGTGTTATATTTTTTCATGGATTATAATACTTTATTATATATACAATACCTTCTCAAATTCCTCTAAGGCTAAGAATTAGGTTTTCATTTTGTTTTGTTTAATTTCCCATGTGCCTTAAATTATGCTTTGTCCAGAGCAGTTTGTTTATTTAACTTTCCTTTTTATGTGATTGAGTTTCTTTTTACCTGGGTGTATTAAATTGTTTTCATGTTCAAAAAAGTAGGTTTATGCAGGGAGCTTGAGGATGATTTCTTCATGGTGGTGCAGGCAACTTCTTTCCTCAGAGGTCTTTCCCCTGAATATAAAATGGAAGTGGTTCCTCTGTTCAGGTCTGTTGGGCTTGTCACAAAGGATGCAAACTTACTGATGGGGCAGGAAGCCAGCTGGGAGAACAGGACTCCCCATCCTGCTGATACCACATGGAGAGTACTTAGCAATGGTAACACCCAGTGTTCTGTAGGTCTCCCAAGGCAGTTGCCTTCACTTTCTTATAGGATGCTTAATTCTGAGGTAAATTCCAGTATGAATGCAGTCAGCAAACAGGAAGAAATGGTTGAGCAGCACAGCTGTCCCAGAGGCAGACATCCAACCACCCTGCTTGTCTACTTCTGCCCTTGAAAGCAGTGGACCCGAAGCTTGGATTGATTACCCAGAGCATTCCCTGGGAGGATGGCCTCCCACGAGACATTCCACTTAGACCTTGATTGCATATGCTTATTTCCCAATGTAAGCTCAAAACACAAAAGACTCTTGAGAACTACAATGAACCCATTTTTTTTTTTTTGCGGGGGGGGGGAGGGGATGAAATATACTGACCCGACTACACTAATGGTTAGGTTACTCTTCACACACACAGATAGCCCACAAATCCCATGGTTGAGCACTTGTAAACTGAATTGATCATCATAGTTGATGTATTTGCCTATTCATTCAATAAATATTAATACCAGACACTACTGTATGTCAGGCCCTATTCAAAGTACTGAAAGTAGAGCAGGGAATAAAACAGACAGTAATTAAAATGTGCTGTAATATTTTTATTCAGTCGACTTGGGGTTAATATATTTTAAATATCAGAATATTTTGAAATGGAGCATAAAAATTGGAAGGGGATTGTTTGACTTCATCAATACATGTACTTGGCAGAGAGAAGTGGATGATTAGGGCAGGTTTTATCTGTACTCCTAAATCCATGGATCTCTACCTGTAGCTAAAGTGATATTACAATAGCCATAAATTATGTAAGACTGCTCAGAAATACTGCAGGTAATGATGGGCTTCCTCATTGCCACACCAAATGGCGTCACTGTATTTTAACACTTATGTAGCAGAACAGGACTTTCTAAAAAAAATTGCAAGGCTTAAATTAAGCGTAATAAGCTCTTATCCTTAAGGCACACTGGGATAAAGTAATCCAGGCTCTCTGATACTTCCTAAGAAATGTGTTGACTCTCAGGCTAACTTACTGTTCTGTGTTAGAAAGACAGTCAATAAAACACGTAAATAAAGGAGGCCTTGACTTTCAAGTCAGCTCACATTGGGCACATATCCTCCATCTTCTGCTAGCCAGTTATGTAAATTCAGACAACTTCCATAATTTTCCAAAGCCTCATTCACAGCATTAAATAAAAAAAAAAAAACACTTAATTCCAATGCTTTCAGAGAGAAGTGCATAGGATGAGAGGCGAACTTGGCATACTCTAAATGCTCAGTCAACACCACCAGTATTTTTCTTCTGTATTTAACATAACTTCCACGTAATCTTCCCATAGCATATGCTGGTTTTAACATACTCAGTATTACATCTGTAAGTTGCAACTACTCTTTGTACCTGAACAATTGTATTTTAGCTTCCAATATTATTTAATTTATTATAGGGAAAGCATTTAATCCAAACTTCTCCTTGTATAGCACTTGGCCCCACGTTGAGATATCCTCCCATGCTAGTCTGAACATTGACAAACTAAATTTACTTAGCTTGTCTCTGCTTCTCCTAGAGGGAGATACCCACAGTTCTGAATTTGCAAATGATTAAGTTGATTGTACCAGGGAATATTTCATGGAAATGACGTTCAGGGGTCAACATTTTCAAGGTCAGCCATACTCTCACATTGTAACTGAAACTCTTAGAGGCCAGTTCAGATAAGGGCCCTTTACTGCCTTCCTTTGTGGCAGGTGTAGAATAACAAACCCCACATATGGGTGGCTCGGTCAGTTAATCATCTGCCTTGAGCTCAGGTCATGATCTCAGGGTCCTGGGATCAAGTCCCACATGAGCTACTTAGTGAGGAACCTGCTTCTCTCTCTTTGCTTGTGTGCTCTCTCTCTCTTTCTCTCAAATAAATAAAATCTTTAAAAAAAAAGTGTCAGTCATCACACAATGGTAAGTGGATGCCAATGGGAGAAGAGGGTGTATCAGTGAGAAAAGACTTGTTTATATGGTGATATTATATGAGCCCCCATATCTCTTTGGTTTACTATAACAATGGTTTGCATCTCACACATGTTACAAGTCAATGGTAGGTTGGCAGTAACCTTACCTCATGTAATATTTACTGTGAGACCCAGGCATTTAGCACAGCTTCTAAATATTAAGGATCATGACGATGAAAAGAAATGAGAAATAGGACCACATGCTGCCTCTTAAATCTTCTGTACAGAATTGACATATGCCAGTTCCATTCATATTTTATTGTCCAAAGCAAGGCATAGGCTCAAGCCTAATATGGATAGGAAGTGAACACGTGTGAATAATACTACTATTCACCATACTGGATATAGGAGGAATGATGTCATAGAGATACATCTATCTGTCTTTTATATATCTTGTGTGTTTTATATTATTAAAAAGAAAATCACAAGTCTGAAATGGAGTCACTTATATTAAGGTCCCAAATCAAGACATAATATCTAATCTAACTGCACTTTCAACACCTCCATCCATCGGGCAGGAATTTAAACTTTAACCAGTCAATATGGAATTTCCTGGCCAGCAGTAGGAAATTTACTGATAGAAGTCTTCCAGTCCTCTTAGGAGGAAGACCTTGGCTACCATGCTGCACTCTTTGCTAGGAACTTCCTTTTTTCCAATTCCCTCTTTGCCTTTAAAAACTTTTCTTTCCTACAGCTTGATGGAGTTCCTTTCCATTTGTTAGATGGGACATTGCCCAATGCATGAATTGTTTAAGAAAGCCAAATCTTTTAAATTACTCAGTTGATTTTTTTGTTCTTTAACAATATGCATTATTTCATGTCATCCTTATGTTAATCCTGTGAGGACTAAATATTTGTCATTATCTGCATTTTATAGACTTGGAAGTTAATTCAAAAGAACTTGGAGTCTGCAGAGATGGTAGAGGTAGGAAGCACTGTAAGGCCCCCACTCCACTAGGCTCTTTGGAACTCCAGAATCCATTGAGGCTTGCATTCCCCGGACAAGGCTGGGGCTGTAAATTGCAGTTAGTTCAAGTCTGTTCCATTTCTTAACTCATCGGCAGCTAACCATTCTCCCCACCTAGTCCACTGTCAGGCAGCCATGCAGGGTTCCAGGAGTGGCTTTCATGCAGCCTACAGGAGCCAGAGTGGGCAATGAGGACCCTGTGTTCAAATGCTGGAGGTATGTGTCCTCATCACGGATGGACATTGCTGACCATGGAGGTGTAGCCACAGAGGTGGGCAGTCACTGCTGAACACACCTCCCCTGTGCTATGTTGAACCCCTTGCCCTATCACTAAAGTAGCTTCCAGAGTATTAAATAATTGATTCTCTCCCCCTTTATTTTTCTCTTCTCCCCTTTTGGGAAAAAGCCAACATTAAAACAATGGTCCATAAATCCACTTTTTGTTTTTTACATGATTTAAAAGACGAATATAAGTTTTAAACATTACTAGTCTACAAGCTAGCATTATAGTAACACAGGTTCATAACTGCATATCTTTCTACATAATTTAAGAGATTATTGCATTAAAATGATTAGTTTCTGTTTTTGGATACATAACGTAATTTTGCGAAATCAGTAACTAGAAGGGGTGGGTTCTCAGCTGTAAAGGAGCAGAGGCTTTGTATGTTATTGAAGCTAAGCTGGCATATGTTCAAATTAGAGTGTTATAAAGAGGATATTACTCTCATGACAATTACAAAGAAAATAGTTATAGAATATGCACATGATAAGATGAACAGGGAATTAAAACAATTCACTACAAAAATCAGCTAAATATAGGAGACAGAAATGAGGGACTACAAAACTCTAAGACATACAGAAAACAAACAACAGAATGACAGAAGTTAAGTCTCCTCTTATCAGTAATTTCTTTATATGTAAATGAATTAAACTTTCAGTCAAAAGACTGAGAGCAAACTGGATAAAAAAGAAACAAGATCTAATTAAAAACTGTATGCAAGAGGCTCACTGGAGATCCAAAGGCACAGCTAGATATGACACTAAAGGCACAGATAACAAAAGAAAAAATAGAAAAATTGAACTGTTGATAATTAAAAATGGTGCATCAACTGAGTTGAAAAGCAACCTAGTGAGTGGGAGAGAATATTTACAAACCATGTTTCTGATAAGGGATTAGTATGCATGAGACAAAGAGGACGCCTAAAACCCAACAACAAGCAGACCCTGATTCACAAATGGGTGAAAAACTTGCATAGACAAGAGGCTCCTCTCTGGCTGGCTCAGTCAGTTGAGCATGTGACTCTTGATCTCCAGGTCATGAGTTCAAGCACCACATTGGGTATAGAGATTACTTAACCACTACCTCCCCAAAATTTGAATAGACATTTCTCCAAAGAAGATATACAAATGGCCAATAAGCACATGAAAAAATGTTCCACATCACAAATCTTTAGGAAACTGCAAATCAGAATCTCAGTGAGATATCACCTAACACTCATTGGATGGATATTAATAATAATAATAATAATAATAATAATAATAATAAGTGTCAGTGAGGGTGCAGAGGAATCAAAACCATTGTGTGCTATTGGTGGGAATACACAGGTGCCTTAGAAAACAGTATGATAGTTCTTCAAAAAAATGAAAAATAGAGTTATCACATGATCCAACAATCTCACCTATAAATATATATCCAAAAAATTGTAAACTGGGTTGTGAACATAAAATATGATTTCTATGTCAGGAAATATTTGAACACCCAAGTTCATAACAGCATTATTCATAAGAACTAAAATGAGAAAGAAACCCCAGTGTCCACTGACAGATGAATGGGTATGCAAGATGTGTTATAAATGTAGACTATAATCACATTCAGCCTTGAAAAAGAGGGAAATTTTGACATCTGCTACAACATGGATGAACCCTGAGGGCATCATGCTGAGAACAATAAGCCAAACTCAAGAACACAAATACTGTACGATTCCACTTATATGAAGCATCCAAGTAGTCAAAATCATAGGGACAGAAAGGAGAATGTTTGCTAGCAAAAAAAAAAAAAAAAAAAGAATGTTTGCCAGCATCTCAGGCCAGGGAGAACAGGACAGTTTCTGGTTTGCTAGATGAAAACAGTCCTGCATGCAGGTGGGGGCGCAATAACACTAACGCATTTCATATCCCTGGGCTATAGACTTCCAAATGGTCACAATAGCAATATTTATGTGATGTGTATTTCACCATAATTAAAAAATGAAAAAAAAAGGGATCTTGGGGTGTTCAAGAATTCATAATAATAGATTTTGGAATGCAGTGAGTTCATATTGGTGTCAATGAAATTTCCCATCATTGAAAAATATTCAAGGAAAATTACTTAGAGTGCATACAGAATGGGGATAATTCAAGCATTCATCGCCTCTGTTTCTTTTGTCTAGTTACTAACACACTGCTTTTATTCTCAAGCTCTTAAAATACTGTGACTTCCCCAAAGTCTGGCAGCCAGGAAGGGGCTAACAAAAGTACAAGTCTCTCTCTTCTAAGTGACCACATATGCCAGAAAGGGAAAACAGACCCAACTATAAATTAACGATCCAGGGTTTCAGATTCTATTGCTGCGAATTCCAAATGTTGGATATGGTTCTATCACATATAATTTCTTAATTAGTATGTATGTTTGCTCTGTGAGTATAGTATGAATTATTACTATATTGTATCAAGTTATTCAGATAATCTGAGGATTGCCTCACTGATGTGACTGTGAATAAAATATAAGTATGTAGGCAATAGCATTTTTACTTATACCCCAGATGGGGACCATTCTTTTGGGTTGCATAATAAATAAGTAAATGTGTCAACTGAAAGCAGATAGTAAATATTCCCTTCATCATTGTTTAAACAAAGGTTTTCCTTGAACAGGAGAGCTGTATCAAGGTCTTGAATTTTTATTGTTGGGGTCCTGGGCAGGCAGCTCGCCGATGGGTCACTTTGGCATAGAGACCTTACCTCCCCCTCTGAAATGAGTTTAGTTGCAGAAGCTGCTCTAGGAAAAGAACTAGCACCATAGATAACTATGTTGTCTTGTGAAGGAGGTAACATGGACAGGGAGGAACAGAGCAAGGTCTGTTGGGTCAAAGTCCTCTCTGTCCCATTGTTTCTGGGGTTCCCAGCACACATATGTTGATCAAACATTTGTTCTTTCTCATCTTCCTATGAATTGCGCTCCTTCCCTTTGAAGTCCCGACCTGTACACCCTTCTTGGTTCAGAATGACATATATACCTCATTTTGTCTGTTTGTCGAATTTCCATATCTTGTGGATTCCCTGTATGTACAAAATTAAATCTTATTTTACCCTATTGATTTGTTCCATATTAATTTGATTCTTAATCCAGCTAGAAGGACCTCAAAGGGGACAGAAAATTCTCCCTCCCCAACAATATATTTTTAGAATAATGCTATAAAAAACAGTTAATATACTGAAGGTTCTCCTTCCTCAGCCCTTTCTCTCAGGAGTTTTTATAATTTCACTGACCCTGGATCAACTGTGATATGATTCCAATATCATTATCTGATGTAGTGAGCTCAATGTTTACTGTTCATCAAACAAAAATGTAATACCAGGAAAAACACAAGAATTTTTATCATTAATTTTAATGATTAAAGCTTTTTACTCTAAATAAAATCTCAACCATTTTAACTTAACTAACTTTTTTTTTAATATAAGTAGGCACAAAATTCAAAGACTGATATGAATATGCCTTTTGTAACCTAATTCATTTGTTTATTTTTGTTTCAGAAACTAGATGCCAAATATATTGGTTAATAATTGTTTACTTAAAAATCCTAAATTATTATATCTTCTTGAACAGACATTCAGCATTTCAGAAACTCAAAATCTGAGAGATGCCATCAGGGGACACCTGAGTAGCTCATGATACAATTAGCACCAGAGTGTTAGGAAAAGAAAACCTTTCAATCTGATCCTTAGCGAGTACCCCCATATATCATTTATTTTTATGACACTTTAAATAAATCCAAACTTTTAAAATAGATTTGGATTATGTCAGAAATCACAAATGATATCAATGATATGTTAAAATTGCCACAAATTATCTTTCAAGTCATGAAGTTAAATTTGACTGGGGACAGAGTTTGGATATGGCCCTACCAATCTCTCTCAGAGAAACTCATGTTCCATTGTACAAATATTACTGATTAGGAGCTCTTAGTATCTGTCATAATCATTCTGCTGTGTTTATTTTGATACCAGACACCAGTTCTGAATCCCCAATGCTGCTTTTCTTAATCTAATAATGACTAAGATGCATGTCAGTGAGATGCCTCTATTTTCAAAACCAGAAGCTTACGAAATTACCTCTATTATTGAAACTGATGCTGGTTATGCAGAATCCACAAGTTATTATTACTTTAAAAGGCTTAAATTTTGGGATGCCTGGGTGAATCAGTGGTTGAGCATCTGCCTTTGCCTCAGAACATGATCCCCAAGTCATAGGATCGAGTCCCGCATTGGGCTCCTTTGCTGGGAGCCTGCTTCTCCCTCTGTCTGTGTCTCTGCCTCTCTCCCTCTGTGTTGATCATGAATAAATAAATAAGATCTTAAAAAAAAAAGGATTAAGTTTTGATTTCACTGTAGTTGAAAGAATCAGTTTGGGAAAAATGAAAGATTTTTACCATCTAATGAAAGGTTTAGATTTCTTTAAAATTTTCTATTTGTAGGTCTCAGGAATAAGGTCCGGTCAATTAAACAAATATATTTCTTTGCATATTTAAAGAATTAGAAATATCTAGATGGCATTTACCAAGTAGGCTACAAAATATGTGGAGCTCTATAAAACAAGTACTTCTAGCATAGTAGTCTCAGATACATTCAAAGAATATAGATTACTGTCATTTGAAAATTTGCATTTCTTATTTAGAAAGGTTATTTAGAAAAAATCTACATAAGATTTTAAATATTTTGTAAAGGGCAGCCCTGGTGGCTCAGCGGTTTAGCACCGCCTTCAGCCCAGGGCCTGATCCTGGAGACCCCGGATCAAGTCCCACATTGGGCTCCCTGCATGGAGCCTGCTTCTCCCTCTGCCTGTGTCTCTGCCTCTCTCTCTCTGTTCCTTATGAATAAATAAATAAAATCTTTTAAAAAATAAAAAATAAATAAATATTTTGTAAATATTTTAAAATATTTTATTTTAAACTTTTATATATTAACATTTACTTTTAATTTTAATTATAGTACTTCATGTAATTATTTTAGATATTAACCTCATTGAAAAAAATATAAGATTGTGCAATTGAAGACACTGTGCAGTCTCTGCCCTGTAGGTGAGCACTTGGTACAACAGAACTGGAGAAACTAATCTGAGCTCAGAGGGTAAGGTGACTTCCTGGCTATGTCAAAAGCAAAAGAACCACAAATACAAAATTCTGGAAGCCAGAGAAAATTTGATACATAACTGAAGAACCAAAACCTGGAAGCAGTTCAGTGCAACTAGAAGGAAAGGAAGCAGGTGGAATTAGGAAATCAAGTTTGCATTTGATACCCACCCTATGTACTTAATATGTGACGTGCAAACAGAATGACCCTGGAAACACACCCAGAAAAGGTGATGTGGAGATCTGGAGGGAAGTCTAACATACATTAATTTCCCCCACTCATCAAATGCAAGAAAGATAGATGGACATAAAACTTACTTCATGTGTGGGGATAGAGAAGAGGACAGGTGGCGTAAGGGGTGTGGGAGTAGAGTCGGGAACACGGCCCAGCACAGTAGTAACATAATAGCTAACGCAGCCTACTGTATGCCTGGCTCTGTTCCGAGAACTTTAAAAGAATTCATCATGTAGACCTCAGGGAAAAACTCTATGATACACATATCGTCATCATTCTCGATTTCCAGATGAACAAACAGGAGAGAAATTGTAAATAACCTGCTTCTAGATGCACAGCTGAGCCAGATTTGGGAGTTGCAATCTAAGTGGTCCTGGGCTCCCCCATCCACCTGCTGTGCGGTCCTGGGGAGGTAGCTAACAGCTCTCCTATTAACAGGGGTGATAGCAGGGTGATCGTGAAGGTTGATGAAAACAAACGATAAGGTTCATGGCATACTGTCTGTGCCCAAGGAGCAGCTTTCCTTCCTCTTCTGTGACCCTCATGGCTCACATCCACTTATCATTACTCATGTACTTAGCCAAGGACTTGGAAAGACACCAGGGCCTGGCAAGCAGTCATTATCACTGAGGTGAGGAACGAGAGGAGGCTGGTGTGAGGTCAGAGTTACTAATTCTTGTTTACCAGTTCCCAGCCCTTTACGGGGCCGATCTCTTTGGGGGGAAGGCAGGAAATACAAGGAGATATACAAAATTAATCTCCCAGACCTAAAATCATCACCAGGTAATAGGGATGGGGCAGTTTGCAGGTACTAGGCACCCAGCTTATCCTACTTTACGTGGGCTAGCTGGCCAACTCACCCAATAGGCCCAGCAGACAGACAACAGGTCCTCCGATTCTTAGGCTCAGTGAGCTGGCATGGGAGCAAACCTGAACACTGTCCCTCTGTGTTCACTTCCTCAGAGCCCTCCAGCCCTCGTGGAAGACACCCACCCCACTAGGCACTCTGACCTTGTCCTGATTTACTGCTAATTTCCATTCCCTCCAGTATTTTTCATTTCAACGTCAAAACCTTGTGGTAGATCTCTATAACCTCAATAAACAGGAGCACATCAGAAATTTTGGTAGTCTGCAGCTGGCCCTCATCTTATCATAGCAATTCCAGTTCAAAACCTTAAATTCTACCTTTTGTCCACAAGACATGTCCTACCAACCAAAATGCAACCTACTGCTATTATATATATTTTAACATAAGATATTCTGTTTTTTAATTTTATCTTTATTTTGTTGTTGTTAATAAGAAAGGAGAAAACTCAAGAGATCATTCTGATATGTACCCAAATGTAAAAATCAGGAATTTAAACAAAAAGCTTGACATGAATGAGGGAAGATGGGCAAAAGAAGGGTCTATAAGTTGGTTGAGAGAACATAGTTTCCAAATTATGCATTGTTTGGTGGAATTACAATTGAATATCACATAATCTCTTTTTGATTATTATACAGGAAGCATTCTGGTAAGACTTCACCTTAAATATCCTCTCATAGTCCTTACAACATTCTAAGGGGAAAACTATTCTAACTTCCATTTTACAAAGGGAAAAAGTGGCAAAGAGTAGGCAATGTTCCCATGTGCCTGTAAATGTAGATTTCTCTGACCCTATATACTGGACTTCCATATACCATGTAAGACCACCATTCTTGACAATATGGCAAATGACAAAATAATAATAATGGCAATAATACTAATAATGACAAAAGTAATAATTTTAAGTGAGAAAAATATGTATTTGAGTCTCAAATTTTACACGTAGTAGCTGAAGATTCATGGGAAACTCACTCACCCGGAATGAACCCCAGCATCTTCACTTCTTAAGTTAAATGATAAAACCAGTGAGACCACATGTTCACTAAGGTAATAAGGACCACAGTGAGTGAAATCTCTGGGGGGTGAACAGAATAAACGTGTGCTTCTCACTCACACGAGTCCACAGCGATGTTTTAGGCAGCAGGCAGGTGGAGTGTAAGTAGAGTCCCAGATCCCGAGAGAAGTCAGTAGCTGTGCAGGCTTCTCGCTTGGCCATTCCTAACTTCAACAAACTCTTAAAAATGAGATAGGCTACATGCCAAGGAGGAACAGGTGACTAGTTTGACCCCAGCTAATAGACTCTTCCATAAAATGTGTATGTGAAACCCATTTTTTGGTTAATTAATAGCAGCTATTGCTGCTATTACTGTAAACCCTCAGCGCCCTTGGGAGTACTCTACTTTTAAAACAATATATGTGATTCAAGAACATTCACATTTGTGCAACTAGTCCATGTTGAAACAAAGAAGCATTATGGGACACAAAAATAGAAAGTGGCTCACCTTTAGGAGACAGTGACATGGATCTCTCCCCAGGAAAATGCCTTTATTTGGTTAAGCCAAGGTTAAGTAACCTTCGTCAGAGAGAATCCCCATGCAGGAGTGTGTTACATAAAAATGTTTGCCTCTTTCACTACGCAACGTCCCTTTGCATTCCAAATCCTCCAATTGATCTAATTAAAGCTTGGTGAGGGAAAGGGACTAAAGAGAAAATTCAATTCAGCATGTAATTATCACTGAACTGAAGACTCCTTTTTTCAAAAAATGAATAAGCTATGAATCACTTTCACACACTAATTGAATAACTCCAGTTGAGTCAATATAAAAAAATGATATATATACCCATGTGCCCACCACAGAGATACAAATGTTATTCATATCTGTTTATTTTCCATCTAATTCACAGGAGCATCTAATTTGATCCAGAGACACAGAGGATGAGGCTCCATGGTGCTCAGGAGACACTGCAATAGTCTAATGTTTCCGTCGATCTGTTAGCTGGTTTGTACTCAGGCTTTCTGGGCCTGCTTGACCGTGTGCCTGGAGGTTCCTGGCTGCCCTCCAGAGCTTCATGTGCCTGGAGGACAGGGGGACATGGAACTTGCTTCCCTTCAAGCAGGATCACAGTGTCCCAGCCTCCTCTTTCTTATGAACCAGCACCCTCACACCCACCATGGTATCCTTGCACTTGTTGGGGTTTCTCACCTTTGGTTATGGAAAGTTTCACCCTGAATCTTCCTATAGCTTAGTCCTCTATATTATTTATGTCATAGAACATTTATTTTATTGACTCTGGGTGGCCTTCCCACATGACAGCAACCAAACAGCAGAACTCACTCCCCTACCCCACACATGCCCATCAGCCAGCCGGTTGCTACCCTAGCACCCCATGTCCTGGTCTGGCCTGTGTCATTAGTCCTCCTGGTTGTTTGTCCATCCTGTGTGTGTCCCCTCCTGTAGGATCCATGAGAGCAGGGATATGTGTCTCATCTGTTCTGTGCTGCATCTCTAGGGAGTGGATGAGAGTGGTCCTCAAGGGTAAGACAATGAGAGTACGAGCGGGAGGATGGGAGGAAGAGCAGAGGAAGGAGAGTAGATGATAAGGGGGAGACGGAAGACACAGCAGTCCAATAGATTCCATCATCACTCTCTTGACTCTTTTTTTTATTATGTTAATTTAATTTAATTTAATTTTATTTTATTTTAAATTAATTTTTATTGGTGTCCAATTTACCAACATACAGAAAAACACCCAGTGCTCATCCCGTCAAGTGTCCGCCTCAGTGCCCGTCACCCATTCCCCTCCAACACCCGCCCTCCTCCCCTTCCACCACCCCTAGTTCGTTTCCCAGAGTTAGGAGTCTTTATGTTCTGTTTCCCTTCCTGATATTTCCCAACATTACTTTTCCCTTCCTTTATATTCCCTTTCACTATTATTTATATTCCCCAAATGAATGAGAACATACACTGTCCTTCTCCGATTGACTTATTTCACTCAGCATAATACCCTCCAGTTCCATCCACGTTGAAGCAAATGGTGGGTATTTGTCATTTCTAATGGCTGAGGAATATTCCATTGTATACATAGACCACATCTTCTTTATCCATCATCTTTTGATGGACACCGAGGCTCCTTCCACAGTTTGGCTATGGGGCCATTGCTGATAGAAACATCGGGGTGCAGGTGTCCCGACGTTTCATTGCATCTGAATCTTTGGGGTAAATCCCCAACAGTGCAATTGCTGGGTCGTAGGGCAGGTCTATTTTTAACTCTTTGAGGAACCTCCACACAGTTTTCCAGAGTGGCTGCACCAGTTCACATTCCCACCAACAGTGTAAGAGGCTTCCCTTTTCTCCGCATCCTCTCCAACATTTGTTGTTTCCTGCCTTGTTAATTTTCCCCATTCTCACTGGTGTGAGGTGGTATCTCATTATGGTTTTGATTTGTATTTCCCTGATGGCAAGTGATGCAGAGCATTTTCTCATGTGCATGTTGGCCATGTCCATGTCTTCCTCTGTGAGATTTCTCTTCATGTCTTTTGCCCATTTCATGATTGGATTGTTTGTTTCTTTGGTGTTGAGTTTAATAAGTTCTTTATAGATTTTGGAAACTAGCCCTTTATCTGATATGTCATTTGCAAATATCTTCTCCCATTCTGTAGGTTGTCTTTTAGTTTTGTGGACTGTATCCTTTGCTGTGCAAAAGCTTCTTATCTTGAAGAAGTCCCAATAGTTCATTTTTGCTTTTGTTTCTTTTGCCTTTGTGGATGTATCTTGCAAGAAGTTCCTATGGCCGAGTTCAAAAAGGGTGTTGCCTGTGTTCTCTTCTATGATTTTGATGGACTCTTGTCTCACATTTAGATCTCTCATCCAGGGATCCCTGGGTGGCGCAGCGGTTTGGCGCCTGCCTTTGGCCCAGGGCGCGATCCTGGAGACCCGGGATCGAATCCCACATCGGGCTCCCGGTGCATGGAGCCTGCTTCTCCCTCTGCCTGTGTCTCTCTGCCTCTCTCTCTCTCTCTGTGACTATCATAAATAAATAAAAATTTAAAAAAAATTTAGATCTCTCATCCATTTTGAGTTTATCTTTGTGTATGGTGAAAGAGAGTGGTCCAGTTTCATTCTACTGCATGTGGATGTCCAATTTTCCCAGCACCATTTATTGAAGAGACTGTCTTTCTCCCAATGGATAGTCTTTCCTCCTTTATCGAATATTAGATGACCATACATTTCAGGGTCCACTTCTGGGTTCTCTATTCTGTTCCATTGATCTATGTGTCTGTTTTTGTGCCAGTACCACACTGTCTTGATGACCACAGCTTTGTAGTACAACCTGAAATCTGGCATTGTGATGCCCCCAGCTATGGTTTTCTTTTTTAAAATTCCCCTGGCTATTTGGGGTCTTTTCTGATTCCACACAAATCTTAAAATAATTTGTTCTAACTCTCTGAAGAAAGTCCATGGTATTTTGATAGGGATTGCATTAAACGTGTAAATTGCCCTGGGTAACATTGACATTTTTACAATATTAATTCTGCCAATCCATGAGCATGGAATATTTTTCCATCTCTTTGTGTCTTCCTCAATTTCTTTCAGAAGTGTTCTATAGTTTTTAGGGTATAGATCTTTTACCTCTTTGGTTAGGTTTATTCCTAGGTATCTTATGCTTTTGGGTGCAATTGTAAATGGGATTGACTCCTTAATTTCTCTTTCTTCAGTCTCATTGTTAGTGTATAGAAATGCCATTGATTTCTGGGCATTGATTTTGTATCCTGCCACGCTACCAAATTGCTGTATGAGTTCTAGCAATCTTGGGGTGGAGGCTTTTTGGTTTTCTACGTAGAGTATCATGTCATCGGCGAAGAGGGAGAGTTTGACTTCTTCTTTGCCAATTTGAATGCCTTTAATGTCTTTTTGTTGTCTGATTGCTGAGGCGAGGACTTCCAGAACTATGTTGAACAGCAGTGGTGAGAGTGGACATCCCTGTCTTGTTCCTGATCTTAGGGGAAAGGTTCCCAGTGCTTCCCCATTGAGAATGATATTTGCTGTGGGCTTTTCGTAAATGGCTTTTAAGATGTCGAGGAAAGTTCCCTCTATCCCAACACTCTGAAGGGTTTTGATCAGGAATGGATGCTGTATTTTGTCAAATGCTTTCTCTGCATCTAATGAGAGTATCGTATGGTTCTTGGTTTTTCCCTTGCTGATATGGTGAATCACATTGATGGTTTTACAAGTGTTGAACCAGCCTTGTGTCCCGGGGATAAATCCTACTTGGTCATGGTGAATAATTTTCTTAATGTGTTGTTGGATCCTATTGGCTAGTATCTTGTTGAGAATTTTTGCATCCATGTTCATCAGGGATATTGGTCTGTAATTCTCCTTTTTGGTGGGATCTTTGTCTGGTTTCGGAATTAAGGTGATGCTGGCCTCATAGAAGGAATTTGGAAGTACTCCATCTCTTTCTATCTTTCCAAACAGCTTTAGTAGAATAGGTATGATTTCTTCTTTAAACGGTTGATAGAATTCACCTGGGAAGCCATCTGGCCCTGGACTCTTGTGTCTTGGGAGGTTTTTGATGACTGCTTCAATTTCCTCCCTGGTTATTGGCCTGTTCAGGTTTTCTATCTTCCTGCTCCAGTTTGACTCTCTTGACTCTTAATATAAAAACCCAAATCAGGAGGCAGCCCAGGTGGCTCAGCGGTTTAACACCGCCTTCGGCCCAGGTTGTGATCCTGGAGATCCCAGATCGAGTCCCACGTTGGGCTCCCTGCATAGAGCCTGTTTCTCCCTCTGCCTGTGTGTGTGTGTGTGTGTGTGTGTGTGTGTGTGTGTGTGTGTGATAAATGAATAAATAAAATCTTAAAAAAAAAAAACAAAACCCACATCAGGTTATATTTCAGGTGCTTCACTGAAAAGAGAACTGGGTTGTGCAGAGTCAGGATCAATCCACCACTGCTGCCGATTTCTTTCATGTACAGTTCACATATGCATACTTTTATGTCTTATTTTCGTTCATTCTATTCTAAAATTTCTAGAACTATACATTCCCAGTGCTCTCGTCGTCCTCTTTCTTATCCATCTCCTCTTCCTCATTTTAAACTTTCTTTTCCCAGTGACAAATAACCCTCCATGAAATAAAATTCAACTCCACCAACTACATTCAATACTTTCTCTACAATTTGGAATACAACAGTCCATTTCCTAAATAAATTTAATTTGTTGACACATTATTTGGCATTGTGGGAATAGAGTTTCTTTACATTAACTTTACATGCATTTTTCTTAATAATTCAAGTCAAAAATCTTTCACAATATTTCTACCATGTGTCAGTATATTTTCGACCATAGTGTTCTATTCCTCATGAGTCTTTCTTAGAATTGATCATAATTGCATAGATTTAATTCAGTATTAGCAATATCTATAGCAAAGGGGAAACTGCAAGTGACATATGCACATAATAACAACGCTAATAATGGATTGTAGGTTAAAAAATAATGGTGCGTTTCAAATGATTTTTCAGTGATTAAATATGATAATTGAAAATAATACATAAATATAAGAACTTATAGTGAAAATGTTATAACAAAGTGAAATTTGAGAGCGAAATTATGTCCATGTTATGATAAAAATTATATAAGATTAAATGGGAAACTAATGGGAAAGAACTAGATTTAAAGAAAAAACTAAGTAGAGTTTATGTTTAGGACATAGAGAATTCTTGCTCTCTTTAGATTTTCCATAATCCATAGTCCCTAATACAAAAAGAGGAGGAAGGTGAAAAGGACAAAGTTATATCACCAAAAAGAAAATAAAGGCATATTAAACTCAATTTGAAAAAAAAAAAGCAGCTTCCATGTCCAGCGTGGAGCCCAGTGTGGGGCTTGAACCCATGATCCTGAGATCAAGACCTAAGCTGAGATCAGAGACCAGACGCTTAACCGACTGAGCCACCCGGGTGCCCCTAAAATCAATTTTTATCATGTTTTCCTTTTCATTCACTAACCAAATCAGTGAACTTTTGCTGACCGGTTGTTGGGGTGGCCCTCTGTGAGGTCAGAGCAGAACTCCTGACCTGGAGTCAGTAATACCATGCACACGATGTGCTCCTCCAGGAGCACACAGCAGCTAGCATATGAGATGGAAAACAGAAACGGTTGGACCATCACAGGCGAGAGTAGAAGACTCAGATTAAAGAAAGATTTTCTTTTTTCTTTTGAGGGAGAGGCTTCATATTAGTTCTTTCACAATGGAAATAAGGTCACCATGTATTGTGGGGAGCTTTCCATTTGAGTGAGTGGCAATATTATCCTAATTTCAACAGTTTTTTCTTACTATATGCCAAGAAAATAATTTTGGTTAGATTTAAATACCTATTCCTACCAAAATGGTGCTTTTGTAGCACCATTGACTTCTCTAATAAATTGTACTAGCTTTTCTTGAAGTGTGGTACCATGTGATTCCCTACCAAACAATTTCCAAACATACAACCCTCTCCAGCCAGAGATTCGCCAGGCCCCTTGCAAATGAAAGGTCCTGAGATCTGTATTCTAATATTAGTTATGCTGAACTTAAATCAGCGCTTCCTATCTTATTTCCCCATGACACCCTTTGGGTTGACAGGCATCCTGTGTTGACACCCCCCAGCTCACGTTTAAGCTGCGATACAGCCCTAATGGCAGTCAGGGGCTCCGGGTGCAGGCTACCTGGACTGTAACTTCAGCTCACCCTCTGGTGACCTTGGCCAAGTTTTTTCTCCTCCAAGTGAGAATAATTATGGGATAATAAATAGGTCTTCTTGTGGGTGAGTGAGGAATAAGCAAGATTTTACACGTCCAGTGTTTTGATCCATGCCTGATACCTGGTCAGGGGTATAAAGTGTAATCCTCATCAGACCCGTAATGATAATACTCTGAGATAACAGGAATACAGATGGGATTGCAGTCACTGGTATGAAAATTCTGGCGGCTGCTTCATGGGTGACTCTTGCACCTGGAGGGAAGCTCAGGCTGGCTCTGTCCCATAGCCACGGGCTGCCGGGGAGACCCTGGGGACGCAGGGGCATGAGCAGGCAGGTGATATCTTGCACGAGACATCAGGAGTAGCATCCTGCTGATGGGGGTCTTGCTCTGCAGGCTTTGTTATATGGGAATGTCATCTGGAGCACACACCGAACGTGATGACAACTTTCTGCCCCTTCTTGTCTTGGGCGTCTCTGGGGGCCTGGATGCTCTAGGATTGGACCTTCCCCTTCCTCTTCTCATCGCCCCTCTGAAAGACGGCATGACAACACCATGAGGCGTCTGCACACACAACCTCCTGTTTGTGAACTTCACTTACACATGGTTCTATCTCCAATTCAGGGTCCAAGGAGATAATGCACATCTCTGGGCCTCACCACTGAATCGGCTTGCCATGACCTTGTGCTCCCCAGGTCACCACACTGGGATCTTGCCAGAGCAGAGGGATGATCCTGGAGCATTAGTATATCGGAAAGAATGTGCAGGCCTGTCTGATTCAGCTCATGCTGTAACCCGTGAGCACCCCTGTTGTATAGGGCGAGTCTGGCAAATAGGTTGGGATTGTTTAACATGCGTTGAGAGTTAAAATCTTATTCCTAGGCTCTCTGGGCTAATTCTTAGAGCATTTAGCACCTCGAATTTTTATCTGTCTCAGGGAATGAGACCTAATGTAGTATTTTGCCTTGTTAGAATTCACAAAAGCGCAGATTGGGGTACAACCTCCAAAACACACAGATTTGGTGGAGGCGTTATCCCCACTTTTCTGCCTGCAGAACTTTGTCTCATGTCACTAGACCTCAGCGTCATCACCATTGCCTTGTGCCATGTCCTGGGCACCGTGAGGGTCAGATGTGGGATCAGCATGCAGGAGTACCTTGGATATGCTCTCCACGTGTAAAGCAAGACCTCCTTCACTAAAATTATCATCCTGACTGTTGGTAACAATAAGAGCACTTAGGTTTTAAAATGTGTTCTTTGATTAATATCTTTGCTAACACAAACCAGAGGCCACAGGGGCCACTCTTCCAGTTTGCTTATCACTGGTCCCTAAGTTGATAATGTAGTCATCAATGGATGATAACGTTCTGAATCTTTTTTTCAAATACTTTATTTATTTATTTATTTATTTATTTATTTATTTATTTGAGAGAGAAAAAGCATGAGCAGGGGGAGGAGCAGAGGGAGAGGGACAAATAGACACCCACAGGGAGCAGAGAGCCTGATGTGGGCCTGGATCCCAAGACCCTGAGATCATGACCTGAGCTGAAGGCAGACGCTGCACTGATGGGACCACCCAGGTGCTCTGTTCCAAGTAATTTGATACTACAACTACTACTACTACTACTACTACTAATAATAATAATAATATTTAAAGTCCTTTATCTGTAAGTATAGAATAAATAATCAAGGTCTCCACTATGTTTATTTCCACTGCCTTTTCCAGAACAGCAGTCATCATACAGGCCACCTGGATGTGGCTGGAGCTCCATGATCTCAGCTACCTTGTCACCTCCAGGATGACAGCACTATTCTTGCAGACCTTTGCTCCTTGTGTGGGTTTCCTCCAGTGCAGCAGAGGACTCTTAAAACAACTCTTGGAAGAAGCAGTATTTCTGTGATTTTTCAGTCGGGTAACTCCTGACACTCCCTCAGAAAGATGAAGAAAGTCAGCTTTTGAGGATCTGCAGTATAAACCGAAGCCCATTGGTGCCCCAGGAGATAAGGAACCTTGCACAGCTGAAATGGGATCAAGTCAGTGGCATTATCAGCAAGAAGCACACTGTCACATTTTTGTTGTAATTCCGTGTGACAACCTCTGAGGACATTCCGTGGCTATCATATTTCAAGACTGCAAGTAATCTGTTAACCTTTCATCAAGAAAGTCAAAAAGCTTTTCCCCTACCCAACGCCTTATTCCATCCTAAAGAAAAAGTCATTGCTTGAAGCTCTGTTTGGAAATCAAATTATTCATTCTGAAATAACATTGAAATTTATAGCATACTAAGAGCATCCCCCATAGAGCGCTCCTCATCATAATTCTGACAAGGCAGCGTTGCTGGTGACGCTGTGGAAATAAGTAGCTCACCAGCAAGTTACAATATCCCTTCCCTGATTTTGTAGTTGAGTTTCTAACTAAAAGAGGCAGTACAAAAGTTACTTTTTGTGAAAAAGCAAGAATGTTGAGGGTGTAATTATGAAGAGAGTTAAAGTTGACAAGTCACTGACAATGCAGCTGTTACACAATGACGTACCTTTCTGAGAGCAAGTGCCACTGGTTTACACAATTAGTCTGTCTTTGTGAAATGAAGAAAATGACGTGACAGGACAAGACCCCCAAGACTGCATTTTAAGGCACACTTGACTCCAAAAAGCCTTTGACTAGCTACTATTTTTAAAACAGGATAAAGGCAATGAATATTATTGTTAAAGACTGTGCCTTTTTGTAAATAAACTTCATTATTCGCATAACGTGAGGATTTTCTTCTAGTGATAGTCACTGAACAGTTTGCATTTCAAGAAATATGTGTTCCTCTGGGTCAAAAATCATAAATTCTGGGGCGCCCATGTGGTTCAGTGGTTAAGCATTGGATTTCGCCTTACATTGTGAGCCCAGGGTCCTGGGATCGAGACCCAAGTCAGCTCCCTGCTTGTCATGGAACTTCATCATCATCTCCTTGAGATTCTCTCCCTCCCTCTCTCTCTCTCCTCTCTCTGCCTCTTCCATTCTGCTCCAGTACACACTCTGTCTCTAAAATAAATAAATATTTTTTAAAAAATCAGACAAATTCATGTGCAATGACCAAAGGGAAACACCTGTCTGTCCCAACAATGTATCTTTACAAAAAAGCTGACTCATACATCAGGCTTCTGGCTGCGATTAAATACAATACGGAAGAGAGTGCGTTCTCTTCAGCATAAGCAGGAAGGGATTTACTTTGAGGTTTTAAATGGATTATAGAATCACTGTGGGATTGATTCTAGCCTGAGCTTCCTGAGCAGACAGACAGAGATGGGTCACATGGATGGACACCAAAGGGGCTGCTGCACTGTCTCATTCAGAGGCCTCCACTAAGGCCACTGGGTCATAACCTCCACCTCGGCCATGAGCAAGGAATCCCCACCAACCACGCTGGGAATCCTTGCTGAGTACGATGCACACATTCTGAATGATGCTCTGTTTGGCCGTCTTCTCTCTAAGAAAATAGCCGTGCACAACCCAAATTATACGAACATCTGATTTTGCCATTCTGAATTAACAGCATATCCTGGCGGCTAACAGTATCAACAAAAATGGCACCATGATATTATTTTATTGTTGCTGTAATGTATGGCGACTTCAAAGGACATTCATAGTGCATCATATTTTAAATGAAATAATGTGTTAACTTGTAATCAAGAAAGCTGGGCTGTTCCCTCAACCCAATGCCTTATTCTAGGAAAGAGAAAAAGCCCTTGCTTAAAGTTTGTCTTGTTTGGAAATCCCATCATTCATCTTAACATAATATTTGAATTAATAGCATAGGCAAAATGTGCTAACTGTAAAAAATATTCTTCCTTTATATGAACCACAAGCTACAGCCCTACAATAACAATTTTTGAACACTGGAATTTAGATTCCTTGGGTTTGCGAGGATGAGTCTAATTTTTCTTTTCTTCCAGGATGCAACTCTACTAAAATTCGAAAATATCACCCATATTTTCTCTAATACTTCAATTCTGTAATGAGCTGTGTTAATACTTTCATCTGCACATGATTTTCATATTTTCTTCCATCTTCTGGGCTTGCTCTAATTTTTAGTAGTTGTCTTAAAAAGGAGATATTTGATATTGAATATGGTATTCCAGAAATGACTAGAAAAAGTAGGAAAAATAAAGTGGTGTCATTACCTTTCTTGACTCTAATCCTTAATGCTTATTAACAAAATGGCCATAGTAGCATCCTGACACTACTTTTCTAATCCCATGATTATATTTCATGTCCTTTATTATGGAAAGTTCTTTTTAGAATGAGAACAACCCGCCTCTGGAGTTTCCTTCAATGCTTCCACCTCCTCTGTCTTATCTATGTCTAGGTCCCCTTCCTGAACCACATCCAAGATTTTGTGGTTCCTCAGACCTTATCTTCTGTCCTGTTCTCTTTTTGCTCTAGCCTCTAGCCTCTGCCCTAAAGTAGCCTCTTCATGGTCACTTCTATAGCACGTTACCACCCAGTCCACATTTCCAGGTTCCCAGCCAGGCTGTGTTTATGTAGATGGTGACACAGAACCTGGACAGATAGGAAATTACCTCCCACCTGAACTCTTGATATTCTGCATGTTGTTTCATTTTTTTAACTTAGCAGAACCACCATACATCTTCGTCAACTAGAAACCCAGAAACTGTTCCTGAACAGTCCCACATACTCGTCTATCCAGATCCAATGTATCACTGGGTTTTCCCAATTCTAATTCCTAAATGCTTGTGTGATCTGCAGATGCTTTTCCATTCACAAGTAGCTGTCCTTTCTTTGCCAAATGTGATATCCTCCTGATAGGTGCCTACACATTTTCTCCAATCTGGGTCTAGCTAAAACTCAAAGGAATTGTCATAGATTTTTTTCTTTTCTTTTCTTTTCTTTTCTTTTCTTTTCTTTTCTTTTCTTTTCTTTTCTTTTCTTTTCTTTTCTTTTCTTTTCTTTTCTTTCTTTTCTTTTCTTTTCTTTTTTTCTTTTCTTTTCTTTCTTTTCTTTTTCTTTTCTTTCTTTTCTTTTCCAAATCTTTCATAGCTTCTTCTTCTTCTTTTTTTTTAAGATATTATTTGTTGGGAATTCTATCAAACGTTTAAAGAAGAAATCATACCTATTCTACTAAAGCTGTTTGGAAAGATACAAAGAGATGGAGTACTTCCAAATTCGTTCTATGAAGCCAGCATCACCTTAATTCTGAAACCAGACAAAGACCCCACCAAAAAGGAGAATTACAGACCAATATCCCTGATGAACATGGATGCAAAAATTCTCAACAAGATACTAGCCAATAGGATCCAACAACACATTAAGAAAATTATTCACCATGACCAAGTAGGATTTATCCCCGGGACACAAGGGTGGTTCAACACTCGTAAAACCATCAATGTGATTCACCATATCAGCAAGAGAAAAACCAAGAACCATACGATACTCTCATTAGATGCAGAGAAAGCATTTGACAAAATACAGCATCCATTCCTGATCAAAACCCTTCAGAGTGTTGGGATAGAGGGAACTTTCCTCGACATCTTAAAAGCCATTTACGAAAAGCCCACAGCAAATATCATTCTCAATGGGGAAGCACTGGGAGCCTTTCCCCTAAGATCAGGAACAAGACAGGGATGTCCACTCTCACCACTGCTGTTCAACATAGTTCTGGAAGTCCTCGCCTCAGCAATCAGACAACAAAAAGACATTAAAGGCATTCAAATTGACAAAGAAGAAGTCAAACTCTCCCTCTTCGCCGATGACATGATACTCTACGTAGAAAACCCAAAAGCCTCCACCCCAAGATTGCTAGAACTCATACAGCAATTTGGTAGCGTGGCAGGATACAAAATCAATGCCCAGAAATCAATGACATTTCTATACACTAACAATGAGACTGAAGAAAGAGAAATTAAGGAGTCAATCCCATTTACAATTGCACCCAAAACATAAGATACCTAGGAATAAACCTAACCAAAGAGGTAAAAGATCTATACCCTAAAAACTATAGAACACTTCTGAAAGAAATTGAGGAAGACACAAAGAGATGGAAAAATATTCCATGCTCATGGATTGGCAGAATTAATATTGTAAAAATGTCAATGTTACCCAGGGCAATTTACACGTTTAATGCAATCCCTATCAAAATACTTCAGAGAGTTAGAACAAATTATTTTAAGATTTGTGTGGAATCAGAAAAGACCCCGAATAGCCAGGGGAATTTTAAAAAAGAAAACCATAGCTGGGGGCATCACAATGCCAGATTTCAGGTTGTACTACAAAGCTGTGGTCATCAAGACAGTGTGGTACTGGCACAAAAACAGACACATAGATCAATGGAACAGAATAGAGAACCCAGAAGTGGACCCTGAAATGTACGGTCATCTAATATTTGATGAGGGAGGAAAGACTATCCATTGGAAGAAAGACAGTCTCTTCAATAAATGGTGCTGGGAAAATTGGACATCCACATGCAGAAGAATGAAACTGGACCACTCTCTTTCACCATACACAAAGATAAACTCAAAATGGATGAGAGATCTAAATGTGAGACAAGAGTCCATCAAAATCATAGAAGAGAACACAGGCAACACCCTTTTTGAACTTGGCCACAGTAACTTCTTGCAAGATACATCCACAAAGGCAAAAGAAACAAAAGCAAAAATGAACTATTGGGACTTCATCAAGATAAGAAGCTTTTGCACAGCAAAGGATACAGTCAACAAAACTAAAAGACAACCTACAGAATGGGAGAAGATATTTGGAAATGACGTATCAGATAAAGGGCTAGTTTCCAAAATCTATAAAGAACTTATTAAACTCAACACCAAAGAAACAAACAATCCAATCATGAAATGGGCAAAAGACATGAAGAGAAATCTCACAGAGGAAGACATGGACATGGCCAACATGCACATGAGAAAATGCTCTGCATCACTTGCCATCAGGGAAATACAAATCAAAACCACAATGAGATCCCACCTCACACCAGTGAGAATGGGGAAAATTAACAAGGCAGAAAACCACAAATGTTGGAGAGGATGCGGAGAAAAGGGAAGCCTCTTACACTGTTGGTGGGAATGTGAACTGGTGCAGCCACTCTGGAAAACTGTGTGGAGGTTCCTCAAAGAGTTAAAAATAGACCTGCCCTACGACCCAGCAATTGCACTGTTGGGGATTTACCCCAAAGATTCAGATGCATGAAACGTCGGGACACCTGCACCCCAATGTTTCTATCAGCAATGGCCACAATAGCCAAACTGTGGTAGGAGCCTCGGTGTCCATCAAAAGATGATGGATAAAGAAGATGTGGTTTATGTATACAATGGAATATTCCTCAGCCATTAGAAACGACAAATACCCACCATTTGCTTCCACGTGGATGGAACTGGAGGGTATTATGCTTAATGCAGTAAGTGAATCGGAGAAGGACAAACAGTGTATGTTCTCATTCATTTGGGGAATATGAATAATAGTGAAAGGGAATATAAAGGAAGGGAAAAGAAATGTTGGGAAATATCAGGAAGGGAGACAGAACATAAAGACTCCTAACTCTGGGAAAGGAACTAGGGGTGGTGGAAGGGGAGGAGGGCGGGTGTTGGAGGGGAATGGGTGACGGGCACTGAGGTGGACACTTGACGGGATGAGCACTGGGTGTTTTTCTGTATGTTGGTAAATTGAACACCAATAAAAATTAATTTAAAAAAAAGATTTTATTTGTTTATTCATGAGAGACACAGAGAGAGAGGCCAGACACAGGCAGAGGGAGAAACAGGCTCCATGCAGGGAGCCTGACATGAGACTCAATTCCCGGTCTCCAGGATCAGGCCCTGGACTGAAGGCGGCGCTGAACCGCTGAGCCACCTGGGCTGCCACTTTCATAGCTTCTGATTGTTCCCAGAAAAAGAAATAAATTCCTTCTCCTGGCCTATCGGTTCTTGCAGTGGCTCATACACTGAGTATTAGCTTGGTGTGCTAGCTGTATTTCTAAGAATGAAACTGTATTTCTTTCAATGCCCCCAACATACAGGAGGCCTCCAGGACTCAGAATATGAGGGGCACACTTGAGAAAGCTTCTCTTTCAAGCTCTTAAACTTAATATTAATTGAAATTTTATCATCCACTTACCCATAATGATTTAGTATTTTATACCATAAGGATTGCAAAGGCAATCTGTCATTTGACCAGTATTTTATCTTCAATATGTAGGACAATATCTGATACATAGTAGGGACTCAATAGATATTAATGAACAAGAATATCCATTTATGTTGAAAGACAAAGTTTGCTTAATCTTTTCTATGCCTCCCTGAATGTGTGAACATAGGATTAAAATATTTATCTTCCTCCCTATTTTCTGCAACTTAACAATACATCTGTTATAATAATTATAATTATATATAATAATCTATAATAATTCTAAAGTGTTTGTTTTCTTTATATGTGCTATTTTTAGAGCTCAGTCTCACTGGAAAACAGTAACATCCCTGATGGAACTTTTATGGAACTTCTGTGCAGTGTTTCTCCTGTAGGTGAACGATATTGTATATGAGTCTGGATTTAATTACTTATATATGAATATGAATATGAATATGAATATGAATATGAATATGAATGTGCTACGATTTCTCCTCTTCAGAGCTATCATTAAGAATCCATACAAGTACCAGCCAAAAATACCAGAATGAGAAATCTTACTTGTTAATTCAAACGAAAAATGAAATGTGTATTTGTGGTGTGTTTTAGATGCACAGTCAACTATTGTTTAAGTTCAAGGGAAAAAATTCAAAATACAGACTCAAACTCAGTCCTTAGCTTGAGCACAGAGAAAATCCCCAGGCCTAGAATGCAGTTCAGTCTTCTTGGCTGTAGGATCTGGGTGATCACCTGAACTTCTGACTCATAAATGCATCCACTCATATTCCTTTCCATTTGCCCTATGTGGACCATGTAAGACTGAGAAGAGAAAATAGATTTGAAGATGGAAATGTACTCCAGGGTTGGGTGGTAATGAGTTAGTAGCTCATCCAATGTTGTTGACTGTCAACCCTTTGTAGTTTCTCATTCTCCCGGTGCCTAGGGTTATGCACTCCCTCACCTGAGTCCTTGCAGCCCCAGGCACAGGCCCTGTGCACCTTCCAGTCCTCTTTAAGATAGTCTGATACCCCTCTTCCTCCCTCTTCATGTAGCTCTGGTCTATTTGTCCTCAGATCTTCACCCAGGCACCTGCCCCCGAGAGATGTGCCCCTCTGCACTCCCCCTTGGACAAAGAGTCTAATCGAGGTCTCCCCTACAATGTTGAATGGCCATCACACTTGTCAGAGTTGTAATTTTGCATTTATTAATAACTATTGGATGGATTTTGGTGACTTTTCCAAGCATAGATTCTATTGCTGTGTGTCAACCGTGGTATCCCAGGAAGCAGGTACCTGTTATGTATTTAATAAATAGTGGTTAGATGGATCAGATGGGTAAGAATACAGATCTCCCTTCCTTTATATTCCCTTTCACTATTATTCATATTCCCCAAATGAATGAGAACATACACTGTCACTTGACGGGATGAGCACTGGGTGTTTTTCTGTATGTTGGTGAATTGAACACCAATAAAAATTAATTTAAAAAAAAGCAAAAAAAAAAAAAAAAGAATACAGATCTCAACATGTCTATCTATTTTGGGTCTTTGCTTCCTTGACCACTCCCTTTAAAAGGCATCACATCCCAACTCTTCCTATTTCCCTTCCTTTTTTTATTTTTCTCCGTAACATCTAATTTCACTTGATATACTGTGTGTACCAATACCTTTTACATAGTTGGAATAAATAATAAAGGATTGATCAAACATAATTTAGCTTTGGCTTTTGTATTTAAATCAGTCAGATTGTTTAGTCAGTGCTATTCCTTCTTAATGTGTATTAAAGCCTGACTTAAATTTTATTATCTTTATTTTTACATCCCCTGACCCTAGAGTTGCAAAAGGAGCTTGAAGATGATGACAAAGGGAAGTTTTATCATTAAACGGTGGTTAAGACTCTGGGCAAGGACTCAGAAATCTAGATTCAGATTCTGGAATTAACACTTGGAAGCTATAAGGCCTCAAATAAATTACTAAATCTTTACACCCCAAGTTTTCAACCGTAAAATTGGTAGAAGATGGTAATAATTGTTTACACGCAATAGTATTGTAGTGGGTGCTAAAGAGCTGAGATGAGTAACGTGGTTAGCACAACAGTGAGTATACAGCAAATGTTTATACTGGATAAACATTAAAGGAGCGGCAGCCCGGGTGGCTCAGCGGTTTAGCACCACCTTTGGCCCAGGACATGATCCTGGAGCCCTGGATCAAGTCCCACATAGGGCTCCTTGCATGGAGCCTGCTTCTCCCTCTGCCTGTGTCTCTTCCTCTGTCTGTGTGTGTGTGTGTGTGTGTCTCATGAATAAATAAATAAAATCTTAAAAAAAAAAACTTTAAAGGAGCTGTTACCTACCCCTGGATATTAGCACCCATATAGCTGAGTCAACACACATGCTTCCATGGGTGCAAGTGTCTCCTGCCGATACACTGGGTGGACTGTGCACAATGAACCACTGAGAAGAGTCTCTCCTTCTGAAGACACCATGTGCACAGCTATAGTCTAGGACAACCCATGAAACATGCTCTGAGGATTATAATCAAATAATTGCTATAAAATATAGTGGGAAAAAAATAAAATAAAATATAGTGGGAAAGAGCTTCTTGCTGCTGTATAATTTCTGGGAATTTCTATATGGAAGGTTGAAGTGTGACTTGGGCTGAGGGAAGCCTGCAGAGGGCAAAGCCTATCAACTTGTAAAAAGCAATGGCAGTCTTTCCCTCAGCCCACCCCCCAACGTAAAAAAAATCAGAGAAATTAAACGTTACTGGATAGTAAGATAAGCATCCCCATTCACAAGAAATTTTGATTTTGATCTAAGCACTCTTTTTGGATATTAGTGCAGCATTCTCATGCAAGCCAAAATTCACTTCTCAAACTCAGATACCTAAAATTTTTCTAATTAGAATTCTTGATGGAAATTTCTTTCCATATGGCAAATGTTTGCATTTTTTAAAGATCTATTTTCAACTTTAAAGCATGTATAGAAAGTAAAAAAAAAAAGGACTATTTTATCAATGTTTCTGATACCTGTTTAAAATATTTAAAAGGGAGTTTTTTATTAATACATCAATAATTCATAGAAAATATGGCTTTGGAGTACAGGGAAATTATTTGTTGCATTAGTCATAAATATTCCCTCTACAAAACTTTACATTCATTATATATTCAACCAAGTTTCCTCCATAAATACTGTCAAGTCGAAAAAACTCAATGCAGTCTGTGCTTGAAATAAAAAATCTCGATTGATAATATCTAATTAAATTATCGCCAAGATTGTTATAGTTTATTCAAGCAGAATGTGATCTTGTGTTTTCTATTTAAAAACAAGAGGGAACAGTATTATATTGGAAAGAAATCAGGCAGTCAGCAGAGGTGGTCATTTTGGTCTAAAACGTGTTCTCAGTTCTTGTAGAAAGATCGCAAATGCAGAACCACAGTGACACAGAGCTTGGAAGAGCTTTGTCACTTGGTAGATGTCAGGAAGAGAAGCTAGTTTGAACAGGGATAAGCCATGATGGGAGACCATCAAGTCCACAGTGCCTGAAACCTGTGACCTCAAACACCCCCAAGATGACTCTGACGCTGCTCATTTTGAGAGGCAATATTATCTGTCACATTCCGATGAGCATGTCTTAATTTCTGTCCTCATGTCTCTGGGAAGCTGTGACCCCAGGTTATGGCTCCCTGTTGATTCGTGCCCAGCACCTGAATGACCATGTGCACAGAGTTAGTTTTATTTGGAAGGATTTATCTCTTCTTCTCTGAGTCTAAATGATGGTGCATTTAATCTCAACTTTCCCAGTCTGCTAGACAAACTTTTCAGATTTATTGTTCTATTCATGTGCTTTCTTTTTCATTTTATTAATTTTATAATTCTTTTCTGTACCAAGGAAGGATTATATAAATTACCTCCTTCATCAAGGATCTGAGGTATTAAAATGTTTGTATCAGTACTCAGATACACACACAGGGACATCTATACAATATGTATCTACTGATATCCATATGGTGAGCTAATAATTCCTTCAGCATGTATCACTAGGGTCAATACATATTATTAAAGCCTTTTTAAAATTCAGTAAAGTAATAGTCTATCAAAATTTGAAAATGCAAATAACCTTTAACAAAGCAAATACTATTCCAGGAATGTTATCACAAAGAGAAAAATATTGTTATTAAAATTACACGCAAAGACATGTTATTCAAGGCTATGTTGGTAGGGGCAAGGGTGGGCTGGAGAGACAAGTAAATGCAGTTACTATGTGAATGATTAAATACACTTTCTAGGGCAAGATATTTGAAAGGCTGAGGGACTTCTAGGTCTGGCAAAATGATGCAATAGGCTGGTACCAAACACTCACTACAAACACCTGCCTATATTAAGTAAAGCAAAATTGTTTCTCCATATATGTACGTTTAAATATGTGGCCTAAGGAACAAGAAAGAAATAAGTCTTCAAGTGTCAGATTGCAAGGTGAGAGCTGAAAGCTAACCCAGCAACCCAAGCTGATCTTACAGAAGCCAGGAAAGGTGATTTGAACTTTGTACTGTCTAAAAGATTAGGTTAGGTTTTGAAACCACCTGGGGATAGGAGACCAGGCTCACCAACAGCCACAAGTCCAGTGAAATGAAGACAAATCATTCTACCACTAACCCACAGAAAGAAGACAAAGATGATTTGTCAGGTATTCTTAAATTATCCATTTTTCCTTGGCGCTGCTCTGTCCACGTGAGACCCGTATCACCTGGCACCTGTTCCAATTTGCCCAACAGCATCATCCCCAGCACAGAGCCATGCCTGAGGTCAGCTACAAGTCTTGGGAATGTCCCAGAGGAGACTCAGCCCATGTTAAGTGGGGAGAGGGGAGACAAACACACCTGCCTCCTCATTCACCTGCCTGTGAGTCCCACATGTCCCCTTGCAGCCACCACAGGACTGAGCTCCAGTGGCTCCCAGAGCCAAACTGGCTAGTGACATGGACTTCATTGACCTTCATCTCCTCCCTGCATCTCTTAACACACCCTGCTGATTTTCCTGACATCATCTCCCAAGCCAAGTGCTTGAACTTAAGGTCTTATGTCAGGGTTCTGGAAGTATCTAAACTAAGATGGACATTTTTATGGTAGATGTGAAGTGGATTAAAAATTACCCCAAGAAAAATGAAAATTTTATCTCCCATTGATGTGAAGTCCACATTTACCCTACCTGGATAGACAGAGACATCTTAAACTGAGATCGCATTTTTATTTTTATTTTTATTTTATTTATTTTTAAGTAAGCTCCACACCAAGCATGGGGCCCACCATGGGGCTTTGAACTGAGCCCTCTGAGATCAAGACCTGAGCTGAGATAGAGAGTCTGATGCTTAACCCACTGAGCAGCCCAGGTGCATCTAAGATAGTATTTTTAAAATATAGATGTTGGAATTTCTTTTAGGTTGGTACAGAGAGGTGATGGGCATACAGTGATGGGCATACCTACAGCAAACAAATTAAAAATTTCTGTGGGGAAACTTTAACAATATTCCTTGTGAGGATCTTACCAGGTGAAAAAATAATTTGTGCTTAAAATGAACTTATAAATGAAAATTATTAAACACATGGAGAAACAAGTCACCACAAGTGAGAAAAAGAAGATGCAACAAGTAAAGAATTGGTGTTCCTGAGAACTTAACAAAAAGCAACACGAATGGAACCATAAAATACATATATATAAACAAAAAGAATTTTTAAAAAATATCAAAAGGAAGGACGTTAGGGGGAAAATAATGATGTTTGAAAAAGAACCAGAAAATACTTTTACAAATAAAAAAATAAAAGTTTCTTTCTAATATAGTCTGAAAACATAAAACTACAAGACACAAATTAATGAACCTGAAGATATGTGTGATAAAATGACGTAAAATGTGCGCCAAGTGGCAAATGGGCTGGAGACAAGGAAATATATGAAGAGATTTCAGATGTGTAGATCATAGTTTGGCATATACTAAAAGCATAAGTTGAATTTATAATGCTTGTCTGGAGGGTATTTCAAGATGTACCATTAAGTGAGAAAAGCAAGAAGCAAATAAATAGGGTATAATCCCATCTTTTGCTAAACAATAACATCAAATGTAAATAGAAACTGTGTGTGTCTCTGTGTGTGTCATATTATGGGATCAAGGCAGAAGCCATTAAAAAACACTCACTAGCGGGAGAGCCTGGAGGGCTCAGTAGGTGAAGGGTTTGACTCTTGGTTTCAGCTTGAGTCATGATCTCAGCCTCGAGACCTGCATCAGGCTCTGAGGGTCTGTTTGGGAGACTCTCTCTCTCTCTCCCTCTGTTCCTCACCCACCAGCATGTGTTCTATCTATCTTTCTCTCTCAAATTAATAAATAAATCTTGAAAAAAGAAACACTTGCTAGCCTGTTTAAGATGCTGGACTCAGGATGAGGAGGGAAGGAGTAAGGAATAAAGCAGAAGAAAAATATGGTGAAAAAGAATATAGCAGTTGTATTTTTAAAGTGAAATTATTTTCGAACGCCTGATATGATCTTAAGTAAATTTATAAATGTGTCTGTCATTCGCATAAAGAATGAATGAAAGGATGAGCCTCAAAATAACAGTTACAGTCATCTCCAGATAAATTTATGTGATTTTTATTTTCTTCCTTAAAAGCTCATAGGCTTTCTTTCTCAAAGGCACCGGGTTTCATTATGTAATTAGGTATAAAAGCTATTTTCCATTTGGAAAAATCAATTTTTTATCCTCATCTTTCATCTTATTTGAACCATCCCAAAGCTATGAAATTTGTAATGTGAAGAAGGAAAAGACGCGGCAGGCATATTTCTGTGCTTAGGTATGTAATATTCTGCACCTGACATTCCAGAGTCTTCTCATGCACATTGCCTGTAGTGCTAGGCAGCACTGAGGCTCCACATCAGCACACTTCGTGCTTACGGCCCAGGTTGGTTTGGGTACAGTCATGCTCAAATGAGGAGAAAGAGAGTATTTGATCATAACTAACAACAAAAATGTACTATTTCATATCTAAAAATATTTTAAATTTCAGAAGCTAGGGCTCCTGTGTGGCTCAGTCAGTAAACAGACTGTCTGCAGACAGTAAAGTGTCTGCTTTTGGCTCATGTCATGATCCCGGGCTCCTGGGATTGAGTCCTGCATCAGCTGCTCAGCAGGGAGCTTGCTTCTCCCTCTCTCTCTATGCATGCTCTGTCTCTCTCTGTCTCTCTGTCTCTCTCTCTCTCTCTCCCTCTATCAAATAAGCAAATAAATAAATCTTAAAGAAAAATAAATTTCAGAAGCTGGTATACCCCGTCTTTATTATTTCCAGTAGTGGAAAAGCCTAATCTTAGTATTTACTGGATAATGTCTGTTATTCAAAATTATTTTATTATAAATCAATCTACAATTTATTAATTTGTACAATAAGACAAGTTATTAAAGCAAATTTTGAAACACCATCCTATTCAACTATTGAAATTGTCATTTTCAGAGACAATGTCCCAAGCAAAGGCAGCACTGGCAAAAATGCATGAAACTATATCAAACCAAAAAGCTTCTGCACAGCAAAAGAGACCTACTGAATTAGAGAAAATAGTTGCGAATCATATATCTGATAAGGGGTTGATATCCAAAAGATATAAAGAATTCATGCAATCCAACAGCAAAAAAAAAAAAAAAAAAGCAATATGATTAAAAATGGCCAGAAGAGGGACATCTGGATGGCTCAGTGGTTAAATTCTGCCTTTGGCTCAGGTTGTGATCCCGAGGTTCTGGGATCAAGTGCTGCATCCAGCTCTTTGCAGAAAGCCTGTTTCTCCCTCTGCCTGTGTCACTGCCTCTTTTTCTCTGCGTGTGTGTGTTTCTCATGAATAAATAAATAAAATCTTTTTTTAAAACATTAAATAAAAATAAAATAATAATAATAAATAAATGAATAAATAAATAATAAATAAATAAATAAATAAATAAAATGGGCGGAAGACATGAATAGACATTTTTACAAAAAAGACATCCATATGGTCAACAAATACATGAAAAGATGCTCAACTTCACTCATCATCAGGGAAATGCAAATAAAAATCACAGTGAGATATCACCTCACACCTGTCAGAATGGCTAGTATCAAAAATACTAGAAATAACAAAGTGTTGGCAAGGATGTAGAAAAGTGGAAACCCTCTTGCACTCTTGGTGGGAATGTAAATGGGTACAGTGACTGTGGGAAATAGTATGAGGTTCCTCAAAAAATTAAAAGTGGAATTACTTTATGATCCAATTCTACTTCTGGCTACTTATATGAAGAAAACAAAAACTAACTTGATAGGCTATATGGACCCCCGTATTACTGCAGCATTATTTACAATAGCCAAGATATGGAAACAGCCTAAGTGTCTTTCAGCAGATGAACAGATGAACAACACAATGGAATATTATTCAAACGCAAAAAGAATCAAATCTTGCCCTTTGCAGCAACATGGATGTATTTAGAGGGATTATGCCCAGTGAAGTAAGGCAGAGACGGACAAGTACCATATGATCGCATTTTATGTAGAATCTCAAAAAAATATTTTAAAGCAAAACATGCAAACAGCAAGCTCACAGATCCAGAGAACGGATTGGTGTTGCCAAACATGGGGGTGAGGGTGAGCAAAATGATGAAAGGACTCAAAGGAACAAAACCCCTGGCAGAAGATAAATCTAGAGAAGGTAATGGACAGCCTGGCAGATATAGTTAATAATATCGTATCGCCTATTTGAAAATTGCTAAGAGAGGAGATCTTAAAAGTTCTCATCCCAAAAAAACAAAATTCTGTAACTGCGTGTAGTGATGGGTGTTAACCAGACTTACCGTGGAGAGCATTCCGCAGCATTTACGAATATTGAGTCATTACGCAGCACGCCTGAAACTAACATGATGTCGGATTGTCAATCATGCCTCAATAACAAATGAATGTATTTATTTATTTATTTATTTATTTATTTATTTATTTTTAAAGATTTTATTTATTTATTCATGAGAGACACAGATTGAGAGAGAGAGGCAGAGACACAGGCAGAGGGAGAAGCAGGCTCCATGCAGGGAGCCCCACGTGGAACTCGATCCCGGGTCTCCAGGATCACACCCTGGGCTGAAGGCGGCCCCAAACCGCTGAGCCACCTGGGCTGCCCCCACAAATGAATTTTAAGAAAGAAATAACATCCAAAGAATTAGTATTCTGCAAATAGAATAACTTATCTCAAAGACCAGCATATTTCTGTGCTTATGCTACTTGGAGCCAAATGAAACAGCTTTTAGGCAACACTCAATTCTAGTCCAGTGGGACTGTGTGCTTTTGTGAAACATAACTTTATTGGCTTTGACATTGTCAGAATCGTTACGCAGTGATGAAATGACGCTAAATACCTCAAAGAAGACTTTAAATAAGAAGTACATGTCTTGTTAGTGTCCTTCTGAAAGCCTCCAACCCCAAACCCCACCCAAACACACACACACATGCACATATGCACACATAGGTCTAATTCTCTTTATACGTAACAATAGACAATCTACGCAAAACCACTACTTTTCACAGGGATTAGTAGTAGACCTTTAAAGGAGCCAGCATTAGAATTTGAAAGTCAAGGTATTATCATATGTATGGTTCAGGAAAGAATTGTTTCTTCCCTAGATTTTTTACAAGAATTACACACACACACACACACACACACACACACACGTGCACACACACAAGTATTGTGCCTGAAACTGTCCAGGAGGACACACACGACCTTCCCTTTTGTACAACTAGCCCTTGTGCTCATTCACTGGGAATGGGTATCATGGCTCTGAGGGTATCATTATTTGGATTTTAATGCCAAGGCTAGAACTTTAGAATGACTGGCAATGAATCTGCATTTAATATCTTCATATGATTGAGGAAGATAATTAGTCACGGCTGAATAAAAAGGATACCCAGCTGGAGTTCCACCTCATTAACAGGATACTAGCAGAACACGTAAGGTTCTCTAGAATGGCACCATCTTGCTGTTCACATGAACATCAGCTTAATCAATGCTTTCATTTTGGTGTACGAGTTTGCCTCCACCCTGTCGGAGCGTGAGCAAAGTGCATCCATGTCTCAGGAGACTGAAGACCTAGTTTAATCAAATGAGACTTCATTGCAAGTGCAAATTTTTCAAATTTACTTTTTTACTGATAAATGATGTCCTTGAATGAGTTATTTTGCCAGAGTGTAGCTTCACAAGTTATATGGATGAAAGAGGTTGAATGCAACATGGACAATATTCCAGAAAATTCAGAATCCTTTACAGCTTTGGATACTTATTTGCTTCTATTATTCCAATTATTTTCTTCCATTAATTTTATATTGGTATAGATGTTGTTTTATATTCTTCCCCATATTTCTTTCTTTTTTTTTTCTTTTTTAAAAGATTTTATTTAATCATTCACAAGAGACACACACACAGAGAGAGAGAGAGAGAGAGAGAGAGAGAGAGAGGCAGAGACACAGGCAGAGGGAGAAGTAGGCTCCACTCAGGGAGCCCAATATGGGACTCGATCTGGGTCTCCAGGATCACACCCTGGGCTGAAGGCGGTGCCAAACTGCTGAACCACCCGGACTGCCCCATATTTCAAGTCTTTTAAAGGACTCCACTTCTCAAGATTAATCTCCACAATGTCAATTCTGTATTAGGGCTTTTTTTTTATTTTAAGGATTTTATTTATGTATTTGAGAAAGAGAGAGAGAGAGAGAGAGAGAGCACGAGCAGGTGAAGGGGCAGGGAGAGAAACAGCTCTCTGCTGAGCAGGGAGCCCAATGTAGGGCTCCATCCCAGGACCCTGGGATCATGACCTGAGCTGAAGGCAGATGTTTCACCAACTAAAGCACCCAGGTGCCCCCGTGTTAGGCCTTTCTAAAATAATTCACACACAGCACGGCGAAGTGGAGGTGTCTGGGTGAGGTACTAACAGCTACTATGATCAGGAGCTTTGGTTACTCAGGATCTTTTATGGTTCCATACAAATGTTAGTATTGTTTGTTCTAATTCTGTGAAAATTATTATTGGAATCTTGATGGGCATTATATTAAATCAGTACATTGCTTGGGGTAGTATGAAAATTTTAACAGTATTAACTCTTCCAATTCAAGCCCACAGAATATCTTTCCACATATTTCTGTCATCTTCAATTTCTATCAGTATAGTTTCCAGAGCACAAGTCTTTCACTTATTTGGTTAAGTTTACTCCTTGATATTTTATTATTTTTGGTACAACTACAAATGGGATGGTTTTTCTTTATTTCTCTTTCTAATAGTTATTAGTATATAGAAATACAACAGATTTTTGTATCTTTTTTTATGCTACAACTTTATTGAATTTGTTTCTTGATTCTAGCAGTATTCAGTGGAGTCTTTAGGGTTTTCAGATATAATACGATGACACCTGCAAATAGTGACAGTTTTACTTCTTCTTTTCCAATTTGGATGATTTTCTTTCTTTTGAAGTTTTTGTTTATTTGTTTGCTTCTTCTGAATTGCTGTAGCTGGGAGTCCCAGGACTATGTTGAATGAAGGTGGCAAAAGCAGGGATCCTCGTCTTGTTCCTGATCTTACAGGAAAAGAGCTCAGTTTTTCACTGCTGAGATGATGTCAGATATAGGCTTGTCTTATACACCTTTATTATGATGAAGTACATTTCCTGTATACCAACTTTGTTGAGAGATTTTATCATCTCTACATTTTTATAAACAATGGATGGCATTCAAACACTAAGAAAAGTAATCAAAACCATAAGACTTGTTCCAAAACAAGAAAAAAAAACAGAAATAAATATAGCATGTGCACTGCTATGTTTGTTTATACAGCCCTTGAAGTAAGAGTGCTTTTTAACATTTTTAGTGAATTAGAAAAGAATGTGTAATAGAAAACTTACAAGGCCTATATAGCTTAAATTACCTGTTGCTTGGTCTTTTTCAGATGAAAAACCTTGCTGGCCCCTGATACATGAAATTGTAGTCCCAAAAGGACACAAGAAATCAGGCACAACTGGAGCAGTATTTTAAGAAATGATTCTCCATTCAAAAATAAATGAAACACATTTCAGAAGCAATATGAACAACAAAGATAAATCTTTTAGAAAAGTATATTGGTGCATATCATAGTGAACTAATAAATATCCAAGATAAAAAATACTTGGATCTAAAGCAAATATATATTTATGTATTTACATAAACTATTTATATGTATAAATATTTATATTTATAAATATATATATATTTCCTTAAAAAACAACAAAATACTAAGATCTGATTTCTCTCAGAAAGAATAATAGCTAAAAGACCTTGATTATATATTCAAATATTCAAATTTCTGAAAAAGAAAATGTCGACCAGGAATTCCATATCTATTCTAAGTATAGAGAAAATTGGATACAAGTAAACCCATATTACACGAAATATAATGTAATTCTCAAAAGAAAGAAAAATAACCCCAGAGGAAATTGAGATGCAGCAAGTGCAAAGTATTGATTAATCTAATTAATAATGACTTCAGTAACAACAGGAACATCTGTGAGTTTTAAGTATATAGAGAATTTAACTATACCAAAATAGAAAAACAGCTTGAACATAGGCAGGGTAAATGGTTTCAAAGACTGAATTTTCTGATAAGTGATGTTATTAATTTATAACAAATCATAGTAAGCCAAGAAGAAATGCTTTAAACATTAAGAAATCATGAAAATTATATAGAATAGATGATTTAAACCAAAAAACACTAGTAACTACATCAAATGTAAATTGAACAGTCTGGTAAAAGACAAAGATTGTTATAATGGATTTAAAAACAACAACAACAACACAAGACTTCAAAAAGATGTAAATATTAGGACACAGAAAATGTAAGAGTAGAAGGATAGGTAAAGATATATTATACCATTACTAAGTAAAGAAAGATGTCGCTTTCTCCACACTGACACATTTAATGATATAAAAGGATACTGGGTTATTTAATGAAGGAAGAAAGATGTTTGCATGCAGCTCACACCTGTTTCAAAGCCCTTTAAGGCAAGAAATAACAGAGATAAATGAAGATATTCAGAATACTAAAAGGGACTATCCACCAGGGAGAAAAAACATGTGTATGTGTGTATAACATGCACATGTTTATGTATAATATTATGGGGTCAAGGGCAAGCTTCTCCAAAACATGCCAACATGCCACTGACACATGGATTATTTTAAATAAAAATTACTTAGGAAACTGTTAGCCTAGGAAGATGGTGGAGTAGGAGGATCCATGGAGACACCTTTAGAGAACAGCAACATCAGTTCAGCCACTCCAGAAAATGACCTGAATTGGAGGAAAATATTTCTCACAGGTAGTCGTAGAGAAGAGACCACATTAAAAGGGTAGAAGAGACACAGATGCTGTTGGGAACCAAATGGGAGGGACGCCACAGGCCCAGAGAAGGAGGGTGGCAGACCCCACTCCAGGTACCTACAAGGGGGATCTGCAGTGAGAAGATGAGTCCCTATAACATTTGGCTTTGAAAACCAGTGGGTCTTAACTTCACAAGGTTTTACAATCAGTGGGGCTTAACACCTGGAACTTTAGGAATCAGTGGGCTCAGCTTTGGAAGAGCTAGAGAGTCCTAGGAAACTGAGTCTCTGCCCTTAAAGAGCCAGCATAAGAACCCAACAGAGATAAGCAAAGAAGCAGCAGTTTAAAAAGTGCCTGGAGTGTACGAGAAGGAGATTTATTTGCTAATCTAAGAATGTGCACTAGAGGGCCAGGGATATTTGGAAGACTTCTCTAAAAAGAAAAGAGCTGATGGGCACCATTTCTCTCCCCTGCCTTCCAGCATAAACACAAGGTTGCCTGCTGGAACCAGTGCAAACATTCTCCACCTGGACACATAGATCAATAGAACAGAATAGAGAGACCAGAAATAAATCTATGCTTTTATGGTCAATTAATCTGTGACAGAGGCGGCAAAAATATACAATGGGGAAAAGACAGTCTCTTCAGCAAATGGTGTTGGGAAAACTGGACTGCTATATGCAAAAGAATAGAAATGGACCACTTGCTTACACCACACACAAAAATAAACTCAAGGTGAATTAAAGACCTAAATGGAAGACCTGAAATCATAAAATGCCTAGAAGAAAGCACGAGCAGTAATCTCTTTGACATCCGCCATAGAGACATTTTTCTAGATATGTGTCCGGAGACAAAGAAGACAAAAGCAAAATTAAACAATTGGGATTACATCAAAATAAAAAGCTTCTGCAAACAACAACAATACAATCCACAAAACAAAAAGACAACATAGAGAATTGGAGAAGATATTTGCAAATGATATAGCCAATAAGGGGTTTGGATATGTTATATATATTATATATATAATATATATACATATATAATGTGTTATATATATGTATATATATATACACACAAATATATGTGTATATATATGTATATATATAATATATACATAAAGAATTTATACAGGTCAATGTTCAAAATACAAATTTTCCAATTAAAAATGGGCAGAGGACTTGAACAGACATTTTTCCAAAGAAGATATCCATCCAGACGGTCAGCAGACACAAGAAGAGATAGATGCTCAACATCACTCATCATCAGGGAAATGCAAATCAAAACCTCAATTAGATATCACCTTACACTGGTCAGAATGGCTAAAATCAACAATGCAAGAATTACCAGATGTTGGTGAGGATGCAGAGAAAGGGGAATCCTCATGCACTGTTGGTGGGAATGCAAACCAGTGCAGCCTTTCTGGAAAACAGTATAGAGGTTCTTCAAAAAAGTTAAAAATAGTGCTGCCATTTGGTCTAATAATTCCACTACTGGATATTTACCTAAAGAATATGGAAACACTGATTCGAAAAGAATTATGTGTCCCTATGTTTATTGTAGCAATATTTACAAGAGCCGAGATATAGAAGAAGACCAAGTATACATCAAAAGATCAGTGAATAAGGAAATTGTTGCATACATACAATGGAATATTATTCAACCATGAAAAAGAATGAACTCTTGCCATTTGCAATAACATGCATGGAGCTAAGGAGTATGATGCCAAGTGAAAAAAGTCAGACAGAGAAGGACAAATACCATCTGGTTTCACTCCTATGTGGAATTTAAGAAACAAAGCAAATAAAGAAAAAGCAGAGGTCTTTTGTTTTGCTTTGTTTTTCTGGGTTTGTTTTTTGAGAGCTAGAGTAAGAGCACTAGCATGGGGAAGGGCAGAGGGAGAGGGAGAGAGAATCTTAAGTTCCACAGATGGAGCCTGACATGGGTCTTGATCCTACAACCCTGAGATTATGACCCAAGCTGGAATCAAGAGTTGGACGCTTAACTGACTGAGCCCCCCAGGTGCCCCCTCAAAACAGACTTTTAACTACAGAGAACAAACTGGTGGTTGCCAGAGGGGCAGTAGTGGGGGGATAGGAGAAACAGATAAAGGGATTAGGAGTATACTTAACATGACGAGAGCTGAGTAATGTATAGAATTGTTGAATCACTCTATTGTACACCTGAAACTAACACAACACTATATGTTAATTATGCTTGAATTAAAAAATGCATTAATAAGTTAAGAGAAAAAAAAAGAAATAGTCCATGTAAGGATAATCCCATTCTCCTTAATTCCCTGAAGCAGGAATTAAATCTCTTACATGAAAAATGCCTTCCCTGCAAAGAAAGCAAAAGCACCATAACACCAGAGACAAAGACATTACAGCTGAGAAAGCTGCAGAAGCAACCTTTTAACTTTTTTTCTGATCTGCTATTTCAGTCTAAATAGAAGTCTAAATAGAATTCCCCTCTATTTAAAGCTTCCAAATAGCTGTTTTCTTTATCCTGTCAATTCCTCACAAATTTATTGTCTTTGTCTAAAATGTTTAAAAACTTCCTGCCTTAATTATTTCTTCAGGTATCAGTTTCATTATTGAGCCTCTGTGCCCAGGTAATAATTTTTTTCTCCTGTTAACTTGTCTCATATAAACTTAATTCTTAGTCCACCTGGAAGGACTTAAAGAGTAGAGAATGAATTTTTCCTTCCCTACAATGTATATTATCTCAAAACAGTATGGAAAAATTGACAAATAGAAAAGAAAAAAGTCAAATCCTCAATTAGGTTAGAAAATTGTAGTGCAGCTTTTTGTGATTCATAGAAAGATGAAATAAATATTAGCAACAGTATAGAAGGTTTGAATAACACAATTACCTCTTGATCTAATAATGTATATTGAAAATATTCCCCTAAATCACCATAATAAACATTATTTTCACTGCATATGTAACGGTTGGCCTCGTGTGTTCTCTGAAAGCAAGTCTTACAAGATATTCAACTAAGAAATAATAGAAGTTATGTTTTCTGATCATAATGAAATGCTAAGAAACAATTTTTAAAAATAATTAAAATGATCACATCTGTTTAGAAATCAGCTACATATTACTAAATTACCCAGAAGAAAGAAAATGACATTCAGGAAGTTGTTTATATTGAAATTAAAATATGTAACAAAATCTGTGCAATACAGCTACTGTTTCCTTTAGAGAGAATGTTATAGTATTAATATGTGTATTTGACCAAAAAAAGTGAAAATAAATGATTACTTCTCCACAAGCTAGGGGAAAAATTAAATAAGGATTAAAGAGAGCAGAAGAAGGAAAATATAAGAATCTATTTTGTCATAGAAAGTCAGCATAATCTCAGTAATAAAGCCTAACAAGGATATGGAGGAAAGGAAGATTGCAAGTCAATCCCTCCAAAGAAAATAAATATAAACATCCTGAACAAAAACAAGATAAATTTATTATAGGAACTCTAAGTTGGTATATTAATATGTACAGGTATAAGAATATACAATGTAAAAACCAATCAAATAGAATAGAATAGAAAATCATGATTATTTCAACAAAAGTAGGAACTGAATTTCAATAATTTTTTATCTATTTACAATAAAACACATTAAACTATGAATAAATGGAATCTTTACCTAATGAAGGATATTAATAACATAATTACAGCAACTATCATAATAAATTAAAGAACTGAAAAATATTTCCCTCCTGGAAAAAGGATAAAATTAGGGTGAGCACAATTTCAGTCTCTAACATTTTACTGGCTAACCTAGACAGCAGCATAAGGCAAAAAAAAAAAAAAAAGATAAAATCATAAAGATTAATAGGGAAGTCATAAGAAATGTGACAAGTGAAAAGAAATATATATGCAGGAAAATTATATATTCTACAGAAGAACGGTTAACATAATAAGGGAATTTTATAGGTCTGTGGGGTGCAAGGTCAATAGAAATAACACTGTAATTCTGTTACCAGCAACAAATAGTCACAAAATGAAATTTAAAAATTTTACAATAGCAATGTAGAGAATCAAAAGCTTAGGAATGAATCTAAAGAAAGAGCAGCAAGACTTCAGTGTAGAAAAACAAAGTATTCCTGAGAGAAATTTTAGCATATATTCAGAATAAGTGTCCTTAGAAAAGCCCTAAATTATCAGGGGGATATAAAATATTTATGTATGGGATGACTTAATATTATTAATATATTAATTCTCCCCCAATCGATCTATTTATTCACGACAATGCCAGTTTAAATTCTAGGGATATTTTTGCATGAATTAGTAAGTTCATCCTATAATTTACATTAAAATTTTTAAAATAGGCAAAACGAAGAAGAACAAAGTTGGAAAAAATACAAGACTCCATCTCTCACCTAGGAACCAGACACCTCAAATAGACTGTTGGGGAAAAGTCCTATTTTTTTTTAATAAAAAACAGTTTAGAACAGTTCTAGACTTTACAGAAAAATGGAACAAATCATACAAACCGTTCTCCTATGCCTTGTGCCCGTTCCCTCTGTTACTGTCATTTTCTGTTGTATGTTCTATTTGTGACAAATAATGAACTAATGTCAACACAGCATTATTAACTAAGAACAGTTGTCTTCTGTAAAATCAGGTTGGACTCAGTTTTGGTTACTGTTAAAAGAACTTTCCCACAGCTTCATCAGCTTAAACTCAAACCCCACGTTCCCTTCCATCCTCACTAAAAGCCTCTAGATAAGGACAGTTGGGAGAACCTGTCCCCACGACTCAACTGGATCCGTGACATGACACTTTGTCAGAACTAACCACAGCTGGAGTTGTGTACGGAAAACAATGAAAGATTGATAAGCACTGCAAACTTTAAATGGTAACGCTCCAGTTATTGTCAAATATGTTACTCGATAAATACTTTTAAATTTATGTTTATATATTCATTCTGGACCTAACACAGGGTATCTCTTCAGTAAGTATTTGTCGAATGAATGAATAACTATGGCATGCCTAACATAAATCACCCTCTTGGACACTGAAAATTAATCTACATTTAAAAAAATATGTGTAGTGTTTACTTGGACACTTTTTGTTCTAAACCTGATAAAGTAACTAGTAAATTCCTGGACTAATAATGTAACATATTTAATAATGTAAACAGTGGAAACACTAACTACATAATAAGATCACTTGCTCATGATTAATCAACATCACTAGTAGATAGTAATTACACGATCATATGTATCTTGTCTTTGTTTAGAGAAAAAAAATAAATTCTTTGAACGCTACAACTGTTTAAACCATGTCAAAGCATTTTTTAAAGGGTTTTTTTTTTTTTTTTGGCACTTTGTAAATGGTCTTACTCTATGTACAATCTTTAAAAATCTAAATATGGAATGTGTTCCTGTGCATGACTTCGGTAATTCTGAATGAGTGCTATTTGTGCTGACTTTGGCAAATCAGATAATGGGCTCATGTGTCTGGAGCACCCACAGGGAGAGGAGATGTAGGTAGTATGGACTCAGCAGTGGACAAGACAGCTTTTGCAAGTGTGGAACTTGAGTTATTTAAGCAGAGCAAAAAATGTCCCCAGCTCTCTTCATGCATATGCTTCTTTTGTTCTTTGTATCTTGCCTGTTTTCTTCGTCCATGATTTCCAACGTGAGATGTTGTTACGCAGACTTGCAGCAACTGTAATAGATTTTAACTGAATTGTCCCTTAACCAAGTGCCGATTGCTCTTAGACTCGGTTTACAAGACCTGCGATTCGTGAGAATTAGCAAAGGTAATTGATTTCTAATTCAGCTCAAGTGTATTAATTTTGTACTTCCACCAGCTTGGGATTTACACATATGAACTTTGTAAAGAGATATGCATGGAGGAAGAAAAGATGACTTCGAGGTAAAACCTGTGTGCATAGCCAGTTTGCTTTAGAAATGTTTCTGAGCCCTTAAAGAGTTGAGTGGCTTCTGTGTCTGGAATAGTTTTGATGTTGGATGGGCTGAGGACCGAGAGGGAGAGCCACAGGCCCCTCACCAAGAGGGATCTTTGCACAAGAAAGAATTTAAGAGCAAGATGTGGAGAGAAAGGGACAAACTCATTAAGGAGAGAAATGAGAAAGCAATTTCACAACCCCGTCTGTCTCCAATGAAGAGTTTCAAAATTTAAAAATATATATATATATTTAAATTATATATTAATTTAATATTTATTGCTAAATGTTTAAATAATTTATATTATTGCAATATATTGCTAAATATTTAAATTAGCCAACCATATAGGGAGAAGCTTACTCTTTCACTTTGGGTTTATGACTTATTGGGTGGTTCATTTTTCCATGATCTTAGAGTTATGGAATCACCTAGATGGAGTAATTTTAAGAAGGTCCAGCTTTTGTGGCTTCTCTGCTGGAGGGATCGGGGTCTGATAGTCAGATCTTCCATGAGTCAGATCTTGAGACCCTTTTTGACCTGCTGACTTTTAGGTTCAAAGCCAGCCTAGAACCAAAATGACTTTACTTTGGTCAACTCAACTCCCAAGCTTCCTTCCCTCCTGCCTCAGTTTAGCTTATCTTAGTCTTCTTGTTTTGGAATATTACCATTTCTTGTATTTAGTTTCAATATTTATGTATCTTCAGTTGCATAATGGAGTCTTTATTAAGTATTACGGTCCCTATATTCTCATGCCTCAAATAATTTTATTTCCAATCTTTCCCGATGGGTCTGGCTCAGCTGAAGTAAGGAAGTGGTCATGAGATGGGGACCTAGCTGTTCAAGGGAGTACAACAGTGATACATACCGGGACTTCCACACAGAGAAAATACTAAAATTTGGTTTGCCATTGTTTCACGTGCAACTATATTATGGATGTGTCTTGTTTGCTTAGAGTTTCTCCAATTTTTTTTAATTCATTTTATCTCAGTGCCAACAAGAAAGAAGTATCATTACTAATTCAAAATTAAAGTAGCACTGGCTTTTCTCCCAGGGCACTATTTTTGCAAAATACTTTGTGGATAGCAAACACATCGTATGAATCATATTAATTTGCTGCCATCCCTCACCCATCCCTAGATGCCCTCCTCCTTCCTTTCCCTGCAGACCTTAGTAGGGGTTCCTCCACACACCAGCCTGTTAATGCAACACAATTTACAACAGGGACTAAAAATGTGTTTGAGCCTATTTTTTTATGACAGCAACATATTCAAAATATCAAGTGTAGGAAAAACATATAAACATGGGATCTTCAAGGAGCAACACAGAAGGCATAAGTGCTAGAACATTTCTTGTCATTTGATGCAGTAAACATGTAGTTTCTAAAATTGTCAACTATTTCTCATGAGGAGATGCAGCTGAAAAATGCAAAATTCCTATCATTTGAATCTTCAAATGCCATGCCAAGATCTGCTTTTAAAAGAAGGTGTCAGGATCATTTCTATACAAGAAAAAGAAAAAGGTAGGGGTGCCTGTGCATCTCAGTTAGTTTAGCATCTGAATTTTGATTTCCGTGCAGGTCGTGATTTCAAGGTCATGAGATCCAGCCTTCTCTGGGCTCTGAGCTCAGTGGGGAGGCTGCTTCAATACTTTCTCTCTCTGTCCCTCCCTCCTGATCTCTCTCTTAAATAAATAAATAAATAAATAAATAAATAAATAAATAAATATTTTTTAAAAAGTCAAGGAAAAGGTAAAATTAAGCTTGATATATTTAAAAGATTTTATTTATTTATTTATTTATTTATTTATTTATTTATTTATTTATTAGAGAGAGCATAAGCACAAGCAGTGGGAACAGCAGAGGGAGAGGGAGAAGCAGACTCCCCGCTGAGCAGGGAGCCCAATGAGGGACTCGATCCCAGGACCCTAAGATCATGACCTGGGCTGAAGGCACACGCCTCACCAACTGAGCCACCCAGGAGCCCTGCAGCTGGAATAGTTTTGATGGAAGTGAGCATTTTTATGCTCACTTCAAAACTACAATTTTGACATGAGTGTGGGTACCAAAATTTTCTCAATTAACTCACCAGAAATGGAACTACTGAAATCTTTGAAACAGATTTATAGAAGATTCCAGCCTACCAAGAAATAACAGACATGATAAAGAAAGCTAGAGGTCATCTGAGCAGAACAGGCGTCTGAGAAGCATGATGAGAAGCATGTGTGCTAGAGAACAATGAAAGGGAAAAGACCACTGTCCTCATGTCCCTGGAATACTCTTGCTTCCCTAAATACTGGTCTCCTTTTTTATTTTATCTTATTGCTAGTCCTGTAGGTTCCAGACTCCAGGTCAGATACTTTTTCCAGCATGTAGAATTTGACTCCCACTACCTCATCTTTTTACGTAAAAGCATTTAGATTAAAGTGCGGGCTTTGGGGAGAACTCTCTTTTAATTCTACTTAAATAATTAAGTTCTCTGTGGGAAATGTATTTACGTGTACCCTTACTATTATCAAAACCCATGAGGGAACACGTGCGTTTTCTCTCATTCAATTACAGTAAAAACGAACTTTAAAACATTCTAGAAACTCTGTGTGTTTATCTATAGATTTAGCCATTTGTTTCTTTAAAGACTTCTTTTCCTGAAGATGATAAATTAGGGTTTAAAAGGACTACTTCTTCATTAAATAAGCGACAATACAATTTCTACAATGTGTTAATTTGTTTTCTTACCTGAGATAATGAGTGGTCTAATAATTAACACATAATCAAGAGGTCTTTCATTTACCCATGCACAGAGAGCACGCATCATGAATTATACATATTGATAGGATGTTGTGTGTGCAATTTTGAGACATGTGCATTCCCATTATTGAAACAGTGGCCTACCTAAATTATTTTGTCACTTTTTTTTTCATTTTACATTGATAATTCTAACTTCACGTTGGAGCCCATAAAAATATACTCACTAACCCTGGTATTCTGGGGAAACAATTTACTCTGTGAGAAGGAACAAGAATTTATATTTGTTGAGCTGTAAAAAGGCCAAAGCTTATAAAACTTCATTTCATATAGATATGTCTGTATGACAAAGTCAGAGTGGCTTCCTCTTGATTTACAACTACAATATACTTGTAGCCATATTTTATAAAAGATATTGGTTTCCTAAAATGCTTATAACATACTCTTCCCATCTAGATATATTTCTTTGCAATGGTGCCCATTGCAGTTGATAAAATAAGACATGCTCTTCCTTTGGCCTCAGAGAAAGCATCTGTCTGCCCCAGCAGTGGCTGGGAAAGCAGAAAGGCTAAGGTCTTTTCACTCCAGAAATTCCTTCAGCTACGTTGACATAGAACCAGCTTTCCCCTCCCATATAATAATGCTGGGACATCCAAACCCTGATGGGAGAGAAGAAATAAGGGAATCAGAGCATGTTATTCAGGTACAAAACAATAGATGGAGCAGATAGTGACAATCAATTCTAGAGGAGGGAAATATGCAAAGAGAACTATGTGACTAGAAAGTTTTGTTTTCAGATGGCACCCGGGCATTAGAACTGACTTGAGCAGAAGTAGGTTAACTCCAACCAGGCTGTTACATCTCAAATATCCAAGGAGGATTAAGAAGCCTCAGTGAGAACCCAGCACTGGAAGCACGAGCCTGGCTGTGCATCCCCGCCTGGCCACTCACTCCGTAGGCCAGCTAGCTCTGTTCTGTTAGTGTGACCTCATATCCTAGTAGACAATCTTGTATTATTCCAAGTTCTACACCTGCACCAGGCCCATCGGTCCTTCCTGCAGACTTTGGGAAATTAGACTCAGAAAATCGGACAATTTTGGGGTGGGATGAATGGGGGGCAATGGCTGCTCTGTGACACATGATATTGAAGAGATGTCAGGTGCTCATATCCTCAATCAAATGGTATTTTTGATCCTTATCTTACACGATGCACCTCTCTGAAATATATTGAAATGTGGTTTAACATGGACAGTGTTGGCTCCAAGCACTCTCTTTCATGAATTCACAAACCAAGATTCTCAGAGAAACTCAAGAAGCGGGATGGACTTGAAGATCTCCTAAAATGGTTCTTGTTCATACTTGGACTTTCCAGCTGTAGAAGGAAGCCCAGAAACCCCTGACGTCACATGGTAAACTGACACTGACACTCATTTTGAAGATGCATCTAATGCTATGTTCTCTGCTCTTGTTGGGTCTGCCATGACCATTGCTATGAAAAACTGAGGTTGATGACGTCTGATGTCTACCGTAGCACCTTGTTCGATCTGGGCCTAGTTCTCAGCCTGGTAGCAAAGAGGGAGCATGCTGCCTGGGAGTGCCTCCGTGTCCTGTAGCATCTCCACCTCAGCTGAGTCTTCCTTGCGGCCCAGTCATGGCTCCAGGGCTCCTGTTCTCTGAAGCAGTAAACACAACCCCTCCATACAGTGGATGGAGGTGTTGATGGTGGCTCAGTACCTCTGGCTCCACAGCTAGTTATCTCCTCCAGGTCACTGCTCCTATAGCTTGTGTGACTTTCCAAGACACTAATGCCTTCTCAAAGTTATGCTCCCCTTATGATTGAGACCTGGGCCTGTCTTGAGCACGATCACACCCCCTGGCTCCCGAGATGGGGTCTCTTTCACTGCTGAAAAGGTGCCCTGTGTCTTCACACTTGGCTTATGTTGATGATTCATCACCAGCAGCCTGTCATTTTCTGGTTCCACAGGTGCATCAATGGTTCTCAGCTTTCATAATGAGCGTCTCCCTCACATCTTTCAGGGGCCAGACACTGCACGAGGTCAGGAACCACCTCCCACCCTTCTGAGCCTCCCACAGGAACGTGGCTGGTGGTGTTTCAGGGGCCCGTTAGCAGTGATGTGTTCCCACTCATGACTGATCCATGTCCAGAATCCTACAGTCTATTTCCTAGGACTCCCCTGGTTCCAACTCTACAGTTGGTGTGATGAGTAATCTAAACCCTGTGAATACAGAGCACCATGTGGCAGAAGGGAATTTGGGTCCTCAACAGCTGATCCTGGATTACCCAGGTGAGCCCAATGTTATCCTGAGGCTCCCCAATCCTAAATTAGGGGAAAGCAGAAGAGGAAGTCAGAGGATGCCAGGTGAGGACTTAGCCCGCCTCTGCCTGACTCTGAAGACAGAAGCCACAGGCCAGCAAGGTCTGCACAGGCTGGGAATGGCAGGGAAACAGATTCTCCCCTAGAGCTCAGAAAGTACCACAACCCGATAGGAACCTTGACTTTCCTTAAATCATGGGTCAGACTTCTGACCTACAGAATTGTGAGCTGACACGTTTGTATTTTTTGAGCAACATTTGATGGCAATTTATTAGAGCAGCAGTAGGAAACTATTACTTCTAGTTGGTTTAGGAGCAGCCTGTTCCTAGGACAGCACTCCAAAGAGAAACCCTGTAATGAATAAGGGCAGCCGGTGGTGAAACACAAGAGGCTATGTGAATAAATGGTTCCCATGTAAGGCCTTGGCTTGACCCCCTGGGAGCATCTTTACCAAGATGCCTGGTGTGAAGCTGTGCTATCAGAGATAGCACCCCTCCCTATGGGATCTACGGTCGCTGATGTTTAGGAGAGAGGAGCAGTGAGAGTTCCTGACTCTTCCAGTTAAATATCCATCACTGACTTGAGTAGAGTCCGGGTCGCAGTAGCATTAAGAGGATATAGGCAGGAGCGTGTGGGTGCTCAGCTCGTGTCGGGTCATTGATAATATCGCTGTCCCTGAGAGTTCTTCTACGGTAAGTATGATCACTAACACTTCTTGAGTACGTAGCACACACCAGGTTCTTGTTAAGCACAATCCATATGTGTGTGATGGGGCTTCATCCTACAAGACACAAGAACAGTGCTCCCACATGATCATTGTCTAAGTCAGATTTGCTTGATCCTTTGCTCATCTCCACAAATACAGGATATTCCTTAAACCTCTAACCTATGGGGTTTGGGATAAAAATGTCAAGCAGACACCCACGTGTGCACAGGATCTTCCTTTAGGGAATATTGAGGGTTTTTTTCTCCCATTGGAAAACATACAAGAAATAGTCACATTGTGGTGTTTAGGATATAGGGAGTGAGCATCCTTCAGTTCAAAATAGATAATGAACCCAAGATCTCTTTTCCAACAAATGTGAGATCTAAACAGAAAATTCATTTTGCAAAAGTCAAATAAAGCCATTGAGCCCCTCTAATGGACACTTAAGAGAAAACAAGCCATTGAGAAGTAAGCCTGCTTTTAATCTGGCTGCCCGAGGAAAGAGCCAGTGAGCACACAGTGCCAGGAGTGCGATGTCCCAATTGAGCGTCCTGGGGGTGCACCTAGCTCTTTAGAGGGTTCTTGGAAGATCCAGTTCAAATATGATGACTTCTATGAGAAAATGTCAAACAACAGGATCCCAGAAAGCAGTCCAGAAAAGTCCTTTATACACTTCCACTGGAAGCCCCTAAAATCTTGAGAAAACATACTTTTCCTGAGAAATGCTGCTGAGATGTTGCTTCTCTGGGTAGGAAAGATAAAACAAGGATTATAGGAATATTGGGAAACACACCACTGACACTATTTTTCCTGGTAACACTCCAAAGTTGATTTCCTTGATTTTTTAGGTGCTTAGTGCTTAATTATGTTTTTTTCTTTTTGCTTTTTTTAAGATTTTATTTATTTACGAGAGAGAGAGAAAGTGGGGGAGAAGCAGAGGTAGAGAATCTCAAGTGCTGAGTATGGAGCCAGACATGGGGCTCAATCTCACGACCCTGAGATCACAACCTAAGCCGAAAGCAAGAGCCAGATGCTTAATGACTGAGCCACTCAGGCACCCCGTAATTATGTTTCCAGTTTAATTATATCATGTAGGTGTGACGAGTAAAATTGAAATAGGCTGTTTGTCGGGTACTTAAGATAATCTACTCACAGTTGTGGAACACCTGGAAACAGACTTAGTTCATATAAAAATTGTCTTGGAAAATTTATTATAATTTTTAACCTATTTATTATATTCCTCTCCATCATACTAACCTGGTCTATAGGAACAAATATATTTATGAAGCCTTTCCTACATACGGGCATATTTACAATTACTTATAGGATCACGGAACCAGAACTAAACTAAAGTTTTACGCTTCCTTTCAATCTTACATTCATATCTAACATTGTATTTTGACCTCAAATAGTCTTTATTTTAGCATCTGTGAGGATACTGAATGATTTTTTTTACAATACTTAAGCTTCTTTTACTTTGAAGAGTGAAAGTGTTTTATTTTTTTAGACCAGTATCTTTATTTCCAAAGTCAAATGCTTCAACGAGTGAAAGTGTTTTAAACCACAGTTTTGTAAATATATCTCTAAATCTTTTTTTTCCTCATTTGTTGATAACAGCATTTAAAAAAAAAAAAAAACATTTTTTTCATCATTGTCTTTTAGCACTAATGCTACTTCTGAGTGAGCGTGTCCAAGCAAACAGGCCTGCCATCTCTGGACCGTAGCTAAACACCAAGGAAGACACACAAACATGCACACACACACAAACCCAAGTCAAACACAGAACTAATTTCTTTTGATAAAAAATAAAATAAAATGTACACAGAAATTTTCAGAGGAGTCTGGTCCTTCCCAGAGCAAGTCCACGCAGGCCTACTGTCACCATCTGAATACATGTAAACCCTGGATGGCAGGGTCCAATCTCAGCCTGAAACGGCCACACACTTCACTAGAAATACAGTTGAGATCTCCTCCAATAATGTTGCTACCACAACAATGAAATCAAAATCCCAGATGCAAGCAATGCCAAGTCTTTCTTGAATCAAGCTGAGCGAAAGCTTTTTATCTTGTGAGAAAATATGGGAGCAGGCTTTAACTCCTGTTTTGGGACCAAACCCAGAGGAGAAAGACTTCCTCATGTTGTCCACCTTGCTTGTCTAGGCTGTCACAGTGTCAGGGTCCTGAGCCTCACACCGGTGGCTGTGTCCTGCTTGCTCTTGTGAGCATTGATTCACTCGCTTACGCATATTTTTGGAAACTCACAGCAGTGCCAGAGGTGCTCGTTTATGAGTCCACTCTGCAGGACACTCAGCTACATGCCCCTTGGGGTCAGACGTGGCTCATTTCATCCCACAAATATGTTCTCAGCTGAGCTCTGCGAGAGATGATAAACCAGCCACACTCAAAGCTTTGTCCCAACTCCTCCATTCAAGGGTTTTCAAGGGTTTTTAATCTGCACAGATGCATTTCTAGGTCTGCTTCCCACCATACCTTGTGCCCCCATCAGACCATCTCCATTCCCAGTGCTGTGGCAGCTCTAGGTTCACACAGGATCGTCCTGGACCCCATGCACACTGTTAGCTCTGAGACCTGCCTCTTCTGACGTGGCCACCATCTAGCTACCCAGTTTGACTGACTCTGGGATTCCCCTTGGACCTCTTGCAACTTGGCACCTGCCTGTCTTAAACTTTGCACAGATGCTAGTTCACCTTCAGTCCTTCTGCTGTCCAGGAGGAGGCTCCCTGCCCCATACTGTGATCCTCACAACCTACGTGCCTGAGCTTCACAGCCTCTACCGGCCCCTCTGGCGTGAGTGAGGGAGAAGTTGTGCTGGGTACGCACCCTCTTTGATTCCTGAATGGTGGTCCTGTCCTAAGTATCACTACTGGAGAGTCAGCACTCACTGTGAGCCTCAGTTGACTGACTGACCACATATGGAAGTAGCTTTTAGTCTCCTTTCAGTAAAACAACATGGTTCCTACAATGAAATTATAATCTGCTTATCTTGCTGAGATTTTTAAAATTTTTTTAAAGATTTTGTTTGTTTGAGAGAGAAAGAGCACAAGTGAGATGAGAGGTAGAGGGAGAAGCAGACTTCCCCCACTGAGCAGGGAGCCCGATGTGGGACTCGATCCCAGGACCCCAAGACCTGGACCCCAACACCATGACCCAAGCAGAAGGAAGACGCTTCTCCGATGGAGCCACTCAGGTGCCCTTGCTGAGATATGTATAGAAGAGAAAACTCACTATCAATTAAAAAAGTATTTGTCACAGATCCATTCAAATCCCTTATGTATGCAAGATGATTAACAAGTTTCCATCAAATGAATCAGGTTAGGCATATGTTTATTTATTTTATTTTATTAAAGAGGGAGAGAGAGAGCATGGACCACTCGCTGAGAGCAGAGCCCATTGCAGAGCTTGATCGCACGACCCTGATATCATGACCTGAGTCAAAATTAGATGCTTAACTGACTGGGCCAATGCTTTTCCCCAATTTTCTGTCACAGATAACAGAAATGAAATAGAGATCTATTCACCAAAAGAAAAGGAGTGGGGAGTACAGGTATTTCTTTGGATCCATCCCACCTGTTCAGTGTGGGAAACTTGTATGGCTGGGTCATGAACTCCCTGCCTAGATGCAGTCATGGTGCCTGTAGAGACCCTGTTGGTTGGTGATATACCAGCCTGTTTTTAGAGCAATCACAGGAAAAAAATGATAACCCCAGCTCTCATAGATCTTATAACAACCAAGAAATGATGTATCTATAATCATATACCAAATTATGTTGGAAATACTTTCCATTTCTCTGATGATGAAAAATTACTAATCTCATCACCTAATCATCTTTTAACTGAAAATAAGATGCTGTTGGAATGTTATAATTATCAAGGATACAAAAAAGTTCTGAGTAGGCCAAGACATTATTGTTGCAACTCAGTTATTTGTATACTTTTTTGCTAATTATTTCTGAATGCCATATGATCAAGCAAGCAAGTTTCATGAAAGAGAAAAGGTATCATTTTGGAAAAAGCATTTGTGTATGTACCCAACATATAGCATGCTGCGTATTCGATCGGAATCATGTAGAACCATCAAAACTAAACCAGGTAAAGAAACTAACTTTTCATTTTCTTTTCTTTTTTTTAAGATTTTATTAATTTATTCGTGAGTGACACAGATTGAGAGTGGAAGAAACATAGGCAGAGAGTGAAGCAAGCTCCATGCAGGGAGCCCAATGTGGGACTTGATCCTGGGACTCCAGGATCATGCCCTGAGCCAAAGGTAGTTGCTCAACTGCTGAGCCACCCAAGCATCCCCGGACTTTTCATTTACTTTTTTTTTTATATATATATAAATTTATTTTTTTATTGGTGTTCAATTTGTCAACGTATAGAATATCACCCAGTGCTCATCCCGTCAAGTGCCCCCCTCAGTGCCCGTCACCCAGTCACCCCCACCCCACGCCCACCTCCCCTTCCACCACCCCTAGTTTGTTTCCCAGAGTTAGGAGTCTCTCATGTTCTGTCTCCCTTTCTGATATTTCCCACTCATTTTTTCTCCTTTCCCCTTTATTCCCTTTTACTATATTTTATATTCCCCAAATGAATGAGACCATATAATGTTTGTCCTTCTCCGATTGACTTACTTCACTCAGCATAATACCCTCCAGTTCCATCCACATCGAAGCAAATGGTGGGTATTTATCGTTTCTAAGGCTGACTTTTCATTTTCTAACAATAAAGCCAAAATCTAAGTGGAACGGCAGAGAATGTTTTCCTTCTTGTCAATTAAAAACAAACAGGCTTTTTAAAAATATATATATATACTAATCATGATTCTGTTTCAAGTGTTGATACACAAGAATATTTCAAAAATATTCATTGAAATACACAAAAGACCATCCGTTCTAAAACCTGGCACTTGGTACTATTGAGAACACTTTTTTATTTTATTATTATTATTTTTTTTTTGAGAACACTTTTAAACGAAGTGTAAGAACGGTAATTGTGTTGGTCTGAATCAAGTTCTGGATAAACCGCCACAGAATCGATATGTGATGAAATTTGGACACCACTTCTCTTTTGGCATGATCCAGGATCCATTCAAATGCGTAAGTACTTTACCCAAGCCTGTCAGGAGGATAGAATAAATGAAGCTTGTTGCCTTGGAGAGAGATGAGTGAAAATGGAAATAAGTACAGCTCAGTATGGCAAGGTGCTACGGGGGTGTTGATGAGATGGTCCTAGGGAAGATTGTCTCTTCAGAAAGGATTGATAGCCTGTCAGATGCAACCAGTACTCAGGTCTTCTTAGATTGCAAATTTGACTCCTTGAAGCTTTTCTGTTGGAGGCATTGTTACCTCATTTGTGCTCAGGGGACAGAGTAGGGGACTGGAAGAGTCATGAAGCCTTGATGAGGGACAGACATCTTCGTTGACACTTGAGGGAAGAGTTGAAGAGTTACTCAAGTGAAATGATGGGTCCAAGGCTTCAAGAAAAGAAATAAGAAACGTGGTTACGAATGGACCTTATGTACATTTTACTCATCAAGCCAGAAAATGGGATCTTCAGAAAGTCTCCAGGTACCACTAAGCCTTCCTAAATCTCAAATATAAACTCATCCTGGTTTTGTTTTTAAGCTGGTAGTAAGGTGTAAGCTTTAAATCATTTTTATCTCAAGCATACTGCCTGGAACAGAGTGGGTGACCAATAAATATTTATTAGGTAATTGTAGAAACAAATGAATGGATTCCAAGGCCTGCTCAGTTGCTGCCTATGCTCACATCATTTTCTGCATTGTCTAATGTAATCAGTTCCTAAGTATATTTACTGTCCCCAGTCTCATTTCTCCCTCCTAAATTATAAATGAGAGTATGTTATTGTTCTATTTATAATCCTTCAATGATTAAGATTCAATTACTCTGAAATATGCTAGGACAATGGAACTTTGAATAACTGTTGTGTAAAGCAATTTGGCATCAAAGAATGAAAGCTTTGTTTCCAGTAATTCCAAGCCTTGAAGTTTATGCTAAGAATCCAATTAAAAAAAGATTTATGCTCAGAAAATGTTAGGTACAATATGATTTATAGTAGGCAAAATTCAGACAGCTTCAATATATGTATATTATTCTGTTTACTTGATGGAGTTTCAGTGTATTCATTAGAAGCAATTCATTAAAAATAATCTGTCTAGATAATTCAAACACCAAACTGTCTTGACTAGTCTAGCTTTATGGTAAGTCTTGAGTTCAGACAGTACAAATGTTCCAATTAAAAAGATATTTTACCAATTCCATGTCATTTGCATATCCCTATGAATTTCAGAATGAGTTTCTCAATTTAACCAAAAAAGTCTCCTGGAAAGGCAATTGGAATTACATTAAATATGTAGATTAAATTGAGAGGATTATAATCTGAAAGTATTAAAAACTGTGTCAGTGACCATAGTATATCTTTCCATTTCAGTGCAGAAGTTCCTCTTAATTGCTTCATATTTTGATATTGTTTTAAATAGGATTATTTTTAATTTTATGTTTAAATTTGCTGCTGGCATACAAAAGTAAAATAGATCCTTGTTAATGGACCTTGTACCTGAGAGCATGTTAAATTTACTTACTAGTTATGGTAACTTTCCTAATCCTCAGGATAGTGCACATAATAGAGTAAAAACAATCCTGTCATCTGTGAATATGCACAGTTTTAATTCTTCCTTTCAAAATGTTTGCCTCTATTTCTAGCTCATTGTAGTGATAAGGACACCTCAGACATGGTGAATAAAAGTAAGAATGACATCCACACCTTATTTAATCTTATGTGGGAAACATTCGCTGTCTTATTTTTATGTATGATTTATCTCAGTGTCTTGTATAGAAGCTCTTTATCAGATTGAGGAAGTTTCCGTTAATTTTAAGTTTTCAGAAAAAAAAATTATCATGAAAGGGTGTTAAGTTTTGCCAAATGCTTTTGCTGCACCTATTGGGATGACATTATTTTCCTTATTTTCCATTAATAATTGGTAATATATTGATGGATTTTCAATGTCAAACCGACCATCCCTTCCTGCGATGATGTCATTCTTATGCATTACTTAATTTATTTTCAATACACGTTTTGTTTCTAAAGCTCATTGGTCTAAGTAAATTGGCCTATAAATTATTTTCTTGTAATGTCTTTACAATTTTTAAATATCAGGAATTTTCTGGAAAGTATTACATCTTCTTCTATTTTAGCATTTGTAAAAAGTGTTTGTATGAGTTTGGTAGTGTTTGTTCTTTTCCTGTTTAATAGAATTCAATAGTAAAACCATTTGGACCTTACTTTTTTATTTTAAAGTTTCTGGGAAGAAATTTTGTTTCTTCCATAGACAATGGGTTATTCAAATTTTCTGTCTCTTGAGTGTTTCTTTGTTTTCATTTTTGTAAAGCACTTTGAAGATAATATATATATATATATATGTACTGTATCAATACACATATATTTGTATATATGTATATATTTTATATATATTTTAAATCACCTTATTGAGATATGTTGGATATACTAAAAGCTTTACATATTTAATGCATACAACTTGACAAATATCCATGAAATGGTTATTACTACTATTTAGTGTGTGATAAGAATATTTAATAAAATATCTACCCTTTTAGCAATTTTTTTTTTAGGTGGATGGAAGGAAGAGTAGCCTGCATGGGGCTCAATCTCACGACCCTGAGATCATGATCTGATCTGAAATTAAATCTTAGCCAACTGAGCCACCCAACCACCCTTGTGAGCAGTGCCTTTTACTATAGGCACCATGTTGCACTGTAGATCCCTAGGACTCACTCATCTTGCATAGCTGAAACTTTATAGCCTTTGACTAATACTTCCCCATTTCCCACCACCTAGCCACGTTACCACTACCATTCTCCTTTGTGCCTCTATGAGTTTGCCCCTTGTAGATATCTCATGTAAATGACCCCATGTAGGATTTGTCTTTCTCCCTCTGCCTTATTTGACTCAGCATAAAGTTTCCAGACTCCTCCATGTTGTCTCAAATTGAAAGGCTTCTTTCTTTTGGGCCCAAACAATATTGTGCTGTGCATACATCACATTTTCTCTCTCCATTTTGTCGGCCTATGGATAGCATTTACGTTATTTTCATGTCTTGGCTATTGTGAATAATAATGCAATGGACATGGAAGCGCAGATACCTCTTTGAGACCCTGGTTGCAGCTTCTTTGCCTACATTCCCAGATTCCCAGGTTGCATGATCACCTAGTGATTCTATTTTTAATTTTTTGAATTATCTCCATACGGTCTTCCACAGTAGCTGCACCAATTACATTCCACCAACAGTGCATGAGGGCTCTCCCTTCTCCACATCCAATCAGTTTCAGTAAGGTTTATTTGTCAAGGAATTTGTCATTTTTCACCAAAGTAGCTCAATTTATCAGCATACAAATTTGTTATAACACTTTCATACTCTCGATATAGGCAGAGTCTACAGTAATATCCCATCTTTCATTTATGATATTGGCAATTTTGTTGCTTTTTCTTTCTGGTGATCAATTTCACTAATTATTTTTTTTTTTAATTTCACTAATTATATATATTTTATTAGTTTTCCAAAGAACCAAATTCTAACCCTGATATTTTTCTCTTTCCTTTGTCTCTTTTCTACTTCATGGATTTCTGCTCTTATGTTTTAATTATTTTTTCTGCTCATTTTGGCTTATATTCTACTTTCTCAAGAAAAACTTCAGTCACTGTTAGCATTTATAAAAATAGCATTAAATATATAAAACTGATCTTGTTATATATTCAAATTTTTGAAATGTTATATTTTGCTGTCACTCACTTTGAAATATTATCTCATTTCTTCCGTGACTTATTCTTTGAATCAGAAGTTTCAAACATATTATTTAATTTTCTCATGCCTATGTCTTTCCTAGAATCTTATATTTTAGTTTCTATTTTTTTTTTTGTGTTCAGAAAAACTATTAATAAATTTCAGTCTTTTGAAATAGATTAAGACTTGTTTTATGGTCCATCCAACCATACATAATAGTAAACTTACCAAGATTCCTTGAAAAGAATCTGTATTTTCCATGTTAAGGATAATGCACTACATTGTCATTTAGGTCAATTGGTTATATAGTGTCTTTGATATCTTCTACATTCTTCCTGAATTTTTTAATACTTCCATCAATTTCTGAAGGAAAGATATTAAAATTTCAAACTCAGATTTAAACAGATTTAAAAGATTTTGTGTTTTAGTATTTCTTCAAATATTTTCATGCACTGATGTTAGTTTTATACATATTTATAATTAAGAGTTCTTGGGCACCCTGTGTGGCTCAGAGGTTTGGCACCTGCCTTCTGCCCAGGGCGTGATCCTGGAGTCCCGGGATTGAGTCCCACGTTGGGTTCCCTGCATGGAGCCTGCTTCTTCCTCTGCCTATATCTCTGCCCGTCTCTCTCTGTGTCTCTCAAGAATAAATAAATAAAATTTAGAAAAAAAGAGTTCTTGCTTCATTTATCCCTTATTTTTATCAAGCTCCTATTTTTTATTAAATTTCATTATTAAAGTCTGTTTTATCTGAAAATAAAAGTTATTCCTGGTTTTTTGGTCATGAATTAAATATCTTTTCATCTCCTTTTACTTTCAGTCTATCTTTGTCTTACTTAAGGCATGCTTTTTATTAACAAATTGTAGTTCTACTTTAACAACCAGATTCCTAGGATGTTTTGGTTATAATATTTGGTTATTTATATATAATGTAAATATTAGCAATTTTTATTTAGATTGGACATTTTTTATTATATACCTACCTCTTGGGGATTTTTTCATTCCTTTATTTCAGCTTTTCTGCCTTGTTTTAATTAAATATATTTTATATCCTCTTCACTCATGCATTGTTTTTTAGCCACACCTTTCTCACATTATTATATTTAGTGGTTTCCCCTGAGCTAAAATATGCATCTCTAACTTATGACTATCTACTTAGGGTCAGTCTGATAGTACTCAATGTCAAATAGGAGAATCTTCCAACAGTACAGTTGTATTTACTTTGTGCTCTGTTTATACATCATATTTAATGTAAAGCCAATGAGATTCCCACTTTAGGATTTCTTTTTGTAAGACCTTCAACGACTGCCAGGCATGCTGTAGGAATTGCACACTTGGTCACATATTTTTATACAATTTGAAACAGTAAGACAGTAGTAAAATCTTTCTCTTGAAATGTAAAATTCTCAGGTCTTCCGAAGCCAACATTCATTTTTGCCATACTTTCAGTATCTTCTCGAAAGACATTATTCCAAGATTCTGTCTCTACCTCAGTCAATGTGTTCTGGAGCCACTTCAATTTATCATTATCTCAGAACTGGCCATAGTTATGGTGGTTTTATACTCTGTCAATCTGGATAAGAGGACACTGTTTCCCAGAATCCTCTTTCCTGTATCCTTTCTGGTTTGATTTAGCAAAAAGATACACTTTCTCAGAATTTGGAATAGAGAATTCAAGCAGCAGTCACTAGTCTTTTAAGGTCATTATGTTAGATCCAGAATTGCCCAGCCAGCAGCAGCTACATGTTCTTCTCCGCTCAGCTTCCAGATATTGTCCCACCTGCTGGTCCTGTTGGCCAAAACTGAACGCAGGGCAGTATCAGGGCAAAGGCAGCCCTCCTTCACTGGTGCCCTCCGACAGCTTCAGGAAAACTGCTTAATGATAGACTCAACCTCCAACTCACTAGTTTGAACCTTTATTTCCACAGTTCATCCCACAGCTGTGTGATTTCCTATTCCTCTAATAAATTTCTACCCCATAATATCCACAGTTCTTTTTATGTGAGCCATAACTGATGTAGTTGGCACCTGGAAATGGGATGTTGTCATACTAAAAATACAAAATATGTAGCATTGGGTTTAGCATCAGATGATGGAGCTACCTCCAACTGACACTGGATTGTGACATGAGCAAGAAAAGAATCTTTGTTGATATTTGAGGTTTTTTTCCACAGGAATTAAACTGTACTGATTAATAGAACTCTGCTCTGCAAACAAGGCTTTCGACACCACCCAATTAAAACAGCACCTACACATGACTGCTCACCTCTTTTTAATTTACACACAGCATGTATATAATAGTTTCTTTTTTTATTCATTCATTTTTATATACTGGACCTTAGAACATAACTTCCAACACAACACACACACGTGCAACAATAAACATTTGTTGAGTATATTAATGATGGATTAATGTAATGGCTAGCATGAATGCATACAAGCATCCCTATAAACAAGAATACTATAAGTATTCAATGTTCCTGCTCAGTTTCCCTCTTAGTGCCTAGAGATTCTTGCCATCTAATATTCTATCCGAGCAAAGAAATCACTGAAAATAATTACAAAATTTCTTATATTGGATTTTTATGTTCCTTTGTTCATACATTCTTTTAGTTAGCTGGTTCAAGGAAGGTTCATCAAATATACCCAAGTTCATCTCAAACCTGACCTCCAGAAAACTCTTTCAAAATTTTTAAAGGAAAATTATTTCCTGAGATAGGTCTATGGGATAATGTCTATGATACTAGATGAGAGTCAGGTCCCAGAATTCGTTGTTGGGATAATCTTTCTTGAGAGGCATTTGTCTTCCATCTGTGCAAAACTGCACCCTGCAAACACAAAATTCACAAAACCTCCTGTAGACCTGAGAGTACTGGAGGTTCTCAGATAGTACACCGGGGGTGGATGTGAAGGGCAGATGATCATAACAGCTCTTTATTACCATATACCCACAGAGCACAAGCACTGTACTAAGCATCTCATGTCTATCCTCCATTTGTCACTCAAACTAAATGTGCAAGGCTGGCATTCTTAACAATTAGATACACCCATTGCAGGTGGAGAAATTATGGTTACACCTACTTTGCACCACACCTCACAGTGAGGAAATACTAAAAGTTAAAAATGAACCCGCATTCCCAATCAAAATTTAGTACTTTTTTCATAATGTCAGTCTGTTTTCCAACTTATTTTAAAATAAAATATATCTGATAAAAGGAAACCTAAGACAATAGGGTAAAACCTACTTTGAGTTGACTTGATTTCCAGTTCTGTGGCCAGGGATGATTCGATCTTGGGCAGGTCATAGATCAGTGGCTTTCAAACTGTTTAAGTCATCACATCCTTTCTTTGCAAAGAAATCAATCAATGGTGCCCTCAATGTAGAAGTAACACATCTAAGCTTCTACACAGACCCTCCTTGCCTGAGGAAAAATCCCTGCATGCACAAGCTGCTGGCAGCCCATGCATCGCCCCCTCTCCCCTGCCCCTGCACAGAGTCCTGACATCAGCACCCATGTTTTCTGATGGTTGGAGCCAGTACACATTTCTCCAGTCCCAGGCCCTTTATTCCTGCTGAGTCTTTCATGGCTAACTCAACTGTTTCCAACAATTTTCCACAAATGCACACACCTCCTCTCAATCATTTTCTTTGTTCTAGAAATCTTAGTGATTTCCTCTAGAAAGAACAACTCCAAGTCTTCATTCTGTTTCCATTTCTGTTCAGTCTGTGCCTCTGATGGTGGCTACAGGGAGCAAAGCCAGCAGCCCACCCAGAGAAAGGGAGCCGCTGCATTCCAGAACTTGCCTGAAAGTATCGCCATCATCCTCATGAGGCCTGTTTCTTCTTCTATTCCAGTGCTCATGAAAATCAAACTATTTAACTTTGTGGAGCTTTGTTCTGTATTGTAGCAGAGCAGTGATTTAGCCCCATTCTTCCCTGATGTGACTAGGAATTACAAGGAAGTCCTTCCCGAATGACAAGGAAGCTTGTATTAGAAGCCAAGAAACAAATCACTTTATGTCAAAACTCTTGCTGAATGTATTCCAGATTCCTAATAACTGTCTGAAAACAAAAATTCAGGGGGAACCTGGTGGCTCAGTCAGGTAAGCGGCTGATTGTGGATCATGATCCAGCTCAGGTCACAATCTCAGGGTCATAAAGCCAAGCCCTACATGGGGCTCCATGCTGTGTGTGAGTCTACTTGAGGTTCTCTCTCCCTCTGCACCTCCCCCCCTCACATGCATGCACATGTTCTCTTTCTCTCTAAAACAAAAACATCCTCAAAGTGAAAAAATTAAGTACTGCAGTTATCATTATCAGTTTTCAAGTAAATGCTCAGTGACTGAAACATCACATCTCCAAATTTTCTCATGCCTCTGATCCTAGTTAAGGCATCTCACTGAAATTCTCTGTATCTCAATTTCTTTATCTCTAAGTCAAAGGAACTCTCTAGACTGTAAGACATTTAGATCCCTCCTATTGTAGGAAAATATGACATATGTGTCTTCCCTAACCATAGCACAACCTTAAAAAAAATCTTGCATACAATTTGGAAGCAATTGATTAAATATGAGTCCTAAAATATTGCATTTTATTCAAAACATAAACTCTCTGAGAATAAGCATAAATAATCCTTCTACCCAAAACACATGAGTACAGCCTGTTTTCCACCCACTACCGTAGGAAGGTACAGCTGATGTGAGGTCACTGTGTTTCCCAAGTTAATGTCATGCCCTACAGCCAGCCTGACTCCTAGCTGGTCATTTTTGCCTACAGAGAAACAAGGCCGCAGTGGCCACGTGCCGGTAACAGCTTCCACACTGGTCTTTTCATTTTGATATATCAGCCATCTCATGTAGCAAAGAAAAATATAGATTTTCTGACTGTCACTACTAATTAGAGTCCCTGTAACTATTTTCCACAGAAGCTGGCACTCTTCCAAAATCACAAGCTCACAGTCATTATTGAACATTTTAAATTAGGTAAGACATGTAAAAAGCCCTGGTGAATGTTCACCAAGTATTAGCTTTATCATTTTTATTATTATTTACACTGGGGAAAAAGTGCCGAGAGCCAAAGCCAAAGCCCAGGGTAGGTGTAGCTCAGAACAAGAACCTGGTGTTGGCCCTGCTCTGTGCTAGGACTGGTCTCTTAAGATGTGGGTGGGATAATGGATGAAGGGGAACTCAGCACCAAAGTACTTACCAGACCATAAAGACTTTTACAAAGAGCCAGAGGCCATTTGGTCAAGCTGTCTATGTGGTAGTTATAAGCAGTCGCTTGTTGAAAAGTAGTTCCTCAACTTTGGGAGGTTTCGTGATCTCAGGTTCACTTCGGTGACGGGGTAGGGCCTATGGGCACAAGTTTCTTTCACGTACCAGGGGGTAAGTTTTAGCCCACTGTGTTAGCATAGCAAGAGCTGGGGAAACATTGGGAGTTGGTTTTCATTTAAGGAAGGACTCTTTTGTATTCATTCAACACATATGTTTGAGTCTTTGCCCTGTGTCAGCTAATATACTACGTAATTCTTGCTTAGGTGTCATACTACAGGAGCCAATGGCTTTCTCTTTGGTGACACCCCTGCCCCTCAGCCTGTCTTACCAAGAGAACATGTTGAGCATTGTCTTGGGATGTGTTCTCCAGAGACAGAGCCTGACAAATGGTTTCCTGAAGGGACGTCTCTGGGAGAAACCTTCAGGGTGGCAGAGGAGGTGCGATAGGGCAGGGAATATAGCAAAAACATTGCTTCCAGAGAAGTTCCTACCTCGGGCAGATGTCAAGCATAGCTCTGGGCATTACTTATTCCTCTCAGAGGCAAGAAGACGGGGTCTTTACCCCAGCATCGGTCAGTCATTGGTGTAACCTTCTAGATACTTCCAAAGTCTGTTCTCCAGGAAAGGGGAAGTGTGAGCTGCTGGGACATGGGTGCGCAGGTCAATGAACAGGATGTGGCGGGTGCAGCAGCACTAGCTCTGTGAGTGCTGATAGAGCCACTGATGGAGCCTCCTGCATAGGAGACAAAACAAAATAAACCATTTACAGCAGTTTTCTCTTATAATTTACTGAATGCATATTAGTGTAAGATTTGGCCAAGAAGCCCAGAAAGATGAGGACAAAGGGAAAAAAAAATCATAGACAATAAAAACAGTCAACATTGATTGAACATTTAATATGTGCCAAGAAATGTGCTAAATATTTACATGTATTAGCTAACTCAATATTTCGGCTGTAAGACATTCCTCCTGTCTCCACTGTGGACACTAGGGGGTCAGTGAGGTCAAGTAGTGCCTCACAGCTGCTACACCGCAGTGAGGGACACCTCTCCTGTAACCCCCAATTTTGGTTCTGCGGTTTGCTATTTCTGCCTTTGTTTCTTCATGAAACACAGGGGGACTGGGTCAACCCCGGGGTAACACTCACAGTGGGAATACAGTGCTTTCATGGTAATATCTTGAATAACTTTATGAAGATGTTGTTTCTAGGATTCTCCAAAAATGCATTCCAAAATTCTCTAGGACTGGGAGCTTACATGGCTTAAATACCATGGAAAGTTCTGGTGCCCCATATTGTCTGCAGCTCGTGAACTAGAAGAAATGGTATTTCTAATAAACCAATAGCATTAGCTTGGGAACACATGCAGCTTACCCACAGCAGTCAGTAAACTATTTTTTAAAAAAGACCTAAAATATTTGCATTCAGGCAACGTATTGCATGTTGCAATCTGGCCATTGTCCCAAAGTCAAAGATTTTCAAGCAATGGAAGGGAAGTGGTTGTTTTAGTTTGTTTGTTTTTAGATCATGTTCACAATATGAAAACTACTGTCTTCCAGTAAAGTAAAGGTCAAGAAATATAGAGGAGACATGGTAGAAGGAATGGGGATGACAGGCAGGCAGAGGAAGTAGAGAGGAAGCAGCAGCGGGCACGTCGAGCAGACAGGGTGAGAGGAAGTTGACATTCTCATCAGTGGGCCTTGCAGGCAAGTCCCAACCCCTGTTGCTCACATGTCCAGTGAGGTGTGCAGCTGGAGACATGAGTATTGGACTAACACGATCCCCTTCTAGAACATCAGCAGTACAATATGTAAACGCAAAGCTGCATAAGGAAGCAACATCCAGAATGGAGAGTCAGGAGAATGAGGAGGCTGAGGGGTGTCAGCCACTCCTCACTGAGGGTTTCTCTGTGATTTGAGATGAAACAGGAGGAGGCTGCTGGTTGGATTCATCTTCATGCATCCTCCACGATTGGCACTCAACCATCTCTTTGGAGACTCTGTGTGCCACAGTTGGTGCGTCCTTATCATTCAAATCCCAAATCAGACGATTCCCTTCACATGTTTTAAACGTCAACATCAAAACCAGGTAAGTCCAAAGGGAACTCTACTGAAGACATTGGTGCCTAGAATGGCCATTGCCAGTGACTGGCAGAGACTCCAGATTCTCCTCTAATCAGGTGGCTACACGTGCACTTATGGCCATGAAGTGATGGACGATCTGTCACCACTCAAAGTCACCAATCCTCAGGAAAGACGTCCCCAGTCCTGCACTGATACATACGTATCAGGAGTCACTGGGAAGTTCTTGTGAACACACAGTCTCCTGGTCCTGATTCAAGTTATGTGTTGTGGCCACATGTTCCTGTTCCACCAAAGGACCATGAGCAGAAAGGGCCGACCGCTCCTTCTGGGCAGAGGTTTTAGGAGTCAGGACACAGACTTCCCTTTGCTCTGTGTGGGCAGCTTGGACATCTTGTCTGCCTTCTCGGAATGAGGAACCCGGGAAGGACCTGTGGCCAACCGACAAGGCACCCACATTGTAGGCAGGACATAAGATTTGTCTTACTTGGTCTTGTGAGCACAGCATGACCCTCATCCTGACCAAGGGATGCCAACCTGCATTCGTCCTGCCCTTGTGTGGGACTCATGGTCCTACCTGTCTAGTGAAATCAATAGTAACCCAGGAAGGTAAACACACCTTATGCAGTAAGTATCTCCAAAAATGAACTGCAGTCTCTCTATACAGTGTAATTCCCTGGGGAGTCCTGAGAGCAGGTTGGGGGGAACCCAAAGGAGTTTAAGACAGGACCCTCAGCCTTCTGTCCTGAGTCAGCGTGAACTGTGCCAGAAGCACACAGGGGCCTCGGCCCATGCACAGCAGGTGTGACACCTCAGGAAAGACAGGTCGACCCTTCAGGGTACCCTCCACAGGCCCTGGCAGCAGGCGGCCCTTCTGTGTAATTATGGCTTATGACACCAATTCCTTTTTATTGATAGCAGTCTTCTATTGTGACTTCTCTAAAGGATCACATGGGGGCAGGGGACAAAATTATCAGGCGAAGTACTTCATGTCAGGGAGTAATCCATGCATGGAGTTTTAAGAAATTATATATATACACATACATACAGGCCAAAAATGTATCTGATTAAATTAAATGTATATAAATAAATGGTTATAAAAACATTTGAAAATCAAAGACTCTATTCTTGAAAGAGTTAAGTCTACAATTATATTTACAATGCTGGCCTATGAGAGTAATGGCAACATTGGCAAAGTCCTGGTTGGGGTTTATTTCGTTGTTGTTTTTGTTTTGTTTGTTTGTTTTGTTTTGTTTTGTTTTTTGGTTGGGGGTTTTTGTTTTGTTTTTTTCTTTCCAAGTGTTCTTCAAATATCTGGTTAAATTCCACAGAAGGTGCCCTCAACCTTTTTTCTTTAACACAGTTATTATATGATGGTTCTGCAGAGAAACAAATGACAGAGCAGGGCATCTGTATCTGTATGTTTCTAGATCTATCTGCATCTCTATATATCTATAGAAAGAGGGAGATGTATGGTAAGGAACTGGATCACATGGTAAGGAGGCAAATCCAGGACCTGCGTGTGGTAAGCTAATACCCGGGAGTGCCAACTGTGTCGTCTAGTCTGAGTCTGGAGGCCCGGGAACTGGGACAACCAGCAGCCTCGAGACCCAGAGAGAACTGGTGTTTCAGTTTGGATCTGGTGACAGGAATAAAACTAATGTCTAGCTTGAGAATGGATGGAGGGGTTCCCTCTTATGGGGAGGGGGCAGCCTTTGTATCCATCCTATCCAGGCCTTCAACTGCTTGGATGAGGCTCACCCACATTAGGAAGGCAATCTACTTCACTCAGTCTACTGAGTAAAATATTCAAGCATTCATCTCATTCGAAGACACCCTGAACCCATAACACAGAGTAACTGTTTATGAAATATCTGGACCCTGTGGTCCAGCAAGCTGGCACATAAAAATAACCACCACGGTTCCCATCCTTCTTAGGTGTCTTTCAGTTTGGTTTAGAATCTTAGGATATGCTGACCTTGTGAGTTTTGTCATAATGGTGTTGATTATTCCAACATATGCACTCATTTTGCCACTCTCACCTGGATGGGGTTCTGCAGCCCCCAGAATTTCTCTTCTGTTCTAACATCCATCACCACACTGTGCTCCCACACATAAAGCAATAGCACGGAGCTTATAAAACAGACTCTCTCCCACCAGATTGTCTCTACCCACACAAAAACATTCCAGGACCAAATGTAATGAAAATAAAGAAGATTTTTGTTAAGTTACATCTCTGGCTTCATTCAAAACAACCAATTATACAAGACTCGCTGTGTCCTCCTGCAAGTTTCGTTTTGTAACAGAAGCCTGTTTGGACAATAAAGATGTGTAGTATTCCAATCATAATGCCTCCAAGGTCATGCTATTAGTATTGAAAATTTCATAGCAAGTGTAACAAAACTATGTACACAATATAATCTTTATTTTGCATCAAGCAGAATGAGTTGTTTTACAGGCCCTAGGTTTTCCATCAGAAAATCCCAACCAGCATTTGTTAGGCAATTTCTTCTTCCACTGTGACAGGCATTAGAAAAAAACAAATTAATAAAAAATTACAAGTCTCGGAATTTAGCTCTCTTAGTTTCGTGCCACAGATGACACAAGATGTATTCTTTTGTGGAGGTTTTCCAGGAAAGCTCTGAGTTAATGGTATGTGCTTTCCCAAAAGGAAACTGAATAAGATTCTACAATCCACAACGATATATAATACTTACTCAAACCAACTGATGTTCATAGCCAACATGTTTGATGGATGGCAAGGACTCTGCAGTGACATGGACTTTGGATTCGAATCTTGCCGCACCCTTTACTGGCTGTGTGGCCTGTGGACAAATACCAAACCTATACGTGCATCAGTCTTATTTCAACAGTGAGACTACTAAAAAGTACCCCATATAGAAACTTCAAGATTTGACCTGTTAACAGTGAGCCCGGCATGCAGTAGATACACAGTCAATACTGGCAACTGTGCAGATGTTGAAAGCCCTCAGCAATACCCACAAAATAAAATAATATGAGAATTTTTTTTAAAGATTTTTATTTATTTATTCATGAGAGACAGAGAGAGAGGGAGAGGGAGAGAGAGAGAGAGAGAGAGAGAGAGAGAGAGAGAGAGAGAGAGAGAGAGAGGAGAGAGAGGCAGAGACACAGGCAGAAAGAGAAACAGTCTCCATGCAGGGAGTCGATGTGGGACTCAATTCTGGATCTCCAGGATCATGCCCTGGGCTGAAGGCGGCGCTAAACCGCTGAGCCACCAGGGCTGCCCAAGAATATTTCTTAATGAAGGTCCTTTATGTAAGAAGTTATAAAAATCTTCTAAATATATTAATAGCTAAAAAAAGAATATGTATTGTGTTTTTTTATGTAAGATAGCAGAAGTAAAAAGGATGTTCACTGAAAGCACTCAAACCCACCAAACACAACTTCTCCACATTCTAAAGAGACCTTGAAATTACTACAAACAAATACACACACGCATAAAATGTTCCATATCTTCTGAATCCATACACAGGCTTATTATGTTCAAACTGCAGAAAACAAAAGGCAAAAAGAAAAAGATATTATTACAGTATATCCCCTCACTAACCATGCAAGACAGATAATAAGGGGACATCTTTAACAAGCTGAAATAAAAACGAACATAACTTTAGAGTGGGATTCTATTTCAGACAAACACTAAATGTGTTATCTCTTTGGTCTTTTCCTTAGGAGCTGATGACAACACTCTGTTGTCTCCAATGAAATGTTCCTGATATTCAAAAAAATAATAATTCATAGACTCCTTGGCTGAGAAAAGAAAGGATGATATTAATAGTTCATACTCAGCATCATTCACTTGATCTCAATAATAGATATAAAATTAAGGAAAAAAAATCTAAAGTCAGAGTTTCTTTTAGTGATATTTAAAAAAAATATTATAAATGCTTTGGTAATACTGGAATGTATATTCAGGAAGACATGCACTGAGCAACTTCAAGACAGTGGACCTCCACTAAGAAAAGTGTTAAATGGAATTGTTCAGGCAAAATGAAAATAATACTAGACAGAAACACAGAAATACATAAATTAATGAAGAAAAGAAGAATAGATAAATATGTAGGTATATCCAAGTCATACTGACTATACAAAATACTGATAAGATCTTATGAGATTTCAAATATATGTAGAATTTATTTTTTTAAGATTTTATTTATTTATTCATGAGAGACACAGAAAGAGATAGAGAGGCAGAGACACAGGCAGAGGGAGAAGCAGGCTCCATGCAGGGAGCCGATGACTAGATCCCGGGTCTCCAGGATCACACCCTGGGGTGAAGACAGTGCTAAACCACTGAGCCACCAGGGCTGCCCAAATACATGTAGAATTTAAATATAAGACAATGGCATATAGATGGAGTAGTATCAAAATGCACTTAAAATATTGTAAAATCCTTTCATCATCTGAGATATAGTAAAAGTATTGATTTATAGCAGATTTAATAAGTTAAATTTATTTGTTGTTAACCTTAGAGGAAACACTAGTTTAAAAAATATGTGACAAATTAATGTGAGAATTGAATAATATTAAAATAATTGATTAATCCAAAAGGAGGAAAAAGAAACACAGAAGAGGTGAAAAAATAGAGAAAAAATTAAATAGTGGATTTTAACCTGAGTATATCAGAAATTACAATAAATTATAAAAGATTTTTATACCACTTAAAGACAAAGATTTTCAGGCCAAACAAACAAAAACAAACAAACAAAAAACCCACTATGATACAAGAATCAAACTTTAAATATGAAAACACAGATTTCAAAATTAAGGATTGAAAAAAGATATTCTCTGCAGATACTAAGCAAGGAATACTCATGAAAATTAGTGATATTAAAGTAGACTTTAAGACAAAAATCACCAAAATAGATTCAGAAGTATCGTTTATAGTGTAAGATAAATATAAAAAGGACAGTCAATGAGGAATAGATAGTAATTTTAAATTCCTGATGCCTTAATAGCATGGCTTAAAATACATTTAAAAATTTGAAAAAAAAAACTAAAAGAGAAAGCGTTCTGAAACATTTCATAAATCTCTGTGAAATATGGAACAAGCAGAAATAGTGATGATATAGGAAAACTGAAACATGATTAACAAATTTTCTCTTTGTCTTTGCTCTTCGGGCAGTTTGAATATGATAGGATCTTTAAAGGAAATTCTATTTGTTGAAGTTTTGGGATCTGTGGTTTGCTGTCTGACATCAATTTTAGAAAATTACCCATCATTATATCTTCAAGTATTCCTTCCACCCTATAATCACTCTCTTTTTGGGAATTCTGATTAGTTGTAGGTTTCTGCAGATATTTCTAAGATCTCGAATGCTGACTTGTTGTTGTTTTTTCCCTCACGCATTTTTCATTTTGTATTTTAGTTTGGGCCATTTTTATTGACCTGCCTTCAAGTTTCTGATTCCTTTCTTGGCTAGACTGAGATTACAGAAGAGCCTGGCAAGGTTGCGTTTCATCTCTGCTACTGTCAGTACATAGCTTTCATGCCTGCAACAGGTGCATCTTCCCTACTGCTGGATGATCTCCAGGCTTGGATGTGGGAGTGGGAATTACCTGAGTTCATCCAGTTAGAAGTGGGACCACGTTGCTCTGGTTACCTTTGGTGCACCTCAGACTTCAAGTTCCTGTAGCAATCCTTGGTTTCTCAGGTAACGATAGGTTTGCTAGACAGTTTCCTCCATGCCTGCTCTATCGTCCTCCTTAGGTGTTCCTTTGCATTGCACATCAGACAAGCCCTGTTTGCACAGACAGGCCTGTTGTACCTCCCCCACCAGCATCCCCTGGACTGGGAGAGAGAGGGTTAATGGGAGCAGCACCCAATGTCCAGTAGGGTAAGCCTCAGTCTCAGGCAGTCTCTGTGCCCATGGGTCTCATGGTGTGGCCTCCTCCACTCAGTCAATGATGATTTTGTAAAGAAAGCCTATTCCTGTTCCTCTTCCATGGGTAATGTGGTGGGTAATGTGGTGAGTGAGGTGGGAATGGGATACCGCCAATGCTGGAAGAGCAACAGTGTTTGTTCTTGCACTTCCTCCCAGAGAGTAAAGTCTTTTGTTCTGCATTGGAGATAAGGGATAGGATACAGGTCCAGATGGTATTTCATGCCCTTCCCACACAGGCTGCTGTTCTCCTTTGTTAGGTTCAGCATCATCTGTGGACTTTTAAAAAACTCTCTGCAGTCATTTCTGTGAACATTGTTGCTGAGTTCATGGATACAAAGCATGAAGAGGGAGCAGGCTTTTCCAAATTCTATGGTCCCCATGCTGGTGCTTCCCACTCTCACACCATCATTTTACCCATTCCCTGACCACCCCAGCCTGACCTTCCTAAGGTAAGGCTAGTTTACATCCTGTATGTTCCTGTGTGCACAAGTCTCTTCTCAAAACCAGCTTCATATTTGTGTGGGTTGTTGTCACAAGGATCAGGATGATGCTCTCTCCAGCTGTCTATATCACATAGCTCAATCTTGAATTAAATATTTTTTTGAAGTGAACAAGGAGCTATTACAAAACAATTAAAATACCAAGGATGTATTCAAGAAATTTTCAAAACCTTAAATCGCCTAAACTACTTTCTCATCATTGTGCAACTAAGATATAGATCAATGACATTTCGAATTGGAAATGATTCAAATGTCTAAAAATTAAGCAATATACCTTTAAACAGGCAATGGGTCAGGCAGAAGTCATAAATTAAAAAAATATATATGATAAAATATTACCTATTAAACATGTAAGGAGAATTTAAAGCTTAGAACAACTTTTATTTTATTTTATTTATTTTATTATTTTATTTTATTTCTTGAGAGAGAGAGAAGGCATGGGTGAGTGCAGGTGGGAAGGGCAGAGGGAAAGGAAGAGAATCTTAAGCAGGCTCCATGCCTGGTGCAGAGTCTGATGCAGAGTCAATCTTACAACCTGAGTTCATGATCTGAGCTAAAGTCAAGAGTCAGACACTTAACTGACTGAGCCACTCAGGTGCCCCTAGAGAAACATTTATGACATTAAATTCACATGTTAGAAAAAATACATCTAAAAAATCAAGTATTTGCATAACCAATCTCAAGATACATTAAAAAGAGTTAACAACAAAGAGTTAACAAAAGCCAAATATGTGAGAAAAAAAAGACAATAAATAAAATTATCTATTAATTACATAGAAATACAATAAAAATAAAACCAAAATATTTTTACTTTAGAGGAATTTTAAAATGTGTATTCCCTAGCAAGTTTGATATAGAATTAAAAAAAAAAAAAACCCAAATCCAATATCCTGTATTTAAAAGGGAACAACACAACAGAGCCTACATACAGTAAAATGTAACAAGGAAATAAACTATTTTGCAGCTTTGAAAATTTTTTTTAAAGATTTCATTTATTCATTTAAGAGAGAGAAGCCATAAGCAGGGGGAGGGGCAGAGGCAGAGAGAGAAGCAGACTCCTCACGGAAGGAACAGCCCCATATGGGGCTCAATCCCAGGACCCTGAGATCATTACCCAACCTGAAGTCAGATGCTTAACCAACTGAGCCACCCAGAAACCCCCACATTTTTTTAATTTGAGAAAAATTTGGTATGTTCCTTGTAAAAACACTACAGAACTGATCTAAAAAATATTAGAAAATTGGAAAAAAAAATATTAGAAAATTGGAAACCCTAAATGACATTGTCTTATGTTAAAAATCCCCCATAAAGAGGGCATCCCAAGGGGCTCAGTGGTTTAGTGCCACCTTCTGCCCAGGGCCTGATCCTGGGGACCCAGGATAAAGTCCTACATTGGGCTTCCTGCATGGAGCCTGCTTCTCCCTCTACGTGTGTCTCTGTCTCTCTCTCTCTCTCTCTCTCTCTGTCACTCATGAATAAATAATAAAATATTTTTTTAAAAATCCCCCATAAAGAAAGTTGAGATCAAGAAAGATTCAACAGTGAATTTTTTTCATTTAAGGAAAAATTAATACTAATCTTATACAAATTCCTTCAGAAAATAGAAAAAGAGAACATTTACCAGCTTGCTTTGAAAATCCAGAATAAACATAATTTTCCCTAATAAGAAAAAACAAATTAACCTTATATTTTATAAGATGGGAAAATCAGAGATTAATTACTTTTATGAACTTAGATATAACAATCATAAATAACATATTAGCAAATTGAGTCCAGCAAAATATAAAAAGCATAATATCACAGGTCTGGTTAAGCCTATTTCAAAACTGAAAAGTGAATTTAATATTAAAAAATAAATGTAATTCTTGGGGCATCTGGGAGGCTCAGTGGGTTAAGCGACCAACTTTTGATTTGGCTGAGCTCATGATCTCAGGGTTGTGGGATTGAGTCCCCCGTCAGGCTCCACACTCATGTGGAATCTGCTTGTGTTTCTCTGCCTCTCCCTTTATTTATTTATTTATTTAAATAAATAAATAAATAAATAAATAAATAAATAAATAAATATCTTTTTAAGAATAAATATAATTCACAGAATTCAAAAATAAAAAATTCTCTATCATCAAGGAAGAGATGCACAAGAAGTATTGCACAAAATTCAATATTTTTTATAAGTACACTAAGAAATCTAGCAATGAAGACCAAAAAGCAAAAAAAATAAAGACAAAAAACAAACAAAAAAAGACCAAAAAGCTTCCTTCATCCAATGAACTATATCCACAAAAAAATTCAAACAATGGGAAAACGTTGCACATTTTTCTCTAAGTTTGGAAACAAGATCACAACATTCATGGAACATTATGCCAAAAGTCTAGATGGTACTAGAATTTAAAGAAAAATAAAATATGCAACTAAATCTAAATGCATTATGCCTTGCATCCCAGAAATTGAATCCTGGGTATATACTCAAAAACCTGCAAGAACATACTTGTAACAAAATGGATGAATCTCACAGAATAATATTGAATGAAAGATCCAGATTCAAAATGAAAACACACTATATTTGTTACATTGTTAAGGAAATCAAGAACAGGAAATACTAATTTGTTAGGATAAATGTCAAAATAGCAATTGACTTTTGGTGTGTTTGGGTGTGACATTGCCTGATAATGCTGCACAGAGAAGCATGCCATAAATTCCTTAATTTGCATGGTGTTTTTTTTTTGCAGATACATGCATATGTAAAAATAATGTAACTGTACACTTAAAGTTTATGTATGCTTTTATGTAAATAGTGCTCCAATCAAAAAAATTTTAAAGAGTTTATTCATGAGAGATAGAGAAAGAGAGAGAGAGAGAGAGAGAGAGAGAGGCAGGCAGAGGGAGAAGCAGGTTGCCTTCAGGGAGCTCGATATGGGACTCAATCTTCCAATCAAAAAAATTTTAACTAAAAATTAAAAATAGAAGTCTTGTTTCTGAGTTATTGTCTTAACCCTAAGAAGTCTTGGAGCAAAATCATCTGGTAAAAAAGGAAATTAAGACCAGAGAGAAAAGTTAACATCAATGTCACTATGGCCTGAAGCTCACAACAAAGATTTAACTGGCACAAATGTGCAGTCAATCTAGAACGTTGTGTCCTGTAAACACTTATTTTCCCTGATGTTATAGATCCTCTAAGCTCCTCTACTGCCTTCAGAATAGCTGAAATCCCAAATGTTGACCTTATCTGAAGAGGCTCAGTCCCTTCCTAAACACCTGCAGTTTATCCACCCCCATGTTAGGTGTACGATGATAAAGAGATAAGGGACACATTCTCTCCTTGAAAGAAATCTCAGTCTAAAGTTGGCAGATTTTCTCCTTGACCAATTTTGAACAGTCTCCTCTGAGCCCTCTTTTAAAATAGGTTTCCAGCTTGGCCCCCATTCTGTCTTTTGGTCTACATAACCCAGTTTTAGGAAGAATCCCTCCATCCTTGATATCTGACCACCTTCAGCATCTGGTCAAGTTCTTCACTCTCCACACTTGATATGTGATCACTCTGTGTTGCCTTCAGCGAAAATCTCTTTACGTTGCTTTATCCAAACTCCCCTATCCTTGTCATCTCCTTTCTACAAATTCCATCCATTGACCCCCACCCTGCACCCACCCACCCTCAAGCTCTGCTCATTGGCTTTAAATTTCCAACCGTGTTGCTTTATTCAGAGTTGAGCACTCTTACTCTCCCCTGTTTCAATTGTTCTGAGTAAAGTCTTCCTGACCATTTTAGCAGGAGTCAGAATATTTTCTTTTATCATTAAGAAAACCAGATTTGTGAACAAATATTAAAGTATATTATAATAGAAGAGTAGGGATAACACAGAAGATAAATACTACCTCAGAATGAATGGTTTATCTTGAACACTGTTGGTTAGGTGTTGGTATAGCACCAAAGAGGTATCATCGGAAGAGGATACTGATGGATAAGATGCATTTGGTAGACAAATGAAGAGGAAAACCATTTCAGGAAAAAGCCACACCATTACAGAAGCATGGATGAGTGTAAAGTGTTCTTGGAGCTAAAAATACTTCCTTGTCATTTGGGTGCTAATGCTATTGTGGAAAACTAGTGTACAAATTAGCCTGAGGAATGTGAACTATGGTTTATAAGTAAAGAAAGGATATTGGAGGTTTCAAGCAGGGATGGGAAAGGATCACATTCGCATTTTTGGCAAACATCTCTAGAAATCTAGCAGAGAGTGATTTCAATGGGTAACATAGGAGATCTGTAACTAAATTGGAAACTTCTAGAAAAATACAACTAGGTAACAGTAGGAACCAGGAACTGCAGGGGTAAAGAAATGACTAGACATTACAGATTTAGGAATTCCTGACAGCAATATTTGTTCAATTAGCTAGAGAAGCAAAAGGCAAGGCTTGGGAAAAGGCAGGAAATATTAATGACTCCCTAATTGGAAGGATCATATTGACATCAGTCATATGAGAGGCATAGAATTCCTTTAATTAATTTATTTATTCATGAAAGATATACAGAGAGATGCAGAGACATAGGCAGAGGGATAAGCAGGCTCCCTGCAGGGAACCTGATGTGGGGCCTGATCCCAGGGCTCCCGGGGAATCACAACCTGAGCCAAAGGCAGATGCTCAACCACTGAGCCACCCAGGTGCCTCGAGAGGCATAGAATCTTTAAAAATGTATCTTAAAGGAAGATAATGCCTGTGGGAAGATTTATTTGGACATAACTCATAAGTATCGATTGGCAATAAAGGTCATGACGACAACCATGACCATGGTACCATGAAACTGTTCACCACTTGTCACTTTCCAGGCTCTGTATTAAATGCTCTACATACATTAGTCTATTTAATCCTTAAGTCTATTAGTATACTTATGGATCAGATAGTAAATTATTACAAGGACCCAACAAAAAGTTAATTTTCTCCACAGGGACCTATATTGTGACTTCTTTTTGAATCACAACTACCTTTAATGATTTCAGAGCCAGTAAAGCAGGAGTTGAAGTTTGGCTAGTGATTATGCTATTTTATTTAATTCAGCCATTTCAAGGTTAATTTATAATCATCTCTTTTAAACACAAGTGGTGTTTTGCCGGATTCTTCTAGGGAATTGCACCAAAGTCAGGAAGTCAGCAATAAACTGTTTTATGTCATCTAGGTCAGGCACTTATCTTCTCTGAGCAGGAGTAATCAGACCAATGGGACTGGATCACACAACCTCAGATGTTTAATATTCTATCAGTCAGCTCCTAAGGACCTCTGAGCATTAGAAAAACTCATTTACTGTTACTGACATATTAATTCCAAGACAGCAGTCAAACATTTTGAAAGCTGTACCTGGAAAAGTCATTTTTTAAAGCCACTTATGCCAGATGAAACTGGGAGTTTTCATAAACAGGTGGCTGCTTATCAACAATAAGATGAAGACAACTCTCCCCCATTGCCTCCTTCATCTGCTTTCATGATTCCTCCTCGTCAATGCAATGTTGTTGGCTTAAAAATGCTTAAGAAAAGCAAACTCTTTGAAATGAACTTCAGCTTTGTATCTGATTGGAAAGGGGCACTTTCCATCTTTCATAAATTTTTTCATATGAAGAAATGCATGTTGTTTATACGGCGGTGAGACACGACAGGATACTAATGTTTCGTGTTCTTCGACATAAACCACGTGATCTTCAAAAATTTAACTTTTTTGGGAAAAACCTACTTTCTTTTACATGGGCCAAGTACTTTACATGGTCATTTAGGAGCAAAAAGTTCTGTATTCTACTTTCACTGACATGGGAGTATCATTTTCAGAATGGGTCGGCATGGGAAATAGTGGGTTTTAGAGAAGGGAGGACTCAGTGAAGCTTGGATTATCACTTCCATCAGCTTTCTTCTTGTTGATAGTGAGGACCTTGGGCCCAGAGAGGAGACACGAGCAGTGCATGGGGACCCAGGGTGACAAGAGTAGAGGGGGGAACCCAGAACCCAGGCTCTGCCCTCCAAAGCCAGAGCCCATTGGATGATACTTCCCCAGCCTATGAGGCTCATGCCAAAGTCTGCACTCCAACACAGCAGAATTTCTCACTCAAATATTCCTAGGTCAGTGTTGCTGTGAACACAGGATGTGTTTTATTCCAATTGACTACTTGGCCTCTCCAACTGTGTATTATGCAAGATGGCTGAGCCAGTTAACTATGGCTAGTCCACTTCTTAGCTAACTCTGTCCTCTTTCAATCAAGCTAGAAGTGCACTCACACAAAAGGAAGGAAACCTGAGGAGAGAGTTTGCTGACAGCCACTGTCCCAGTGGCGGACTCCCCGTGCCAGCCCAGCATTTGCCCACACAGTGGGCATCCAGCTTGAGCTGCCATTGCATCCCAGGGTTGAGACGTCTTTTGAGTATTTGTCAAACTGATCTGTGGCACGAAGACTGAGGCATCTTCTGAGAATGCATTAAAGGCTCAGGAAGGAACAGTGAGATGATTTGTTTATTTTTCAGTTTCTGCAGTTGTTCAACAAATATTTACTAAGTTCCTACTGTGTGCCAGGTATTTTCCAGAGCCCTGGGGATGTTGTGGGGGAAAAAATACCTGTGTTCTCCTGGGCAATGTGCCAGGCTGTTTATTATTAAGGTGCTGCATATTATTCTCTTGAGGGAAATCCTCCTAAAAAATTAGGTTGTGGTCAGTACTGAGTATTATATGGCTTACTGAAAGTCAGTTAGCATTCACAGTTGGTAAAAAAATAAATGATTTTAAATATGTTTCTGTTTAGGGAAGAACAAGGTAATTGAGTGTTAGAACGACTGTAGTCAGAATGAGAACAACAGTCTCAACTTTCCTTCCTTTCATTATTTTTTCTGCAAAGATGAGAAAAATATCTGTATGGATTGAACAGTTTACATAGTGCATTTGATGGCTGTGTCTCCCCCACAACCACCACATTCATTAACTTCTATTTGGAAACCAGCTCCCTCGCTGTGGATTCCGTTGATGGATACTCAGCCTGCTATTTAGCGCATTCCCCTGCCCCTGAGTTTCCTGTAAGCTGAGTGTTACATGGGGAGGCTTAGATTTAATTAATTTTAATTTTCTGGCAACACATTAAAATCTCCAGAGCAATTATTTATTTTAATAATAAAGAAACTTGCCCATTTCCAAAATCCTTATTCATGAAGCCTAGACAATACATATTTATGACTGTTTCTTATACAGCGAGGCTCCTACCATGCTTCCCCCGCATAAAGGTAATACCGAAAATTATGGTTTTAATATTATGTTCCCCTCGCCACGGAAAAACTTCAAGCATAAACAAAACTAGAGCAAGTAGGACAACGAACTTCTATAGAGTCATTACCAAACTACCAAAAAAATCCAGAGTCTTGTTTTATGTTTCTAAACTGGATTGTTTTGAAGTAAATTCTACAAATCATAACAGTTGTCTTTGAATATTTATGTGCTTATTTTTAAAGGAAAGGACTCATTTAAAAAAAATACATTCAATAATATTTTAAAATTGAAAATAAAATATAAGTAATTAATATCATCAGATATGCTGCCAGAGTATCGATTTTCCCAATTGTGCCCAAAGGAAGTTCATACGTGAGCATCTGCCTACATCTCAGAAAGCTCTCTTACATATATGTTTCTCTCCCTCGTTTTTTTCTGTTTTAACTTATTTATTAAAGATTCTGAGTCATCTTTCCTGTAGTATTCCCACATTTTGGATTTTGCTAATTACATCCCTGTGTGGTACAGTGTTGTATGTTCTCCCATCCTTGGATTTTTCTGAACTGGTGTTAGATTCTTTCTTTCCTTCCTTCCTTCCTTCCTTCCTTCCTTCCTTCCTTCCTTTCCTTTCCTTTTGGTATATTGTGTCATTCTGATGTTGTATGTTATCATTCAAGAAGTTAACTATGATGTGGTTGTTTCATTTTTTTGTGATATTAGCACCCATTGGTGATTGTTGTCTAGTTTCATTATTTGAGTAGATGTTTAAAAATAGGTTTGATTCTAATTCTATTTATGCTAGTTTTGTCCCAGCTGCAGAGAAAAAGCAATGAGAATTGCATGTGTATCTTCTACAGGGTACTGTGAGATCCACCTAAAAGGCTAGTTCTTGCCTACTCATACTGTCGGTAAGAAGTCACCACAGACCCCCAGGATCTTGCTTGAGTCTATTTTGCACAGATTCTGTAAGATTGTCGATCAATCATTAACATATTGGAGTAGGATGCAAGCTCTCTACTACGTTCTCAGAAGGCAGAAAGGAATCAAAAAGATAAAAATCCTTTAGCTCATGTATTCCATATCCTATAGTATATCCTATCCTAAGCAATGCCTGAAACTGAGAAAGTAAATTATTTTGAATTCCATTAAAAATGGAGAGAAAAGGGGATCCCTGGGTGGCGCAGCGGTTTGGCGCCTGCCTTTGGCCCAGGGCACGATCCTGGAGACCCAGGATCGAATCCCACATCAGGCTCCCGGTACATGGAGCCTGCTTCCCCCTCTGCCTATGTCTCTGCCTCTCTCTCTCTCTCTGTGACTATCATAAATAAATAAAAATTTAAAAAAATGGAGAGAAAATATAGAGTTATTGATCAGCATGAGAATGTGCTTTATAAAAGGTGGTCTTGTCTTCCAAGTTATGTTCTTGGAACTTGCCCTAATTCCCCCAAAATCCCTGAAATACTATGGACTCAAAATGGAAAATCTGGACTTGATTTGGAACAAAACCAACTAAAAGGAAAGTAGTTAGTTTGGAGATGGAATTAAAAGAGGACATGTGGATGGATGAATCATCTGTACTCAACTCCGGTCACTGGTATTCACCAACTATGCTTATGATTTTAAGAGCAGCAATGTTCTCCCATGCATTTCAAATCTCTGGAATTCTTATAAATATAATTAGATGGTACATAAATAATAATTTAATCCTGGAAACTCTACTAGATCTACTTATAACAGCAAAGTATATAAAATAATTGGATATACCCTCTAAAAAACAGTGTTGTGTGTGTGATTCATGTGTGTATGCAATGCTTGTGAGTGGAACTCCTTCCATTCAAAACAAAAGAAATCAGATCTTTTTTTCACTCCTTGCCCATCATTCAGACCCTCCTGAATCCATACCTTGAAGGTAGTAGAAAGGTAGGTTGGGAAGGTAGCACAAATTGAAGTGAAGATTTTAGAGGTTATTTTTTAAGAAGCAAAATGTAATCAGAGGGTTTTGAATAATAATTGGGAAAACTTCTCATAACTAAATTAAGAGTTTAAGCTCCATAATATGGAGTTTAAGCTCCATAAGTGTCTCCAGAGACACTGAACCAAGAGGATACAAATTTATAAATTTATAAATGCAGACACGTATAAGAGATTTATCATAAAATTGACTCAGGTGATCATGAAGGCTGAGAAGGGTGCCACCTGCCACCTGTGGTCTGTGAGCTGGAGAGCCAGGAAAGCTGCCTTGCAATTCAATCCCAGTCTGAAGGCCCAAGACCTGAGTGTACATCCCAGGCCCCAATTTATATCTAGATAGATAGATAGATAGATAGATAGATAGATAGATAGATAGATGATAGATAGATAGATAATAGATAGATAAATAATAGATAGATAGATTTAGATTTTATTTATTCATGAGAGGCACAGAGAGAGAGAGCCCAGGCCCCAAATTAAGAGCACTGGTGTCCAACAGCAGAAAAAGTTCATGACTGAGCTTGAGTCTACGCAAGCCCTCCTAGGATCAATGATGACCAGTTCAAATGTCTCTTTAGAGAAACCTTCACAAACGCAGACACAAATCACGTTTTACCAGTAATCTGAGCATTCCTCAGCACAACCATGGTGACACATGAAATTAACTATCACAATAAGTATTTAGTGAGAAGACATTGGCTCTTTTTCTGCCTAAGAGATACAATTCTTTCATTAATATTGTTGAATGACCTTCCAAGTCAACTATCAAATATCCCCTTTTAATACAGGGCAGTAAGAGCAGACTTGGTGTCATAAAAACCTTTCGGTTTTGACCATATCTTTCCAGGCAACTGCAGTTCTTTTTTTTTTTTAATTTTTTATTTATTTACTTATGATAGTCATAGAGAGAGAGATAGAGAGGCAGAGACATAGGCAGAGGGAGAAGCAGGCTCCATGCACCGGGAGCCCGACGTGGGATTCGATCCTGGGTCTCCAGGATCGCGCCCTGGGCCAAAGGCAGGGACCAAACCGCTGCGCCACCCAGGGATCCCATAACTGCAGTTCCAAGTACTTCCTAAACATTTTCAGTACCTGCCTGGCCTCGGGGTCCTGGGTGAGTGAGATTTCCTTGTTGACACTCCACCAACATGTCATGTATAAACTTGCCCAGAGTACAGAGGAGCCAGTCCTAGAGGAAGTGACGGATCTGGGGGAGCCTGATGGGGTTCCTTTGGTGGTGTACAAAACTCCAAACAGCACACTTATTCTGCTTAAGATACATGTGAAAGGATCAGCACCGCTACCCTATTTGCCTGTGGTGACCGATGTGCAGGAGATGACATGACTTGCCCAGAGTCTGCAAAATAAGAGCATTCCTGCAAGTCTGCTCAGTCTTCAAGCCTCTGATATTTACTACTTTAACTTCTAATATCCAAAGTATAAATCTCATCTTCAGGGACTTATTATTTTTCTTATAAAAGGGAAACAAGCTAACCATTAGTCTATGGATTTCTTTTCCTTTCTTTTATCTTTTTTTTCTGAGACTTAAGAGCACCACTGTCTGTTGCTATAGTGATTAGACTACGATTAAGAACATTATCTACATTAAACCATGTGGGGATGTGCACTTGGACGTTCTTCCTTTTTATCTCTCAAACACCCCAGAATCTCTCCTAATAAGAAACATAAAGAATGCATTTCTTTTCTGTCTTCAAAATAGTCAATGAGAGAAATACAGTATTTGGTCTATATTGTTAAAAACAAGACAACAGGCCCAAGTAGAGTCACTTACGCTAAGCCTGAGACTTAATTTTGATTTTAGAAGAGCCCAAAAATGGGATCTTAAACCCATCAATCAGGAGTTGCCTGACCAGCACTGGTTAGACCCCTGCCATCCCCCATAAGGAAAGTGACCCTGCAATCACCAGCCTGCTGTTTTGCCTCATCTAATTTCCTTGTTTCCGTTCCCATCTGTCTATAAGTCTCTCCTTTTGAACAGCTGCATGAAACTCCTCTCCATCTGCTAAAGTGTATGCTGTCCAATTCAATAATCATTGGACAAAACCAATATGATCTTTAAAATCTATATATTTGGATTTTACTCTTTAACATAAGTATTTCATGTAATAAGCACTTGCTATGGACTGAACTGTGTTCCCTAAAGAGTATATCTATTGAAGCCCCAACCCACAACATAATGGTATTTGGATACCAGACGTTTGCCAGGTGTTAAGAGATTAGCTAAACTACCAAAACATCGTGGCTTCTGCATCCATTCTGGAGGACCTTGAACTGTCACTGGACCTCCATTAAAGTTCATGACCTGGATATGAGCCCACAGACTGACAGGTAAAAGTAAGTTCCTGTTATGACTCCACCAACTACCATTGTCACAGAATTCTCCCCCTCCTCTTGGGGCTTTTCCCTTATATAAGACCACTGTGAAGCTTGTCAAAACCTACTCTTTGGGATTTGAATTGACCAGTCTGACTTTAGTCTAGGAACTTCAACACAAGCAGGTACCTGTGTCCCGCTGTGCTCTCTCTCTCTCTCTCTCTCTTGCACCCTGCCTTGGCCTCCCCACACTGCCCCTGCAGGACTGTGAGTAGTAAACTTCTCTATTTCTATTCCCTTAGTTCTTTTTTTGAAACATGGCTCACCATCCAATACCCCAGGACTCTACTTAACACATGTTAATTAAGCAAAATCACAACAAAAGGTAATTAGGTCAAGAGGTGGAGCCCCCATGATGGAATTGATGTCCTTACAAGAAGATACCAAAAAACATGCTGTCTCTCTCTCTCCCTTTGCTCTCTGCCATGTGAGGATATACTAGGGAGGCAGCCGTCTTCAAGGTAGGAAGAGAGCTCTCACTAGACCTTGACCATGTTGACACTCTGATCTGGGACATCTTAGCCTCTGGAACTGTGAGAAATAAGGCCCCCAGTCTACAGCATTGTGTCACAAGGCTCCAGCTGACTATGACTATACTCACATAGTCACTCAGTGAGTACAAGCCAGGAAGCCAATCACAGTCTCTCCATAGTTACACACATTCTCCAACACATGTGTACCTGTTAGTGGCCTGGCAGACCTAGTTAGGGCTGGTCATGAGTTAGAGCCCTGTGTATATAATAGAGTCGCATCATTTCAGAGAATGTAGAATATAGGAATGTGACCAACCCAAGGCATAATTCAAAGAAATTTTTTCAGTGCTGTATCTTTATCATTATGTAATCCTTATCTTCACAGATCCACTTGGCACCTCCCAAGAACTTAACCCTTCCTACTGCTCTGCCTACTAACACATTTCTCAGTGTGAATTTCCTAGGTTTGCCTGACTACAGTGTCACATATTTCAAAACCAAGTCTCTCTCCTTTTTCACAAACTCTCCATCCCTCACCTGGATATATGTTATCAGGCAAGCGAATAATTTACAATGTGATGCCATCACTCTTGACCAATTCTCTTAATCTTATCAAAGGCATTTTATTTTATTTATTTATTTTCAAAGATGTTATTTATTTATTCATTAGAGACACACACAAAAAAAGGCAGAGACACAGGCAGAGGGAGAAGCAGGCTCCCTGTGGGGAGTTTGATGCAGGACTCGATCCCAGGACCCCAGGATCATGACCTGAGCCAAAGGCAGATGCTCAACCACTGAGCCACCCAGATGCTCCCCTACCAAAGGCATTTTAATCCTAATTATAAGAATATATAGCTAAATTTTATAATAGACTTTTTAAAAAAAGTAGTTTCTAAACTATTTTTAGCTTAGCATTTTTTTATACAAGAAAAGCTTTCACAGAAATAAAATATATGAAATAGATTTTTAAAATGGCCTGATATCCAAAGCCAGTGGGAAGACACTGGAGAGAAGCTCTCAGGGGCCTCAAGTCTTGTTTCTCTGAGCACAACCTCGTCTGTCAGAATAATGGCTGGAGTCAGCCTCATCAGGGAAAAGAGGGGAGCAGGAGAAGTTCTAATCAACACCTTCCATCCAGAAAATGAGTTGAAATCGACAAACACAACATACCCTATTTTCATCCACCGCAAACATCTTCGGTGTCCATAGATGTTCTCTCAGGAGAAGGAATCAAGAAGAGACCAGTGTTAGAGGCTGTCCCATCTACTCAGTTTTTTATCTCAACATTGATGCCTGAAGGATCCCTATTGATTTTTGACCTATGACAAAAAAGAAGTCAAGAGCTACAAATGTACAAGGGCATTTGATGATAAAATCTGTCCAAAATCCAGCTACACAAAGCATTATCAAAAAGCTGCTTGGGTGATGGAGTAAATCAATTAGATTAAAAATAATATGAGAAATATATTTGGAAACTTCCTTTTGAAATATCCTTCAAAGAGCCTTTTGTTTTGAAGATACGAAGCCTTCAGTCATGTCAAATAGCTTTCCTTTCATTAATTTTAAGTTGGGGAATAGACAGAAGTCATACATAAAACATAATGAACAAGGGAAATGCAATAATACTGGTGCATTGCAGATCATACAAACAAAAAAATTGTCAGATGGCACACAATACACTCCAATACCAAGCTGTACAAACTATGATGTTTCAAATAGTTAAAAATAAAATAATTAATAATAATGAACTTTTTTACATGCATGTCATAACCTAATCTTTGTACTTTTCATAAATTCTTGAGATTTTCACTACACCTTTCTGTAACATTTACAGTAACCTGCTCAATTAAATGTTGTACGTTGAGACACAGAGAGTTTAAGTTTAAGTAACCTGATGTGGTCACCCCAGTAAACCATCACTTATTAGATCCCTGTGTGTATTGATTCTGTGACTCACTTTAGCCAATAAAATACCTCGACAGCCCCTAAAACTGTTTAGTTATAATATTCAAGAAGACCTAGTGACCCTGGGGATTTACCCCAAAAATACAGATGCAGTGAAACGCCGGGACACCCGCACCCCGATGCTTCTAGCAGCAATGTCCACAATAGCCAAACTGTGGAAGGAGCCTCGGTATCCATTGGGAGATGAATGGATAAAGAAGATGTGGTCTATGTATACAGTGGAATATTCCTCAGCCACTAGAAACGACAAATACCCACCATTTGCTTCGACGTGGATGAAACTAGAGGGTATTATGCTGAGTGAAGTAAGTCAATCGGAGAAGGACAAACATTATATGGTCTAATTCATTTAGGGAAGATAAAAAATAGTGAAAGGGAATAACGGGGAAAAGAGAGAAAATGAGTGGGAAATATCAGTGAGGGTGACAGCACATGAGAGACTCCTAACTCTGGAAAATGAACTAGGGGTGGTGGAAGGGGAGATGGGTGGGGGGTCGGGGTGACTGGGTGATGGGCACTGAGGGGGGCACTTGAGATGAGCACTGGGTGTTATGCTATATGTTGGCAAATCAAACTCCAATAAAAAAAAATACAGTGTTACAAAAAAAGAAGACCTAGTGGCTTCTGCTTTTGCATTTTGGGGAGCTGCAGCACATGTGAGTGGCTACTGGAGATCCTACATGGGAAGACCATGTGAAAAACCATCATGAGAGAGAAAATCCCAGTTATCCCATGAATAAGCTGAACTGAGTCCAGATTTTAAGCTATCCCACCAAGGTACTGGATGAGAACAAAGTCGTCTCTAATATTTTTGTTCCAACTGCCATCTCACTAGACCTATGTAAGACACCCAAAAACGACCAGGAAAAAAAATCCATCTGAGTCCTAGTCAACACACCAAGGCATGAGAAATAATAAAATGCTTGTTGTTTTAGTCCAGTAAGCTTTGGGGTGGTTTGCTGTATAGAAGTAAATCACCAAAACACATACATATGGTCACATTGCAAACGGAGATAACAACCTAGGAAATATGGGTCAAAGTCCCATACTTTTACTCAGCAAAACATCCTTTCTCATGATAAACACACACTAACACAGGCTCACACACCACTGAAGTATGGTGATGCGTTCCCATGCATAATGCCTACAATAGAGGAATGTCAAAATTATCCCCATCTACTGAATTTTCTAGAACTTTAGATTTGTTTAGTCATAGTTCAAAAATGCTAAATATTCTGAGGTTTGTATATTGAACAATTCTCTAGGAAAGTAGACATATTTAAGTATTCTATTTTTTATCTCTACTTTGATATCTAAAAGCATAACCAACATTTAATATCCTAATTCATCCTATGCCAACCCTGAAAATCTACTCTTTTTCTAGTGACTTCCTCACCTCAGTCAATACATCTTAATAATGCCAGTTACTTAGGATAAAAAATTGCAGTTATTCTTGATTTCTCTCCTGTTCACACCAATAATTCAGTCAGTTAACAATTATTATTGGATCATTCTTTAAAACATATTCTAGAAGTATCTATACCTCTAGACCACTGATAAAAACCACCAAGTTCTCACCTGGACACTTCAATGCCACCCTTGTACTTGGCTTCCAGTCATCTCCTCTGTCAGTCTAATCTCATCTCAAAATAAAGAGTGACATTTCTAAAACATATGTTAGGGAATTCCAGTTCTAGTATGAAATATAAATTCCCTGTAAACCAACACTGCACCAGATAACTCTGGAAATATCTGAATATTCTAGATAGTAAGTCAAACTGTGACATAGCTAGCAGGGCAATGACCTCTCCTGCTCTGATTTTTTTGGTCTTTCCCCAAAAATCAGGCTGAAGCTATGTAGGGTGTTGCAAAGGTAGCTAAAGCTCTGATAGAAAACCTGTTTTCTGGCTAGAAGAAAATCCAAGAAAGAAGACAAACAGATGTGGCTGGTTGCCAGAGTATGGGGGAATGTTGGTGGGAGAGAGCGAGGGAAGGATTTGCAAACTATGCACATGAACACCCCGCCAGTCCCTGGGTCATCTCTGAACCACACAGGCTTCACCAAGGCTGGTACGATGAAACTGAGGTGTGGGCTTCCATCCACAGAGTGGGAACGATAGAGCTTCATACAAGTCTAGTCCACTACCTGCTAAGACAAAAACATCAACATTCTTCAAGAGCAGGAAACAAAGTACAGAAACTTCACAACGTAATATCCACAATGCTGCTAAGGATATAATTCAAAATAACCCAACACACAACAACAACAACAAAAATGGAACCCATTTCCAAAGAAAAAAGCAATCAACAAAAGCCAAACAGATGCCAGATGTTGGAATGATCAGAACAAGCCTTTAAAACTTTATCATATGTTTAGTAAAGAAAGGAAAATGCACTCAGCATAAATTTTAAAAAGACATAAAACTTCTTCAGGGTAATAAAATAGTGGGGAAAATGAAAATAAAATTTTAGGATTGCAAATTAAATATTGAAATAAAAATTTCACCAGATAGGCCAGTAACAAAAGGACATAATAGATTAAAGTCACTGAACTCACAGAAGGTCAAGAGAGCTTGCATGAAGAGAGAGAAACAAGACGTTAAAATAAGAAAGTATGGGATGATAGAAAATGGCTTAATCCCTGGTTAATAATTAATGAGTCTCAGAAGAAAAGGAGAGTAAAAATAAGGTAAGAAAAATATTTTAAAGAAATAATGGGAAAAAAAAACAAAAAAACAAAAAAAACAAAAAAGAAAAGAAATAATGGCTCCAAATGTTCCAAACTTGGCCAAACACATTAAAATGTAAAATAAATAAATAGTAAAAATAAAAATTCAAGAGTCTCCACAAAACAGGATGAACTCAAAGAAAACCATGCTTAGCCACATGAATTAACTTAAGAAAAAGACAAAGGGGCCATCATGAAAGCAACCAGAAAAAATAGCACTTTGTAAACAGAGACAAGTTGATCAAAATGATGTGAAATTCTCAAGAAACCAGAGTAACAGCAGAACAGTAGACCAGAAAAGAGTAGAATAACATATTTAAAGTGATAATAGGCAAAAGAAAACAGAAACAGTCGATCTGCGTGGGCACCTGGGTGGCTGTCAGTGGAATGTCTGCCTTCAGCTCAGGTCCTCAGGGTCCTGGGATGGAGTCCTGAGTCGGGCTCCCTGACCAGGGGGGTATCTGCTTCTCCCTCTCCTTCTGCCTTTTTTCTTGCTCAGTCTCTGTCTCTGTGTCTCTCTCAAATAAATAAAACTTAAAAAAACAGTCAATCACAAGTCAAGAATATAGGCAAAATAAAGACATTTTCAGATAAAAGAAAATAATTACCACCAGAAACTAAGTACAGGAAATGCTGACAGTATATTTGGAAAGGAAAGGACACCAGAGGAAGACCTTAATAATGAAAAAGGAGGGTTAAAATGGCAAATATCTAAACATATGTGAAATATATTTTCTTCTTAATATCTTTATAATATAAATGTTTCACAAACAAAAAATATTCGCTATTGTTTGCACTTGAAGAGTATGTACATACAGTGATGGATGATGGGTGACTGCAGGGCCACATGTGAGAGTGAGGTTTGCACTGTTGACAGCAGGTGAAGGGCATTAGCTCTTGGTAGGTTATAGAAAGTGAAGGAGGCATATTCCAATACCCATAATTCAAAAGACCAGTACAGGGATCCCTGGGTGGCGCAGCGGTTTGGCGCCTGCCTTTGGCCCAGGGCGCGATCCTGGAGACCCGGGATCGAATCCCACGTTGGGCTCCCGGTGCATGGAGCCTGCTTCTCCCTCTGCCTGTGTCTCTGCCTCTCTCTCTCTCTCTGTGACTATCATAAATAAATAAAAAAATAAAAAAAAGACCAGTACAAAGATGTCCACACACACAGTAGAAAAATTAAAATGAAGATTTTTTAAAATACTGAAGCAAAGTAAAAAGAGTCAAGAAAGCCTACAACAAAAATTGGAGAGACAAATAAAAAGCATTAAATAAAATTATAGCATTAAATAGAACCACAGTGACAATTACATTAAGCATTAATAGTCTAAATATGTAAATTAAAAGCCACGGATGGTCAGGATGGATGAGAAAGCATCGCGCAAGTATCTGCTGCCTACAAAGACAGACTTCCCATGTAAAGAAAGGTTATAAAGGGATAGAAAAGACAAACATTAAGGACAAGAAGGCTGGGGCAGCTACAGCAGAAAAAATAGAACATAAATAAGATTATTTTCTACTGTACCCTAATCCTCAAAGGCCTAAGGGGTAGTCTGTGAGGGCTTGGAGTGTGGAGGTTCTTCTGCTCCATCATCTCTCCACCATCTCCTCCTGGCACTTGCCTCTCTGTGGCCCTTCTGTCGCATGGTTCTGTCCCTGCATGGTCCATGTGTGCCTGGGGCCTTATTTGGGCCTTGTGGTGTCCTGGTCGCCCTAAGCTGCTAGAACAGAACGCCAGAGACTGACTGGCTGAAACAACCAACACCTAGCTTTCCCTGTTTTGGAGACAAGGAGGCCCAAGGTGCTTGGAGCCTTGGTTCCTGACCAGATGCCTCCTCCTGGCATGCAGATGGCCATCTTCTCGCTGTGCCCTCATAGGGTGGGGAGAACAAGGGCTCTGGTCTCTTCCTCCTCCTCTAACACGTTCATGAATCCCACCACAGGGGTCTGCCTCACATGCCCTCATCTAACCCTAACTACTTACTTTTCAAAGGCTTCACTTCCAAACTCCATCACCTTGGGGGCTAGCATTTCAACATAAACATTTTGTTGGCCTCAAAGTGCCAGCAATATATTCAAATTAAGTTGGGAAACAGGTGTAGATCGGTGCTACTTCAAAGGTCCCACCGTCTCTTTTGTTCAGTATTGCACAACGTAGAATTCCATGCAGCACAGTTGGTTTTGTCGTGAGGCTTACTACCGGGTGAGACGATGGGCCCACTCTGCCTAAATTCACTGAAGTGACACTACAAGCCCCACCTGCTCTTTGAAGACTCTTCTTGCCTTCTAACTGGCACCAGTGGAGTGCATTACAGCTCGCCAGTTAGCGTCCAGTGACTTTCTGTTCTCTGCATTTCTTCCTATTGAAGTGGAAGGTTGAAGCACCACACAGAATCCATGAAGAAGGGGATCCCTGGGTGGCGCAGTGGTTTGGCGCTTGCCTTTGGCCCAGGGCGCGATCCTGGAGACCTGGGATCGAGTCCCACGTCGGGCTCCCGGTGCATGGAGCCTGCTTCTCCCTCTGCCTGTGTCTCTGCCTCTCTCTCTCTCTCTCTGTGACTATCATAAATAAATAAAAATTAAAAAAAAAAAAAAAAAGAATCCATGAAGAAAAAAAAAGATGTTTACTTAAGAGCCACGACTCTATGGAAATGTTGTATGATGACACGGAGTAAAATGCATATTGCAGGACATTTTCTTTAACAAAACAAAACAAAACAAAAACAAAAACATGCAGTCCTTAACCTGCTGTTTCCTGAACCCAAAATTTATTTTTTCAAGGATCAACACACCTTGATCCCTCCGTCCTTCGAGGACCTTCTCAAAGGTCAGTCTTCTCACAGTGGACCCTCTCCCCTGCCCACACACACACACACACACACACACACACACACACACCCCAGCTTCTATAATCTGGAGCACAGCAGGTTTTTGTTGGGTTTTTGTCTCTGGTTTTCTAGAAGAATGGAAGTGTGATGGTAGCTAGAATTTGTGTTTTGTTACCCACCCTAGCGCTGGAGGGTAAGTGTGACGGCCATTTGTTGAACACATGGATGAATGAGTGAAACACCTGGTGATAGGCAGTCTGTCCCAGACACCGTGGGGTTTTTGGGGGGAGCATTTTTGAGGGGGATTATGGGGCCAGAGAACTGAGAAACTCCTGGCAGTACAGCCTCCCGCAGGGCGGGAGCCCAGCAGTGCACCCTGACCTCACCTCTGGGGGCCCAGCAGTGTACCCTGACCTCACCTTGGGCAGCCAGTCTTCTGCCCCAGGGGCATCTGTGCTGTCCAATCCATCATCCCAGGACTCTCAAGGTGCCCAGAAGTTGGGCCAGCCCCGGGGTAGGAACCCCAGCTCCAAAAGGGGATTATCGCCGAGTTGGGGCCTTCCTTGAGGAAACCTAGACCAGTCACTTCCCAGCCGGGAACCCTGTGAGGAGACAGTGATCTGAGATACCAAACAGGGGCCAAATTTCCTTTTCCCCCTTTCCTACCTGTCCCCCTGCATGTCCCCCTGGAGACCTAATCATGACGGTGCCGGTGTCTAGCCAGGGGTCCGTAGGTCGGACTTGAGCTGGTTCATAATCGCAGGAAATGTCAGTGTATCCCTGGGCCCCAATAAACCTGATTTTAAAGCCTCCTCTGTCTCCTTTATGATTCTCGGGACTCTGGGAGGAGTAGGAAGTAACCTTCAGTGAGGACACAATGATGTCCAAGAGGGAAGGCCCCTTATTGCGGGAGTACATTTGGTCACTATGAGCCAACGCCTCACCGTCCCTTAAAAAGCAAAGTCTGTCCTTGTGAGAACAGTCATTCTTTAAAGAGGTTATTATTTTATGATATCGATAGTGAAGGATTAGTGGGCTTGGAGCTCCCACTGGTGGGTGTGTTGAAAGGGACACCTGAATGCAGAGAACTATTTCTCTGACCCACGAGGTGAGCGCAAGAGTCCATTTTTCTGACCCCATTTCCACTCCTGGGATCAGACCTCCTAAGCATTGGATATTTCTTGAGATTGTATAGCTCCATTTGGGCCATTGCACAGACCCTATGAGGCTCTTCCAGGGATGAGGTTCCTCGTTTTGGAAAAGGGATTGGGGTTTTAGGCAAAGGGGCATGAAGAAAGGGTAACTGAACATGTGTTCTGAAGACCACAAAGTCAGGTGAGGATGAGGGAAAACTCTCCTGAGGCCTCGGATCAAAGAGATCTCAAGAGGCCCCGACCTTAGCCTGTAACTTCCTGCGTCATAACTCACATCTAAAATTGCTCTGATCCTTCAGCAGAGAAATGCTTGCTTTTCTGAGTATCGTTCACACATATCTTCACAAGTGCAGCGAAACCGCATGGTCCAAACGTGGGGTGGATGAGGTTACAATCTGCATTCAGACAAAAAGCCAGGGCCGGAGAGAAATAGGACGGTCACCGAATGACCGTTCACCACCCAGGAATCAATCTAAACTGTGTCTGGACATGGTGAAGTCCTATTACAATATTATTATCTTAAAGTGTGGGGGTGACATTTTAGAAGCTTGGAGTTAAAGGCAAAAGGAAACCCATGCTAGCGTTTGCACTTGCCAACGTCTTCTGCAGACGCTATCCTGGATCCCCGCGGTCCTCAATAAATGCCCACGGTCAACCCAGCACGTTGGGTTCCAGCCAGAACAAGCTCGGTGGGCTCCTTGGTGGTGATGCTGCTGCTGCTGCCCAGCTCCCTGCTCTCCTTGCTGCTCTGACGCAGTGGGCGGGCTGGACACCAGAGCACAGCGACCGCTGTGACCCTGGTCAGGTAAGGAGTGGCTCCACTTCCACGGAGACGACCCGCACACTGGTCTCCTGTTTCCAGAGACTGTCTTGTCCTGTTTTATATTTCTCACATTTTTCTGCAATCGCTGTTTCACACCATTATTTGAAATGTTGTTCTTCAGCCTGAGATCTGATCCATGACTGTGCAGGCATCTGAATTCCCAAATGCATATCGACATTCCTGCATAAATACCAATTGCAAAGGTTTGGGGGGAACGGGGTAGAGGCATCTTGAGAGAATACATGCTCGCTCAGAATCATCGTCTTTGGCTGCACTTGAGTGGCTCTCAGAAAATGGATCTATATTCTCTGAAGCAATCAGTGGTGGGTAGTATTGAGGCAGGCACTGTTACCATATTTGGAATATTTCTATCTGAAAATTATAGGAATCAAGGTTTCTTGAATTTTGAACACCTTGCATGAGCGTGTGATGAGAAGCATCCAGAATTTCTCAGGCCTCGTGTTTTGCACATGGCTAAGAGTGATGGAAGCCCCTCTTCCCCCCAACAACCCTGTGATGTGTGCTGTCTCACGCCTGCTCTCCAAACGCAGAAATGAAATGTGCAAATAAAACATGGCACAGCTCCTGTCACGTACACCCTCGCCACTCCCATGCTAGCACCAATCACACCCGTATGAAGCCTTCAGTCATCTCGCCAAAGGCCAAGCACAAGGTACTGCAAAATAGCGATTTTATTTTTGCGTACTGCACTTTCCTAGCGTCTTCTCGCACAGATGGGGATGTTTTCTCCAGTGGAGGTGCATGGGATTGACGTGCAAAGGGAAGGAGAGCTGGTCCAGCTCATTTCCTAGACGACAGTCATTCACCTGACCAAGGTTTAGTGGTTGGGATGCCCAACCTAGGGAGAGGCCGACCCTCGCAGAGGCTAAACCTGTGACAGCGTCCGCCCTGCCAGGAGGTCATCGTGAGCTAGCCAGCTCGCACAAGTTTCTCTAGCATTTGTGTGTGACCAATAACTTCAAAAGACAGGGGTAAGCATCTCACATTGGGTCAGAGAGATTTATCTCCTGATCAGAGTAACAAAAATAATGTCTTCTTCAGGAAAAAGGCAAGGCACGTTGGGGGAAGGCTGCTTTGCCAACTTTCAGGCCTTCAGCTGTGATGCTGATGCATAGGACCTGGGGGGCGAGGGGAGCCCGTGCAAGGTCCAGGGTGCTGGCTTACGAGCGAGTGACCAATTACCCCGGTGGTCCTTGTTTCCTTCTCAGCTCAATTTAGGAAAGTCTGACAAGTAACCGTAGCAGTCACACTATTGCTGAGGGGTGTCTGGAGCACTTGGCACAGTTGATGGATATTCCAGGGCAGATGCTGTCAGGAAGGGATGTGGGAGCCAACTTTCTGCTTACATCCGCAGGCCAGAGAAAGCTGTCTCCTCCGTCGGGGAGAGGAAAGGCCGGAAAACAAACAGGCTTTGCTGTAGGTGTAAGTTCCCTGAAACGAATAGCTCTACCTATTGTTTATGGACATACGACAACTTTCAATTTCAAACAAAACAAAACAAAACAAAACAGAATGTTGGTATGGATGCCCAATAACTTCTGGAAAGCACTTTAGATTTTGGTGTTGGGAAGAAAAATAACTAGACCCAGATCATTAGAAAGGGTTTATGGAGACCACTGAACATGTTCCACAGGAAGAAGTCTGCTCCCCTGTTCAACTGGGTGGTGTTCAGAAAGGAGTGGAAATTGGAGCTCCAGACAAATAACTAATAGATGACTAAGATATTCAACCAACCAAGCCATGTAGACAAAAACTAAAAGCTTACATCTTTTTTATTTTTTTTATTTTTTTATTTTTTTAAATTTAATTTAATTTTTATTTTATTTTATTATTTTATTTTATTTTTATTTATTTTTTATATTTGTTTTTATTTAAGTTCAATTTGCCAACATATAGTATAACACCCAGTGCTCATCCCATCAAGGCTTACATCTGTAAAAACCACACGCATTTTAGACGTTTTGCTTCAGCGCTTTTGTGCAGAAAGGCGAGTGTGCACTGTCCCAGGCTTTGGGAATCAGTAACAGTTTGTGTTTGCTTCAAGGATCGCACAGCTCACAGCAGCCAGGCGGCTCCTGAAGTCCTGCCTGCTGCTTTCATCGACGTCTTTGCAAATTTTCTTTAAGAAGCCATAAGCATGTCTGGATATGTTTGACTACAGGTTACTAGTTTTATATAAAATGACAGCTGAGATCGAATGGACTTAAATTTCATTCTCCTGTGGTATGTATAGAATTCCTGTATATATTTTCTCCATGTGGGTATCTGTTATTTCTTTTTTTTTAAGATTTTATTCATTTATTCATGAGAAACACAGAGAGAGAAGCAGAGACAGAGGCAGAGGGAGAAACAGGCTCCTCACAGAGAGCCCAATGAGGGACTCAAACCCTGGGATCACATCCTGAGCCAAAGTCAGACACTCAACCACTGAGCCACTCAAGCATCCCTGTTGTTTCTTAATTATATCACAAATATTCATTTTTATGACAGATGATTTAGAAAATATCAACAGCTAAAAAAGAAAGTGAAATATCTCCCTTAATCCCAACGCCAAAGTGAATAACTGTTACCTTTTTAGGGTATTTCTTCCCAGTTAGTACAGTTAGTACATACAAGATTCATTCCAAAATAATATGTAGTTTGTTTGAAATTCTGTTAATGTTGTCTAAAATGAACAATCTACAACAATTTACTAACAATCACATTACTAACTTATTTGCATTTTTTCAAAATCAGTTTGATTGTTAATGTAAGTGCGCTGTAATACATTTAGCAATGGAATAATTTATGTGTAATAATGAATGAACGATCCACATTAACTATGGATCTATTTGGTCATTCTTGTTCTTCTAACTGAAAGATCTAGTCTGTTTTTCCCTTCAGTGGTAGAAAGTCCTAGTCGTCCTCTTTCTGAATTCAACACCCAGTCCTGAGCCCACAGGTGGACAACATGACCTGGGTAGACCATGCTTTGAGGAAGCTCCCTCATGCTTGAGTGTCTCCATGGGACGGAGCTACATCCACGGATTCTTATCACGCACCTCAGGACCGTTTTGTACTTCTCTGTTGTTTATGCTATATTATATTGCATCTTTTCCTTATAGCAGACTTATCCTAACCACTACATTTCCTACTTATATAACCATACATTCTTTTGAAGCAACGTTCTTTATTTCTGCATAGTTCTCTTCCCTGAAAATCAGAACACTTTTTTAAAAAAGTTTTTATTTATGTATTTTAGAGAGAGAGAAAGAGAAAGCATGAAAGAGCAGGAGGGGCAGAAGGAGAGGGAAAGAGAATCTAAAGTGACATGGGATTTGATCCCACGCCCCTGAGCTCATGACCTGAGCTGAAACCAAAAGTCGGATACATAACTGACTGAGTCACCCAAGCACCCCAAGAAACTTTTTTTTCATAATCATATAACTTTGGTGCACAGCATAAATCTGGAAATTTATAAGAAAAAATGTCTTCTTTTTACAAAAACAGAAGCTTTTTTCAGAGTTGTCAGAAGATTTGTCCAATACTACCCAGGATTGGGCTTAGCTATCATCATGCTTAGTAGGTTAGCTCACCACTGACCTCACATGAAGGAGCAAAAGAGAAGTTGCCCTTGACCTTCACCTGTTGTGACCTAAAATTCGTAATGGTCTCTGACAAACGGTCATATGTGATAGAGTGTAAAAAAGTAAGGTGTTACAGATTTTGTAAGACGGTAGCCCAGCCTTAAAAATTGTAGGAAATTTCCTAGAGGAAGTAAGGTCAGCAAGGAGCCTTAATGTAGGGATACATCTGGGTGAAGGAGGAGGAGGTATCCAACAGTCAGCAGGGAGAGAACCACATTTCCTTTCTCCTAATCCAATTACTATTCCATGGAGTAAGATGGTGCTTGTGGGGATAATGAAAAAGTAAGTCTCTATTTATTCTTATTGACTTCATTCAAAGTCAGCTAAAAAAAAAAAAAAACCTTCATTTTACATGCAATTTACATCTCTCTTCTGCCATAACATTAGCATTCTCTACAAAAGTGAAATACATGTTTAAGTCTATGGGCTTTTCATGCATGGAGGAGCATGGTTTTGGCAGAGCTTTCAGCAGCTCCTTAAAGATGGATGGAACATTCAATCATTTGCTTAAATCTGTGTGTTTAAAGCTAAAGAAAGTAAATGGGCCTTCAGCGTGGTCTCTGGGTCACGTAAGCACATTATTTTTGCAGCCTCTGGGATGGTTCTTGATCGATAGCGCAGGAGCAAATTACTTCAGATACTGCTGGCCTTCCCCCACTGAACTCTTAACAATAGGTGTTCAGGTCTGCTGCATTTTATCAAATGTTTAAACAGTGATTAAAATGACTTATGCTCTAGATTTTGTGACGAAATGACACAGTCACTCATTTCATGTGCCTCCTATAAACCTTCAGTTATTTTATGAGTACAGGATCATTAAACAAAGTATATTTGAACATTTGTACATATATAAAATACATAAAATGATGATATACAACATATATAGGATGTCTATGTAAGATAAACTTCCTTTCAAGGATCTATAAATCTGATATTGAAAGTCCACAAAAGGCGTACTCTTTAAGATATTAAATTTTTGATACATTTTAATCTGACATAACAAATTTAAATCAATAGTTTTTAGGTATAAACTATGAAAAACTTCTACATGTTTTCTTCCTAGTATTGTATAAAACTGTAACAGTTACAAGCGCAGCCCAAAGGGAAAATACCCTGAACACAGAAGAAGAAAATGATAAAACATTAGCATTAGGGTAAAATGTCTATTTCAGTTACCATACAAACAGAGATAAGAGCAAGCAACTATATTTGAGTAATTCAATTTTAACATTAAAATGTGCAAAATATAAATATTATACATGAAATTCTTTATAAACAAAGATGTAGCTAATATAATGATCGAGATGGAGTTTTATGAAGACATTTTCTGTTTTATGAGAAATTATGAATTTAAAAAAAATATTAAAAAGAGTTAAAAAAAATAAATGCTTCTTTTTACAAACAAACAAACAAACAAACAAACAAAACAAAACCAGCGAGGAAAAATTGCGTTGTCTCCATGGCTACTCAGGTACTAAGGGACCATATCAGGCTCTGTTCTGTTGGATGTGCCTTTCTCTCCATTTACTGCCACCATTGGATCAATGCACATTGTGATTCAGAAATTTAATGGATTCATCATTTGTGAAAAAATTAACCAAATGACAGTAAACTGCCATCTGTATTCATTGTTTGTGTATTACTATATAAAAACAAGAAAGACAAAAAATAGTTAAGTATACTGTGTAGTCTAATCTGTACTGCACGTGTACTTTGACCCAGTCTGTCAAAGATTGCTCTCAACTATTGCAAATATCAAATTCCTATGTTACAATTTAATATTAAATTATTAAATTTATGTTTGAATAATAATTAAATTAATTAAATTTAACTAATTATTTTTAATTCATAATTCTTTAATTAATAAATTAAATTATTATTAAGTTAAATTAATTTTTATATTTAATATTATTAAATGTATCTAATTGATACATTTATTCATTTACCTCCAGCCTCACCAGCCTACATCTCTCATTTCACCCAGGGACTGAAATGTAAGGGAATGCCATCTTCAAGGATATGTGCTGGGATATTTGAAGAACTCAACTTATATTCAGTGCTCAAGAAAGTTTCCTAATGGTCTAAACTCTGGAATGGTTAGGACAGACATTCTAGAATCAGCCCTTACAAAACAAAAACAAAACAAACAAACAAACAAAACAAGATCACTTAAAAAATTGATCCATAAGCATTTGATTACAGAGTTTATCCCTTTATGAACTATGTGGTTTATTGTAACACTGTCTGAGATTAGAGTTCTCAGATTTAGCAAATAAAAGCATAAGATATCCAGTTAAATTTTAATTTCATATATAACAAGTGGATAGGTTTTTAGTATAAGTATGTCCTATGCAATATTAGAGACACCTTTCCCTATCTTTTTCTTCCTAATCTCTATCTACATAACCATTTATTATTTGTCTAAAATTTAAATTTAACTGGACATCCTGGATTTTATCTGACAATCTTCTGTAGGATGTTGTGCTAAACAAGGTTATCGTGCAGTTGCTTGTTCCAGTATCTGTCCTTTCTCCCAACTTCCTTTTTTCTGCCCAATCTACTCATAGTCTCTGCTTGCATTTCCACTCTTAACAACCACATGGTACCTCTGGCCAATTTGTTTACACTAGATAGCCCCCCAAAGTCAATTCTTCCTTTGCAAAATGGAAAACTCTCCTAGGTTTAAGTCCCTGACTTGAATTTGGTTGGCTAGCCATTTCAGGCACCCCCACTGATGCATGCACTTATCCCAGAACTAGCTTGTTTTCTGTTATGTAATCTTTTCTGAAGCACATTTCATACAATGATCTTCCTGTGAACATTCTGCTTTATTTCTGCCTCTGAACCACTGTCTCAAAATGACATTTCTAACATGACAACATCTGGAGTTATTAAAAGACAATCATGAGTTGTTATCATGTTGAGTTCTCAACCCAATTCCTAGAATAAAGTATAGAGAAAAAGGTCCTTAACATCAGATTTACAATGATCTTTTGGATTTGACACCAAAAGTAAAGACCACAAAAGACAAAAGAAAGAAGTGGGACTATATCAAGCCTGAAAAGCTCCTGCACTGCAGAGGAAACCATCAACAATACGAAAAGGTGGCCTACTGAGTGGGAGAAAGTACTTGCAAAGTATTTTATGGTTACTATCCAAAATATATAAAAAATTTATACAACTCAGCATCAAAAATAATAGTGATAACCCTATTTTAAAAATAGGCAGAGACTGAATAGATATTTTTCTAAAGAAGACACACAAATGGCCAACACCTGAATGTGTGCTTGACACCACTCATCATCAGGGAAATGCAAATCAAAATCACAATAAGATATCACCTCACTCCGCAGAATAAAAAAAGATAAGACACAACAAGAGTTGGCCAGGTTGTAGAGAAAAGTGAGCTGTTGTACACTATTGGTGGGGATATGAATCAGTGCAGCCACTGTTGAAAACCATATGGAGTTTTCTCAAAAGATTAAAAATGGATTTACCCTACAACCCAGAAATCCTCATTTTGGAGTATATACCCAAAGAAAATGACAGCAGAAGGTCAAAGAGTTACCTCCACTCACGTTTGCTGCAGCATTACTGGTAGTAGCCAAAATACGGAAACAACCTAATTGTCTTAATGATGAATGAACAAACAAGATGAGTATGTGTGTGTGTGTGTGTTTATGTGTGTGTGTGTGTGTGTGTGTGTGTGTGTAATGGAATATTATTTAGTCACAAGAAAGAAAGAGATCCTTCCCTTTACAACCAATATGTGGACTTGGAAGGTATTTCAGAGAAAGACAAATACTATATAATATCACTTATGCGTGGAATCCAAAAAAAGCTGAACTCATAGAAACCAGACTAGAAAGGCAGTTAGCAGGGATATGGAATGGGGCAAAGGGGAGACGCTGCCAAATGTTCTCATCATGAAAAATAACTGGTGATTATGTGATATGATGCAGGTGTTAGCTAACACTATGGTGCTCATCATTTTATAATGTATGTGCATTAAATCCATACATTGGGGGCTTCTGGGTGGCTCAGTCAGTTAAGTGTCTGACTCTTGGCTTCAGCTCAGGTCATGATCTCAAGGTTGTAGGATTGAGCTCTGTGTTGGGTTCTGCACCAGGTGTGGAGTCTGCTTGAGATCCTTCTTCTCCCTCCCTGTGCCTTTTGCCCCACATATATGCTCTCTCTCAAATAAGTAAGTAAGCAAATAAATGAACAAAATCTTAAATCAACACATGGTGCACTTAAACTTACACGATGTTATATGTCAACTCTATATCAATAAAGATGGGAAAAATTAACTCATAAGTATAATTTAGCATTTGGTAGATTGGTTCTTCCCTCCCCCCTTAGAAGTGAATTCTGGTCTTGTGACTTCTTCCCTCTAAAGAAATGTTAGCAGAAGTGTCAATGATGAACAGCTGTTTCAAGAGTCAGAATAAGACCTACCATCTTTCTCCCTGCAGCCGTGGTGGTTTTGGCGGCATATTTTGAAACAGAGTGTCTGAGTGAAAAATTAGCAGACCCTCCTTGGTGGCCCATTTTGGACACATTGCCCTATAAGAAATAAATTTATCTTAAGAATTTAGAGTCATCAGTATGTGGAGTAAAACTACTTCATGCTGATGTGTATAACCGCTATAGATAATCTGAATCACACAATAAGACAGGCTTATATGTCTGAGAGGAACTATAACAAGTTAGTCATTGTGTCCTTTATTGTGAAGCAGTGAACCAAAAATTAAAGTCATCCATTTAATTTTAAATAGAAACTAAAGGACAACTTTTACTCATTTCAGCTTGAAAAATACATTAGATTTTATACTCCAGATCTTCATCTTCTCTAAAATAATGGCATAGCTTTTCTCATTTTACGCAGCTCTAAAAAGGGCATAACCAACTTACTATCCTATGCACATTTATGGCATTATCTATTAACTGCTTATAAATGAGTTTGTCTCTGATAAATTGCTTATATGTTAATTTAAAAATAATAATCTCTATCATTAATTATATTTTATTGAATAAAAGTACTCTATTTCTATTTATACTAACAGTAATATGACATTCTAGATTACCCTGGTTGTTATTAATAAAATGTTAATGCACTTATTTATGCACTGTGAGGAAAAAAATTAATAGGCTTATGAACAAATATCTAATATTGAAACTCTTTATACTGATCTGCATTACATCTGACCAACAGGATACCTTTGAAACCGACCGTCTGATTTTGTTTGACTTGTTAATCGTTAATGAAAAAACTAATTATTGGAAGGGACCATCTGTTGAATACACAGAATGTATTTGACCAGATGGAGTGAAAGGTACTCACAGGAAGAGACACACATTTAAATCTTCTGCTATGCTTATGCCTGTGACTCCATTTTCCTACTTTGGGGTTTGCACTTGGATCAGCATTTTTGATGACTATTCACCTTGCTCTTCTCAATAGTTTTATACTTCATATTTTTCTCTCTTAGGTTGCAGAGAATTCTCCATGGTTTCCAGAGTGTAACATAATCTCTAAAGTCTCACTGGTATTTCTTACAGTTTCTTTGGGTTCCTACTCAGTCATTTCTTAAATTCTTTAAAAAAAAAACACTAATATTTGAGTTAAGGTAGTGAGTAGTCAGAAGTGCATAATATCCTTAAACACGTTTACGCCTTGGGCAAGTTTTAAAAAGTGACACATGTCTAAGTTTATGTATGTTAATCCTAACTTTCATCCAAAATGAACAATTGCTAAGAAAAGCACATAGTTTTTATATTCAATCACTAGCTACCTGTCACCTCTCCACATCAATGGCTATGGGACTGAAGTAATCCCAGGATGCAGCCATGCAATTTTTAACGTATCAAATTTTCTCCCTTGAATTTATGTGAGTTTATATGTATCATCCCAAATAGTCTGTGAGGCTTTCAAAGAAAAGGACAATCCCACATTCATTCCTGCATTCCTTGTATTAGGAACATATTTGATAAATGTGTTTTTTAAACAAATGTCTGCTTTGTATCTTCTGTGGTGCTTCAGTATAATGGAGCACGGTATTTGAATTTAATGGAGGCAGATTTTGGCTCTTCATTTCCTGATTGTTTCCTTTTATTTTCATACTAGTTTCTGCAGAGTGCACATACTCATTAATTCTAGCCCCTTCTCTCTTGTTTGTATATCAGGCTGGGTGCATATCTTCTGGGCTGGCTTGGATCTATCTACTCAAGGAGAGAATGTAAATCACCTTGCATCTGCAAACCATGTGCTGAAGAGATGTTGAGCATCAGTTCATGAAGTGGAGGGTCCATTCCCCCCTTATGAAAACATTCCACATAGTATGCAATTCTAAAGGCAGGTCATGAACTATTTCTCTAGGTTTTAAAATATTTGGAATGAGGGGATCCCTGGGTGGCGCAACGGTTTGGCGCCTGCCTTTGGCCCAGGGCGCGATCCTGGAGACCCGGGATCGAATCCCACATCAGGCTCCCGGTGCATGGAGCCTGCTTCTTCCTCAGCCTGTGTCTCTGCCTCTCTCTCTCTCTCTCTCTGTGACTATCATAAATAAAAATAAAAAAAAATATTTGGAATGTATAGGTGGGAGAGAGTCACATAACCATGTATTTAGTCATCAAATACATATTGAGTATTTATAATAAATAATTCAGTGTGTTTCTTAAATGATTAAAGCATAGACCCTTTCAGAAAGTAGCTCATAATTTATGAGAGAAAATAAGACAAGTGGATATATAAAATAAAATTAAACACTGCTATAGAAATACCAATAGAGCTAAGACAGAACAAAGAAGGAAAACATGGAGTCCAGTAGAGGAAGAGCAACTCAGAAATAAAAGATATGACATTTGAAATAAGCCCTAAAGGTGGACATGACTTTCACTGGTAGAGATAAGTAAAGGGATCAGAGAGTATATTTCAGGAAGAAAATATTAAAGTCAAGCATGGAGAGAATTTTAGAGTTACTCTACAATATGAATGGAAATAAATCTGTAAATATTGAACTCGGAAAAGGTTGAATATCAGTTTAAATTTTCTGAAATTTACTTGTTAAGAATCGAGAAGTCAGTGAAAGAGATCTGATGGAGAAAGTAACACAGTCAAATGTGTTTTCTTCTTGTAAATCTGTCGACAGTGATAGAGTGAGGGTGGGGAGAGAGAGAAAGAGAAGTCGAGTGTTGTAGGGAATAGCACCTATAATTTCCCAGATGATGATAAATTAATAAATAATAGTAATTAACAAATAATGAATATGACATAATGTGGCAGTAGTTTTATTCCAAAATTTTCAATAGATTTTGTTACACTAGGGTTTTATTTTATTTTATTTTATTTTATTTTATTTTATTTTATTTTATTTTAGCAAGAGTGGTCTACACTAGGGTTTTATCTATATGGTTTTATACCCCAACTCTCCTGTCCTTCTGATGGAATCAATTCCTAATTTGCTCATGTAGATTACTAATTAGATAGTTTTAATCAATAATCTTGATGCAAGGCCATTGTTTGGACCATTCCCTACCATTCCAGCTCCCTCACCTCTTCCCCAGTGGCCTCCCTCCTTATCGCCATTCCCAAAACAATCCAGCCTCTCATTCTGTTCTTTTTTTTTTTTTTTTAGTATTTTAAATCTGACTATAGTTGACACACGACGTGACATTAGCTTCATGTATACCACACAGGGATTCAACAGCTCTCTATGTTATGCTGTGCTCACTGCAGACATGGCCCCCATGTCACCGCACGCACCGTCACAGGATCATTGACCAAAGCTCCCTTTCATAATGAGTACTAGTCTCTCTTCCTTCTTCACTTGACTAGCTCCTACTTCTATGCATTAGTTTGGATGTTTTAAGCAGTAAAAAAACAGAAAACAATTTACCAGCTTAACTGCTAATGGGGATTGATTGACTCTTACAGCTGATAGGTAGGTTTCATGGATGAGTTAGTTAACTAGCTCTACATTGACAGTAAGGACTGTGTTTTTTATTTTCTTTTGGTCCACCTGAACAGGATCTGTAACTATCAACATTACTCCAAATTCAGTCCTGCCTTCTACAAAGGTTCCCTTTTACTATTTATGCAGTATCACGCTATTTCAACCAACTTAACTCATTTTCAACACGTCCCCACTTAACACCATAACTTTTACAACAGATGTTATATAATACCATGGGCTATAAATAGACCATTTTAAATAGAGAAGTCTAATATCTCGCAAAACCTTTGGATCTTCCAACATTCCCTTTTCTTGTAAACCCTCTAAGAGTGAATAGCTGTAAATGAGTAATTAAATGTTTGAATAAAATTTTTTTTCTTCTGTTCTTCTCGATGCCCCCAAACCTTGTTTTGAATGGTCCTGATGAATTCTCAGATTCCAAGCAGTCCCACCGATAAACTATAAGTACTGCTGTTTGCAAAGCAAAATGCTTTGGTGGAAATCTGAGTCTTTGAATATCTCAGGATATTCAATATCTTTGAATATCTCAGGATGAGGGATGAGGGAAGGTCCTTGGATAATTTAGGATCAGGACTATACTATTAGCTATTTGCACAGCCACAATGATGGAGGCAGACTTCGAGATTCTAAGGGAAGTGTTTTGATATTTTAATCTTCTCAAAACATCTCTCTGAATCAGACAGAAGGAGGATGCTGCCCTCCTTATCAGGATGGTGCAGATAACAGCATTTCTCAGTGTAAGTCCTAAGATTCATGGGCCGATAGTTTTATTCATGTTCGAAGTTTGCCCAGAAACTCCAGGCTGTGTTAAAAGAGAGAGAGAGAGAGAGAGAGAGAGAGAGAAAGAGATAGAGAGAGAGGGAGAGAGAGAGAGATCTCTCTAGGACATGGGGTACTAGTAATGAATTCATTGTTATGATTTGTCGGGAGATTTTCCCTGTGGAGGCCGACGGTTCAGCAGCTTGTGTTTACTGGATTTTTTTCTTCTTACAACCCTCCAGGGTAGGGACTCTGCTTCTCCCCACTGCTCTCGTGGCAGAGCTGAGATTGATCGAGGCTGAGCAATTAGTCCAATGTCGTGTCGCTAGTAAAATGAAGAGTGGGGGATTCAGCTCTGATCTACCTCATAGCAGAGTGAATACCTATAGGCATTAGCTGTCCATTCATTCATTCAATATTTAAGTGTCATTCATTCACCACATGACTGAAACTTTTGTAGAAGCTGTGGTGTAAGAGATGAATAAGAGAAGCATGGAAGTGACTCCAAGCATCCTGCCTGAGAAGTGGACTATAAATAGATACATACATACATACTTAAAAATAAGGAAAATATGATAAAATAGTATGTTCTATGTGGAGAATAAGATAGGGTGATGTGGTAAGAGGGAGGGGACCTCTGGACATAGTGACCTGGGAAGTCCTCTGTGACATGGTCACTTTGACAGAGCTGGGAGTGGGAAGGAGCTGACCATCTGGAAGCCAGGGGTATGGAATTGCAGTGTAAAGTGTGCCCTTGGTCTGAGCAAGAGGCCAAGAGTCAGACTGTGTGGCTAGAGTGTTGGGGTGGGGGGTGTAAAGAGGGACAGGAAGGCAATCACCAGAGCAAGAAGTGTGAGCCTAAATCTAAGTGCACTAGGAAATCCTTGGGGCCTTTAAGCAGGTCGGGGCAACCATGCTTCTATGCAGAGGAGGTGGAGAGGAGGGGATGGAGACAGTGACAGGGAGACAGTGACAGTCATCCAGCAGGGGGACAGCAGTAGCTGATGAGAAGGTGCTACCAGAGAAGGGGAGAGAAGTAGATAAATTTGGAACATGTTGGTAGGACTGAAAGGTCATTTTGTTGGCTCCCTATTGAATGAATATTTTACAAATCATTACAGGATACTTAAAAGAAAAAAAAAACACTTGTAATTTGTGAAAACATATTCTAGTGACTTCCCAAGTAGCCGCTATCCTATTCCACTTACGTTTTTTGGCTGTATAAATTCCTCCTGTGCATGTCATCATCACTAGGCCATTTGCTGAGGCTATCAGTAATACTAAGTCATTTCAGTGTAAATAAAATGAAAGAAAAATATAATTTTAAAATCCTTGTTATAGCTGGAGAAAAAGAATTCTTAAAATTTATAAGACGTCCATCTTAGTAAATATACTTCTTAATGTCTCTCCTCCACATTTCATTGTATTATTTTAATTTTAAGCATAACTGTCCTTTTAAAAATTGAATGCAGAAGTGTATTTTGTAATGTATGAGTGTTCCGTAAATTCCATTAAGTGATTCAAGTAGGAACTATTACGGAATACTTGCTCTTTTTTCCTCGATGCTTAAAAGTTGTGTTTTCCTCTACAATCTCTCAATGGGATTTAAGTAAATTGAGTCCCACACACAGGGTACTATCCTTTGAATCAGGAAATTAGATAGTTTCATAAATCTCAGAAGAAATGCATCCCAGGGTCCACGATACGATTTGACCTTATTTAGAAATAAAGTAGCTTTTTGCAGTTTCATAGATGCTGGCAGAAGACATGAGGCTCCCGGATCAGAGACCGAGGAATTTACTACTCACAGGTGGCAGGAATCCCAAGTGTAATATCTGCCTGGCCTCCCATTGATCCTCGAGGTTCATGGGAGTGATGCAAAGGGCCCCAGTGGGTACTGTGCACGCAGCAGGTTGTGCGTAGCATGGTTCTTTCTTTTCTTTTCTTTTCTTTTTTTTTTTTTTTGCTAAGTACTATTCCTGGTATAAATGTACCAAATGTGGGAAACACTGGGATTGAAGACTCATCCCTTTTATAGTCCTGGCTAAGAAAGTCTGCTTTTTCTATCAAAAGAGGGGCATTGTCTCATCCCTCAAGTTTGCTTGTTGCAAGGACAGTCTTGAAAAATGACCTGAGTAAAGTGGTCTGATTCCTACATTCTTGGTATAGTCAGCAAGAACGTATCTCAGGGCCCAGGCCGGATGGATTCTACCAATAGCACATCCATAGTTTATGTTCCTAGGGTTCAATCTAACAGAAATATAAATAAAGCATTTTAAATGAATATAATTAGTGAGGTCCAATAAATTGCAACATAATTTATAAGAGTCCTAATTTATTTTTGTCACTATAAGATTGATGACAGTGACTTTTCTCACCACAGCCTTGTTTCCTCTGAAGTTTCTGCCTCCTTGATCTTAAATTTACTTTCACTGAAATGTCCTTCAAACTTTTCCCATTTATTTTGCTGAACTTGTGAGGTCTATAGTAATTAATCTTATAGAATATCTGTGTTATAGTATTCCCCACTTGCATCCCTGGATTACAAATGCATGAAAGTATCCTTGACCTTGATATCCAGGCATTCAGTTTATAAAGACATATCCAATATAGTCTTGATTTTTATTGATGTTTCTATTCATCTTTTTGCTTCTGAAAATTTGTGCAGTTTGGAGACGTAGCCAATTTAAGAAACTTAAACTGTAAAATCGTTCAATATCGTTTGCTTTTGTTTTCAGTTATTTCATGCAGTTATAGGAAATCAAATTGCAAAATGATCCAAGTGACTTAAATAAAATAGAAATCTACTGTAGACATTCGGCATTCACCAATAGGAAAAATATGCAAAAAGCCTGGGGACTGAAATCTGGCCCCTCAAATCACAGCTGTGGTCATCTGGCTACAGACGTAAGGGGAAGCACCAGGCGAACTCTGTTAATCTACTTTAGGATGTCATCTTGTATCCTCTTCACATGTCTCTTCTAGGATATTTGTACAGTCCGTTTTCCCTACTGCGTAATTTCTCAGTGTGGTTAACACCGTCATTATAAGGCCCAAGTCACTGTGAAAGGCCAACATGCCTCTCCTGCAAAAGCTTCACCCATTTTTTTACGGGCTGGTTCCTCAACCTTCACTGAAGGAGGTTCACTAAAAGAGCACAATTATAAAATAGGTTGTCATTCACTCTTCACATACATTTGGGCTGAAAATTGAGACTAATCTGCCTCTCTGAAATTTAAATTTATTTAAGCAATCTTAAATAACTAAGAATCTTAAATAACTAATCTGCCTCTCTGAAATTTAAATTTATTTAAGCAATAAATAACCAAGAAGTTATTTTTATTTTGAAATAATTGCATATTTGCGTGGAGTTATAAGAAATAATAACGTTCCTCTTATCCAGTCTGCCCCTATGGTAGCTTCCTGAAAAACCATTTTACAACTTGATGACCGGGAGGTCGATATTAGTACAGAAAATACGCTCAACACGTTTGCCACACAAGGCTTCCCTCACACACTCGACCCCTTCTTCCCCTTGACGAACAATCATCTGTTTTTCATTTCTGTAATTTTATCATTTTAGGAATGTTGTATAAATGGGATCATACGGTATGTAACCTTTTGGAATCAGCTTTATTCACATGGTATAGCTCTGGGGAGTCATCCAGGTAGCTGTGTGTAGCACATGTTGTTCCTGTTTGTTCCTGAGTACTGTATCAGGTACAGGTGTGCCAAGTTTGCTTAGCATTCACCCATTGAAGGATTTCTGGACTGTTTCCAGTTTGGAGGCAACGATGAGCGAAGCTGCTCTGAATAGCTTTGTTTAGGATTCTGGGTGAGCATAATTTTCATTCCTCTGGGATAAATGCCCAAGAATACAATTGCTGAATCATATGTTGGCCGCATATTTAGAAATGTAAGACACAGGCGAGCTATTTTTCAAAATAGCTATGCCATTTTACATTTCTACCAGCAAAATATAAGTGATGTAGTTTTTACACATGTTTAGCAGCATTTGGTGCCATCACTAGATCTTACTTTAGTCTTTGGGATAGGTGTGTAGTGATATCTCATTTTGCATTTCTCTAATGCAAATGGATAATGGCCACTGATATCGAATATATTTTTACACTTATTTTCCAACCATGTAACCTCTCGGGTGACATGTCTATTCGTGTGTTTTGCCCATTTTTGAATTGGATTTTTACATTTTTTACTGTTGAGTTTTGAGGGTTCCTTAGGCAGTCGAGGGATGAATCTTTCTGAATATGAGTTTTGCAGATATTTATCACCTGGCCATTAGCTTGTCTATTTTAGCTCTTAACAATTTTCTTCAGAGCAAAAGATTATAGTTTTGATAAAGTCCAATTTATAAAAATTTCCTTTCTGGATCAAGCTATTGGCTAAGAAGTCTTTACTTAGCCCTAGACACTGGAGATTTTCTCCAATTTTTTGTTTCATTCCCCACTTTTATGTTTTACTTCTAAGTCAGTGATCCATTTTGAATCAATTTTTGTATAAGATTTGAGTCAGGTTGGAGTCTAATTTTCTGCCTATGGATGTCCAATTATTCCATTACTCTTTGTTGAAAGACTATAATTCCTTCCTTGAATTGCTTTTTACCTTTGTCAAAAGTCAGTGGGCATATTTTTATAGGTTTATTTCTGGGCTTTCCATTCTGTTCCATTGATTGAAATCTTTTTTCCTTTGCCAATATCACAGAGTTTTGATTATTGTGGCTGTAAAATAAGTTTTGAAATCAGGTAGACTAAGTCTTTCCACTTTATTCTTCTTTTAAAAAATTGTTTGGCTCTCCTATCTCATTAGCCTTTCCATATTAATTTTACTGAGATTTTGATAGGAATAGCATTAAACCTGTACATCCAACATTATAATGAGTCACTATGATTCTGACTGGCAGATGGATTTTAGCTGTGATAGTCAACACACACACACACATACACACAAATGATAATTCTTGTTACAGATTAACACATCCTCTTAGAATAAAAACCTTAGATCTTGGGACACCTGGGTGGCTCAGAGGTTGGGCACTTGCCTTCAGCTCAGGGCGTGATCCTGGAGTCTTGGGAGCAAGTCCTACATCGGGCTCCCTGCATGAAGCCTGCTTCTCTCTCTGTTTGTGTCTCTCATGAATAAATAAATAAATAAAATATTTAAGAAAAAGAACCTTAGATCCTTAAATACCATTGCAATCAACACAAAAACTGACAGATGGGTATCTTTCTGTTTTTTTTCTCTGAGGGCATTCCTGTGCTTTGGAACTCATAGCTAGCAGTACATCCACAATTTGTCACTCACTTATACAAAGGAATAAGAAAACTCGTCCTTTAGATCACCCTTGCTCTCTGATAGAAAGTTTCATGGAGAGGAGCTGAGGTACATCCTTTCTGCGTAGAGCACACTTGTGGTTGCACTCCTGTGTCTGAGGGAGGTCATGCCTCTTCTCTCACACTGACTAAGGTCAAAACCAAGGACACATCAGGATGCAGTGCTGAGAGGTGGAGTTTTTCATTTGTGGAGCAAATGGTTTAAAGTCCCACGCTTGCCATGGTCTCTTTGGAATCTACTTCTTATGCATCTTCTTGTCTCTGGCTCTGCTTCTTAGAGTTCAGTTGAAAGAAATAATACTATTTAGAATCTTTTTCATAAATCTTCATTTGACTCTCATAACCTTGAAGAGACAACTAGAAGTTATTCAGACCTTGCAGTGACCTCAGCAGTGACCAGGGACTCGCGTTGCCTTTAGGCCGCAGGCAAGTGGCTCCTCATGTGTCACTGGAGCTCTCACGCTCCTGTTTCTTCCTGTCTGGGCATCGAGCCCACTTCCCCACCTTTAGAGGTTATTCCATTTGAGCACTCCAGGCAGACTCTGAGGACAAGCCCTTGGATCATAGTTGAGGTCACATGACTTTCAGAAGAATGTATTTATCTATGGTCTTAACCCACATGAGAAACCACCTATTAAAAATAAATTATCAATCAAAACTACTGTTGTTACATGTTGGAAATTTCAGATTTAATCCAATTGGTAGTGAAATGGAATAGAGAGGCCAGGCAAAAGTTGGTTGAAACAGGCTTTTAATGGGACATGCTCTTGGGCAAGGTTCCCTGGCCTGCAGGGGAGGGAGAGAGTGGGGAATTCATGGGCCAGGGAAGTCGTGCCCAGGGGAGTGAAAGTGGGCTTTTTAAGAGGGGAGAGGTAAGGGGTTGGGTGTCTGTACGGGGTGATAGATATTAAATATTAGGGCATACTACAGGTGAAATCGGTATGGGGCAATAACTGTTTATGCCCTTATATGAGGTCTGGGTAAGGTACAGTTCAGGTTTCCTGCACAGGTTTAATCTCTCCCTGATGACATGTCCTTGGGTGGTCTGCTGGTGATGGGAAAGTTCTGAGGTGGGGGCAAAAAGGTGGAGGGTCCACTGCCATTTTGTTGGTGCCTCCCAACCCCCCTTGATCCCACCTGCCCAACAGGAAATACAGGTGATTCTCAAATCCAAGCCTCTCTTTCAGGGCAGTAGATACCCAGCCATCTTTCCTCATTCAATAAAAATTTACTAGATACCGTGTGTGAAAAGCAAAGTTGTAAAATGCTAAATATGACATGCTTATGACATAGTATCCCATGATAACCACAACAATGAAAAACAGGCTATCCTCATTGTAGATTTTTTTAATTTAAATTGAGGATCAGACAATTTAAGCAATCTGTCTACCAACACACAGCTTAGGGCACTAAGTGGGACTGGAATCTGTGTCTGTGTTGTGTACCTTGAACCCCAAAGCATATGTGGCATGTCCACCTTGTGTCAGATGTTGTGCTGGGACCCGCCAAGCAGACGCAGTCCTGCTTAACCAAGGGTGCATTCTCCAGCAAGCAGATGACATGCAGCCTTGTGAGCGCATACACCTGGGCTGAAGGCTGTTGGGCAGTGCAGTGGAGCTGAACAGACACGGACAGGGCAGAGGCTGGAATTCAGGTAGGCTGCTCACATCAGGGAGTGCAGCTCCAGGACCCAGGGAGGAGTCCCTGCACCTGCTGCTTCCCACCCCTCTGGTTCCCTGTCTATCCATGACTGCCACCCAGACAGAGGAATAAAAATGACAGATGAGGTAGGATCTCTGAATGCCCTTGCAGCATGTGTGAACTTGCATTTCTGTCTCTGCTGGGTTAACTTGTGTTTCAGGGAGAAGGACATTCTTTCAGGATTTTGGAAAGTATTTTGAAATGACATGAAGAAGTTCCATATGTCAAAAAAAACCCCACATTATTCATGTTAAATGAATAGTGACTCCTGCCCCAGCAGCTCAATACCCAGTAAGATGAGGAGGGGGAAGGATTGGTCTGAAGGAGCAGCTTGGCGTGAATATGGATCAGCACACAAGCTTCGCCTTGGGCATCTTGCTAAAGGATCAGTGCATTCGGATGGATACAGCTCTGGTGGATACTGATTTTTTAAAGCCTTAGTTGCTGAGAAGTTTGTATTTTCCTGCACTTTGTTCCTGTGCTAATCTAAGATGTTACTAAAAAAAGCCCGGAGGCATAAAATCAATCACTTACCACTTACATTCAAGATATATATATTTTTAAAACATTATTTGTTTTTGGCTGTCACCAAAATGGATAAAGTGTTTATGGGTCACATAAATAACAAGTGAACACTCCCATGGGTAAGTTTGGTGTGTTGCAGCCATGTTGCTGGGGCCTTGGTCTAAAGGATGGTGCGTTGCATCACCAAGGATAGGGGGGCATTGCTGGCATTGCTTGCCACTTTTAGTTTCACAGTAAAGAAGGGAATAGGAAGAGGAAACATCTTGGTATGTAAGCCTCATTGTACAGTGACTCAATGTGTTTTAGTGCAAGTGATGTGTCTTCCAAGATAAGGAGGAATAAGACTGGCCAAGGCCTCCTGACCACCCCCAGCCTAGGTTCCTGACTACGACAAGCACTTTTTTCCTTTTGTGGCCTCATCCAGGTAATTCCATTTCCCTTGAAGCGCCTTTTACCCTAGAAGTTTGCTTCACACACCCTACCCCTCTTACTTTATTGACTCTTACTCCTTCATTTTCCAGTTTAGATGGTATCGCCATGGGAGTCTTCCCAGACCTGCCCACTATGGCCCAAGTGCCATCTTGGGTCATCCCTTGTACCACTGCTCTCTTTCTCCATTTATCGATGTATATAGCTTGTTATCCCACTGCTGGCCTCCCATCTGGACAATATGCTTGAGAAGGGTGTGGGCAGGGTCCCTCCTCTCCTGCTCACTCCCATGTCTCCAGAATCTGGCCTTGTGCCTGATGAATGGTGGGCTTTTCCATGAATATCTGTGAAATGAAAATGGACTACCCTCTTCCTAGAATGAATTTAAGTTCCATTATATGCTTTCATCTTCACTCAACTACCAATTCCAGTGTTTCGAACAATTTGTTGTATTAGGCAAATAATCACATATTTATTTTCTTTTATTTGATTTCCAGGTTTCTTAGTTGATCTTACTGACCTGTAGTACCAAGAAGGCAACTAACTATCCATGAGGGCCTACTCCTACTCCATGTCTCTTGGATGAATCTGCTTTTTAGATCTCTCTCCAATATACCCTATCCATAAGAGGAGGGATTACTCATGTGGTCTCTCAATGTACTTTTCTTTATGCAAGTTTCTGTAATCATCAATGTGATAATAATGCCTGTAAATTAGTTTTTGAAAGTCTTTCCTTGTACATTACTATGGCTTGATACTAAGATTATCAAATCACATTAACAAATTCACCTAACTTGCATTTGAGAAGACGAGTTGATCTCAGAAAAATAATGAAAATCAGGATTTATATCTTCTGCACAAATTAGAAACATCACCTTTCTCCCAGGTAGGCAAAAACATAAGAAAGTTGTATAGTGGAGGGGAGGAATAGGCAGACATTTAGGTTTAAATTCCAGCTGTCACTTAGAATCTATGCATACTGGGGGGACACATTGCTTTTAAAAAGTCAGTTTCTTCATCTGTAAAATGGAATAATATTACTGACTATGGAAAGTTTGGCACAGACTACATATACCCTCAGTACCAGTCACTGAGAACAATGTTTGAGATCTTTTCAAGCACTCAGTAAGAGATAAAATATATGATTGATGCAGGTTTTGAGTTATGTTTCAACATCATATTTATGATATGTGCCTAAAAATATTTCCTAAATAACAATATTCTTTACTGAAAATCCTTTATTACTGTCCTTAGCCATACTTGAAAACTTTTCTCTCTGAGGGAAAATCCTTTGTATATTTTTAAAAAGTGAAAAAAAAATTAAAATCAAATGTTTTAAGGAGAAAAAAATGGGATCATTTTCAAATATAATAAAAAATGTTCGGGATCCCTGGGTGGCGCAGCGGTTTGGCGCCTGCCTTTGGCCCAGGGCGCGATCCTGGAGACCCGGGATCGAGTCCCACGTCGGGCTCCCGGTGCGTGGGGCCTGCTTCTCCCTCTGCCTGTGTCTCTGCCCCTCTCTCTCTCTCTCTCTCTCTCTGTGACTATCATAAATAAATAAAAATTTAAAAAAAAAATGTTCAAAGTAGGGCACCTGCATGACTCTGTCAGTTGAGCATCTGACTCTTGGTTTCAGCTTGAGTCATGATCTCAGGGTGAGGCTTCAGGCTCACAGGGGAGTCTGCTTGAGATGATCTCCCTCCCTCTCTGCCTCTCCCCTACTTGCATGCACTCTTACTCTCTAAAACAAACAAAAAAATAATAATCTTTGAAAAATATTCAAAGTCATAAATGATCAACATAAAGAACCTATATTTATTACTTTTATTCCAGGCCCAATAGTTTAGAGAACCAAAGTAGCACACTCACAATTTAGCTCCAGAGAATCTGCCGAACTGAAATGTCAATCCATCCCATTATCTTTTTTTTTTTTAAAGATTTATTTATTTATGATATACAGAGAGAGAGAGAGAGAGAGAGAGGCAGAGACACAGGAGGAGGGAGAAGCAGGCTCCATGCTGGCAGCCCAACATGGGACTCAATCCCGGGACTCCAGGATTGTGCCCTGGGCCAAAGGCAGACGCTAAACCGCTGAGCCACCCAGGGATCCCTCTCCATCCCATTATTTAATTAAACTCTACTACACAGTTAGACAGACATTCAAGAGTCAAAACTACTTTTCACATGGCCAATGCATCCTCAATGATGCTATAGTATGCTAATTTGATTTTTAAAAAATAAAGCATTATAATCATTCAGAATGCTGGCTCTGGTGATGGAAGGTGATGAGAGTAGCAAGTCTCTCCCACTAAATTCTACATCTCTGCAGCCGTGATGACAACTCTTGATCAGACTTTGAGAATAAACTCCTGGGATCTTTTCACAGTTACTGGGTGGTGGTGCCATTCTGTACACCAGAAACAGGGAGCAAAGACGAACCAAGTTGTCAGCATGTTTAAAGGAACCCTAAATATGTGTGATGGACATGTGGTGCCTGATTTGGATGGCACCTGGTTTGGATGGCACCATGGCTGGTTGCATGGCAAGTCCATAACCAATGGCCTTTAAGGAAATGACTCCTAGACTCCCAGGCTTTTCTGGGCAATGACATCTCATATGCATCCCTGCAGTTCACAGCTGGTGAGAAAGATGTGTCTGTGTCTCTCTCCACACAAGCCAGGTTAAGTCTGGCTAATCAACAACAAGTAGTTTCAGTAAACATAGCTTGACACTTTGAAAAGTCAGTGAATGGGCTGGGGATCCCTCCAATGATCTTTCTTGTAAGGCTGATGGCTGCCTCTGAACCCAATACAAACATGTGTCTACAACTGGTGTCTATGCCCTCTGATCTCTGTAGCCAACACAATCCCAAATCAACTCTTTCTAAAAATCTCATATAATTTTAGCAACTTGCTTTGCTGGTCCAGTAAGTCTTCTTTGCTTACATAAACAATGAGTTCAGCTTTCATATACTCAGTACTTAATCTTTCAGTGAGGTCATTCTGTTTTATATGTGAGAAACTGCATGGTTGATGGGGAACAGAGGGCCAGCTGAGGACAAAGCACAAGCCTGGGGCAGCACATTGAAAAGTTCTCAAAAAAAAAAAAAAAAAAAGTCCTTGCAGGCAAAAGGACACTATTCTGTGGACTCAACTGCCTTGTTGTTAGTACTTTGCTAAGGGCAAAAGGCAAGGTTAGCCCAATCCCCAGGACCCTATGAGTCTACTTCAACATATAAAAACTTCTTAGAAAACTTTGTCTATCTCTAAACACCCCCAGATACATGTTGGCAATCATCCCCCCAAGCACATGGTCCACCCCTATACATCTGAAGGGTCTCATGATTCAGGTATTATTAGATGGTAATAAGCAAACTTTTCCCAACAATAGCTAGCTCCCTCAGGGTCCTGGAAACCTTGCTTCCAAAAGTCCTTAGAGAATTACACTCTCCATGACCCCCCTCCCAACTCACAGGTATATAATCAGCCACTCCCACAAGCCCAGAGCAGCAGCTCTTCCTGCCCACGAGTCATATCCCAGGGCTTTAACAAAACCACCATTTTGCACCAAAGATGTCTCAAGATTCTTTCTTGTTTGTAGGCTCCAGACCTCACCCCACCAAACCTCACCTATATGCCAAAACTTCATCATGGTAACATGGAAGTAAGAAGAGCAAAGAGACTTGGCTTGCACTCATCTCTGCCACAAGCCAGCAATATGTCTTGGGTTCACTTATTTAATCTATTTGTCCCTCTATTTCTTCAGTTAAAAACTGTGAGCAATACTCTCTATCTTTCAGAGCTGTATAAGATTAGAAAAGTCCATATTAGTTTTCTGGAATGAAGGTAACCTCTATGGCCTAATCCATTTTATACCTTAACAGAGCCAATGCTATTTGGGCAATTATTACCTTTTTTAGTTTTCCTATTTATTTACAGAAACGTACACATATATAACATAGATAAGATGTCAATAAAGATTTTAAAAATGAACAAGATTTTATTTCTTTGAGGGAATTATACCATCTGAATTAGAATCATTTCATTGTCTTTCATGTTTTTTAAAAGATTTTATTTATTTATTTAAGAGAGAGAGAGAGAGCAGGAGTGGGGAGGGACAGAGGGAGAGAGAGAATCTGAAGTAGACTCTGAGCTGAGCATGAGGCCTGACCCCACAACCATGAGATCATGACCTGAGCTGAAACCAAGAATCAGTCACTTAACCAACTGAGCCACCCAGCTGCCTTGGTCTTCCATATTCTTAAAGACCATCTAACTGAAATAGAAAATAAATATCCTCCTTAATGGGTAAATGTTTAGCTCTATATGCCCTTCACAGCCTTCAGCTGAAACTTTTGGGTAAAAGACTTTGTTCTTTGAAAGAGGATCATGAGTCTCAGATTCAGTGACTTGTCCAAAGTCACAAAGTTCTTCCTGGCAGAACAGGGGCTGACTTCCAGTTTCACAAAATCCCCCCATACTATGCAGCTTTCAGAGATTTTCTCAGGATTATAGACCTAATGGTTGTCTGGAGTAATTATTTGCTTTAGAATTAACACTTTAAAAAAAGAAATAACATTTCATGTTTTGATAGGTTTGCAAAAACTGCCTGCATAATTGGCTTCTTTTTTTAGCCTACCCTACAATTTAAGCTAAAACTGATTTTTCAAAAATAAAAAAAAGAAAAGAAAGAAAATAAGTAAGCTTATTTTACAAAATTTTTTTTAAAAAAACTTCTCTTCAATGCTTAAAAACAAAAATCAAAGCCTGCAAATAATATGCACTTTGCAAATTATAACACATTAAAACACACATATCTACCTAGCAAACCAAGATTTGTTGGTGCTCAACAAGCAAGAAACAGATGGACAGACTTTTCCACTGGCATGTGTTTCTTCAATGTCTTGACCAAAGAGCTTGTCTCTCTAACTTTCCAAAATACTTTATAAGGTCAGTATTATGTACATAGTTAACACACTAAGTAAAAGGAAAAACAATCTAATAATAATCTCTTTGGGGTGTCCTTTTAAAAAAATTTTTATTTATTTATTCATGAAAGACACACAGAATGACAGAGGCAGAGACACAGGCAGAGGAAGAAGCAGGCTCCCTACAAGGAGCTGGATGTGAGACCTGATCCTGGGTTTCCAGGATCACACCCTGGGCTGAAGGCGGCGCTAAACCGGTGAGCCAGCAGGGCTGCCCTCTTTGGGGAGTCCTTATGGCTGTCTTGATATAAGGAATCCCTTTCAACAAGCTGTGCCCACTAATATCCTCTATCCAATGTGCTTTCAAAGTGGGAATAGCTTGGAAGTAATAGCCTACGGAGGGGATGCTGGTAGGCTATAGTCAACCATCTTCCTGAAAGGCAGTAGTGTCTGAAAGGACAATAGAAGTGAGAAATTTTTCTCTAATTTGACCTGAAAGCACAGTCTCTGTAGTTATACAGGTTTCAAACTTTCAAAATTACTGGTTTGCTAGCTATGTGGCCTCAAGTCAGTTACTTAAAATCTCTCACTCTCAGTGCATACACGATATAGGGCAACCTACCAGTGGAATAACTAGGATTGAACCAGGTAACAGATAAAATTAAAATGGAGCAGCATGCGGTTACAGAAGTAGTTCTTGCTGATGAGAAGGATAGTAATGACAGATGACATTAGTAGTGACGAAAGCATGGTAATGATCTGGGCGCTGATGATGGTGATTCATTGCTTTACCACAGAGGCACACAACCATTTCATTTCCTCAGGGTGGACAGTACATATAGGTCGACTCAAAACAAGAGGATGTTACACGTAGACTCTTGGACGGTAATGCTCATAATGTCCAGAATCTGCATTTTTGCCAAGTTCCCAGACATTTGGAACAAAGGGCCTTCAACAAAGTCCGAGGTGATTTTTCTGAACATGGAAGAAGGCCCTTTGTTCAAAGTGCTCATCAAGAGCCAGAGACCCACCTGTGCTTGAGAGTTGAAAAATAAATCTATTGATGGAATGGAATAGAGAGGGAAGATTCAATAAACTAATATTTTTAAGGATCTAGCAATGCTGGTCACAGTGGACGTGGCATTATTCAGTTCGTTGCTAAATTAAGAAAGGTTGTTGAAGAAAATATCTCTTGATGTCTTGACAAATTTGGTTGAGTATAATCTTTAAGAATTCTTTCCAAGAAAGGATGGGAATCAAGAATGTGGTGCCTGAGTGAAGTGTTATAAAATAATTTCATATTTGACCAACTAGCTATGGAGTTTGTGTGGAATGAGTCGATGTAAGTAGGTTTCATATAAACAGACACAGTCTCAATGTGCAAACTGGGATTCATGAATATGAATTTTATTGCAGTTGAAAGCAAGTGTTTTCTTTTTGCTCTCCCAGGCACAGAATTTCATAAACCATGATTTTATCATCCTGGTCAATGGAGAAATAATTCAATATATTCAATTTTTAATAAAGTCCTCTGATTTAGAATAAATTTTCCTCTTAAAATCACTATGGAAGAAAGATTCTTACATACATAAGAGGGACTTTATTATACATATTTTATTTCCTTCTCAAAAGAGAAAACAGTTGAATAGCTGCAGAAAATAAATGAATTATTTCTCGCTGGGTTCTTCTATCTTCCTAAACTGCATTTTGTGGGATTGTGATTCCTTTGAGCAGAGGGAATGATGCATCCAGAGAAAAGAATGGGATGTTTGAGGCCAGAAGCTGGCACGCACGGAGGCCATGGCCCTGGTGACACGTCAGGTGGTTTCCTCAGCCCTCTGGCTACTAGTTGGTGCTGATTACTCCAGGAATTGGGATGCCCATCTTCCTTTGTTTCATTTATAAACTAAATGGATGGTTTGCAGTTGTTGATCAGGCTGTGAAAAGTCTATAGAAAAGTGCTTTGAGAATTTCACAGCAATCAAGAGTGGTAATTGCTACAGGCCCAATTTTGCCCACTACACACAGTGAGAAGTGGGCCATCCTGTCCTGGCCCCTACAATGTTCCCGAGGACAAAAGGGCACACCACACACTTCCAGCTGAGGCTTCTTGGTTCTGGTCCTTTGCTGGGGCTAAGTCACCAGTCAGATCAATAGATTCTGAATGACAGTTGCTTCCAGAATTTCTACATGGAGTGCTGGGTGCACTCTGTGAGCCTCTGAAATAGTGCTGCAGGGTCTCTGATGCAGGACAGCTTGGTCTAAAAAAAAAAAAGCACTTAGCCTCTGTGTCTCTGTGCTCACAGACTACTATTTTTTTAATATTGTTTCCAGTCATACTTTGGCATATAAATACAAGAGGCAAGATCTTGCCAGTAATGTGTGTGATTTTCTGTAACTTACAGATTTAAAATAAGATAAAGTAGGGTATATTCATAAAATAGAATAGAGGATATATTTTGGCCCAAAAATGATGTTTGCAAATGATTTTTAGGGAACAGATTAATGCTCATAATATAAATTTAGTAATAAAAAGTCACAAATAGCACTGTTGTTCTTATTGTTGCTTTTTTTTCCCCATGGTCTTCTACAAATGTAGAAAGAAATGCACCAACGTGATAATAATATTTATGTCTGGTCATTTTTACTTTCTTTTTGCACTTTTCAGAATTGTCCAAATTTTTCACAATGAATAAATTGTTGCTATGGAAAACTACTTGGGAAAAACGATTGCATTTCTTCAGGTACAGGTCTTAAAATCCATATCTCTATTATTATTCTCCAATGCTTTTCTTACATCATTGTCCTATATCTTCACAGAGATTGTCATGTTCAAAACATGAATTTTCTTGACTATTGGATGTATGTAATATCTGGACCGGATCATTTCTAGAAATACCAAAGAAAGAAAAATATATTTCTCTCTCTCTTTTTTTTTTTTTTTTTTTTTTTTTTTTTGCTTCAAGGAAACAGAGGAAAGATGGAAGCTACTACAATGCTTATTTGGAAAATATTACATCTTCTGGCTGAATATTCAAGTTCTCTGAGCTCCACGTAGGCAAAGGAGTGTCACTGAGAAGACCTCATAACTTCAAAAGGACTTTTCTATCTCTACAAACTCCTAGTCCTGAAAGCTTCACACATGAGGGTGAACCTGTTCCCTGAAATCTCCCAGTCTAGCCAACATGTCCCCAGCACCTCTTCTGGATATTAGCTGACAACCAAGATGTTGGACAGCCTGACACTAGGGTGAGACGATATTCCCCAGCATGTGATTACTCAAATGTTCACTAGAAACAGTGACCCCAGGACCAAGGGGCAGATTCCAGAAGTGAGTCTCTATAACCAACTAATATGTGATTTCTCAATGTTCCCCTTTACCGCCAGGCTTCCCATGGTTATTCTGAGTAATACTGAGTAAATACTCTAAAGCAGCATTCTTCAAAATTGCTAAGGTAAATATTTACCCAAGGAGCCGTCTCTTTTAATGCCTACTCACTGGTCTTTAGTGAACTTTGGGAAATGTTCTAAGGAACAGAATAGAATGGGATCCATTTGTGAGATTTGAATGATGCTCTCATCTGGCTCTCATGTGCCATGTGTTTCAGTGTGTTATTTGTTTCTGAAATGAATCAAAGAGCCTGGTCAACAGAGGTCACACAGCAGAAAATTGTCACAGGTAAAAGGACAGACAATGAATCAGGAATAAATAAACGACTCTACCTCTTCCAGGACTTTGTGTATTTGTAGGAGTTGGTGCTAATGAGGGAATTCAATGCATTGATCCCAAAGAAACCCACCCACAGCCCACCACCAGCTTCTCTTATTGAAACACCTGCATCCTAGTGGGGGGTGGGGAGGGTGGGAGGGTAAGTCACCAGCAACAAGAAGAAAAGGCCTATGATTTAGAGCTACAAGGACATCCAGGAATTCTAGGGTCTGGATTCAAATTCTGGCCCCTTGCTGTGATAAGCAGAGTAACGTCCATGTCCTAAATCCCAGAACCTGTGTCTGTATTACCTGGGCCAGAGGCTGCAGATGGAATTACAGTTGCTAACCAGCTGACCATAACACGCATAGAATAGTACCCGGGATAATATGAGCAGCCCAACGTGATCACCGAGTCCATGAAAATGGAAGGACAAGGTGGCAACAGGAGAAAGGGCCAGCCTGCTGCTGCTAGCTGGTGCAGGAAGGGAGCCCAGCTGAGGGGTACAGGTGGTTCAAGGGCTAGGATGACAAGGAAATGCCCCAACCCCAGGGCCTGAGCAGGTGCAGCCCTGCTGACACCTGACTTTGCCTTAGGAGGGGCCTGCAAACTCCCCGGAAATCATGCAAAGTGGTCAACACACTCCCAATGACATAAGTGAGAGATTTCTTGCTATTATTACCTGAAAACCTTGAACATGTCTAAATCTTTCTTTTCATAAAACCTCAGGTTTTATGTTGTTAAATTAGGGTAATTGTCCTTAGCTTCCCAGGTTTGCTGTGAGAAGAAACAATTTTTGTCAAGGCAATACTGAGTTCCTGAAATAAAACAGGCCCTCAGCAGGTTTAGTGGAAGAGGTGTAAGTGGGAGAAATTAAAGGCAGACCACACCGAGAGCCAGTGAGGGTGTACAATTACAGACAACAGTAAAACTGTAAGTGAGAATATCAGTTAGTACCACCCCACTGGTAAACCATTCATCTTACAAAACCCAAGTCATGACTACCTCTCAGGCTCCGTAATTGGCTGCCAACTGAATATTCTAGAGCAATTCTCACAGGTGTTTTAGAAGCCATGCACAAAAAAAAAAATGTTTACAGTAGCAATTTTTGTATTACAAGACGGAAAAAAATGACCAATGACAAGAAAATTGATAAACTGTGGTGTAGCCATCTAATTGAGTACTATATCACCATAAGCAGGAATGAAACAATGCTTCACTCCAAACATAAGTGAATCTAAAAACACAATGCTGATATAGTCATAACAGCTTACATATAATAATATATAATTTATTTAAGTCCACAAATATTCAGAAAAAATATTATTCAAAGATATATATGTGATAAAATGCTAAGAAAATCAAGAGCATGATTAAGACAAAATTCAAAATAGTATATCTTAACTTTGGGGGAAAGAAGGATATTGGGTGTTTGGGGACAATACAAAGTTCATGAAGCACTAATAATTTCTGATTCTAGCTAAATGGTAGGCAAAATTATAAGACACAAAAAGCACAGGCTATTATAGAATAAAATAGGATACACTCCATCAAAATTTAAAATTTCTGCTCATTGAGAGACATTTTTAAATAAATAGGCAATCCATAGAATGAGAAAATACATCTTATATACCCATATCTATATTTTATATCAATATTATTGTCACTGATATATACATACATATATATGACAAGTGACTTATATTATTCAAATACAGATACAAATATGATGAATAACTTATATCCAAGATACATAAAGAAATCTTAGCCATAAATAACAAAAATACAAACAACCCAATTTAAAAAGTAGGTGAAACAGTGTTCAATACACATTTCAACAGAAACAGAAAGCAATAAGTACATGAAAAACTACTGTGCATCATTAATCAAGAAGGAAACGGAAATTAAAATTATAACAACATTGAAACACACCCATTAGATTGGTTGATATTAAAAAATAGCTAGGGCAGCCCTGGTGGCATAGGGGTTTAGCGCCATCTTTGGCCCAGGGTGTGATCCTGGAGACCTGGGATCGAGTCCCACGTCAGGTTCCCTGCCTGGACCCTGCTTCTCCCTCTGCCTCTCTCTCTCTCTCTTTGTCATGAATAAATAAATAAAATCTTAAAAAATAAAAAATAAATAAAAATATCTAAACACTAATAATATTAAAAATGTTGATTAGAACATGGACTTGTTGGAACTGCCCTATATTGTTGGTGATTGTAAAATCCTATAATTTATTTGAAAAACAGCTTGGCCTTTTTAAAAATTGTTAGACATAACTCCTGTCAAATACAGAGATTTCACTTCTGTGCTTTTACCCACAGAAAATGAAATCATCTGTCTATAAAATGACTTGTTCATAACAACTTAATCCATACAAGCTCCAAACTGGAGACAACCACAAGCAATCTGCAGCATGTCAGACCATGCAATGTCATTGTCCACATCACAGAGGAACTCAGGACTAGTACACATAGTCAGAGGTATGAATCTCAGAAGATGCCGAATGAATGAAGCCAGACACGGAAGACAGTGCTGTGTGTAAGTCGACTTACGTGAGGTTTCTAGAACAAGCAAAACTATTCTATGGTGAAAGAAACAGGCGAAGTGTTTTCTGAGTGGACTGAGCACAATGGTAGATGTGACCATGACTGGGAAGGACCAGAAGGGGATTTCCCATGGTGATGGGATGCTTACCATCTTCGTGGGGATGAGTGGTACATGGATATATGTATGCATTTGTCAAAACTCATCAACCACCATGGAAAAATCTGGGCATTTGTTTATTTGTAAATCATACCTAAAAGAAATTTTGAAAGAAAAATTCTGCATCTGTCCACCACTAATTCTTCTCTTGTGCTTCTCACCTAACTTCATGTGACTGCATTGTATCTGAAAACTTAAAATGAATCTACGATTTAGCTGATCAAGACATCTGGGAAATGTGGGCATCAAAGGGAAAATAAAGCATCCCAAGTGCTAACTGAACCATTCACAGCGATATATTTGTTTGCTGTGCGGACCAGGCTGGTTCTCAAAACCAGATGCTTCCATGGACTCTGTACCATAAGGAAGCAAGCAGACCATGGGAGAACACAGGCTACAGCTAAATAGGGCAGTTCCTAAATAAATAAATAAATAAATAAATAAATAAGGCAGTTCCAGACAATTTCTGACATGTAGAAATTCGGGTACAAGGTTGTCAGATTTCTAGATTTCTAAAAAAAAAACAGAAAAGAAAAGAAAGAAAGAAAGAAAGAAAGAAAGAAAGAAAGGAGGGAGGGAGGGAGGGAGGGAGGGAGGAAGGAAGGAAGGAAGGAAGGAAGGAAGGAAGGAAGGAAGGAAAGAAAGAGAAAAGAAAGAAAGAAAGAAAGAAAGAAAGAAAGAAAGAAAGAGAAAGAAAGAAAGAAAGAAAGAAAGAAAGAAAGAAAGAAAGAAAGAAAGAAAGAAAGAAAGAAAGAAAGAAACCTGGATTTCTAAAAAGTAAAATCTCCAAGTTCAAGTCTGAGCTCAAAATTGTAAAATTAATTTCAAAGCAATTCCCATCAATAACAAACCTAGCTACATGGACCATTGCACTGTAAGCAGGGGTCACCAAATATATGGGCGTCACCAAATCTTCACGGGTTATCTGTGAACTTTTATGTTGTCCTGCTAAAGCAAATTGAGGATAGTCTCACTGAAGTCACAGAAGTCAGGGAGTCCTCATATCAACCCACCCTGCTTTCTAAATTTAGAGTCTTGGTAACAAGACACATTGACATTGACAGGGACTAGGAACTGTGTGGCGACACATAGGAAGTAATAAGGAACTGAGGGTTTACATTTGGTTTCCTACATACTTGTCATGACTCTTCTGAAGCTCTTTGCAGCATCGATGCCTGCTCTGGCCATGCCTCCTCAGTCTCTTAGTAATGATGCTCCTAACGGTCGCACACCCAAGTTGAGACCCTGTACCTGCAAACTGCCCCCTTATTTGGGCTCCCACTACAGAGCAGGAGTTTTTAAAGTGTCATAATAACAGCTCTATTCACTACATTTAATTACATAACTCTGAGTTTTGACAAATGCACCCACCATGTGGCTTGACCTCAAGCATACAGGAGGCTCCTTTTGTCCCTTGGCTGACACTCTCCCCAGAACCCATTTACTGGCTTGGTCCCTGCAGGTCTGCCCTTTATCCTCTTCTTCTCTTGTTTCTGAGTCGGACTATATGTAGCCTCTTGCGCGCTTAATTCATGTAGCATGATGTCTTCTGATCTGCGATGTTTCTGATGGGAAATTTTGCAGCCATTCTTACTGTTGCTCTGTATAAAACATTTTTTTTCCCTCTGGCACGTTTAATATCTTCTCCTTTTTGCTAGTATTCCTCAATTTGTTTACACCTGATTATATTTGAGAGTATTTCTTTGTGTTTATTTTGCTTGTGGTTTGTTGAGCCTCTTAGATCTTTGAGTTTATAGATTTCATCCAGTTTGAAAATTTTTCAATTCTCATTTCTTCAAATATTTTTCCTCCTCCTCTTCTTCTAGGATTCCGACCTGTCACATTAGTTACGTTCAACTTGATGCCTCGCCATCATCCAACACTTCACCTGTGGTTTCTATTTTCCTTTTCAGCCTTTATCTCTCCGTACCTCACTTTGTATAACTCCCGTTACTGTCCCTTCCAGCTCACTGATTCCTTGTCCTGCAGTGTCTAATCTCGTTTATTTTTTCTTTTTCATTTCAGATAAATCTAGACACCCTGTCTCAGTCTTTTTGTCATCCTTGTTTTTTTCTCTCTTCATCAGCATGACTTTGTCTCTATCACCTTGAGCAAAGGGAGCATGTTTATCATAACTGTTTTTAATATCTTTGCCTACGAAGTCCACCATCCTGTTGTGCCTGGGTCTATACCTGCTGATTAGCTATTACCCTCTCTGTCATGAGGTAAGGATCTGCTTTTCTGAACATGCGACATTTTTTATTACATGCCTGACATTTTGAATTTTATATGGTTATGTCTTGGATAACCAATTGTATTTCTTCACAGAGCTTTGGACTTTGTTCTGTCATGTGCTAAGTTACTGGAAGTTGGTTGGATCCTTTTGGACCTTGTTTTAAGCTTTGTTAGGATAGATTCAGAGTAGAGTTTTAGTAGCTAACAGAGTCATAGTATGGAAGGCGCTCTATTTCTGAAGATGCTAGCTGAGGTCAAATGTGTCCTGGGGTCTCCACTCTGGCTGGTGAGCTCCACTCTGTCCATGAATAGTCCCTTGCTTTATGTGGCTTCTGTCCTCAGGTTGGAATCATTTCATCCTGTGCTTTGGTGACTTCTCAAGGGGCCCTGCAGGGGCCTTGCAGGAGTCTGCAGAGCACTCCATGCAGCCCCTCCTTTCTTGCCCTCTGCCCCACAAATGTCAATCCTTTTCTTCCTCCCCAGCAGGGTCTCCTACAGGCTCTGCTCCTGTTTCTACTCTCCATGCTGTAGCCTGAAACTCACCCTCAGGCATTAAGCTGAAGTAAGCAGAAACCTCACCCAGCTCTGTTTAAGGATGTGGGCCAGCTCTGTGTATTTTGCCCGGGTTTTCTACTTGCATAAGGTGGGACTGTGAATCTGGTCTCTGTGCTCGAATATGACCAAAGTATTAAAAAAATTATAGAAAGAAATATGATTTGTTTGTGAACTTTCTGCTTTTTCCTAGATGTTTCTCCACATAAACTCTGTTACTGTGGCAAATTTAAAATTCAAGAAATGAAGCTTCCAGGGCCTGGGGAAAGGGGAATGCAGAGTTACTAAATCAACAGGCACAATGTCTCCACCAGGGAAGATGAATAAGCTCCAGGGATCCTACAGAGCCTACAGCCCATAACTCTGTGCTATACTCTTAAGATTTTGTTAAGAGGGTATATCTCACATTAAATGTTCTCATGACAATAAAATGATATTTTTGAAAGAGTAAATTAAAGATATCAAGGCATGGCACTCCTCTTCTTCTGGATCTTCCACACACCATTCCCTGCGGCTCTGCTCTAACATTACAGCCCTCACAGCAGAGCATCAGGTCCCCAGGCCACCTTCTGTTGTGGCCCTCTCTGCCATCTTATTTGGTATTTTGTAAGGAGTGTCACTCTCCGTGCATTGCCACCTTCTACAGTGTGAGGGTAGACTCACAATGACCTTCGACAGCCTGTGAGACAGACAGTTATCATGAGCTTCATTTCAAGGTAACTTCTGTGCCCCTTTCCCATGATACCCACACTGATAGTGTCACAGAAACAGCTTTTGTGCAAAAAGTTTTTCCACTTAGAATTTGAAATGTCCTTAGTTCTTAGCCAAAATTTTATTACATTCTCAGAATATAAAAATAATTTTGGCCAATTGTAATTTATTTTAACAAAAAATAGATTAAAACTCAGTTTTTCAGGTTCTACAATCCCTCTGCATCTGGTTCTGTTAGAAAACCTGGCCTCATTTCCCATGTACATACAGACACCTATCCTGAGTTCCTGACTCTTCTATTTGAGAGAAAATAGATAAACTGTACTCTGATGTCTGCCGCACAGATTCTCTCTCTGGTCTCAGATTTTATCCCTTAAATGGCCATTTTCAAGTAGATTTGCAGAGATGACATTATTTTATGAATCCATGTTATGAATTAACATTCTTACATGTTAATTTGTTGCATTAATTGTCTTTTATTTTCTTCCAAACTCTTTGTACCATAACGGGTACAAATACAAGGCTATTGCTATTAAACCCACCCAGCTGGTATCTTGTCACTCCAGTAGAGAAACCTTTCATACATGTTCTGGGTACAGGTTATGACTAATATTTGCTCACATTTTAAGGCAAAGATATTGTTGTGGAGAAATGATAGAAGATGATAATGCATCAGAAACACTTGAGCTCCTTGAAGAGAAATGCTATTTTATCCAATTCTGTGGATCCAGTGCCCTGAACACAGTCTGCCCTAAGGAAAAGTCTGTGCAGGATGCTGGATGTTACAGTTTCACAACTCTGGTACTATTGATGTTTGGGACTAGGTAGTGTACAGTTGCCAGGGGCTGTGGGATATTGAGGAGCATCCGTGGCCACTGCTAATTAGAAACCTGGGCAGAGTACCTTCAGCTATTCCCAATCTCTGCATTGCCAAACGTCTCTGGTGGGAAAACATTACCCCCATGTGAGAACTCCTATTCCAAATACCTTGATTAACTTATGCTTCTCTCTCCTATTCACTCCAGATGTTCTAAGGTACAGTTTTCAATATTTAAAGTCACTCAGGCATACACAAGTTGACTTGGCAATCAATATGATGGATTTTACAAAATCATAGACTTTTACAGCTGTTACTAAAAGAGCATTTGACCAAAAAAAAAAAAAAAAGAGTGAAAGAAATTTTTCAGCTTACATCTTTATAACATGGGCAAACAAAACAATAAACAATGCAAGAAAAGATAAAATCGGAGTACAGGAAACCAAAACAAAATAATACAGGGAAGAAATAAAGAACAAAGAAATAATAAAGAAGATAATTTACTTCCAGGTCAGAGTAGCAAAGTGATTTGCTAAAAGTTACTCAAATTCTGAGTCACAGAGAAAGAAAGCTTCAGAATCCAGTCTCTCTGACGCTCAGCCTGGCACTAGTCCCATCACGTTGCTTTGCACACTCCCAGTCTATGTAGATCCTAACAAATAAAAACAACAATAAACACTATTATGTATCAAGCTCTTACTATCACCCAGGCAATTTTTAGCATGATTTGCAGGTACTTTCTCATTTAATCTCCACAGCAACGGTTAGGTGAAATTATCACCTGCATTTTAGAAATGAAGTGATTAAGTAAAAGGTCAGTCCAAGACCACCAATCTAGTAAGTGGTAGGTAATTTACAGTTAAAGGTCCTTAGAAGTGCCTCCCACCCTACATGTCTACTGTATGATCAATGCCGTACCTTTGCTAACACATGTACCCTAACGCCTCCCCCGGTTCAGTCTGGAATATATACCATGCTTGTCTCTCCTCAGAACAGCTCCGTGGCCACGACCACCAGGGAGGAACACAGTGGTGTCCACATCCATTCCCTCAAGACGTTCCCAAATGTCAACAACAGGGAAGTGGAATTAATGGAAACTATCTCCGTTTGGTGATTTCTAACGAACCCATTGACCCACATTCCCAGCACAGATTCACTCTGTGATTCTAGCAGAGAGCTACAAGCTGTTTCAAAAAGCAGTCGTTCACATTGTCCTCTGAACCACTAATAAGTCCTGCAAGGATCCTACTAATGATCATCCCTTAACGTTGGGTTCATTTTATTGGGAATACCATTTCACATTTATTTAAGATTCAAGTAAAACAGGCCCTTGAAAGATCAGATTAGGCAAGACACAAGAATGCATGTGCTAGTGGGGACATGATGTGGGATCAGGGCTGAGATGCTGGGGGTGGGGGGTGGGGTTCTCCAGGGACCAGCTCTGAATACCGAGGAACTGTCTGCAGGCGTGGGCATAAAGATCAGGAAAGCTGGTCTTCTGACCATTGCTGTTGGTAATGTCCCCCTTCCCTAATCAAAGCTGTGTATCATGCTCTACACGGAAATCGCATGAATAATTCAATTGCATACCATCTTTTCCTATAGTAAGCCATGGGCGTGTTTGTTACCTTTATAATTGGTACTTTCACAGATGCCAAAGGGATGAGCTACAAGTTTTGTCAGATGCAATGTTTTTGAATTTCACATAAAATTTAAAATTTAATTTACATGAATTACATTAAAAATGCTATCCTGACATTAATAATCGTCCATAATAGAATGTAACTAGGAAAGGGGCTGGAGAAAATTAACCGAAAGCAGCCAGAGACTCACAGCAAACACGCAGACCCAAGAGCTGGTCTCCTCCTCAGCACGGAATCCCCTACAGAATTCCTGTTTGAATATTTCCAGCCATCTCAAGGCTTCCAGCTCCTTCGATTGTCGAAAGACTAATTGCTAGAGATGTTTTCCTCTAACAAGTTTTGATCCTGAGCAAGACACACAAAATACTGTGTGCCTGTTTCCAGAGGACAATGGCATATGTGTGCCCCGTCAGAGGAGCACCTGCGAGTCTCTGCTCAGTGCTCCCTGATCTCATAGCCTCCACATTTCATGCTCCTATAAAGGGGTAGGAAGCCACTCACACGTCAGTGTCCCAAACAGACTCAATTGAGAGCCTCTTACAACTTTTGGATCGTATGAATCTCTGAATTTCGCTACCTATTCCCTTCCAAAACATAAGAATTCTTTCATGAACAGAATTGTAGATAAAGAAACTGAGGCACCACGAGATTATGGCATAGAGTCAGATGATGATGTAGGGCCTCTGTGCAGCCAAATGGGTAGCTCCAGGTGAGACAAGAAAGAGACCAGGCCCCAGGTTGGCAGGGAAAACCACCCTGTTTTCTGCATTTCTTCTTTTCTGTTTTTCCATCTTTCAAGGTCTCCGAGAAATGTGAGCCCAGAGCAAGTTTCCGCCTCCTTGTACAGAATTCATGGGGAGCAGTTGACACACCGCATCTAGATGCAAGGGCCAATGTTGGAGTGATTGCCAACGGCTATCATACAGAGAAAGGGAAAAAGAAAATTTCAGTGTTTGTCTCCACGTTCCTCTCATTATAGCAAGACTCTCATTTCTGTGCACATTTTTAATAGCACCTTGTGCTTCTTGGATTTCAAGGGAAGGAGTCAATTCTTTGTCTTGTCATCTCCCAGGGCCACAGACTCCTTCTCTCCAAGGTACAATCCGACGTCTCTTTGTTTAGAAACCAGCGCAGCATTGAGTCCAACACTTACCTCCTCGATATTAATGACAGTTGAGCGGAACTGCTGCAAAAATTAGGCTTTCATCTGCCCTTCAGCTGCTGCTGTTTGACAGAGGGAATGAGCTCTCTTCTCAACAAGAGGAAGAGCATGGTCATGGGGAAACCTACCCTTATACCCGAGAGGTGCCCCCTCTGCCCTCAGGACTCTGGACGCAGAGTCCCCGGTCAGGGACTCGGTACTTTGAGGTCCCAGTGTCACCCGCAGAAGCAAGTGGAAAAACTGGACTTTTTCATGACTGCAAAGTACAGCAAATCTAAATTTTAATAAAGCATTTTAATACATCCAGACGCTAAAAATCAGCTCTGACAAGCGCACTTCTTTATCTGAATTTTTTAATAGTAAAGGAACATCCAAGGAATATTAACTTATTCACAACCCAGAGACTGTCTGCTTGAGTGCTGTCAATATTCTTCAAGACAAAGGTGTGCTGCGTGGAAGGGCTGCTACAAAATGACAGGTTAGGCTGAGGTCTCCTTACAGGTGCACTGTTTTGTACCTTGAGGGGAAATATATATATATATATATATATATATATATATATATTTCATTCATTCATTTCATTTCATTTATCAATCATTGCAATGATTTATTTATTTATTTTTTTGCTGGGTGCAATTTTCTTTTTTTTTTATAATAAATTTATTTTTTATTGGTGTTCAATTTGCCAACATACAGAATAACACCCAGTGCTCATCCCATCAAGTGCCCCCCCCAGAGCCCATCACCCAGTCACCCCCACCCCCTGCCCTCCTCCCCTTCCACCACCCCTAGTTCATTTCCCAGAGTTAGGAGCCTTTATGTTCTGTCTCCCTTTCTGATATTTCCTACCCATTTCTTCTCCCTTCCCTTCTATTCCCTTTCAGTATTATTTATATTCCTCAGATGAATGAGACCAAATAATGTTTGCCCTTCTCCGATTGACTCATTTCACTCAGCATAATACCCTCCAGTTCCATCCACGTTGAAGCAAATGGTGGGTATTTGTCGTTTTTAATGGCTGAGGGATATTCCATTGTATACACAGACCACATCTTCTTTATCCATCATCTTTCGATGGACACCGAGGCTCCTTCCACAGTTTGTCTATTGTGGACATTGCTGCTAGAAACATCAGGATGCAGGTGTCCCGGCATTTCATTGCATCTGAATCTTTGGGGTAAATCCCCAACAGTGCAATTGCTGGGTCATAGGGCAGATCTATTTTTAACTCTTTGAGGAACCTCCACACAGTTTTCCAGAGTGGCTGCACCAGTTCCCATCCCCACCAACAGTGCAGGAGGGTTCCCCTTTCTCCACATCCTCTCCAACATTTGTGGTTTCCTGCTTTGCTAGTTTTCCCCATTCTCACTGGTGTGAGGTGGGATCTCATTGTGGTTTTGATTTGTATTTCCCTGATGGCAAGTGATGCGGAGCATTTTCTCATGTGCATGTTGGCCATGTCCATGTCTTCCTCTGTGAGATTTCTCTTCATGTCTTTTGCCCATTTCATGATTGGATTGTTTGTTTCTTTGGTGTTGAGTTTAATAAGTTCTTTATAGATCTTGGATACTAGCCCTTTATCTGATACGTCATTTGCAAATATCTTCTCCCATTCTGTAGGTTGTCTTTTAGTTTTGTTGACTGTATCCTTTGCTGTGCAAAAGCTTCTTATCTTGATGAAGTCCCAATAGTTCATTTTTGCTTTTGTTTCTTTTGCCTTCATGGATTTATCTTGCAAGAATATATATATATATATATATATATATATATATATATATATATATTCATTCATATATATATATTCATTCTGCCATAGGGAGAAAACAATATAGCTTTTCTTTTTTGAAAAACCACTAAGTATTTTAGATCTTTAGTGGAAAAGGCCATATTTTAAATCTAATTCTCCCTGGATTTGTACAAAACTTGTCAGTTCTGTTTTTCTATCTCTGTATTCAGCTCCTCATGTCCATCCCAACTGCCTTATTTCTCTCTCTTGAATTATACAACAAACTCACGTGCCCCTCCCCAGGCCTCTGTCTCTGAGTCACCCCTTTTGGGAAGAGCCACCTTAAATGGCTGGCCCCAGGATTATTCCAAAGAGCCACATGAGGGTGTGAGGTTATGACAAGATGCTGCAGACAATGCCTCCCTCCGCAAGGAAGAAAAGAGGAGGGTGCTCAGAACCCTCCCACCCCAACCCCCTCTTAGAGTCATCTCAGGTTAGGGGTGGTCATCTCACAGTCAAGCCTGGGCTACAGGGCCTTACTTCCTGAGCCACCTTAGGAAGGCTCTCAGCTGGAATGTTTGCATCTCTAAGCTCCGGCAGTGTGGGTGTCATACATACCTCACCCTGTAGACGTGAGGGAGGCATCAACCACAACACTCAGCGGAATGTCTTTTTTCATTGACATATAGTTGACACACAATGTGACATTAGATGCAGGTGTACGACGTACTGATTGGACAAGTTTACGGGTCATGCTGTGCTCGCCGCAGGTGTCGCTGCTGTCACCAAACACAACACTATTACAAATGGGCGGGTGCCTTTATCATGAGGAATCTAGTGTGTAGTATATCCTCAATCATTGGTAACTCCCATTATTAATAAAATAAATGCAGATTTCTTAAAAGAGGAAACAGAAAGTGGATGATTCAAAAAAAAAAAAAAAACAAAGAAAGAAAGACAACAAGGGGAAAAGCTACATCACTATTGTCCCATAAACTAGAAATGCTGCCAGTGCAAAACTGAGGCCTGGTTAAGAGAGAAGGAGGTTACTTGGAAACACACCCACTTGTACGGGTAGGAAAGGACAGTACTGGAGTCCTCATGGGTGATTGCAGCAGGGACAACTGGGACCCAGTGGCCCTGGCCTCACCCTTCCCACCGTGACCTCCCCATCTCAGTGACTCAGGTCAGACCCATCCCAGCGCTCAGTGTTCGGCCTGAGAAACATCCACATTCTACAAAGGGAAGGATGAGGGCGTTTCTAGATGCTTTCATTTCTACCCTAGCATCTCTGGGAGAAAGTGAGATGACCACCATCTCATCCCAACGTGCAAATCCTCATCAGGGTACTCCAGAGAGCAAAATTTTAAAAATTGTAATGAAATGCAATATGTCGGTGTTTCCTTTAAAGGGTCGTACTTTTGGTGTCAGTTTTTAAAAACTCAAACGGTACCCTGAAGATGTTCTCCTGTGCATTTTTATAAAAGCTTTATAGTTTTACAGTTTATACTTAAGACTCAGAACTATTTTGAGGGAATTTTTGTATAAGGTGTGAAAACAGACTTTTGTGGTTGTTGTTGTTTTTGTTTGTTTGTTTGCCTGTGGGTGTCTGAGGCTCTAGCACCGTTCATTGGAAAGTCTTTCCTCCGATCCTTCTTCCATTTAACTGCTTTTATTTATACCTTTGTCAAAAATAACCAGTTGGCCATATTCATTTGGGTTTATTTTGGGACAGTCTGCTCTGTTCAGATGATCTATGTGTTTATCTCACTGCCAACCACATGGGTTTAATTACTGTAGCAAAAGAAAAGAAGTCTTGAAATCAAGTAGACTCATGCCTTTCACCTTACTCTTCTTTTCAAAATCATTTTAGCTATTTTAGTTCCTTTGCTTTTCCAAGTAAATCTAAGAATTATCTTGTCTGTGTCTACAAAAAAAAAAAAAAAAAAGGAACATAGAGGAATTTTGATACGAACCCTGTTAAGTCTGTGTATCAGTTTGGGAGAATTAAAATTTTTACTATACTGAGTCTTCAGTGCATGGACGTGGTATAAACATCCATTTACTTAGATCATCTTTGATTTCTACAATGTTTTGAATTTTTCTATATGCACATCCTATATGTATGTGATTAAATTTACACTGAAGTATTTCATTTTTTTCAGCAGTTGCATAAGGTATTCTATTTTTTATTTGCAATTACATGTTCATTGATAGTAGAAAGAAACAAAGTGACCAGTGTAAGTGGTCATGACCACTTATGACCACATTAATCTCATTTACTAATTCTAAGAGATTTGTTGTTGCTGAGATTCTTTAGGATTATCTATGTAGACAGCATTGTCCTCTGCACACAATTTCACTTCTTCGTTCCCAATCTGAATATTCTTGTGTCATTCTGTTTTCTCATTGCACCACCTGGGATGCATCACAACACTGAAGGGAGGTGCTGAGAGAGGACCTTCTCACCTGGCCATCTTAGCAGGGGAGCACCCAGTTGCTCAGGACTGAGTGTGATGTTAGCTGCAGGTCTTTTGTAGATGCTCTTCATCATGTTGAAGGGGTTACCCCCTATTCCTAGTTTGAGGAGAGATTTTATCACGAATGAATGCTGCATTTTGTCAAATGAATTTTCTGAATCAATTGGCAAAATTATACGATTTTTCATCTTTAGTCTGTTAATGTTGTAGATTGCAATGATTTATTTTTGAATGTTCAACAAGCCTTTTATACCTGGAATAAATCTCCCTTGATCATGATGCATGTTTCTTTTTATACCCAAGATTTGAAATACTAATATTTTGTTGGGGATTTGCAGGTCTATGCTCATGAGAGATATAGGTCTGCAGTTTTCCTTCCTTTTAATGTGTTTTTCTGGTTTTGCTGTTATGGTAATTGAGGCTTCATAGAATGTTAAGAGGAAGAATGTTAAGAATGTTAGAAGAAGTGTTTCCTCTGTTTCTATTTTATAGAAGAGATGGTGGAGAATTGATATCATTTCTTCCTTAATTTTTATTTAATTTCCATTGAAATCATTTGAACCTGGTGCATTCTGGTGTTTTGTAAGGTTATAAACTATTGATTAAACTTCCTTTGTAGATATAGGCATATTTAGATCATCTTTTTCTTCTTATGTGAGTCTTTTTAGTCTTCTTTTGAGGAATTGATGCTTTCTACCTAATTTATAAAATTGGTGTGTAGAGAGTTGTTTATAATATTCTTTTATTATCTTTTTATTGCCCATGAAATAAGTGCTGATGAACACTTTCAAGTTTCAATAATGGGCATGTGAGTCTTCTCTCTCTTTCTTCTCCAGCCTGGCTAGAGGTTAATTAATCTTATTTATATTTTCAAAGAAGCGGTTTTTAGTTTTGTTGATTTTCTCCATTGTTTTACTGTTTTAATTTCATTAAATCTTCTCTCTTTTTTTCTTATTTTGGCTTTATGCTTAGATTGCTCATCTTTCTCTAATATCCTAAGTGGCATCTCAGTCTATTGGTTTTACCATATATACATTTAAAACTATAAATTTTCCTCTGGACATGGCTTTCACTACACTCTACTAATTTTGATAAATCATATTTTTATTTTCATTTTGTTCAAAATATTTTTAATCTCTTTAGACTTCTCTTTTGACACATGTGTTACATAGAAGTATTCTATTTAAAGTACAAATATTTGAGTATTTTCTAGCACTGATTTCTCTTATTGATTGGTAGTTGAATTTTATTGTAACCTGAAAACATACTTTGAATTAATTATGTTTTTAAATTTGTTAATGTGTATTTTAAGGTCCACAATGTGTCTATCTTTCCAATGTCCTATGTAAGATTGAGAGGAATATTAATATTGCTGTCATCAGATGAACTATTCTATAACGGTCAATTAGATTAAGTTGATTGGTAGTGCTATTCAGGTCAACTCTATTCTTATTGATTTTTAGGATGGTTGGCCTATAAATTACTGAAGAAGGTGCTGAAATATACAAATATAGTAGTGGATTTATCTATTTTTTCTTTTCAATTCTTAACAGTTTCTGCCCTACGTATTCGTGTGCTGTTTTTGATTGTCTACATGTTAAGAACTGTTATATTATCTTGGAGAATAGATCCTTTTATCGTTATGTATTGCATCTTTTCATTTTTGAAATGTTCCTTGTTCTACAGTTTGTTTTGTCTGAAATTAATATAGCCACTCCAACTTTATTTTGATTACTTTTATTTTTTATTTTATTTATCCATGAGAGACACACAGAGAGAGAAGCAGAAACACAGGCAGAGGGAGAAGCAGGCTCCATGCAGGGAGCCCGAAGTGGGACCTGACCCGGCCCTGGGCTGAAGGCGGCCCTAAACCACTGAGCAACCCAGACTGCCCTCTTTTGATTACTTTTAACATAGTGTTAAATCTTCCTCCATCTTTTGATTTTATATTTAAAGTGGATTTCTTGGGCAGCCCGGGTGGGCTCAGTGGTTTAGCGCCACCTTCAGCCCAGGGTGTGATCCTGGAGACCCAGGATTGAGTCCCACATCAGGCTCCCTGTATGGAGCCTGCTTCTCCCTGCCTCTCTCTCTGTGTCTCTCATGAATAAATAAATAAAATCTTTAAAAAATATATAAAGTGGTTTTCTTGTAGATGACACATACTTGAGTCTTGATTTTTTACATGCAAGAACAATTTCTGTTTTATAATTTAGATCATTCACAATTTAAGCGATTATTGGTATAACTGGATTAATATCCACTGTTATTTCTTTATTCATTGTACATTGTTTCTTTTCTTCTTCCCCTGTCTTTCTTTGTCTTCTTTTTTTAATTAAATATTTTATATAATTCCCATTTACCTCCTGACTAAGCATATTGATTATACTTGTTTTGTTTTATTTATTAGTTGCCATTGAGTTTACAATATACAATTATAACTAAGCTAAACTCATCTTCAAATAATACTTTATCAGTTCACTTGTAGTATGGATAACTTAGAATATTTCCTCCCTCCCTTTTCTTATGATATTTTTATCATTCATTTATCCATACGCTATAGTCACTCAATAAATTGCTACAACTATTACTTTAAACAGCTATTACTTTAAATAGCCTTTACATCGATTCAGATTTTTTAAAAATGAAAGATGCAATTTACTTTCTTTTTTCCTTTTCTGATGCTTTACCTTTCTATAGATCCAAGTTTCTGTCCTGTATCATTTTAGTTTTCTCTGAAGGACTTCTTTTAATATTTCTTGTAGGACAGGGTTGCTAACAATGAATTCCCTCAGTTTGTCTGAGAAAATACTCATTCTTCTGCCTTCTTTCCATTTTTCAGGATCTTCTTGCATGTTATATATGATGTCCAGGATCATCTTTTAAATTCCAATGACTTATTTTTATTTCTAGAATTCCTAAAATACTTTTTCAATCTCCTTTTTCTTCTTTTCTTTTTTCTTTCTTCTTTTTTCTTCATTTTTTGTATAATATCATGTTATTTCCTTTTTTGTTAGTCCATTTTCCTCCCTTTAATTATTTTAAGTGTATTTATTCTTTGGTATTTTTTCTGCTGACAGTTTCTTCTAGCTTTTGTTATTGTTAACATTCTGATTGTACTATTTGCACTTTTTCTTCATAAGGGATCATTTCATTGAATGACTTTTGTGGTGTATATTTGTATGTACACATGGACATGTGTATGAATGTGTGTGTATCAGTGTGTGTGTATGAGAGACAGAAAGGAAAGGAAAGAGAAGATGAAGACAGAGGTTAAGGACTTATATTCAGTGGAAACTGTATATGTTTGCTTATTTTGGTTCTTTGCCATATTTTACCAAAGCATCACAAATCCTGGGAAAGAAAGAGACAAAGATATGAAATATGAAAATAATGGTGAAAGATATAAAAGAATGGGATGGCATAACTTACATTTAATATAAGAATGAGAAAGAACTAAAAAAAAATGAGAAAGAACTGAAATATGCAAACAGGGAGAAGTGTTGCTACAGAACCTTTGCGACTTTTATCTTCTTGAAATCCATGGATTTCATGTATCAGAAATCAGTTTGTATAGAAATTTCTTGGCTTGGGGATTGCACCGTCATACAAGTAATAATAACTGATAGTCCACACTTGCACACATTTTTCTCTTGCTTTTCTGAGCCACAGGTTGAGATCTTTTTTTTCTTCCTTTAATTGAAGGATTCTCTTCCAGGGCAGCTGCTCTATTCAGGGTTCCCAATAAGCAATAAGTATTAGCATTTAATTGGTGCTTTGATATGTTAATTAACAACTATATTTATATAGTTTTAGAACTGAGCACTCTATTAAATGTGTTTTTAGCAGAGCTCCAGATAATGCTTGAATTTAAACTTTACTAATGTATACCTCTGTTAAAATAATCCACAAATGGGTCCTTTCATTAACACAGTTTCAGCATTTCCCATTAATCTGAATTAGTGAAATTTCCCATGCACTGCTGCTTTACTTACTCAAGGGGATGGGTCTGGGCAACGTATTTCCCAGGAGAGAAGAGGTGTCATATGTACACCATCACTGACTGTATCACTATATCACATAGAAGCTTAGCATTTTACACGTAGTATATGGGTTAATCCTCTGGCAACCTTGTGACTCCAGATCCCTTACATTCTTATTTCACAAAGGCTGGGTTAAGTGACTTTCCTAGAGTCACCACCTTATAAGTGATGGACCTGGTATCCAAATGCAGCTCTGCCTCCTGAGTGAAGACATTAATCATTATTCTGCTGATACAAAGTCTGAATGCAGAGAATTAGGAAAGATTTAGAAGAGATGTCAGTCTTTGAGGCTCAGTAAATGTAGGTGTATGACAAATATCTGGGATTCAGTCAGCATGCAGTAAATACAGGCCAAAGGGAGGAACTACACATGAGTACCATGAGGAAAGTCTTGGAAGTGATGGATATTTTCACTATTCTGAATTTGGTGATGGCATCACATGCCGAAGCTGTGATTGTACACTTGAAATATATGCAGATTATTGCATATGACTTATACTTCAATTAAGCACTTTTAATTTGTTTGTTCAATAGTTAAACATCCCCCATTTTAAGATCCTTCACGTTGGATATTCTCAATCTGAAGAATGTTTGGTGTTCATAATGTCGAACTTTACCTGAGTCCCATGCTTCCAAAAGACAGTGATGGTTATGAAGTCCCCTCACCCTTTTGTCTTCCCAAACGCCTCCAACTTTTTGTGCTCCGTGGAACAGCCCCCCCCCAGAGGCCACCGTGCTTCTGTGTATGTCAAGAAAATGCCATCTCTAGTGTCCTCACGACTCCCAGGAAACTCGTGATGACTTGCTTGTTTACCTGCCTCCATAAAACTTCCTCTCCTTTTCTATGACATATTTCTCATCAATGAACACTCTCCCTGAGGATGTGGAGAAAGGGGAACCTCCTGCACTGCTGGTGGGAATGGGAACTGGTGCAGCCACTCTGGAAAAATGTGTGGAGGTTCCTCAAAGAATTAAAAATAGACCTGCCCTGCGACTCAGCAATTGCACTGCTGGGGATTGACCCCAAAGATACAGATGGAATGAAACACCAGGACACCTGCACCCCGATGTTTCTATCAGCAATGTCCACAATAGACAAACTGTGGAAGGAGCCTCGGTGTCCATCGAAAGATGAATGGATAAAGAAGATGTGGTCTGTGTATATAATGGAATATTCCTCAGCCATTAGAAATGACAAATACCCACCATTTGCTTCAACGTGGATGGAACTGGAGGGTATTATGCTGAGTGAAGTAAGTCAGTCGGAGAAGGAGGAACATTATATGGTCTCATTCATTTGGGGAATATAAAAAATAGTGAAAAGGAAAAAGGGAAAAGGAGAAAAAATGAGTGGGAAATATCAGAAAGGGAGACAGAACATGAGAGACTCCTAACTCTGGGAAACGAACTAGGGGTGGTGGAAGGGGAGGAGGGCGGGGGGTGGGGGTGACTGGGTGACGGGCTCTGGGGGGGGGCACTTGATGGGATGAGCACTGGGTGTTATTCGTATGTTGGCAAATTGAACACCAATAAAAAATAAATTTATTAAAAAAATAAAAATAAATGAACACTCTCCTTACTGCAACAGCCTGAATGAAATCATTGCTTTCATTATCAGTGTGTTTTGTCTTTCCTAGTACCCAGAGATGTTCACAGAGGCTTTGACGCACCATGCATATCCTTGATATAATATTTGCTTGGGTGATGGGGGGTAGTATATCAGGGTTCTGGTCGGTTGTCAGTTGTTTATGTGTTCTTATAAACCCCTGTACCTGTATTTTCAGGCACTGGTAAAAACAGATTTACTGTTGTAAAGGTTAATCTTCTTTTCTTCATTCATCTTTTCTATAGCATCTGTGCTGTCTGTTCAGAGGAAAATGAGAACAGAATTAGAAATCCAGTCTGTAATGTTCTCTGTCTTCTTTGGAGTGAGCAGGATGTAAAAGCTTAGTGCTTAGGCACTATTGTACTGATTTCACTGCACTCATGTCTCTAAGTCATTTAGTCCAACTACCGAGGTGGCAGACTTGGACAGGTTATTTGTGAAAAGACTAAGACAGGAAGGAGAGAGGGGAGCAATAGTGTTTGCTGTGTAGCCTAGCCTGTTAGGCTGAACTGAGTCCTTGTGAACGAGAGACATCATTTCAAGTCAGAATGGTCTCCAATGTCCTTTATAGGAGAAGAATGTGGTGTATCTCTTGTAAAAAAAAAAAAAAAGTCCTCTCTAGTTCTTCCTCCACGAGAAGAGTGAATTTCTCAGGACATCCCTTATGTAGTTTGCTATCACACTGGTTTGAAGTCTCTACTCACAAATATGCCCAGAGACGAGTTATTTATTGCTCTGAGATGAGAATGTTAGTGTCGTAAAAATGTTTGCTCCAATAAAACCACATTGTTTTCTTCTAATAATTAATAGCTTTGGGCACCAAAGACAACCAACAGCATTTATTGCACACCTCTTAGCTGTAAGCGGTTTTTCCTGTTTTGTGCTGGGGTTGGCCCTGATTTGAAATTGAAATATAACTATGAGCAAAACATGCTCAGTGGGGACCATCCCAAATCAGAGATGGCTACCCAGCCCAACTTCTTGTGATGGCTTCCAGTGTGAAGTAGGGAAGTATGGAGGGTCACAGTCCCAGCAGCAAAGAGGAGAGGTGAAGCAGGAAGGTTTTGGTGGCCATCACTTCAAACCAGTTGTCTTATTAATGTGCTTCTGGGTTAAAGAGTCAAGTCATAAACAGCTACATGTACCTGTCAGAGTGAGATCATCTGCCATGAGCACAGAATCCACAAATAGCCACCCACAATACAGAACATGATACAGAACAGAAATGGAGAACACTTACAAACCACCTAAGCTCTTTTATTAACTAACAGGCAACTGCACAAATTAGTCTCAAACCCCTGCAGAATTGTAGGACACACTGGGTGCTAGGAATCTAAAAACTGAGTTTAAAACCACCCTAAATTTCCCTGCTTCCACATACTTTCTTATCCAGGGCACTGAAAAATCTACTGGAGAAAAGAAAGATCTCATAATCTGGCCATTTATTTATTTATTTATTTATTTATTTATTTATTTATTTATGACACAGAGAGAGAGAGAGATGCAGAGACACAGGCAGAGGGAGGAGCAGGCTCCATGCAGGGAGCCTGATGTGGGACTCGATCCGAGTCTCCAGGATCATGCCCTGGACCAAAGGTGGCGCCAAACCGCTGAGCCACCAGGGCTGCCCTTGGCCTCCTTTAAATATCACTAAGCATGCCATCCACCAGTGGTAAGGACATAAATACTCAAACAAATACAAAAGGGGAAAAAATCACCCTGAGATAAAACAAAAAACAAAGATAAGAAACGACAAATACCCACCATTTGCTTCAACGTGGATGGAACTGGAGGGTATTATGCTGAGTGAAGTAAGTCAATCGGAGAAGGACAAACAGTGTATGTTCTCATTCATTTGGGGAATATAAATAATAGTGAAAGGGAATATAAAGGAAGGGAGAAGAAATGTTGGGAAATATCAGGAAGGGAGACAGAACATAAAGACTCCTAACTCGGGGAAACGAACTAGGGGTGGTGGAAGGGGAGGAGGGCGGGTGTTGGAGGGGAATGGGTGACGGGCACTGAGGCGGACACTTGACGGGATGAGCACTGGGTGTTTTTCTGTATGTTGGTAAATTGAACACCAATAAAAATTAATTTAAAAAAATAAATAAATAAAGGCACTAACAGGAAAGGTAAAAAAAAATAGCAGTAATGAACATGGCAATAATAACAACAAAATAGGGTCACCCTAACTATTTTTGGTCGCAATGTAAAAAAAAAAAAAGAATCTGTGTTCCATAAACCTGGACTCTCACCCATGGAGACAAGCTCTGATTCCAGCTTTATTGCTGACTAGACACCTTTGCAATGACCTTTGTGACTAAGATCCTCATGTTGCATTCACTGTTTCTCAACAGGAACAGGACATTGGTGATCTCAGCAACATTTCCATTTTCTTCTTGCAATACTTGTATTTGTAACCTGGCCAGCCAGTCTACCTGAGGGCTGACTCACTCTTTACAAGTTACATATTTATTATTTCCTGGAGGTAAATCACTGGCTGCAAATGTTGCTCTGTAGGATCTGGCCTATTAACAAGATTCTTACTGGAACATCCCTTTAGGTTTTTTTATCACTATGATGACATCAGCAACTGCTCCCCCTCGTAGCTTCTGCTGTGACTTCCCCATCTCCATGCTCAGGGCATCCCAGTAGAGGGGTTCTGGGAGACGCAGACCAGCCCACAGGCAGCAGCCGAGCACCAGACTCAGGACTGGAACAAAGAGCCCCTGGAGCTGGGGTCTCTTCCCACCTCATCACAAATTAAATATTATTTTGTGCAAATTCCCGCTTCTGATCAGTGTTTCTTTCCTCTCTCCCCACTCTTGGCCTCTGCGAGATGGAGTACCATCTGTCAGTTTCTCCCCAACTGAGTTGTCTCTGATCTAAACCCACACCACTTTGTACCTTGTATGTACAAAAATATTTAAAAATGAGGGAAGAGAGCTTCTTTTATGTTTTTCCAGATTCAGGATGGGTCTTTCATCCTCTGCATCTTGGCAACCATAGTGAGTCTGTGGGGTGTCGAAGACTCGAAGATCGGTTAACACGTGAAAAGAAAACCTGACTGCAGATACACTGACACTTTCCCCCACAGACGGATCCAGGTTACAGGGCAGTGCGGCCTTGGGTCTTGCAGAAAGAAGGGGTGGAAGGGCTGCTCTGCAGCCTCCTGTCTTCCTCCCCATCCCACCTCCGAACTGCATTTCACTGAGAACTGAGCCCAAGTGTGGTGTTTATAGGACCGTTTGGGTGCCGGAGCCACTAGCAGCCTGACCCTGACCCTGACTTCTCTGACACCTGTTCAGTCGCACAGAGCACGCCCACAGGGAGGCCAACCTCTGAATGTTCTCCTCCCATCTCGCGTGGCTTCAAAGCACATGTGAGAGATTCAACAGTAACCACCCCGGTGATCAAGCCCTTTCTGAGGACACAGGTTTCTTTTCCTTTCTAATTAAATGAATCGTGTTTAGTTGCATTCCTAGCATTTGGGGTAGTGACTTGTGTTTTGATCACAAATACGAGAAGTGGTCCCTGGCTCAAGGACCACAGGTAAGCCCGCAACACCCACAAGAAGATCCCCTCTATGCCCAAGATACAGTCCAGGTCCAATTATTTGGGTCTAACAGTATCATCGACTTGATCCATAAGGACAGTTTTTACTATTCCTTGCTCATAATAGGTTTGCCATAAAGTTTGTTGTTTTGAATTGATTTTTATCAAATTACAACCATTAAGTAAATAACTGTTCCCAAGCAAAAGCGAAATTATTAGAAAACTGACAAGAAACATCAATTTAAAAATGAGAAGTGCCAACGTCCATAGAACATTTGAGTTTGCAGAGGCCTGGAGTACATTTGGTGCAACCCATTTATTTTAATACATATTCACAGAATGCAGGTCCCACATCTATTGAATCTTTGCCTCTTAAATCTGCATTTTAACCATTTTTTTTCATGTAAATAATCTAACATTTTTAAAAACTGCCATTATAGCACTATTTTTCTATATTTTCAAAAATATTCAACCTTACTTGCAATAAAGACTTGCCCTTGAGGTTGAAAATGTGTTTTAATACAATAACAAGCGGCTAGGTATCTGAGCTAAATTATTAATAAGTAAGTTATTCCAATAAATCTTCGTCTGCACCTTCTGGTCCTCCAGCTTATTTATTTCATTAGCATTATTGACCAGGGAACACAGGAAAGAAGGAATACAATCCATGTATATACATATATAAAACTTACAGCCCTCCTGAAATACCTTCCTCAAAGGACGGCATTAGAACAGCTTCCACAATGTAGAAAAGAATTGAATGGTATCACAATGATTCTAATTAGTTTGGAATAACTTTGCAAATCTTTTTTTTTTCCCTAAATGCAGAAAATAGGGGAAAGATTAGTTAGTCAAGAATGGAAGAGTCAGTGGTGAGATACAGAAAGTGAGAGACTGCTGTGGGTTAGCAACCCCTTCACTTCTGGAATCCCGAGAACCCAATTAAAATTCAAGTGCGGTTGTGAACGACGTGCTTTACTAACGTGCTTCCAGTAAATGGTTATTTCTGATGCACCTAATGTATTCAGTGAAGGGAAACTGTAAATTAGAAGGGGTGGTTTCGGTCGTCAGTTTACCATGATTGCCACCTCTCTTTGCTTGGGGAGAATGTACACACTCTTACTTTTTAAGTAGGGGAGTCTTTGAAAATAAACATTTTTAAGTTAATTACTAGAACAATTGTAGTCAATGACTCATTAGGAATTCTTACAGTACAGCACAGTCACTTTTTTGAGAAATTGCTACGAAGAAAATTAATTCTATAGATATGCCAACATACAATGAAATAAACTGTATTATAAGACAAAATAATCTGTAATAATAAAAACTTATTACAACATCTTTGCCTCATCAACTTTAGCTCCGACTTAGCAAACTATTTCTTGTGGTCATTAAAAGCACAAAAGAACATCAAGCAAAATTAGATTATCGTTATTGATTTTTGTCAATAAATTCAAAGCAGAAGCCTGACTCCTGCTCAGTTAGAAACTATTTTATTTTTATAATTAACTCATTTGGAAAGGGAAATAAGGCGATAAAGAGCCCGATCCAAATAGATGACATCATTATTGTGATTTATTGCCATTTGTTAGGAAACTTAGTTGATGGGAGACTTTTTTGTGTGGGGAAATTACTTCACAGGGAATAAATCTCTCCCTCCTTCTGCTTCTGTCTCTCTGTCTCTGTCTGTCTGTCTTTCAAGAAGAAATAGAGAAAGAAAAGCTTTAGGCTTACTGTTGTGCAATTCCGCTGCTGACACTTCTGACCGTGAGGAATGAGCCCTATTCTGCTGAGCTCCCACCAAGAACACAGGCAGGTTTGCTGTCGGTGGAGAGATGGCACATAGCAGCCCCCCCAAGATGCTGAGTGTTGGCTGACGATGCCCACCAAGGACTTGCGTGCTCCTCTCTCCAGCTGGTCGCCCTGTGACATTGTCACCATGTGTCCCAATTGCACTGGATTTGGCCAGCGTGAGCCATTTCTGAATGGCTTCTCTATACCTTTCTGAAAGCCTCCCGTGATTTTGTGAGCAGTTGTTCATTTCTACCACGAGGTTCCCTTTGCACATCCTGTGTCCATCCCTGGAATGAGACGTGTCTCCACGGAGACTTGAATTCGCCCCGTCGAGGGTGGTCTTTGGACACAGATCTGGGAGCTCTGTGTTTCTTACTCCTCAACTGGAAGATGGAAATGACCTTGGCTGCTGCACCCTCCCCTCCTCACCCCTGCAGCCTCCTCCATCTCCTTCTCTGCCTTCCGTGTGTCTATTACTCTGTACCAGCCAATTCTTCATGCAACAGCCAGAGGGACCTTTAGAAAATCATGCATGGGATCACTTCACCCACCTTCTTACACTCTCTTAAGTTCTTGATTTTGCACTTCAAACTTAGAAAGGAAAAGAAAGAAGGAACAAGGAAAGGAAAGATGAGGGAGAGAGGGAGAGAAGGAGGTAAAAAGGCATCTAAGGGAACCTCCTGACCCAGCAGCCCTCATTCTACAGAGGCTCAGCTCTTCCCCACTGCACCTGACCCCGCCTGTCACCATTCATTCCCGCCACTCTGAAGGCCATGAGGAAACCAACTTCAAATAATAATAAAAGGTATAACAACGATAGTGATAAGAAGCCACACAACAAACTAAAGATGGCAAGCTAATTGCTTCCTGCTAATCACCCAGCCAGCATCTAAGTTAACAGTGAATGAGTACTTTTCTTAGCCTGAAAGAAAATACAAGGGATTTTATAAATGAAAAGAATTGGGATTAATTTTCGGGACCTTAGCATCTTTTCCAAAATGCCAACCCTTTACTGAAACCGACTCCCCCAACCTCCCTGCACGCAGCAACCTCCAGACTCTCCCAGCCCCCAGCCCCAGCAGTCCTCGCACACCATCTTCCACCCCGGATAGCAGGCCAGAGAAGATGCCTCCCTATTAAAAGAAAAAAAGTTCCAAGCTTGACTAGAACAAAAACATGAACATTTTATTCACTGACTGGAGAATCATATCTGATTTTCAAGTGACCAGAATTTAATGGACCAGAGGAAGAAACAGCCCAACAGAGAGAATTTTAAAAAGTCTCCGGGGGGATAAAAATACATTGCTTTGTAAGTATATCCCTCTATGTGTCCTGCTCCTGCAAAGACGCCGTTCTGTGCATGCTACAGGATCATCAGCTATTTTTGCCAACTCCTCCCCACGTTAGCACCTTGCTCATGAGAGGGGTTTATCCATTCACTGTTCAAATATTTACTGAGCAACCCACGTGCCAGCCTGTTTCATCTCTGGGGATACGCAGACTGCAGTGACACAGTCCCTGTCCTCAAGAACCAGGGAAGTGTGATGGATTCAGTAATAAGATAAATGAGCACAAGAGCACGAAGGGCTCCCTGGAGAGTGACAACTGTGAGGTGCTGCTGGCCAGAGGGGAAGGTGGGAGATGGGGTTGGGGAACCACGTTGTAGAGTCGATGGAGCTCATCATGAAATTATTTTTCCCAACTTTATGCTCTTAAACTTACTAAGCTGTCGCTACCTTATGAAAGTAGTCGAGACCAGAGGATGCAGCGCAGACCAGGGAAAAGCCCAGAAGCAAACCAGCAGTGCTTCCAAGTCTTAGGGGTCTGGGAATTTCTGGAAGAGAAGCCACACCTCTGCTAGGGGCCTGTCGGGGGGCATCACTTCAGCAGGACTGGGGTCTCCCTCCGGCCCACCCCCCTGCTGTCTCAGACTCCACATGGGGTGACATGTTCCTTCATCCATTCTAAGTTACCTCCTATTCTTGGAGAGGAAGGAGCTTCTGGAGCTGTTTTGCTATTTCCTCGGGACGAGCTTTAACATTGAGATAGAGGGAAGTGTCCGAGTTCCCTGGAGAGCAAGGACACTAAACGGGTGTCATTGGGGCTGGTGGGAAACAGCAAACAGATCCAGAACAGGGGCTGCACAAGACATTCTCCTGCCTCCCTACTTTACCCTGTTCCACTGAGTTCTTCCTTTAAGTCTTTGAAATTGCCCCAACTGGGACAATCTGTCCCCTTTCCTCCATATTCCTAAATTCTTAAGCCTCCCCTCAAGGAAAAAAAAATGCCTAAAATTTAAGATGCTCTTCTAACGATCTTATTCTTTTAGTTGAGATCAATTACTGGGAGGTCAGAACAAATCATTTCACAGATACCACAAATCAAAGTAGACACGGTGCACACTGGCCCCTTGTGTTGTCTGAGCTCGGTCCCAAGGTCAGTCAGTGAGCGTTGGGCTCAGAAATACACCCTGTGGATGAGCACTGGGTGTTATTCTGCACATTGGCAAATTGAACACCAATAAAAAATAAATTTATTTAAAAAAAAAAAAGAAAGAAATACACCCTGTGCAACTCACATGACTACACCTGCATGCTTTGGAAGCACTTACGTGTAGTCCTGAGGATCCCTGGGCTTTGTTAAGAGGCCAGACGTTTTCTGTTTACACAACAGAAGTGTCCAGTGCCAGGGAATTTGCAGCAATCCTCCTAGATGCACATCCAAGAGGCTGGAATCCAAAGCCCCCTCCACAGGCAAACAAAGCGTGAACACATTCATTCACTCAAAACACATTTCCTTGGTGCCAGGAAATGCACTTGGCAATGGGGATGAAGTGACAAAGGAAACACCGTGCCAGCCTTCGGGGACGTCAAAACATTTTCATTTAAAAGGGTTGGGTGAGACTTCTGTGTTTTCAAACAGGACACTATTGACCTACTGGAAAGGAAAATATTCACCTGGCTGGGCAATCCGTCCTTCCAAATAATGTGAAATATTCCTTGCCGAAATCTCACCAGAAGAAATGATCAGAAAAAAAAAAAAGAAGAAGAAGAAATGATCAGTAACGTGATGCCCCTAAATAGCCCTCTGTGTAAAGTCCTCTGGTAGCAGGTGCTTCTGTGAGGTTCCATTCCCCAAACCACAAAGTAAGTTGTATCTTCAAATCAGGCCCTGGTATCCAAGGCCAGGCCAGACTGTTACACATTTTAATCTGAACACCTGGAATTCATCAGCCTGGTTAGGAAGACAGCACCCCTGCAGCTCTGGCTCCCAGGAAAATCCAGTCAGTACGTGCGCTCGGGCATTCCATGCTTGTTCAGAAGTGAGGGTAACGGTGGGTTTCTATTCGTGGCGTGTCTACTGGATGCCTGACGCATACATAATGAACACAAGTGGTTCCATGACGCTCATATCAGTTCCTGTGATACAAGCCCAGTATCAGCTGCACCCCCAAGTTATTGGGGAAACACAGAGGGGTTTGCTCAATTGCCTCTTAGGTTCCCCAATTATGAAAAGCAGAACTAAGCACTGAGCCCTGACAATGTGCCTACATATATGCACATAGTTATCTATATATGCCTCTTGAGAAAATGTAATCAGAAAGCAAGTCTCTGTATGACCACAGTTGACTCCACCAGCCACAGTAGCAGGTGAATGTTTCTGTGAAGAAATACCCTACATCTGGTTGTATGTCCACTACGTCCATCTCTATGGTCCAATGACTGGCCACATCTTGGGAGCCTATTCATATCCAAGACATTAAATAGACCACAGGGTTCATGAAGCCATTCTTTTTTTTTTTTTTCAAGAGAAAGAAGAATAAATATTCAATAATAAAAATTTCTATCGTGTAAATATGTTGGAACAATAAATCCTCCTCAATATTAAATTAAATGTCAGCATCTAAAAGCAAATAAAGAATCAGTGAGTCTTTTTCTAATTTTTCGAGAATCCTGAGATTTCCTAAAGACCTGTCTACTCAGCACCTACCACATGGATTATGGAATTTATGGGAGTGAAGCTAAGCTCAAGGAGGTTGGGTGCAGCCAGGTGGAAGATCCAAGGTGCTGAGAACTCCAGCCGACCACATCACTCAAGCCCTCGGGATTCTGCTGTGCAAACATAACTGAGGCACATGCACTTGGATGCCCAGCTCAGGTGCAGAATCACTTTAGGAGGCTGTGAAACTTCTGAATGGCTCTGGACCCACCCTCGGCTTTCCAATTTAGTAAGATCAGGGTTTGGAAGGGATGTGGCCTGACCTGGCCTCGATCAAGCTGTTCCACCAAACCCATTTTATAAAAAATAATAATAATAACTGTTCATCCTTTTTAATTGTCCTTTGACAACTATCTAAGTTTACATGTATCTGGTAACACAAGAAAACTCTGAGGCAAAGCAAATGTCATGTTTGTGTCAAAATGCCACCCCTAAAATGATTAAGTATCCCAGGCCTTTGGCAGGAGCTGGGGAAGCATGAATGTGTGAGGGTCCTCAGCTGCTTGTGACCCGTGGTGCACTGTAGTGGCCATGAGCCCCCACGAAGCCTTCACAATTCATTTTTACTTATCTTATTTTCAAACCAAGGGACCTATAGATTCACTCTGGTGAAGAGTCAGGAGGGAAATCTGTGAGTTCACTTACTGCGAAGCATGAGTTCCTGTTTATAAGAGGACCTGAAAGCTACTTACCTGTGACTTCTAAGAAAGAGTTCGCAGCAAAATAGCTGCAAGTCGCCAGTTTACTGAAGAACTGATGTCATTAATCTACCGTTAAATCTCGGCTACTTCAACAACATAGCAAAGTTCCCACTAGCACAGGAACTTGGGAATGCCTAAAAATTTTAGGAAGACTTCTTATCAATACATTTTCAGTATTTTCTCCAGGCTTTCAAGGTTTCAATTGCTGTGTTTTTTCATTTTTAATTATCAATGACTATTAGTTCAGCACTACCATTGTCACAGTTTTTAGCAGGTGCATTAATTGATTCTACAATATAGGGTGATATATATTTACATTAGTATTTTTGGTCTATGATTTTCCAACTCTGCTTGTGTGAATTATGTTCCGTAAACATGTGGATCATTACACGCTTACAGCTAAGGCACATATATTTATAATCCTCCAAAGTATGTTTGACAGTGTGATCAATCACTCACCTCTACAGACCTCCCAGGTGAAACTAAATGGGGTGTGGATGGGGGTGGGCTGAACACTACAGTGGGAGTGAATGGCAGTGAAATATCACAGTGATTTGCATGGAACAGAAATTGGTAGATGCTGATTTGCATGGAAAAAAGAAGGTTCTCTTAAAAAAAGAGCTGTATTGGTGAAATACTTTGGAGTCAAAGTAAAAATCAAGCTTAAATATATGCAGGAATTCTCAGGACCTTCTGTGTGTTAGCATGCACTATGAATCTCTGTGAATGAGATAAATCATATAGAACTTCTCAGATAAAATGTGCTGGTAAGTAACTATCAACTTTTACGAGGCCATAGATTGGGAAGTAACTGCTTAGAATAGTGCTAATATTATCATGAATCTCATCTATGGGAAAATAAAGGTCATAACTTCCAAGGCTATTCTGACCCTATGGAAGTCATTGATATAAGCTATAGGCCCATTGGGCTAAAAGTTTAAAAAGCCAAAGCCACAAACTGTCACATATAAAATGCTGCTTTATTTTGTGGGTGCCACCATTCAAAGACCACCGGGAATGCATATGTAGGCAACAAAGTCAAGTTGATTAATTGAGGCATCAAGAAAGACGGCACACCATGAAAATCTCTACAGAACCTCAAAAGTGGGAGGTTGAGATGAGTACCTACATAATTTGGGGCCAAAGTTTACCATAGGATGATGTTGGCAGAGAATGATGAGAGCCTGTAAACCGGGGACAGGATAGAAGAGGCCAGTGACCTTGACTTCGGAATACGAGTGTCCACGCATGGGCAGAGTTACCGTTAGACGTTCCCACCACAGTCTTACCCTGTAACACACGGGTCTGAGTGAACTATTCTCAAGGGCTTGGAGCTTCCACATTCTGGGTTGCACATCACGGCTGGGTCTTTATTTATGAAGGCAAATTTCCATTCTGTCAATCTTTTTGGGAAACGGCTCCATGTGGCATTCTACTCGACAGCCTGTCCTTTCTTTAAGAAAGCACGAATTCCTTGACGGAGCTCCCTGCAGAGTGTGGAGTTGTGAACACATGTTGCTGGCAATATCACAAAACTCAGGAATCAGGACCTCAGGATGGTAACATCTGGGAGTAGCTTCCAAGCCTGGGAGAAGAGGACTCAACTTCTCTGGTCCTACAGTATCATTCAAATTTGTGGCACCAGAAGATGGCATTATAGTGGCAGATGATAAGCCCCTGTTTGTCTCTAGGTCAGCGGGGCTGGCTGTGGCTGAAGGGGCGCCTCTGAGGGTAGAATGGGACAATTCTTCTCAATCCCAGCTGCCAGGACAGAGGATGGTGCCATCTTGGTAATGTGGCTCTTATGGCAAAGGTAAGAAGGCTAAGCCGCATGGTGAAAGCACGTGGGACGCTTCTGCTTGACTCAGGTGCACTAGCATCCCACTGACACATACAAGTCACAGGGCCAAGCTCTAAGTCTGGGGAAGAAAGTACTCTCCCACCACGATGAGACCACAGGAAGCACGGGGGGTAGATCTCATACCCGCTCATTTCTCTCCTTCCAGTCGAAGGCAATGTGGATATTTGGTCCTTTCTCTTCATTTATAGATTGGGAAACTGAGGCTCTCAGAAGTTATAACTTTCCAAAACATGATTATATTGACTTCTAAGCCAGGTTTTTTTTTTTTCATTAAAAGATTACCATTTAATTACAAACAAAATAAAGCACATTATTCCAACTGGCCAATGTCACCAATTAAAAATTTCAGAAGAGACACTTATAAGATTGAGCAATTCAGCTATAATAACCATGATTGTTTTTTTTTCCCACAAATGAAAGGTAAGCCACAAATGAATAGCTAACTCATAGAGAGCTTTATTATCAGGCACTTACCATTGATTTCAAATATATATTTTATCAAATAAGTAGCTCCCGGTACACTTTTCTAATACTTATTACACCTACTATAACACACATTGCTGATATACTTCACTTAAATTTGCTATTATTTTTAATGATCTCCCTGTAATTCTTCCTCGACATTAAAAAAGAAAAGAAAAGAAAAGAAAAGAGGCACAAGAAATTGATAAAACAACAGAAGGTAAATGCTAAGTGCACCTAACCCAAAAGTTCTGATTGAAAAAATCAGAATATAGGTTGTTTTTTCTTTTTGTCTTTGTTTCTTGTTTTGCTGTATATGTGTTTTACTGGTAAAAATACTGGTTATAGAGTTTCTGATTTATTCGAAATCATGATAATTTATTCAGGCAACTTTAGTATTTTTGATACATTCATGGTCATGTTTTGATTGGTCTGGAGTGCCTACCAGTTCCTTCACAGAGCTCAAACCTGCCTGACCACCAAGTCACAGCACCCCCTATTCACGAATTATGTGCTGGGAAAAGAAAGTGCTAAAGCCTGTGCTTCGGGGAACCTCCCTCATTCCAGAATATAAGATTTTGAAGCAAAAAGTCCAATGATCACCTCCTTAGAAGGTGCACAGTGGCTTGAAACCCCCCGTGTCTTGGTTTAAATCTCAAGACTGTCACTGAATCGCCCTGCCACCTCTCGGAATGTCCATTACTTCTTAGGTACTTATGGATAAGACCCATCTGGAAAGACTCCTTTAAAAATATGCTACCAACTAATATATGTTAAGTGATAATTTTTATAACATACATATGTCCATATATGCACATGAATATAGAGTATATATAGCTACAGGCGTACATACATGGGAAAACTCTCTCTGAACAGTGGAATGATAGCTCAGCACTTAGTGTTTTTCTTAAGCCCTTCTATCATCTTTCTAAAACATATTACTTTTCTAGTAGAGAAATAAAAATATTTCCATTTCATAAGCAGACATATTCAGAAGCCCCTGGATTGCTATCTTCACATACTCAAGAGTCAGAGATAAGCACAAGGGAAAACTGAATTTACACATGTAGAAAGTGTCAGAATATTATTTTTATTTCTTAAAGCTCTGAAGAAATCAGACTGTCTTTCCTCAGCCAGCAATGAATGGTATCATCTCTCAGCTCGTGCACTGTGCCTCCTTGTTGGAAATTAGCTGCACACAGATGGTGCTGCTCCATGCAGGGAAGTCTGTCCTTGTCAGCCGTCGCAGGCCAAGCATCTGACAGCAGTGTATGTTCCTTCCCTGGTTCTGCTCCTAGGCTCCCATGTGCCCCCAAAGGGCCTTCACCCCTCTCTACCAATTTCCTATTCCAAGAGACTGACAATATGCATGTCAACAGGATTCACTGCCTTTTGGCTTGTCTTTGGGTTTAGCCAATAGAAATATCTGGAAAAATCCTAGAGAGATGGGAAAATAAGAGTGAGGTGTGTCTTCTCCTTGTTCCTGGCCAGCAGCGTGGACATGGGCCAGCTGCCTCCCTGACTGGAGACCCATAGCTCCTATGATGGATTCTTCTCCACGTACCACCCATTCCCTGGGTTTGAGGGTTTCAGTCCTACCATCAGAGCCTAGAGATGGTCATCTTTCTCTCCTCCCTAATTGGTCACCGTTATTCCTTCTCTGTGTTTTTTCCACATCGTTGTACAGAGTCTGTTTATTAAGCTCTCCTCAGGGATCCCTGGGTGGCGCAGCAGTTTGGCGCCTGCCTTTGGCCCAGGGCACGATCCTGGAGACCCGGGATCGAATCCCACGTCAGGCTCCCGGTGCATGGAGCCTGCTTCTTCCTCTGCCTGTGTCTCTGTCTCTCTCTCTCTCTCTCTGTGACTATCATAAATAAATAATAAAAAAAAAAAAAATTAAGCTCTCCTCAAATCGAATCACCCAGTCTGTTTCTTGCCAACTCCCTGGATCACGAAGATACCGTTCTTTCCTTCTTTGTGTAGAAAATTACCTATGATATTTCATTTCTTTACCTAATTGGTTCAATTAACTTTAATTGAGTGTCCACTATGTTTGCTGCTGAGCTAAATCCTGAGGATATAAGGATGGATAAGGGATGGACTTTACCATGAAGGATGTTTACCAAGTGGTACAGAAGGGCATATAAACGATGTGACCATATAAGGCATCGAAATTGGGATAATTTTGAGTAAGAAGGGAATTATTGCTAATAACTGTACTACAAAACTGGCCAACACTGTAAATGTCTTGGGCAAACCAGAGATGAAGAGGTCACTGCTGACCCTGTAATGAGCACTTCAAGTGAGGTATGCACAGATTCACCAGATGCTTGATTGGAACTGGAGATACGAAGACGAATATGAAGAAGGTTCTCTCCCTCTATGAGATTAGTCCCATTTGGACTGTGGAACCAAACAGATGACTTGGACCAATGTGATGAGAGTTTGTAGATCAGCAAACATTCCAACAGGCCGGACAGTTGAAGGAAATAGAGTTCTTATGGCCACCTGTGCATTGACTCCGCTATTTCCGGATGAGAAATGAGAAGGTGGCTGTACGACATCATGTTCCATGACCAGGAATGTTATAAACACTCTTGTAAACTAAAGTTTAGATTGCCAGAATAAGTTTTTCTGGCCCCGAACATGCACCTCCTAGCTGAGGTCCTGCACAGGCAGCTGACCCAACCAACAGCACTCTCTGCTGAGGAGCAAGGATGCATATTCACTATACTTCACTGTACTCAAATAGCCGTCCACCTGGAAAATAACACAGTGGGAGAGACAAGGTGATACCTGGTGAGTTAATTAGTTCTCAGTCTAGTAATCACAGCACAGTTCCTGAGCCAATAGCGGAGGTGGCCCTGGTGGAGGTCTTCCTTAATTCAGAGCAGAGTTTCTCCTACTCCAATTTCCTCAATGGTCTTTTGCAAGCTTTCCTAAGAAGAAAAAGTGGTCATTAAGTTACTCCCCTTCTCCTAAAGAACTTTTCAGTAAGGACCAATGCTCTGCTGACATTCAGCTTCCATCTCCTATTACAGTGTATTCATCGATTTCACATGAAACTTAGGTGATGGCCAACGGAGATTGGACTATGTTGTCGACATTTTCTACTACCCAGGCACTTGGTCTTTAGGCCCACAGTCACTAGTTCACACGCTCTGGTGATGTGTTCTAGTAAAAACCACAGTGGCAATTACAGCAAACCAGACAGGAGACAAGAGTCTGACAATGTTCTGTCCTTCACCACATTGTATCAGACCTGAGCACTGAGGAGGAATATCCAAGGTTGAGACAAGTTATTGACTTAAATTTAAATTTTATGAAAAAAAAAAAAAGATCCTCTCTCAGCTGTTTGTTTTCTGCTTTGTTCTGTTTTTCTGAGAAGCTTACCAGTCACCTGGCTACTTAAGAGAGCTTGGAAATGGAGAGAAAGTTCCTAATGAGTGGGCAGCAAGAAAACGCCAGTGTGAATTCTGTTCCTGGATGCCCATGTCCTGGAATACCTGCAGCTAACCTACAACCCCAGCAACATAGCAGCTGAGAAGCATTGGCAGCTCAGGCAATAGGAAAAAGGAGGAATCAGCTTCTTCCCCGCCATAGCTCGCTCTCCTCTGCTTCACGTCATCTTAGCAAAAATGGTCTTCTGAATAGTCTAACAGCTTGGATCAAATTATCATGAATTTGAAAATAATAGGGTATTACTAGTTTAAGTTAAAGTTCTCACTTTTGAATTAATGTCTCTAGCAAGCAATATAATCAGCCCAAATTTGCAGGGTGTAAATGTGCTCTACCCACACATGTAGATTTACAAGCATAAAAGACAAAAATGTATCGGCTTTAAGGAAGAACTAATCTGCGGTCGTAAATTCATCGAAAGCAAAAAACATTAAAGTGCCATGTGCAACTGGAAATATTTTGAGGAAATGAATCACAGACTAATGTAAAGGCCTGATATAAAAATAATTGATATATGGGGGAAAAAACACATCTTAATTAATCTTTTGGAAAAAAAGGTAAAGATACAGAATATTTTCTTCAAATAAAATTCTGGTGTAGTAAATTCAATATTAATTATTAATAATATAGCTCAAAGAGGAATTAAGAGGAAACAAGGAATTCCTAACACGATACACTGTGTATCAGAAAACCTGCCTCAAACAACACACTAAAGAGTGAAGTATTGACGGCCTTCCTTTCAAGACCTATGGAGGATGTTGTCAACGGCTCCCCTCAGCTGGAGAATGGAGATCTCAGCTAGTGAGGCAAGACAAGACAAAGAGTGAAAGAAAAGTGTTAAAGAATGGGGGAGAGAGGCAGGAATTTCGAACACGATACGATTATCTATATGCAGAAAAGCCACGAGACTGTACAATTGGAAATGAAAAGAGAGATCTGTAAGTTTGCTGGACCCTAAGTCAACAACATTTCTATAAACGGACTAAATATATCATTAAAAACAGAAAGGGCGAAAAAAAGGAAGTGAGGAAGGGAAAGGGCAGGGTACACAGAAATGAATTTAGTGAGAGATTTGTCAGATGTTTATGGAGAAAAGTGGAAACCATCATTGAAAGACAAAGAAAACCTCCAGCAATGGAGGGAGATGCACGTGCTTGCTTGCGGTGAGTCACACCATCTTAGAGACTTAACTCAGACCCAGGTGAGTCTGCAAAGTCAGTGCAATCCCACCTGTGATCTCAACACGACTTACTTATTATTTATTTATTTATTTATTTATTTATTTATTTATTTATTTATCAACACGACCTTTTATGGAACTGGGTAACATGTTTAAAATTCACGTATTAGTGAAGAGCCAATGATTGACATGAACATGGCACTGAAGAGGTTGGGTTTTCCCCACACGCGAGGACTCACTGAGAATGTGAAGTAACAACAATATTAACAGTATGGAATTTGCCAAATAGAACAACAGCATGAAATATGGGATGGATAAACAGACATGTGCGTACATTAAAACTTGGCTTATTGGGACGCCTGGGTGGCTCAGAGGTTGAGCGTCTGCCTTCAGCCCAAGGCGTGATCCTGGAGTCCCGGGATCAAGTCACACATCAGGATCCCTGCATGGAGCCTGCTTCTCCCTCTGCCTGTGTCTCTGCCTCTCTCTGTGTCTCTCATGAATAAATAAATAAAATATAAAAAATTTTCATTTCCTATAAATCACAATATCACTACTCTTCTACAACAAAACATACCATAAATTAAGTAGACACACATACACACACATATATTTTCCTGTTAATTAATTAATATGAAGAAAACGAGCCAGTAAAAATATTTGATGTAGGATATGAACGAGGAAGACAGAGAAGATAAAATATAGATAAATATAAAATATATTCATTAATAGGGAAGCGCAAATTAAGCCAGTGAAATACTCTTCCATACTCATAAGACTGGCAAAAAATTAAGATGCCTGACACCTTGAAAGTCTGGGGAAAAATTGGAGCAACATCCTTGCTATAGACCAAATGTTTGTATCCACCCTCCTGCCCCTCGCAAAAATATTCACATGTTAAAATGTAGTTCCCAGTCTGATGTATTTGGGGTGGGGGGACTGGGGAGGTGATCAGGTCCTGAGGGTGGAGCCTGCTGCATGGGATCTATGTCCTTGTAAAAGGGGCTGGAGCGCTCGCAGCCCCTCCCGCCACATGAGGACACAGCAGAATGCCACCACGTAGGAACCGAGAAGGAGCAGGTCCTTGCCAGATGCCAGATGTGCTGGCACCTTGATCTCGGACTCCCTGCCTCCAGAATGCTGAGGAATGATAAACGTCCACTGTGTCTGACCTCTCCACGTGTGACAGGGTGTTACCGCAGGCTGAGCCGACCAGGACACCCAACCACAGTCATCATAACCACTTCAGAACGCAATGCTGACATATTTGATGCTTAAAACCATGCAGTAAGGTATTTAACAATCGTACTCCTAGGTCTACACCCTACAGGTCCTCCATTTTTGCATAGGGACGTGTACACAAAATACCGACTGCAGCATTATTTGTTTTAACAAAGAAAAACAGGGCATTCCTAGAAGTTCTAGGTGCTCTACTGTCCCATGCCTTCGTCCACCATCCACAAAGGGGGGCGATTCTAGCTCCAAAGCCAGTCATTGTATCAGGATGCCCGGTCCCATCCCCACCAGACAAGGACCCGCTCACCACCACTTGGACGTCCACAGAAGCCCTGTCCCCTCCACGGGCCCTTCTGCTCTTGGCAACTGGTGTCATCCATGTAGCATTGCTCTGTGCCCAAATGTTCATGACTGCCGAACCCCCAGTGAGTTCTCAGTCCACATGCAACCCACGTGGACCAGGAGACCTCAGGTCTGCGGAGTCTCCCTGGCCGCTGTGCCATGCACACAGCTTCTCCTCGTCCACATACACTTGCACATCCTCTTTGCAACAGCCCCAAACTTCTCCAAAAGTCCTTTTTTGTAAAATCCTACATAAAACGGCCACACCAGTCTAGTCTTAAATGGCTTTCTTGTTCCTCGTGGCACTAACCGCCACCTGACACCCTTGTTTCCTTGCTTGCTGCTCTCCTGGCACAAATCCTAGAAAGTGACTGGAAGACACTCTGAGCTTGGAGATTGATGAACACCTGCTCTGTCCCCTGCGTCCCCGGAACGAGGACCTCCACACAGAGACAGTCCAGGGTTGCAGGTTGCAGAAGCGTGGGTCCCTCAGTGAGTCACTAGGAGCCACGGTGAGCGAGGTCACTCTGCTTTCAGCCTTTCACCTTTCACCCTGGGGCCTGAGGATCTACCTGCTGGAGGGAAGCAGTGGGGGGGGGGGCTGGCTGTTCAGTCTCAGAGAACAGCGTTCGTTCCTTCTTTGGAAGGAGTCATTTCCAAACTGTCCCCTCAGCAATGCCTGCCATCAGGTGAGCAGCTTCAGGAGGTGTGCATCGAGTGGCGCACCAGCTGCACTTCCCTATCCTTAAGATGGGTTCCTGGAGCCACCTCTTGACTGAGAATACTATATTCCATCAGGTGCTAACAGCGTCTGGAAACAAAGGGGAAAATCCTCAGAGTCTGTGTCGGTTCCAGTCCAGGTACACGGCTGCCCTTTCCAGGGGCAGAAAAGCATCTGAGAGAGTCGATGTGCCTCCCGGTCACTGAGTGGCCTGCCCATGGGCGATGCCACAGTGACCTGTCAGTGTCTGTGGACACTCAGCAACTGCAGGGAGCTCTAGGCCGGGGGATGGAAGCCCACATTCCGCATCCACGCGAGCCTCTATTCCGTCAGTGGCCTGTGGAGCTCCGCCACCCTCCCGCCGAGGAGATGCCACCTGCACAGGGCCACAGCGAGGCTGACGCTGTCCTCAAGCCAGCTCCAAAATACCCCCAGGTGCGGGGGTCTGCTTCCTTGGACCACCGTTGACCCCCTGCAGCATTAGGTTGGGTTCCTCAGGAAACAGACTCTCAGCCAGAATTTATGTGTAGAAATTTTGTAGGGGCAGGTCCTCAGGAACAAAGCTGGGGGAGGTGATGGAACCGGCTCGGGCCAGGGAAGAGGCCCAAAGGTGATGTGGCCAGAATGGAGCTCTGGGACCCCGACAGCCCCACCCCAGTTCCCGACTGGGATGGGGACCCAAGCCTGTCCCCCAGTTGGAGCCACTCTGTGGCTTTGGGCTGCTGCTGGAGGGGATTCATGGTAGGCCAGGCCCTGTGGGCAGTGTTGGGGCAAGAGGGCACCTCTGAATGTTCGGCACCATGGGTCTGGGGGAGGATGGGGATCAGGGCAGCAGGGGTTCAGGGGTCAGGGGAAGGGGCATGAGACAGCCTTTCTGGTAGATCTTGCTAATGTCTCCACTTGCTGGAACGACTCTTCTTTTGCTAGGTGCACTTTGCACACTTCTCCATTAGCACGTTTGTGCCCCACACTTGCCTCCCTGCTAGTCCAGTTTTTTTCCGACTGAAGATGGCATCTATTAATGTGTTGTTAAGTTAATCTAGGGGGTTATATAAAGTGATTTTTAGTGAAATACAAGAGAAAACATCACATAGGTAAATACAACTCTGCAAATTTCTTTTCAGTTATCCGTGTGTGTGTGTGTGTGTGTGTGTGTGTGTGTGTGTGTGTGTGTTAAACATGGAGGTGGACAGCCCGGGTGGCTCAGTGGTTTAGCGCCGTCTTCAGTCCAGGGCCTGATCCTGGAGACCTGGGATCAAGTCCCGCGTCAGGCTCCCTGCATAGAGCCTGCTTCTCCCTCTGCCTGTGTGTGTGTCTCTGCCTCTCTCTCTCTCTCTTCTCTCTCTCTGTATCTCTCTCTCTCTCCTCTGTGTGTATTCTCATGAATAACTAAATAAAATCTAAAAAAAAAAAATGGAGGTAATTCTTGACAATTGTATCCCATGATTTTTAAGTATCTACTAACCCAAGCCAACCAAGATTAAAAATGTGATCATTGCATCTACTACGATGATTCCTAACCATTTTTTTCATCTAGTTTTTTTTTTAATTTTCATTGATAACTTTCAGTGATAACTCCAATTAAGTTGTTGCAAAAAATAAATAACAGTTGCATTTTGGTGACCATTTTAAGTGAAAGCAATGAAAAATTAGGTAATTTTTGCAAATACATTCAGGTACTTGAAAAATACCTTAAAGATCTGAAAATTGTGAATGGTGCACCATGAGGTATCTTAGAACTAAAACATAACCAACTATCCTCTGGGTCCTGTGATCATAGAAAGAAAAAATAATGATCTGTTGCATAAGTGTAAATATAATCACAAGGTATTATTACTTCTGGAACTTGTGAGAGTTCCCTTGCTGGAATGCCTTACGAAAGAGGGAAGCCGACACTCTGCCATCATTTATCTATGTTGTCAAATATCTATGACCACCGAACCTCAGAGCTCTCCAAAGTCATCACAAGAGTGTTCGTGTGGCAAATACCCATAACCACGTACCAGTTTTATCTAAACTCCCAAATGACCCACCCTGGCCTTCTCAGTTTCTGAGAAGCCCTGTTCACTGATGGTGGATTTAATGGTATTTACCCTCATTGCTCACATGGCCATAGACTTTGTGAAGAAAGGCAAGGACCTAAAGTAACAAAATCTGCCAACTTCCTGGATTCTTTCTCTATCCAGATGCGGCATCAAAATTGACCTACAATTTTTAAAAGTTTAGTGAGTACTTTCTTTTGCAGCTTTAAAGGGACAATTTCTGACATTTTTGTTTAAAAAATAGACTTCTTCGTAGTTAAGTAACATAAAATAGTGCTTTTATCCAATTTAGTGTGGAGAACGTGCAAGTCATTAATGTTTTTGAAAGTGTTTGTTGGAACTACCTAGAATCCAAGATAACTGTTAGGGTTGTAGCCTTATTTGACCATATTTTTTAAATTCTTGTTCACTTTATATAATAATAATCAGTTTTTTTCTAATAATAATAAGTACATTTAAAAATGTTAGAAGTCCTGGAAAATAGTAATACTTTCTTTGGGTTCATCAATATGACGAAGAAATTGGACACCTTGATCACATTACAGTGCATGATTTTTGAATGAGAATATGATAACTAATGACATTTTAGGAATGATTTAACTCCACTGCCTTGTTTTATAAGTGAGAGATCTTATCCCATCAAGGCCAAATAGTTAATGAGAAAACATTAGATAAGGTGCTAAACAAGATAGGGGATTCTCAATTTTTCTAATTAATTAATTAATATATTTTCTTTCTTTTTAAATATTTTATTTATTTATTCATGAGAGACATAGACAGAAGACAGAGATACAGGCAGAAGGAGAAGCAGACTCCTCACAGGAGCCGGATGTGGGACTTGATCTCAGAACCCCGGGATCACGCCCTGAGCCAAAGGCAGACGCTCAACCACTGAGCCACCTAGGTGTCCCAATATATTTTCTTTCTTATTAATTTGCTCTCTTCCTTATCTTTCTATGAAAAGATTTTTCCCACCCACCAACCCAAGAGAAAGCAGAGGCTTAGATTGCACATTAATTTTCTTTACAGGTATACATATGCTTTTAAATTTTCCCAGGGCGGGCAGTCCGGGTGGCTCAGTGGTTTAGCACCACCTTCAGCCCGGGGAATGATCCTGGAAACCCGGGATCGAGTCCCACATCAGGCTCCCTGCATGGAGCCTGCTTCCCCTTCTGCCTGTGTCTCTGCCTCTCTCTCTTTGTCTCTCATGAATGGATGAATGAAATCTTTAAAAATAAATAAATAAATCAAATTAAAAAAAAATAAATTTTCCCAGGGCTCAAAACATTTTGTTGTTGTCGTGTGTTTTTAATATTACCTTAAGTGGAGACCGTTGTAATTCTCAAGACATGGAAAGACGATAGGTGTCTTCTTAGAAGTTTGGCATGTCGGTGCTGCAGGAGATCGGCTAGCCCTCACTTACCTCTCCTCGGGGACACATAGGGTTGGTGTGGACAAAGGTAAGGCCAGGCTTAGTTTCTGCCCCATTAATCCTAACCCCATACCTTTCTATCTCTTTTTTTTTCTTTCTCTTTTTCTCAAGGTAAAAGAGAAATGCAACATCTGAATGCAGCAAATATAAGTGAGATTATTAAAAGGTTAAGTTTTAATATTATACAAGATCTCTATTATAAAGATATATAATTCCCAAACGTTACTACTTTGAATCTCATTTGTAATAAATTCCTTTAGACACCACACATGATCTCAAGACGCTGGCTCACGTCCAGCACATTCAGCAAAGTTCCTCTGACTTGTAAAGGGGAGAAAAACTCTTAGGACTAGTCTCCATTAATCACATCAGCACCAAAATTTTGCCCTGTGAATCCATTTTCAGTCATTTTGTGCAGAGTGGGTGAATGCTGAAACTTCCACAAGCAATTCTGCTCTTACCTCTGACTCTGCAGCTGATGAGGTGATTCACTGAGGCTGCCGTGCACACTGAGGAGCTGCTCGTGTGCTGGGATTAGGATGTGACCTGGTATCCTGTGTCGGGCATAGATCTCGGGCAGGAGAGGAAGCGTGTTTGTGCTGTGACATTGCTGTTCAGAAACTCAGATTTATTATCAGATCCTCCCTGGGTGGACACACCAATGGTGAGTTGCTCAGCATTCCTGCAAGCATTCCTAAAGTGAGTGATTTCTCTGCATTCCGAACCAGTGTCTCATGAGGTGTCAGCATCAGCCAAGATAAACTGTAGAGAAAACAGAAGCATGAGGAAATTGTACGTGCAAGTCAGTGATGTCATTAGCCTGAAAAGATGTCCTTCCACTTAAGATGACCTTCTAACCAGATGGTTTTCCTGACCTAGATTTTTCACCTTAATAGTCCCATTTGCTTCCTACCTGTCTACGGGCTGATTTGGTTTTCACTCAAATATGCCGGAAAATAAATGTGAGAACTTTATATCTTCCATTCCAGACATCACCAACAAAGTTCTAAGAAATTCCTCCTGCAGGTAAAAAGCTCTTATCAACCTTGCTTAAAAAGAAGCCAGAACGTTAGCAGAAGATAGCGAAGGTCCAAACAACACCTTGAGGAGGTCAGGACTCTTGCCAACTTACTAGTTTTAGAGCCAGGTTGCAGGACACACTAAGGCTAGTTACTCTACCTTTGGGACGAAAAGGAGGCAGGTTCTTAAACAGTGCTGAGGGTCCAGCTGGGAGACTCAGATTAGCCAGCTGCGGACTCAGTGAGCGGAAGGACCGGGAGCCAGAAGGAGGGTGAACACAGGATGTGGAGAGGGTTGGGACAAAGCAGAAGGGCTGCAGTCAATTTTAATGAAAATAAAAGCAGCTGAGTTCAGGAATTGCATCAAGCTGGCTTAAAGGTGTAAGGAAGGCAAGTAAAGCCCTGAAGATATATTTTTCTTAAGACTGACACTGACTTCCTACACAAATACATCAATAGTCTAAAAAGTGTCAGCCATGATCTGTGTGGAATCTACCTACATGTACCTTATTCAGTGTGGTCTCCACATGGTTCATTAAAAATATTAGTTCTTGGGGCACCTGAGGGCTCAGTCAGTTGGATGTCCAACCCTTGGTTTCTGCTCAGGTCGTGGTCTCAGGGTCGTGGGATCGATGCCCTACACTTAGCTGGGAGTCTGCTTGAGGTTCTCTCCCTCTTCCCTTCTCTGTGCTCGCATTCTCACACAGAAATAATCAATCTTTTAAAAAAGTGAGCTCTTATAATTAGGCATCAGTTTTCTTTTCAGAATCAATATTCTGACACCCACACCACCATACACACCCTCCAAAGCTCCAAGGGAAAAAGAGCCGTGGGTGAGGTGGGGAGAGAATCGAGTGGCTCCCTGAGCCAAGTTAAAGCCAAATCAGTTGTATTCATAGCAGACAAGGCAAAAATCAAGGGAGAAAATGATGAAGCAGATAAAAAGTGCACTTAATTATGATTAAGGGGAAAATTCATAACTCATAACCCACCAAAGATAGAGCACAAACAGCAGCCTAAGATTTAGGCCACACGGGGGGAAAGCACAGCAGAATATCGTGTAGAACATTGAAATTGGCCACACTCCGTTCTTTTGGAGATAGAATTAGGTAAACACAGAATCTCTGCCTTGGACCTGACCTAGCAGGACCTGCAGTGACCCCACCCTGTCCCCCACTCCATGCTCACCTCCCTCCACCTTCACCTCTACCTGACACCACACATCGCCCACATACCAAGTTCCTAGAACAGCGAGAGTGTCACGGCTGCCAACCAGCTTCCACCATCATCTCCCTCCCGCACTGGCTCTCCTTCCACTGCCCAGGTCATGTGAGACGTCGGGCCTGCTGGATAAGCCGCTGTGTCTCCTTGTCCTCCTGTGTAACCTGAGCGTAATAGCGTAACCTAAGTCACAAAGGTACAAGGGAGAATTAAATGAGGGAATCTCGTCCTGGGACACACGCCATCACGTTATCAGAAATACTAGACTATGAAAGTATTTTTTAAAGGCAGTAGGAAACACCTTAGGAATGATATGACCTAAAATTGCACACCACAAACAGCTTACACAAATATTTCAAAATTTCACTAATATCTCTAAATTTGTAGTCACTTCCTGGCTAATTATAGGTCAGAAAAGGTCAATATGATATTGAATCTTCTTACTCCCAGTAGATTTTGCCGTATGAGGATAAAGGGTATTATAGTGGCCTGGAAAATAAATATTTATCTAGGTGTACACATTTCTTCTGTTCTTCCAGCAGAAACCTAATTTGCAACTCAGACAAGTTAACAAAACTCTGATTTGTGGGAATAGAGTTGCCCTGGAGATAGGTAATGCTCTAAATAACACACACGATCTCAAAAGAAGCTGACAAAATGAACAGCTGATCAGGCTGTATATTCGGAGTGCTCGTTCTTGGCTCCTAGAGAAGAGGAGCTGCTCAGATGGTCAGTGTTGCTCTGAAATATGCGGGGTAGGGGCTGCCACCCTCCCATCACCATCACCTGGTGGACCTACGCTCCGACGTCCTCACTTAGCTCCTGCTCCTGGGGTACAAATTTCCATTCCACTCTCGTTTCCAGACCTAACAGGCAAAGTCAGAATTTACTTCTCAGTTTATTATGCTTACGTAACTTGGTGATGGACAATGAGAAATTTCATTGACGTTTACACGACTTTTTAAAAAAACATATTTTATAAAAAGTTTGTATACATATACACAGGTGTGAGTGTGTGTATCCCAGAGGCTTTCGCATTGAAATGTTCCTTACGCCTGGATAACATCCCATTTTATTATATTTTTCTCTATATTCTGAATGTTCATAGAAAATACATATCACTATAGCAAATTGTTATTTTTAACAAAATGTGAGTTAAATTTTGATCAAACAGAAGAAATACCTCTGCCAAGTCCCTGGTTTATCTGATACCCTAAAAATAAAGAAGTCACGTTTCTAAGTCAAAGATACTTACTTGACAGGGAGTCTTCAGGTTTTATTGCTATTGTTTCTTTGCTTACTTCTCACAGCAACCTAACAGCCTACTAGACGATAAACCACCCCCTGGGGAAAGACCATCTAGTTAATCCTGGAACCATCATCAGCCAGGTAGGCTTTGGTTTTCACTCATTCATTTTCTCACTGACAGTCCTTGTGATCAAACCATGGCAACAAACTATCGAGAAGATGATAGGGTATGCACCTATCCACTCATGCTTTTCTCCAGGAGCTTGGATGTCCTTAACTTGTCCTGATGATATTTCCATCTCTTTTTACGTACCTAGTCCTTTGCAAATGTGTTGATGTATATAGTGATGCAGAGAGCAAAAGCAAAAGAAATATAGAAAAAAAATATATTAAATTTCCTTTGTAGGCCATTGGCAAGTACTCGGGACAGTGTGACCCTCCAGGAACTTGATTGCCTCGCTGTTAATACTGTGCTGGGGGCAAAAAGCAGCCTTAGTTTAACTCCAGGACCCTGTGAGTATATGTTAAACATAGAGACATTCCTTTGGAAAATTCGCCCATCTTCCCCACCCCAGCCAAGATACGTGTTGGCGATCTTTCCCCCAAACACATGGCTCTCTGATATACATCTGAAGGGTCTCATGACTCAGGTACTACTAGACAGTAATAAATGACCTTCTCCCAAAAGCTAGCCCTTCAAGGTCCTAGAAACCTTGATTCCAAATTCCTTAGAGACTCACGTTCTCCTTAACCCCCTCCAAACTTGGAAGTATACAATGGGCCACCCCTCATGACCCTGGCCACTCTTTCTGCCCATGGGTCCTGCCTCTGTGCTTTAATAAAACCACCTTTTTTTGCACTGAAGACATCACATGAATTCTTTCTTGACCTTTTGCTCCCGAACCCTGAACATCACATCACACCATACAGAGATAAAACAAAAGTTACCAAATTCTAAGAATAGATCCATGGAATAGCTCAGTTAAGTGGAACCCTAGGGATCCCATTACCCATTAGCTCATTTTGTGCATCAGAACACTGAGGAGGACCAGGAAGGCAGAAGGTGTCCACTGGGCTAGTTAATGTCTTCCTCCCAGGTGTGGTACAATCTCCAGTTCTTTCCAGCAGAAACCTTGCTCATTATGAAATCCACAGACTCAGAAAAGTAGAGTCAAATGCTGAGATCTTTTCAAGATGATTTTTGCGATGTCAGCTTCACACGGTGTGATTGCCAGAGAGAGAGAGCAGGGCTGCTGCCAGCACCCAGAAGCTGGACAGTGCCGGGAGTAGGGTGCACTATGGCCCTCTGGGATGGACCTAACCTGACACCCAACACCCGGCCCAGGTAGGGCTGCACTTTGGTGCGATGCTTTCCAGGCTGCTCACTCATTAACTCCTGTTCACTGAGCACCTCCCTAGGCAGTGACCTGCCCTAACGACCTATCAGAAGGTGGCCGACAGAAAGGGCCTTGACCACTGGGCATTTACACTCTGATGGTGGGAAGGCAGCAGCACACACAGGGGAAACCATTGCATGAATACTTAGAATATGTGATAAGTGCTATGAAGACCGTGGTTGTCATGGTTTTGATGAAAGAGTGAAGGAAGGACTTCCTGAGAAGGAAAATTCAAGCTGAGGACTTTTGTAGGAAAAGTTAGAATGAAGCTCATTATTTTTCTAATCATAGTTTTTTTTTTGTTTTTTTTTAATGATGTTAATCTATTTCCAACCCAAAGCTCCAAAAGTCAAGGTTACTGTCCTGCTCTCTGTGTTCTGCCGAAGAAGTGTTTGTTGAGATTCACCAACTAATTTCCAACAGCCCCACCCCACAGATGCTTCTCCACATCCAACTGATCCACCAAGGCAGGAATTATTACAGACATAGATTGCTCTGTGAAGACTAATATGTGGTCCCTTTGTGAGCTTCTCCCAGGAGTTTCACCCCAACAAACAGTCATGCTGAGTGAACATGGACATTCAAGTTCAGACAGGATCGGTTCTCTGCTGTCTCTGTTCTTTGTTTCCCAGGATGAAGATGCCCTGCCCCCCACTGGCCCAAAACACAGAAAACCAGAACACGAAGATCTATTTTATTAGGAGTCTCAAGAAAATGAGTTTAAATGAGAGAAAATGGGATAAGTGGAAATTTCCAAAAATATATTTATAAATGTATTGATAATTCCCAATCTGATGCCCATTTTTGGAACCATTTTTTTAGAAAGTTTTGAGTTGGTCCACCCTACAGTGAATCTCAAATAGCGTTAATAAATTTCATTCACAGGAATCTATAATTGCATTAAATCCTCATCCCAATAAACTGACAAAACCCCAGCCTCAAGCACAATTCTATCTGCAAATGATCTTTGGTATTTAACAACTGATGAAGCAGTGTCTTATGTAAGTAAAATCGCTGGTTTTGTCTGGAGGCTTACAGAATAATAAAGCTGTTTATACTGATTAACACGCTAATAAGTAACATCTTGGTTCCAAAGCATCTGCTTGATACCTGAAATGTTTGCCTTACCTACTAAGCCCTCAACTCCATGGCTGGTCACAGCCTCACTTAGCTGTATTCCTCATCACCATCACTAAGCACAGGAGCAGCCACCAATTTTTCAGAGAACATGTGGAGGGCGCTCTGAGCTCAGAATGTTCTGTGATGACCAAGCTCCTAGGGGAACCTGGTCACGAATGCCACCCTGGGTGAAATTTCACTGAGAAATGTGTGTACATTGGTTCTCCTGGTAAGATGTTGGCATAACACGGGATGCACGGTTTATTTATTGACATTTTTTTTAATCTAAGATAAATTCAGGGAAGCAAAGAGATAAGATGACAGATACTCTGGATGCCAAATGGAAAGTCCCACTGAGGTGTGGGTCATGGCTTCACATTCCACCTCCACCGAAGCCATCAAAATGCCAGCCAGTAAACACTTTGAGGTGTGGTCTCCATGAAAATGGGATTAGCGTCTTTCTGAAAGAAAGCCATAGGATTCTAGCATGGGGAGGAGGAGGAAGAAGAGAAGTAGTTCAGTTTTAAAATCTCATCCAGGTACGAAAACAGAGTCAGAAGATCCACAGAGACGTTATAGGGTCATTTCCACAACCTCGAACATGGGGTGACCATGGTCTGTCACAACAGTCTTCAAGGGATGTTGGATCAGGGCCCTTGAGATTTCAGCTCCAGGTCAAGGGCCACCTACCAACCACCAGCATGAATTAATCATGGAAGGATCACACAACCCCGCACACTACAAGGGGAAGTTGACCGCCTTAGTTCCACTCAGGAGCAGTTAAAACAAAATACATCAGAAAATACCCTTAGAGACAAAGAATGGAGCCTGAAAGCAAAGTAAACAAAAATGTGACAAAATGATTGATAAATGTGACTTCTGCCATAGATTTCCTAAATTAGTGCAAGAAACCTGAAAAGCAACTCCAGAAACAGAGCCATGTTCATGGAGTCAATGAAGATGCACGTGTCTGCTCAGCAGGAGGCGAGAGTTTGCAGTCTGCAGAGACGCTCCCTCCTTCATACAACATGCCTTCTAGATGGGGGCAGGGAACAGGTGACATGTAAAGCTCACAGTGACAAATAAAGACGAGGTCTCCACGCCCTGGGGGCTCACAGTCAAGGTGTGGGAGGAGAAACGAAAATAAAGAGCCACCGCCACACAAGAAGCAACAGAGAAGACCCTGCGGATACGGATGGTCAACCTCACATGTTGCCCTGTCTTCATTTGATGAAGGTCTCATCCAAACCCCAATGGAGTCACGCTTTATGGGTGATGCTAGTCATGAGTGAGAGTAGGAGGTTAAACAGGGAGGTGGGTCACACCCAGGAAGCCTGCAGAGCCACAGCTCAGGGTCAGAAACCAACTGGATTCATGGGGTTCGTGTGCACGTGTAAGGAAGGCCACGCACCCCAGTGTCCCACTCACGTTCCCCTGGCACAGCAAGCTCCTTCCTTACCCGACCAGCTATCACCATCCTGGGGGTGGCTCAGTGTGGTCCTCTCCCCCCACCACGTCGGGGTTTTAAGGCCTGAGCTCAGATTCAAATGCGGAATTCATGACCTTGAGCCATCCATCCATCACGGAGTCACGTCCATGGCTTCCGTGGTGACACGAGCAGGGTCCTACAGGGATGCCGGGGCAGAGCAGGAGCATGTCCTGCCTCTGTGGACTTACAGTCTGGCCTGTGGTATGAGTTCTCTGCTCTGAAATAACACAAACCCACTGATGAAGAACTATCTACACAGGAAGCACACAACCCGATGCAACAAGTGCTTCGTGGTAAAAAATTATGATTTTCAAAAGCAGTTTGAAAACTGTGCTCATTCTCTCTCTCATTCTCCACCCCCCCCAACCCCTGATACCTGGTGTTACTGTGAAGATTTAATAAAATAACACACAGAAAGCGGCTAGCAAATAGTAAGTGATCATAAGTAGATTAATACCCACCATTTTGGTGGTGATTGATATTTACTATTTTCTCATGCAAATAACATTATAATTTGGCACACTGTTTTGGAGATGGGACTGGGGCAGCCAAGAGCCTTCAGGCCTGACACAGCTGGTACTCGGTGCTGAGCATCATCAACCAGAAGATGTGCTGCATCCCTTTCTGTGACTCTACTGCAGACACTTGTGTTTTACAGAGAAGGGGGCTGGCATCTAGAAAGATTAAGCATCATTTTCAGAGTCAACAGAGGTAAATCCTAGTAAATTTAGACCAAGCATCCAGACAGTTTGACCCCAGGGCCTGTGCTCTTAAACTGCTCTTCAAAATAAAACACAGCTGAGCAGAATTCAAGTCGAAAATATAAAAAGTGGATTAATTCTGCTTTTCTGTATACTATGACCTTGGGTTCAGACTCCAGAGACCACAGCAGAGGCATCCTTGCAGGCCCTGAGGGATTAGCTGCGCACCCCACACACCCCCAACCTTGAGGGCAGAGATAGAGCCAGGCCAGCTCCCTCATGAGGGGGCACAAGCCCAGGTCTTCCGATAGCCCCCTCTCTCACTCCACCCGCAGGGAGTGCAGTCTGTGGGTGATAGCATGACCCTCGTCTTGCACTTTTTCAAGGCAGTTAAATATAATAAATAACCACAAGTAACTCTTCTGTTTCGCTCTGGCTGCAGAGAGATGCTTAGAAATAACACTCCATCTCAGTTCAGAGGGCCGGGGAAGGGGTGGGAGAGATCCCTGAGAGCTGAGTGTTGTGCCAACCATCCCCGGGGAGATCTACCTGCTGCTGCTCTACTGTACCCCACAGTTCCCCCACACACAAGGAGGGCCAGCTTTCCAGATCTCCCAATTTCTCAAGAAAAGCTACAAGTATGACATTTTATAAGAAATGCCTAAATTCCCAAGTATGAGTTGTAAATGAAAAAATCCACTTTTCTGTATGATGGGCCAGCACATCTGAGCAGGTTACATCTGTAGGAGAGTTTAGACACACAGACCCCAGCTTTACAAGCCCTTACGTCATTCACAGGGATGATTTCACTTCAAAAACAAATCACAGGTTAATTCTGAGAACATATTTGTGTCATGGTTTCATGGAGACTAAAGAAAAAGAGATCTATTCACTATTTATCACCATCTTTTCAAATTTAGCAATTTCCTCTTCTCTCCAGTGCCCACTGGGCTGATTCCGACAGGTCAGAAAGGTCAAGTGATGCAACTAGGGATGGTTCATAATAAGCAGGGCATTTCTGGAGGATTTGGGACCCCACCGCCATTTTTTATTTCAAACCAGGTTAATTAATGGTCAGTAAGACACATCAAGACTGTTTTCATACTTATTGGGCAAAACCATAGAGTCAACATGCAAGTATCTCAAGCTTTTTTTTTTTTTTTTTTAAATCAAATGTAGCATTTCAGTGAGCTAATCTTTGAAACCACCTTTTGGTTGGCAGAGGAGTCTGACTGAGGCTCAAAGCAAACAAAACTCTCTATTCAATGTAATCCCCACATTATCTTATTTACTTAGAACTGAGTATTCACTGAAAGTCAAAAACAGGAGAAATCTGGGGGGTTTTCCTCCTCCAATAACACAAAAGTCTGATTTTCAATTAAGTATCTACATCATCCCATGCGCTGCTTCTGTAACCCACCCTGGCTGTCCCTGCTGCCCCCAAGCCCGGGGCTGAGCTCGATCCCATCAGAAGAAGCCATTGGCTCAAATCGGCACATTAGGATTCCTGTGCCATCCAATGAGCACCTTGAGCGATGTTCTCTTTCCAGGAGAATAGCAGACATGTAAATCATGTTTCTTGCGAGTGTAAGAGATTAAAGCATTGGGTGTAAAATGGGAAACAAAAGTACATGTTGCCAAACCATCTTTCAGCTAAGCTTCAAGAGAATATTTTTTACCAAATGGAATATTTATGACATTTTGCCCTGAGAAACAATTGCACTCTTCAGAAACCCCCGTACTGAAAAGTCGAGGTTGGGAAACGTTAAGTTGGTTTTTATTTACTTATTATTATTTTGTTTTGTTTTGTTTTACACAACTTTCAAAGGATAGAACACAGATCAGTGAGAGAAGAGAAGAGCTGTGTTCTTCTCTCCAGCCATGTGCCCTGAGCAGCCGACCGTGTGAAGCTTAAAGGACCTGGCTGACCTAAGCCTTGGATGAAGACCTCTTACTTTTATTGTGCTGAAATAGAATTATTCATCAGGAACTCGAAGAAGTGCAGGGTAGACATCAGAAAGTCAAATGAGGCTGTGTTTCGAGATGAACCAGAGGGAGAGCGGAAAAACAGCAAATGCCACCAACACAGGGCTCCATTGGGTCCTACTTCTGTAGATTACAGAAGAGGATGCACTACCGGATGCTTTTGCACAGAGGAAGGGTCTAGTGGAATTTAATGGAAAAAGTCAAGGCTAGGGCGCTCATCAGTTTTCTCCCAATTGGAAAAATTTGCTCTGAGTATTTTTCTCTTTCTTTTAAGATTTTATTTATTTATTGACACACAGAGAGAGTGGGCGGGGGGAGACTTGGAGATGGTCAAAGAGAGTGGGAAGGGGCAGAGGCGGGAAGGGAAGAGAGTGGGGGGGAATGTGAAAGAGACAGAGGGAGAAAGAGAGAGAAGGGGGAATGTGAGAGAGACAGAGAGAGAAAGAGAGAGAAGGGGGGAAGGTCAGAGAGAGAGAGAGAGAGAGAGAGAGAGAATCACAGTCTGACTCCCTGCTGGACTGGATCCCATGACCCTGAGGTCATGAACTGAGCTGAAATCAAGAGTCTGATGCTCAACTGACTGAGCCACCCAGTTGTCCCTCTGTATGCTAATTTTATTTCAGTGAAGTTGTTATAATTTTTTTATGATATGCCATGAAATTGAGAGAAAAATATAATATTGTGTGTCAGGTCTGAAAACTTATCAGGAGTTTCAGCAGCCAAAGTGCTGTCGGGTTTTGAAATGCAGATTTCATCTTTCCTTGAATGTTCACCTATGGTGGCCCAGTGGCTGACATCCTATAGAGGCTCTACTGCACCACGGACATGGAGTGACATGGCCAAGCTGTGGATAATGTCACAGGAAGCTCCTTGTGATGGCAGAGTTGGTATCTTTGATGACAATACGCTGTCCATTTTTTATGTATGGATGATTATTTCATTGAAAGAGCACGCTATTTCCGTCAGGGCAGAGTTGCTCTCCTGGCTGTGCACCTGGTGCTAACAAGAGCACTGTCATCCGCTGCTCAAGTCTGGCACCCTTGACACCGAAGTAGCCACTCACTCAGCAAGAATGTAGTTTCTGAGCCTGTAGTCCTTTCACAGTGCTCGAGGCAATCAAGGGACCAGTAAAAAAAAAAAAAAAAAAAAAACGTGATCCTCAAAATATATTTTAAATAAGAGCTTTTACTAAATGAGTTAATAAATAAGATAAATAAAGAAAGGGACATATGAAAGTTTTTCTATTTATTTTGTCAACTATTACTCACTAAGATCCAATAAGGCAGTTTTAAGATCATGTTTTGTGCTCCCAATGATTCCTGGTTTAAATACTCTCAAATTGATGGTGTAAACTAGTAACTACTAAGTACACGAATGCAGATTAATTCTTATGTATATTTCTTGAGATTTAGGGCTGAATCCATACCCAGTAAATCTTTAGATGTCAAGTCAGAACATGTTTTAACCATTCTGTCAACACAAAGCTTCCTTCCTTTTATGGAGCTTAGACTCCACGCGCTTGTTTCTCTTGGAAGGAAACTTAACCAAATTTCCCATTTTCTAGATAAGAAATGAAGGCCAGAGACCTTATGTTTCTTTTTCAGGGTCACAGTCAGGAAGTGGCCGTGCAGGGAGCAGACCCATGACTGTGGAATAGAAACCTCTCCTGGAAGTCCTGATCCAATTCAGACGCTAAGAGCCACTCAGAGCTGGACAAGAACACATGTCGGCAGCGGGGTGACAATAAAACACCACAGATTGGCTTAAACAACAGAAATGTAGGTCTCCTAGTTCTGGAGGCTGGAAAATCCAGGAGCAAGGGCTTAGCTGATTAGATTACTGCAGAGAAACCTCTCTTCCTGGCCGGCATGTGGCCACCTTCTTGCAGAGCCCGCCCTGTGTGTGCACACACTCACTCGCATGCACCACTCACTCACATACATGCACTCACAACATGCACATGCACTCACACACACGTACGCACTTGCACGCTCACATGCTCACTCACACAAGCACCCACTCATGCACATGCAATTGTACGCATGCATGCACACACATGCACTCACACATGAGCTCACACATGTATGTGTACATACATGCAAGCACACATGCACACACTTGAACATGCACTCACACATTTTAACATGTATGTGCACATTTGCACTCACACATGCACATGCAAGCAGAGACATGCACTTGCACACACCCACATGCACATTCTTTCACACACACATGCAAGCACTTGCACCTTCACATGCTCACTCACACATGCACCCATTCACTCACACACACACATGTACTTGCACACCACTCACACATGTGCTCACATACACATTCTCACATGTATGGGCAGATTCACACTCACACGTACATATATGCACACGCACACACTCATACACACCCAAATACATGTACATTCAGCCACACACTCACATGCTCATGCACTCACACACATGCATGAATTCACACGTTCACATGCTCACTGACACACACACACTCATTCACACACATGCACGCACTTGCACACATATGCACTCACACATGCATTCACACACATACATTATCACATACATGTGTACATTTGCACTCACACATGCACACACAGGCACATGAACACACTCACATGAACACACATGCACATGCACTCGCATATGCACATATACACACATGCATGTGCACACTCACACACAGGCACTCACATTCACATATATGCACACTCACACTGATAAACACACACATATGCTCACACAGTTGCACTCATGCATGCATGCATGCACACACTCATACATTCACATGTTTGCACATGCACTCACACATTTGCACTTTTGCATACATACACTCACACGCATGCACACACACACTCACTCACATACAGGGCACTGTATCCTATATTCAAACTTTTATAAAATCACCATGTTGCTAGTTAATGTTACCCTGCAGAGAAACATGCTCTGCACATGGGACTTTTCCCACCATGTGAAATTTGTGTGGGATTATTGTACAAAAAAAATCAATGCTGGCTTTTCTGAAATGAATGTTAGAGAACATTCAGGCTCCTGTGTACAACAGTTTTCCTTATGCAAAGTCCAATTACACTGCAGGTAGGAACAGAAAGGCAGTTTTTGGTCACTTTTAAAACTTCTCAGGTATTTTTCTGTTCAAACAGAGAATCACTTCTTTTATAGAACAGGGTAAAGTAGTTCGGAGAAGTAAGTGCATCTTCCAAAATGGATCAGCTTGTCTCTTACTGCTTCCCATCCCTTGGAGAATTTCAGAGTGTATTCCCGGGTGGCAGTGAGAGAAGAAAGAAGGAAGAATTTCACACAGAGAAACAACGACACCAAAGCACAGAACCAATTCAGAACCTTCCTGTGTTTTAGAAAAACCATCTTTCTGGCAATTAGCTACATAAAATCAACTATGATCAAGTTTGGTTTTGCCAAAATGAAACTGATGATAATACTCATAATAGTTGGTTTACTTTTTTTCTCTTTTTTACAGAAAACAAAAACGTATTCAGAGAATCAAGAATATTGTCAAGCATATGCAGGGGAAGTTTGTTTATTTTTTAAAAGTAGAAAATAGCATAAAAGCATTTAAATTCTTTTTCTGTGAAAATAGATCTTCATTTAAGAAACAAACATTATTGTCCTATAATGTGTTGTATTCTTGTTACTAGAGGGGAACCATCTACTTCCACTCCTTAAAATGTCTATTTACTCATAAGCTAAGTGACGGTAATATTCCTAGGCTTGTAACAGGTTACTGACGGCTCCCATCTATTCATTAAAATAAGCCTTATTGGAAGCTTTGACCAAAGTAGGCACGTGAAGGAAATTTATAAGACCTACCTTTTCCCCAGATATTGTCTTACTCAGAATTTCCTTCTAATGTGCATTGATTCAGTTCTTCTTAGTGAGATGACAGTGGTTTTGAATCTTGTATCATGTTACCAGCTGACTCTCTATAAAATGCTTTACATTAATGGGATGTATTTTAACTAGATTTTTAAAATATTTCTTTTGACTAATAATAGTTATTCTTCATCTTCAACTAATATTTTAAAATAATTATTATTCTAAAAGATAATGCAGAAAAAACACACATATGTGTTTATATATCCTGTCGAAAGATGTGATCCTGCTATTTTCCATATACCTTCCATTAAAGATATTGATATTCTTGGCAAGGTCTGTTTCAACCAAGGGATGATTTAATCAGCATGTGGAAATAATTCATTTTACATATGGGTCAGGGGATGCAAACATATTAACTGGAAAAGAAAATGCATCATCTCCTGAAAGGATATTGATTCAATCCTATGGATGAGACTTGACTATTGTACATTACTAATAGGAATCTATGGTTCAGTCCCTTATGGTCAATTTTCCACTATAATTTCAAATATTTGAAAGTCATAGTCTTTCACCAACTTGCAAACTTATTCTTTTCTTGCATCAAAAATTGATTCTTCTGAGTGTTTTCCATTTTAGCACAAATAATTTATTGGTAGATGCCTTTATGAGACAGCGGGAAATATGCTTATCTCTTCAATATCCTTTTAATAAAAAATAGACTGAAATCCATCAGGAATGTTTAGTCACATCAGGAGAGAGAGAAATTTGACTAACTTGTTATTGTCTTATGAAAGTGTTGAGAAGGGGTATTTTCGAAATAAGTTCTGATCTTTGTTAAATCTCTCTCCCTAGAGAGAACGCCAATATTTGACTGAAGAGACAAGGAAAATGTATCTTCTGTTCATACTTTCCCTGCATGACTTGCATAGAAAAGCAAAGTAACGGAGAAACTCTTTGTAACCAATGAAGTAGTGCTGTGCGCAGAGAGACCTCTACTTCGTTAATTATTGAAGGAAATAAAAGCAGCATCCTCACTATTATTCATGATCTCCCATGTGATGCTTATCACAGGAGTTTTTTTAAAGCAATAGTTAAAGGATCAGGAAACCTGTGCTCTCTTTAATTACAAGGTATTTAAAAAATTATTTATGATGGACCTTGAAGGTCGCCTTTCTGTCTTCCCATTCCATCGTGATACAGGTGAAGATCCAGGGAGGCTGTGTCAGTCAGGGTTCAGCAGAGAAACAGAGCCATAGGAGATAGATAGAGTAAGATAGAGGTTAGATATAGATATATAGAGAGATATGTATAGGTATAGGTATAGGTATAGGTATAGGTATAGGTATAGGTAGGTGTAGATATAGGTATAGGCATAGGTATAGGTATAGATAGAGATAGAAATAAAGATAAAGATGAAGATAGGTAGATATACATATATATATGGAGAAATATAGATAGCTATAAGTATAGGTATGGATAGATACAGATAGGTATAAGTATAGATAGCTGTAGGTAGGTAAAGATATAGGTATATAGATAAATAGATATAGATATAGCTATAGGCATAAGTATAGGTATAGATAGATATAGATGATAGAGATAGAGATGGAGATAGGTATAGGTATAGATATACATATAGAGAGAGATAGAGATATAGATTGATATAGCTATAAGTATAGATACAAATGGATACAGATAGGTATAGGTGTAGATAGATATAGATAGGTATATATATAGGTAGGTAGGTAGATGGTAGATATAGGTATGGGCACAGGTATAGGTAGATGCAGATATACATGATATAAATCGAAATAGAGATAGAGTTAGATATAGATAGGTACGTGTGTAAGTAGAGATATAGATAGAAATAGGTATAGAAAAAAAAGAAATAGATACAGAGGCACAGGTACGGATATAGGTGGATACGGTACAGGTACAGACACAGATACAGATGCGGCAGATATAGATGCAGATAGAGCATACTGTGTCCCGGGATGCCGCGGATCGGACCGGTGCCCCCGGAGGTGGCGAGGCCCCGGCCGCCTGCCCCGTGACCCAGACCTTCCCCGGGAGCCCTGGAGACGCCGCGAACCCGGCGACGCGCGGCTGAGGTCCCCGCTAAGGCGCCGCCGCCCGCGCCCCCACCGCGTCTCTAACCCGCGGTCCCGGCGCCGCCCCCTCCGCCCCCTCCGCCCCCTCCGCCTCCCCCCGCGGCCGCAGGTCCCCGGAGCGCCAGGCCCAGGTGGCTCCGACCCCACCCCCGCCCCCGAGCCCGCGCGCAGAGTCCGGGCCACACGTCGAGTCCCCGCCCGGGGTATGGGCGGGGCGGGCGGAGCTGAGCGCCGCGGGGGCCCGGCGGGGGGCGGGGGAGGGGGGAGGAGGGGGGAGGTGGGGGAGGGGGCGGAGGGGGCGGAGGGGGAGGAGGCGGAGGGGGCGGGGGGGGGGAGGGGGGAGGAGGGGGGAGGTGGGGGAGGGGGCGGAGGGGGCGGAGGGGGAGGAGGCGGAGGGGGCGGAGGGGGAGGGGGAGGGGGCGGAGGGGGGGAGGGGACGGAGGGGGCGGAGGGGGAGGGGGCGGAGGGGGAGGGGGAGGGAGCCCGCTGCCAGGGCTCGCCCCTGCGCCCCAATGGCGAGGAGGGCAGCCCGCACCGGGGTGAGGGTGTGGGGGTGCTCCTGGGGATGGGAGGCGGAGCCCTCCTGCCCTCCTCTGCCCTGCTCTGCCTCCCCGCACCCCAGCCTGGGGCGTCTGCTGCATCCCTGGACTTCTGACCACGGTCACCCTCCTTCCGGCCTGAAGTCTGAGGCCCTGATGATACCGCGGGGGTGATGGCAGCCCAGCAAGCCGCCCCACGCCCTCCCCTCCCTCCCCCCCCTCCCGCTCACCCACGGCAATCCCAGCTCTTGCTCAAGAGCCTCTTGCTCCATCAGGAAGCAGAGTGAACCCGAGGCCCCCAGAGGCCGCCCAAGGCCCTGGACTGGGAGCTGCTCAGGCCACCGCGCCTCCTGTCCTTCACTTGGTGGGCACCGGCACGGAGCCCCCGCCACGGGCCAGGTTCGGTGTCCAGCCTGGGGTCCACCCAGGGCCCCCCCGGTTCCCAGGCTGGAGACAGACTGGGGAGACCCCAAACTCACGGGGAAGTCCCACAGGGGGCAAGGCTGCTGTGGAAAGGAGGCGACGGCCAGACCAGGCCCGAGGGGTCAGAGAGGCTTCCCAGGAGGGACCCCTCTACGCTGGAGAGGAGCAGGACCCGGCGGGGGACAGTCCTCTCCCCCCCCCCTCGCTGCCCTCCCAACATCCAGACCCTGCAGGGCCCAGGCTCCACAGGGGCCCCAACCTGGGGCTTCCCCCTGCCTTTCCTTGCCCTGCACACTCGGTGCTGCCGGTCACTCGGCGCCCACCCCCAACAGGCCAGAAGCAAGCCCTGTGTCACCTTGGCCTGAGTCCTTTGTAAATTGGGGTCATCGTCTCTGCCCTGAGATAACATTCTTGTTCCACCACAAGCCACTGGCCTTCGTGCGCCCCGCACAGTCAGCTGTACGCGGGATAAGGCAGGACTGTCTGCTGCACCTGGCAGAGACTGAAGAAGTAGGATCGCTCTAGGTAGCACATGTTAAAGGGGGAATGTTAGAAATCCCTGCTAGGCTGTTGACCTTCAAAGTAGGCATCTCTTCTGTGTCCTACTCAGCAGCATCTCCCCGTCACCCCAGCTCCCCCGCGATTGCTCATAGGGCCAGTGCACACAGGCGCGTCCAAACACTGCCTCAAGTCTCGTAATCTGGCCCACGATTCTGTGATGTCAGTGGGACTCTATCCTAAGCTCACAAATCAAGAAATGAGGCAGGGAAGAGAGTGAACACCTTGCAAAGGTCAAGAGCACATCACCGGGGGGACCTCCCTCTGCCCCCTACTGTCTGCTTCCAGACCCCCCCCTCGCGGTGCCCAGAACCCTGGTCCGCGGTCCCCACTGGAAGGTGGAAGCACCTGCCCCATCCTCTCCTTAACACACTCCAGCAGAACTGTCTGCACGCTGCATCACAGACCACGTCCAGCCACTTCCCGGACAGGCAGACAGAGTTACAGAGTGTGACACAGCTGTGCCCCAATGTCACCACCGGAAAAGTGATTTCACTGATGCCCCAGAAGCAGCAGGTACAAGGAACGCCTCTGCCAAAAAGTGCTCGATGGCTGTTAAACAACAACACCGACCTCCCCTCCGTTTGCAGTCAACAGCATGCGCATCCCCCAGGCCTCCTGACTTACTGCCCCATTCCGGATTAGTTTCAGAAAAGCAAGTAAAGAAAATACGACACCGTCAGAGAACCTTGTGTCCTTTTCGTTACCCTGGGAGGTTCTGGCTACTGATTATCACCATCGATGCTTAAGACAAGCGTGAGACACTTGCTCATTGTCTCAGGGGAAGTTCATGGGAGACTTAATCGAGAGTCTTGACTGGCACACACTCTGGGACTCTCTCTGGTGTGGGGAATTTTCAAAGGAAAGCTGAACCTGTTACCTCCTGTGGGCACACCTGCGAACATTCTACACCTGCCAAGTAATAATAGAAAAATTTAAAGGCTGTGAAATCATGAGCCAACAACAAAACCAAAACAGATTATCCACATAACGTAGTCGCCTCGAGAAGCTCTATATTTATCGAGAAAGAGTCTGGTCGCTGAGGAGCTGATTGAGGCTGGGGCCTCTCCCTGGCCCTGCGGCAGCGAGGAGCATGTATGAGCTGAGCAGTCGAGCTGGACCAGCTGACCCGCTGCAGAGTCACTAGCCCACGCTGGTGCCAGCAGAGACACTCCCTAGGTTATTGCCATCTGGGTTTTGAATATTCCCTTTTCCCAGAAATGTTGTTTCTTACAAAAAAAGAAATTCTATTGCCGCAGGATCAATTTGATGCTTTCCTTCCAGAATCTCAATAAAGTGCCAAGTGGCACCAGGGTGAGGAGGAGCCTCCTGGGGAGAACTTTCCATGGTATACCAGTTATGCCTAAGTACCCATCTTTGACCTGACAGTAAGAGCACTGGGCATCCAAAGGTAGACGGAATATTGCTTTTTGATAGGAAATGAGGGTGCGTGTAGCAGTGAGTTGATTTCAGCAGAAGGTTCCGTGAATGGGTGCATTCTGCAGACTCTTTGCTTGGAAGTCTTCTCTAAGAAACTTTGATGCTTGGGAATTTGAGTTGACACTAAATTGACATTCCTCATTGACATGCCTTGGTCAATGTATTAATTTTATTAATTTCTCAGTTATACATCTGAATAGCAATGTATCTCATACAAGTTCATATAAGAATCCAATAAGGAAACCCATGTCAAGTACTTAGCACCATGCCTGGGCCAAAGCACACACTCAGCTTGTACCAGAAGCTCTCTGACCTGAAGTATTTGGCAAAAGACCCAGAGCCGCAGAGGCACTCCCCAAAAGAATGTTTTCTTGCTACAGATGCAATGAAACGCCGGGACACCTGCACCCCGATGTCTCTAGCAGCAATGTCCACAATAGCCAAACTGTGGAAGGAGCCTCGGTGTCCATCAAAAGATGATGGATAAAGAAGATGTGGTCTATGTATGCAATGGATAAGCCATTAGAGGAATGGCTTAGCCATTCCTCAGCCATTAGAAATGACAAATACCCACCATTTGCTTCAACGTGGGTGGACCTGGAGGGTATTATGCTGAGTGAAATAAGTCAATCGGAGAAGGACAAACATCAGATGGTCTCATTCATTTGGAGAATATAAAAATAGTGAAAGGGAATAAAGGAGAAAGGAGAAAAAATGAGTGAGAAATATCAGAAAGGGAGACAGAACATGAAAGACTCCTAACTCTGGGATATGAACTAGGGGTGGTGGAAGGGGAGGTGGGCGGAGGGTGGAGGTGAATAGGTGACGGGCACTGAGGGGGGCACTTGATGGGATGAGCACTGGGTGTTATTCTATATGTTGGCAAATTGAACACCAATTAAAAAAAAAAAGAAAACCCTAAATCAGGGCACCTGAGTGGCCCAGTGGTTGAACATCTTGCTTTGGCTCAGGTCATGATCCCGGGGTCCTGGGATCAAGTCCTGCATCAGACTCCCCACAGGGAGCTTGCTTCTCCTTCTGCCTATGTCTCTGCCTCTCTTTCTGTGTCTTTCATGAATAAATAAATAAAATCTAAAAAAAAAAAAAAAAAGAAAACCCTAAATACTCCACTCAGAAAACTGTTAGAAATATGGGAAGGGGGGTGTTGAGGAGAGTAAGAAACCTGGGAGACTCTTTTTTTCCTTTATTTTAATTTTAGTTAACATACAGTGTAATATTGGTTTCTGGAGTACAGTGCAGTGATTTATCACCTGCATACAACATCCAGTGCACATCACAACAAATGCCCTCTTTAGACACTTAACTCTGGGAAATGAATAAGGGGTACTGGAAAGGGAGATGGGCCGGGGGTGGGGGTGACTGGGTGATGGGCACTGAGGGGGGCACTTGATGCAATGAGCACTGGGTGTTATGCTAAATGTTGGCAAATTGAACTCCAATAAAAATAATGAAAAAAATAGTGAACGGAATTATAGGAGAAAGGAGAGAAAATGAGTGAGAAATATCAGAGAGGGTGACAGCACATGAGAGACTCCTAACTCTGGGAAATGATCAAGGGATAGTGGAAGGGGAGGGGGGCGAGGGGATGGGGTGACTGGGTGATGGGCACTGAGGGGGGCACTTGATGGGATGAGCACTGGGTGTTATGCTTTATGTTGGCAAATTGAACACCAAAAAAAAAAAAAAAGAATATTCTCTTGCACTCCCACAGCCACCTCCCCACGTCCTCCAGCCTCTCACATTAATTAATAACACTGTGGCTGTTTGCAGAAATTACGTCGTGTCTCACAGAATAAAGTCTATCAGTTAAAAGTGTGATACCATAATGGCGCTGACTGTGAAGATGATTTCAGACCAACTGCTCTCAAAAGGTGCTGCTGAGCGATGGAAGCCGCATTCATCCAAAGATTTCGAAGACAACAGGCATTTTGCTGTGTAAGTCTTGTCTTGTTTGAATTAAATTACTGAGATATCAGATAATTGTCAATCATTTCTGGTATGTTGTCCCTGTTTAATTCTACAAACGTTTGTTGAGCAACTGCACTCTCATCAGGATGCCGTGCCGAAGGCTCCAGGGAGACCGAAACTTAGAAGACTGACACACTCACAAAGTCATGGGGGGGTTGTAAACATTAAAATAAAATAATACATGTTCTAGCTTTTATGAAGGTCTGATAAATAAGGAAAGTATTACTTGAGAATTTTTCATTTGCAAATGGCAGATCCAACTAGTATAAAAGTGGGCAAAGGGTGGAACATGAAAATACAGAATTCTTCAGGGAACCAAAGTCGCGGAGTATTTAGTCGCAGGCCTGAGTGTATCCAGAGCCAGAGGCTTTAGGGCTGGTAAAAATCTGTTTCTCTATCCATGCTACCTCTATTTTCATGAAGTTTCTTCTTTGTGGACTTAATCATCATTGTGATTCCCCTTGGCTGTGCTGTTGGGTGTTACTAGGTCCAGATCCACATTCTCAGAGTCGAGCAATTATAAAGGAAAGAAAGGCTTTCTTTCCCAAAAGGTGCTGCAAAAAAACCCTGAGAATGTGAATCATTCTTGCTTGGATTGTGTAACCATCCGTGAGGCAATCATTCTAGCCTAAGAGATGGAACGTTCTGACTGACAAGGCCACAGTCACGTGCTCATCCTAGAACTTAGAGATTGGAGTCAGCCTTATATAAAACAATTAAATTAAAAAATAGTATGATTAGGGTACCATTTTCTGAAGAATAGGAAATTTATGTTGAGCAATTAAAAAAAAAAAAGCTCCCTATAGGATGCTCTAGTTAGGATTATGGTAGAAAGGAGCAACTGAGGGCTGAATCTGCAGGCTGGGTGGGAGCTCATCCTCGAGGAAGAAGGCAGCAAAGACTTCTTCCAGGAAAAAAAAAAAAAAGTTGCAAAAGAATAACTCAAAGTAAAAGCATTTAAAGAACCTGAGAGTTTCTTTCTTATAGTCCAATCTTAGAGGTTGTCAGTGCCAGACTGATGAGATATACCATGGTATAAGATACCTACATTGGGGGATCCCTTGGTGGTTTGGCGCCTGCCTTCAGCCCAGAGTGTGATCCTGGAGTCCGGGATCGAGTCCCACATTGGGCTCCCTGCATGGAGCCTGCTTCTCCCTTTGCCTGTCTCTGCCTCTGTGTGTGTGTGTGTGTGTGTGTGTGTCTCTCATGAATAAATAAATAAAATCTTAAAAAAAAAAAAAAAAGATGCCTACATCCCATGTCAGGTTGACTCACATGCCTAACACAGCTGCTGGGGCTCCAGCCATCCAAACACACTCTCACAGGTGGTGAGAAGCCTGCATCCGTAGAAGGCCCCCTCCCTGAAGGACATGTCCTGGAAGCTGTATGTGCGTCCCGCTGGCCGTAAGGGATATGGCTGAGACATGCAGCCTTTGCTCTACCCAGCTAGGCCGTGGAGGTTGCTGTCCCATGAAAGAGGGACAAATGGGGACTTGGGGATGAGAAGGAGTGTCCAGCAGACATGGAAATAAATAAATGTAACACACGCTAGTACATGTTTTTCTTTCTGGAAGGCTATGGAACTGAAATCAAACCAGCTTATTGATAACACTACTGGGTTCGGGAAAGGCTGATCCCTCCAAACACTGGGATAACTTCCAATAATGACACTACTGAAAGCAGCTGGCTGTTTCGGGCATGTGGTAGACTTAGCTCTGAAGATTCATCAGAGGCAAAATTCTGAGAATGCAAAGACATAAGTTCTCAGCCTGTGGATTTTGGCATTTTGGGTCTTCCATGGAACAAACGGTGACAAGCAGTTACCAGGACACTTTAAGAATGAAATCCAGGAAATGATGCCTGCATTCCATTACTGAGAAATGAAAGTCACTGCCCAGGACCATCTCACCTAGGCCGTCGTGAAACACGGACCTTGAAGGAAAGAAATGAGATGTAAGGACCACATGGTACCACGGGCAGTGACCTGTCCTGCAAAGGTGCAGATGGTAAAGGTTCCATCGCTGGGGCCACACACGCTTTCTGGAAGCCACTCACTTCCCCTGTGTTTCCTCGTGAAACACAGAAGCACAGGGGCCTGGCTCTGCACCAATCAGCCGCTGTGGACGGACATTGGACTTGCAATTAATACCAATGTCATGTCACAGAATATTCATTTTTTTTAGTTTTTCTAGCTGCTTAAGAGAGTGAAAGCATATTAGCTCCCAGGCCACAGGAAAGGGCAGAGGGCCAGCTACGTGGGGCCCCACTGAGGCACAGCAGGTGCATTCTCCTCAGTCCAGAAGTCAGGTGCTGGGTGTCACTGCTCCAGCATCACGACTCCCACCTGTGCACATCCTCCCTAGATGACTCGAACCCCTCCAGAGCCAGAGCACTTGTCCTGAGCATGGCCCACAGGCCCGCAAGAAGGCTGTCCTCAGGGGAGCCGAGGCTTACTGCCAGCGTGAGGCCTGTGGGCATTTGTCCTTGCCTCCCCAACTGCATGCTTACTACCTGGAGACCGAATAACTCAACCTCAAACTCAACTCAAACTAAAGCCTCCCCACCGAAATGAGAATGTGCTTCCTCCCAAACTCCAGAGTACATGAAGTCATCTAATGCCGAGAAAAATATCCATGAAAATTAAGGTAATAAGTATGTTTAGAACGGCACATAAAAGTTAAATATGAGGAGGGCGGGGGTGGGGGTGAATGGGTGATGGGCACTGAGGGGGGCACTTGACGGGATGAGCACTGGGTGTTATTCTGTATGTTGGCAAATTGAACACCGATAAAAAATAAATTTATTATTGAAAAAAAAAAGAAGTTAAATATTAACATCGTTAAAACCAACGCTGAACCCATGAAATCTGGAAATCTGAAATACTCCCAGAAATGGATAGATGGTCCATATGCAGCAAAGACAATCAAAAGATGAACAGTTCAATAAATGACCACCATCTATTCAAAAATCAGTAAAACTGAGTCAAAATGCGCGTAATGTGATAATGAGCGCCAGGAAAGCTGACTGAAAATGAGTGCTGGAACGGTTTCCTCACTTTCAAAAATCTGATAAGAAGGAATTTGTTTAAAATAAAGAGCTTGAGAATTTCAACTGTTTTCAACATATTGGGGGAGGGATCCAGGCATTCATATAAAAGCCATAGCTTAGAACCCCAAAATCAAGTCAAGCTGACCAGTTAGGTCTTATACACTCGACACCTCAAAATAAGCCATTATTTTAAAACTTTTTCAAGCCAAGTGTAAATACATCTTAATCCCAGGAACATCTCCAAGTATTTTTAAATTATTTCTAATTGTTACTGTTATAATTAGAACTAAAGCAAACGTATCCAAATATACAATATATAATCATTTATATACACTTACATATATGAAAACTTGATTTGTCTCTTTGTTTCTAGGGACAAAATACTTGATTCCTTAACTTAATTTACATTAGATAAAATATATTTCATGAAATTTATTTCATTCTACTCCCGTAACAAGATACTCACTTGCCAATTTGATGTTAGTGTTTTAAATATCCTCAATGGTTAATTTCTAGTTCTCAATGTATATAGTGGTTGAAAAACTTACAGGACACTTAAGAACTTAATATTTTCAACCAAAAAATATTCCCTGGAAAAATGTCAATTCCAGGGGCGCCTGGGTGGCTCAGTTGGTGAAGCATCTGCCTTCGGCTCAGGTCATGATCTCAGGGTCCTGGGGTCGGATCCCACGTCAGGCTTCTTGCTCAGTGGGAAGTCTGCTTCTCCCTCTGCCTCTCCCTACTCCACTCCACTCATTCTCTCTATCTCTCTCTCTCTGTCTCTCTCTCTCTCTCTGTCTCTCTCTCTCTCTCTCCAATAAATAAATAAACAAAATCTTCTGTAAAATGTTACTAATGGAGATATAACAATAGAATTTGTGCTCCAAGTTGTAGAAGCTGAAGCTATGAAAACATAAATTATAGGGTTAATACTTTTTACAAAGCAATAAATATATATTACATTTTTCCTGCAAATGAAATATTTTCTTGCAAAATACATTTCCTTAGCATAACTCATAATCCCACGATTTTGTTATCATCATTCTCATTTCTCGTTTCCTCTCCCTTCCTCTTCTCTCTCCTCTCCCTCCCTCTCCTCTTCACTTTCTCCTCCTCCTTCCTTCCTCCTCCCCATCCTTCCCTCCCTTCTTCAATTCAATTACTCATGTACATAGTTTTGAAAATAGAAGGGAGGTTTTGCTTTTGAATGCAACAAATCTAAATCATTTCTCCAAATAGTACTTCTGATATATATGCTGGTCTAAACTTTATACGAAATTACATAAATAGTAAAGGTAATTTATTTCTAGAATAGATTTTTAATAGCTTCATATATAGTCAAAGGCAAAATTAAAAAGATCAACTTATGGTTTCAAGATATTGATAACTCACTAGTTTGGCTATGGCTTTTGTTCAAGATATTTATTGATAAACCAGCTGAAGGAAGTTAACTTAATCTTTAAATACTGAATAATGGTTTTGTTTTGCTCAAACTAGACAGATGGTTAATCCATGTGGCACCATTTCCCATGCTTCATTCCTAAATTCCTTCAATCTCTTCATCGTTTTCTAATAAACTCTACCTAGTTTAACTTAACAAAATGATAGAAATTCAACTTTTTATTGAGAGTGTAAAGAAAGAAAGTATAATATAGAATCAAAATAAGGCTTTTACATAGCATTTCAAGTGGAGGTACATTTATTCCAGTTCTTTAAGATTATTCAAGACAAAAGCAGCAAACAAATCAACTACGTGCAATCTTCCTAGTGTGACAAATGAATGCTTGTGACATCAGTGCTCACCAACCTTCAGTGTTGTTGCCTGACCCACAAGGAAATCTGTCCCTCTCATGTCTGTTCCTGGGATCCATGAGTGCCCATGGGGGAAGGTGCTGGAACACGCTTTCCATTCCGGAAAGTGCATTTGGATTTGCATTTCCTGTGACATGCTTTTCCACACGTTGTCTTGCTCCATATTCTAACATTCAATGAAATCTGACTTTTTTTTTAAGTGCCATTTTCTATGCTAAGCACACAGTGTTCACAGTTTTGTCTAGCGGATTCTTTATGCAGTATTTTCCATGGCACTAAGGATGTCAAAGTTATTATTGTGCTCGCACTCTGCTGTGCCTGACAGCTTTTCTTTAAAAAAAAAAATTCTCTGCTAAAATTTTGTCGCTCAATTTTGTGGTGGGTATCAAAGGTGAACCGCCACAAACAGTAACAAACTTCCGTGAGAGGGAAGCTACCCCCAGCTCTAAAACTCTTGCAGAATTTCCTATCTTGAAAATCCTGGTGGGAACATTGTCCTTTCTTTTGATTTGATTTGATTTGATTTGATTTGATTTGATTTGATTTGATTTGATTTATTCATGAGAGACAGAGACAGCGAGAGAGAGAAAGGGGCAGAGACACAGGCAGAGGCAGAAGCAAGCTCCATGCAGGGAGCCCAAAGCGGGACTCGATCCCAGGACTCCAGGATCAGGCCCTGGGCCAAAGGCAGGCGCTTAACCACTGCACCACCCAGGGATCCCCCCGTTGTCCTTTCTTAAGACAGATCTGCTAGGACAGTGGACATGCACCTGCTAGAGTGACACACACCTGGGGCGCCAACAACAGCCAGGGCCAGTGAGGACGTGCAGCCCCAGGAGCGGGCCAGGTTGGAGGCCGCCCAGGTTTCTGAGAGAGCTCACCCCACTCTTCCTGCAGGATTAGCAGTGGGACTCTGTGGGACTTGCCCTAAGACCTTGACAACTCTGTTCACACAAAAACCTGCCTGTGAACATTGATGGAAGCTTCGTTTGTACCCGCCACACTTGGAGGCAAGTACCACTCAGGAGGGAAGTGGGGGATAAGATGTGGTCCATCCACACAGTGGAACACTACTCGGCTCTAAGAGGCGATGAGCCATCGAGCGGTGAAAACACGTGGAGAAAAGTGCCTGCTTCTCAGTGAAAGAAGCCAATCTGAAAAGACTGTGTACATACAGTATGATTCCAACTAAATCTGACATTTTGGAAGAGGCAAAGCTATGAAGCTGGTCAGAAGGGCAGTGGTTGCCAGGGCTTGGGGACGGGGAGAGAGCAGTTGTTCTCAGGTCAGTGAAGCTCTTCTGCACGACAATAACCGTGGATTCCTGTCCAAACCCACACGTGCAACATCAACACTGAAGGGCAATGTAGACTCCAGACTTTGGACAACAATGATGTGTCGGAGTCAGTACTAGAACTGAAAACGAAATTTGAAAATATGGCGTTATTTGCTTCATTTTTGAATGAAATTTTAAAGTTGGTATCTTAAGGCTGCTAAGGTTGGCTTTAATACCTTTGCTAACGTTCCCTTTGAGATACCTCTTGAAAAACTGTTTTTTTCTCAGAGTTTTAATAAAACAAATCCTATAAAATTCAGATACACCTTATCAATTATTGTCATTATTATCAATCTAGTGTACAGACCCAATAAGTTGACAAGCAAGAAGCAAACTCACTAGTTGCATGAAAACTTTATCTATGAATTTATGAACCCAAAGTTCATTTAAAAAACATATACCTTCCACATATATATATTTTTAAGATTTATTTATTTATTTATTTATTTATTTATTTATTTATTTATGATAGACATAGAGAGAGAGGCAGAGACACAGGAGGAGGGAGAAGCAGGCTCCATGCCGGGAGCCCAATGTGGGACTTGATCCCGGGACTCCAGGATCGTGCTCTGGGCCAAAGGCAGGCGTTAAACTGCTGAGCCATCCAGGGATCCCCTATATTTTTAATAATAATGTAGTTTTTAATATGGGGTATCCCCATTTCAGCTCTAAGTTTTTGTTAAGTTACAATTGCAGAATGAGAAAGCAGGTTATGAGTTTAATAGTAATTTCCCATGTTAATCTCTGATACCCTTTTTAATGAACAATGTGCATTGTCAAGCCAGGAAGTCATCTGCATGGAGACAAGTAGGAGTTCATCACACAGATCCCACCCAGGAGAGAGGGTTGCAAGCTGTGAGCTGTGCTTTGTCCTCAGCCAGCCTTCATCACCACGAGAGTTCAGTGGAGGGGGGCCAGTGGTGTTTCCCCAGGAGGGCACCTGGGGTTGAACATAGCAGTAGGGCCCTCAAAGCAAGCAGAGTGTGCCTGCCTCTCTCCCCAGGAGCCAGGTGAGCTGGGGAACTGCGGCCCCTATACCCCACTCCCCATGCACCCTGCAGCCCAGAACTGACATCCTGAGGGAAGAGAGGTAAGGAGGCAGGTGCCACGGCAGCCCTAGGTCCTCCCCTCTACCAGGATCTCCCTGCTGCAGAGCTGGGCTGAGCTCTGGGGTCCTACCTGAGTAACCTTCGGCCCCCCTCCCAACCCAGTCACAGGAAAGTCCCAAGTGGTGCACCTACCCAACTCACTGGAGCAGGGGATGCAGGCCCATCAGTCCAAGGCCAGGGGGTCACTTCTCCACAAGCAAGAGAAACAGACAACAAAACTTGCCTGAGACTTTTCAGGCAGGATGGAGTTACTCTGTGCTGATGATCCATCAGGGGTCAAGCTGCCTCTCAAAACACTCAATTCTTCCTTCTTTCACTCAGTCTGACTTGTTCTGTGACTGGTGACCTCTGGGCCTCTCTCAAGCACTTTGCTCTTTAGTATCTTCTTCAGAACCTACTACTTGCACCTCCTGAAAAGTACCTGGTTGGGACGTGTTGACTGTATGGTGCTCAGTTCTTCCAGGATGAAGGCCTGCCACGGAAACAGACACTTTGTGAACAGGTGACCGCACACAAATTTGACTCAAACTTCCTTGGAAAACACCATCAATTAAGAAGATTCATATAAAATGACACCACATCAGATGGAAAAGCATTAGTCATGCATAGATGAGACCCTGAAGGTGGATTACCCACCATGTCAAACTATCGGTGGGCATTGGTGGGCATGGACTGTCCGCCTCGGCTGTATTAATCATTCCCTCAATTGCCCCGCAGTGGATACAAAGGAAAACAAGACAAGCAAATAATGAGGCAGCGGCCCTTTAACCCCCATTTCCTGTGCATCAAGGAATCTTATTTCCCTTCCATTGTTTTATGTTAGTTTTGCCTTTTACCTTTTGAACAAAAACCAACGACAACACAAAAAGCAACTGCTATCCTGAAATAGTTCTATTCCGGTTTTTTGTATTGTGAGACATAAAAATCAGATCATACAGAAATAAGGGGATAATTTTCTCCCTCTTTTTTTTTTCAACCTTGAGAAAGAAGGCATTATTGACAGGATCATTTGTTTTCTCACTACCGACAGATGCAAGGAAGGTGGTGGCCAGGGCCAGGTCCAGGGAATCACGTATTATCTTCATTTCGGACCTTTTCACTATCAAGGGGTTGGCCAAAAGAATTGCTATCCTCTTGTAGCTTTTATCGCCATGTACACCAAGGAAACATTCTCCTTCTACTATTCACTTTATTTTAAATCCTTTGTTTTCTTCTTAAAACAGACAAGATTGATGGATGATACTGCGTAGCCTACTTCTCACATGATTTATAAATAGAAAACTGGAAAAGGAGTGTGAGAAGACCCTTTAGGAAATTACAAGTATATTTCTGAAGCTTTTGTTTTTGGGAAAATTGAGACATGGTTTCTCTAACTCTAACAAATACACAGGATAAAATTTACAAGTTTGGAAGAGCTGTTTTATTGTTATTGCTGTTTCCCTTCTCCCAAAATTCACCTGGCAAATATCTTTACCTCTGAACAAAAGAGGAAACTCCTGTTAGCATCTTTAATTTATGTGAATTAACCCTTAGAAATAGTGATGAGGTCTGTTATTCTTGTTTCATCGTAGAAATAAAAAGAGAAAGAAGAATGTATCCTAAACTCTAAAAGTTTTAGGACAAAATGATTTGGTATGCAAACCATGAAAATAGTGACATGATAATAAAGAAATTACATCAAGACTTTCTTACTCCTTCAACAGTTAATAACTAGACATTGGATCAACTTTGGAATAGGTTAAAGACTCAAGGAATCTCTAAATAATGTAGCTTTTGTTCTTTAAAAACTCATGTTAATTCTTTTTAATCAAATTAGATATATAATGGCATAATTGTAATTGTATTGGAAGGTATGCTCAATATTTGCTTTCACATTACATATATTTTTGGTATTTTCAATATGACAAGTCATTTACTTTGGTGATGTTCTATAAATTGAACTTAAAAAAAAAAGTGACTTTAATTCTCCAAACGCATCCGCAAAGCCAATAAATTAGAATTCAACTCTCCTTAGAGCTTATTTAAGACTCCAAAATTAGCTCACTGTTTGCCCTTGTAGAATTCTTTCTATATTTTACAGTCACTCACTAAAGTATTCGAGAGAGGGAGTTATTTTAATTGACTATTAATCTAACTTTTATAGACTTCAATGCCCTTAAGAAAGGAGCAAGAATAATGGCAGGAATGAGGACAGAAGACTCCCGTGTGGTTGACATGAAGCAAAGTGAGAGACAGGTGCTTTTCTCTCTTTCTCTGCGCCGTCGGTGGAGTCTGCCACAGTGCGTTCCACAGGTATAGGAATATGGTCTGAATTCCTTCACTTTCAAATATTTGCTTTTGTTCACAGCCCAATTCAAATAACTTCAAGGAAAGATTTACCCAGTTACTTCAAACCACACGCATCTGCATCTGTGTCTTTGTAAGTTCGGTAGAACCAGTGGGAAGACAAGCAATTCAAGATCCATAATACTGTGCTCCCTTCATGCATCAATTTATTTCACTTACCTAACATTTGTGGAATACTAATCCATGTGCTTTCAAATGAGAGTACTTGTTTCATGTGGGATTCAAAATAAATAATTCACAAAGGGGAGGAGTCGTTTCATGAATTTGAAAGTCTAAGTGGGTCTTCTAAGACATTTGCTAATCTTGATAAACCATGATCTTGGAAGCCAAGTGCCAATTCACAAATATGTACTATGTAGCTAATTCTGTGCTTAATGTGAATGATTAAAAATAAATTATCTATTTGTAAACATTTCAATGCTCTCAGAATGGAAAAAAAGTCGTGGAATAACAGAAATTATAAAAACTTTAATTTTAGTATCTTTTTTTTGGGGGGGGGAGAGTTCAAGCCAAAACTTAAAGGCTTTTTTATTCATCCCCTGTGAAACACCACTATGGCAAGAGACCATGGGATGGAAAACTCAGAAGAGTCAGCTAATGTCTTTTAAAGGTCAGTGGGTCTTTCAAGATTAGATTTCTAGTCATGATAAAATGTGAACTCAAGAAAGAATTCCTGCTTTCAAACTCAGAAAGACCAGGAACTTGATCCTTAACACTGATTCAACTATGGTGAAATTTGTTATGAGAAAAATTGAGGTCAGATATCCCTGGATAAAATATCTACAGATCATTACGTGGTACTATATGTCTCCAAAAGCCTTTCAAAAATGCCTACCAGTCAATTCAAAAGGATTCTTTCTGAAATCCACAACTCTGATAACATTTTAAGTTTGGTTTTTAGTTCATGGCCAAAAAATCAGAAGAAACAAAATACTTCTTAATCTTCAGAAGTATTGTGTAATGTTAACTATTTTAAGTGAACAATAATTTGTTGATCCTTTGGATAAATATGTATAGATTCCCTCTCTTTCTTGGGAGTTTTTAAAGTCAATCATTGATTAAATGTGGGGGTTGTATGTATTTCCATCAAATAGAAAATTAGGTAAATAATCCAGCAATTCCATTTCTAGGCATATACACCAAAATGCATATATATTCACTAAAATACATCCACTAGAGTGTTTATACCAATACGCTTCACAGCGACTCCAAACAGGAAGAGATCCAAAAGTGGATGAAGAGTAGAATGGATAAAGACACTGTGAAATGCTCACTGTGTGTATTACTGTACCACAATGAAAATAAATAAGCTGCTACAGATAATGCCATAGACGTGGCTCATGGGATGTTGAGAAAAATGCATCAAATATAACTGTTTCTCTTGACCTTATATAATGCAATGTTCAAAAAAAACACTAATTTATGGTATAAAAAGTGATAGTAGTTGTCTTTGGACAGTAGTGAGTGGAAGTGATCTGAGAGGGCACCTGATGCACTGGTGTTATTTCCTCTTGATTTGCGCGCAAGTTGACACGTGCTCCTTAAATTCAGGGAAATGTAGCAAGCTGCCCACATTTGATGTATTGCGATTCTCTTTGCATTTATCCCTTCATCAGGATTTGAAAAAGAAGATGAGAATTCAACATTGGGAAGGAAACAGACCTTCTCTTACAGTTTTTAAATTTCATTTCAAGTAATAAGAATTTTTAAATCATTTCAAATAACAAGAACTTTTAAAGACATTAAGTATCAAAAGGGAAACTTTACTTAACCTTACTCATTAATCACATGAATTGCAGATTTGTGCAACATCCTTTTCCGGTGACAACTAATGAATTTTGTAAATCCAACCTATGAAAATGACCTTGATGATTTTCTGAATCTGTATAAACATATGGAATATTCTGCATAGATTTATTCCAAAGCATGAGTCTGTAAATGATCAGAGATCTTTTTGAATTAGAGAACATGTAAATTAGAGGTAGTATATAATCTAATTTTTTAAAAGATTTTATTTATTTATTTGTGAGAAAGAGGGGAAGAGAGGAGAGTGTAGAGGGAGGGGCCAACTCTGCACTGAGCATGGAGCCCGACCTGGGGCTCAATCTCATAACCCTGAGATCATGACCTGAGCTGAAATCAAGAGTTGGACACTTCACCAACTGAGCCACCCAGGTGCCTTGTACAGAATTAGTATTAACCTGCAACTATATTCTCTGACATAAAGTCAGTAACCCAAGAATGTATCCAAATACACAACTCAAAAATACTCCAAGACATACCCCAAAATACAACCAGATAACTTACTAAGCTTTGTACACTGGCTAAACAAACAGTATTTTAGCATCTTAGTAGTACCTCTGGGTATTTTTTAATGATAACTCTCTTTAAATGTAAATTAATGGGATTTTATAGAAATAGATGTTAACTTTAAATTTTCTTTCCCTTATTTTCATTATTTTCCAATACATATTTTAGGGGAGATTTAAACTTAATATAAAGTTAATTGTCAAAGTGCCAAAATATTTGATAACCTAATGCTTCTTTCATCAAATAAAACTGTTAACTTGTCAGGAACATAGTAGTTTTGAGTTTGCTATTGCAATCAAAAAATATACTTATAGACTGTCACTTTCCTATAGTATGAAATTTTGAAGGGAAATCAAATACAATTAAAATGACCAAATATAAAGCCACGGCTAAGGTAGACTTAATCATGCAAAATCTTTTACAGGCACTTGGTTAACTCTACTTTTCTTTGCCATAAAATGTGCGGAGTGGGCTCTTCATACGAGGAGGTACATTAGCAGGCTGTCTCTACTTCAGGTTTGCAACCATCCTTCTTTGGTCTTACTAGTTTGTCAGGATTTTGGGAGTTGCACCGCGTGTGCTCCTGCAGCTCTTGGAAACCTGGATCCTTTCTCCAAAATCCACCTCAGGAGAAGACTCTCCCCTCCCTTGTCCCTGCCTTCCCAAACATTTTGCCATCCCTTCTCCACTAGAACACCCACAATTGACTTTTCAAAAGGTGTAGTAGGGTTTTATCAAACAAGATGAACCCTTAACTTGTCTACTTTTATTTTCTAGAAAAAAAATAAGGACCTGTTTTTGTTTTTTTGTTATTAAAAATAATAATAACAGAAATTCCATTGTAAAGGGAACACAACTAGGTCTGATTAAATGTTTGAAATGGTACAAACCATTTATATATGGAAACCACATGAACACAGTGTTTTGAAATAAAGTACCTTCAAAATCATCCTGATGAGAGTTTTGTCACCCCATATTACTAGTGAGCAAGTTTTCAAAGCTAGAATAGTGGGAAACCATGAAACTGGTTACAGTAACCAGAGTTCAAAAGACACTTCAAATTCTTTACATACCTGGAAACCTGAAGACAAGCCCTTGGGCTTCTCTTTTCATCTCTCTGGTACACACTATGTGTGTTTATGTGTGTACATGTGCAAATGCTGAGAGAATGGGTAAAGGAGAAAGAGAAAAGGAACAATTTCATCCTGATCAGTTAAACCAATTGCTGTGAGCTGCACTCACAGTTTCAGAGCATAGACAAATTTCGGGAGTTCTGAATTTGCTTTCATTGAACGTACAGATATATTTTGAAGTGGGGATTTGGTAAAATAGGAATCCACTTAAGGTTTGCTTTGGGGAATATTTTTATACTATCCTTCTCTAAATCAACATTTGGTCTGTTTTTTGTTTGTTTGTTTGTTTGTTTGTTTCCATTGATTCCAAAGTTTTCATTGGGTCTTTTTGTTGTTGTTTTATTTCTTTTCGTTTGTTTATTTCGTTGGAAAGTTCAGAATTACCAATATAAAGCACCTTGTTCTGCATTTAATTTAATGTATTATTTTGTGTGGCACCCTTGAATTTAAAAAGAACTACAGAGGAATATGGAAAGGTCTTTCCCTTGGTCCCAGACAATTTGTATTCAAGAAGGTTGGAAAATGATCTGATGAACAAGATCAAGATTTAAGTTGGTTTTGCTTTTCCTACTTGGTCCCGTGAGAGGTTTCCCATGACAAAGCTCTGGTGCTCCTTGGAGAAATGGTACATTCTAGGGATGGGGTGAGTAATACATAACTTGACGTGCTGGTTTTTCCCTCTGTGTACATAAACACTGTAAGATGTAAATATAATAGAACATTCCTCATACTGTGATTACTTAATCACATAATGAATAAGTGAGGACAACTTTGAGGTGATGAAAAAGGAAAGGAGAGTGTGTAGATAAAGAAGAAATGTGGTTTATCCGATGAAATTACTAAATCAGAAAAATCTTATTGTTTTGGGTAAAGCCAATAATCATCAACTAGACTCTGGCATCTAAACCGGATGACATAACAACCAACGTCAACCCGTACAAGCAAAGTAGAAAGACAGCCATTGTCTTCCTTACACTTGAGTTTGGAAATGTCAACAGGGAAGAGCAGAAATTGGAAGGGAGACTGTAAGGAAATGAGTCTAAGGGGTCTTACGCGATTCTTCAAAATATTGTTTCCTTCTGAATTAGTGAACTAAATACATGATGTATGTGCAAGATGTACATATGCAAAATATGTGTCTCTGAAAAGAGAGTAGCAGTGTTCAATACACCATATCTACCTGGTTATGAACAAAGGGGTTTGAAATATGCATTAAGCAAACATAAAAATGGTTGACAAAATGAACATATCCCTGAAAATTCTAGTTATTTTAATCTTGAAATAAGGAAAATTATTTACATTGTTTTTTGGAATAAAAATTTTAATACTTTTACTATAGATGAAGAACACTTAAAGGTAGGTCTGGAAGATTTTTTTGGAATAAGGAGTATTTATTAATTGTTCATTAAATTGTAATGGAATTGGATATTATTAACTAAGGACGTTCATAATAACCTTGTCACCAAGCAAACAATAGAATAGTTTTAAATAGTGAACAATCCACAAGTATAAAGGATCATATTTATAAAGACAACAAATGCACTATTAAGCTGATGTATTAAAAAAAGAATCATGAAGTTGAGCAGTTACATGTGGAAACCGAGTGGTTGAAATTGTGCATCCATTTCCCATACCCACGTCGCATGGATTAGCTATCGAATGCACTCAGTGCTGCTCATGGTGCAGGAGGAAATCTGCTCCGCTGATGGAGAGGCTTGAGCCTTTTCTAGTCAGAAGTTGGAAGATGATCTATCTTATCTCCTAAGATCAAGCGTCGCTGTCATCATTTCCACAAGCCTGAGGTTTGCACATAAAACTATTCTCCTCCTTTGGAAACAGGAAGATGTCAAGTGACCAGAAAAATGTGGCCAACCCTAGTTGTTATTATATAAGGATGGTGATAAGAAAGATTCTAGAAATGGAGGTCGTGGTATCCACTCAGGGAGCTCTGAACACTACTGGCTTTCTGCAAAGCACTGAGTTATGTCAATTGACGGCTATAGGGTCATCTACTCCAAATATGCAGTCCTGCCCAAATCTAAAACACTGATTAATGACAATATTAATTAGTAAAAAATATTAGAAATTATATAAGAACAAATAAAATCTGTGACACGTGGTACAAGATAAAGGCCATTTTTTTATGAGTAGGAAGATCTCTACTGTATAAAAAAATTCCCGTGTCCTCGGTATGAGCAGAATCCAGGGAAAACTCCCTGCTTTTAGAGGAGCTTGTCCCGGACAGGGGAGGGTGAAAACAATAGTAACAATTAAAAAATCCCCGATAGGGAAAGTGAAGTTCCGAGGGAAGAAGGAAACAAAAACAAACACACAAAAATGGAGCAGATAGACCCAAATTCTAAATCAAGATATGACACTCGGTTCCGTAAAAGAAATTCTACAAAATAAACAGGAAATATTAACTCCTAACAGCTAACATTAAGAGTTAACTCTGATAAAAATCAATTTTATAAAACAGATCTAGAACAACGTATAATATTCATTGGTTTATAAGAATCGTTAGAAGTTGCTAAAATTATAAATTATGCATCAACTAAAAAGCTGATAATTACAAAACATAGACAGGGCTGAGATGAAAGCAGACTAATAGCTGTCGTCGTTGAACCTCTGGACACCAGTGCAGTGGAGACCCACACACCAACCACACTGCTCGTGTCCATGCTGAGGTCACCCCAGGGATGAGGGTAACTGAGAAGTCGCCCAGGGCAGCTCACTGGCATCCTGCCTAAATCTGCTGTCATTGAGTTTGGTCCATTTTATTTTGGTTTTCCTTCCCCTTCATGTTAAGGATACTGATCTGTCTTTCTTCTTTCTTTTGCAATTTCTTATCCAGGCAACAGTTTGTCTTTTAACTTTAATTATGACCTTTTTTGCAAAAGATCTTTTTATAGTTAAATACTTGGTATTTTGTTTTGTTTTCTGGGTTTATTTCTCTTATCTAGGAAAATCTTACCATAATATTATACAGATATTCACCTACTTTTTCTTCTAATATTTCATTTTTCAAATTTTTCTTCAATATTTTTTCAGATTCAGATTCAATATTATACTCACTTAATTTTTATATTATATTATATTATATTATAATATATTATACTCACCTAATTTTTCTTCTAGTATTTTGGTTTTCAGATACATCTGTACCATAATGTTATACAAATATCCTAATTTTTCTTCTAATATTTTGATTTTCAGACTTGAAATCTGAATCTGAAAAACATACATTCAGTTGACGTATGCTTATGTTCTAGGTTGTGAGATGAGAGACCCTTTAGACAATACCATGTTTCAAAAAAAATTATTTCTCAGCTTAACTTTTCAGATACTGTTTCCCTACTTGCTTACTTCTATTTAGGAATTTCCTACTAAATCTTAATGTTTATTTTTGAAGATGTTTTGTAAGCGCTGTATCCATTTTATTACAACAAATTAATATTAATTTAACACACAGGAGCCCTAATTATGTGAAATAGCATATTGATGTAAAAGGGACATGTAATATCAGAGTTTTTATTTTTTTATTCTATTTTTTTAATTTTTTTATTTATTTATGATAGTCACAGAGAGAGGAAGAGAGGCAGAGACATAGGCAGGGAGAAGCAGGCTCCATGCACCGGGAGCCCGACGTGAGATTCGATCCCAGGTCTCCAGGATCGCGCCCTGGGACAAAGGCAGGCGCTAAACCGCTGTGCCACCCAGGGTTCCCTTTACTTTATTTTTTATCAGAGTTTTTAGAACACAGAATTGGCAGTGTTTTATGACCATCTTTACATGGTGGGTAAGGAAGAAAGGCACATAGACAGGAATGCTGAATTATCAAGCCTTTGCCACAAAATTGTTGTGTTAACCAAAATACCCCGACAGGAACAGATGTGAAGGGAGAGTCAAGGACTAGGTTCGAACATGGTGCATTTGCAGTGCAGAGAGGTAGGAGTGGCTTCGTGTGAGTATTCAAGTACAAAGACAAGTGACAGAAGTCATCCATCAGGGCCATGGGGGAAGATAGAGACACTAAGAGAAGGTGAAAGAGGGCTACTATTAAGCATGCTGATGAGCCTACATTTAGGAAATGGTGTGCATGCACGCAGTGCAGAGTGAGGCAGGGGAACCAGCCAGCTCCAACCCTGAGAATGAGCCCATATCATCCACAGAAGCACATTGACCAAAGCAGCCTTGCTTGATAAAAATGCATCTCCTTAAAACATCCCTGCACTGCCAAGGACCCTTAATTATGTCAGTTCTGTATCTACTTTTACAGGATGATCAACTTCACAATAAAGTAGAAAAGCTCTGAAAGAAGGAAACATCGTTCTGAGTTTCCTCTGGTACCAGGAGGAGCCCCTTCTGTAGCCCTCGCTGCGACTCTGAGCTCAGAGAAGGATCCCCTCTTTGTTCCTGGGCCAGAGGATGTGGGTCCCGGCCACCTGCCAGCACTGGAGCTCACTGCACTGCTCACCAATGCAGACTGGCAGGGGACTCTCAGGTGCAGTCTGGGCTTACACCTGCAAGAATAGACGTCCTTGGTCACGGTGACTGGGCCTGAGAACGAGGTCAAGGGGAGAGCGTTACTGAGGCCCCAAAGAAGCCACCAGCCCCATGACCAGGAAGAGAATTATGCTCTTAAACCAGGGGACTGTTCATCAGCAGCAGCAGAAGCATGAAGATCAGTAATGAGTTAATAGCAGGTAAATTACAGAAAAACAGATATAAATGGCTGGTTGAGGGGCCAGCAGCCTAACAATAAGTTTGTGAATGTATTTGAGAAACCACAGCATGGTTCTTTATAGAAGAATCTTCATTTCCTGTGACTGTCCTGAATTTGGTTTCTGTCCCCAAAATCTGCATCCATAGAGGAGATGCACCTGGGTTTAATGACGCAGTCTGTGGGAGCTGGAGAGGCCATATAAAAACTTTCAGGTATTTCAGTTTCAGTTTTCATCCACACGTGTGATGGAAGTCTGGGTGTATATTTGATTTATTGAATATACAAAAATATATTAGTGCTAGATATCATTCATTGAGTTCTATCAGACACAGTTTTTAGGAAATGTAACTTTTTGGTCTCATACTAAGCTTGCTTATTGCAGAGTAGACATATTCTTTACTCAACAACAACGTCGATTTTAGGCAAATATCCAATAACTGAATGTATCACTTTTTCTCAAATTACCACCATCCGATATGAATTTTTTTCACCCAACTTTATTTCTATTTAGAGAAAATTGCTACCTTTCTTGATTTCAGGATCTACATTCATGTCATTATTCCTTTCTGTTTCTAATATGACTTCAAATACAAAGGAACTGGAAGAGATCTATTTGCCTTATATAATTCTGACAAAGATCTCATCTGGAACATTTTCTCAGTGTGAAAAATATTTTTACCTAAGTAGACGAGAGAAGAAGATACCCATGGAAAAAGTTAATAAAATTCCATAGAAATGACAAGGTAAAGTAGCTATAATGAGATTTCCTTTTGATGTGTTTAACTTAGAAGACAGAGATGCTCCCCAAATCTCCACACTAGACAGCCACACTGTCACCCAGCGGACCTAGATACAGCCAATCTCTAATGGGGTTGAACTTTTGGTTTTAGTGCAAGGGAAACATTATTTTATTCTAAAATCTGGAAAGACCCTTCTGAGTGACATAGAAAAAGGATTGTGACCTTTGTAAAGGAAGGTTATTACCCTGAGCTCTGGCGGTTCTTGATGTAACCATTATCAGTGCGCAGCAGTCAGGAAGCAATCACCCAAGCTGGCTGTTTGGGCGAGATTCCGTAGAATAAGAAAGGCAGAAATCCTGGTTGTGTGTGGAAAGAGACTTGCATCTTCAGGGCACCTGCAATTAGAGCAGCGAGTGAGGAGAGGGCAGGCTGGAAGCCAGGTGTGGAGATGATTGAACGGGCCGCCCCTCCTACCCTGCTCCTAGGAAATGCAAAGTCTCAACTACAGCAATTATACGTTATTCTGACCAAATTTTTCCTTCTAGCCTGGTTTCTGTGGTGGTGGGAACGTTCTGCATCTGCCCTATCAGGGTCACGGGCTTAGCACCTGAACTACTGCTCCTGCGTGTGACCAGGAAAAGAATTGTTAATTTTATTTAATTTTAATTAACTTTGTAAATAGCTGCTGGTGACCAGTGGCTACTCTATTGGACACTATAGGCTCTGAGTGTTTGCTAAGAAAATACGATCACGTCTGTTCGTTAAACCAAGGAATTCTCGAAAAGACATTGTCACAGATACTGGGTGTCCTTGAGATACCCGGCACACTCACCTCAGCAAATGAGAAACTTCTAATAGAATGATCTAATCAGAGCAGATAGATAATTTGGCATAACCACCATAATATGCTGATGCTTAAGTACTATGACTGGGTTGGTAAAAACGTGGAACCGCTTCCATTTGTTTCCAGAGCCATATGTGGTGTCTGTGGTGTCTTTTTTTTTTTTTTTTTACTTATTTATTTTATTGTCTTTCTCTCAATAGTAAATGCCTATATCAAACTACCTATGTGCCAGAACTACTGTTCTGAGCTCTCCATTAACTCATGTGATCCTCCAACAACTCTACGTGGTAGTAAATAGTATTCTTGCTTATATTTTGTAAATGGGAGGCACAGAAAGGTTAAGTCGCTTGCCATGATCACCGCACCGCCCCCCACCCCACAAGGGTAAATGGTAGAACTAAGCCCAGGTCCAGAGTCCCTGCTCCTAATCAATGCACAACACTGCCCTGTGAGGGTGGAAACTTTCTCAGCCTCCTTCGCTGTCGAATCTTCTGTGCTTACAAGAGTGCCCTGCCCTGGGAAGCAGTCAATGAACAGTCATTCTGTGAACGAAGACATGAGTGAACGAAGACTGGACGTGGAGGATGAAAAAGAGAGGCATTTGCCACCACAGAACTCATGGTCCCATGGAGGAAACAGACAAAACGTGATTACAAGATCACATCATGATGGCATCAGGGCTGCCTAGAGGGGCGTATAATTTGCCTAGCCCCTGGCAGGCAGGGTTTCCAGAGGAAGGACGCAGATGTGGACAGTACGGTGACTGCCCATCACCTCCAGGCTCCTCCTTGGGGACAGACACGTCTTAGCTCTTCTTGCCTCAGTTTACGCAGTGCCAGAAACCCGATGGCAGCTCCATGGTGACAATGGAGGTAGAATGGGGAAGTTATCCATGAGTGGATAACTCATGAATTAATCCAACACACAACTATCAGGTGCCTCACAAGCTCTACGCTCTTCAGACTGTAGCTGGTGCAAAGAGGAGTCAGACACTGCTCCTCCCACCCAGTGCGACAGATGCCTCACACGGCTGTGTCTTAGAACCAGACAGTTGGGGCATTTCTAAGAGTTGAGGTGATCACAGAAATACAGACAGATGTAAGATTTTAAGATCCTTTTAACACATAAAACTCACTATAAAATATCAAGTGTCAGTGAACTTTCCAAAGAAAGGACATGATATAATCACATTCCATGGTGTCACTGAGCCTCCCCCCTACTCCGACCCCCACTGAGTCCTGTGGGGTCAATCCTGGGGTTGTGTTTGCACAGGCAGTGAGTGATGCTGGGACAGGTCCAGATGATGGGCACCAGGATCAGAGCAGAAATGGTGCAGATATGGGGCAGAGGGAAAGAAGGATCCCAGAGGAATGCTGGAAGTAGATTCTAGAGAATTTGGAAAAGGGGTGAGAAAAAGTGTTATAGGTGGAACTTTCATAGGTAAGAGAATTCCATGGTGGCCTGGGACTTTCTGTCTTCGGTGAATGGTAACAATAGAAAGGTAAGGAATGCGAACACGGAGAGATGCTGGAGTGGGAGTTATGTTCAATTACACACAGATTGTGCCTGGGGACGTTCACACACAGATGTGCAAAGGGTGGCAAACACACACGGGCCAGAGCATGTACCTAAAGTTATTTACGTTCGCTGCATGCCATTTAGCAGCACTTCTATTAAGAAGTGGACATCGTCCCCACCACCTCGCTTCCCACAAACATTAATCAGCAGCGGCTGTGCTAGGCTTCAGAGCCACAGAAAAATAGAGTTTGTTTTTTATTTGCATTTAGCCCTATAATTTAGACCAGGCAGCTGATAGAGGAAATCTTCAGCTTCTAAAGGGAAGCTGTATTTTGTTTTGTTTTGTTTTTACCAAGGTCAGAATGACCTTCCTGAACCTCAGAGCACGGGCTCTCTTTCTACCCTGAGCACACGTGTGGTACACCTGCTTCATTAGCAAATAACCTCAAAGCAACATTTCAGACTGAAGGGAACAGGAAAGGTCTCCCCGAATTCCCTTCCCATACCTCCAAAACCTGCATCCTCGCACACACTAGAAGGATAAGAATGTCTGTCATTTTCTGAAATGTTCTGTGTCATGATGACTTGTAACTCTTGATGTAACAAAGACCATATGTAGCATGTATGACACATGCCTTCTCCGGAGCTCTCTCTTCCTGGGCAGCAGTCGTCACTGGGGCTCGAATAAAACTCTCTCCCTCTTTTAATTTTTATTTTTATTTTTATTTTTATTTTTATTTTTATTTTCATTTTCATTTATTTTTATTTTTATTTATTTTTTTTTACTTTTTTATTTTTTTCAAGCACACAAGGGTTTATTAGCAAGCTCGAGCTTGGGTCCTTATTTTTATTTTTTAAGAAATTCTACAGGATTTGTTCATTTTGCATGGACACAGCCCATCTCCATCTCATAGTCATGCTTCCAGAACACATAGTCCCCGGGTTTACTGCTCAACAGGTGAACGGGGCCAAACTTTTCTACAGCAGCGCATTGATACTGGACAGAATGGAGCTTGGGGCTCCTGGGTGTCCACGAGGAGATCCCACCCTACATAGGTGTTACCTCTGATGACTACTACTAAATTTGGCTGTATATCCTTCTGGGGAGCTTTGTTCTTCGATTCTATATAAAAATTTAAGTAAAGGTGATCATTTGATGCATACTGATGTTTTATTTTGTTCAACTACCTAATATCATCATATTCAGAGAAACTTTCTAGGAGTAACTGTGCAGATAATAACTATTTTAAATGATAGTAGTTGCCCTTTTAATAAAGTTAATTTAACCAATATGAACATAGGGTGAAAAGGATGCTTTTTATTGGGCAGTTGAGTAGTTTTTATTTTATTTATGAAAGTAGAGATGACTAGGGAAATAATAGGTTTAAGAAGATGTTAGAATCACAACTCTAGTTTGTACACATTAATTTTAAGTACAAGTGCACATATTCAATGGACAATTACATCGACGAGCGTGGAAGTTAAACTTGTGTCTTACTGTCAGACTGATTACTCTGAACATTTAATCCTATTCATAAATTGCTACAGCTCACTACAAGATTAAGATGGGAACTTCACCACATATTAGATCCCACGTGCAAAGTGTGCACCTGCTGCCTTGTTTCATTGTTCAGATTCCTTCTCTGTGACATTTCCTTATACTCAGTCATCAGGCCTTGGCGTCCCACTCTGATACCTGGATGTTCTTGATTCTTTATCCTCATGCACCCAATCTGCTCCAGCTCTTCGATCCCCATCCCCAGTGATTCACACCCACCAGGCACACACACCGTGTTTGCAGACCTGCTGTGTGTGCTGGATCTGCTTTGAAGTCAGGGCGTGTCCACTGTCCATGTGTGCAGCTCACTTACTTACACCCCCTCCTTGTGTACTCCATTGTCAGCGGGCACAGTGTTATCTGGAGAAGGATGAAATATGGGAAAACCTATCAATATAAACCCCATTCACTGTTTCTCAAAGATTGATCAATTTATTTTAGACAGAGAGAGAAAGTGGGAGGAGGGGCAGAGAGAGGGATAATCTCAAGCGGACTGTGTACCCAAAATGGAGCCAGATGCTGGGCTTGATCTCATGATCCCAAGATCATCCCTGAGGACAGAATCGACTGCACCACCCAGACGCCCCAACCCCATCTTTTTTTCTATTTAAAATATTTTATTTATTTATTCATGAGAGACACAGAGAGAGAGGCAGAGACACAGGCGGAGAGAGAAGCAGGCTCCATGCAGGGAGCCCGACGTGGCACTCGATCCTGGGTCTCCAGGATCATACCCTGGGCCCAAGGCAGGGGTGAAACCAGGGAGCTACCCAGGGATCCCCAATAAAACAGCATATGATTCTAATTCTCAACAGATATGCCTTAATAAAATTGGAAGTTATTTATAGACAACAAATATATAGCTGTAAAACAAACGCCATTGAAACTATTTAAATAGAAAGCATAAAATTCTGCAGTTGAGAGATATAAAAGTGATAACAAAGTTTAGATGAAAAATAAATATCCAAAAAATGTGATTTAGTTATTATCATAAATATAATTTGTAACAGTCTGACAAGCGTGATCCTGATAAATATATATATTTTTTTAATTAATTTTTATTGGTGTTCCATTTACCAACATACAGAAAAACACCCAGTGCTCATCCCGTCAAGTGTCCGCCTCAGTGCCCGTCACCCATTCCCCTCCAACAACCGCCCTCCTCCCCTTCCATCACCCCTAGTTCGTTTCCCCGAGTTAGGAGTCTTTATGTTCTGTCTCCCTTCCTGATATTTCCCAACATTTCTTCTCCCTTCCTTTATATTCCCTTTCACTATTATTTATATTCCCCAAATGAATGAGAACATACACTGTTTGTCCTTCTCCGATTGACTTATTTCACTCAGCATAATACCCTCCAGTTCCATCCACGTTGAAGCAAATGGTGGGTATTTGTCGTTTCTAATTGCTGAGGAATATTCCATTGTATACATAAACCACATCTTTATCCATTCATCTTTCGATGGACACCGAGGCTCCTTCCGCAGTTTGGCTATTGTGGCCATTGCTGATAGAAACATCGGGGTGCAGGTGTCCCGACGTTTCATTGCATCTGAATCTTTGGGGTAAATCCCCAACAGTGCAATTGCTGGGTCGTAGGGCAGGTCTATTTTTAACTCTTTGAGGAACCTCCACACAGTTTTCCAGAGTGGCTGCACCAGTTCACATTCCTACCAACAGTGTAAGAGGGTTCCCCTTTCTCCGCATCCTCTCCAACATTTGTTGTTTCCTGCCTTGCTAATTTTCCCCATTCTCACTGGTGTGAGGTGGTATCTCATTGTGGTTTTGATTTGTATTTCCCTGATGGCAAGTGATGCAGAGCATTTTCTCATGTGCTTGTTGGCCATGTCCATGTCTTCCTCTGTGAGATTTCTGTTCATGTCTTTTGCCCATTTCATGATTGGATTGTTTGTTTCTTTGGTGTTGAGTTTAATAAGTTCTTTATAGATTTTGGAAACTAGCCCTTTATCTGATACGTCATTTGCAAATATCTTCTCCCATTCTGTAGGTTGTCTTTTAGTTTTGTTGACTGTATCCTTTGCTGTGCAAAAGCTTCTTATCTTGATGAAGTCCCAATAGTTCATTTTTGCTTTTATTTCTTTTGCCTTTGTGGATGTATCTTGCAAGAAGTTACTGTGGCCGAGTTCAAAAAGGGTGTTGCCTGTGTTCTCTTCTATGATTTTGATGGACTCTTGTCTCACATTTAGATCTCTCATCCATTTTGAGTTTATCTTTGTGTATCCAACCCCATTTTTTTTTTAAACTTGCAGGTATAATTCACTTAGATGGAATCAGACCTCTAGCTGTGGACATCTGATCTGTAAGGTTCTATCGATTGAGGACTTCTCATCATTCCTGCCCAATGTAAACTAATACGTATAGGAAACTTGACCATAATGAAAAACAGAAAATTGGAACACATTTGCAGAGACAAAGAAGCTGTACCACCCCCAGGAGAAATGAAAATGTTTGCAGTTTTTAACTTGCCACATTCAGTCCTTACATAAACACCTGCATCCTGTCTGTGGGTGTCTGTGAGAGCAAATAACACAAAAATAAATGCCTAACTTCAAAAACAAAGAAGCAAGGAGGAAATGCATATTGGAAACACACCTTAAATATTCTGGGAATGTTCCACTTGCACTTTTTATATGAGAGAGGGTTGCATTACATTCCTTAGTAAACCAGGATCATTGCCAATGGAGAGGTGGACACCCGGCATAGCTGGACTGCACCTGCTGAGCCGACACAGCCTCCCCGCCATCTACATGGGACTCCTCACTTGAGTAGGATGGACCGGGTCCCTAAGCCTAAGCCCCAAGGTGTGCTGCTTCCCTTTTATATTCTCCGAAGCAGTTTGTGTAAGATTGGTAAGATTTTTTTTTTGACATTTTTGATACACAGTGCATAGGGGCCTGATATGTTCTTTGATATAAAATTTTTCGTTAAATTCAACTTCTTTAAAAGCTATGCAGAGTTTATTTCTTATTTTTCATAAAATATGCCTATTTCATCTGTCAAACTTATTGATAAATGTTCATAACATTCACAACCCCTTTATTCTGTAAGGTTTCCAGTTGCATCCCTTCTTTTATTTTTCATGGATGGCACCATTTTTTCTCATTTCCCTTGCTCAACTTAATCTTTTCAGGAAACAACTTTAGCAGAACTAATTTCCATGGCTGTTTTTTTTTTTTTTCCTTCCCACCTCTTACCTTGACTACTTCCTTCTTCTAATGACTGTGACTTCAATTTGCTGTTTCTTCTAACTTCTTTCTTTGGAAACTGAACACTGTGCAGAAAAATATAACATATTTTTCTTTCTAATAAAAGCATTGAAATTCCCCTCCTTTGCCTGACCTGCACAAAATAACTTTTGTTATACAGAGCTTCCATTACTATTCACTAAAAATTATTTCTAATTTTCCTCCAATTTTTTTCTTTGGCCTGTGGGTTTTATAGATGTATGTTTGGATAATACTGTGAAACCTTCTACAAATCTTATTATTGGTTTCTACTTTAATACTGCTATGTATTGAAATGCTTCTCTGTAAGATTTCCATGTTCTGACATTTGATGGCACGTGGCCCAGCAGACGCCTATTTGGGAAATGTGCTCTAACACTGGCAGCAGGTGTATCTCGAGGCTGTGGAATGCTGCACTTGTATGTACAGATCGATAATGTTCCTTAGATTGTCTACCTCCTTACAAACATTTTCTACCTTTCCTTTTAATTTCAGATGCAGGGATATTAACATCTCAACTGAGATCTTCCTTCTTCTCCTTTAGTGCTTTCAGTTTTTGCCTCGTATTCACTGAAACTCTGGACTATTTTGTTTTACTGTTAAATTTACCACTTTATTACCACGAATGTCTCCTAGTTCCCCTGTTATTTGTGTCTTTCTTGAGTTCAATTTTTTCTGACATTAACATCATCATGCAATCATTCTTAGTCATTTATTTCACAGAATATATATTTTTCCATCCTAGGACTTTCAACCTATTGATAATTATATTTAAAGCGTATCTCATTCCAGAACTTCAATGGCATATATGTTTGGTCACCTGATACTTTACCAAGGCCACCAAATCTCTATGCCCATGAGAGTCCTTGTTCTGTATTCTTTACATTGGGTAATTTCTAGGTCTCATTCTTCAAAGTCATTCTCCTCCAACTATCTCCAATTTGCTGCTCAGAAGACCAGCTAATTATTTATGTCACATACTGTATTTTCAAATTGCTAAACTTCTATTTGATATTCTTTCATGGTTGTTGTCACACTTATTAAGAATGATTTATTTTGGAATTGACCACAAATATGTTAGAGCAGCTGTATTAGCATCCTTTGCTACTGACTCTAGTACCTTAGTCATGTTGAGATCCATTTCTCTTGACCCATGTTTTCTTGATTAGAGGTCATATTTGTTTCCCTTTTTGGACATTTTTTAAGAGGTTACATTTTCTTGATTTTTTTGTTATTTTTTTTAATGTCTAGGCATTTATGACTGTATACTGGATATCACAAATGACACCTTGTAAAGTTAGGAATATAAGTTAGGAATAAATTTCTCACCATAACATGTTATTTATGATTTAGGATAACCCAGCTATTTCAGATTATATGAGTTATGCTTATATAATACCTATATAATGGAAACTATCAGTTGAATGACATTTCAGACTTTATACCTTATTTCTAATAAGCAACTCACCTTCACTGTGTCCATGTTAATTATATGCATAATATATCTTGGATTACAATTCACAATTATATGGACTGTGCACTTAAAGTTTGTTTCTGTTTTTCTGTCTGTTTGTTTGTTTCCAGAGGATTTCCTCACCCAGATTTCCTGCCGAACTTTTTCATTGTCACAGTCTAATGGGAGGGCAGAGTCCCTGGATAGTGATCTATCCATTGCAGAGCAGAGAAAGGTAGAAAGTGAATCTGTAAGGACATAAAGTATTTAGTGAACTAATCAATTATTTTAATAAAACAACTAAGGAAGCAATTTATTCACTAGATCATACTACACTCTATGTAGAATCAGACATACTCTTCCAGGCAGAGTGTTTAATGTTCTGTAGTGTTTCCTCATAATTAATGTGATTCTTATCTTTATGATAAATGATGTATGGCTACTCATTGTTTTATCCCAATGTGATGGAACATTAACAATTTTCTTTAGTGTGAATACAGTTTTAGACACTGATTTAAGGATACAAGAAAATGAAGTTGTGTTGTTGTTGTTGTTTTTTAATTTAGTATAATTCAGCTAGAGTTCTGAATTCAAATTCTGTTATATAAGCCTGGCCAAAAAAAAAAAAAAAAAGTAGCATCTAAGTAATTTCTTTTGCTAACAGGTTCACAAATAATTTTAATACTATGCATATTTGGCAATTCTAAATTTAACATCCTGATGATTGAGTCACTGGTGTTCTCCCTCTACATTAATAACTTGCTACCTTCTAATATCCTGATGCTATAACACATATTATGGTTGGGTTTAGAATAAGTAAAAGATAAATTAAATAAATTCATTTAAATTAGGGTGATGTTTATTAGATAAAATCATTTTCTCTTGCAAAACCATTGGCCTATATTTTTGGAGGACAGCTACCTATGAGCTTGATTGGTGGACTCCCCATCTTGCTTCCCTCATTTATATTGCCTTTCTGGCCACAAGAGCCAAGGGAATTTGCAAACAACTACTTAAAAATAATAACCAATTTAAATGATTAACACATAAACTGAAAGCCTTTGAGAAAACCTGTGTGCTTCTCAACTTAACTATTATAAATACCTGGGAAGAAATCAGATTCTGTCAAAAAGATTCAGGCAGGGACACTGGGTGTCTCAGCAGTTGAGTGTCTGCCTTTGGCCCAGGGCAAGATCCTGGAGTTCCAGGATCGAGTCCCACATCAGGCTCCCTGTATGGAACCTGCCTCTCCCTCTGCCTAAGTATCTGATTCTCTCTGTGTCTCTCATGAATAAATAAATAAAATGTTTTTTTTAATATTCAGGCAAATTAAACTCTTAAGAGAATTATTACATACATGAAATTTTAGTTTATTCATTTACAATGGAGATTACAAAATTTCAAACATCATTCCATGGTTAACTCTACTTGAAAACTGATCTAAAGTTTGTGTGAGGAAAAGAAAAAGAAAAGGAGATAGATTTATTGTTAGCCATGAGCCAGATCATTTGTACAAGAAAAAAAAAAACAAAAATATACATACAATGGAATAATAGCAATTCAAGGGAATAAATGATTGATATAGACAACAATGTAGATGAATCTCAAACATTATGCTGAGTGAAAGAAGTCAGGGGAGGAAAGTCCATATTGTGTGATTGCATTTATTTAAAAAAAATAGAAAATGTAAAAAAAAAAAATAGAAAATGTAAACCTACCTCTAATGAAAGAAAGAAGATAATGTTGCCTGGATGGTGAGTGGGCTGGATGGCCAGGTTTATTTTTACTGTCATGATGGTTTCATGGGTCTATGCATCTGTCAAAACTTATTAAATCGTGCACTCTAAATATGGTAGTTTTGTGTGTTAACTACACCTCAATAAGAATGAAATCAATTCACCAAAGTCACACAACTGATGCCCAAAGCACATCCAACCTTGGATGATATTTAACAGAAGAACAATTATTATCCTCTGCCCTGATCATTCCTGACCTGTGTTATTTTTTATATCCTTCTGCATATCTCATGCCAGGATTTGCACACAGTAGTAGTTGTTGAACAGTTTTTTAATGCATTAAATCATTAACTAAAGACTATTACTGTTTTAAATATTCTCCTTTAAATTATTACTGCACCATAGTCAATGATTTTGCTTTAACATTCTTATTTTGCAAAGTGAAAACATGAACACAGGGGATCTCCCTATTGCTGCAGTCTTCTACTTTTGGATCCTTCCTCCTAGCTGGTCATTTCACGCCCCTGCAATTAGGGTCCCCGCTCCCCAGTGCCTGCTTCAGTGAAAGGATGCAGATTTGCTAGATGGGCAGCCAGCTGTTTCTGACAGTAAATCCACACATTGAAAAACACCTGCCTCTGTCCATAGCAAATATCACACTTTATTGGATATTTCCTTTAGAGGTAAAAGGAGAAAAGCGGCCCAGAAAACTTGACGTCAAAGGGATATAGGCCTACATAATCCATATTACTCTAGAAGTAATTGCCTTCTTTTTTGTGTTTTGAAAGATTTTATTTATTTATTCATGACAGACACAGAGAGAGAGAGGCAGAGACACAGGCAGAGGGAGAAGCAGGCTCCATGCAGGAAGCCCAACATGGGACTCGATCCTGGGTCTCCAGGATCACACCCCAGGCAGAAGGTGGTGCTAAACCTCTGGGCCACTGGGGCTGCCCAGTAATTACCTTCTTGAAAAGTCTGGGTTTTTTTTTTCTTTTTCTTTTTTTTCTTTTTGATGCCTGCTCATTACTCTGTTATTTCACACGTTGCTATCTGACCAACACATATTTATTGCTCCACCAAAACTGAGCAATCAACTCTGACAGCTTAAACGTTTTTTTCTTGTGTTACGTGCCAGAAATTCAGTAAAATATGCATTACTTTCCCCACATGGCAATAACCTCTATAAACTCAAAACAGCAATCTTCCATTTTAATGACAACTGGGCTGTCTCCGGCACAAACATTTAACGTAGAATTGGGAACTCACAACAGAAAACCAAAGATGTGGATTACAGGAATGTCTGTGACAGCATAATTGGTTTGAAAACTCCCCAAATGGGTATAAACATTAGAATAGTTTTAATTTTTCTCAAATATTTGCATGAAAATATTTGCTTGCCATCCTTCATCTGAAAAGAAAAGGGCAGGGAAACTTTGCCAAAATACTTTCAGCAAAATACAACTGTGGGATTGCAAACGGTGGGGAGGGCTTGGCAAAGGAACCACTTGGTATTGAATTTGCGGGTTGTGTGCTAGCCATCGTGACACCCTGTCAGAGCACGTGTTACAGAAGAGAAAAGGTGGGCGGAAACTGTGTGTCAGTGCCATGCGGCCTCCTTCTTTGAGATGACAGGCAAGTAGCTTAGCTACCCTGCAGGTTGGTTTCCTCAGCAGGAAACCAGGGAGTGAAAGCCCCAATCTTACCGACTTCACAGCATCAAACATGTAAAACCCAAGGAAAACATGGAAATACTTTGAGGTGCTATGCAAGCCCGTGGCATCATTATTTCTCCCCTGATGATCGCTAAATATGTGCAAACGCGTCATTCTGTGAGGCAGCAATACTTTTATAATCGAAATCAAACGAATAAGTGTCTATAAAAAGTCTTTCCTATTATCCTTTGAGTTATCTAACCAACCAGTGTCTTTTGTCAGCCAACCTGTGATAGTTTTGTTTATGCATTTTTTTCTAACCATTTGTGATTCATGGAAAAATCTGCAATGACCCTTAAGTGTTTTTCTTTCTGTTAATGAACATGCAGCCTAATGTAAAACCTGAATAAATACGATAAAAAAATAGGAAAAGTCGGGGATCCCTGGGTGGCTCAGTGGGTTAGCGCCTGCCTTTGGCCCAGGGTGAGATCCTGGAGTCCCGGGATCGAGTCCCATGTCGGGCTCCTGGCATGGAGCCTGCTTCTCCCTCCTCCTATGTCTCTGCCTCCCCCCCACCCCACTCTATGTCTATCATAAATAAATAAATAAATAAATAAATAAATAAATAAATAAATCTTTAAAAATTAAAAAAAATACGAAAAATCTAAAATGACTGCATTTGTTTGACTAAATTGTCTCTCCCCTTTAATTTGAAAATATAGGTATTGAATGAATTCTTTGGGTCAAAATAAGTTCGTAGTCAGGACAAGATGGTGAATGAGCAGGACGTCCAGCCCTGAAGGTGTTACAGAAATGAAAGCAGAAAACCTTGCAGCAACAGCTGGTTATTTAGGTTCTAGTCCTGGACGCAGATGGCAGGTAAGAAAAGGAGAAGCCAGGTGCACAGGACTCCTGAGCTGTGCCCCCTTTCCAGCTCTTCTGGGAAGTGACTGCCCAGCACCACCTTGGGATGCAGAAGCACAGGTGCACGTACATCATGGGCTGGAAACCTACTAGACCCCCAAGACTAGGCTGGATGGAAAATGGACACAGACCCAGCAGACTGGGGGACCCACAACCTCTGCAGTTCCCCCTCCTCTCTCCCTCCACCCTGGGCTCCTAATAATAAGGGGTTCCTGCTTCTTATTCCCAGAAGGGCTGGGCTGCTTGGAGGGGTGACAGAGAGATTTAAGCCTGATTGTGAGGAGCAGTTCCCAGCCCTCCCATGCTTTCCCTGCTCTGGAAACAGTGAAAAGCACATGCTGATGCTGAAAATCCCTCCCCTCTCCCCAAGCTCACATTCCAATGTGCTACCACAGAAACTCAGGTGTTTGCTCACTCCCTATCCCAGTCCATGTAATGAGTGGAGCAGGTGCATCCCAGAGTTCAGAGGAAACAGGTGCTAATCAGATTAACGTTCAACATCCTCAGGACCTGAGACTGGAGGGAGAGAAGGGAGAGAAGGGAGATGAAGGAAATGAGGGCTCCCAGAGGAAGGTGAAGTCAGGCCTCACTGGGGGTACTGAGCCAGCAGGTGCCCAGCACAGGGACAGCCAGGTGGTCCAGCACAGCCTCCCACCAGGTGCATGCACACCTGCTGGAAGCAGCAGTGTTGGCAGGAAGCCAAGAGCAGAAAAACAAGTGTGGAAAACAGGAACAGTCTGAAAAATTTTCAGACACTGCCAACATCCATGGACCTGGTACCTGGGATGGGGAAGGAGACTAGTGCAGCCTCCTGCCACCCTTCCCCCAGGTCTAATGAATATTCCTTCAAATATTTTAGTTTTCTCTGTATTCTAAATTCCATAAGACTCTAGTAGGTCTTTAATCCACATATTTACCCTCTCTGGTGTTTTTCTTTCCTCTTACATGCCCATGTTTTTACCAGGAAGTCTTTTCCTCCTAACATGTCCTTCCTGCAAACCTGATGTTGACAGATCCCTTGGAATTTCATCTCCAAGATACCCTCTCCGTTTCCACTGTGTGTTCTCAGGCTGTTTTCCCTGGGTGTGCGGCTCTGGTTGCTCTCTGTAGCACATGAAGAGGTCATTCTATGTTGCTCAGTCTTCACTACTGTCACATCAGCAGTGACAGTTACTGCTGTTTTATTGAAGGTAATATGCCTTCCTCCTCTGGCTGCTGAACAATTTCCTACTTGAATTTTATTTTCAGCTGTTTGGCCAACACGTGCTTGCCTAGTCTGATTTCCGTTACATTTATCCTGCCCTTGAAAATGTGTGTTGATGTCTTTCAGCGATTTTGGAAAATTCTCTGTCATATATCTCCAAAGATCATTTCTATTCTCTTCTTTTTTCCCTGTATTTCTAGAGATTAAGTTGTCACTGTCCTAGGATTAGTATTTCCCTAGTGGTCTCTCTTACAGATTGACAGGCATCATAATAACATAGTTGAATTTACATCTTGTAGTATTGCCTGCCACATGGGGTTTATTTTTTAGTAAATGTTAAAAATCATTACTACCATTAGTACCAAAACTTCCTGGAAAATAACATGGTAAAAATTAACACCATAAAAATATATTATCAGACACCTGAAGTCATCAGTATTCTGAATTATACATTATAACAAGTGAAGGCCTGGCCACTATCACTATTAGACAATGTGCTTTGAGATTACTGGAAACTAAAAAAAAAAAAAAATTAGTTAAGATATATAAATATTAGGGGATCCCTGGGTGGCTCAGTGGTTTAGCGCCTGCATTCGGCCCAGGGCATGATCCGGGAGTCCCAGGATCGAGTCCCACGTTGGGCTCCCTGCATGGAGCCTGCTTCTCCCTCTGCCTGTGTCTCTGCTTCTCTCTCTCTCTGTATCTTTCATGAATAAGTAAATAAAATCTTAAAAAAGATATATAAATACTAGAAAATATATGTTTAAATCATCATTACTTGCAAATGATATATTAAAACATTAAAAATTTCAAGAAAATTAATGAAGAAAATATTATAAACCAAATTAACATAACGTTGTGATTCTACAGGGATGCCTGGGTGGCTCAGCAGTTGAGCACATGCCTTTGGCCCAGGGCCTGATCCCGGAGACCTGGGATTGAGTCCCATGTCAGGCTCCCTGTGTGGAGCCTGCTTCTCTCTCTTCCTGTATCTCTGCCTCTCTCTCTCTCTGTCTTTCATGAATAAATAAATAAATACAATATCTAAAAAAAAAAAGAAGGGAGTCTACATGAATATGGAATATACTAGTATCAATAGCTTCCCAGGTTCTAAAAATAGTATACGGATTAATGTCCTTAATATGCAATAAGCTTTTATAAATCATTTAAAAATTAACCAATAAAATGAGCAATTTACAAAATAAAGAAGGCAACTCGACAAAAGCAGTAATGATTAAAGGAATGCACATATATGCACACAAAAAGAAAGACAAATTATTAGCAGAAATATTTATAAATCGATGTTAGACAAATAACTAAATGAAAGAAAAAATGCCCTGATTTATAATTGGAAGAAGCACATTCACCAGAATTCACCAAAAAGCAAATTGCAAGAAATTTACATGAGTTCAAACAAGATTTAATTTTTGCTCATATAGTCAACAATGAATTTATTTTCTTTTTAATGAGATAACCAGTGTTAATGAAAATACAGAGAAAGATCTATCTCTTCCAACTTCTAGTTGGAGTTTAAATCTATGTAGTAGTTTTAGAGGAATATTTCATAAAATGTATATAAAAGCTTTAAATGTATGTGGCTTGGGGATCCCAGGTGGCTCAGCAGTTTAGCACCTGCTTTCGGCCCAGGGCGTGATCCTGGAGACCCAGGATAGAGCCCCACATCTGGCTTCCCGCATGGAGGCTGCTTCTCCCTCTGCTTGTGTCTTTGCCTCTCTCTTTCTCTCTCTGTGTCTCTCATAAATAAAATCTTAAAAATAAATACATAAATAAAAATAAATGTACATGGCTTTTGATCAAGCAATGCTATTGAACTCTAGAAATTTATGCTAAGAAAATAATAATAGATCTTCAGAAATATTTCTTAAGGTGATTATCGGTATATTTACCATAAAATCATTGTATCCATAAAAGAGTTAAAACCACCTAAATATCCAAAAACTGTGTGATTGCTTAACTAAATTGTGGACATTCATTATGGAAAATTATAAATGTATGTAAGTTCTGATGGCCAAGACCTTTCAAAAATATTCCAGGTACAGATCTTTGATTAGAGCATAAGACAAATTTGATATATCAGCTGATTTTCTATGAGACTATCTCTATGGACATAGAGACGGAAATATTAATAAATAGATGGATGAAGAAATAGACAAAAATAATTTGCAAAGAATATTCCATTACTATATCAATAATATTCATGTCTGTTTTTCATGCATTACAATCTTGTTATGCTGCGTATTCATTGGCTATATGATCATAAAAGAAAGTTTCGAATCACTTCAACATTATTGCTGTAGAAAGTAGATCAAAACCCATAGAACTATAATATAATTCCAAATAAATTTAGAATAATTCAAAGTATCCAAAGGTTTCAGGGAGCTTGTATTTTGGTTGATAGATTAGAAACGATGATTGTTAGCGAGGTGGTGAAAAATAACGCGGGAATGCTGTAGTCAGATTTACAAAGGTCTGGTGCCACTCGCTACTCCAGGTGAACACACCAAGGCTACATAAACTGTGACAAACTGTTTCAACACCTGAAAGAGCACCTTATATGTAAGAGAGAAGGAGGAGGTAACATTAGGTGTTTAAGTCATGCTGTGATTTAAAAATGTGTATTGAATTCAGGAGAGGACAAGGAAGTCTTTTGAAATCCTAGAAGAGGTAACTGGTGTTATGAGTCGTGTCCTTAACATTAGCCTGGAACTGATGTGAAGGATGAAATGAAGGATTGTGTGGAAGCCCAATATCAAACGCTCAAATGAGAAGCGATAAGGTCCTGACCCAAGAGGAATCAGGATGAAGGATTTACATAGAACCAAGCAGGTGCATGCAGTAGGGCTGGTGTGCTTGAGCAGCATAGGTAGGCTGTGGTGATGTCCCCAACATGGTGGAGAGGGAGAGATGACTGCTCATGGATGTTGCCCAGTTCCTCCCACAGAAACTCTATGAAGTCAAATTGGAATTCCCAATTTGAAGAAAGAAACTGGGTGCTTTGAGAAGTGAAGCAGGCGCTCCGTCCTCCTGCAGTGAGCTGGGACTGGAGCTCAGCCAGGCCTCCACGCAGGAGGGTGGGAGGCCTCGGATTCCACTCAGGTCCCAGCACTTCCGGAGGCACAGCAACGCTGTGTTTTTCTGCCCTTTTAGTCCTTATACAGGTAAGAGCAGGTTTTAAGTACACCTTGGAGTGAAATGAGGCACTGACCGAGTTTTGCCAGCAAACTGCCAACAGTGCCCACATGGTGACTCTCGAGTGTGCCTTCTCAGGCTTTGGTTTGCAGTTATTAGCACAAATAAATATACTGAACCATGAATGCTAACTCACTTGGTCGGCCTTAGAAAAGGTAAAAGGAGTATGTGGAAGGCCAAGCATACAAATGCATAAAGGTTTAAAAATGTGTTCATGTGTGATATTTACAGAAACATGTATTTATGTCACATATGTAAAGATAATCAATGTACATTGGCAAAGTAAAGAAATAGGGATCAAACAGAAATTATCCCCATGAGAAAGGAAACTATACAATTATAAATGCTAATACTACATATTATATCATAATATATAATGAAATGTTCACCTCTTAATATCATGATGCCTGACACAATTCAAGAGAGAGGATGGTCTTAGATGAAAAATATTTTAAGAAATCCTCTGCGGTGGTGGGTGTGGGTGAAAGGGTGAAGCTACTACAACTGCTTATCATTTGATGATAAGGTAAAATATGGAACATTTTGATGTCCCTGTGACCAGCCTGGGATGTTGGGAATAGGAAACAGATGGAACAGGTTTATGAGGAGGTAGCAACGTGAGATACAAGAACACTAATGCTGTATCCTATGACCCCACTAGCCCCAAAGCAACTTATATTTAAGATCCACTCCCCAGAAAGGCAATTTATACATCTAAAAATAGCCCCTTGTTTTATACCAAGAGCTTTAAAACCCATATGTATGCAATTTCCTCACAACTCATATAGATGGTGAAGGTGATTAAAATCTTCCTAACTTGCTAGAGTCAAAAAAAAACAAGAAATAACAAGTGTTGGCGAGGATATGGAGAAGAAGGAACCCTCTTGCTCTGTCCGTGGGAATGCAAACTGGTGCAGCCACTCTGGAAAACAGTGTGGATGTTCCTCAAAAAGTTAAAAATAAAAATACCATACAGGAGGCACCTGACTGGCTTAGTTGGTGGAGTATGCAACTCTTGATCTCGGGGTTATAGGAATGAGCCCCACGTTAGGTGTAGAGATTACTTAAAAAATAAAATCTTGGGGCACCTGGGTGGCTCCATCTGTTAAGGATCTGACTCTTGGTTTCAGCTCAGGTCATGATCTTGGGGTCCTGAGATTGAGTTCCTTATTGGGCTCCACACTCAGCCCGGAGTTTGCTTAAGAATTCCTCTACCCCTCCCTGCTGTGTTTGTGTGCGTAGTCTCTCAAATAAATAAGTCTTAAAAAATAAAGTAAAATCTTGTAAACAATACCATATAATCCAGTAATTCCACTCCTGGGTGTTTACTGGAAGAAAATGAACACAACACACTAATTTGAAAATATACCGGCACCCCTGTGTTTACCACGGCGTTGTTACTGTAGCCAGGATGTGGAAGCAGCCTAAGTGTCCATGGATAGATGAGTGGAGAAAGATGAGGCGCATACACAGAATGGACTATTACACGACTATGAAAAGGAATGAGATCCTGCCATTGCAATGACATGGATGGACCTAGAAGATATAATGTTGAGTGAAATAAGTCAGTCAGAGAAAGACAAATGCTATGTGATTTCACGCATATTTAAGGAACAAAACACGTGAATAAACAAACACACAAAGCAGGATGAGACCCACAAATACAGAGAACAAAGTGCCAACTGCTGAGGGAAGAGGTGAGGAGCTCCCACTATGGAGTGAAGTCACGCAGGTGAAGGACACAGCACAAGGGACACATGGGGACCCTGGAACAGCCCCACGGGCTGACACATGGTGACCGACCACAGCCACGCAGAAGGAGAATCACTGTGTCAAACCCCTGAACCCAACGTCACATGGTGTGTCAACTGCACCCAAATGAAAATAATTAAAAATCTTCTTAACCTGCAGCTACCACAATATAAAATGAAACAAACAGAATACACAAAACTCTAATCCACTAGAAGCCTTTTTTAAAGAGATTTTCTTCATTTATTTGAGAAAGACAGAGCACACGCAGGGGGAGGGGCAGAGGGAGAAGGAGAAGCAAGGAGCCCCACGCAGGACTCGATCCCAGAACCCAAGATCATAACCTGAGCTGAAGGGAGACGTTTCACTGCCTGAGCCACCCAGGTGGACCTTATTTTGCATTTTAGACCAAGGGGCTCTGATCTTAGAGTGAGCTGGCTAACTGTCCCTGGCTCTGAGCTTCAGTAAAAACAGAGACTAGGCCGAAATCTCGTTGGGGTCCGACCTAGGAAACATTCTGGTATCACTACAATTAGATAAGGAACTCCCAGTGTCCACAAACCCAATCCCAGTGGCTTTGAGAGCCTTTGTGAGCGCAGTTCAAAGAAAGATCTCGATTTTATGAATAACAGTAATTATACTCGTGGCCTACAGAAGAGGCTTCCTCCTAATTACCCTTCCTCCTGCCCTCCCATCTCTCTCTTCTTAAGGACCACAAACACAAGTGCCACCGCTCGCCTTTTTACCAAAGAAGGAGCTTTATAAATAGGTATAAAAAGTATCTTCAGAGAACTAGCGTAGCATCGCTCACAGTTGAACAGCTCTTTAGGTGCTGAGATAACAGACAGTCATGAGTTAAAAGAGAATGAAAAACGTCAAAATCATTTTAGAATCTGCAATTCTTTTTAGTGTATTTAGAAAACATAAATGGGAAGACAGGAAATCCTCAGGAGCTGTTTGTTGGTTGCGTGACTGCCTTTCTGGGGTCTGCAGTGGAAGTACAGAAGAGATTAGGACAAGTGGTCCAATTTGGCATTTTGTTTATCATAAACACTGACAAACCAATAGTGTAGAATACCAAGGTTGTTGTCTTTTAAAAATAATTCCACGATGTCTCATTGAAAGGAAGACTCCTAACTCTGGGAAACGAACTAGGAGTGGTGGAAGGGGAGGAGGGCAGGGATGGGGGTAAATGGGTGACGGGCACTGAGGGGGGCACTTGATGGGATGAGCACTGGGTGCTATTCTGTATGTTGGCAAACTGAACACCAATAAAAAATAAATTTATTGAAATTAAAAGTGACATTGATGCTCAAGGCTGTTGTTTCTTCACAGATGTGAATGATCACTGTCTGGCCAACAGAATGTCTTTGCAATTTCCTCAGAAGGGACTGGGGATAGCCGACAGGTGAAATGTCCTCCCGCCAAGACGCTGCCTGCCACCTACTCCCAGCTGTGGAACAGGTGGAACAGGTGTCTGGGGGCTCTACATCAATGCTGTTAGCTGCAGTGTCCTCGCAGGCTCTCCAACAGGGTGACACAGTAAGTCAGGCTCCTCCACACCCGTCCACCCTGAGCAAGACAATGCTTCTCCAAAAATAAGAATAATGCAGGAGCCAAAGGTTTAGACGGAGGGAACCACCTACCTCTACGGTGCACGTCTTCTACACAGTCATGACACGTGACCTACACAGTTTAATGGCAACACGGTAAGCACATCACACCGTAGGACGTGCAGAAGGTGACAAGACATGACATATCTCTGGTTAAATCAGAACAACGGCCTGTTGACATTGCCTATGAGCTTACCGGAAACTTGGAAAGTTGGGTTTTGATCAAAATAATAATACCTAGCAATACTTAAACCATTGAAGCTCTAAGTCATTAAAATGGAAATTTGCTGGAAAATTCTCAGTGTTGTAGGTTTTACCTCAGTGTTTTCTTTTTCTTAGTGCAAGGGTGGAGAGGTGGGGGGTCAACACGCTGCAGACAAACACACAAACAGGAATAATCGTTCATATCAAGTAAATCTAGGGAAAATAGAAATAGTAGTCCCTTGTCCTCAGTTTTGCTTCCTATGGCAGGGGGTCTTGCATTGACCCAGGGTCAAGGTAGCAGCCACCTCCCTGGACATCACCTGTCTGCAATGCTCCCCTCACTGCGTCCCCAAAACGGACATCTCAGCAGCTCAAGCATCACAGGAAGATGGCTGAGCTCAGTACAGAAGAGACTATGAGAGAGAGGAACCACGTCCACATAATGTTGACTATACTATGTGGTTGTATTATTTTTCTGATTTACTACTAGTTCTTATTGTTAATCTCTTCCTGTGCCTGATTTACAGACTAGACTTTATCTCACATGTGTATGAAGAGGAAGAACCATGCATATAGGGTTCCGTATCATCCACACTTTCATGCATCCAGTTGGCATCTTGGAACCTTACCTGGAGAATAAGGGGGTGGGGGAACTGCTGTATTTCTGGGATGATACCTTTAACAACCAAGGGGCACCAAGAGGCGTCCAGGATCGCCAGCTGAGAACGGAAAGCAGGAGAGAGGCTGGGAGCAGCCCCTTCCGCAGATCCAGACTCCTCGCTGAGCAGAGAGCTGGACGTGGGGCTCGATCCCAAGACCCTGAAATCATGACCTGAGCTGAAGGCTGACACTTCCCTGACTGGGCCACCCAGGTGCCCCAAGCTAATTGATTTTAAATAAAAAGATAAAGCTAATGAAAAAATTTTAATTAAAAAAAGTAAACAAGCAAAGCAGTATGTAAACATGCAGGATATTACAAACTATAGACTGAATCAGGCAAGTTTTTTGCTTTCTTTCTTTTCTTTTCTTTTTTTTTTTTTTGAAGTGCTAGTATATTTGAGGACAGTAGAGACTGGGATTTATCAGGATTTTTCATACTCATCTCCCAGGATGAGTGGTTGATCAGAAAAATCTACAGATATATAATAAAGATTTTGGTACTACATTTGAACATGACTTGATTTCCATGTTTGTTGGTGTAAATAACCAATGGCCATTTTTACTGTGTGCAAAGGTGACTTGTTTGTATATAACTCTTTCTTCCTTTTTATTTTTTTATAATAAATTTATTTTTTATTGGTGTTCAATTTACCAACATACAGAATAACACCCAGTGCTCATCCCATCAAGTGCCCCCCTCAGTGCCCGTCACCCATTCACCCCCATCCCCCGCCCTCTTCCACTTCCACCACCCCTAGTTCGTTTCCCAGAGGTTAGGAGTCTTTATGATCTGTCTCACTTTCTGATATTTCCCACACATTTCTTCTCCCTTCCCTTATTCTTTCTTCCTTTTTAAATTTTTTTTTTCTAAACCATTCAAAAGTAAGTATCCCCTGAGGATCAGGGCCTATTGTCCTCCACAATCACAGGACCACTTTTACATATAATACAATTAAGGTTCACTAAATTACCCAACACAGGGTCCATTTTCAGTTTTCCTGTATTATCCTTAGAGTGTTCATAATTTATTTTTTGTTAACTATTGTTCATTTTTAATCGCAGCACCTGGTCAAACATGGTACTGCATCAGGCCATTAGATCATTCCAATTTCCTTCCTTCTTCTAACTCTAACACCATTCTTCCTTTTCTGTTTTTCTTTTCATAGAAAAATTTTACCTCTTTTTGTACAATGTTCCACATCTTAAATTCTTATGATTACATTCAGGTGCAGTATTTCTGGCAGGCATATTAAATAGATGGTGTGCAGACTCCACATTCATGGAGAAGTTCTCTGTACCAAGACATCGTACTGGGGCCAGGCTAGCTCTGATGACCTCACTGGGGTCCTGACCATCAGATCTTCTTCTGAAGAGCGTTCTGTCCACTCTACACGATCCAGACAGTAGTACCTTTATGCGTGCAGGTCATTCATTCATGTCCTTCAATGCAAATTTTCATCAACTATGCAAGCAGCGTGCCCTCTGTCAGACTCCCTTGTTGGATCTCTTGGTCTAGGGACGTCTTCCTGTGTGCATCCTAGTTCACTTTACCCTGTGCACATTCTCCTCTCTCTTCTGGAAGGTTCTCTTCCATCAGATGTTGGATATCTCTATTCTCACTCATCTCTTACTTTTATCTCTTTTCCTTTGGGGAGATTTCTATTTTATCTTCTAAACCTTTACTATTATTTTTAGAGATTTTATTTATTTATTCATGAGAGACACACAGAGAGAGAGGCAGAGGCACAAGTAGAGGGAGAAGCAGGCTCCATGCAGGGACTTGATCCTGGACCCCGGGATGGCTCCCTGAGCCGAAGGCAGATGATTAACTGCTGAGCCACCCGGGTATACCACCTTTCTTATTATTTTATTATTATTTTACATTTAACTGGCATATTTTTAAAAATTTTCTATTTTTGTTTTCTAGTTCTCCTATAGCATCATTTTCTCACGCTGAAGATACAGTGTCTCCTGTTAGCTCTCCAAGGGCTATGATTATAGGCACATTTTAAATTTACGTTTTTTTTCCTTTGTTATCGTTGCTTCTTCTGGAGTCCTATAGGATAGAGCACTGCTTAGGCATATTTAGGAATGAGGCCCTACAGGCTGATTTGAACTTGTTTTATGTGATCCAAGCCATAGGGTAAATGAGTAAGGAGTACTTCATGGTCAACACTCTGTTAAAATCTAGGGATCTCCTCTGGGGAGCTGTTCACTCTCCTCAGGGACAGATGTTCCCCCTTATGGGGTAAGGCTCTTGCCAGAGACTGACAATGTAAGAGGATGGTAAATCCAGGTAGTGGCTGTGGAGGTGTCTCCCTATGCAGTGTATAATTCTCTTTGCCCCCCTTGTTTCCAGCCCAGGAGATGGCCCCTGAGTTTGCTGGGTCCTGAGGCTCTCTGCCCTCAGTCTTGCACAGAGGCTGGCTTTCCTGGCTTCATAGACTTGTATGGGTTCCCATGAGTGAAAGGTTAATTGTGCCTAAGAGGATACAGGGTTCAAAGAAGCAAGGTTTGTAAAACAACAGTCTTCTTACCTATTTTCACCTTCTTATCTGTCCATTTCTTTGCATATGTAGAAGCCTACAGTCCCAAGAATGTGAATGCATGTATGATGAAGAAATATTCTGAGCTACTGTAAACAAGGGAAACAAAATAAATGTAATGTGAACTGGATCTGGGAAACAAACAAGATTTGCCCAAATGCTTAATAAACTATCTGAGCTCAGTGAGGACTAACGTTCTCTAAAAATAACATCTGATGATTAGATTACATGATCCTAGATTGAAAACTGTTCACTAATTCCTACTAGTTTTTTTTTTAAGATTTTATTTATTCATGAGAGACACACCTAGAGGGGCACAGGCAGAGGGAGAAGCAGGCTCCCCTCAGGAAGCCCAATGTGGGACCCAATCTGGGACCCCAGGATCAGGCCCTGAGCCACAGGTAGATGCCCAACCACTGAGCCACCCAGGGGTCCCCCTGCTAATTTTTTAAATAGGTAACCTCTGATTCAAAGTGGATTGACAAGATCATGTTTATTTATCTCTCATGGGGAGACTAGAGACTCTGACTCTTTGATAAGTAGATTCTACTCTTCTCATTCACATAGAAGATGGAGAGAGGGAGTGGGGAAGGAGCAGGAACCTGCCACCACCTCAGCCAGGAAGTGGCCTTCCCCAGGTCCTTCACAGGCTGACATTATAATCATAAGTATGCAAGCAGTCATCGTTTATGAGTTTTTGCATATACTGCATGGACCCTTTTCTTATTTTCATCCACTTATAGACGGGATTGGTTATCTCCTTTTAACGATGGTAGCAAGACTCTCATGTCCCTATCTCAAATTTGGCTTTCACCGAGTGCACTTTGGTAGTGAGTTGAAAGGCATTTGAAAAGACAACAAACTATAAAATAAATAATAAAATTAACAACAACAACAACAACAACAACAAAAAAAAACAGTAAAATCTTATCCATGATAAATAACTCAAAGACTCAATTTCTCTTTTTTTAAGATTTTATTTATTTATTCATGAGAGACAGAGAGAGAGAGGCAGAGACACAGGCAGAGGGAGAAGCAGGCTCCATGCAGGGATCCCGACTCAGGTCTTGATCCAGGGTCCTCAGGATCATGCCCTGGGCTGAAGGCAACACTAAACCGCTGAGCCACCCAGGCTGCCCCAAAGACTCAATTTCTAATATTGGTACACTTTTTTTTCCCTGTATAGTTTCCTTCACAGCCTCCACTTTCTGAAGTTGGATTCCATTTGTCTCAGGGCCCCCAGTATGTTCGTCTCTTTCTATGATTTGATGTCATCTTCTGCATAAAGCAGTGAGAGGATGTCTCACCTTGTTTTTTATCTCAGCCTTTTCCAAAATACTCCTGTGCCCTAAATCAAGTGTTGGCCTTAGCCTTCTGGTCAGCAAGCCAGAAGACAGGCTTCTAACAGCTCATAGAAGTCACCGCAGAGCCAAAGTTTCCCAGTTCCAAGAACGTGAAACTTAAACAGTCTCCAAATGTTTCATATCACCCACAGACCACTTGTAAATCAGGCTGTTAGAGGGGTTTGGCAAATTTAATCTTCCGTAATCTTCTACCTGAGTCTCTGAAATAAAAACAATTATAGTCAGACATTTGTAATTACTGAAGCTTTCAAGACCCATTTGCAGCAAACTGAAATTCATTACTTTCTCCATCAGCAAACTACTGCTCTGATATTACCTGCAAATCTAAAGAGAACCAATAAATAACTGGAAAAATGCTAGATTAAAATTAGCAAATAAATCATTAAAAGATTCATTAAGAACCCAGAAATGAGAAAACAGGACAATTCCCAGGTATTAGAGGAAACTAATTTAGAGTCACTTTGAGTAATGTAGATGTGCCTAAGAGAATCAAATGCAACCTAATACTTTTGCACTCTGGTTTTCTGGAACCAAATTACATAATAACATGTGGCGTTCATAAAGTGGTTGTGGTTTTTAATGTACGTTTTCTATATCTTTTCACTTATTCCCAGCTCACAACCCAAAGAAGTGAATAATCACAGAACCACATATTTTTGAACACTTGAAACATGTTATTTTCCTGCTTATTTCATTTAATCCTTATAAGCCTTTAAAAAAAGAGGTTACTAGAATCATATTCCTTTTTTATGATGAGGGCAATGACACTCAGAAACACTAAGTCACTTCTTTAGGATGGTTCCACTGATAGGGAGTGGCGGCAAGAAGCCACCAGGCATTGTCACATGATCATCAACCACTTTGACCTGCCTGCATTTTGAGGGAGGGAATTGGATGTGGGCATGATTTACAAACTGCAAGTATTGCATAATATTAGAATGACTCTTAAGTTGTGAGAAAAAATACCCAGAGAGATCTCAGGACAACACAAATTTTTCCTGTTTAGAACCCAGGTAAGGCTTGGTACACAAGTCTAATCCCAACCGCCATGTGATTTGCAATATATTATATTTTGTATTCATCATGGCTCAAAATATGGCACAGGATAGGAACATCCAGTACAATCTCCCTTAAATGATTTGAACCTAAGTGACCCACCTGGTAACCCAGTACTCATCATTCCTTCTGGAAAATGTACTGATTCTCTTCACAAGCTGATGACGCAACTAAAAGCTCTCTCTAGAATCTGCACATACTACTGCCCCACTAAATAGGGCTTCTGTACTGATAAATGAACAAATGCACACAGGCCCACTCAGTAAAGCATGTCCATAATTGGTGCCAAAATGCTTGGGAACTCACTTTCGTTTTCAGGCATAGTTTATTTATACCTCACCCATTTTCCAAAACCACATCTCAAACCAGAATATAAATTCTATGAGAGTAGGATTCTTGGCTAATTTTAGCTCACTGCTTTATCTACAGTGCCCCTAACAGGGTCTTCCACATAGGAAGTGCGCAAGGAATATTTACTAAATGAATTAATAAATGTCTTTATGAAACTCATGTATGTTTCTGGTGATAAAAGTAGATATAAACTCCAAAATAGGATGTAGATGTCTTGCATTATATAAGGACTCTATCACAAGACCTTATAAGTAAAACAGAAGCTCTGAAATCATGCTTACAAAACAAATAATAAGATGGCAGGTTACTATGATTAATCATATACCACACAGCTTCTCACTGCATTACCTTTTTTAGTTTTGAAAGTATATAGCGATTTTCAGGTGTCAGAGAAACACCCTGGTCTACTCAGTCGGTTCCTATAGTTTCAAATGAACATTTTATTTATTTATTTATTTTAAGATTTTATTTATTTATTCATGAGAGACATAGAGAGAGAGAAAGAGAGAGAGGCAGAGACACAGGCAGAGGGAGAAGCAGGCTCCATGCAGGAAGCCCGACGTGGGGACTCTCTCCCGGGTCTCCAGGAATACGCCCTGGACTGAAGATGGCACTAAATCGCTGTGCCACCCAGGGATTCCCCAAATGAACATTTTTGGAAGACTAGTTCTTTAAGAAAGCAAGAAGGTGGAAGGAATAGTGAGTATTACTGGCAACTAGTGTTTTTGCTATTATCTCAGGAGAAAGTGAGATATCTTCCCTTTATGTTAACAGATGCTATTCCCTGATCACTTTTATACCAACCTAAAGAGACTTTAATTTGACCAGATATATTGAAAAACAGTTATAGAATCAAAAAAGTTATTTTATTTTCAATTCCCTTTTGCCATGTTGCTTTCCTGTGAACCATGCTTTACTGCATTATGTAGATAAAATGAGGAGAAAAAGTGAGGAATTGCCATTAGGAGTTATTATGACTCTTATTATTATATTATTTACTGAGCCAAGCTTGGAAGGGGCACCGGTTGCTTTGGCTCACATTTAACTGTCCATAAATCAGTCACATGGTAACAGCCAGCATCCACAAATGCTGAGAAATGCAGACTTCTAATAGTTCCGGAAGAGAGAGGAAATGGGGTCTGACAGCTGCTGTCACAAAACGAAACACAAACGTTTAAAAAACATTAGGAGTTTTCTCACATTTGATTCAGTGAATTTTGTATTTTCTTGATCTCCTGCTGTGTTCCTTTTCTTCCATCTTTCCTTCATGTCTTTCTCCTCCGCTACCATGATATTTCACAGATACCTACTGAGCATTGATAGTGGTGGCCCCACAGGTCCCACCTGGGAAGACTCAAGAGCCGCAGTGAGGTTTGTGGCTTTTCTGGACTCTGTACTTGTTTGGGGTGTGACCAGGAGGCTGACGGAGTTAAGAACGAATGGGAAAAAGTCACCATGAAATGTCTTTGCCCTCTTTTCATGCAGGTCCGCAAAATTAAGGTAGGCATGCTGTAATCCATATGCTCACACACTCCTTCCAGGGCCCTAATAATTTTCCAAAACTTGATAGTTTTGAAAAGCCATTTTATTCTTTTGAATTTTTAAACCTCATTATTTTCTACTACACTTTGAATGTGACAGATATTTACCAACCATAGTATTAAGTATTAAATAAACTTCAACATTTTGTTCATGTTGCTTTGACATCACTTGGATGAATCAAAATAAATGTGGATTAGGGTTTTATAGCAGAGAATACATGGATTAGTGCAACCACCAAGATAAGACTTCATTTTTCAATGTAATTTGAATTCAATTATCACAACCCATCATTTGTTTTGATTTTTTAATTTTTTATTCTATTTTTTTAACGATTTTATTTATTCATGAGAGACACAGAGAGAGGTAGAGACATAGGCAGAGGAAGAAGTAGGTTTCCTGCAGGAAGTGGGACTCAATCCCAGGACCTGAGATCATGACCTGAGCCAAAGGCAGACACTAAACCACTGAGCCACCCAGGTGCCCCACCTGTCTTTTGTTTTCAATGTGCTCATATCAAACTAAATCTTTCTAGCTATTAATTTGAATGTCCTTGAGAGAGGTAAATAATAAAAAGAAAACTTTATAACTATGATGATACTCGATGTAATAATTGTACAAAAGTCACACATTTCCAATGTTGAACACTCTATCTCTAGCAGATAGACTTTCATGACTATGAAAGCCTAAGATTATTGAAATAAGTGGTCACATTTGAATAGAGAGAAATAAACATGTTCCTAAATAAAAAATCAAGTAAGCCTGTGTTTCTTCTGTGGTTGACATTAGTCTCTTAGAGAATGATGGAGATCATTTCTAGGCACCATTTTAGACACAGTGTTGAATTAGAAAAAGAATGACACTATTTGTTCCATCAAAGAGCTTGAGCTATGGTCAGGAACATAAGCTATACAATAGTAAAGTATATCGGTTTAACATATAAGTTATTTTAAGAGTAAATCAGTTAAACTGGTAAATCAAAGGATGCAGATGTTTCTGTTGGCTGGGGATGATCAGGGAATCCTACACACTGTGAAGGGAACATCTGGTTCTTCACTGAAAATCCAGTTTTCAGTGTTTGTTCTAGCAAAGGAAAGAGAGGATTATTTCCTATCGAGGGAAGAGTGTAAATAAAAGAACAGCACATGAATGTTCAAAATGGGTTTGGTAGAGCTATTAATCTAAAACACTTTGGTTACAAATACCCGACACCGAACTTTAACTTAAGCAAAGAATAAATTTATTGGGTCCCCCAACTTGGAATGACGGCATTGCTGAATCCTGGGCATCCATGTATATGTCTGTCTCTCTCTTCATCTCTGGGATCCAATTCCTTTCCTTCATTGGCGTTATTTTCAGAGAGGCTTTGCCCAAGTGTCAGGAAAGCAGGCAGCTATATACAAATAACACAAAATTCCTGTGTTAAGCATTTGAAAAACTTGATTTATTCTGTAATGTATCACTGAACTAATTACTGTGATCTGAATAATATAATATTGTGGTTTAGTCTGGGCTATGAGCTCATTTCTCTAGTGGTGAAGGAGGAAGATCCCACCTGAACTTGATGGAATGGGTTGTCCATCGGGGGAATGGTTTCATTTACCCGAGTGAGAGAAGAAGGGACATTTGTTGCACTAACTTGCCAAAATAAAGATGTTTCTCAGAGTATCTGGCAATAAAAGGGGAAAGTTAATTTGCCATCAGATAGTGAAATGTTTTAAGGACAAAGATCTTTTCCTTTATCTTCTAAATAATCAAGGTGGTTTCTTTGAAAGAGAAGTGATGCTCTGATGGTCATATAATAGGAAAATTAATCTGACAAGGGAAACAGAATAAATTGCAAGAAGGAGCAACAATAGTAAGCAGATGAATTTTGGAACCACCATAGATGTCTAAGGCGAATGTGACATGGTTGATTACTGTGGAAATAATGGAGTAGAGATCTTATTTATATCTATATCTGAGTTTGCTTAAAAAAAACAACATTAACATGGCATGTTGTTGAATAATAGGACAAAGGAACTGAAGAGCAGGAAAACGCTTTAAGGAAACTTCTAGAAGACACTTGATCACAACTAAAGTGAACTGGCAGTTAAAGGGCAAAGGATTTCAAAAATTCATCCTTTCCATTTTTCTTGAGACTGAATAATCTATTTCAAAACCAAATAATTCTGTGTTTAAATAAAAGCATTTAATTTTCACCTGTGGTTCCACTGAACTGCTCTAAGCTATTTCTCCTGTATTCAGTTCTTCCTCATAGAAGGGACTGAAACTCTAACTTTTTATACCAAGTTTTTTTACTTGGAATCCTCAGGTCTTGTGTCAGATTTGTATGGAAGTAGATTCTAAAGGCTGGTAATGTGAATGCTATCAGGAAGAAATAAGACTCCAAATGGCAAACAACCAAACCCTTGTCTCTTGTGTTGTATATTTTGCCTGGGGAAAGCAGAATTGAAAGCCCTTTGGTAAAATGATAATAAAACCAGTCTCTCCCATCTCAGGATTATTTGAGGGCTCAAAAGGATATACATATGCATGCATTTTAAAACCTTAAATATGAAAAAATAAATAAATAAAACCTTAAATATGTTTTATTCCATGCCTTTCCTTCATTATAATGCAAGTTTACACACTGGTGAGTTAATGGCCAAGGTAGAAAGACAGGTCCAAGATTTCAGTTTTTAGTACCTTATCCCAATAATTAGCAAACATACTACAGACTCTTTTTCAGTCATGATAAATGTTTAAAACATTGCATATTCTTCGCTATCTTTTCAAATAACAGGAATGAAACGGATACAGGAATTTTGACAAGAACTTACCTGAGCTAAAAAGGATGCCAAGAATTCCCAATCAACTCCATACAGAATATAATGTCTTAATTGAAGATTGTTCATATTTCAGACGTTTTCTCTGGAAGGCATTTGTCGACATTCTGAATAGACTGGTTACTTTCACTGCTTCCTTCTATCATGCAGTGACGTGGGTGGTCATGGACACACTAGCTTGTGGCATCCACTTTTCTGGTAGTGCAGTACGCATGAGTGCTTTCTTGAAGGAAAGCACAAATTACTTGAAAAGGGTGATACAAAACCAGCTTCAGATTTCAAACACTGAAGTCAGTTGACATTTAGATTAACTGGAGATGTTGATGGCTTTTCTGCATTCTTTGCATAATTTTATTTTATTTTTTTATTTTTATTTTTTTCTTTGCATGATTTTAAATGCTAAAGAAGTAAATAGGAAATAAAAATCCAGCACTAAAATTCCCTGCTCAACTGAAGGTAATTGTTTATATTTTCATTATCCCAGTTAAGTTAAATTGATATGTAAGGAGCTACACAAAGTAACAACACTTTTTTAGAACATGAAGTCAAAGAGATGTAGAGATATGAATATATTTGTAATATATTTTCAACAAATCACACTAGCACAGATAATCATCTCTACAATATTGGAACTTAAAATCTGAATTTCTTGAGAATTTGTCCTTTGTAGCAAGACTTCTCTGCCTCCAGGACTTCTTACTTGCTACCATTTCCCAGGCACCCTCCGCCCCTGTGTCAGGCTTTTAATATTTTTCTGGTGTGCGCATATCACCCTCATCCACCTGGCTCTAAGGTACTGACTGATATTTGTAGACTTTCCACATGTTTGAATTATTCTAATTCTTTCCTTCTTCCGTGGGTGATTAGATTGGGAGATATACAGTAAAATAAAATTAGTTTTGCATGATCTCTTTGTCTATTTGGAAAACACATCCTAATAAGTAGGTTTGGAAAAACAATCCAGTTACTCCAAGGTCACAAAAATACGAGTTTAGCAAAACCAAGAATTTGTTATCAGCATAGCCTATCACTAAAAACTCAAAATTGAAGATAGGGAATCAATTCACCATATAATTAAGTAAAGGTTTCACAGATTTCCAGGTGGCAGTCACTTGCTAAATGCTCTGGTTATCACCTCCTTGCTCTCTAGAGCAGGTGAGAGGTTTGGGCAAAAGAAGATAGCCAATCAGTACTTGACATAGCCGTCAACACTTGAGTTACCACATTTACTATATCTGCAAACCTATGAAAATATGTGTTTACTGTAAAAGTAGAGCTATGGTTTTAGAGCCAGAGTAATGACAAAAGGAAGGCTGTGCCAACGTCATGCCCTATGCTGCGGAGATGAGAATTTATACAGCCTAAATTAGACTGACCTACTGACTTGTCTCATAAGACAATTTGTACAGTGTTAGTTGCTTGTATTTATAAAATTAAAATAAAAACCAGTGGCGGTGACATAGATACTAATAGTTCTAATTTCCAGTCCCTGCTGATTTCAACCAATTTCGATTAAATCCCTTTATCACTCTAGTGGTTCTTATATATAGAACCACTATATATATAGTGGTTTAGTGGTATGGTGTATATATATATATTGTATATATAATATATATATGGTATAGATCTATAGATAAATACAGAGATATAGATTTATGTATTGAAATGTGTGGGGGTTTGTAACAGGAGATTGGAATAATCTTACAACCTGAAAAAAATTATTCTTCAGAAGAAAAAAGCAAAAACAAATATTCTCCTTAGAAATGACTGGTGACAAAATTAGCATCTCTCAAGTTTCTAAGCATTCTAAAGTAGAAAATAAAAACCTTGCAAAAACATTGCTTCTTTGATGCACAATAAGTTATAAATTATCATGTGATTAACAATGAGAACCATCCTCTGTCCAGCCTTTTTTTTTTTTTCTCAGAATGAGCTTGTTCTGTGAGGTGGGGGTCACAGGATGTGGGAGGGGGGAATGCAAGGAAGTGGCAAGCACACAACCCCAACAGTAACAACAGAGACCAGTCTTCACATCCCCTTGTCCCTCTGGCTCAGTTTCCCCACAATAGTCTGGTGGGTGCCAACTGGAAAGCTCTAGAAATCTTAACCACTCTCCTGGAAATCACAACCAGTTACAGGACCCAGCATTACACCCGTGGTTTTTCAAGGGATAGTAGGAGATCATCTCTGGGTGGAGACAATTCAGTGTCTGTCCCAGGATAGAGCTGGATCCTCTAACTGCACTCCCATTCTCTTGTCCAATTAGCTAATTCCATTACCTCCACAAAGAATGAAACATCTCATTTTACACTATTGGATTTTGATTCCACTTATCACACTATGTCAAGACTATTTTCTTTGTTTGAAGAAGTGTAAGAGATGGAATCATTCAATGTCTTGGTAAGTGGTGGGTACAACAGATACATACTCATGTAGAAATTATTGGAGTTGTACACTTCAGATCAGTGCATTTTATGCACATTTTGTATTTTTACATCAAAAAATGTTTTTTGAAATCATGACTTTTGGCTGGAGGAATTTGGTGATAAAATAATCAAGAAGGGTAAAACAGAAAGAAAATACGAAGTAGCACCAGGCTCCTGTAGGGTCTCTTTTTTTAGAACACCCTGATCTTCATAAAGCCCCTTTATCTCTTTTGACCTTGTTTCCAAATCTTGAAATAAATGAACTCTAAGTTCCTTTAAGTCCTGCTCCTCACACTATTTGCAACAAAACCGAGTTTAGACTGAACAATTACCAAATCAATTTTATTAATGTGCAAAGTAGTCCCAACTGCATTCTGACACAAAATTTAAAAGTTCTGAATTATTCTGGGTTATTAATGCCTTTAAGTTTTCATGATGACATTAAATTCATAATTCAAACACTTCTTATAAACCAAAGTCTATACTTATGCATTAAACAAACTTGGTTCTGTTTTTATAAAGACTGAGATCACATACTGGTAAATTGCTTAAAACTATCCTATAATTTATCAGTAATTAAAGATAATAATATATGTCCCAGGATGCTTTGATTTCTATATCAAACTTTCCTTACTTACTAAAAATGAAATTACATCACATATTGGTTAACAATAACTTAACTCCTCGAGGAGCTAGGAAAAACAACGACAACAAATGAAGCTCAAAGACAGAAAAATTAAATAATAAACATTAGAGCAGAAATAAGTGATATAGAAACTTAGGGAAAAAAAAGAATAAAACAGAAAAATGAAACCAGGAGCTGGTTCTTTGAAAAAAATTAGTAAAATTGATAAACCACTAGCCAGACTTAGCAAAAAAGAGAAAGGATCCAAATAAACAAAATCACAAGTGAGAGAAGAGAAATAGCAAGGGACACCACAGAAAAACAAACAAATTGGACAATCTGGGTGAAACAGATAAAGTCCTAGAAACATAGAAACTACCAAAACTGAAACAGGAAGAAATAGAAAACTTGAACAGACCCATAACCACAAAGAAAGTGAATCAGTCATCAAACAAACCAAAGTCCAGGACCAAATGGCTTCACAGACGAATTCTACTAGACATTTAAAGAAGCATTAATATCTTTCTCCTCAAACTATTCCAAAAAATAGAAAAGGAAAGAAAACCTCCAAATTCTTTCTCTGAAGCCAGCATGATGTTGATCCCAAAACCAGATAAAGATTCCACTAAACAAGAAAACTGTTAATTATTAGTTCTTTAACTAGGAATCTTCAAAAAGAGGTTAATTGACCCTATAATTGTGAGCGTCCTTAAGGGGTTCTCTCTTCCATTCCATTGATCTATGTGTCTGTTTTTCATCATAATGCCATAGTGTTTTAATTTCAGCAGCTTTGTAATATAACTTGAAATCTGGGATTGTGATACCTCTGGTGGTGTTTTTCTTTTTCAGGATTGTGTTGTAGAATATTTCAAAGTAAGTGTTTATCTACAGAGGTCCAAGGTGTTTCTTGGATTTTTTTTTAAGAGTCTATTTGAATAATACATGGTCTGGAAGTCCAAGGTCTATACTAAGGAAAATGAAATAAGTAGAGAGTAAGAGAAGAACCCTGGTAAAGAAGAATATTGGGGAAATATATATATATATTTACATATATATGTATATATTTTAATTTTCACTCTGAGATGAAAGCCAACCAAAATCAAGGCACACTGGATATTAGATGGCAATGAGTTTGACCTGTAGCCTAACACCTCCATGGTGGGAAAGCACATGTTACGATGCTCCTGTTGCTGAGTACAGTAGTGGACACCTACTGCATGCCCAATGCTGTGTTGCTGAAATAAATGCAAACCGTTGTCTCCTCATGAAGGGCAGTTGCCATTCTGGGAACAGATACGTGTAGGTGGTTGGGGCCATATACACCAGAGGAGATAGACAAGTGCGCTGTTAGGGATTTAGGATATGTCAAATTAAGGGCATGGAGTTTTACCTAATTCAGTTAAATAAAGTTGATTTTTGGGTGTTTCTCATATATGTTGAAACATCACTAAATTCTCTCATTCAGTTCTAGAGGCAAGACAAAACCCACTTGGGCATAGATATTATCAATTCTATATTATTCTGGATTTGATTTTCTAACAGTGAATTTAGGAGTTCTGTGACTGGAGAATAATTTTCCTTCCTTGAAATATTGTAACAGGTTTTGATGCCCGTGCTATGTCGTCCTCATGAAATGTTTCTCCCCTTCCTGTTTTCTAAATATGTTTGAGGAAGGATGTTATGATTATTACATTTTTAACTGTTTAGTAGAACTTGCAGACAAAACCGTCAAATGCTGGCATTCAGTTTGTGCAAAGTTTGCAATTACAGATCCAGTTTCTTTAAGAGAGAGAGGTCACTCTACACAAGTCTTTCTGTTTTATGTCAACATGATGAAAGTGTGTATTACAAAGAATTCACCCATTTCCATCACGTTATCAGATGTATTGGTTCATAATGACTCACAATTTCAATGCATAAGATTTAGTAAAGCTTCCTCTTGATATTGCTTATTTCTCTTTCCTCTTGATCAGACTTACAGGAATTCATCAATATTATTAATCTTTTCAATAAAGAAATTTTAATTTTTTTTCCATTTTTTTCCTATTGATTTCTTTTTTTTTAATAAATTAATTTTTATTGGTGTTCAATTTAACAACATACAGAATAACACCCAGTGCTCATCCCGTCAAGTGTCCCCCTCAGTGCCCCTCACCCACTCCCCCCCACCACCCGCCCTCCTCCCCTTCCACCACCCCTAGTTCATTTCCCAGAGTTAGGAGTCTTTATGTTCTTTCTCCCTTTCTGATATTTCCTACCCATTGCTTCTCGCTTCCCTTCTATTCCCTTTCACTATTATTTATATTCCTCAGATGAATGAGACCAAATAATGTTTGTCCTTCTCCGATTGACTCATTTCACTCTGCATAATACCCTCCAGTTCTATCGACGTTGAAGCAAATGATGGGTATTTGTCGTTTCTAATGGCTGAGGAATATTCCATTGCATACATAGACCACATCTTCTTTATCCATTCATCTTTCGAAGGACACCGAGGCTCCTTCCACAGTTTGGCTATTGTGGACATTGCTGCTAGAAACATCGGGGTGCAGGTGTCCCGGCGTTTCATTGCATCTGAATCTTTGGGGTAAATCCCCAACAGTGCAATTGCTGGGTCATAGGGCAGGTCTAGTTTAACTCTTTGAGGAACCTCCACACAGTTTCCCAGAGTGGCTGCACCAGTTCACATTCCCACCAACAGTGCAGGAGGGTTCCCTTTTCTCCGCATCCTCTCCAACATTTGTTGTTTCCTGCCTTGTTAATTTACCCCATTCTCACTTGTGTGAGGTGGTATCTCATTGTGGTTTTGATTTGTATTTCCCTGATGGCAAGGGATGCAGAGCATTTTCTCATGTGCATGTTGGCCATGTCCATGTCTTCCTCTGTGAGATTTCTCTTCATGTCTTTTGCGCATTTCATGATTGGATTGTTTGTTTCTTTGGTGTTGAGTTTAATAAGTTCTTTATAAGTCTTGGAAACTAGCCCTTTATCTGACACATCATTTGCAAATTTCTTCTCCCATTCTGTAGGTTGTCTTTTAGTTTTGTTGACTGTATCCTTTGCTTTACAAAAGCTTCTTATCTTGATGAAGTCCCAATAGTTCATTTTTGCTTTTGTTTCTTTTGCCTTTGTGGATGTATCTTGCAAGAAGTTACTGTGGCCAAGTTCAAAAAGGGTGATGCCTGTGTTCTCCTCTAGGATTTTGATGGAATCTTGTCTCACATTTAGATCTCTCATCCATTTTGAGTTTATCTTTGTATATGGTGAAAGAGAGTGGTCTGGTTTCGTTCTTCTGCATGTGGATGTCCAATTTTCCCAGCACCATTTATTGAAGAGACTGTCTTTCTTCCAGTGGATAGTCTTTCCTCCTTTATCGAATATTAGTTGACCATACAGTTCAGGGTCCACTTCTGGGTTCTCTATTCTGTTCCATTGATCTATGTGTCTGTTTTGTGCCAGTACCACCCTGTCTTGATGACCACAGCTTTGTAGTACAACCTGAAATCTGGCATTGTGATGCCCCCAGCTATGGTTTTCTTTTTTTAAAATTCCCCTGGCTATTCAGGGTCTTTTCTGATTCCACACAAATCTTGAAATAATTTGTTCTAACTCTCTGAAGAAAGTCCATGGTATTTTGATAGGGATTGCATTAAACGTGTAAATTCCCCTGGGTAACATTGACATTTTCACAATATTAATTCTGCCAATCCATGAGCATGGAATATTTTTCCATCTCTTTGTGTCTTCCTCAATTTCTTTCAGAAGTGTTCTATAGTTTTTAGGGTATAGATCCTTCACCTCTTTGGTTAGGTTTATTCCTAGGTATCTTATGCTTTTGGGTGCAATTGTAAATGGGATTGACTCCTTAATTTCTCTTTCTTCAGTCTCATTGTTAGTGTATAGAAATGCCACTGATTTCTGGGCATTGATTTTGTATCCTGCCACGCTACCAAATTGCTGTATGAGTTCTAGCAATCTTGGGGTGGAGGCTTTCGGGTTTTCTACATAGAGTATCATGTCATCGGCGAAGAGGGAGAGTTTGACTTCTTCTTTGCCAATTTGAATGCCTTTAATGTCTTTTTGTTGTCTGATTGGTGAGGCGAGGACTTCCAGTACTATGTTGAATAGCAGTGGTGAGAGTGGACATCCCTGTCTTGTTCCTGATCTTAGTGGAAAGGCTCCCAGTGCGTCCCATTGAGAATGATATTTGCTGTGGGCTTTTCATGGGTGGCTTTTAAGATGTCGAGGAAAGTTCCCTCTATCCCAACACTCTGAAGAGTTTTGATCAGGAATGGATGCTGTATTTTGTCAAATGCTTTCTCTGCATCTAATGAGAGGATCATATGGTTCTTGGTTTTTCTCTTGCTGATATGATGAATCACATTGATTGTTTTACGAATGTTGAACCAGCCTTGTGTCCCGGGGATAAATCCTACTTGGTCATGGTGAATAATTTTCTTAATGTGTTGTTGGATCCTATTGGCTAGTATCTTGTTGAGAATTTTTGCATCCATGTTCATCAGGGATATTGGTCTGTAATTCTCCTTTTTGGTGGGGTCTTTGTCTGGTTTTGGAATTAAGGTGATGCTGGCCTCATAGAACGAATTTGGAAGTACGCCATCTCTTTCTATCTTTCCAAACAGATTTAGTAGAATAGGTATGATTTCTTCTTTAAACGTTTGATAGAATTCCCCTGGGAAGCCATCTGGCCCTGAACTCTTGTGTCTTGGGAGGTTTTTGATGACTGCTTCAATTTCCTCCCTGGTTATTGGCCTGTTCAGGTTTTCTATTTCTTTCTGCTCCAGTTTTGGTAGTTTGTGGCTTTCCAAGAATGCGTCCGATTCTTCTAGATTTCCTAATTTATTGGCGTACAGCTGTTCATAATATGTTTTTAAAATCGTTTGTATTTCCTTGGTGTTGGTAGTGATCTCTCCTTTCTCATTCATTATTTTATTAATTTGAGTCTTCTCTCTCTTCTTTTTAATAAGGTTGGCTAATGGTTTATCTATCTTATTAATTCTTTCAAAGAACCAACTCCTGGTTCTGTTGATCTGTTCCACAGTTCTTTTGGTCTCAATTTCATTTAGTTCTGCTCGAATTTTAATTAACTGTCTTCTTCTGCTGGGCGTAGCGTCCATTTGCTGCTTTTTCTCTAGCTCCTTTATGTGTAAGGTGAGCTTTTGTATGTGAGTTCTTTCCAGTTTTTGAATGGATGCTTGTATTGCGATGTATTTCCCCCTCAGGACTGCTTTTGCTGTATCCCAAAGATTTTGAACGGTTGTATCTTCATTCTCATTAGTTTCCATGAATCTTTTTAATTCTTCCTTAATTTCCTGGTTGACCTTTTCATCTTTTAGCAGGATGGTCCTTAACCTCCACATGTTTGCGGTCCTTCCAAACTTCTTGTTGTGGTTTAGTTCTAATTTCAAGGCATTATGGTCTGAGAATATACAGGGGACTCTCCCGATTTTTGGTATCGGTTCAGACCCGATTTGTGACCCAGTATGTGGTCTATTCTGGAGAAAGTTCCATGTGCACTTGAGAAGAATGTGTATTCAGTTGAGTTTGGATGTAAAGTTCTGTAGATATCTGTGAAATCCATCTGGTCCAGTGTATCATTTAAAGCTCTCGTTTCTTTGGAGATGTTGTGCTTAGAAGACCTATTGAGGGTAGAAAGAGCTAGACTGAAGTCACCAAGTATAAGTGTATTATTATCAAGGTATTTCTTGAGTTTGGTTATTAATTGGTTTAAATATTTGGCAGCTCCCACATTCGGGGCATATATATTGAGGATTGTTAAGTCCTCTTATTGGATAGATCCTTTGAGTATGAGATAGTGTCCCTCTTCATCTGTCACTACAGTCTTCGGGGTAAATTTTAATTTATCTGATATGAGGATGGCTACCCCTGCTTTCTTTTGAGGACCATTTGAATGGTAAGTGGTTCTCCAACCTTTTATTTTCAGGTTGTAGGTGTCCTTCTGTCTAAAATGAGTCTCTTATAGACAGCAAATAGATGGGTCCTGCTTTTTTATCCAGTGTGAAACCCTGCGCCTTTTGATGGGGTCATTAAGCCCGTTCACGTTCAGAGTTACTTTTGACAGATATGAGTTTAGTGTCATCCTGATATCTATTCAGTCCTTGTTTTTGTGGATTGTTCCACTGAACTTCTTCTTAAAGGGGAATTTTAAGAGTCCCCCTTAAAATTTCTTGCAGAGCTGGTTTGGAGGTCACATATTCTTTCAGTTCCTGCCTGTCTTGGAAGCTCTTTATCTCTCCTTCCATTTTGAATGAGAGCCTTGCTGGATAAAGTATTCTTGGTTGCATGTTCTTCTCATTTAGGACCCTGAATATATCCTGCCAGTCCTTTCTGGCCTGCCAGGTCTCTGTGGAGAGGTCTGCCGTTACCATAATACTCCTCCCCATAAAAGTCAGGGACTTTTTTTCTCTTGCTGCTTTAAGGATCTTCTCCTTATCTTTGGAATTGGCAAGCTTCACTATTAAATGTCGAGGTGTTGAACGGTTTTTATTGATTTTAGGGGGGGATCTCTCTATTTCCTGGATCTGAATGCCTGTTTCCCTTCCCAGATTAGGAAAGTTTTCAGCTAGGATTTGTTCAAATACATATTGTGGCCCTCTGTCCCTTTCGGCGCCCTTGGGAACCCCAATTAAACGTAGGTTTTTCTTCCTCAGGCTGTTGTTTATTTCCCTTAATCTGTCTTCATGGTCTCTTAATTGTCTGTCTCTTTTTTCCTCAGTTTCCCTCTTTGCCATCAACTTGTCTTCTGTGTCTCTCACTCGTTCTTCCACCTCATTAAGCCTTGTCGTTAGGACTTCTAGCTTGGATTGCATCTCATTTAATTGATTTTTAATTTCTGCCTGATTGGATCTAAATTCTGCAGTCATGAAGTCTCTTGAGTCCTTTATGCTTTTTTCTAGAGCCACCAGTAGCTGTATAACAGTGCTTCTGAATTGGCTTTCTGACATTGAATTGTAATCCAGATTTTGTAACTGTGTGGGAGAGAGGACTGTTTCTGATTCTTTCTTCTGAGGTGAGGTTTTCCTTCTAGTCATTTTGCTCAGTGCAGAGTGGCCAAAAACAAGTTGTATTGGGAAAAGGAGAAAAAGAGAGAGAAGGAAAGAAAAGAGAAAAAGAAAAAAGAGAAAGTAGAAAAAAAGGGGGAAAAGAGAAGTAAAAGAGAAAGAAAAAGAAAGAAAGGTAAAAAAGGGGGGGATGGGGGAAGCAATCAGAAATCATAAAGAAAGAAAGAAAAAAAAAACACAAAACAAAACAAAGAAAAAACAAAAAACACGGAATCAGAATCTTCTGATTCTGTATACTTTAATTCCCTTGAGTTCCCCTGATCAGAATCTTCTGATTCTGTATACTTTAATTCCCTTGAGTTCCCCTGGAACTGGTCCTTCTAGTTGGTCTTCTGGGGGAGGGGCCTGCTGTGCTGATTTTCAGGTGTTAACACTTGGGGGAGCTGCTCTGCCCCTGCCTGGTGCAGGGCTCAGTGCGGGCTGTTCACCCCGTGAGGCCCCAGGAGGAACAACCCCAGTGGTGGGGCCACCTCTGCAGCCCTGGAGTCAGCCCCCGCAGTAGCTCCGGGGCTCTCTGTCTGCAGGGCCTGGGGGCTCCCGGGCGGGGCCGCTGATCTGCTCAGCTGGGGCAGGAGCGTCCTCGCTGTCCTGGGCCCTCCCGGCCTCTGCCTGTCCCGGGGGAGGCCGGATCCTGGGCTGTGTCCCGGCGCCCTGTGCTCCGGGGCCTGCGCTGTTGGATTCGCGCTCCCGCCCCGCAGCCCCCTCCGCGGAGCCGCCGCCCGAGCCCCTCCGAGCTGCTCCGGGTCCGGCCGAGCGCTGCAGCCCTTAGGGAGCTCGGCGCACTCTCCCGGGGCGCAGGTGCCTGTTAGTGTCTCAGGGAGCCCGAGGCCATCCCCGCCCTCCTGGGTCCTGCTCCAACTCCCTGCGGGCCCCTTTCTGCGGCTAAGGTCGGTGCAGCTCCTGCTCCTCCGGGACGGGGCTCTCCTGTCCTGGGGACACTCGCCCCGGCCTCAGCCCGGCTCCTCGCAGGCCCCTCCCCCTTGGAGGCCTTTTGTTCCTTTATTTCTTTTTCCCCATCTTCCTACCTTGATAGAAGCGCGAACTCTTCTCACTGGAGCGTTCCAGCGGGTCTCTCTTTAAATCTCAGGCCGAATTCGTAGATTTTCAGGATGATTTGAATGTTTTCTAGGTAATTTGGTGGGGACAGGTGACTCGGGGACCCTGTTCTTCCGCCCTCTTGCCCCTCCTCCTCCTATTGATTTCTATTTGTTCCTTTATGTTTCTTTTTTGGGGGGGGAGAATAACTGGCTCCTTTATGGCTTTTGAGGCGGTGACACAGGCTGCTCATTTTTAACTATTGTTCCATATGCCCTGGGTACTTCATCCTTACTTGCACACGTGCTGCACCTGCAGCCCATGAGTTTGTGTGTGTTTTGTTTCATTCTCATTTATCTCCGTCTGGCTGTGTTGTTCTGTTTGTTTATTAGCAGCCTGCAGATTACTTATTAAGTGTTGCTTGATTTCCAAGTATTTAGAAATTTTCCAGGTATTGTCTTGATTTTTAGCTGAAAGACATTGACAGGCAGCTGAACTCTGCTCCCCGTTTGGAGTCAGTTTGGCTGTCCCTTCCCACAGTGGTTTCCTCATGGCTTCCTGGGATTCATCCTCTGTGTGTAGCTTCACGTTTCTCCCACCTCCCCTGGGTACCAGGTGCAGGATTTGGGGCCGCAGTGTGCCCCCCTGTGACCCCGACTTCCATCCAGGGACACCATCCTGTACCACCTGCTGCCCTGGATCTGCGTGTTTGGGATGACGTCCTGAGGGAACAGTCAGAATGAATATGGGGTTTATTTTAGGTTCTTCCCATTTTTCAAGCATTCTGATGCCATGCCATGCCTCACTACCTGTGAAGAGTTTTTTACCTTTGTGTGTGTGTGTGTGTGTGTGTGTGTGTGTGTGTGTGTGTGATATGTATCTACCAGGACTCTAATAAGAATTATTCCATCTGGGAAGAAACTTAACATCCCCAGCCTAATTTTTGAAACTGAACAGGTGAGTCACTTACAAAAAACTACCTAGAAAATCCAATTCTTCAGTATTTTCTGCATGTACAGAAAAGTCTAGGAAAGGGTGACAGGTGTTACAGGTAAGAGAGAGGTTAAAAATAAAATTTGGGTTTGAGTTCAAAAGGTCAAGTGAACCAGATTTTAGCAAAAGGGAAACCTCAATTTTGGGGCAAAACTTCAAGGGCCAAGAGCACGTGGCAGTGCCTGAGCCTCTGGGAGCACCCACAGGGGTTCTGCTCTCCTCCAATGGCCCCTTAAGCCTCCCTCCCCGCTTCTTCTTCCCTCATACTCCCAGCTTTCTGAAAGAGCTCAGCTAAGTGCTCCGTGTGCAGATTCTTTATCTTTTTTACTATTTCACCATTTTTTAATTAAAGATTTTATTTATTTATTCATGAGAGACACAGAGGACGAGAGAGTGAGAGAGAGAGAGAGAGAGAGGCAGAGACACAGGCAGAGGGAGAAGCAGGCTCCCTGCGGGGATCCCTATGTGGGACTTGATCCTGGGACTCCAGGATCATGACCTGACCCAAAGGCAGACACTTAACGTCTGAGCCACCCAGGCGTCAACTATTTCACTTTAAAAATCATTTAACTCTACAGTTTGTAAAGTCAGATGGGCAAATTATTCATGTTTAATTCCTTAAGTGGCAAAACTTTGCCTTTCTGTTACTCTTTCTGTCCCATTTTCATCTAGTCTATTTTTGTTCCCAGGATGAAACAACTTATGAAACAGATCTAGACACCGGAATACTCTCCATATTTCCATAATTCTTAGTTAGGAAATATAAGTTACACAGTGGGACGTAAAATGAGAATAATATCTCAAGTGCTTGTTTCCTAAAGCTTAAAAACACCAGTGCTCCCATCCCATGTTACTGTGTAGCGATTGGCTGCCGAGAAAATGCGAAATGGGAGTTGCAAAGTTTCAAGGAGTCACTTCCAGTTATCAAAGTCATAGAATTTTATTAAGCAAGGATCCAGAGAGAGCTCTCAGGAGAGGGGTCCCGACAGGGTGGCCACTGGGGGGTTGGAGGGTTGGTAGAAAGCCCACCAGGGAGCCTGAATCCTTTTAAGATCTCTATTGACATCACCATTGAGTAAGGAAGGACTGGTGGTAACACCTTCAATGGCTTACTTCCTTCTTAGGGTCTGGTAATTCTTTGATGGTCACAAGTAGTTGTTATAACTAGGCCCCACCCCTGACACCTGGGAGGGGATGGTCTGGTTTCTTTATCTCTGGTTTCCTTTCATCTTTACAGTTTTGGGAATTTTGTGATCCTGATTCCTTGGTCCCCTACCTAGCCCTGCTTGTCTCTTACTCAAGGACAGATGGAGGAAAAGGCATTAGGTTGGAAGCTGTTGACAACTAAGAAAGAATTCTTGGGACATCTTTGGTGCAAAAAAAAAAAAAAGGTTTTATTAAAGCACTGGGACAGGACCCGTGGCCAGAAAGAGCTGCCCAGGGGTCAAGAGGAATGGCCCTTTATATCCTTGCAAGTTGGAAGGAGGTTAGGGAGAAGGTGAGTCTCTAATGAATTTGGAAGCAAGGTTTCCAGGACCTTGAGGGGGTTAGCTATTGTTGGGAAAGGCCATTTATCACCATCTAATAAATCCTGAGTTGTGGGACCTTTCAGATGTATATCAGTGGGCCATACACTTGGGGGATGATCTCCAACTTTTATCTTGGGGTGGAGGGGTTAGAGATAAAGGAAGTTTCTAAAGGAACTTTTATATGTTAAAGCAGACTCACGGGATCCTGGGGGTCCGGCTAAGATTGCCTGTGTTGCCCTCAGCAAAGTGTCCACACATGGAGGCAGCTGAGCTCCTAAAGGAAGTTCCCTCTGCCTGTTTCAAGGACTTGTCGATGGGCTGTAGGCAGTAACGACATTTAATTTTTCTTTTGCCTTTGTTTTTTCCTACATCAAAGACTTCAGTACGTATTTCCCTTACTAAATAATTGAGAAAACACTCATGAATATTATCAGTAAGTAATCAGCCAACCATAAAGGCAACTTCACAAATAAAACCATTATGCTACAGCAGACATTATTACATATTATCAGTTTTAGCCACTTTAAGAGACTGGTTTTTCCTCATTTGTAAACTATGCGTCCTACACTATGATTTCTGAACTACACATCCATCAGGAATAATAAATATATCTGTGTGTAGGGGTGATAATCTTCTCTATATTAAGATATTCACTCTTATATGTCAGGACCTCTAGGTCATATTGGTGAGGGAACAGAAGGCCAGCTGAGGACAAAGCACACCTCACACACCCCCACCCTCAACCCCCTCCACCATCCTACCCCCCCCCCACACACACACACCCCAACCCCATGGGATATGCTTATGTTCCTTCAGGAATTTCCACCTGTCTTCCTGTAGATGCCCTGCTGGAGGGAAAAAAGGACCTCAGCTTGAGGATGCCCAGGCCTCCAGGATCCTGTGGATCCTCCTTTTCATATGAAAATCCTTTTAAAACCTCCCTGTGTCCTTACTACCCCAACTCCCAGGTATATAATCAACCTCCCCTCCCAATCCTAGGGCAGCAGCTCTTCTTGCCCAGGAGACCTGTCTCCCTGGTTTAATAAAACCACCCTTTTGCACCAAAGATGTCTCAAGAATTCTATCTTGGTTGCGGTCTCTGGATTTCACCCCACCAAACCTCATCTACATTCCAAAATTACATCGATATTAGATATCTTAGCAATAAGATTCCCAATGTTACCCCCCAAAGTGCTGAGATTAAACCATTAACACATTTGTAGATTGTGGTCTCCACTTTTAGGTACACCTGGAGGTCCGTTCATGGTCCAAGTTCTGTGGGGTCAGTAAGAAATCTGCATTTGTTGCCTGGAAATGCTCATCTATCTCATGGCTTCTTACATTGAAGTTGTCTTTTTAAGGAGGAAAAATAATTCTTCCTTCTACTCTTCTAGGTTCCTGGTTGAGACCCTCTTGTAATAGGAAGATCAACAGGAGAAAAACATAAGTAAAATACTGAATACCTCCAGTACATATGGGACACATAAGGGGGAAGTAAGTGATCCCCAGAATGGCCCAGCCTTAAATACTGTCCCCAGCTGCAGCCGGTGTTGGAGGGAGGGAAGCCAGTCCTGGGAGACCACCAGAAAAAGCTTGCTTAAAGGTTCATTAGGTTCAGTAGGTTCATTATGCAGATTTCAGCAAGTTGCTTTCCCCACAGATAGGAGTTTTGGAGACTCAGTCATTCCCTCTTCCTAGTACAGGAGGGGGGACCTCTTACAAATGGAGATTTCTTTTCTAAATGTCAAGGTCTCTTCCCTAAGGGTAACTAATACTTAGTTGTCAGAGATTTCAGTTCCTTAAAAACAACCAGCTCAAGATAATGTTGTGAAAATTTAAGATATTTCGAACAATAAAAGTAGGATTGAAAGTCCTGGAAAATTTCCTTCAGAACTCCATTCCCCGCTTTCAAACTGCAATTCAATTGACTCCTGGGCAAAATTTCTCGTTGTTGTATTAGTGAAATGACAATAAAGGGCTTACATATTCCAAGGGAGAAGGGGAGATGCTTGAACTGATGCCCTAGTGAAGTATATACACAAATGCCCAGCGAACAAATAAAATCTCTGCTCATAATTACCCATCAGGAGTGTAAATGAAAATGACCATGAAATAAAACATCAAAGCCTTTGCTGGGGCTACCACTCAAAACACCACCGATCCCACGTTCTGGTGAACATGGACAGCACTATGTTTCTCAGATGTTCCTACAGGGAGTATAAAATGGTACAACTTTGGAAACACAACTGGATGGTGTTTTCTTATAAAAATAAATTTGTGTGAAGCTGGCGAGCCTGAGGTTTTGTTTTGTTTTGTTTTTTTTAACATAGGAATGAGAAGGTATGTCACCAAAATGACTTTTGTGTAAGGATATGATATTCAATTTATGCATAATCACAGACTGGAAACAATCCAAATGCCCCTTCAAAGAAAAAAAAAAACACAACAAATGTTTTTCATTAGAATGGAATAATATCCAGCAATATAAAGATGCAAACTATTGGTGCAAAATAATTACATAAATGAAGAAAAAGCAGCCAAGATAAAAAAGCCCCTATTTAAGTTTCATTTATATATATTCAGAAGCAAAGGTCATCTATGATGACAGAAATCAGTATTGGAGTTACTTCTGGGGTGGGAGATTATCAGAAAAGGTACATGATAGAAATTTCTCCTTTTTTTTAACCTTTCTTTTTTTTTTTTTTTTGAAATTTCTCCTTTGACTGGAATTACAGGACATCCTCACTGAGCTGAGATCACACAGTAGGACACATTTGCCAAACTCCCCAAAGGCTACAGTTAAAATCTGTGCATTTCTCTGAATGAGCACTGATGAAGTTTTGGAATATAGGTGAGGTCCTGGAGCAACGACCAAGAATTCTTGAGATGTCTTTGGTGCAAAATGGTGGTTTTATTAAAGCCCTGAGCAGGAACTGGGGGCAGGAAGAGCAGTTGCCTCCGGCCTGTTGAGGGGTGGCTGATTGACTTGCAGAGTTGAGGGAGGTAAGCAAAAGGAGATTTCAAAAGGATTTTCATATGCTAAGGAGGACCTATAAGAGGCTGGAGGCCTTGCCATTGTCAAGTTAAAGATTGCTTTTCCCTCTAGCAAGGCATTAACATTAAGGCAAGTGGACACTTCCTAAAAATGTCACAAAAATCCCACTTTGAATAGGGTCCTTTGCAGGATATCAGCTGTCCCTGCTCCCTCATCAAGCACTGTGCCTCAATTTAAGAAAATGCTCTTAAACTATTAATATTTCTCTGTAGCATTTTTTTCACTGTAGAATAGAGTTGCCCAAACCCTCAAAATTAAGTGTTCTATGTTTAGAATTTTGTTTTTCGGTTGTAGACTTTCCCTGTTGGGCCCCATGTACTATTTTATTCCCCAAATGCACAGTATTGCAGTCACGTCATCTCCCTTCACAGGGCCGTGTCTACACACAGCTCGTGGTGTTGGTGTCCACCCGCCCACCCATCTACAAGGCCATCTGGCTGTCTACCCACAATAGTTTCCTTCTATAGCATATGTTCACAGAAATGGAACTTCGGAATCAAATGGTAGGTATGTTTAACCTTGTAATAACTGTTTACAAATATATTTTTCTTTTTGTTTCTTCTCATCACTTTTTAAAGATTTCTTTGTATAGGGACGCCTGGGTGGCTCAGGGGTTGAGCGTCTGCCTTTGGCTCAGGGTGTGATCCCAGGGTCTTGGGATGGAGTCTCACTTGGGGCTCCCCGCAGGGAGCCTGCTTCTCCCTCTGCCTATGTCTCTGCCTCTCTCTGTGTCTCTCATGAATAAATAAATAAAATCTTGGGGGGGGGATTTCTTTGTATATTACTAATATTTTATCAATGAGATTTATTTTCTCAGGTAACTACGTGTTTCAGTTATCTGTTGCTCTACAACAAACATAGTGATGTAAGCAATTGCTTTCTGATTCTTCATGGTTATTTGGTTGATGAAGGTTGCCTGGCAAGTTCTTTTTGGATCTCAGAAAGCTGGAACTTAATTGAGTTTAACGTCCTGTGTAGTTTCTTTATTCACATCTGGGCCCTGGGGTAACTGGGGGCTGGGGATGGTGGGGCACATCTCCTCCCTCCCTTCTCCCCTCTCCCTCTTTTCCTCTCTCTCTTTCCCTCCTCCCACTTGTACTCATTCTCTGTCTCCCTCTCTCTTTCCATCTCCCTCTCTCCCCTCCTTCTCCATCTCCCTGCTTACCCTCTCCTTCCCTCTCTTCTCTTTTTTCTTCTCTCTCTGTCTCTCACTCCCCATCCCCTCCCTCCTTCCTTATACAGAGTCTTCATAGGACTAGCATAGGTTTCCTCACAACATGTGGGGCTCCAAGTAGACAAGCTCTTTACAGGATACCTGACTTTCCCCAGAGCTGGTATTTCAGGAGAAGTAGGCAGAGAGAGCCTCCAGCTTCTTAAAGCCTTACCCTAGATGCCACACCATGTAACTCCCACCCTGTTCTGTCATCGGTGAATCAGATTCAAAAGAAGAAAAGTAGGTAAGTTCAAGAAGACTGGGAGGGGTCATAAGTTAGGGCACCTTTTGGAAAGGACCCAACACAGTGAGTTAAATAACAATGCAGTTAAGGATACTGAATAGCTCAGTAGATTGTTCTAGGGGCTGGATGACCACAGACAAGGCTACACAGTGAGGGGAAACGTCCCAAATAATACATTGCTCTCGCCCGGAGAATCAGAGGAGCACTTGTCCTCTGCATGCTTTGGGATAGTTCTCTAGGGAAGGTTCTGTTAATGCACCTTATCAGTAGCATTCAGTTTACCTGTGTGTGTCCTTTTTGCAAGAAAGAAAGAAAAGCAATTTTTTAACTGTTTCAGCCCTCTGGCTCCTGTAAAGGGAGTTAACTGGGCAGATATTTGGGGAGAAAACATCCCAGTTAAAGTGAACTGTGGGTACCGAATCAGAGGGTCCTTGGGCCCAACAGCTGGCCAGCAGCTGAGCTAAAGGAAGAAGGGTAAGATATTACATAAATTGGAGGGGAAACGGAGCACTGGATTATATAAGACCTCGTACGGACTATCATGAGGATTTACTATTTTGCATTAGTGAGATGGGGAGCCAGGGAGAGTTTTGAGCAAAAGATGGGGATGACCTAGTTTCATCCCTCAGGTTTCTGGGCTGAGGATAATTGGGAGATATCAACAGTGGAGGAACAAGATCAGTTAAAAGACAATAAATCCAGAGGGATGATGGAGGCTGGTACCAGGTAGTGAGCTAGTAGAATAAGAAGATGGTAAACAGTAGGTTCCCGATATATTCTGGATATTTCCCAAAGGGATGGCTGCAGCATGAATGAGCAAAAATAAATGAATGAAAGAGGACATGGAGTTTTGGGCCTGAGCCGATTGAAATTCAGAGTTGCTGTCAATTATGGTTCGGAAAACTAGGAAAATCAAGCCTGAGTAGTTCAGAAATTCAGAATTTAACATTAAGTGAATGTGTATCATTGGAGATGTTTCTTAGGTTATTTGAAATATATAAAACTGGAAATGCAGGAGGCAGTGAGAGAGAAGACTAGGCTGGAGACATAAATGTGGATAATGTCTGTCAGATGGTTTATAAATCATAATGTAAGTAAAAAGAGACTGGACTAAGCCCTAGAATCACCAGACGTTGGAAGGCTGGTTAGAAAGGAAATGTGGAAGAGAAGAGAAGCCGTAGCCCATGAGGCTGGAGAAAAGTCAAGCAGGTGAAGCACCTTGCTTCCACTGACACTAGTGGTATCAGTGAGGCCCTTATCAGACAACCATCTTTACACTGGGGCCCCGGCTGCTGTCTGCTGGGAAATGAACGTGAAGGTAGTCAGATGCTCCATGGGCAAGCAGGCACCCCCCTCCCCCCACCCTTTGTACTTGCAGGGGACACTACCTGCATAGCTGCAAGTGCAGAAATGCCAAAAGGAGTCTCCCAAACTGAGGAAGTATGTAGAATGTTGCAGAAGCCCACGTTACCGGAGGATTGAGAACACATCAGGGGATTTAGCAGAATGAAAGAGAATGGTGACCTCGGCAAAGCTGTTTTGGGCCATAAGGATGTTGAGGACTTCGAAAGCAGTTACAGCAGAGTCTTGAAGGAAATACACATAGTTGCTTCAATTTTAAGAGAAAAATCTGCAGACAGTGAAGATACACGATGACACAGAAATTTTCTGGAAGTGGGGTAGGGAAAGCTGGACTAGAGGGAAACTTGTATTTAAGGAAGTACAGTTTTTTCTCATTTCTTGAAAGACAACATCTACCTTCTACTAAACATATTCTTGGTTCCAAATGCTATAAAATAGCACTATTTATATGATCCAATTTCAACCTTATGACAACCTTGTAAGACAAGAATTATCATCTGTCTTTTAGAAATAAAAAGATTGAGTCTTGGAAAAATGAAATAATCTGCCTGAGGTCATCTACGAGTAAGTGCCCAAGCTAGGATTTGTGTTCACAGCTATCTGACCTGAAAGTCATTTTCTGGTCATACTTTCAAGTAGGCCATTCTGTTAATGGAAGAAATAAGAGTATTCTTGTGTACCAAAGTTAATGATACAGTAAGGAAGAGAATAATTAATGGAGTAACAGGAAGAGGGAAGAGAAGTCTTAGTGGGAATGGCACAGCCATTCAAAGGCCAGAATTGGTGTTGGAAGTAACATATTTGTACATGCACACATGGAGCACACACAGTTTATGGGAACGATTAGGGAAGCAGAAGTTATGATCATAGATGCTAGTAGGTGGGTGGATGTGGTGATGACTATAAAAGTTCTCTGTTCATTGCTATAATTTTCTCAATAGTTAGAAAGCAAGAACACAAATTAAAATGAAGATTGTGGGGGTGCCTGGGTGCCTCAGTTGGTTGACTGTATCCCTTAGGCTCAAGTCATAATCCTGGGGTCCTAGGATCGAGGTTCATGTCAGGCTCCCTGCTCAGGGGAGAGTCTGCTTCTCCCTCTCCCTCTGTGTGCTGCTCCCCCGCTTGTGCTCTCTCTTGTGCTTGCTCACGTCTCTCTCTCTCTCTCTCTCTCTCTCCCTCTCAAATAAATGAACAAAATTTAAAAAAAAATAAAACGAAGATTAGGGAAATATGGTTTCAACAGACTCTAGAATAAGTTTGCGGTAGTCATTGGGGAAAGGGGAGAATGAAGGGATAAATATAGTGTGCCAGTCCTGGACGTAATAGAAACTGCTCCTGTGGTCAAAAGTTTCAAGTGAAACAAGTCATTGTAGTGCTGTGAGTGCGTGTTTTGTAAACACGCTCAGCTGGGAGGGTGAGGAACCCAGGAGGGGATATCTGGATACGATGAGTAACAGGCACCTTCTATGTGACGTGGTTTTGCAAAGTTGCAAAACTGACACTGAGAACTAAAAAGAAAGAAGAAAATATGAATGGCTCTATACACACTTCAGTAAAAAGGTATCTGGAGGGTATTGTTAACAGTGTAGGACTGAGTTGGGATTGATATCCATGGAAGATATGAGGCTCTAGCCCTAAATGCATCAAGGTGGGGTGGGTTCCCCTGAATATTGTTCAAATCCAGCAGACAGAACAATAAGTCACTTTGCAACATGGTAGATATGAGTGAACTTGAACTTGTTTTCATATGAAAAGCCTTTTTTTATAAAGATTTTATTTCTTTATTCATGAGAGACATAGAGAGAGAGGGAGAAGCAGGCTTCCCGTGGGGAGCCTGATGCAGGACTCGATCCCACTGGGATCACAAACAGAGCTGAAGGCAGATGCTCAACCACTGAGTCACCCAGGGGCCCCTCATATGAAAAGCCTTAAGTGTGCTTCTCTCCAGGTGGAGATTTCACTTTCACTACCATTTTGCAACACGTCATACTCTTCAGCTTCCCAGGTAAAAAGTATACGTTCCACCTCCGGTGGTGCCTTACAGTCTTCCTAGTAGCCGCCTGTACTGACATACAGACTTACCTGGGAGAAATGTGCCCGGGACCCCATCACTGTGCACCAGAGACAGGACAGCTGGTTGTTTATCTGCTAAAATTAAAACATCCCCACAGGGTAGCCCGGGTGGCTGAGCAGTTTAGCGCCGCCTTCAGCCCAGGACGTGATCCTGGAGACCCAGGGTTGAGTCCCACATCGGGCTCCTAAATGGAGCCTGCTTCTCCCTCTGCCTGTGTCTCTGCCTCTCTCTCTCTCTCTCTCTCTCTCTCTCTCTCTCTCTCTCTTTCTGTGTGTCTTTCATGAATAAATAAATAAAATCTTAAAAACAAAAAGCAAACAAACAAACAAACAAATCCCCACAACTAAAGGAAAGCACTTAGGGCCATAATTAAGGAGATGGAATCTGCACTACGTTTAGGTTATTGCTTTTAATGAGATCTTTACATCTTCCCAGAGTCACATCGTGGAATTAATGTCTTCTTATGATTTGGTCTATTGATTTTTACATAAGAATAATAAAATCAGGAGGGAGCGATCCCTGTTGGGGTGTGGAAGTGCAGATATTATCCATTGGGGAGCCTCACTGTAAAGTGCATTTTTAAGCATTTACTTAGATGTGGGAGTATATTGAGACTCTTTTTTTCTCATTGGATTTATTTACTTCAAGGTTCACAGAAATAAATATTCCTTAGACCCAAATTTAATAGATTTATGTTAGACTATCTTAAAGAAAGAAAATATTTGAAAATTAAAAGGCTAGAGCTTCAGAGATATTATTAAAGAGAGAATCTAAAAGCAATGATTTTTGAAACTTCTAAAATGGATCCATTTTTGATAATAATGGGAGATAATTCCAAAAGACTATGAGTCTAGAAAATGTCAAAGTAATGATGGTTAAATGAGATGGCCCAGTTTTTATAATTAAATTACGTGATTGTTATAATTTTAAGGCTTCGACCTGCAGTCTGCTATAAAACATATGGATTCCTTAAGTTGAAAAAGAGTGAAATAATATATAGGACTGTAAACCTGATAATGTTCACCTTGCTCTATCCAGGCATCGTAGATGGCTGCTGTGTTCATGATCACATTTCCCAAGGAATGGTGAGCTGGTGTGATCCAAGGCCCCGTTCTTTCAGAGCTGTGAATCCTATTCCAAATCTCGACTCCGGGTGGTCACCTATGGGGTGGACACGGGTTCACCCAATCACTCTTTTGTGTCCTCATTGATGATTAGGCTATAACATTTAACCTGCAGATGAATTGATGCTACAAGGGACTCTACCTCTAAGGAAAATTGATATCTGGATGCGTATTCCTCATGTTAACATATCTGGGGTACCAACACGGCTTAGAGAAAGGTGTTGGTTTTGATTTTTCATCTAATTTGAGCTATGCGACTGAGTACTTGGGGGAGGACGTCATTTCCCTTACAGGAAGACCTAATCATAATACAAAGCATGGCATAGGAGACAGACGTGAGCTTTATGGTAAGAGAGATCTGTTTGCTAGTATCTGTCTTGTTTTCTTTGTCTGCCACTCATTCTTTCTACCTTTATTTTAACAGATGTTTGTTGGTTCTCTTACGTGTGATGGGTCCTACACTAGGTATCAGCACTGCCACACAGTGGCACAATGGTTGTGACTATTTTATGAAACTTCTGGGCACGAAGTCTCCTCACTAGTGAGACGATGGTCCAAGTCAACATAACAGGCTAGCCTGGTGACACTATTTTATCTGTCTCATTTCAACCTTAAAATGTCCAAATTACTTAATTTCCACATTAACACCAGATAAGAAACATGCATTCATATAAATGAATCCCATGAAGTGTCTCATGAAACACTTTCTACACTGTGTTTTCTTTCGGTAAATTTATTTCCTTTCCACTCTTCATAGCTAAGCTCTTCTGAATTTAGTTTGAGTCTCAATTTCTCTTTCCTCATTTGTGATTCCTTTCTTAAATGTGTGACAGCCCTAATGTCCTTCTCAGTTCTGTTAAAATATTTGCAAAGTCTATCACTCTTTAGCCCAAATATAAATCTCCTCTCTGAGGTATTTGACATTCTTTCATGCACAGTATTTTTAAATGGATACTTGGTACTGATTATTAATAATAGTAAATTCCATGGAAATGGTCCCTGTCTTTACTAATCTTGCACTCTGGCACTACTGGTCATCCCTCACTTTTTGAAAATCTTACACTTTTGTGTCTTGTATCTTGTGACATACTTGTTCTCCATTCACATTCTACGTTTCGGTGTCCCTCTCCCCCCTTTTTTGGTTTGCATCGGCACATTTTATTTAATCAAATGTTTTATTTCAAGGCAATTGTAGATTCATATGCTATTTTAAGAAAAAGAAAAGAAACGTTTTGTGTCCCCTTTACCCTGCTTCTCCCATAGTAGTAATACCTCCAAGTATCACAAGCAGGATACTGACATGGCTGCAGTCAAGATAAAGAATATTTTCGTCACTGTAAGGGTTCCTCACGTTGTTCTTTTATAGTCACGTCCACCTGTCTACAGACCTCAGACCCTCCTTAGACCCTAACAACCACTAATCTCTTCTCCACATGTATAATTTGGCTATTTTAAGAAATTATATAAAGGGAGGAATGCACTAAATGATCCTAATGTTTGGCTTTTTCATTCAGTGTAATTCTCAGAAACTTCATCTAGTTTTTGGGTACCCCAGGAGTTCGTTTTGTTTATGTTTCATTGCTGAGATGCAGTCCAATGCCATTTGTTTCTTGTTGAAGGACAGCAGGGTTGATTCCACATTTGGACTATTGTGAATAAGACTGCTATAAACATTCATGGACAAGTTTTTGTGCGAACATAAATCTTTACTTCCTGGGAATAAATGCCCAGGAATGTAATTGTTGGGTCCTATGGTAGTTGAAAAAGAAGAATAAAAGGGGGAAATTAGTCTATCAAATTTCCAGACTCAGCATACAGCTCTATTAATCCAGACGATGTGTTCTGGCATAGGATAAGCCCAGAACCCAAAACAGACCTACAGAAATATGCCCAGCTGATTTTTGACCAGTGTTCAAAAGCACCTTAATGAAGGAAAAATAGTCCTTTCACCAAACTAATCTGCAACTATGGGATGTCCATGGGGAACAAAGTCTCAAAATTTGTACAAAATGGATCACAGACTTAAATGTAAGACATAAAAACTATAAAACTTTTAGAAAATAAAAAAGTAGCATAAAATCTTTAGATTTGACACAAGTACACAATCATACATAAAAGATAACATTGAAAATTGGACGTTATAATAATTAAATATTTTTGTTCTGTGAAAGGCACCAATACAATGATAAAGAGATAAGCTACTGGGTACAGAATAAAGTAATTTAACCACATATCTGGTACAGATACAGGATATAGAGCATAAAAGCACTCTCAGATCGAAATCACCTAGAAGTAAACAATCTTAATTAAACATGGACAAAAGCAATGAAGGGATGGTTCACTAATGAAGATACGTGGAGGTCAGAGGAGCACATAAAAGGTGTTTGACATCACCAGCATTTAGGTAAATACATATTTAAATCATTTTTAAATAGTTTTTTTGAAAGATAATATGCATACAGGAGAGTGCATGGAACCATTTCACAAGGTGAACATGGCCAGGTAACTGCAACGAAGATAGAGAAATAGGACGTTCATCACCAGCACCTGCGATTTCAGCCTCTGGCCCTCTCAGGTTTGCTTGCCCCTGGCAGGCCCGGAGCTCACTGCTTCCACCACCATGCAGCCTTGCCTAGCCTGGACCTTAAGTATATTGAATGTCTTCTTTTCACATTTTCTTTCTTTTGCCCAATATTATGTATCAAAGAGTCATCCATGTTACAATGAATAAGTAGTTCATTGTCATGGTTGTAAAGTGCCACATTTTCTGAATTTATCACTATTGGAAACCCTAGCTAGGTCTGTTTCCATCTTGGGACTGTTATGAATAGTGCTATAGGAAAATTGTTGTATATGTCTCGATATCTAAATAGCTAGTCCTGTGTAGTTGTCCTGTGTCCCAACAAAACTTGAGGTCATGAAGAGAATACAGCAGTGAAATTGTCCTCATGTTTGCATGTCATCTGTTTTTCTCACTTACTTGAAGCTCTTTCTCCTGATTATATATCTGAATCAATTGGATTGTTTTATAGTAAAATACCATGGGGCTTATTAGTTTTGTATTTAATCTTATTAGACTTTGGCAATATATGGATACATATCTATAGTAATATAAAAGAAGAATATGACCATGTGTTAATAAATCATATATATTTTAATTTCCTGTACTCACTAGAGTGTTTACATTCCTGTATTCTACTAAATTTAAAGTATGATTTTAAAATACTGGGAATGAAATATGGCCATGGTGTGTTGACCATCTGTAATGGGGAATATATGTGCCTCTCTGAGAAAATTTCAGTGGCAAGGGTATCGATTCTTGTATTCTTGGGTAACTAAGACCACTTTATAAGTCTGAATTTAAGACTTCTATTAATATATCATTTGCAAGTGCACTTTCATCTACTAACAGTTGATACATTGTACAAGATGAAATCAAGATAAGTGGACAGAAACATCAACTTTTCCTTAGAGTAGTGATTTTATTTATCTTTTAAAATTTAAAGATACTTTGGAAGACAGAGAACTCACCCAAAAATACTTTCTGTAAAGTATGCCTGTACTGTGTGACTTAGCACCTCTTGGTCACAGCTAACTGGACCAAAATGGACATCCGACTGAAAAGGAAGCAGATAATAAGCTACATACATAAAATTACTTACCTTTAGGGCTAGTAATATTTTGGAGCCAGAAAAGAGGAGAGAAAGCAGAGGAGAGAGACAAATACACCATCCCTAATATCTATGAAAAGGAGACCCCAGTGTTCCATTTATTTCCCCCGGCACATTCGCAGTGCTGGCTTCCAGCTGCATTTCTTACTTTTTTTTTTATAATAAATTTATTTTTTATTGGTGTTCAATAAAACATACAGAATAACATACAGTGCTATACCAACATACAGAATAACACCCAGTGCTCATCCGGTCAAGTGCCCCCCTCAGTGCCCATCACCCATTCACCCCCACCTCCCGCCCTCCTCCCCTTGAATTCACCGATTCCAAGGTATCTCTATCCAAATAAGCTTAAGGAAGTAGGTCTTTGACTTGGTTTGGATGTTCTCAGGATGTGGGATGAACCCACAGTTGGTCCTCGAATAAATCTGGTCTACATGGTTGGTGGAATGAAGCTCGCTGAACATGCGATAGGCAAAGGGGCTGTGGTCTTTGATATTAGCTGTTATGGGGACGTTTGCTCATTTTTATGCTTTAAACAGTGTTCTTGCTTATACGATAAGGGAGTGTATTTGTTTCTTCTTGATCTATCACAGTCACCGAGTGGCCTTGTCTGAGCTGCTGTTCTGTGAAATTGTTTACGTTTGACAGAACAGCAAGGCCTTGCTGTGAGGCCAGCTCCTGGCAACAGCAGAGCACCACTGATGGGGCCAACACATTTTTGGCCTGCCAGGGCTTGCTTTGTTTTCCTCAAACTGAAGCAAGATAGCAAGAGCATAAAAGGACAACATGAATTCTAGGGAGGGAGTGAGGCCACTAGGGGCAAAGGTATAGGGACGAGTGTGGTTTCTTGATGTTATTGAAAGTCAAGAGGAGCTACTTTCATGGAAGCTTTAATCAGCTATTTTACTGATTTTGAAGCCAGGAAATACACTCTTCTGCCAAAATGCTGGTGTGGCAGTTGATGGAGCAAAGAGCTAAGGAAAACATTACTTATTAGTCTCTGTATGTTACCAGATTTCTTCCTAATATATGACACCTAGTTGATTTTCTACTGTGTCTGGCATGCATCCCAGCATAGTACAGAGTAAAACAAGCAATGAATGCTAATGGCTAAGAAATGAGTTTTAGCATCAAGGTTCTTGGGTTCAAATTACTACTCCTCAATATACTACCTATGTGATCTATAAGAAATACTATTTTATGCCTACATTATAGTATTTATAGTATAGTAATATTAATACGAATCACTTCAGAGTTGATTTCAGAAATAATATAGACTAACGGTGCTTAGAATTAAGGAATTAATGTCAGTTTATTGTTTCTCTAACATTTAATAATAAAAAAAATCTCTAATATCCATTATTCTTTTTAATTGATACTTCAAAGACTCAGAGAGAGAAAAGGCAATATTTGAATCAAAAAACAAGAATGAAGAGCAAAACGTAAAAACGAACATAAGCCTCCAACAACATCCAGTATCAGGCACACAAGCTTCCCCTCCAACAGAAAGGCCAGTGAGGGCCGTGGCTCCTTCAGGAAGACAGCTGTATTGGGTTCTCAGTTCCATCTGTGCACAGGTAGAGGCCAGGCTACATGCAAGTGAAGGGCTGGATTATCCTCCTTCACACAGAGTGATAACTTCAGTGTTTGGAAATCCTTAAAACTAAAATAATTACTCATAATTGTATTCAATTAAAGCGCAGGACTATAGATAATCTTGGATCTGCCCCTCATATTCAAATATAACAAATGAAAACAAATCTTGAGAATATCCCCAGAAGTGTCTGGGCAAATAGCAATTTATAACAGTCAAGTAAGTTATTTAACTATGAAAACATAAAAAAAAATGCTTGATGATTTGGTGGAAGAGAAAGCACAAATAGAATATGGTTTTGGCATGAATAGGAATTGTACATATTTTGCCCATTAATACACTGAATTAAAAGCATTCAAACGTAAAATTCAGATAAATGGAATGAGTAAGTGATGACACCTGGAAGAAAAAAAAAATTAAGTGAGAGAAAATATTCTTTGAGGAGAATCCGAGAAAGCATACTTGTCAGAGCCCAAACTTCAGGCGTGGATGCATTCTTTAACAGAGTGAATCATTCTGCGTACTTATTCAAGGACATATCTGAAATAGTCAATTATCCTGATTGAATGGCCTCAGAGCCACTGAGTTTCCAAGCTTATTGGTTTCAATCTTTTTCCTTTTCTGTGAAGGTCGTTGTAGGAAATTGTCTTAAATATACTGCATACAAATCCTGCCCCTCACACCAATGTTCAACATCTCTCTATTCTCTATTCTCATCACAGTGTATTGCTCAAACTAAAGTAGGTCAACATATCAGAATAAAATATATCAACATATCTTATAGTTGCCTATTTCTGCACAATACCCAGATCCTGGTCTGACAAAGAACTGAGCTTTCGAATTTCCTCCACTTGTGGCCTCCAGGCCCTGCTCTTCCTCCAGTGTTTGCTGCTCAGGAAATAATGTTTCCATCCTGCTGTTGCTCAGTCCACACACAGAGACATTATTCTTTAAAGGACAGCTGCAAATGGTGCTTTGAATCTGAAGTCACAGAATGTCGATCCCCTTCTCAACATTGTCCAGCAGATCTTCATTTCACTTAGAATAAGGTCCAGGTTTTTTGTGCAGGCATACAAAGCCCTACAGGAACCGACCCTTGGCTACTTCTCTGACTTCATCTCTGACTACGCTTCAAATAACTCTCTAACCATGTTCCCTGCCTGCTATTTCTCAAACATACTTTAGAGCCTTTGTATTTGCCATTTCCCCTTCGGCCACAGGGATTGCCTCCTTGCTTAAATTTTATTCCTTGCAGAGAGCCCTTCCCCATTCACCCCATATAAAATAGTACCTCCGTTACTTTCTATATTTATTTTGAATCCTTTAAATTCTAGCTGGAAACACTCAAAAGGCCAATGTGTGAATTTCCATGTTTTTACTTTGCAAGGGAACTCATGAAAAGTACTTATTAATGTAAAGTGTGCTGGTTAAATGTTCAGCAACCAGGTTCCTGAACCAGGAAAACAAAATGCTAGAGCTTGATATTGGGAAGAAATGATAATAATTGGTTGGAGATACAGTGAGTTAGCTCCAGTGTGAAAGCGGGCAATGACATTATTGGCCCATGGCTTCTTAGAGTTTACAGTGTTCTTTGTGGGAGGAGGAGCTAAACTATTGTCTCGAGAAATCCTTGAAATGTTGATGTCTTTGCTGTTGCAAAATAATCCAGCCTGCCTTGATCTGTACAAATATATTTGAGGATGGAGGGTTGGAGCATCAACCTGCCTTTAAGATTTCTGGTACTCAGGCAAATGTCCTCATTATACAATTCACAAGCCTTGTGATAAAAACACAGATTGCTCAGGAGAAGAATGTGTTTTTGCATATAGTACCAAAACCAGTGGTAGCTCTCCTGAAAAGCTTCAAGAGGATAATGCATACTATAACAAAAGAATGATTATTACTTTAATAATTTAATAATTATTATTACCCTTTTCCAGAAATTGTTCTAAGCACTTTATCTTTGGACATATTTCATTTTATTCACCAGTAAACTCTAGAGGGATATACTGTCTTGCCAATTTATTGTTATTCAGCTATATTAAGATTGAAGATGATTAAGAATTTTTCCCACACAGCTAGCAAGGGGCTGTGGAATCTTCTTTTTAAAAATGTCTTTCTTGGGGCACCTGGGTGGCTCAGTGGTTGAGCATCTGCCTTCAGCGCAGAGCATCATCCTGGAGTCCTGGGTTCGAGTCCCACATCAGGTTCCCTGCATGGAGCTTGCTTCTTTGTCTGCCTACGTCTTTGCTTCTCTCATGAATAAATAAATAATATTTTTTTAAAATGTCTTTCTTTTCTCCATATAAAATAGGAAACAAAATATATACAACTTCCTTCTTGCTCAAGGGAAGGTAATATAACATCAGAACCATAAATATCCTTTTACTCAAGGGTTCAGTATAAATTAATGAAAATATAAAACCAATCACTTAGACCTAAAATACATTGTCTTTCAGACTATATTTTATTTATTTATTTATATTTTTTTAATATTTTATTTATTCATGAGAGACAGAGAGAGAGAGAGGCAGAGAGACAGGCAGAGGGAGAAGCAGGCTCCATGCTGGAAGCCTGACGTGGGACTCAATCACAGGACTCAGATCACGCCCTGAGCCAAAGGCAGATGCTCAACCACTGAACCACCCAGGCATTCCATGAACTATATTTTATAAAGCACTGCTCACTGCTAGTAAGAGAAGTTAATAATACTGAATATTTATGACTCACATTGTTAAACAATGAACCTAACAGCTAATTAATTAGAAGAAACAAATAGACAAAATCACCTATTGAGTCACCTATATGTTGCCATTTTTCTAATATCATCTGTTGAGGCAACACATGCAAATATAAAAATTAGTGAAACATTTGTTTGTAGACTGTTGTTTGAAGCACCCAGTTATTTCTGTGGGTCCGAGACTACTGGTGTGTGCTAGCAAATTCTGACTCTCTGAACTCTCTTATGGCCAGTGTTGGGGAACAAGTCATAAGAACTTATGGATCACAAATTCTCAGGTGAAACAAACTTGCTAAAAGTATAGGGATTTAGGAGGTTTTTTGGCTTCATTAATAATAGACTGAAACAACCTGCCTTTCAACCTACCTTAAAATTTCCATACTTGGTGTAGGCTCTTTAGTGATATGGAAGCATATACTTGTTTTATAATGATAAAATTAAGAAAAAATGAAACAAAAATCTTTCTTCACTAAATTCCAATTATAAATCATGTGAAATTACATTGGCATGTAGTAAACAGAGCTCGCTCCAAAGCTTAGCAGTTTTTGCTGCACAACTAATGAAGTCATAACAGAATTGATTCCAGTATAAGGAAAAGAAAGACCAAGGTCAGACAACACCTTATGATCAGGACTTCAACCCCAATTCTGGCAGGAGAGTTCCAAAAGCTCCAATTCCAAATGTATCATTTGGAAGAAATTTCTTTGTAGTTTGTATAAGCTGGCTTTACACATGATTTAATGTTTTAACATCTGCTTTATAGTTACTGAAGATCAAACACGAGGGCAAACACTTGAAAATTTGCCCCAATTATAATTTAATTCAATGAAGAGTCCAAGGAAAGAAAAATAGCATTTTTTTTCTTCTCAGGCTGTTTGCTTTGAATTAAACTCTTGTTTGACAAAGCAAAGATGAAAAAAAAGGGAGTTTAAAACAAAAAGTAAGACAAGAGGGTGTCCTAATACTTTAGATACAATTTGTCAAACAATTAAACAGTTAAAAAGCATCCAATAGTGTTGACTTCAGGAGCACATTTCCTAAAATTGGAATGATACAGAGAAGATTAGCATGGCCCCACACAAGGATGACATGCAAATTCGTGAAAGATTTCATATTTTTTGAATGCACGTGGAACATTCTCCAGAATAGATCACATATTGGGTCACAAATCAGGTCTCAGCTGATACCAAAAGACTGAGTTATCCCATTCTTATTTTCAGACCACAGTGCTTTAAAGTTTGAAGTCAACCACAAGAAATAATTTGGAAGGACCACAAATACATGGAGGTTAAAAAGCATCCTACTAAAGAATGAATGGGTCAAACAAGAAACTAAAGAATAATTTTAAAAATACACAGGAGAAAATGAAAATGAAAACACAGCAGTTCAAGAGTTTTGGGATGACACAAAGGCAGTCCTAAGAGGGAAGTACAGAGCAATACAGGCTTTTCTCAAGAAATAAGAAAAGTCTCAAATACACAACCTAACCTTATACCTAAAGGAGCTGGAAAAAGAACAGCAAATAAACCCAGCAGGAGAAGGGAATGAATAAAAATTAGAGCAGAAGTCCATGATATAGAAAAAAAAAATGGAACAGATCAATGGAACTAGGAGCAAGTTCTTTGAATGAATTAATGAGATCGATAGCCCCCTAACCAGATTTATCAAAAAGAAAAGAATAAGGACCAAAATAAATAAAGTCATGAATGAAAAAGGAGAGATAACAACCAACACTGAAAAATTATAATTTTGAGAGAATATTATAAACAATTATATGCCAACAAATCAGGCAATCTGGAAGAAATGGATACGGTCCTAGGAACATATAAACTACCCAAATTGAAACAGGAAGAAATAGATAACCTGAACAGACCCATAACCAGAAAAGAAATTGAATCAGTAATCAAAAATCTCCCAAAAAACAAGAATCCAGGGCTAGATGACCTCCCAGCTGGATTCTATCAAACATGTAAAGAATTAATACCTCTTCTTCTGAAACTGTTTCAAAAAATAGAAATAGAAGGGAATTTTCCAATCTCAATTTATGAGGCCAGCATTACCTTGATCCCCTAAACCAAAGACCTCACCAAAAAGGAGAATTACAGACCAATGTCCCTGATGAACACAGATGCAAAAATTCTCACGAGGATACTAGCCAATAGGATCCAACAGTACATTAAAAGGATTATTTACCATTACCAAATAAGATTTATTCCTGGACTACAAAAGTGGTTCAACATCTACAAATCAACAAATGTGATATATCACATTAATAAATAAAGGGCAAGAACCATATGATCCTCTCAACAGATGCAGAAAAAGCATTTGACAAAATACAGCATCTTTTTTAATTAAAACTCTCTGCCAGTTAGGGATAGAGAGAACATACCTGAATATCATAAAAGCCATCTATGAAAAACCCACTATGACTATCACCCTCAACAAGGAACACTAAGAGCTTTTCCCCAAAGGTCAAGAACATGACAGGGATGCTCACTCCCACCACTGTTGGTCAACATAGTACTATAAGTCCTAGCCTCAGCAATCAGACAACAAAAAGGAATAAAAAACATCTAAACTGGCAAAGAAAAAAAAAAACTGTCAAAGAAGAGGTCAAACTTTCATTCTTTGCAAGCAAGATGATACTCTATGTAGAAAACCCAAAAGACTCCACCCCAAAATTGCTAGAATTCATACAAGGATTCAGCAAAGTGGATATAAAATCAATGCACAGAAGTTAGTTGCATTTCTACACACTAACAATGAGGCAGAAGAAAGAGAAATCAATAATTGGTCCCATTGATATTAGGAATATACCTAATCAATGAGGTAAAGGATCCATGCTCTGAAAACTATAGAACATTTATGAAAGTAATCGAAAAAGACACAAAGAGATGGGAAAACATTCCATACTCATAGATTAGAAGAACAAATATTGCTAAAATGTCTATGTTACCCCCTTAAAAATCTACACATTCAATGCAATCCTTATCAGAATACCATGAACATTCTTCACAGAGCTGGAACAAACAATCCTAAAATTTGTATGGAACCAGAAAAGACCCCAAATAGCCAAAGGAATATTGGGAAAAAAAAAAAAAAAACGCCACAAGGCTGGGGGCATCACAATGCCAAATTTCAGGTTGTACTATAAAGCTGTGATCATCAAGACAGTGTGGTCCTGGCACAAAAACAGACACATAGATCAATGGAACAGAATAGACAACCCAGAAATGGACCCTCAAATCCATGGTCAACTAATCTTTGAAAAAAGAAGAAAAGACTATCCAGTGGAAAAAAAGCAGTCCCTTCAACAAGTGGTGTCGGGAAAATTGGACAGCCACATGCAGAATGAAACTGGACCATCCTCTTACACCATTCACAAAAGTAAACTCAAAATGGATGAAAGGCCTTAATGTGAGACAGGAATCCAACAAAATCCTAGAGGAGAACACAGGCAGCAGCCTCTTTGACCTTGGCTGCAGCAACTTCTTAGTAGACATGTCTCCAAAGGCAAGGGAAACAAAGGCAAAAATGAACTATTGGGACTTCATCAAGATAAAAACTTTTGCACAGCAAAGGATACAGTCAACAAAACTAAAAGGCAACCTACAGAATGGGAGAAGATGTTTGCAAATGTCTTATCAGATAAAGGGCTAGTTTCCAAGATCTATAATTAACTTACCAAACTGAACATCCAAAACACAAATAATCCAGTCAAGAAATGAGCAGAAGACATGAATACAGTTCTTCAAGGAAGACATCCAGATGGCCAACAGACACATGAAAACATGTTCCATATCACTCAGTATCAGGGAAATACAAATCAAAACCACAATGAGATATGATCTCATCAGTCAGAACAGTTAAAATTAAAAACTCAGGAAACAATAGATGCTGGCAAGAATGTGGAAAGGGAGGCTCCTCAAAAAGTTAAAAATATAACTTCCCTATGACCCAGCAATTGTAATAGTAGGTATTTTTCCAAAGGATACGAACATAGTGATCCGAAGGGGCTCCTGCACCCCAACATTTACAGCAGTGATGTCCACAACAGCCAAACTTTGGAAAGAGCCCAGATGTCCATTGACAGATGAATGGACAAAGGAGATGTGGTCTGTATATACAATGGAATATTACTCAACCATCAAAAGGAATGAAATCCTGCCATTTGCAAGGACAAGGATAGAACTAGAGGGTATTATACTAAGTGAGATAAGTCAATCAGAGAAAAACAAATACCACATAATTTCACTCATAAGTGAAACTTAAACAAAACAGATGAACATAGGGAAAGGGAAGGAAAAATAAAATAAGTTGGAAATAAATAGGGATGCAAACTATAAGAGATGCTGAACTCTAGGAAAATACTGAGGGAAGTGGTTGGGGGGATGGGGTAATTGGGTGATGAGGATGAAGGAGGGCACCTGATGTGATGCACCTTGCGTGTTGTATAGAAGTGATGAATCACTAAATTCCGCCCCTGAAACTAATAATACAGTATATGTTAACTACATTTAATCTAAATAAAGAATGGGGGAGAAAAAGCACTCAACATTCACCATGCATGACACAAATAAATAACTAGTTTAAACATTCTTTATTTTGAGACTGGTATAGATTTTAGCCAGCTAAAGTGGTAAAATTCTACAGGGATGCGATCCATCTGATTCAATGCACCTATTCCCTAAACAGAGTACATTGTATTGTCTTAATCTCTGTTCCACTGACTTTGCTGATATGTTTCTATACCGCTACCGCTTAATGACATTTTTAGACTTTATCAAAGACCCCGTAATATGTCACTTTAGGCTCAGTACAGTACTGAGCAGCCCCTGGAGCTGCCTTTCCCAATATCTACTCCAGAGATTATATTAAGTCAATCACCCTCATGTATACCCCCAACCCCCCTTGCCAGTGATTCATTAAGAGATATCAGGGAACCCATCGCTCTGCTCTCACACTCAAAGTAAATCTTAAATGATAAACATTAATAGCACAATAAAGCTATCAAGTTAGTTCTGTCATGATCTTCCTTTTCACCAGGGGAGCTTAGAAGTTAATACCGTTTTTTACTCCCAAATGATAGGGGCAGGTGTCAAATCCATTGGACTTCATATTGAGTGACCTTGTCTCCTCTCCAGACCCTTGGTTTGTGCAGGTAGGAAGCCACCTGTTTCTTGCGAATGGGAAGGGAGTGAGGGTGTGTTTGTGTGCAGTGGATCTCAGGATGTGGATGCACCTGGTGTCCCACAGGCGGGGAGGCCCGTGTTGGAGGCTGTCTTGTCTTCTGCAGGCAGAGAACATGACACGCATTTAATTTCAGAGGGTGTCTTGCTATCTATGTCCTCCTGTTCTAGGAAGGATGGAGGTCATTCAGGAAATGGTGTGCTGCTGCGCAGCCGGTCCAGATGGAAAGTCCCTGCTGAAGCACTGGCTGCTGGAACATTCCACCTAAAGGAATGGACCCAGCTTGAGCTTCAGCTCTTCTGCTAACTGTACGGCCATGAGCAAATTAGTGTGTTTGGACCAGACTTCACCTCTAAAGAATACCAATGTGTAGATTTCAGTGACTGTCATGAAATGAGAACATTTGTAAACATGGGCAGCATGCAGCTCGCTTGACCCGCTCCTCAAGCTGGGTTCACTCTTTTATGGGAGTTGGCCTGATTCTTACCTCTCTTAGGGAACTTCTGTAGACTCTATTGATGCAGAACCACTGCAATGATATGAGACAGATTAAGAATGGCCACAAATTCTTAGATGCTGCTTTCCTTGACAGTTTGGATTTATGTCGTTCCTCCTGAATGTGGATCCGCTGTGAACTGCTTTGAGCCCTAGAACAGGGCAGCAGTGATGTTATCCTAATTTTGGGGGGTCCAGGTCTTAAGAGAATGGTGACTTCCATTTCCTCTTATGTGGAAAAGTCATTCTTGGAGATCCAAGGAACAGAAGCATCCACCTGGTGAGATCTGAGATTACATGAAAGGAGGAGACAGGTGCCTAACTAGCTGGGCCTCAGCGACTCCTGGCCCTAGACATTTGAGATATTCTTTTTTTTTAAGATTTTCTTTATTTATTCATGAGAGGCAGAGAGAGAAAGGCAGAGACACAGGCAGAGGGAGAAGCAGGCTCCGTGCAGGGAGCCTGACACGGGACTCCATCCCGGGACTACAGGATCGCGCCCTCGGCAAAAGGCAGGCACCAAACCGCTGAGCCACCCAGGGATCCCCATTTGAGATATTCTGATTGAGGGCCCAGATGTGTTTGTAGAGCAAAGGTGAGCTGTCCCAGTGAAATCTGTCCAAAATCCCAAGTCTGTAAACAAAACAGAGTCTTAGTATCTGTGTGTAGTGTAGTAACTGATACCTGGGATGTGGGATAGGGAATTCTGTGTAGGGCTTCGACTTTACAAAATGGTGAAAGAAGGTGGTCAGGTAGAGGTCTAGAAGGGGGAGCTGGAGCATCAGAGGTGGCCCTAGTGTGGGCAGATGAGCTGGTGCTTGCAGGGAAAGCTGGGAGGCACGCCCTAGTAGCTGCTGAGGTGGGATCTTGATGAGGAGGCTTGGAGAGGGCTGTGGAAGCTTGTTGCTTCTGTGCAGGGGCTGCTTCTGTGTCTCTGCAGGTCCACAGGTCAGGGGCTGGGCCAGCAGGGTCAGGCATCGGGGAAGAAGAGGTGGATGTGGATGGAGGACCGCTGGAGCCTGGTAGGGCATGTCTACATCAGCCCTCCACAGCCTGACCACGAAGATCTTCCCAGAGTAATGGTTGCTTCTCACCTTCCTCTAAAACCCTGTCTGGGTTCCTCCACTGGCTGGTTCTTACCTAGAACAGCTGAGAAGGGGATCCTAAAAGACATGTTTCCCAGCACAGCACAGTGGATAAAGTGAAATCTAGCACATGGGCAACATACAGCGTGGTAAAGGCATGGAGAAAAATACACCTTTTTTCTTTAATTCAGGTAGGTCACCCTTTGTCCTTAATAATGACTATATTTGATTCATCAAAACTTGTTGAAGATTTAAGACTTTGTTCTATCCCTTTGAGATTGCTATGATGAAAGTATGAATACAGGGACGCCTGGGTGGCTCAGCGGTTGAGCATCTGCCTTCGGCCCAGCGTGATCCTGAAGACCTGGGATCGAGTCCAGCCTCGGGCTCCCTGCATGGAGCCTGCTTCTCCCTCTGCCTGTGTCTCTGCCTCTCTGTGTGTGTGTGTCTCTCATGAATAAATAAATGAAGTCTTAAAAAAATAATAAAATAATAAATTAAACAAAGAAAGTATGAATACAGATAACTGAGTTAAATGTGAATATAAATGTCCAGTTTATAAAGAATTGAAAAATGCCTAATAAATTTAAATAAGTTTTTTTTTTTCCCAACACTGCTTTGGAAAACATGGATAAGACGTGACACGAGAATGGGATTTTTGACTTTTTCACTTTGAATGAGAGGGAAACTTGCAATAGATGCTAATCTGACTTCTGGTGTTGTAGGTGCTGTGGGCAGAGGAGAGGGGGAGAAGGTGGGAGCTTGACCCCGTGCACATCCTTTCCTGATGACAGAAGCCATGACAGAGGCTGATGAACCAGGACACAGCAAAGAGTGAGGGTCAGACCTTTCTGCCATCGAGACACAATAGCTCCATGCATTCCTAAAACGTGCCTCAGTAAGTGTCCATCTCTGACCAAGCTAAACTGTCCCTGTGGCTTTGAGGAAACCCATGGAAACTGAAGCGTAAATGCAGGTCTCTATCCCCCGTCCAGGTGCCCGGGAGGAAACATCTCCTACTGCCTGGGTTTCATAAGAAGGCTGAGGGGTTGATTGCATATTTCCCCTTTAACTCGTATTACTACAGAATTATATATTTCCAACACACCAGGGAGAAACTTATGTAAAAACAGAAGTCTTCAGAGGACTAATTTTCAAAGTGCTTAGGCAAGAGCACATATTGAAATAATTATTTTAAATGCAAATAACAAATAATTAGATTTGATGTTCACAAGGGAAAGATTACACTCAAATACGATAGGACAGGGTTCAATTTTATCCATGAAAAAATAACTATAGGGAAAATATGATAATTTACTAGGAGAAAGCATTGAGTTAAAAACATTACAAATGCAGGCAAATTAATATGTTAATTTTTTAAACATCAGCTCTAGTGAGTAGGGATTGTACAAACTGTGCCAGGAAACTTTTTGTAAATAAGTAAAGGGAGTAAGGGTTTTTATTTGCTTATATTCTCTCATAAAACCTTGCCAAACTAATAATTGAAGAACGAATCTTAGGATGACTTTATAAAAGAGGCCTCATTCCTCTGACTTGTTCTTTTTACTATACAATTTTAACAACTTTATTCAGGTATACTTGATATTCAATAAATTATAGTATTTAAATGTACAATTTGACACGTTTGGCCTCAACTACCCACTTGTAAAGTCACCACCGCAATCAAGATAATGAACATGCTCACAGTCATCTTCCGGAAGTTTCTTCCCTATGATTCCTCCCTTCCAGCCCCTGCGTCCTCCTTCCTAGGCAGCCACCCATCTGCTCGCTGTCACTACACATTAATTTACATTTTCTATACTTTTATGTAAATAGAATCATATAGTATGGGGTTTTTTGGGGGGAGCTTCTTTCACTCAATGTGATTATTTTTAGATTAATGCACATGTTGGCACTATCCATGGTGCATTCCTTTGAATGGATGAGTACCTCTCCACTGCATGTTTAACCATTCACTATTGATGAGCACTGGGTTCTTTACAGGTTGGCTGTTACACATAAAGCTGCCATAAACATATAAGCCTATGCATGGGCATGTGCTCTCATTTCTCTGGGGTAAATATTTAGGGGTAGAATGGATGCATCATATGGCACATGCATATTTGGCTCTTGGAGTAAGTGCTGAACTGTTATCCAAAGCAGTTCTGACATTTTAATTCCACATTAGGGACTGACCATCCTCTCCCTCGCCTCTTCAGCATGTGCTTAGTCGGTTTGATTTGCTTCTTCCCTTTCATTTCCTGCCTTTTCCTTTCCATTTTTTTTCTTTTTCAGTGACTTTTGCTTTTTAATAAATGTGAAAGGGTAGAGAGCATGGGCTTAATTTGCATTTTTCTAATCGCTAACAATGTTGAACCTGCTCCTATATGTCATCCATGTCTTCTTTGGTAAAATGTCAAAATCTCTTCCCATTTTTCTTAGTTGTTTGTTTACTTGTTTTTGAGTTTGAAGTATTATTTTAAAAAATGTATTTATTTATTATTTATTTATCCATGAGAGACACAGAAAGAGGGGCAGAGACACTGGCAGAGGGAGAAGCAGGCTCCATGCAGGGAGTCCATCCAGGACCCCGGGATCACGCCCTGAGCCAAAGGCAGATGCTCAACCGCTGAGTCACCCAGGCGTCCCAAGTTTGAAATATTCTTTATATACTCTGGATGTGTGATTTCTATCAGATATATGATTTGAAAAAATATTTTCTCAGTCTGTGGATGGTCTTTTCAGTCAGCAAAGAAAGTAAAATTTATCAAATATTTTATGGATGATGTTCTGAGATCATTTCCAAAAACATCTTTGTCAACTCAAGGTTGTTTCCTGAAACAAGATGTTTTTGGAAAATGCATAATTTTAGGCTTTATATATTTTGGCTCCATGTACCATTTTTAAAACTAATTTCTGTATATAGTGTGAAATATGGCACTAAGTTTATTTTCTTACATAGAGATATACAATTGTTCGGTATCTTTGTTGAAAAGATGATCTTTTCTTCACTGGATTCCTTTTTACTTTGTTGAAATTGAGATGCGCATATGTGCATCTATTTCTGTTCCATTAACCTGCTTGCCCGTATTTATGCCAACATCACAGAGTCTTGCTTACTGTGGCTTTCTAGTAAGTCTGAAAATCAGGGATTGTAAGTCTTCCAATCTTTCTCTCTTTTTATCTCTTGGTTTGACTATTCTATGTCTCTGCATTTCTATATAAAATTTAAAATCATTTTTTAAATTCTACCAACATGCATGTTGGAATTTTGATTAAATTTGCATTGAATTATAGTTGAATTTAGAATATTGATTTCTCCAGTGCGTGGACAAAGTGGTTCTATTTCCTGATAATTTCTTTATATCATATCTATCGTCTTCATTTTATAAGTCTTAGACATCTTTTTCAGATATATCATAATGGATTTTGTATTTTTGATATTGTCATACCTGATATTGCTTTTTTAATTTTAATGTTGATTGCTTTCTGAAAACAAAGTACAAAGATCTATTTTTGGCTTTTTTTAAATAAATATTTTTAGAGTAGTTTTAGGTTTACGACAAAGCTGAGAGGGAATTACAGAGATTTTTCCATATGACCCCTGCTCTAAAACATGCATAGCCCTCCCCATTATCAACATCACTCAACAGAGTGGTACATTAATTACCAAGGATGAACCTGCATTGACACATTATGATCAACGAAAGTCCATAAACTTAGCCTTCACCCTTGATGTAGTACATTCTATGGTTTAGAACAAATGTAATGATATATAGCCACAGTTATAGAGTATTTAATTATAGAGCCACCACCCAGAGTATTTAAACTGCCCTAAATGTCCTCTGAGCTCTACCTATTTTTCTACACTCTCCCCACTCCTGACAAGCACTGACCTTTGCACTATCTCCATAGTTTTGACTTTACCAGAATGTCACATAGTTAGAATCACACTGTATATGGCCCTTTCAGATTAGCTTTTTTTTCATTTAGCAATATACATTTAACATTTCTCCATGTCTTTTCATGACTTGATGGCTCTTTTCCTTTTAGCACTGAATAAAATTCCATTGTCTGGATAGATCACAATTTATATATCCATCACCTACTGAAGGACATTTTGGTTGTTTTCGAGTTTTAGCAATTATGCACAAAGTGTCCATAAGCATCTGTGTGCAGGTTTGTGTGAGGGCCCTAGTTTTCAGCCCCCGTGAGTCTATAACAAGGAGCATGATTGCTGTGTTGTATGGTAGGAGCATCTTTACTTCTGTCCCCACCGACGTGTGAGAGTTGCTGAGCTCTGCATCCCCACTAGCATTTGTGGTCAGTGTTCCAGATTTTACCCATTCTAATAGGCGTGTAGTGGTATCTGTTGTTTTAACGTGCATTTCCCTGACATATGATGTGGGGCATGTTTTCTTATGTTTACTTACCATCAATATATCTTCTTTGGTGAGGTGTCTATTAAAGTCATTGGCCCATTTTAGTCAGGTTAATGGGAAAAGTAAAAAATGTAGAGCAACCATTGACTAAGGAACACATTTAAAACAAAATGACATGGAATGTAATGTCTTTCTATACAAATTTTTAAAAATAATATATAGTACTGGCCTATTGATCAAAACTGGTTTCTACTCCCTCTCTATTAACTGGGAGAGGTATGTTTGTTTTGTTTTTTCTTTTTTCTTTTTTCTTTTTTGGTTATTATTGGAAAAGAATTACCCAGTCTTTCATCCATTTTGAGTTTATCTTTGTGTATGGTGGAAGAGAGTGGTCCAGTTTCATTCTTCTGCATGTGGATGTCCAATTTTCCCAGCACCATTTATTGAAGAGACTGTCTTTCTTCCAATGGATAGTCTTTCCTCCTTTATCGAATATTAGTTGACCATACATTTCAGGGTCCACTTCTGGGTTCTCTATTCTGTTCCATTGATCTATGTGTCTGTTTTTGTGCCAGGATGAAAGATCTAAATGTGAGACAAGAGTCCATCAAAATCATAGAAGAGAACACAGGCAACACCCTTTTTGAACTCGGCCACAGTAACTTCTTGCAAGATACATCCACAAAGGCAAAAGAAACAAAAGCAAAAATGAACTATTGGGACTTCATCAAGATAAGAAGCTTTTGCACAGCAAAGGATACAGTCAACAAAACTCAAAGACAACCTACAGAATGGGAGAAGATATTTGCAAATGACATATCAGATAAAGGGCTAGTTTCCAAAATCTATAAAGAACTTATTAAACTGAACACCAAAGAAACAAACAATCCAATCATGAAATGGGCAAAAGACATGAAGAGAAATCTCACAGAGGAAGACATGGACATGGCCAACATGCACATGAGAAAATGCTCTGCATCACTTGCCATCAGGGAAATACAAATCAAAACCACAATGAGATCCCACCTCACACCAGTGAGAATGGGGAAAATTAACAAGGCAGGAAACAACAAATGTTGGAGAGGATGTGGAGAAAAGGGAACCCTCTTACACTGTTGGTGGGAATGTGAACTGGTGCAGCCACTCTGGAAAACTGTGTGGAGGTTCCTCAAAGAGTTAAAAATAGACCTGCCCTACGACCCAGCAATTGCACTGTTGGGGATTTACCCCAAAGATTCAGATGCAATGAAACGTCGGGACACCTGCACCCCGATGTTTCTATCAGCAATGGCCACAATAGCCAAACTGTGGAAGGAGCCTCGGTGTCCATCGAAAGATGAATGGATAAAGAAGATGTGGTTTATGTATACAATGGAATATTACTCAGCAATTAGAAACGACAAATACCCACCATTTGCTTCAACGTGGATGGAACTGGAGGGTATTATGCTGAGTGAAATAAGTCAATCGGAGAAGGACAAACAGTGTATGTTCTCATTCATTTGGGGAATATGAATAATAGTGAAAGGGAATATAAAGGAAGGAAAAAGAAATGTTGGGAAATATCAGGAAGGGAGACAGAACATAAAGACTCCTAACTCGGGGAAACGAACTAGGGGTGGTGGAAGGGGAGGAGGGCGGGTGTTGGAGGGGAATGGGTGACGGGCACTGAGGTGGACACTTGACGGGATGAGCACTGGGTGTTTTTCTGCATGTTGGTAAATTGAACACCAATAAAAATTAATTAAAAAAATTAAAAAAAAATAAAAAACTGAAAAACTAAGTGCTAAAGAATAAAAAAAAAAAAAGAATTACCCAGTCTTACTATAGCAGTTAAGTTAGTTACCTTATTAGTAGAGCGATGAGGTCATGCTTATTCCAAAATATTGATTATTTGTATTAAATACATTTCCTTGTAAATAGCTCCACAGGAGATTTATTTTACAGAATAAATTTGAGCAAGCCAGCTTAGATATGGATTATGTAAATACAAACCAACTAAGGGTAGAAAAGAAGGCTGAGGCTGTTCCAGGGGAATTATTTGGAAAGAAGCAGGTTTGATTGCTTCAAAAGAGGATCATTAGCATGATGTTAATGGACATGACTTCTCCAGCAGAATGAGACATTTATATTCGTGCAAGAATGTAGCAGATAAGGGTCCAGAAATTGAGATATGATTTGAAGATCTGCTACTTACCTTTCTGGGACTCTCTGACATTTAGTTCAGAACCAGTAAACACCCTAAATCATTTCCATTATCATGGAACTTGGATCAGTTATTTCTCACTAGCACTATCTGGGTGGCCTCTGTGTTCTTTTACTCTCTCCCTGGAGACTATTACTGTTGGCATCCTTTAGGAAATAAACTTTTTTAAAAAATAAACTTGATTATAAAATTATAGGGTATTAGCTCTGATTTCAAAACTAAGGAAAACACAGTTGCTTCTGAAGGCAGCCAGCCATAGCGACCACGTACGGGACATGGTTGTCTTGGCATTGGATAATTGATTTAAGTTCCAATTAAAATTGTTGGTTGTAAGCTAAGGTCCCCGGGGGTTATGTGCTCATTAAATCTGTTTAATGTGCTTATTAAACTACACAGATCCTTTGCCAGATCTAAGAATGTGATTAACTCTCTTAGGTTGAACACTTCTACAAATATCTATCCATGGTCAGTTTGCTTCCATGACATAGGTTTTTATATTACTTGTTATCTCTTTTTAATGCTACCATCAGGGAACGAAACCAATATTTTCCTTACAACTCATCCATTTATAGGGAATTTTTGTCATCAGCATTTGTGATACATTCAGCAGGTATAACTTATTCGCAACTTATGCAAATAGTCATTGTTAAAATGTTTCATTTTGTACACCAAATATACATATGGAAAGAGGCTATTTTCGCATGCAGCCCGGAGGAATGTGCACATGTTACCTTCAGGTGATAGACGCTGGAGTGTGGTGGGAAATGCACTGTGGTCGGAAGCACAAGAGCCTCACAAAGCCTCCATTAGGTAGCCCCGGCTTCATTGCTTAAAGCTTCCCACTGGTTCTTCTTCAAACACAGCACTCCTCAATCTTTAGGTAACATGAGGATCCCCTCCGCTACAACTCCAGAGTTTCTGACTTACTAAGTCTGAAGTAGAGGCCCCACATTTTCCTGTCCAATGGGCTCCCTGATGATGGCGACCCTCTGGTTCAGGGAACCCACTTTGAGAACAGCCTCTCCAATGTGGGGAGCTGCTTTCCAGCTTTCTTCACATCCCTGGAAAGCTCTGCCCTTAGGTACAAAACCTTGCTACTACTGAGGTTTACACCCAGTTGTCATCCTTGGTGAGTGTTTTCCTGACAAATGGCCCCTCTAAAGGGGGAGAGTCTAAATAGGACTCTCCTGATTTATTTTCTGCAGAACTTTTCTCTCTCTTTGTCTCTGTGAACATCTCTCCCTCTTTTGAACACACATTCACATACACACATTAGCAAAACATGTGTTTGCATACTAAATAATATATAGCGTACCGATAAATAATTAAATAAATATAAAGCCAGTTTTGTTTATTCACTTACAGGCCTTCCTCACTGGAATGTTATATCCTCATACAGAGGATTTTTGTTTGCTTGTTTGTCTGCTGCCATATCCTCAACAAGTAGAACAATGCCTGTCACATAATAGATTTACAACAAATGTGGGTTTAGTGAATGCATATATTGTAAATCTGGCCATACTTCCTTTCAAAAGAAAAAAAAAGCAAAACAGTTGGGAAGACTGGAATTTGAGGACATAAAGAAAGCTAGATAAAAAGTCATGTAAGCTGGTCTTTATGGAGCAGTGGAAAGAACATGAGCCACGGAATAATGGTTCCTGGGTCTCAGCTCTGACTACATTATGTGCCAATGGTGGACAAGTCTTGGTTTCTTCACTCGTACAGTGAGAATTATGCTTGCTACATTATTATGATGATTCAGTGAGATAAAGTCTTTAAAAAACTGCTTGTTGGATCTGAAAAGACTAATCTCCTTTGGCATTGTCCTTTATATCACAGAACAGAGCTTAACACTTCTTGCATCTCCCTATGGTGGTACAAACCCTAAAGAACTCCCGTGGAAGTGATGCAGCAGCTTCTGTCTTGACATAGGGACAAGAAGTACCATTACGATGGCATTGGCGCAGGGCTTGGATCCCTCAGACACCCACTATAATACATAGGGGAGTAATTCCCTTGGAGAAGTTATGCACATGCACGATACCACTGTGTCAAGTACATATTGTTTAGATATACGCATGCTCACCATGCTCCTTGAGGCGCATGCAGACATTTCTTATTTTCCCTTGACTTTGGCCTTGGCCATGAAATGTGCAAAAGCCAGGCAGCACCCGTGGCCCAGTGGTTTGGCGCCACCTTTGGCCCAGGGTGTGATCCTGGAAACCCAGGATCAAGTCCCACTTCAGGCTCCCTGCGTGGAACCTGCTTCTCTCCCTGTGTCTCTGCCTCTCTCTCTCTTTCTCTCTCTGTCATGAATAAATAAATAAAATCTTTTAAAAAAATGTGCAAAAGCCTTAGGTCGTTGTGCTTTCTCTCTCATTCTTTGCCTCTGCAGGGGGAAGAATGTGTTCAGGGTGACCCAACAGGCCCAGAAGAGGAGGATAGACATGTGGAATAGAGTCTTCCAGATGAGCCTGATACTAAATACATATTTATTGTATGTTAAAAGATTTTATGGATGCTGGAATCAGTTGATATAATACCATCTAGGAAAATACATTTAGAACATATTCTAGGCAAAAAAACAAAAAAACAAAAAAACATGTGAAGTGTACCTATTGCTCTTTTGGGGGAAACATATTTTCTCACCAAAAACAAAACAAAACAAAACAAAACTGTGTTCTAAATAAAAGCTCTTTCACAGGATTGTTATGAAATTTAAATGAGATGGTGCAGGCACGAGGTGGTACTCTCCGTTATGATCATGTGCACTTGCCAGGCTCTATGCAAAACCCTACAGCTTACCTACTTATTGCAACAGCATCATGTAACATAAATTGTTATTGTTCTTACATGTCTCCAATAAAGTAACTGCGATTTATAGAAGTTTAGGAACTTGTCCATGGCCAAGCCGCTAGGAAATGTTTGCTGACTTCTCTTAGACAGGAACCTACAGCACTGACTGCATACCTGGGCTGCGGCCCAAATGCCTTGCTTTCTTCTTTCGCCATCCCTACTTTATTAGTCCACTTCAAACAAAACTGCCTAATGTTTAGCACTCAGTAGACTTTCTTAATAGTTTCTTTTAATTATTTTAAAAACTTATTCCTAAAAAAAATTTTTTTTGCCGTTTGCATAGACAGGAGATGGGGGTTTCATCAAATAGCTGAGAAGTTACGACACCTCTAAGGTCATTGTTCAAACAGAAAGTAAGTGTTCCAGGATCACTGCATTTTATAATATTACTTGCAACCTTGGGCGTTTATATTAGTCCTCTGAAGAGTTTTAACACCTAAATATCTTCAGTATCAAAGACTGGTTTATATGTCTTTGGAATAAGCCACAATACTTCATAGAAGTATTCTCCCCAAAACGATGGTGTTTTAAGACTAATCTTTGATATATGCTCCCAAAGAGGATGTCTAAAGTATTTGGGAAAAAAATTTTGAAGGGAAAAATTTGTAAGTGCAGGTTTTTCAAATTAATGTATGGTGATTTCGTGTCCTACTTTCCTTGTAATCAGAGCACACTCTGTCCTTTCTCAGTCCTACTTTGCTATTTTTGGAATTGCCATGTTCTTGATAACTTAATGGATCAATCCTCTCCATTTAAAATCACAAGGTGATTCTCTCTTTTTTTTTTTTTCTTAGAAATTTGGACTCGTTTCTTCCTGTCCTGATCAGATAATGTTCAAAATACTCTCCTATACCAGTAATTACATGGTTGGTAAGTACTATCTGCATTTTAAGCATTTGGTTTATACCACCCTGCTCTCATTCCATTTAAGTCGATGGTGATGTGGATGCTCATTTTAGAAAAACAATCTGCCCGTAAAGCAGGCATGATTTGTGTTTCCTTAATCAACTAAATGTCAGCCTTGGAAAATATTGAGCATAATTTTATAAATGCTTATTTTGTGGGGCAAATGCTTTGAAAATTTGACATTTGTCATTAAATGATATTGCCAGAAAAAAACTCTTGTACTCTACCCAGAAAATAGCCTCATTAATGATCATAAATCTTGGGGAAAGTCAATATGTATATAATCACATGCCATGGTTCATGTGAGACCCACAATTTCAAGGGACGTAATTTGAAGTTTCAAATATATACTGACGTATCTGGTGTAAGTCAGTTTGGATGGAAAAATAATAGTCCTCAAAGGGAGAAAACTTCCCTAGTGGGAAGGAGCACTGTTTTGTGGAGCCAGGGTTTGCAGATTGGAAGCAAGGAGTGGTTCCCAGTAAAATGTCAAACCACACTGGCATATCCTGCCCTCCTACCCAGGTTTTTGGAGTAATTTTCTGTGCATGGAAAGAGAGAGAAATTTGCTAAAACTGAAAAGCCTGAAAGAAACAGAGTGGGTGCTCCCTCTCTTTTTAAGGAACCCAGAGCTCTCCCGTAAAGGCCGGGTACTACAAGGAGAAGCATTGGATGAATCCTGGGCTTGTGTCTGGCTGTCCAGCAGTAGTAGGACCTGGTCCCTTTCCATCCATATGCTTTTCTATGGCTGTTTGCTAAAGTTCTGCTTTAGCACCCCAGGGTACCCAGTTGTTTGCAGAGATTTGCTACACCGGAACTGAAACCAGAGGCAGAACCGGGAGTGCAGTGGGTTTAGAGCCTGCGAGCTCTTCTGCTTCCCAGGGAGACAGTATTCTCTTCCAAGAGCTTTTTCCCAGATTTTGTTTCAAATCTTATTGAATGGAATTGTATCACATGGCCAGTTCTAACTGTCCAGGTAATTCAGCAAGAAACTATGTGCTTTTCCAGGCTTTACAGTGGAAGTAGGCAAAAAAAAAGAATAGGTTTGGGTTTCTTTTTTTTTATTTTTGATTGTCCACAAAAGCTGCCTACCACAGTCACTTGAAGCCTTTTTAGCTCTGAGGGCTTCATTGCAGTGGAGGAGCCTAAGTGGTGGCTCAGAGGGGTTTGCCTTGGACAAGAGGTAGAGAGAGACAAGGCGTGGAAACTAGGCAAGGAAATTAGGGCAGCCCCAGTAGCCCAGCAGTTTAGCACCACCTTCAGCCCTGGGGTGTGATCCTGGATAGCCAGGATCGAGTCCCATGTCAGGCTCCCTGCATGGAGCCTTCTTCTCCCTCTGCCTGTGTCTCTGCCTCTCTTTCTCTCTCTCTCTCTCTCTCTGTCATGAATAAATACATAAAATCTTAAAAAAAAAAAAAAAAAGAAAAGAAAAAGAAAAAAGAAAAGAAGCTCCAGGCCATGGTACCAGCAGGTGGGTCAAAGCCAGGCCAAGTGTCTGATGGAGCGCCTGCCCAGAAGACCGCACATCTGGACAGGACAAGCCACTTTGACTACGTGCTAGTTCTATCAATCTCTCATGTGGAATAATGTAAAGACATAAGGTAAAGGATTGCAGACTGGCACTGAGTATGGCTAGAAGGTCTGTGTATGTGGGGGGGGGCGGGGGTCCTCAGGTTCCTTTTGTTGTCCACACCCCGTGTAGACCTCTCCCAGCTGGGTGTGGGAGTGGCCCCTTCCTACTTGGTGGCCATCACTCTTGTGATGATCAGGTTAGATGGCAAAGGTAAAGGGTTCTGCAAATGCAGTCAAGGTCCATAAGCAGTTAATTTTGCGTTGATCAAAGAAGACTATCCTGGATTGGTCTGACCTGCACAGAAAGCTCTCCTCCTGGGCACACAGGTGAAAGCAGAAGCTCTGTTGTTTGAACTCTCTGTGGGGATGGCAGCTTCCAGGAGCTGAAATCTCAGTCCCCACAGAGTCAGGGGGCTGCATTGTGCCCATATCCCCCCAAATGTGGCAGAGGAGGTCATAGCCCTGGCCAACACCCCGACCTCAGCTCTGTGGGACTTTGAGCAAAGCACCCAGATGATCTGTGCCCAGGCTCCTTCCTCACTCATAAAACCCGAGACAATACAAGAGCATCAATTTATGCTGCTTAATATGTGCTTAGAGTTATTTGGTTTAATATTCTCTCTTTGTCAGACTTTCAGAGAAATGCTGGCCCCAGATGCTCGTACATCAGCCGGGCAGTACTGCTCTCATCCCATAGTACCCATAGTACACATCTCATCCCATAGCAGTGGATGGGCTGTGCTCCTTTTTCCCTTACTGAACAAAATAAAGTTCTCATTGAACACTGTCATTGTAAATTAACAATTAGGGGATCCCTGGGTGGCTCAGAAGTTTAGCGCCTGCCTTCGGCCCAGGGCGTGATCCTGGATTCCTGGGATTGGGTCCGCATCGGGCTCCCTCTGTGGAGTCTGCTTCTCCCTCTGCCTGTGTCTCTGCCTCTCTCTCTCTCTCTCTCTCTCTGTGTGTGTGTCTCTCATGAATAAATAAATAAAATCTTTTAAAAAGCAATTATATTAAATAGGTGATAATATATTTCCTTTTTCATTGGAATTTGTTTAACAATATTTGACTGTTGTTTTTTCTGTACAAATATCTAAATGATATTTCAAAACAGAATTAGCACACACCGATTTAAATCCTTGAGGGGGGCAGCCCTGGTGGCGCAGCGGTTTAGTGCCGCCTGCAGCCCAGGTCGTGACCCTGGAGACCCGGGATCGGGTCCCACGTCGGGCTCCCTGCGTGGAGCCTGCTTCTCCCTCTGCCTGTGTCTCTGCCTCTGTGTGTGTGTGTCTCTATGAATGAATAAATAAAATCTTTAAATAAATAAATAAATAAATAAATAAATAAATAAATAAATAAATCCTTGAGGGATTGCTTCCTATATTTATGTGTTTAAAAGTTGGATGGAGAAGAGGCACCTGATATCCTCTTCATTATATTCCTAGGTACTGCCTTTTTCAGTAGAAAATAGAAATATTAGAGAAATTGTAACAAGAAGTTAAAACTCATTTATGTTGTTCAGCACTACTAATGAGTCATTTGGCTACCAATCATTACCTACACAAGTGATCAGATTTATCTCATAGCAGACAAGATACTCTTTTCTCCTCACACATTTGAGTATAATCTGATTTATTTGGTACTATCATCAAATGAGAAAGAAGAAATTTACTGTGAAATAACATAGTAAACTAACTGTTAACTTAATTAGAAAGACCTGAGATGTTTTTGGAACCAATCTCCCTCCCGACTAAATGAATTAGCCAATTTGGCTGTGACTTAATCCAATCTGGAAATGATGAGAGTTGTTACCTGTCTATACAACAGGGAGGTGAGTAGCTCTACTGGGTCACTAGCACAGGAGTGGAAGCCTCTTCCTTCTAAGGGCTTTCTATGTCCTAACACGTAGGTGTCAGGTGTTGAACACTTTGTACTTTGTGGCCTGGAGAAGCACAGCTTTCCTCTCCTGAGCACTTTTCCTCTCTGAACCTCGGACTCTCATTCTCACACCCAGGCTCACTCTGAGAGGCCGTCCCGTAGCGGCTACGTTCACCACCACTCTGGGTTTGGTGTCCATGTCCATGTGGGAAGACAACACAAACCACTCGGAAGAAAATTTCCAGGTGACACAGACACTCTGCTTTCCATCTTATTTGAACTCAACCAAGGCTTATTTTCAGTTTGTTAGCTCTGAATACGAATGAGTATTTTATCATCTTGCCAGGAGGCAGGTCAGTCTAGAAGCAAGGATTTGGAAGCAGTCCAACAGTAGGGGTGAAGACAGCACTTACTCCTGCGACAGGTTGTATTCCCAACAAAAATGGCATGTTTTTAACTGTAAGTCGTTTTGTTTTATTAGGATATTGTCACCAGCTTGACCCCAAGACTTGACCTTGACTGCCCACCTGCATCCTCACAATCTTTGTTTCAATGCTTAGGGTGTTTTGTATGAGAAATTATAATTTCCTATGGTATAGTTCTATGTTTACCACCCATAAGAGATGCTTCAGAGGACAGAGTAATATGGAATAAATAATAAATAAATCTGTTCTGTCAGGGACATAAACTTTGGGTTGAAGAAACCAAACAGACAATCAATATTCACTGTTGGAATGTTGAGGGGACCTGGGTCAAATGGTCAGAACTGGCAAGGTCTTTCTTGAAAAGGAGATAATTTTAAAGGACTGATGCTGTGCTGGAAGGAGGAGAACAGGCATGATTGGAGAATAAAGCCCAAGGAATGGGGAATGATGGGAAAGCACGATGAGCCAGTTTTGTGTGCAGGTCAATGAGCTCTGCTGGCCGGCCTGAGCTACGGGGAGGATTAGGGAAAATCGATGATTATGGGATGCAGCTCCTAAAGAAGGTTGGATAGAACACTGTGCCATATGTTTTTAGTGGGATGATTAAAATGAAGGGAAATTTCTGAGATAATAATGTCAGTAGCTAACTTCCACTGCGTGCCTGTTCCATTCACTTTACGTGCTTATGATTTCATTCACTGCTCACGCCAACCCTCTCAGGTGGATGCTGTCATTACCCCCATTTTGTGCAGAGGGGGTGGAGGCAAGGGTTGTGAACACCTGCTCAGACTCCACACAGTGTTCGTGCAGTGAGAGTTCGAACCCAAACAGTCTGGCTGCAGGACACACTCTCCTTACAAGACAGTCTGCCTCTTAAGAGAGTCAATTCAGAAATCTGTTTGATTCCAAAAGAAATAGGTCATGTTGTAATTGAACTGCCATGAGTTCGCTGTGTGCTGAGTTACAGGGAGAGACCACCCAGGGGAAGTTTTCACATAAAGGGAACTTTATTTGCAGCAGATGAGGAGATCATGGGGAGTAATTTCCAAAGCTGTAACTCCCAAGCAAGGGTGGATGGGTTCTTTTCATTTAGGATTAGGATAAGTATTTAGGCAGGGGCGCCCTGTCATCACATGTAGAGGTGGGTGTGAGGGCACGCATGTATCTGAAGGAAATCCGCCTCCATGTACACTGTATATTGTGTAAATTGGCCTCCTGTTCCAATTTGGGCAGATTTCAGTATTATAATGAGGTAGAGGTCACTGCGGGTCACTCCATGGGCCACTCCTTGGTCCATTTGTACAGGAGTTAGTCGAGGTTGAGCTCACACTGGTCTGGGTGTCTGGGGACCAGAGCTGTCTGCTGGGGCAGTTGCTATTGCTTGAGGGGTGGGGTGGTTCATTTTTTATTTATTTATTTTTATTTTTAAAAGATTTTATTTATTAATGAGAGAGAGAGAGAGGCAAAGACACAGGCAGAGGGAGAAGCAGGCTCTATGCGGGGAGCCCGATGCGGGACTCGATCCTGCATCTCCAGGATCATGCCCTGGGCTGAAGGCGGCACTAAACCGCTGAGCCACCCGGGCTGGGGTTGGGTGGTTCAATCACTGGATGCTGCGCCCCTGGGGTCTTTGTCCTGGGTTAAGAAATAAACTGGAGTGAGGAATGTAAGGAAAATGTGGAACAAAGGTCAATGGGTGCAAGCAGGTGGTCAGGAAGGGTCAGGTCTTGGGGTGAGGCTGGTGACAGCATAGAATGCACGAAAGCGCTATCCACAATGTTCAGATTTTCTTTCCTGATATAACACCTGCTTTTGGAAAAGGGTGTCTTTTTCATTAACGTTTCTAATTGCTTTCCTCCAGTAATCATGCGAGTAAATCATCAAACTTTGAAAAGTGCACAGAAATGTTACATATCTGATCTTATAGTGTAGGGAGGGGAAGATAATTTTCCCTTTATCTTTCTAAGTTCTGAGCTGAGACCCCCTCTCCTCCCCCCCATCATATAAGGCAGATTAACAGGAGAGAAACAAACAGAGGTTGCATAGCACACGTGTGTCCTGTACACATGAGAGAAGCCCAGGAGAAAGGAGCGTCTCCCTGAAATGGCCAAAGCCACTCCCTTGAATATCATCTCCAACTAACCACACAAGAGGCGGTTTATAGGACTTTTTCTGGCAAAGCACAATAAACAAAAGTATGGGTGTGATGCAGATTTGTCAGTGTCTTCTCTATTCGCAAGGCTTTGTGAAGATTTGTTCATCTTCCTCTCTTTCTGGTTCAGGAAGAGACACTCAGGAATGGGGATTTCCCATCTAAAGGTCCATTCCCCTCACAGAAGGTTAATGTATAGTCTTTTCAAAGACCTTCTCCTGTGTCTGCAATTTCTTAAAACCGTCAGTGTAAAATAATCCTTTTGCCAAAGAGGCATATTACGAGTTGGCATATTCTGCTTCTCTTCGATAGATCAGAAAACCCCAAGAGGCCATTCATCCTAATAATTTGCTGGTTGGCAGTCCAGAGTTAATTTCAGATGAACTTTGTTTACATCATTTTTAGACCTATTTTCTCGGTCACCCATCAATTTATACTCTCTCTACAAAAATGTGCATCCTGTCAAAAATTGAAATAAATTTAACATAGCTCAGTTAACTGCTTATATTAATTCTCACATGTCCTTTAGGTTGCTAGAAAACATCATTTGCATTTCAGGAAGCTTCTCTGAAATTGTCCCCCTGGTGAAGCCTGAATGGATTTCCGGTTGATGCCCAATTCCCCTAATACCTCATTCTCATTGTTAACACCATTGCGTGCCTACACTCAGGCTTATCCCTGACACGGTCAATGTTTTGCCAAAAGTGTTTATGAGAGCACTAGAGGGTAAAGCACCTGCATGCTCAAATAGAAAATTGTCTCTATTTTGCCTATTAGTTCAGCTTTAGGAAAAAAAGTTAATTGTAACTCGTAAAATATGTTCTGAGATAAGGTCACCAGCTTTGCCTTGTTGATTTAATGAATGTGAAATTATAGCTGTGTTAGAGAGAGTTTTATTTACCCGCCTCTCTCAATAAAGGTAAGCATTTAAAATAATTGAAATGATTGGGCATATCACATTCAAAGGTTTGGGGAAGTTTGACATTCCTGAGGAAATCGCAGCAGTGTAGGGCTGCGTCTTGTGTTCATAAATTTTATATTCAACTGCATGTATTTTTGACCTTCTGGTCTTTGCCAAATGTGATACCAGGTACTAAGGAAACAAAAGGAAATGGTTCATCTCTCAAGGTGTTTATAGTCTAGAAGGGAGGCGGATGAGTGGAAGTGCTCCTGTGATGACCAAGCCATGGTGAAGGCAGGAGGGAGGCAGTCCCATAAGAAAGGTGACTCCCCCATGGACTGCATTTAGAGGAATATTCCTCGAGCTACATTTATGAATGTCTTTCTGTGGCTTCCACATGAGGTCTAAACTCCATAAGTCAACGAGTATATGAATGTGTGCTCAAAAAATACTCACCCAAAGTGCATTGCTCTCAGTACCCTGTTAACCACATGGTTTTAAAGGAATCAAGAGGACTGACTGGTCTAATGCTGACTGGAAGAAAAAATTCATGGGTGTGAGTTTGCTCTAGAAGAAAGCTACCATAACACTTTTATTCACAAGTCCTGCCCTACAATTCCTTGTGTTGATGTGGGAAACAAAGACAGAAGAGAAATTATTAAATGTCCTTACTCCCTACGGCCCATTGACAAGTCCTTGAAATGGGCAGAGGGGCCTTCCTCTAGGGATTCAGCTGCCTCAATGTAGACACTTTGCTGAGGGCAACAGGCAATCTTAGCCCAATCTCTAGGATCCTGTGTGTCTTCTTTAACATATAAAAATCTCTTTGGAAACTGCTTGTATCTCTAAACCCCCCAAGATGCATGTTGGCGACCATCCTCTAAGCATATGGCCCCAAACAGACATCTGAAGGGTCTCTGAGTTAGAAACAGGCAGGGCTACATAGGGTGAGATAGGTAGGGGGCTACCTGATCAGGCTCACAAAAATCCCAGGAATGTTGATACATAATGAAACCAGATCACCCTGCTCTGGGCGTCAGAGATGGGGTCTTTCTATGGCAGTCACATTGTGACCAGTCCCCCAGAGAAGAAGTAAGGCATTAAAGATATTGTTGCCGGTCCTCACTCAAACCAAGAGATCATGAGGATGATAAGGCCACAGACTCCCTGGTCAGTTCTAAATAAAACACTGTCAATGGAAGTCCATGTTGACCACCAGTTGGGACCCCTCTCACTCCTGAAAGCTTTCTCTGTGTCCTTGCTTAATGGAGTTCTATCACCTTGCTCACTCTCCTTTGTCCGCAAGATTCATTCTTTGACTCCCTGAGACAAGAACCTCGCACTCCTGCTTCAACATCTCATCTTTTTAAATTGTTTTATTGTTAATATACAAAAGCATATTAGTACAGTGGTAGTATATAATTTGCCAAAAAAATAGATTATGCAAGTTGATTTGTGTTTGTTTTTTTACTCAAAAATGTGAGATTACATTGGTTTATTTATTTATTTATTTTTTGATCATATTGGTTTAGAACGTAAAAAGCTTGTTACTTCTCAAATCATTTCAGGTTTCCTTTGTTAATAATGTGAATAATATGTTAATTTCCTAAATGTCCTTCATTCCAGAATTCAGAATAATAATATAATGCTAATACATCGTGTTTGAAAGTGCTAGGGTCCAGACACCACAGGATAAGCCCTACTGTGAATGTGGTATTATTATGCCATTTTTAGAGATAAAGCATTTGAGTCCTGACTTGTCTAATGTTCACCAGCTTGTAAGTGGCTTAGTTTTGTGATCAAGCTCTTTAGAAGCAGACTTCACAGACTGGACTTCCGTCGAAAATCTTACACTGTCCATGATTCGTGCAGGACATGTGAAATATAGTCACTCTTAACCTGTTCCCTTTTGTCTGTGGCTGTAAGATTAAGGTATTTTACCATTAAAAGGCATTTAAATAGGAAAATTGAAATGGGTATTTTTAGATAAAACTGACTCTGTAGCCTTCAAGAAAATGCAACTGTGTGGATTCCTGGTAAGTAAGGAAAAGAGAAAGAAAACTTAAAAGCCTTCTCTATTAGAATCCATTCCAATTTTATTTTAATTCAAGTCATCAGTAGAGTTAAAGTAGTTAAAATATGTAAATTTAGGACTTGGCAGTGAGACAGGAAAACAGATTCCATGAAGGACTGCTTTTTTTGCCCCTTTTCCTGCTTCTACTCTTGCGAGGACCTGCACCCTCGTCCTGCACACCACCCATGATGCAGATGATGTATGCCTTCCTTATGAGGGACAAGGAGTTAATGATTTCTTCAGGCTTTCAACACAACAGGTAGTATCTAAGGAGTGACCAGGCGGGGTCATCATGTATTCCAGACCACCAGCACTATACAGGTTGGTGCCAAGACCCCTTGGCTCCAGAGAATAAGTGACTTATGGAAGATACCTGGACACCTGTCCTTGTTCCGACTGGTTCCTGGATGCCTGAGAGGACACACCCACCAGATCACAATCCTCAACAGAATCCAAGGCATACGGCAAAGGAGAGACTCACTCCCCTTTTATCTCTAAGTTTGCAATTCGATAAATTCTGCTCTCACCCTCTCCTGCCTCACTTTAATTTCTAGCCTGCATGAAGCCTGGGACCTGTCGGTGGTCCTGCAGGACCCCCTCTGAGTCCTCTGAGCTGGCCTGCCTACCTCAGAAACATAAAAAAATATATATCCATTTTCAGAATGGGTGGTTAATAAAAGAATAAATAAATGATACCTGACCAGTATGAAGCCTTCCACTACCTTTTCTCTCTTGGAACCTCCCTAGGCAGAGTCGTAGACATGAGGCTCCCTGTAACTCTTTACCAGCTCCTGGGCTACATGGAGCCCACACACTTGCCCACTCACTTCCCACAGTTTGTATCTTTGTCTTTTCTTTGACCCATAATTAAACTCTGATTCTGCTTATGTTGACTTCAGCCTCCCTGGACTGGACAGTCTCCTAGACAGTCTTGGGACAGTTCACCTTCAGCAATGACTTTCTTAATGGTGTAGGGGAGGAAAAATAATTTTCCCTTTACCTTTTTAGGTTCTCAGCTGAGACTCCTCAGTGATAAAAGACATATTAAGAGAAGAAAAACAAGCAGAAGTTTCATAATATGTATACCTCCTGTATACATGGAGATACCCAGGAAAACAGAGTGATTTAAATAACATCTCCAACTAAAGACAGCAGATTCTGGGACGGAGGGGAGCCAGTTTTGGGAGGTGACCAAGAAAGGTACAGTAAACAAGGATCACATTGACATGCAGATCTAAATCCTTGGCTCCCCACTGATGAGAGTTTCCAGAGATCCAGTCATCTTTCTCTTACAGGCACAAGGAGGGACACACCTTTACAAGAGGAGATAAAAATTTCCCTTATAAACATACATGTCTCTTACAAAAGGGTAACTTCTACTCGGTTTTTGCAGTTTCACCTATGTCTCCTTTTTTTTTACAGTATTTTTAAAAATATTTATTTTATTTTATTTTATTTATTAATGAGAGAGGGAGTGAGAGACACAGGCAGAGGGAAAAGCAGGCTCCATGCAGGGAGACTGATGTGGGACTCGATCCCAGGTCTCCAGGATCAGGCCCTGGCCTGAAGGCATCGCTAAACCACTGAGCCACCAGGGCTGCCCCCCTTCTTTTTTTTTTTTTAAATAAGCAGTTCAAAATAATCCTTTAGCCAAAAGGCATATTTTGGGTTGGTATATTTGCTCCCTTTCAATAGAAATAAATTAAATTCAAAATGATATATTTAGTATAGCAAAGTGTGAGAAATAAAATAATCACAACGGTCATCATCTTTTTTAATTTTTATGAATTTATTTCTGAAGCTTGATTTCATTCAGAGTGACTTGCATTCACATTTTTCTTTGCACATAGACATCAGCCTATGTTTAAGAGTCAAAAGTCAAACCGATGTCAGCTTATCTTCTTCATAATACATTTTTAAAAGGCCCACGAGATCTAGTAATCAATACCCTTTCATTAAGTGTGTTGTCTATTTGTTTCTAAATATGTCCTTTAAATAGATATGAGGGAATAAAAAATATACTTGTAGCTGATAGGACCAGATAAGAAAGCCTTTGTTTATAAACCTCTGATCACAAATACAGATACTTTTTGACACTCTGAGCATAGAAAGTATGTTATTTTGTACCTTCCTTACTGTTCTAATGAATATAAAATTTAAGTATTTGCAAATCATCATTGACAAACTTTTGTTCTTTTAACCAAAGAAAATATCCTGCCACTTCTACTGATTCTGTGTTCCAGCCCATCATTTCTCAGTATTAACCAGAGTTAAGACAAATGGCTGCTAGATGATGTTGAATTATTTCTGGATGACAGAGGAAAGGGTGAAGCCCCACCTCCACACTTCCGTTGCCATGGCTTTCAAATGAGATGCTCCCACAGCCAAAACAGATCCTTGCTGTTCTATTCATCACCATTTGACTACAAGAGCCAGTGAGCACATCTCAGATCTCTCTTGCTTATGAAGGCAGACGGAATGAACATAAATGATTAGAAAACACCACCTGCTCTGTGCTTAATGCAGGAGGAAAAAAAGCAGCTGCGCCATTTGGGATGGAAAACACATTAGCTTAGGCTCAGCATGCCACTCATATAACCAACCATAAAAGTTGTAAGTTATTGAGAGTGTAGGATGCAAGGATGGTAGATACCTGTTTTCTATTTGGGAATTTCTATCTGAAGACTGTCAAGCACAGAGTAACTGATGAGGCCTCTATGGAATGTCTTCTAGATCTCAATACTTGCTATTAGGAAGATGAAAATAAGAAATCTTGTGAAGACAATAAGTCATCTATAAAGTGCATCAGAAGATCCAAAATGTGGCCCGCAGAGCACTCAGCTGTAGCTGCAGCTCCCCTGTGAGAAACAGTGAAGGAAAAGATTTTTTTTCAGCAGGCTTTCACTGATGTAACAGCTCATAACCCCCAAAATTTTCATTTACCTTCACAATTAGATAAGAGGGCTACAGACCATGTGGACTGATACTTTAATTTTTGTGCAAACACAATTTACTGGAATCATTAAACTTTGAATGGACAGATTAATCACCAATAAAACAAATGTTGGTTCTCCCTTTCCAGGTGTCTCTCGCCTGTCTTAGCATGCTGCCAGGAGGATGAAAGATTCTTCTTTCTTAAAAAGCCTTTTAATTACTTTATAATCTCTTCCCAGGTTTCACCTTCAATTAGTCAACTAATGCCTAAAGTGTAAAAGATCCATGTGACTGGTGGTTTTAAAATTTATTTAAAAAATAACTTGGTCTTGAATATAATGATACACGTATATTCTCAATTTAAATTTAGAAAGAGTATACACAATTATTGAATTCTTGTTATTTTTCATTGGTAGAAGTTAAAAAATCTGAAATTATATTTCAAAATTGAGCAAGTGAATCATTATTTTGAGAAAAATTGGAGTTGTGTTGTCTCTTTATTTTCCAGCTTTCATGAGATATAATTGACATATAGCACTGTGTGAACTTAAAGTGTACAACATGATAATTTGATCATTTTATATATTTATCAAATATACACAGTCATATATATTATGCATGATAACCACAATGAGGTTGATTCACACAACCATGACTTCACATTTGTGTGTGGTGAGAACATCTAAGATTTACTCCCTAAACAACTTTTAAGTATACAGTACAGTATTAACTACACTTACCATGCTGTTATGCAGGATTTCCAAACATATTCATCTTATAATTGGAAGTTTGTATCCTTTGATCACATTAAATAACTTCACCCACCCCCTTCCCCTCTCCCCCTGGCAACCACCAATCTACTCTCTGTTTCTGAGTACAGTCTTTTTTTAGACTCCACATCTAAGTTAGATTGTCTTTCTTATGCTTAAGTCTTTAATTATTTATTTTTTAAAAAGATTTTATTTATTTATTTATTTATTTATTTATTTATTTATTTATTTATTCATGAGAGACCCAGAGAGAGACAGAGGCATAGGCAGAAGGAGAAGCAGGCTCCATGCAGGGAACCCGATGTGGGACCTGATCCCGGGACTCTGGGATCACACCCTGACCCAAAGGCAGATGCTCAACCATTGAGCCACTCAGGCGTTCCAAGTCTTTAATTTATTTCATGTTAATTTTTGTTTAATAGCATGAGATAGAGGTTTGATGCCATTCTTCTGCATGTGGTTATCCAGTTTTACCAACACCATCTTTGGAGAGACTATCTTTTCCCCATTGATTATTCTTGGCTCCCTTATCAAATACTCTGACTGTATATGTGTGGGTTTACTACTAGGCTCTCAATTGCGTTCCACTCACTTATGTGTGTTTTTATGTAAGTACTATATGGTTTTGATTATTATAACTTTGTAATATAGTATGCAATCAGGAAGTCTTATGCCTTCAGCTTTTTTTTTTCCTTTTTTCTTTTTTTCATCAAGATTGCTTTAACTATTTGGAGTCTTTCGTGGTTATGTATAGATTTTAGGATTTTTTTTTCTATTTCTGTGAAAAATGCCATTGACATTTTCATATGGATTGCAATGAATTTATAGGTGGCTTTGGGTAGGATGGACAATTTTAATAACGCTAATACCTCTGATCTCAGATCTCAGTTCCTAATGCCATTTTGCATTAAAAGAAATATCTTGTTGCATTGTAAGTCAATAGATCATGGGGATATAAGTGAAGAACAAGAGAAAGCTGGAAGACATCCCACCATCTAAGTCTGGTAAAAACTAGCACCAGAATCCTTAATAATATTAATGTATTATAACCCTTTGCATAAAATTGTAATCATGAGTCCATATTGATATAAGTGATTCCTTAAATAATTAAAATAGATAATTAAGAAAGAAAAGAATGCTCTTAATTATGGTAAAATGCCAACTAATAAAAGTAGAAAATATAACAGACTTAGAAAATACTATTTTGGCACCATATTAATAATTAAGTCAAGCTGGGGCACCTGGGTGGTTCAGTGGTTGAGCATCTCTCTTCGGCTCAGGTCATGATCCTGGGGTCCTGGGATAGAGTCTTGCATCGGGGTCCCTGCTTCTCCCTTTGCCTATGTCTCTGCCTCTCTGTGTCTCTCATTAATAAACAAATAAAATCTTTGAAAAAAATTGAGTCAAGCAAGAATCATCAATAGAGCTAAAACTAGAGGACTAATTTGATGAATAAAATAGACCTGCAAAAATATATAGTATTTCTTCAAAATATTTATTTTTAATTACGAAGGGCAAAGTAGTAACTCAATGGAGAAACCTGGAGGTCAGTCTCTCAACTGACTGATCGAAGTTATGTCACCAGTAATGAAATTTGCCTCTTGATATGATGCATTGGGAATGGCATGGCCCTATTTCTGTAGTGTTCTTGCCCAAACACATTGACCAAGTCTCATCAGGAGGAGTTATCAGACAAACTGACATTGAGACCATTCTACAAAGTGACTTTGGGAGGCTACAGAGTTGTTCTAGATTAATGAGATTAAGGAGACAAATAATTGCCATATGTGACAGTGACTTGGATACTGGATAAAAAAATAAAATGAAAAACATTATTAGAGATATTGCAGAATTTGGATATAGACAATAGATTGGAGAATAGTCATGTCAACGTATTTTTTATTTCGATAATTGTACTGTGATTTCTTATGGGAAAGTACTTTTCTTAGTAAATATACCCTAAGACGCTCAGAGGTGAAGGATCATGATGCCTGTAATTGTCACTCTGATGTTTATAATATGTTATGTATAATAAAGCAAATAGGAAAAATACTTAGAAATAGTTCATCTGGGTAAAGACTATAGAGGAATTACTGATGTTTTACGTAAATTTGAAATTATATAAACAAAAAGACAAAGATAAATACATACTTCTCTAAACAAATATATTGTTTAGAAAGAATAAACAGTAACTAAGAAAACAAATGATAAAGAAAGGAAACATTCATGAAGAATAATGATTTTCAAATGCTACTTATGTATTCAAATATTAAAAATCAACACAAACAAATATAAATGAAGAATAAAAGTATTAGATTGAAAAGGCAAGAAAGGAATCTATCTGTACCTTTGTGTGTTATAGAGCTTATACAAAACTTATTGAAATGGGTATTAAAATGATACCAGGGATCCCTGGGTGGCGCAGCGGTTTGGTGCCTGCCTTTGGCCCAGGGCGCGATCCTGGAGACCCGGGATCGAATCCCACATCGGGCTCCCGGTGCATGGAGCCTGCTTCTCCCTCTGCCTGTGTCTCTGCCTCTCTCTCTATCTCTCTGTGACTATCATAAATAAATAAAAATTAAAAAAAAAATAAATGAATAAATTCTTTAAAAAAAATAAAAAATAAAAAATAAAATGATACCATTGTTTGTATCACCTAAAGATACTGGGAAGGACTTTGAATAAGCCTTGGCAGAAATGCTCCAAATAAATGCACACAACTATAATATTTAGAGTGAGAATGTCTAAGTCCCTTGCAGTTGTGGAAAAGTAATCAAGCAGAAGAAATTACTTTTACAGCTTGGATTCATGTAAAGTGTTGCTATTAAATTCAGGTGAATATTATTCTAGTATTGGGCATTTTTAACAACACTAGTCTGTATAGCTAATGCCAAAACTTTCTGTGGCAAAGACACAAGGACTTCTATACCAAATGCCCTGCTAGCCAGAAACAATTTGTCCATGAAGAGTATGTCCCTGATCTTCTGAGTGTTGACTTTGCTCAAAATGGTATGTATTTTGAAATAAAAACACAAATAAAAACACATATTGTACACATAGATTTTATGCTTATAGAATTTAGATCACAGGTCCACTTAGTGTGAAAAGTGGGGGTGTGGTCCGCATCCGAGACTGTTAAGGGAGAAAGATTCATCAGTGACTGCTGGCTCTGAGGATGGAAGGGAACTACTCGAGTTCTTGGAGGGAACACAGACATGCTAACATTGATTTTTGACCCAGTGAGGCCCATTTTGGACTTATTTCCAGAACTGTAAGAAATACATGTGTGTTGGTTTCAGCCACTAAATTTGTTGCAGTAGCAGTAGGAAAGTCATGCAGACCCTCTGCTGTTGAGAGTTTGAGATTTTCATAGCCTGACATTTTGCTGCGTTGGCTCTGTCTGATTGTGAATACAGACTGTTAGATCAACTCTTCCTCATGCACACCACAGCATCCAGAAGCTAGCACATGAGGAAAAACAAATTCTTTAAAATTCATTAGATACTTGCTTTGAGGAAATTGTTTTGGTATCTGGTGAATAAATGATGAAAGGTGATTAGAGGCGACATTATACATCATTGGCTGGTATGTGTTTGGCCAGTAATGGCCATTACTTAGAAGCAGTGTCCGTAAGCTCAATTTTAGGAAAAAGACAATAGCCACAAATCATTTGATTCTCTAACTGCAACTTGTGTCTCTCATACTTTGCAGATCAAAAGTGTATTAAATTACTGTGGCCTAAGATGAGATAAAAATATGTCATATCATTAGGCAGTAAACTATAGCCATAAACTATGGAACAGGACATACCTTTTAAGGAATATAGCTTCTAATGAAGAATACAGATGAGGAAATAAATATCCCAGATGCATTGTAAGATCCACACTGAGTGTGAGTACAGCATCTATCTCGTGTAGGGAGGCATAAGTGGAGAATCTTATGAACTCTGTGGTCATCGGTAATATCAGAAAAAGGAACAGGATAGTTGGTTTTACTCTAGAATAGCCAGTAATTTTGTCTTCTGCATTCATTTTATAACTGAGGATTCTAGAATACACAATGGTTATTAATTTTCCAGTATTAGGAAGATAGTGACAGGGTTGAGATGTCTCTTGACTCAGTTATGTATATTGTCCATTCACAGTGCTGCTGCTATAAACATCTCTTTTGGTTTTATTCATCACATACGGGTAGATTAATGCCTTTTTCAGAGGGTCATTTTGAAGCTTAATGTAGTTTAATGTTCATTCATTCAACAAATATTGATTGAACAGTTTATCTGTATTCAGACTGTTCTGGGGAATGTTTGGACTTCATTGAAAATTAAATTTTAGAAACAAAAAAATAAATATATCAGAAGTATATAGAATATATTTTATGTCAGAATGTTTGCTTTGAGGGAAATAGACTGAAATAATAGTAAAAGAGAAGTCATTTTAGGTAAGGTCATCATGGGAAAGCCCTCTGAGATGGGAACATTGGATAAAATAAGTCAAATATATGGAAAACTGGGGGAAAAGAATAAAATTGTCAGAATAAAATAGTCCATAGTAAGTAAAAGATTTGAAACATCCATGAACTCAGAGAAGAGAATGTGGAGATAAAATGAACAATGGCTAAGAGTTGATAGCAGACCATGTGGCCTACGAGGCAGTAGCATGGAAGAGAAAGACGGGTGTCACGAGTGGGGCCTGGAAAGAAGGTGGTATGTGGGATATGGGTGAACAGTAATAGCCCCTCTGTATCATCCATGCCCTGAGTCCCAATTTATCAAGGTTCATCACCCCTTATTTCTCATCTTGTTATGTATTCTTTATTTGCACCAAACTCATGCCGCCACCCACACCGTGAATTTCCATGCTCCCTTCCTTCAATCTTTTTATTTCACAGCTCCATTGAATACCATTTGCATATGAAGGCTTATCAAAGTACCATCTCTTCCCAAAGTTCCCTCTGAGCTCCAGAGCTGAATTAATGACACTCCTCTGTGCATCATTAGCATATATTTGTCATAATACTGACCATATTTATATTTCTTAATATGTGGCTGATTCTATCTTATCAATCTGTTTATTCTAAGCAATCAATGTATTTGAAATTTGCTTCAGGTTTATGTAGGTGCTCTACATTTTGTGTAGGTAATCTACACAATTTTTTTTTTTTTTTTTTTTTTGCATTCAGAACAGCTCGAACTTTAATGGACACTCGGTAACCCCTTCTTGGCTGAAGGCCATTTGAGGAGGTTCCCACGGGCAGCATTTGCCACCCTCAGGACACAGGGACAGGTACACAGGGTGAGGCAGGGAACCCAAACGCTGTGGAGTGGCGATCAGTGTGCCGCTCGCGCCGGGCCAGGACTGGCGGCACTAGGCCTGGGGCTCGGGCACCATCCTCCACCATTTGAAGGCAAAGGGCACCCGGCGGATGTTGGCACACGCACAGAAATCCCCGATTTCGGTCAAGTAGCAGTCAAAGTCATCGATGAAGGTGCACTTGAAGCCCAGGGGCTCGAGCAACTGGCAGATTTTTTCTTCCAGGCAGCAGGTACCCTTGATCTGGGGCCCAAAAGGCTTGGGGATGCCCAGATTCTTGCCCATCACAATCATCTGCAGCAGGTCAGGGAAGTAGGGCCTCGCGAAGAACTTGCCGGTCTGCTCGCTGGAGGGCACGTTGGTCAGCTGCTCCAGGCAGAAGAGCTGCGGGATGTCGATGATGTCCCTCTCAACCAGGCCCAAATTACCTATAATTTTAAAGAAAACTAGATGTTATGATGATCCTCACATTAATCTTGCGAAGATTTATTGGAAAGTCAATGCATCCGTTGGAGCCAACCTTGCCTTCTGCAGGATGATCCACAGAACAGAGGCTAAAAGCATGGTCTCTGGACCAGGCTGCTTGATTTTGTGTCCTCATTCCATCAATGACTTGCTGCATGAGCTTTAGCAGATCCCACAATCTCTATGTCTTACCTGCTTTGTCTGTAAAATAGAAAAATGACACTCCTTGGATTGGTTTTGAGAATTAACTGAATGTAATTTATAGTATGGCTAGTATAATGCCTGGATTGTAATAAATAATCAATAATATGTTAGCTGAAATTATTAAAAGCTGTCAATATCAGAAAAGTATGAATGATAAACATTTAAACATAATCACTCAAGAGAATACAAACAGTATTAGGAAAATTCTGGTTAAGTCAAAGGAAAATGAGATCCCATTTTTGAACAACCAGGCAGTAATTTTAAAATGTGAGAAAATACCTAGTATTGGTGGACACCTGAGGAAATAGCCATTTTAATCCTGCTGTGGGGAAGGCGCACTGACTCCGTGTCTTCAGAGTATACAAAGCTGCCTTGAAACCTAGAGTGCATGTGAACCCCACCACCAGATACACTAATGGAAGTTCTTGTGCTGAAAGACAGACACCACATCCCCACCACAAACCCAGGAAGGTACTGCAGTTATGTAATGGCAAGATGCCCACTACGGGGAATGAGTTAAATGAGTGACAGTCCACAACTATGCTGCAGGGCTATGTGGTCATCAAGTGAATGATGCAGATCTGCTTGTGCTAACTGAAAAGAGATAGGAATATACAAAATAATATTTGGGGACATATATAATTTTTTCCACAATAGAATCATACACTTACAAAAGTTTACTAATGGTGGTAACTTCAGGGTGATGAAATGTTGGAATGATTTTTTTTTCACTATTGTGTTCTTATTTTTTCACTATTTTAAAATATTAAATGTTCTTTAAAAATGTATAAATGGATTAAGTTTGCCAACAGCTCTATTGTTTGAGCTGGCTTTCAATGGCCAAAAGTGGAGGAGATATTTTGGCTCTTTCTTATGTAGAAAATTAAAATAATTTGGATTATAATGATAGGTAAAAACCCACACACACTACAATTATATCAAAGCTAAATATAGGTAGCATTGTAGTATCTGGCATCTAGTAAGCAATCTCTCTATATTATCTATTGTGAATGTTATCTTTACTATTTTTGACCTACTTAGTTGAATAATAGCTTATTTCTGAATAGGAGTAGATAGGTCTGTTACTGGATATGTTTGGGAAATAACCACTTTAAATAAAAACAAAATAAATAAAAATAATCTCTTTAAAATGATAAAAGTTTTCAGAATAAAAGTATAGTTGAAAAACTCTTTGAATAGAATTCCCTGATTATGCTATTTTATTTTTTTATTTTTATTTTTATTTTTTCGATTATGCTATTTTAAAAGGACTAGGCTGTGTGAATGATGCTCCTCTAGTTTTTTTTTTTTTAAGATTTTCTTTATTTATTTGAGAGAGAGAGAGCAAGCAAAAGCAGGAGCAGAGGCAGAGGGAGAAGCAGACTCTCCTGCTGAGCAGGGAGCCCCAACACGGGACTTGATCCCAGGACCCTGAGATCATGACCTGAACTGAAGGCAGACGCTTCACCAATTGAGACACCCAGTGACCATGACACTGAGATCATGTTTGAATTCTTAAAATACTGTGACCTCAGGCCTGTATGATGGAATTTAGAATATTCTGATAAGGAATGGGTTTAATTGCCCTATCTTTCAAAGTGAAACACTCACCTATAAAGTCTCTTGGGACATTTCATCATAAAAATCTGTCTCACCCTTCAATATTCCATCATAATTACTACGAGAGTTATGAACATGGACGGGTGAAGACAAAAACTGGAATGGAGAGTCCCAAGGAGATGAACTAGAGCAAGAACTCTATTCTGGAAGTACGTGATTTTAAGGAAGAGAGAATCCAATAAGCAGCAGAAATGTGTGCTAATAAAAGACTGTTTCCATCAAGCAGCATTGCCTTACAGAGCAATTACATGTGTTGTTTACTCAACTTTTTTTTTTTTCTCAACTTTTTTTTTAAAGCTTATTAACACTTCTCTAATCTTTTTTTCTTCCAATTTACAGGTTAAAAGATTTCTTGTCACTTGCTTTCATTATGAAATTTGGTTCTCATTACAAAAGAAGTAATATAAGTACTAAGCTTATGGCAGATTTGTGTTTCTTACAAAGCAGTCAATTCAGGAATTTGAATAAACATGCTCATTGTCTTACATACACACTATTTTCTGAGTTTATAAAATTTATTGGGGCATTTTATTGTAGAGAATTACACCTTAAAATCTACAGTGGAAAAAAGGTTTTGAGAGATTCTCAAATGATTATCACAATCCTTTGTGAACATCTGCCACTGGGAGAGGGTGGGTGGACCTGTGTGGTGTGCAGTATTTCAAAGCAAGCCATCTTCATTGAATTTGAACTTCCCACGCAGACATACCCAAATAATAACACTTTTCTACTTTATGGGAAGATCTCTACTTAGAAATCATACCAGACCATTATGTGAACTCTAAAGTTCTCTACTTTTTAATGTTTTTAGAAGACTCAGGTAAGGGACAGCATACATCTGATCTCATTTATGCTCAGACCATCACAAATCTGTAGTGTTTTATGTGAAAATATTCACAGGTGTTGTGTTCCGAAGAGAGAGCTCTTCAGAGAAGGCCAACAAGTTAGATTCCTTGGAAAATATGATTAACAGTTCTGGACTAGGATAATCCTATTTAATTGCATTTCAAAATATTGCAGTATTGTTCTGTGTGGGTTCAACAACATCAGAGAAGTAGCAACACGATCACCTCACTACACAGGCAACCATAAGCAGGGAAAGAGCCTGTGCCCTAGGGGCTGGGAACAATCTGTATCAACTACATCAACCTCTCCTTAGAAAGACACAGCAGTCATATCTGGCAACGGCATGCCATCAGTGTTCTGTTCACAAAAACAATACGTGGAAATTCCCAGCTAGATTCCTTTATACTAAGGTTGCCATGCCCAAAAGGGACTGCATCTAAAAGCACATGGGTTTTTAAAAAGATTTATTCATTTGAGAGAGAGACAAAAAAAACAAAAAAACAAAAAGCATGAGTGAAAGCATGAGTGGAGGGCAGGAGAGAGAGAATTGGAAGCAGATTCCATGCTAGGTGCAGAGCCCGATGCTGGGCTCGATCGATCACGATCTGAGCTGAAACCAAGAGCTGGATGCTCAACTGACTGTGCCACACAGGTGTCCCCTAAATACACATGTTAATCCAAATGCAGAGAATATGTCAAAAATGGCAATACACAGGGTACATGTTTTCACTTCTACTCAAGGAATGAATTAAAATCCCACTTTGAAGGACAATATGTTGCCAACATGAACAAGCCACGATGGATGGTAGGTTTCATAACAAAATGATGTGTTTGAAGTTTTCCTCACATAACTTCCTTGCATTGTATAGTCACATGAACTTTCTCTAACATGAAATATGGAAATTTTTCTCTACAATCATGTTATTTTCACTTATTGTCACAAAACTTTGTAAGGCATTTGACAAATGTCACCTTACTGTTGAGTGAAATATATGACAGAATTAGAAAAAAAAAAAAACCTGATTAAACCAGAATCTCATTTACCAGTCTAAAATCTTAATTTTCAAGGATACAGCACTACCATGCTTTTGTTAATCTAAAACTGGCTTCTTTAAAGAAATCTTAAAAACATTCAAAAATAAAGCCAACATTTAACTGTGTGCAAAACAATCTTTAAGGCTTGCAAGGCTTGCTTTATAATCCTATTCCTTCTAACTACCAATTTATTAATCAACACAGTTGGTCTTTTTTGGTTTCTGATTGATCTTGAAACTGTAATGTTAAGAGTTTCAAAGAGCAGTTTAAGCTGCTTTAATGATGCTTATTTAACTGTTGCAAACTTTGCGCTCAAGGTAAGAAGACTGGCACAAACTGCCTGTGGCTTTATCAGCCCTTCCTATAGGGCCTTTCTTCAAGGACCAGGAGGAGGGAACCTGACTCCCAGGTCACTATGAATCTGTTCCTTTTCAGCAATAGGTTAGACAGGTCTGAGGTAGACTCACATGGGGACCATGAATGTATTGCTTTGTCTCTTCTCTACCAGACATAGTTGGCATGCCACAAAGGTGTAGGGAATTAATATGAAAACCTCAAATAAATCTGAAGCATGAGTAATTAAGTAAAGTATTATTGATAAGACAGATTAAAATTTTGACATTTTCCTTTACATTCCAATAGCATGGAATGAAAAAATATGAACATACAAACACACGTGGTTTTAAATCTTGTAGTGGTAGCATTCGGGAATAAAGAAATAACATTGGGCTGCATTCTCATAAGAAGGATTGATTGAGAATGGAATAATTATCTAGTAAGTCCCAGAGGTAGTTAGTTCATAATGGTAATTAAGGTAGACTTTATGCATAATAATTACTTTGATCTGATATTTCCTCTTCCTATTTCTAGACTAGACACACTACAATGTATCCCAAAACTATTTCGACTTATCAACAATGAGATGTCAGATTTCAGTGTTTCCCAGCTTATAATGGACTTTTAATAATTATAACAAATAACTAAAATAGTAGCATTAAAATTATTTTCCTTTATTTTAAAGATTTATTTATTTGAGAGAGAGGAGGAGAGAAAATGTGAGCGGAGGGAGGACAGAAGAAGAGGAAAAATCTCAAGCAGACTCCCCCCTGAGCAAGGAGCCTGACGTGGGGCTCAATCCCTTGACCCTGAGATCATGATCTGAGCTGAAATCAAGAGTCAGACACTTAACGGACTGAGCCACCCAGGTACCCTTAACTCATTTTAGATAGCACTTTCAGTAATATTTTATTCATTTAATACTTATATGATCTTCTAGGTTTCATTTTCACTTGATGTAACCTAATGTATTTCTGTTGTATCATATTCTCATTAAATATCAGTAAAAAGTTATTTGGACATCGTTCTATATTTTATCCATTTTTTTTATCCATTTTTATTTTATGATATGTTTATTTTTTTTAGGTATAGAAACTAACCTACATTTCCTTTTGTGGGGCAGTTAATTGGTTTAAGACTCTGGTCATTATTTAAAATTAAATGAAAATTTTCATCTAAGTGTTTTCTTAAGGAAATTAAAATGGCAGAAAACAAATCTGACATATAGATAAACTATAATTAAAATACATGACAAGAAAATGTGACAGGAAATACAGCTTAGAAAGGATAAATTATAAATTTATCGTTGTTTCTTGATGTACTGGATTGCTTCTGAATAAAAAGTTTCCTGTAAGGAGTTCTAGCGGTTATTTCTTGCATTTTCTTTTAAAAAGGACAAAATTGATGGATATATTTAAATGATCTTGGCTCTGTCAGCTGTAATAAGACTCTTTGCCTTAATGAAACAATGAAAAGCTGGAAATGTTTCATGGATTCCGGATTCAGTGCTAGGACCCTGCAACTGAGATGGCTTGCAAGATTCCCAGCCCTGGTGTAGGTGTCCCAGTGTGTGGGCAGGACTGTAAATAAATAAGAGGGACCTCACTCTGGGTAGTTAGGTTATATACGTCATACGACAAAGATGAAGGACAGGCAGGCATAATGAAAATCTCAAATCTGTTGACTTGAAATGAATGCATGATTATCATGGATGGGTTTGACCTAATGAGATGAACTCCTGGGGGACACTGGACCTTCTTGAAGAGAGAGATCGGAAGTTGGAGAAGCTTTCTTGCTGATCTTGAGGAAGCAAATTGTTCTTAGCAAGGGATTAAAATAACGGCCTCTGAATAACAAAAACCAGAAGAGACATCTCAAGAAAGTGTTTCATCAGTTAGAAGGAAGTTACTTTAACTATATTATGTTTTGCTCACATTATCTAAATGTACTTGACAATGCATGATTTATATGCAGAGGCACTTTTCACACTGACTTGACAAATGCCCCCCAGAGTTTAAACTTGCTCCTTCTACATTCTTTTTTGCTTCCAGGATCATCTCTATCCTATAATAGACTAGTAAAATAATTAAGAGTTTGAATATTATTTTTTATATAAATTGAGAAGCACAGTATAATATTATTCTACTTACTGTAGAAAAAGTTGAAATTGGCCAAGTATTTTCTTGGAACTGAAAGTGGAAAGTGCAATGTATAATTGGTAAAAAGCAACTTAACAATGGTGAATTGGGATATAATCCAGTTTTACTTTAAAATTTCTAGCTACAGAATTAGACTTTAGCACCTATGGATGATAAGTATTTATAATACAAATAATTATTAATATATTTTCAAACAATGCGAAGAATCTGAGAGACTAAGAAATAGAGAAATGCATAGAGCCATCCTTAAGAAATCTGAAAAGAATATAATAGGAAAGAGGTAGGCACTGAAGACCTGGCTAGTCTCCTGGTTAAGCCATGTAGGGTGTTGATAAATAGTCATATTAAGAAAAAACTGTCCACATATATTTACACTTTGTTCTGTGAGGACGTCATGGACATTAGGATATCTCAGCCATCTTGCAGAAGAGCTAATAAGTGATGATTGGAAGCTAGTGATCGACTGAATCAATCATGACAGAAAAGACCAGGATATAGAAGAGCTGATTGATGATAAAACAGTGAACAATAGTAAATCTATTGATCCTTGACCAGCACTCATTAACTGAAAGGTGATGGGTGGGGAACACTCCCTTCCTCTGTGTCTCTCCTTCACCCTCATGTTATTACCATGCTCATAATGCCTCTGAGACCAGATATGTTTTTATCCATTGGTTTTCCCACACAAAGAAATTCTGTGACACCTGTGGGTGTCCTTCAATTTACCACAATTATGACACTAGGTGGAGTTAACACAGACCCTGTAGGGTCAGGGTTCCATCCCAGAGCATCAGGTGCCAGTCACCAGCAGCAGGTACCCAGGTTACCCATAACTTCTGTCCATAATTAAAGGTTTCCATGACCCTTCCCTTGGATTCAATTATTTTCACAAACACCTAATGGAATGGAAGAAAACACATTTGCCAGTTTATTAGGTAGAAGAAGATACAGGGCACAGATGAATGGTCGGATGAAGAAGTAGCATGGAGAAAGGCTTGGAAGATCTAGAGCACAGGAGCTCCTGTCCCCATGGAGTTAGGGTATGCCACCCTACAGTGTGTGGACATGTGTACCAGCTTGAAAGCTCTCCAAATCTTTTGTGTGGGGGTTTTATGGAGGCTTGATCACATATGCATGATTGAAATTTACCTCCATTTCCAGTCCTATTTCCACTCTCTGGACAATGGGCAGTGGGGCTAAAACTCCTAAGTATCTAGTCTTGGATGACCAGGCCCATCCAAGAGCCCATGAAACAACAATGAGGTTGTTTTCATCAACCTCATGAAAACAAACAACAGTGCCATCCTCTTAGGAAATTCCAAGAGATTTAAAAGCTCTGTGTTAGGAACCAAGGACCAAATATTATAACAAAAGATGCTTCCAGTGCCTTTTTAAAAGATTTTATGAGAGACACACAGAGAGAGACAAAGACCTAGGCAGAGGGTCAGAAGCAGGCTCCTCACAGGGAGCCTGATGTGGGACTCAATCCCGAGACCCTAGCCAATCCCTGAGCCAAAGGGAGACGCTCAACCACTGGCCACCCAGGCATCCCAAAAGATGCTCTCAGTACTCTTTTGACTTAGGAAATGATAAGATTTTTTTAGGATCTTTGCATCAGGAACTGATGACTGAATTTTAAAAGAAGAGATTTTCCTACTATCTCTTTTTATAAGAGTTTTAGAAGTTCTGTGTGGTAACCAGGAGACAGAGACCAGTATATGTATTTCTGATTATTTCACAGGCAGTGAAGTCTTTTTTTTTTTTTTTTTTTTTTTACAGGCAGTGAAGTCTTAAGAACAAACCATCTGCAACAGTTGAAAGAAGAGGTTCAATATCTAAAGTGAACCTGGAAAACTTATGAACATTCCATTTTCTCTGTCTAATCTTTCTCTAGCATACCCAACTGTAACTTGATACATTTGTTATTGATAATATGTTTCACAAAAGTGTGAATATGGAGATTATTAGGGCTGCAACAGCATGTTGAGTGGAGTTTGGAGACAGGACTTGTCAATGAACATCCACGTCAGGAAAGAATCTGGGCAAAAGTAATTGGATTAGATGAGGAAGCAGGATCATCAAAATAAATGTCTTTTACTGGAGAGTCTAATCTACTATTGATCCATCTCTAAGTGTATCATCTACATCAAATTTAAAAGTGTTAATAGAGAAAAAAATTAGTATGTCTTTGTCAAGACCCTCATTTTGACTGGGAGTTTATTTTTTGTGAAGTTCAGTGGGACCTTACCTAAATCCCACTGCCCCTGATGGAAGACTTCATAGAACTGTAGCTTGGCCATGCAGGTTGTGGGTATGTCAATCCTAAATCAATGCACCTTGAAAACATTTTGTGTAAAAATATGCTATGAGTAAAAGCTAATGGTAGTTTTTTGGGGGGATGTTTTCATATCTGGAACAAACTGGTGTGAATATGAAATCCACTTTCTTATATACTAATCCTTAGTATTGGCCCAAATCAAGGTGCAAATATTTTTTTAATCCTTCAATGTAAGTTTCCTAGTTTCAAACCACAGTGGAAATTATTCAAAATTAGTCTTCTGAATTGATATCTATATATGTATTACATGCAGAAATGTGTAGAAGTCATTCTTCATGGGTAGCAGGTGACACAGCAGAGGAGGGAAGAGTGGCAAGACTGATGTAAAATTGCCTGGATCCCCATCCCACCTTGAGAGGTTGGGTGGCGTTAGGTGATATATCGGTACATATTCTTAATGGCTGCTTATATGTCAGTTTTTAAAAGATAAATAACTGTATTATGGGGATTAATTGTGGTAATGCATTAAAGAAATCTTCCCAGACATCTGACATAAATTAAATCCTAAACAAACTGCTTAATAATAACAGAGATCCATGAGGAGAAATGGTATTGTGGGAAAAGAAGAAATATGTGATGCTTCAAGTCCTGAATAGATGTTTAAACTTGAGCAAGTCTCTGAGCCCCTCTGGGCCTCTCATCCTTATGATTCCTTCCACCTCATTGATTCAATAAACAGCTGAACATGAAAATATGTAGAATAATTAATTCAGGGAGAATAAAAGTAAAGGTAAGCCCTGGGAAATGTCAACAGATTCTCTCTGGATGAACATGCATTCCTATAAATGATCTCACATAATGTCAAAAGGCAATAATTTGAGGATGGGCTACTTATTCTACAGAAATGTTACTTCAAGCTAAACTGTCTTTGTATTCTCCAATTCTTGGCAGGAGGCATCATTATATCATAATTAGCACACAGTATGTTCTTCGGACACATATAAAAACATAGAAAACATATTAGATATTATCCTCAATTCTGAAGGGATTTTGTAATACTGGATCAGATAAGGATAATATAAGATCAGATAAAGTACTTCCATGCGGAGACCTGGAACCTCACTGGTTCATCTCTGTGGTTTTGTTCTAGTAGCCGTTGCCTCTCTCATCAATACTTACGTATTTTCTTCCTTGGAGAAATAGCATCTTCCTACAAAATTAATCTTGTTTCAACCTCTACAGCTAGTGTGGGAGAGTTCTATTATGAAAAGGTCTTTGCAACAAAAACCATTGGAGTATCAGAAATATAAATGAAACATTTAAAAATCAGGAACCATGGAGGTCACTATCCTTTTATTCAACATTATATGAGTTATTAGCTGGCCTGATTAGGTTAGCCAAAATAGACAATCAAAAATACACAGACAAACCAATGACACTGTAGAGATGAAAAGAAATAAATAAAACTATAATTATCAGATTATATATAGTCTACACAGCTCTATTTTAATTAAGATATTTTAGTATTGCTATTCAGAAATAAGACAAATGTACAAAATTTAATTATATTGCTTTAGACCAAAAATAAATTTAGAAAGAGGCAAATACTTAAAAAATATAGAATAGATAGTAGTCATTAAAAAAAAAAAGCTATTTAAGTCTTTGGGGGAGAAGAAGGGAACAAACATCTTTATAGAAAGACTATAAAGAAGACCTATATAAGACTATATCCATGCATTGCAATACTCGATATAGAAATATCTTAGTAGGGCTCCTGGGTGGCTCAGTTGGTGAAGCGGCTGCCTTCAGCTCAGGTCATGACCTCAGGGTCCCAGGATGGAACCCCGTGTCAGGCTCCCTGCTCAGCAGGGAGTCTACTTCTCCCTCTCCCTCTGCTGCTGCCCCTGCTTATGCTCTTTTCTTCTGTCTCTGTTTCTCAAATAAATAAAGAAAATTAAAAGAAATCAAACTATTTCACTTATCACAATGAATTATTCATAACAAACTAAATGTACATGTAAAAAATTAGTTATTTGCATCACGTAAAAATAGCTATTAATTGCAGCTCAAAAGACATGACGTGCAAAAGAAAAGTAATTCAGAAGGGAAAATATGAACAGATATATGAATGGAGGACACTAACGTCTAATAAACAAAATTAGAAATTCACAATGATAGTAAGGTGCAAAATAGAACCACAATGAAATACCTTTTCTACCTGGAAGAATGGCAAAATTTTAAAGTAGGTAATAGCAAGTGTCAGTAAGAAATGAAGGAACAAGATCTCTTATATTCCCTGAGGAAGGTGAATCATTAAAGCTGCCGTTCATTATTCTTACTTCTCTCTTTTATCATTGAAATAGAAATCGCATACAATAAAATTCCCATTTTAGAAGCTCATCATTTGCTTCCTTTTAGTATATTCACAAAGTTGTGCGACCAACACCACTACACAATTTGAATGCATTTTTGTTACCCAAGAACTAAACCCTGTGCCCACAGGGACTCAGCCCTCATCCTAACTCTCGGGGTCTATGCACAACGTTTTATACAAATGGGGTCGTATGATATGTGACCTTCGTGTCTGGCTTCTGTCGTGTACCATTGTATTTCCAAGGTTCATCATGCTGTAGTATTTATCAGCACTTGGTCACCTTTTATAACTTCTACCAACTTGCTAGGCTTGTTCCTCAAGTACAATAGTTTTCTTAATTATTATTGGTATTGATGTTTCTTTCCACATTTGGTGGAATTCTCCAGTGAAGCCATTTGTGTGTGTGTGTGTGTGTGTGTGTGTGAAATATTATTATTATTTTAATCTCTTTACTTCTTCTAGGTCTATTCAGATTCTTTCTTCTGGAGTCTGCTTTGGGAGTCTGTGTCTTTCTAGGGATTTGTCTATTTCGCTTTGGTTATCTTATTTGTTGGCATAAAATTGACTTTCATCTTGTACTATAATGCTTTTAAGATTTGTCTATATCATGTCATGAATCATAACTGGTTGCTTTTTAAAGACTTTGAGTAGTATTTTGATATATATCACCATTTTTTTAATCAACCACTTTTCCTTTTATTTCTAGTTTTTCACTTTATGAGTTAAGCTGCAAGAACATTCTCATCCCTTGTGTGGACAAATACTTTCACTTCTCTTGGATGGAGACCTAGAGGTTGGATTAATGGGATGTATGTTTCACTTTGTAAGAAACTGACAAAATTGCTCTCTCAAGTTGCTGTGTCATCTTGTATTTCCACTGGCAAAGCATGAGATTTCTAGTCCCACGTGTTAGTGAGTCTTCGGTATTGTCAGTTGTTTTGTTATGGCTGTTGTTGACTTTAGCCATTCTATGAAGTGTATCATTCTCTCACTATGGTTTAAAATTACATTTCCCTAATGACTAATGATATTAAGTGTCTTATAGTTTACCTGTCATTCTTTTTTTAAAATTTTTTTTCTTTATTTATGATAGTCACACACACAGAGAGAGAGAGAGAGAGGCAGAGACACAGGCAGAGGGAGAAGCAGGCTCCATGCACCGGGAGCCCGAGGTGGGATTCGATCCCGGGTCTCCAGGATCGCACCCTGGGCCAAAGGCAGGCACCAAAACGCTGCACCACCCAGGGATTCCTTACCTGTCATTCTTAATGGCAAGGCTTACATTTATTCTTAAAATGAAAATGAAATAATTTACACAATAATATGGAAAAATTATTTCTAGAGACTTTGTGATAATTGGAATTACCAAATACTGTAAAACAGAATGAGAGATTCCTGCGTAACTCAGTCGATTAAATATCTGACTTTTGTTTTCAATTCAGGTCATGATCTCAGGATCATCTCTTTTTCGATCTCTGCCCCTTCTCTTGCTCTCTATCTAGAATAAATACATCTTTTAAAAATTACAGAATGAAATTATTTTTCATGGTGGTATCCATGATTAAATCACATTTTATTTTACAGAAATTATTTTTGGGGGATGCTTGGGTGGCTCAGCAGTTGAGCATCTGCCTTGCAGCTCAGGGTTCAGGGGTTCAGTGATAGAGTCCCGCATTGGGCTCTCTGAAGGAAGCCTGCTTCTCCCTCTGCCTATGTCTCTGCATTTCTTTTTTCTCTCTCTCTCTCTATGTCTCTCATGAATAAATAAATAAAATCTTTAAAAAAAAGAAATAATTTTGGGGTATTGAAATATATAAGAAATTCATCAGAGAAGGCATGTGGGCTCTGCATATGTTATACAAGAAATTCTAGAATTCTGGAAGGGAGTTCCCAAACCTGTGCACTGGGTTCTATTTTAATCAACATCCTAAGTCACTTAAAGTAGGTCAGCACAGTAGGTTGAAGTTTTGGAATGAGTTAAAGACCTCTTCATTTATATCAGGAATTTACTTAGACCCTCAAATCCAACAAGACCTCAACAGAGTGGTTAAGCTTTATACTGGTCGTAAATTAAGTAATTTTGAAGCTACATTTAATCCTCCAAGGTATTATGTGGAGAATTTCAATCATATATTTATTGACCAAATAGTACCCTGGATACCTAAAATATTCAATGCAGTATTCAAAAATGACTCATTTTATTTTATTTTATTTTATTTTTGTTTTTTTTTTTCAAAAATGACTCATTTTAAAGGAAAAGATTATACACTTGATTTTGGTTTAGCAATTATTACTTCATTGCAACTTTCACTAAAGTTTACTAGAGTTAGTGTAATAGTTTGTATTTTACTTTTTAATTTTTTATTAAAGATTTGTTTATTTGAGAGAGAGTGTGTGTATATGTGAGTGGGGGGAGGGGCAAAGGACAGGAAGATAATCAGACTTCTGGCTGGCATGGATCACAATGCAAGTCTCCGTCCCAGAACCCTGAGAATAGGACCTGAGCTGAAATCAAGAGTTGGACACTTAACCAACTGAGCCACCCAGGAGCCCCAGTAGTTCATATTTTAGAATAAATTATGGAAAAGCTAACATCTCAGAAACTATTATCAAAAGTAAATATTTTTATTCAATAGTGTCATGTTAAGCAAAATAACGAACAAAACTATTTTTATATTAATTGAAAAAATATGCTAATCTGAGATATTTTTTAAAAACTACAAAACAACCCAGCAGATTCAAAGTTTCAGAAAGGGCCAAATGAGACATTAGTCTTAACTAAAATAATTAATAAAATTCTCATTTGACAGTAATGAATATTAAATGATCATGAATATTAGCCCAATTTAAAAAATCCACTTACTATCATCTTGAGTTGCCTGGAATTAGAATGGCTGCCTTATAAGAAATTCCATTCCACAGACTTAAAAATATCCAAAGAAAATAATATAATTGTTCATTATGGTGCATTGTGGAGAAGATGATTATGACCTGGTTGGGTCTTGCTGAAGTTTCTCTCTGGTCCTACTATTTTGTGATTCAAAATGATTAAATCATTTTGCACCTGGGTGCATAACACCAGGGTGGCTCAGTGGTTGAGTGTCTGCCTTTGGCTCAGGTCATGATCTGGGGTCCTAGGATGGAGTCCTGCATCGAGTTCCCCACAGGGAGCCTGCTTCTCCCTCTGCCTCTGTCTCTGCCTCTCTCTCTCTGTGTCTCTTATGAATAAATAAGTAAACTCTTAAAAAATATATTTTATTATTCAACAATAAGTACATAGGGATAACCTTTCTTTTCTTTCTTTTCTTCTTTTTCCTTTTCTCTTTCTTTCATCTTTCTTTTTGTAGGAAAATAATATTATCTTGAATCACATAAAAGTATAAAATATATTAAGTTGTTCAGTCCTTTTTGGTTTTTAAATGAGTAGGACAATATCAGTTTGTTTTCTGCCTAGAAATCTTAGGTTAATACTAGAAAAGGAAAGGTGTAACATGTTTTGAAAGTTTGGAAGAGCGTGGTAATTATCTATAAGTATTCATTCTTCTCTCTTTTTAAATTAACTTCAAGATTCAAAAAACACAAGTGGCTGCCCAAATGAAAAAGCACAGTTTGCTGCTTCTCTTACTGCACCCTGTGGACTTACAAACCAAGTCTGCACCAAGGGCTGTGGGGACGGACAGGTGCATCTTCTGAATAACATGCTCTCCAGAAACTGCTGGGCCCTCCTGTACTCCTTCTTCTTCTCCCACTCTGGAGATCAGACATGAGCAGTTCATACTGTGGGGAGAACTCTAGGGAATGATAGACATGGTGACAGTTCTGAAAGACTGATAATGGTGGTGAGAATGTAGAGTGACTAAACCCCTACACACTGTGTGTCGAATGGTAGAAACATTTTGGAAAATTCTTTAGCAGATGCTTTAAAAAAATTCAGATACATTTTTTCAAAAAATATTAAATTTAGATTCACTGTGCCAACATATAGTATAACACCCAGTACTCATCACATCACGTGCCCTCCCTCATGTCCATCACCCAGTTACCCCACCCCCCACCCTCCTCCCCTCCAGTAATCCTCAGTCTGTTTCCTAGAGTTATGAGTCTCTTATGGTTTGTCTCCTTCTATGATTTTTCCCCACTCAGTTTCCACTTCTTCCCTTATGGTCCCTTTCACTATTTCTTATATTCTGTATATGAGTGAAATCATATGATAATTGTCTTTCTCCAGTAAAATTATTTCATTCAGCATAATATCCTCTAGTTCCATCCATGTCAATATAAATGTTAGGTATTCATCCTTTCTAATGGCTGAGTCATATTTCATTGTATGTGTGTGTAAATATATACATACATATATAATTTTTATATTTTATTTCTACAAATTTATTTATCAGGAGTGACTGAAATATATATATATATATATATATATATATATATATATATATATATATATATATACATATAGTTGAGGGGCTCCTGGGTTGCTCAGTTGGTTGAGCGTAAGATTCTTGACTTTGGCTCAGGTTGTAATTTCTGGGTCATCAGATCCAGTCCTGGGCTCCCTGCTCACCACTGAGTCCCCCATTCTCTAAATAAATAAATAAACAAAGAAAATATTTATATAATATAATTGAGTCCCATCATCATGGAAATGGCTTTAAGAAAAAACTGGTCAGCTGAATGTCCTTGCTTCCCATTCTTAACCAGTAAATACTTGCCATGGATAAACAGACAGCCAACAGTCTGTCAAGAATGCTCAAGGGATTTTATATAATACAACATATCTGTTCACAGCGGTAAGAACTAGGAAGTGACTTGTCTGAACTTCTTGATTTCCTCGCAGAAGCACAAAAGCACCCCCTTTGGTCCATGCTCTGAGAACAGTGGGCCATGCATCCTTGAGAAGAGCCTTGGCTCCTTCTTTGTGGGCAGTCTTCCCCTGGCAGTCAAGTGTGCCCATCCGTGTACAGGATGTCAGCAACTTTGTGCCCTGATTGCATTAGCATTCGGTGACAAACAATGTCAACGCGATAGGATTGTGCAATCCTCCAGCTGACAAAGTTGTGCACATTCTTAGGATGGAAGCTGTTTGCAGAGTCACAGATGCCCATGTGGTCTTCTTCTCCACGCCACTCAGGAAGATTAGCTTGCATTAATCTTTGAAGGTGAAGTTGAGAAGCAGGATGGGGAAGTATGTGATGACATTGGCCAGTTTCCCAGGTGGGAAGGACAGACTCCCCACTCCCTGTGGATAAGAACCATGCAGTCCACGATGCCCTGGATTGCTCATCTGCGGTGATTTGCTGGCTGGCAAGTTGCACCTGCAGCAGCAGCCTGACCTGCTCAGAGGACACCAGCCTAGTCTTCGCAAGGACACATGGTATCTGTCACGTTGAAAGGAAAAAGGAGGCAGTGACAGCAGGATTGCCCTAGGAGCCAGGGGCGACTCTGAGACTCTAACAATTTCTTATAAAATTAAACACATACTTGCTCTTTCACCTGGGTAATTTTACACTCAGGTGTTTGTATGAGGGTAATAAGAGCATTCTTAGAGAGTGGAATGGGGTTTGCTGGGTACAGAGTGTGGTTGAGGAACAAGTTCTGGAAAACGAGAGGAGTGGTGCTTGCATAACTTTGGGAATGGACTTAATGCTACTGAATTAAATGCTTGAACGTGGTTAGAATGGTTTTATGTCATGCATATTTCATCCCAATTAAGAAGACATACCCATTGAAAGACATCTACAGAATTGTCCATGATAATTTTATTCATAATAGCTCAAAATGAGAAATAATAAAAACATCATTCAAAAAGTAAATGACAAAATATATTGTCACAGATTCATTTAGAGTGAGGGTTGAGCAAATCACAGCCAACTGGACAAATCTAGCCTGAGCACTCCAACTGATCTTCATATATTTTGAGCTATAAAAAAAACTAGAAAAACAATTATGTGATAGAGACCAGTGTGTGACCAGCAAAACCTACAACAGTTACGATATGGTTTTTTACGAAAAGAAAATTTACTGACTTTTGATTTAGAAGGTAATTACTACTCAATAAGAAGAACAAATCATTGACACTTGAAGCATAAATATATCTGATAAGCATTATGTTGAATGAAATAATCCAAACAAAAGAGATATATACTGAGCAGTTCAATTGATATGAAATTCTAGAAAGGGCAAAATCAAGTGAACATCTTCAACATCGATAGAATTTGATTAAACTGATGAGTGCTTCCCTATATTATCTGCTGAGAAGGATATGATGTGACTTATGTGATATGAAGGCAAAAAATGCTTAATGAAAATTAAAACCATGAAGAAACATCAGAAAACAAAATCTGAGGGGTATTCTACAGACAAACTGGCTTGGACTCTTAAAAAATATTGATGTCATGGAAGACAAAGGCAGAGGAATTATCCAGGTTTTTTTTTTTTTTTTTTTTTTTTAACTAAAGTATCAAGACGAGATACAGTGCATGCCTAGGTGCAAATGCTGTAAAGGATATTAATGAGGTAATTAGAAATCTTTGACTATGGATGGTAGTTTATATAATGATTCAGCTCTGTTTCTAAGGCAAATTTAATATATTTTAAAGCTCTTAAAATATATTTTAAATAAAATACATAATATGTTTAAAACATGTAACATGAAATGTTTTTAAAATATGTTTAAAATATTTAAAATTATTGGAAAAGCATCCCCATATAATTCTTTATTTACTTGAAAGGAACAAAGCTCAATTCTGATTATGTGAGATTATATTCTTGAATTTGTAAATCAAGCAGGTTAAGGTGGTATGGTTCCCTTGCTCTAGTGGCAGAAGGCCAGACATGATTTGCTGTTTCTCTCTTCCTTTTATAAGCTTTGTCACAGAAATTAGGTTTTTGAATCTGAGGGCCTCATATGCCCTCAGAGAGATAACACTAAACTGCATCTTTGACCCCATCCGTGTTATACAATCTCACCGGGCTGTCATTCGGGTCCTTTCCTTTACAAGCTCAGCAGGAAACCACAAGATGGAAATAGACAGAAAATACTATTGGTAGTTCATAAGTGACCAGAGTCACCCAGTCCAGGCCTATCTCATCCAGCAGCTTTTCTTAGTTTCATAATCCACTTTTATAACCCAAATCATGAATAGAATTAAAACCAAAAGATGCATCAATTACTTGGAAGAAATGTTCCTTTGGGGAAGTGTGATTGGTTACACCTCCCTTTGTCAATGGAGTTTTTTTACCTGGATAATTATTTCTTACCCTTTGGGTCTCATAAATAAACAAAGAAACTTCTGTTACAGTTCACACATCCCTATGACACCAACAGCTGCTATTTACTTATATATATATATATATATATTATATAATATATTATATAAAATATATAATATTGTAATTATATATTATATCACTGAGTGCATATCTGCTGAGTGTGCTCTCCTAGGAGCTGACGTGGAAGCAGCTATTATATATTATATAATATTATATATTTTATATAATATATTATATATAATATTTATTACTTATATATTAAGTATAATGAACTTATATTATAATATATTATAACATAACTTATGTTATATATAAGTAAATTATATATATGTGTGTGTATATATACATATAATCATTTATATATATATTTGTATATATATAAAATCAATCACAAAGCTATATTGAGTACTTGTTACAATGCCAAACACTATGAATAGAAAGTTAAGGATATAGTCCCTCCAATTACAAGCAATTTGATATTAGTTATTTTGTGGGGTACTAAATATTACAGTAAAATCTAGATTTTTAAATATAATCAAAATGACTGGATATTAAGAGTAAAATTAAAGCCACTATTTAACTTATTCTCCGGTCTAAGATATCTAATAACAAGGTGTAGATTCTAAGGAATACCTGAAGTGTTGGGAACATAATCTATACAGTGGACAGCTCCTCAGATGCAGCTCACAGGTCGGGTGCTAGGAGGCTGGTCCAGACTGCAGCCTGCGAGCCCCTTCAGCACCTGGACATTGAGTCGGTGCCCCCGGGAACGAACTACCTCGCAGCTACTCCTGCTTCTCCGTGTCCTGTAACTGGAGGATCAAAAGAACATTAGTTCTCCTTCTGGATAGAGATAGGTGAACTGACATGTCTAACATGGACTCTAAATTCTTTCGGGTGACAGGAAGTAAACTTGTGGCATAGGAGCACAGGGACAGAGGTATTAAAGTATGTATTTAGCTAAGAGGCGATGTTACCTTAAAAGTAAAGTATTTTGCAGAGCTTTGTGCTCTGAAAATGTATTAAATAACTCAAGAAGTAGGTGAGAGTAGCAAACCATTATGTTGAGAACTATTTTTAATTAACCTTTGGTCCTCCCAAATAAGGTAAATTAATGAAAGAAATCAGAAATTGTGTTAATAAATTAATATATGAGTAGGCTGAGAATAAGAAATAATCTGCTCTTTTCCACTAATTAATCATGGCTCAGGTTGTGAAACTTTTCCTCAACAATCTGTTGGTTGCATTATTTTGGAAATTTAATGTATAATGTCATAGATTTTTTTTACTGTCTCCTTTTTTATAATAACTTGAGAAGAATACTTCATACACAGTTTATCGATTCAGAGACAAGGAATTCAGTGTAGAAATGTCTTTCTTGACTCATAAGCCATTTAAGCGTACATATTACTCATTAATACTTAAATGTTCAAAACACTTCATATGATCTCCCCATATTATCAGACAATCACTCTGATGATTTCTTACAATACACACTCTCTATTTTCTGGTTGGTACTTGCCCCATTCTCTGACCAAGTGTCCAGTGACCTGTCCCTACTAGCCTTCCTCCCGCTGACTGAGTAGTTTCCCTGTGTGTTCTGCTGCACACCGAAACGTTGACCACACTGGACGGCGGTGCTGACTGTGGCCACCTTCACACAGACCCTACCAATCTTGCTGCTGCTCCCACATCAGCTCCTACCAGAGCACACTCAGCAGATATACACTCAGTGAGTTCCACCTGAATGAATGCCTGGACCACTAGCCATTCATGGCATGACTTCCCTAGAGATCTTCCTGTACAAGAATGTGTTTTTGTGAATAATCAGAAACCCACAAATACTGGCTTGATCAAGTAAAGAGTCTTCTGGTTGTCATTTAACAAAAAGCCAGGAGTCAGGCAGTGTATACACAGTAGAGGTACTACTGCACAGTGTCCTCATGGAGCTGGTTTGCTGATAATAGGCATTTAATGTCTTTAATGAAAGATTAAAAGCATAGATTAACACTTTGGCTATCCAATCCTTGAACTCAATTTCCACAATATATGTAGAAGTCCTAGGTTACTGCTAAATAGTCTAAATTAATGTTAGTTAACCCACAATGGTGGCATTACCCAAATAACTAAGAAGAGGTATTTCAGGAGTAGGCTACTTCTTTTCTTTAAGTAGAAAATCCAATACAAATGAACCATCTTCAATTTTTCCTGAAATGTTAGATCCCAGAAAACTGTATTATTCCATGAAAGTCTACAGAAGCACCAGGAAAGAAAGGGTATGTACGAGGTTTGGAGTCTCTGAGTTAAATGGAATTGAATGTAACTGAATCTATCTCATTATTGCAGAACTTCCGGGAGTTTTAGTTGGTGAACTAGAATTGTGGGCTCCTAGAGAGTGACATTAAGGAATGCAATTTCAATTTTTTAAACTAAAGAACAATTATGTACTTAATTTGTTGTTGTAGCCAGCTTAGGGCTGCCAAAGTAAGATACCACAGACTGGACTAAACAGAAAGTTATTTTCTCATAGTCTGGAGACTGGAAGTCCAAGATAAAGGTGCTCACGAGTTTGGTTTTGGTGAAGCCTCTTTTCCTGGCTTCTTTCTTGACAAGAGCTCTCATGGTTTTTCTTCTGTGTGCATACACACAGAAGGAAAGAGGGAGAGAAAGATTGAGAGAGGGAGAGAGAGAGAAAGAGACAGAGAGAGGAGAGAGAGAGAGAGAGAGGGAGGAAGAGACTTGGTGTCTTTTCTTCCTCTTACAAGGACACCAGTCCTATTGTACCAGGCCCCCTCCTTCATGACTTCATTCAACATTACCTACCTCCTTCAAGGTCCTATCTCCAAATATGTTCACATTGAGGATCAGAGCATCAATATCTGAATTTAGGGGGACAAAAATCAATTCATAACATTTACTCATTTTAGAACAATTTAATTTTTGATCAATGTTGGTATGAAAACTTAGTGATGGCTTCTAAATAGTGTATAATTTTAAAAGCATATTAAATATGACTGTTCCTACACTTTGGCTAAAGTTTTTTTGACAGAATGAATTTTCCAAAAATGTTTCCAAAAATATATCCTATGTTTTTCTAACAATAAGACTTTGCTATTCCTCCTATAGAATATTGAGTGTATGTCCCCCAAACATGTAGCTCGGTGGACTTTGTGACTACCTCAGCCAGTACCATATGGTGCAAAGGATGCTACGTGACTTCAAAGCTACTGCCTGATTCTCTTAGAACACTGGCCATGGGAGAAGCCAGTACCATGTGAAAGTACAACAGCCCTGAGGCTTCCATGCCATGAAGAAGCCCACACCAGTGAATGTGGAGAGACCATATGGAAGGATCTTAGGTCTACATGAAAAGAGAGACATGTCTGATAGTACCCATGTGCTCCAGCTTCAACTCTCCTTTCCAGCCACACACACTGTAGCCACACAAAAGACCTGGAACCAGAACTGTCCATCAGAGCTCCTTCCTAATTTCTGACCTACAAAGGAATGACCTACCATGAATAATAGATGACTACTACTTTTTTTTTAAGCCACTAAATTTGGGGCTGGATGGTTATATTGCTAACTGAAAAATAATTTGGAACCTAAATATACAATTGATACCATTGATTTGGGATCGTGTGTCGGGTAGAAATTGGAAGAACATAGGAGAATGTTTGCAGAAGCATAATGGTCCTAGAGGTGGCTGTTGGTAAGGGAATAAAAAAAAAAAATCAGCAAACAATGGCAGTGGAAGCTAAGGAACTTAGGCTCTTGGTCATGTAATACTGGAAAGTTGGTGGCATAGTTGTATGCAACTGGTGAACAAGAAATATGCTTAGTGAATTCATTCATCCAGCTAGGAAATTTCTAGACAGAATGTGGAAAAAAGCAGTTAAAACAAATTGAAGATAATTTTGAAATGACCTCAAAAAAAAAAAAAAAAAGAAAGAAAGAAAGAAAAGAAGAGAAAAGTTTGTAGAGTGTTAGGTTGTAAATGAACAATGAAACCAAAAACCAAAAAAAAAAAAAAAGAAGAATTAGGATAAAAAAGGACATACTGATGATGTTTGGAGCTTAAAACTCCCATAAAAGGACTTAAAAAGACAAAGCAACGTTAGTGTAGAATCCATTGGAAAAAGAGATAAATGTACACATGTTTAAAAACAGAAATGTATAAAATATTACAAAATTATGAAGAATTTTGTCAAATTTCCAAAAAGAAAAAATATCCTACATGAAACTAATTTAAGAATAATGAATTTCGGGATCCCTGGGTGGCGCAGTGGTTTGGCACCTGCCTTTGGCCCAGGGCGCGATCCTGGAGACCTGAAATCGAATCCCACGTCGGGCTCCTGGTGTATGGAGCCTGCTTCTCCCTCTGCCTATGTCTTTGCCTCTCTCTCTCTCTCTCTCTCTGTGTGTGTGTGACTATCATAAATAAATAAAATAAATAAATAAAAGAATAATGAATTTCAAGGTCAAAATGTATGTATATCTCAGCCAAAAGTAGAAAGATGTATTGAACATTGTTAATGAAAACTAATCACTGCGGTACAGTAACTGATGGCAGCAAACAAATTCTGGGTGAAGGCAGACCTGAAACTGTCAGAGGTAGTTAAGATGTACACAGATGATTCACAAAATGGTTGCACATTGACATAAAATAAGAATCTTCTGTAAAACTCGGAAATGAGAGCCCATGTCTATTCCGTCCTGCTTATGGTGACCTGAAGGTAGACATTTTTTTCTGGAGAGAAGACATAAGCTGTCAGCCCAAGACACATGTTAAGAAAACCCAGCCTGAAGGTTTGAATGCTTAGCAGGTAGAAACTGAATCAACTCTTCGGAGCTACATTAATCACATGCTTTCAATAAAAGGACCTCAAGGCAAAAACACATCCTCTATTTTGTCCCTCACATAGAATATATGGAATCGTCTATGATTAATCAAAAATGTGCCAATTTGATTTATTTCCCTCTTCTTTTTTTCTATTTATTTATTTATTTATTTATTCATTCTACATTTTTTAAATTAAAATTCAATTTGCCAACATATAGTATAACACCCACTGCCCCAATACTCATCCAATCAAGTGCCTTCCTCAGTGCCTGTCACCCTGTTATCCCAACCCCCTGCCTACCTCCCCTTCTGCTAGTTTGTTTCCCAAAGTTAGGAGTCTCTCATGGTTTGTCTCCCTCTCTAATTTTTCCCACTCAGTTCCCCTCCTTTCCCTTATAATCCCTTTCACTATTTCTTATATTCCACGTATGAGTGAGACCATATGATGATTTGTTTCCTTCTTATACTGGAAGACATGGGTCAGTGTTTGAAGATGGGCATCTTTCTGGTCCTAAAGGGCCAGCCAAGATGTTCAGAGAAAGGTCTGTTCTGGTTTTGAGCCAGAAGGCAGTTACACCTGTGAATACAAGAGGATGCTTCTCTATGATGGTAGGGGATGGATGGGGCTTGGCAAAGCCTTCCAGCCTTTGCACATGTGCTCTCAGACTCACTGTTGGAAGGATGCCCATGTCTATCTAATCATTTTTGACTGTCTCCTCAAATATAGACATCATGGACTCCAACCACCTGGTTATTGGTGCAGAGCATTTATCCCTGAGATAGTCTCATCTGGTTTTCACAATGAATAAGAAATATGCTTTTAAATCATAAAGGAAAGATTATTGGAAAACTTCATTTGATACTTAATGCTGAGTCTTGTGATCAAAAAACAACATACCCTAGGTGAAGCTACTTTAGGCAGAATCCTTTCTGTACATTTATCTTTTTAGTCTCCTAAGGCTCATGTAAATAGTAAATAATTTGAAATTAGAATAAACATTACTTTAAATAAATACTTTTGTTTTAAATTTTTAAAATGTCTTTTTGGTCTAGAAATGATTGGAAATCATTGGTATAAGTCATATATTTGGTCCAGAAACTCAAAGTTTTTCTTTGAGGATTAAATTCAGTTGAAAGTATAAATTTGATATTTCTGGAGGAAAAAATAACCCTTTATATTAGCAAATATATATATTATTTAAAAATATATATTTATTTTGGTGTGGAAAGAACACAACGTGAGATCTACTGTCTTAGATTTTCAAGTGCACAATATAGTATTTCTAGGGATCCCTAGGTGGCGCAGCGGTTTGGCGCCTGCCTTTGGCCCAGGGCGCGATCCTGGAGACCCGGGATCGAATCCCACGTCGGGCTCCCGGTGCATGGAGCCTGCTTCTCCCTCTGCCTGTGTTTCTGCCTCAATCTCTCTCTCTCTCTCTCTCTCTCTCTCTGACTATCATAAATAAATTTAAAAAAAATTATAGTATTTCTAGCTACAGGCACACTGTTGGACCTCAGATCTCCAGAACATATTCACCTTGCATAACGGGAATTTTACACATATTGATTAGCAAAACCACATCTTCCCCTTCCCCTTGCCTCTGGCAACCACCATTCTACTCTTTGTTTCTATGAGTTTTATTATTTTAGATAAGTGGGATCATAGCATTTGTCTTTGTGTGATTGTCTATGCAATATATGTTTTTGACTGTTAAATAATTCCTCAGTTTACATGCCTGTAGTCTGTTTTTCCAGCTGATACATTAATCATCTAATCTGTAACATTTACATTTGATACATTACGTTCTTCTTTTTTCTGATAAATAAGTGCACTTAAAAAAATGTGTCTGTTTCCTGAACCAGAGTCAGTCACTGTAAAAATCAGTGTACAACACCTCAAATGGTGAAATGGCAGACATAAGAAGCCAATGAACCCTTATCTATTTCACTTCAATGTTTATGAGAAAGAACACTGCAGGCTTGATGTGCCAGTTTCTTACTCCCTTCACAGAGATTTTCAACCTAATAATCATTGCGTGTTCTGTTAAACTGTTCCAGTTTCCAACACATGTTCCTAATTTGTTGGAGCTCTAAGTCCTGGGATGTGTGCTGAGATCCAGCCTACTCATGTTGCCACTCTGTGACCAAGCTGTCAGATAAATCGGTCCCTAACCATTAAGACACCTAAGGAAATTTAAGCCTTAAAGTTTTACTCAGTCATGTGCAGAATAAAGATCATGAAAAGGCCCCAAAGCTTTAATGTGTAGCTTTGAAAATAATCTTCTTGGGTGTGTTAGCATTTTTCCATCAACAACTTAACTTTTTATATTGTTCACTTTCATGCTAAAATAAATAAACGTGGGATCATCCAAAGAACTTTACAGGCATTAAATTTAAACTTCTTTATAAAATTTAATACTACATTCTGCTTAAAGAAGGAACACACACAACACTACGATCCCCTTTATTATTTTAAACAAAAATGTTTGCACAGATAATAGCAAAATATTTGGCTAAATAGATAATACTGGAATATCCAAAGTACCTGAGATTTTACCTACTATAAAATATAACATAATATCAGTTAATTCATACTAGTCTATAAAGATGCCATTATGTAGTTACCATTATCTCTCAGGTAGAAGGTTGACCCTGAGGGCAGGAATTCTCTGGAGTGAAAGTATATTTGGGCCAAACATGACATGTAGGCTTCAGAGGTATGTAGTACCAGTATCTGTGTTTGGACTGGAAAAAAAGAAATTCCTTGGAAATTCCAGCAGGGAAGGATGAAATATAAGGAAATAACTCCTTACAAACTGCAGGAGACCTGAAGGAGAAAGGTCAGGGAAGGTCACCTCTAGCGCTCGCATTTGTCATCTGCATCCTTCCAAATTAGAGCAAAGCACTACAAATGGCAGAGCTTCGCACAGGACCACTGTGGGCACCTTTCACGCTTGCACCTGGCCAGCTGCTCTCATGCTTTGCTGTGGCTGCAGAACTATGGCTTCTTTCTTCAGCCATCTGAATCTCAGGCAAGGAACCCCCACTGAGAGAACCCAAACCAAAAACATGTTTGCAAACAATTCTGGGAAACATGATTCCAAGGCTTCCTCTGAACACAGTGGAGAGTGTAGGAGTGCGTGGGCTCATGTAATGTCGCCAGCAGACAGTCAGGGCATCTCAACACACATATATCAGGTCCTTCCCACACTGCTCGACACATCAGAGAATGTGACCAGTGGTGCAGGGATCAGTGTGCTGCTAACTATGACTCTCCCACGTTCTACCTATATGATTTTGGACAAGATAGGCCATCAGTCTAAGATTTATTTCCTCTTCTGCAAGAACTGGATATTGTCTTCAGCCACAGTGTGTGGTCAGAATGTTTACATATACTTCATGGTGTCTGAACACATAGGAAGACACCTGAAAATGTTCCTCCTCCTCTAAAGCCACGTCTTTCAACTTCAGTTTAAACTACCTCTCCTTCGATGTTTGGAGGAACTCTGCTGCTATGGGTAAGCCCTCCTCCTCTCTATGTTTTTGCTGACATTTGCAGCTCAGCTCTGCCATCTTTTCTAGCTGCTCTGGGCAGACCAGTGTAATGCAAACACAGAAGGACAAGGCGGGGGGGCACCTGGGTGGCTCGGTTGGTGGGGTCTTTGTTGATTTCAGCTCAGGTCATGATGTCAGGGCTGTGAGATGGAGCCCCACGTGGGAATGGAGTCTGCTTGAGATTCTTTTTCTCCCTCTCCCTCTGCCCATACTTCTACTCCCTGCTCATGCTCTCTCTCTCTCTCTTGCTCAAAAAAAAAAAAAAAAAAAAGAAAAAAGAAAAAAAAATATTTTAAAAAGAACAGGAAAGTTACCCCAGCAGTGGACTGAGAAATCTAGATTAAGAAAGACTCAAGAGAATAAGAGAGGGGCCTAGGGCCTAATGACTTGGGAAATTGTTAATTACAGTGAATTTTGATAGTAGCTGTAGAATAATAACATAAAAATAAGTGTATGAATGAGAAAGAAGAGAGGAGGTGGTATCAGAGAGGCTCTTTAGAGCATTCTTGCTTAAAATCTTTATGAATAACTTCTGGAAGTTCAGTTAGAAACACCATTCTCTGGTCTCCCCAAAATCAACTAATATTAAAACCTTCAGTCACTTATAGCTAGCTATTAGACAGAAACTCAGATCTGATCCCTGGTGTGGACACTTTTTCAGGGAGTTGGCTACAAGTGCTTAAAATAATTATTTGCTATTCATGGTTTTAGAGGATTTTTGAACCATTATCTTTTCGAAACACGTCCTCTTAGAATGCTATCTAATATCTTTAATATTTCAGTATTGAATGCACCTAATATGTATTCCCTCCTCTAAAAAGAGAAAAATTTTGTCTGTTCTGAAACAGTGATCTTTTATCCAACGTAGCCCAAAAGGCCAGTTGAAAAGATTAATTATATAAGATATTTGATCAACTATGCATATTAACATTAACAATAAGACTCATATAAGCTTTAAAAAGAATGAGTCAGTGATATTTATAGTTCAGCATTCTGATTGGTGCTTCATACTGATTAGCATATGAAATAGCAGAATTAATAGAAACAGAGTATATTGAAACTAAGTCGTGTAAAAGATATTTTGATATTTGAATATCCAAGCGAGTGGGTTTTTTTTTTATTGTCTCATTCCCATTATTCAGTGCTATTCCATGTACCTGGAATTGTTATGCAGAATATTAATTTAATATTGGATTTTTATTGGAATATAGTTTAGTCACATCAAATCACCAGATCGATTTGTGGGTCTCAAGACTATAGGTAGAGATGAGAGGACAAGATGATTCTTATTGTGTAGATGTATGAAATAAATCAAATATGCAAGTAAGAGATTGAAGAAAACCAGCGATGACTGATTTCAAAGTCTTGATAGGTATCTGCTGCCTTGTTTGAAAGAATAACTGTAAGAGAAAAGTCCTGGAGACAGTAGAAATACTTTGAAATTGAATAAGGAATTAATTACATATGCCTGCAACATTCTTTTCAGGTGTCAAGCTCCATAAAATTTATTCTTTTCAGAAAAGTTTCCCAGAACCCTCAAGTTTTAACATTTTTCAGCATTTCCAGTGAGTTAATATCTGCTGGATCTTTTTTGAACACTAATTTCAGAAGGACCAATTTTGTTCATTTGCTTCAGCAGAATAACTCCAACACGTAATGTTAAATAAACTGTAGATTTATTTTATGTATATTTATTTTATCATAATTAAATCCCATTATCAACAAGCTACGCAAGAAGATGGGCTGGTCCATGTTCATTTATGTTCAGCTTAGTTTCTTTGGCTTGGTTCTCAAGGTCACCTGTTACCTCTAAGCTAATGGAGCAAGAAAACTCAACCTGCATAAATGACTCAGAATCAGTAGAGATGTGTCCTAGAAAATACGGTGTCCAACATCGCACACAGGCAACATACAAGCACACATATGCCCATTTTTTCTTCATGTTGTGTATTATTCCATAATTATATAGAAACTTCCAAAGTAACCTGGTAAGTTGGTGTTTTCAGTTAACTAAGGTCAAACCAGGCTAGTGGTGGGTCCACACTGATCAATCAGGGCAGATGTCCAACTGACTAGAAGAATTTTTGTCCTTGCTCTGTTTCAGTTTCCTGGGGTATTACCAGTCCCCTATGGGACTCAATACCTGAGACTCGAGTCAGCAAATTTCACACGGAGCCTTGCAAGTGATTTTGTCGTTGAAGTCACTACAGAAGAATTGCATTTCATGTCTGTGAACGCTAACATGCCACGCAGATGAGTGAAGTTTCAGTTCTTTTATCTTCATGCATTATTAACTATCTTTCCGTTGTAGGTTTTCTAGATGTTCTTGCCATCCTCTTTTAAATTGTAGTGCACGGTTACTTCACGAGTTACAATTCTCTTTATGTTGAAATAATGGTGTTTTATGTGACTCTTTTCATGGGCATTGTGGCAAAGTTTACAGGAGGAAGAGGGAGAAAGATACGGGACAAAATAAGCCGTAAAGTATACGTGGAGCATCTTTGACTTTAAGAGAAGCAGAGAGACTTGGAAAGTGCTGTATGTGAAGCTGGGAAACTCAGATCCTAGGTGTTCACTGCTGGAAACAGTTTAATTCAGAATGAAGAACTCTTAAAAACGGAGGTATGATTAGAAGATAATTATTTATATTACTCTTTGTATTTTTAAAAGTATCTCATGAGGACAGATTTAGGAACTGAAGCATAAATGTGTATATTTAAAAATATACATACATATATATGTTTGTATATTTAAATCTAAGTGCATTATATTTGTGGCAAGTCCAGGTTCATATGACAAATGGTGTTTACATAAAAAATTGTATCAACCAGAAATTAAGTGTATAATAAGTGTATTTTAAATGTATTAATTATACTTCATTTCTTTGTATTTTATTTACTTTACTTTGATTCCTTTTGAGCTCATTCTGGTTAGTTAAGATTTTGCTACTCAGCCGACTTAAAGATCTCAAGGGAAAAAAAAACACGTTTTAATCATAGTTCTGTGTACAAAGAAATGGCATGTTTATTTTGGAATCTACATATTCTCTCACAGAATTCACTATTTCTTTGCCACATTGGGTGTTTTCCTGCCTTATTTTTCCTAGCTTCAGTTGTTTTACTAAGCTATACATGGTATATCATAAAACCCATCTTTCTGAAGTTACAATTTAGTAGTTTTTAGTACATTCACAGAGTTGTGCAACCACAACCACTATCTTGTTTCAAAACAACTTCATCCCCCCAAAACCCCCAATGGCAGTTTCCTCCCCTGGCCCCTGGCAATCATTCATCTATTTTATGTCTCTGGATTTACCTATTCTGGACATTTTATATAAACAGAATCATGAAATGTGGCCCTGAGATCTGGCTTCCTTCACTTGACACGTTTTCACGGCTCATCTATGTAGCAGCAGGTCAGTCCCTCAGTCCTGTTATCCACACGACTACAGGCTACATTTTGTTCATCACCAACTGGTGGCTTTTATGAGTTAGGCCACTATGTTCAAGTTTGCGTGTGAATGTGACTTTTCACTTTATTTTATTTATCTGACAAAGAGACAGAGAACATAAGCAGCAGAGGGAGGGGGAGAAGCAGACTCTTTGCTGAGCAGGGAGCCTGATGCAGGATTCAATCCCAGGACCCTGGGATCATCATGACCTGAACTGAAGGCAGATGCTTCACGGAAAGAGCCACCCAGGTGTCCCGAGAATGTGCTTTCAACCCTTATGGGTATTTACCTAGTTGTGAAATTGCTAGGCCATATAGTATCTCCATATTTAACATACTGAGGAACTGGCAAATTATTTTCCAAAGTGACTGCGCCTATTCTCATCAGCAATGCATGAGTCCTCATCAATACCTATTTGTCTTGTATTAATATTTGCACGCTAAATTTTCATCCACCTTTACCTTCTTAATTTTAATTTTATTTCTTTCCATATTTTTTCCTCAGTGAATGCAATCTCTTCCACCTTTGGGAGCTGTGTATACACTTCACATTAGGTAAGGACTTTAGTTTAGTCCCTTAGATTGTACTGTCAAATATTCACAACAACCTATATGATAACCATTATCAGCCCCAGTTCATAGATGAAAAGCCACACCAAAAGCCTCAAAAACTTTCCCAAGAACACAAAGGTATTCAGTGGAAGAGGCTCTATTTAAACCCAGGAGCTTTTGCAGCTGTACTCTAATGTCCACCTCATATTCTCACGTTTTCGTGATTTCCCTGCGATTTTCTTTCTATAATGACTCTTTCCCTGTTGATAAGCAGCCCCGTTAACACTCCTCCTTGCCACTTCTCTGGCATCCCTGTGGAACTGGGTCACTGTCAGAGCTGTGAGCTGACTCTTTCAGAGCCTCTAACTGTGGGCAGTGGGTCCTTGAGAGCTGTAGAGCAGGATGGGACTTTCCTCAAACCATGCACAAATGAGGTCTCTTAGCCCTCATGGGGACTGCCTGTTAACCCAGAGGCACAATGGGACATGGATTTTGGTCCAAGTGACAATATGTTCTATGCAAATTCTGTGTGCCTTAGACAAATTAACTGTGATTGCCATAAAATGGTATTTGCCTCCAAATTATGTTTTCACATGATAGATGTCAATTGAAATATTTGAAAATGAATTCTCTTTGGGGGAAGATAATAATTATATTTATTTTTGTTAAGAACTTACTATATATGACAATTAATATTTTTCATATATTATGACCTCTTTTCAGGTCAGTTTGTTATTAGATATTACATATGCAGAAACTGAAGTGTAAAGGATTATGTATTTGCCTAAATCTCATAGCTCAAAGTGGCCAAGATGGGAATCGATATCAGGTCTCTGACTATGAAGTCCGTGCAAATACGAATAAAAAAAGCATGATTAGACCTAGTACTGTAATTACCTGGAGATGGAATTGGACACAGTTTTGTCATTTGGGGGATTTTTCACTTCTTTCTTTCTTTTCTTTTTTCTTTTTTCTTTTTCTTTTTCTTTTTCTTTTACTTTTACTTTCTTTTCTTTTCTTTTTTTTTTGCTATTCAATTGGAATCATTTTGGAGACTAAATAGTATAGAAAATAGTGAACTTTATAAGTATGAATCTTTTCAGATGAGAAGAATAACAACTGAGCTCCATGGGGTCATCTTAGCTATTATTTATCAGGAAAATTAAACAGCACAACACAATCCTGATTGTTCTTCTGGAGCAATGCTAATGTCATTTTAATTGTGTCTCTTTCAACAGAAATCAAAAGGTACCAATGAATGGCAAAAAAAAAAATCTATCCTTGAAAAATTAATGGATCCGAAAATAAATCCATCTTGCATTCATCTAAACATTGTTCTGATATTTTTTTAATGATCACAAATGGAAGAAAAGAAGGAAAATGTGTAAACTCTATACAAATTTCTCTTTAGCCTGAATACTTTAGCAAACTTAGAAAGAAAAGTTGGATAGAGCAGCCACAAAAATAGTTCTGATGCTTTGAAAAACTAGGCTTTTATGCCAATTCCCAAACTTACTTACCTCTAAATGGTCATTATCTTTTAAATACTGACAGAGGGACTTCACTCTGGATGTGAAATCTCCCGACCAGGGAACTCACCTCTACCCATCTCTCCAAAATATGGAGGCAAACATGCTTGCTAACTAGACGTTTCACCATCTAAAGATGCCAGTACAGTGAATGTTTTCTAAAGAAAGTAGGACAAATGACATAAAAATATCTTAAACAATAAGGAGAGTTGATCCCAATTTAAATAGTCAACCTACATCAGATACTTTTGTTTCTAAGTAGTAGAAATGCTGTCATAACCTGCCTTATCTGTGCAGACTGGTATTTAGGATTTATCTCTTTTGTCTTACAAAGATTTCTTTATTTTTCAGAATCATTCCTTACTGAATTGCTTATTATTTGTTCATCAATAAAAATGAGATTCTAAGTGTTAAGAACTAACTCTGGAATAGTGCGGGTTCTCCATGTTAGTGGGGTTCTTGAGGGCAACACTAAAATCATACAATACCTTATATGAGTTGAATGTTCACACATAAGCTTTTGGTTTACTTTTTGTTTTAGTTTGCGTGGGCATGATAATGATTTTGTATTTTGGTATGTACATTTTGATGTTGATATATCACCAATGTTGTAAAATAGCTAATACAGTTATACATAAATGAACATTGACTATCTCAGTCACAGATGAAACATATTTTTCTATATAAAGGATATGTATGTAAAGAAGGACAAACAATGAATGATACGGATCACACAGAAATGCTGAAACACCACTTTAGTTCACAGTAAAGTATAATAATCTGCTCTGATGTAAAGCTTTCTAACAGTAAAATATATTCACATCTTTGTCACTTCCACAAAAAGTAGATGGAATTATAGAAATCCAAACATCTACATTCCCTGATAAATTTTAATTTCTATAGCATAAGCCTGAAATAAACAGGATGGGTGTTGAGCCAAACTCCATATCATCATATATTATTTCTTATTTATAATCTCTAGAGGGTATAAAATTTTGTATTTATAATGGTCAGTGATTATATATATCTTCTGAATTTATAAGTTTTATGTCCTGCAGTTTGGATATGGAATGTACTCCCTGTATCCAACATTACTGTTTAAACATTGCACTCATTTCAAACCAAGCTATGTGTTCATTTTCCATACAGTATTTGAAGCAGTTGGCACATAATCTGAAATATGCTTATTTTATTTTTTTAACAAATTAATTTTTTATTGGTGCTCAATTTACCAACATACAGAATAACACCCAGTGCTCATCCTGTCAAGTGTCCCCCTCAGTGCCCGTCACCCATTCACCCCCACCCCCCACCCTCCTCCCCTTCCACCACCCCTAGTTCGTTTCCCAGAGTTAGGAGTCTTTATGTTCTGTCTCCCTTTCTGATATTTCCCACACATTTCTTCTCCCTTCCCTTATATTCCCTTTCACTATTATTTATATTCCCCAAATGAATGAGAACATACACTGTTTGTCCTTCTCCGATTGACTTACTTCACTCAGCATAATACCCTCCAGTTCCATCCACGTTGAAGCAAATGGTGGGTATTTGTCGTTTCTAATGGCTGAGTAATATTCCATTGTATACATAAACCACATCTTCTTTATCCATTCATGAAAGATGTTTAAAATCACAAATGAGAAGGAAATATTAATAAACTCAAACTGAAACCATTAACAGTAAAATTTCCTATATTTATTTTCATGGTTATTAATTTCACTAAAATAAATCCTACTTATCAGAATGTTCCAGCCATATTGAAACGAGTGGTGATGTGAAGTGGTAGATGTATACATGTCGGTTTAGAACTGGAACTGACATTTGAGTATATATTAGTTTTCATTAATATTAAAGATAGGGTGAAGTCTGAAGAGGAGCAGAATTTGCCACCCCAAAATATTCCTCTTTAGCGTAAGAATGACATTAAGCTCATTATTTTTAAGAAATGGCAGACACAGCAGAAGCTTTGAAAACCAACAACCATTTACATTTACGGACACACCTCATTTTATTGTGTTTTGCTTTACTGCACTCTGTAGATATTGAGTTTTTTACAGATTGAAGGTCCGTGGCAACCCTGCGTCAGCACGTCAGTTGGCACCAATTTTCCAACAACACTTGTTCATTATGTCTCTGTATCACATTCTGGCAGTTCTTGCAGATTTTCAAATATTTTCATTATTATTACATTTGCTCCACTGATCTGTGATTGGTGATCTTTGGGGTTTCTATTGTAATTGTTTGGAGGTGTCATGAAAAGCACCCATACAAGATGGCAAAGTTGTTGGACAGCTCTGTGTGTGTGTGTGTGTGTGTGTGTGTGTGTGTGTGTGTGCTGACTGCTCCAATGAGAGCCTTTCTCTCCTCCTGGGGCCTCAGTACTTCCTAAGATACAACAATATTGAAATCGGATCAATTAATAATACTACAATAATGGTCTTTCAGGGTTTAAGTGAAAAGAAGAGTCACAAGTCTTTCATTTTATTTTTTATTTTTTTATTTTTTTTTTAAATTTCTTTTTTATTAATGATAGTCACAGAGAGAGAGAGAGAGGCAGAGACACAGGCAGAGGGAGAAGCAGGCTCCATGCACCGGGAGCCCGACGTGGGATTCGATCCCGGGTCTCCAGGATCGCGACCTGGGCCAAAGGCAGGCGCCAAACCGCTGCGCCACCCAGGGATCCCAAGTCTTTCATTTTAAATCACAAGTTAGAAATGATATAGCTGAATGAGGAAGGCATGTCCAAGCTGAGACAGGCCGAGAGCTAGGGCTCTTGCACCGAACCTTAGCCAAATTGTGAATGAGACAGATAAGTTCTTGAAGGAAATCACAAGTGCTGCCCCAGTGAACACAAGGGTGGTAAGAAAGCCAAACAGCCTTATTGCTGACGTGGAGAAAGTGTGAGTGGTCTGGATAAAAGATCAAACCATCCACATACTTCCCTAAAGTCACAGCCTAACCCAGAGCCAGGCCCTGACTCTCTTCACTTCTGTGAAGGCGGAGGGGGGTGAGGAGGCTGCAGAAGGAGAGTCTGGAGCCAGCAGAGGTTGGTCACGATGGTGAAGGAGAGAAGCGTCTCCATAACATAAAGGGGCCAGGTGAGGCAGCAGGTGCTGATGGAGAAGCCGCAGCAAGCTCTCCAGAAGGTCCAGCAGGGACAATTTAGGAAGGTGACCACACTAAACAACAGACGTTAATGTAGATGAAACAGTCATCTGTTGGAAACAGATGCTGTCTGGGAGCATCCTAGGGAGAGAAGAGAAGTCGGAGCACGGCTTCAGAGCCTCAAGGGACAGGCTGACCTCTCATTAGGGCTCAAGCAGCTGGTGACGTTGAGTTGAAGCCAATGTTTCTTGACTGTTCCAAAAAATCTGAGGGCCCCTAAGAGTCATGCTGAATCCCCTCTGCCTGTGCTCTAGAAATGGAACCACGAAGCCCGGATGTTGTGAACAGGATGTGAAACCTGTTCACAACATGGTTTATTGAATATTTTGAGCCCAATTTTGAGACTTACTGCTCAGGAAAAAAGATTTCTTTTAAAATACCACTGCTCATTGATGATACACACTTGGTCACCCAGGAGCCCAAGAGTGAAGACGTACGATGAGGTTAATGTTGTCACGCTTGCTAACACGCATCCATTCTACAGACCTGGATCAAGGACTCATTTCAACTTTCAAGTCTCGTCATTTCACAAAAGCTTTCATAAGTCTACAGTTGCCATCAATAGTGATTCTGCTGATGGATCTGGGTAAAGCAAGTGGAAAACCCTCTGGAAAGGATTCACTAATCCTGATGCCATTAAGAATATCTGTGATTCATGGGGAAAGGTCAAAATATTAACATTAACAGGAGTTTGGAAGAAGGTGATTCCAACCTTTGAGGGGTTCAGGACTTCAGAGGATGAAGTCACCTCAGATGTGGGAACAGCAAGAGAACGGGGATCAGAAGTGGGACCTGAACATGGGACCAGATCGCTGCAGTCTCAAGATAGAGCTTCAACAGACAAGTGGCTTCCTATGGATGACTGAAGAAGTGGTTTCCCAAGATGAATCTATTCCCTGGTGAGGATGCTGTGAAGATGGTTGAAATAACAGCAATGATTGAGAAAATCATGTAAACTGAGTTGATAAAGCAGTTTGAGAAGATGGACTCCAATTCTGAGAGAAGTTCTGTTGTGGGTAAAATGCTATTAGATAGTATCACATGCTGCAGAGAAATCGTTCATGAAAAAAGAGCCAATCGATGTAGCAAACTTTGGGATTGTCTTATTGTAAGAACTTGCCACAACCACCCCAGCCTTCAGCAGCCACCACCCAGGTCGGTCATCAGCCTACACCATCGAGGCAAGACCCTCTACTGGCAAAAGATGACAAGTTGCTGAAAGCTCAGATAATGGGTAGCAATTTTTAACAATAATATATATTTTTTAATTCAGGTACTTTTTTTATACATAATGCCATTTCACACTTAATAGGCTGCAGTATAGCATAAATATAACATTTTATGCACTGGGAAGCCAAAAAAATTCATTGGGCTCCCTTAACTGCAATGTTTTATTTTATGAACCCACACTATCTCTCAGGGGTATCTGTTTTGGGGAAATTTCCATTTGTAAGCATCTGTCTCTCTGTTCCTGGAAGAGAAGGTTGATTAAATGTTTAGAATCTCTTACCAATGGAGGAGGCACCAGGCACCAACCTAATTCTGCTTGACAACCATACTTTTTTTTAAAATTTATTTTTTATTGGTCTTCAATTTGCCAACATACAGAATAACACCCAGTGCTCATCCCGTCAAGTGCCCCCCTCAGTGCCCGTCACCCAGTCACCCCACCCCCTGCCCACCTCCCTTTCTACCACCCTTTGTTCATTTCCCAGAGTTAGGTGCCTCTTATGGACAACTCTACTCTTGTCACTTGTTATTGCACTTTTTTTTCCTGGTAACCTTCCATGAACAGTCTTACCACTCCCCTACCCTCACCCCATCATATCTTTCTTTTGTCATTAGCTGAGGGTGGTATTTAAGGGAGTGGCTTAGGTCATTTTGAGAAATTACTCAGGTTTCCTGGGTATCTCCCATGGATAGAGAAGGTATAAATGTCATTATAATTGTTTGCTTTTCTCCTGTTAATCTATTTTTATGGGGAGGTGGTCATAGCCAAAAACCTAGGCAGATAGAGGGAAAACTATCTTCCCTCCCCTACAAGTACAATAAGAAAGGACAAAATAATAGTCATTTTAAATTATTAATGAAAAGTGGTAAACCAAGGCAAATGTCCAAAGCCAGGTGTGTCTCAGTCTGCTGCTTTGCATTTTAATATACTCTTGTCTCATAGTCCCTTATGAATTTCTCACAAATTTTTTTATCAGCAAGTCACTACTTAAGTATGGCAAAATAATATCTATATCCTTTCACCTATCATCCCTAGTGTTGGTGCATTGGTTCTATTGGCACATGCACTCATTCTGCTATTTTCATAGTGCTATATTTTTATATTAAGGCACAGACTTTTCAGAAAGATGACATTTGAGAAATAAGAAATATCTATATTAAAATAAAAACTTACTGACTGTTGCATTGATTCAGGTCTCTGAAAAGCAGATATGCCAAGACAGAATTCTTCATGCAAGTTTTGTTGGGGACTAGTGCTTGTGAAGGACTGAAGAGGAAAGCGAGAGAAGTTAGGGGAAGTCCCTACCCCACAGTGCAAGTCTGATAGCTCAGAAAGGAGAGAAGAACCAAAGAAGGGTTGAGTAAGAGTCTGAGACCCCACTGCAGTTCTGAGTGTTCCTCAAACCAGTGGGGGCAATAACTGGACTGTGTGGGAAGTGGGAATCCATGCTGGGGGGTCCATGTGTAGTTTCTATCTTTGCCCTCGTGATCACTTCCTTGGAGGGCTGCTATGCCAGTTCTGGCATAATAATGACAAAGGTTGGCTAATGTCTTCTTGGGAGGTTAGCATTTCTTCCATGGCGGATGTTTAATATATAATACAAAAATTTTGGTCCTTACATCTATTTTTATGTGCTCCTAGGCATGCTTCTACCCCTGAGCTTGTCTCTGCTCTTTATTGTAAGTGTTCAGGCCACTGGACGCTACCCAGGATGTGTGTGTGTGTGTGTGTGTGTGTGTTAGTAACAATTAGAATCCATTCCAATCTTCAAATAGAAAATACCATTTTCCAGGAAGAATTTTCTTGCATTCTGAAATGCAGAATATAGTTATTCTTTCTCCTAAAGTTGATAGCATAAATAGAAAAGTAATAGAAAAGATAAACTGTTTATTTACATATTATCATTTTCTTGAAGGGACATATTTGTTAAAGATCTATATGTGGGAGGTTTTTTTTTTTTTCATTGTACCTGAATTAAGATTAAGAAATTTTAAATGAAAAAAAAAGAAATTTTAAATGAATGAATGTTAATAAGAAAGTTTTATTATCAAATGGAGGGGGGAGGGGCAAGATGGCGGAGGAGTAGGGTCTCCAGGTCACCGGTCCTCAGCAAATTACCTAGAAAACCATCCAATCATCCTGAAAACCTACGAATTCGGCCTGAGATTTAAAGAGAGACCAGCTGGAACGCTCCAGTGAGAAGAGTTCGCGCTTCTATCAAGGTAGGAAGACGGGAAAAAAGAAATAAAGACACAAAAGGCCTCCAAGGGGGAGGGGCCCCGAGGAGCCGGGCTGAGGCCGGGGCGAGTGTCCCCAGGACAGGAGAGCCCCGTCCCGGAGGAGCAGGAGCTGCACCAACCTTCCCCGCGGAAAGGGGCTCCCCGGGAATTGGAGCAGGATCCCCAGAAAGGCGGGGATGCCCTCGGGCTCCCTGGGACAGTAACAGAGGAACTGCGCCCCGGGAGAGTGCGCCGAGCTCCCTAAGGGCTGCAGCGCTCGGCGGGACCCGGAGCAGCTCGGAGGGGCTCGGGCGGCGGCTCCGCGGAGGGGGCTGCGGGGCTCCGGGAACAGCTCAGCGGCGGCGGCTCGGGCGGAGGAAGAAGCTCCGCGGAGGGGGCGGCGCGGCTCCGGGAACAGCTCGGAGGGGCTCGGGCGGCGGCTCCGCGGAGGGGGCTGCGCGGCTCCGGGAACAGCTCAGCGGCAGCGGCTCGGGCAGAGGAAGAAGCTCCGCGCGGAGGGGGCGGCGCGGCTCCGGGAACAGCTCAGCGGCGGCGGCTCGGGCGGAGGAAGAAGCTCCGCGCGGAGGGGGCTGCGCGGCTCCGGGAACAGCTCGGAGGGGCTCCGGCGGCGGCTCCGCGGAGGGGGCTGCGCGGCTCCGGGAACAGCTCAGCGGCGGCGGCTCGGGCAGAGGAAGAAGCTCCGCGCGGAGGGGGCTGCGCGGCTCCGGGAACAGCTCGGAGAGGCTCGGGCGGCGGCTCCGCGGAGGGGGCTGCACCGCCGGGAGCGCGAATCCAACAGCGCAGGCCCCGGAGCACAGGGCGCCGGGACACAGCCCAGGATCCGGCCTCCCCCGGGACAGGCAGAGGCCGGGAGGGCCCAGGACAGCAAGGACGCTCCTGCCTGGAACTGAGCAGATCAGCGGCCCCGCCCCGGAGCCCCCAGGCCCTGCAGAAGGAGAGCCCCGGAGCTACTGCGGGGGCTGGATCCAGGGTCCCAGAGCTGCCCCCGCCACTGTGGCTTCCTCCCGGGGCCTCACGGGGTGAACAACCCCCACCGAGCCCTGCACCAGGCAGGGGCAGAGCAGCTCCCCCAAGTGCTAACACCTGAGAATCAGCACAGCAGGCCCCTCCCCCAGAAGACCAGCGAGACGGACCAGTTCCAAGGGAAATCAAGGGACTTGAACTACACAGAATCGGAAGATACTCCCCCGTGGTTTTTTTTTGTTTTGTTTTTTGTATTTTTGTTTTTGTTTTTTTTTGTTCTGTTTTGTTTTGTGCTTTTTTTTTTCTCTCTTTCTTCTTGATTTCTGATTGCTTCCCCCACCCCCCCTTTTTTCTTTTTTCTCCTTTCTTTCTTTTTCTTTCTTTTTCTTCTCTTTTTCCCCTATTTTTTTCTTCTTTCTCTTTTTTCTTTTTCTCTTTTCTTTCCTTCTCTCTCTTTTTCTCCTTTTCCCAATACAACTTGTTTTTGGCCACTCTGCACTGAGCAAAATGACTAGAAGGAAAACCCCTCAAAAAAAAGAATCAGAAACAGCCCACTCTCCCACAGAGTTACAAAATATGGATTACAATTCAATGTCAGAAAGCCAATTCAGAAGCACTATTTTACAGCTACTGGTGGCTCTAGAAAAAACCATAAAGGACTCAAGAGACTTCATGACTGCAGAATTTAGATCTAATCAGGCAGAAATTAAAAATCAATTAAATGAGATGCAATCCAAGCTAGAAGTCCTAACGACGAGGCTTGACGAGGTGGAAGAACGAGTGAGTGACATAGAAGACAAGTTGATGGCAAAGAGGGAAACTGAGGAAAAAAGAGACAGGCAATTAAAAGACCATGAGGATAGATTAAGGGAAATAAATGATAGCCTGAGGAAGAAAAACCTACGTTTAATTGGGGTTCCCGAGGGCGCGGAAAGGGACAGAGGGCCAGAATATGTATTTGAACAAATCCTAGCTGAAAACTTTCCGAATCTGGGAAGGGAAACAGGCATTCAGATCCAGGAAATAGAGAGATCCCCCCCTAAAATCAACAAAAACCGTTCAACACCTCGACATTTAATAGTGAAGCTTGCAAATTCCAAAGATAAGGAGAAGATCCTTAAAGCAGCAAGAGAAAAAAAGTCCCTGACTTTTATGGGGAGGAATATTAGGGTAACAGCAGACCTCTCCACAGAGACGTGGCAGGCCAGAAAGGGCTGGCAGGATATATTCAGGGTCCTAAATGAAAAGAACATGCAACCAAGAATACTTTACCCCGCAAGGCTTTCATTCAAAATGGAAGGAGAGATAAAGAGCTTCCAAGACAGGCAGGAACTGAAAGAATATGTAACCTCCAAACCAGCTCTGCAAGAAATTTTAAGGGGGACTCTTAAAATTCCCCTTTAAGAAGAAGTTCAGTGGAACAATCCACAAAAACAAGGACTGAATAGATATGATGACACTAAACTCATATCTATCAATAGTAACTCTGAATGTGAACGGGCTTAATGACCCCATCAAAAGGCGCAGGGTTTCAGACTGGATAAAAAAGCAGGACCCATCTATTTGCTGTCTACAAGAGACTCATTTTAGACAGAAGGACACCTACAACCTGAAAATAAAAGGTTGGAGAACCATTTACCATTCAAATGGTCCTCAAAAGAAAGCAGGGGTTGCCATCCTTATATCAGATAAATTAAAATTTACCCCGAAGACTATAGTGAGAGATGAAGAGGGACACTATCTCATACTCAAAGGATCTATCCAACAAGAGGACTTAACACTCCTCAATATATATGCCCCGAATGTGGGAGCTGCCAAATATTTAAACCAATTAATAACCAAACTCAAGAAATACCTTGATAATAATACACTTATACTTGGTGACTTCAATCTAGCTCTTTCTACCCTGGATAGGTCTTCTAAGCACAACATCTCCAAAGAAACGAGAGCTTTAAATGATACACTGGACCAGATGGATTTCACAGATATCTACAGAACTTTACATCCAAACTCAACTGAATACACATTCTTCTCAAGTGCACATGGAACTTTCTCCAGAATAGACCACATACTGGGTCACAAATCGGGTCTGAACCGATACCAAAAGATCGGGATAGTCCCCTGTATATTCTCAGACCATAATGCCTTGAAATTAGAACTTAATCACAACAAGAAATATGGAAGGACCACAAACACGTGGAGGTTAAGGACCATCCTGCTAAAAGATGAAAAGGTCAACCAAGAAATTAAGGAAGAATTAAAAAGATTCATGGAAACTAATGAAAATGAAGATACAACCGTTCAAAATCTTTGGGATGCAGCAAAAGCAGTCCTGAGGGGGAAATACATCACAATACAAGCATACATTCAAAAACTGGAAAGATCTCAAATTCAAAAGCTCACCTTACACATAAAGGAACTAGAGAAAAAGCAACAAATAGACCCCACCCCCAGCAGAAGAAGAGAGTTAATTAAAATTCGAGCAGAACTCAATGATATCGAGACCAAAAGAACTGTGGAACAGATCAACAGAACCAGGAGTTGGTTCTTTGAAAGAATTAATAAGATAGATAAACCATTAGCCAACCTTATTAAAAAGAAGAGAGAGAAGACTCAAATTAATAAAATCATGAATGAGAAAGGGGACATCACTACCAACACCAAGGAAATACAAACGATTTTAAAAACATATTATGAACAGCTGTACGCCAATAAATTAGGAAATCTAGAAGAAATGGACGCATTCCTGGAAAGCCACAAACTACCAAAACTGGAGCAGGAAGAAATAGAAAACCTGAACAGGCCAATAACCAGGGAGGAAATTGAAGCAGTCATCAAAAACCTCCCAAGACACAAGAGTCCAGGGCCAGATGGCTTCCCAGGGGAATTCTATCAAACTTTTAAAGAAGAAATCATACCTATTCTACTAAAGCTGTTTGGAAAGATAGAAAGAGATGGAGTACTTCCAAATTCGTTCTATGAGGCCAGCATCACCTTAATTCCGAAACCAGACAAAGACCCCACCAAAAAGGAGAATTACAGACCAATATCCCTGATGAACATGGATGCAAAAATTCTCAACAAGATACTAGCCAATAGGATCCAACAACACATTAAGAAAATTATTCACCATGACCAAGTAGGATTTATCCCTGGGACACAAGGCTGGTTCAACACTCGTAAAACCATCAATGTGATTCATCATATCAGCAAGAGAAAAACCAAGAACCATATGATACTCTCATTAGATGCAGAGAAAGCATTTGACAAAATACAGCATCCATTCCTGATCAAAACCCTTCAGAGTGTTGGGATAGAGGGAACTTTCCTCGACATCTTAAAAGCCATCTACGAAAAGCCCACAGCAAATATCATTCTCAATGGGGAAGCACTGGGAGCCTTTCCCCTAAGATCAGGAACAAGACAGGGATGTCCACTCTCACCACTGCTGTTCAACATAGTTCTGGAAGTCCTCGCCTCAGCAATCAGACAACAAAAAGACATTAAAGGCATTCAAATTGGCAAAGAAGAAGTCAAACTCTCCCTCTTCGCCGATGACATGATACTCTACATAGAAAACCCAAAAGCCTCCACCCCCAGATTGCTAGAACTCATACAGCAATTTGGTAGCGTGGCAGGATACAAAATCAATGCCCAGAAATCAATGGCATTTCTATACACTAACAATGAGACTGAAGAAAGAGAAATTAAGGAGTCAATCCCATTTACAATTGCACCCAAAAGCATAAGATACCTAGGAATAAACCTAACCAAAGAGGTAAAAGATCTATACCCTAAAAACTATAGAACACTTCTGAAAGAAATTGAGGAAGACACAAAGAGATGGAAAAATATTCCATGCTCATGGATTGGCAGAATTAATATTGTAAAAATATCAATGTTACCCAGGGCAATTTATACGTTTAATGCAATCCCTATCAAAATACCATGGACTTTCTTCAGAGAGTTAGAACAAATTATTTTAAGATTTGTGTGGAATCAGAAAAGACCCCGAATAGCCAGGGGAATTTTAAAAAAGAAAACCTTAGCTGGGGGCATCACAATGCCAGATTTCAGGTTGTATTACAAAGCTGTGGTCATCAAGACAGTGTGGTACTGGCACAAAAACAGACACATAGATCAATGGAACAGAATAGAGAACCCAGAAGTGGACCCTGAAATGTACGGCCATCTAATATTCGATAAAGGAGGAAAGACTATCCATTGGAAGAAAGACAGTCTCTTCAATAAATGGTGCTGGGAAAATTGGACATCCACATGCAGAAGAATGAAACTGGACCACTCTCTTTCACCATACACAAAGATAAACTCAAAATGGATGAGAGATCTAAATGTGAGACAAGATTCCATCAAAATCCTAGAGGAGAACACAGGCAACACCCTTTTTGAACTCGGCCACAGTAACTTCTTGCAAGATACATCCACGAAGGCAAAAGAAACAAAAGCAAAAATGAACTATTGGGACTTCATCAAGATAAGAAGCTTTTGCACAGCAAAGGATACAGTCAACAAAACTAAAAGACAACCTACAGAATGGGAGAAGATATTTGCAAATGACATATCAGATAAAGGGCTAGTTTCCAAAATCTATAAAGAACTTATTAAACTCAACACCAAAGAAACAAACAATCCAATCATGAAATGGGCAAAAGACATGAAGAGAAATCTCACAGAGGAAGACATGGACATGGCCAACATGCACATGAGAAAATGCTCTGCATCACTTGCCATCAGGGAAATACAAATCAAAACCACAATGAGATACCACCTCACACCAGTGAGAATGGGGAAAATTAACAAGGCAGGAAACAACAAATGTTGGAGAGGATGCGGAGAAAAGGGAACCCTCTTACACTGTTGGTGGGAATGTGAACTGGTGCAGCCACTCTGGAAAACTGTGTGGAGGTTCCTCAAAGAGTTAAAAATAGACCTGCCCTACGACCCAGCAATTGCACTGTTGGGGATTTACCCCAAAGATTCAGATGCAATGAAACGTCGGGACACCTGCACCCCGATGTTTCTATCAGCAATGGCCACAATAGCCAAACTGTGGAAGGAGCCTCGGTGTCCATCGAAAGATGAATGGATAAAGAAGATGTGGTTTATGTATACAATGGAATATTACTCAGCAATTAGAAACGACAAATACCCACCATTTGCTTCAACGTGGATGGAACTGGAGGGTATTATGCTGAGTGAAGTAAGTCAATCGGAGAAGGACAAACAGTGTATGTTCTCATTCATTTGGGGAATATGAATAATAGTGAAAGGGAATATAAAGGAAGGGAAAAGAAATGTTGGGAAATATCAGGAAGGGAGACAGAACATAAAGACTCCTAACTCGGGGAAACGAACTAGGGGTGGTGGAAGGGGAGGAGGGCGGGTGTTGGAGGGGAATGGGTGACGGGCACTGAGGTGGACACTTGACGGGATGAGCACTGGGTGTTTTTCTGTATGTTGGTAAATTAAACACCAATAAAAGTTAATAAAAAATATATATATATATACGTTTGAAAAAAAAAAAAAAAGAAAGTTTTATTATCAAATGGGATTGTTAAACTTTCTTTAATATGTTTCTATACTTAGATCTTCCAATTGAATTTACACATCTATGTATTTTATTATGATGTCAAAATTGCCTTTTCTCAGCTAGACGATGTTTGTTCTTGACGGAGAGTGAATAAATGTTGTTTGCTTCATTCATCTTTATGCTGTTTTTACTTAGACAAAGAGAAAAAGGTAAAGGAATATCCTCTGTTTTCATTACAGACCCTATGTGCCAACATTCTTGTTTCTGGCACTGCAACAGAAATGGAGTCCCTGAGAGACAGGTATCATCAGCTCACTTCATTTCTTAGTGGATGCCAGAAGAGGCTGTCCCTATGAATATTTTATCCTTTGCAATGTATTCACTGTGATGTTACAAATAAACTAAACCAACATGAAAGAAATAAAGGAGGCACGGGGTGTGCTTGACCTGGGGGAGAGGCCCTCTGACAGGTGTGCTTCCCCAGCTGTTCAGCAAGTGGTTCCTAAAAGAGGACTCTAGGCAGCACATCTCCATGTACCATAGATAGCTTCATAAGGAGGAACTGCTAGTGAGGAGCATAGCAGAGACTGCTCACTGGCTCTCCAGGTGTCATAATATTAATTCAGCCTTTCTTTTATAAAGCTACAGTTTCCAGTCTCTCATTTACAACCCTGTAGTGGAGTTCCAAACCATTACCCACAGACACAGATGGAGATTGCAGGCGGTAACTCTGAGTAAAGCAGTGTACAAGCAAAAGCAGGGAGAGAGGTCCGTCAGTTGATCTGCGTATGAAAGTTAAAGTATTTGCTGAGTCGGAAGACAGAAGGGATGTGAGGTCCCTGGTGAAATCATAGCTTACATGTCTCAACACAGATTGCCTCCAGACTTCTTACCAGAGAAAGCTAAATTCTTAATTTGCTTCAACGTTGCTTTTTTTAAATTCTTTTCTTAAATTTTTATTTATTTATGATAGTCAAAGAGAGAGAGAGAGAGAGAGAGGCAGAGACACAGACACAGGCACAGGGAGAAGCAGGCTCCATGCACCGGGAGCCCGACGTGGGATTCAATCCCGGGTCTCCAGGATCGCGCCCTGGGCCAAAGGCAGGCGCCAAACCGCTGCGCCACCCAGGGATCCCCTCAACATTGTTTTTGAGGAATTTCTTTGAAGTTAAATTCTATTACCAATATGTGCAAGGAATTGTACCTTTTTTTAAAGATTTTATTTATTTATTCATGAGACACGGCAGGAGAGAGAGAGAGAGAGAGAGAGTGAGAGAGTGAAAGAGAGAGAGGCAGAGACATAGGCAAAGGGACAAGCAAGCTCCATGCAGGGAGCCTGATGTGGGAATTGATCCTGGGACTCTAGGATCATGCCCTGGGCGGAAGGCAGGAGCTAAACCCCTGAGCCACCTAGGGATCCTGGAATTATACCTTTTGCATTTTGATGATTATTACTAAAATTTCCTCCAAGAAGGACATGTTAATAAGCAGCCCACCACTGCTGCTACAAAGTATTTTCATCTCATACTTTCCCTAATACCTAATATCATTAATGCTTTATTTAATCTGCTAGTAAGTTGGGAGAAAGATTTGTATTTTCTCAATGTTGTTTGGAGTAGTTTTCCTGATCATCACTGAAGCTGAAGAGATTTTTATTATTTTATTAGTCACATTTATTTCTCTTTTATGAATTGCCTGCTCTAATAATTTTTCTTGCATGATTTGTCATTTTCATTCTATTTTTTAGAAGTTCTGGAAAGCTTTGTTATAATTTCGAGCAAATTCATTATACAACTAGATAGATAATTTCTGTGTTCTGTAGGCTTACTTTGACACCTTCAAGATGTTGTCACTCAAATTTGTGATTAGTCAAATTATAACAATGTGCTGTTAACACCTTTAGTTATTTCAGAATAAAAGTAAAAGTTAAAAATACCATGATTTAACACTAGCTGTACTTCCTCCAGGAAAGAGAGGAAAAAATGTGAGATGCTCTGCAAAAATCTCTCCTCCAACCATTGAAGGTATTTTAGACTACAAGTTTCAATCATATCTTCTGGAATAATATGAGATTGTGGAAAAAAAATATCCAGAGGGAAAGGTTTTCTTAGAGGAAGATTTTTTCATTTGGATTTACATTATTCTGTCCTGTTCACATCCTTGAGGAACTTATAGATGTTTTATTTGTCTCCAAAAATACTTAATAGAATCTTACAACCCTCCTTTTTCTAGTGAAAAGCCAAATAAAAATAAAAGCAGCTAAACAAAAAAGAAACATTTATTTCAAAGAGGCAGAAATAAGAACAATAACTTGGACCTTTTAAGAATAGAAAAAGAAGTAATGCTTCACTTTATGGATCTAGTACGAACTAGAAACCAAAGCCTAACTAATCATGATATTTAAAGAAAAGAAATTACAGATTAAATTCCTATGTACATAAGTGCAAAAGTCCTAAACAGATGTTGGCAAACTGGAGCTGGTGGTTTTAAAATAGAAATAAAAAATTATAATTGAGACGGTTTCTGAAATGAAACTGTGAAATGAAAATGTATGAAATGAAAATGAAAATGTGGGATCCCTGGGTGGTGCAGCGGTTTGGCTCCTGCCCTTGGCCCAGGGCGCGATCCTGGAGACCCAGGATCGAATCCCACATTAGGCTCCCGGTGCATGGAGCCTGCTTCTTCCTCTGCCTATGTCTTTGCCTCTCTCTCTCTCTCTCTCTCTCTCTCTCTCTCTCTATCATAAATAAATAAAAAATAAATGAAAAAAGAAAATGAAAATGTATTAATATTTTTACCACACAATCAGATAAAAAGAGGGATAAAGGGGATGCTCATATTAAAAAAATGCAGAAAGTATTAATATGAGCTCATGCTTAGGTTAATGTAGTTGTAGCATGTTGCATATATATATCAATAAATATATGATATATATATATTGATTTATGTATATCTAAGCTTACAGGGTAGGCATGCATATGTAACATGTTTTCAAATACAACTATCCAATTGAGAGGAACAGGAACCAGTTCCTATAACCAGTTCACACCAAGTTATTTCATATAAAGTGTACCTACAAAAGTCAATCCTATTACTTCTTTGAATAGGAAAATCTTACTTAAAATTGATACTATACAGATTCATAAAATATCTAGGAATAGGGGTGCCTAGGTGGCTCATTCGGTTCAATGTCCAACTCTTAATTTTGTCTCAGCTCACGAGCTCAGGTTAGTGAGGTTAAGCCCTGTGTCAGGTTCTGAACCCAAGTGTGGAGTCTACTTGTCCTTCTCTCTCTGCTTCTCCATCCCGCCACCCAATTTGTGCTCTCTCTCTCTCTCTCTCTCTCAAACAAATAAATAAACAAAATTTTAAAAATTGGAATATAATAAAAGATGTGCAAGTCCAGGACATTGAATATAATATAACATGGTTAAAATATATACTTGAAAATGCCATCTTTATAGATTGGAGAACTCAGTATTTTGAGAATGTCAGTTCTTCTCAGATTAGAGATTTGAAAAAATATTAATATAAACTTGGCAAATTTAAGTACAATAAAAACATCCATTCATCAAAAACAAAATAAATTACTAATAAGGAATAGGAGACACCGTCTACAAAAGGAGGAGGAAATAGGGATAAAGCTCTTATCTGACAAATGAATTAATTTAAAAAGTAAAGATGACACAGTTTTAGGAAGTCAGGCTCAGCTACCTGAGTTACCTACGAAGGTTATTTCAGAGTATCAGCACATCTCAAAGCTAGATTATGGAAAGATTTGCTTCCAAGATCACGTGGTTTTAGCAGAGTTTGGTTATTTTAGTGGTTTAGACTGAAGGCTAAATTCCTAGCTGATTATTGGTTAGAGATCACCCTCAGTTTCTTTGTGTTGTGGCTTCCTCAACATGGCAACTTGGTCTTCAAAGACTGCAAGGGAGAAATTCTGCTAGCAAGATGAAAATAATGTTACATATCCCAAGAGAGAAGTGACATTGCATCACCTTTGCTATATTCTGTTTTGAATGAAGTCATAGTGAATGGCAGGGGATTACACAAAGGCATCCCAGGAGATGGGAAACATTACGGGCTATAGTAGAGTCTATCACAGAACAAACTTAGAATCAATAAGCATGGAAAAAATCCTTATGAAAATATACATTTGGGTGAAAATGAGCTAAGGCATAAAATATTGCTGCTAATTCCCATGTGTAATTTCTCTGGCACACTTTACTACTACAGAGACATGACTTAAATATATTTGCATTTAACATGATCTTTCTCTACTTAGGCCTTGAGTATTCAGATTACTTACCTCTGTGGCACCAGGTTAGCAGATCTTTTGCCTTGTGCTATACACAGATCCAGGAGTGAATGCAAGAGCAGTTCAGTCTAAATGTTCTAAGAGCAGCTGAGTTTCAGTCCTGTCCTGGGCCAAGAGCATGAGCAGTGTCTGTGTAAGCAGATACGTTTATTGCCAATCAACACTACCATTCATCTATGTTGAGTTGATCAGTCAATTATCAAATGCCATTGTCAAAATACAAATAATACAAATAGTAATCTCTTTGTTCTACATCCTCTGTGCATAAGGATGAATCACTCAAAGCAGAAAAGCATACTTTTGCACCAAGTATCAATGGCTAATGTCTTTTAAGGCGTCTTTTCTGCCAAATCCCTTTATTGTCATAAGAAAATGTCAAATCTACCTTCAATTTAGGAAACTGTTAGAAGACATGGTTCTACTCTTAATTGGAAAACTGAAATAGATAATAATCCGGCTATTTGATACAGACTCTGACTTCAAACTCTGCACTTCTTAAGGACTTTAGGTCAGGGAACACATTATACTAAAAGGATTATCTGATATGGGAGCTCTCCCCATTTCTTTATAGGTAGTTTAAAACCTACCCTTGCCTCATGCCAGCCATAACTGTGCACTCAGAAAGTCAGTGTGTTGGCTCAGCTTTAAGGAAGCATCTTTATGTTTTTAACCAAGGTCTGGAAAAGTGTGATGGCAAAGAACCATCAGTTCTGACTTCCATATTTGTGGTATGTATTACCATCCAATACACAGCCTCACATTGTCCACTACACTGCATAGCATCCCAAACGACACAAGAGAGAGCATTCTCCTACATAGTCATAAGGGAAATAGTTCTGCTTCTCCTGAGCAACAACCTTCATTTTATGGACCCCATGGATCCCATAAGTAATAAGTAACCACGTTTTCCTATCTACTTGCTGGAAATACAGAATGCAAAAGTAACTCAGATTGGTAAGTTATCTGACTTTCTGACATGGGTCCTGTGGGTTAAATTTAATTCTAGTTCCATGTAATTTTTTCATTCAACCACTGGCTTCCTCTGACTTTCCTGTTCTTTGTCTCTTTTTCCTTAAGTCCTTTTTAAGATGAAGACAGGAAGTGAATATTATAATTGCATATCCAGTATATGAAGTTAATCTATTTATAATTAATTTGGATGCATAATGAATATTTAATTATAGATACAAGCTGATCTTACAATTACATGTATCTCAAGTTTTTTCATACTCTTATTCTGAAGTTTGGTTAACAATTTATTTGTTTGTTGACACCTGTACTAGATGTAGGTAGAAAATGAAGAACAATGATAATTAAAATGATTTAGCTTTACTATTGCCTTCACTACAAAGCATGTAAAGTTTTCTATATTATCTGCAAATTTTCTTGCCTCGACATGAGTGTAAACAGAGGCATAGGGTGAGGCAGTCAACATCAAGTAAGAGACTCACCAGCACAGACTACACAGTTTAGCTATGGTTTAATCACTTGTGCAGTATTGTTTCACCTATTTTTAACACACACTTTCTTCTGTCTACAATCCTTTACCCTTCTTTTCTCTCTGAAAATTATTTTCTTTTTGTCAAGATACTCTGTAGTAATATTCTCAATAGATCCTTCTATTGTAAGGTATGTTCCTTTCCTGACATCTAATATAATACATGATAATAAATGGTTTATATGTCTGTTGCCTTGCTCATCCATTTTTGAGATCAGAAAACATATCATTATTATATTTTAATGGAGTTTCTAATATAATACCTAACTTAGTAAAATTAAGAAATATATGAATTAAGTACCTCTCATATATCATAAACCTGATAGAAGTAATAATAGTTAATTTTTCTAATGGTAAAGTTACAATGCATTCCATGCACTATTGCTGTTCATGTAATGTCTCCTTCACAAACAAAAATATGTAAACATAGTAATTATAAAAATTAAAATATGAACTGGGCTAAGATACTAAAAATATACAGAAAAACAGGTGCAGCATATAATTAATAAATCTGATTGAAACTAAATAAGTGAGGAGTATTCAACTTCATATCAGGACTATGCTGAAAATGGATTTATTTATTTTTATTTTTTAAATTTATTTTTTATTGCTGTTCAATTTGCCAACATATAGAATAACACCCAAGGCTCATCCCATCAAGTGCCCCCTCAGTGCCTGTCACCTAGTCACCCCACCCTCCGCCCACCCCCCTTCCACCACCCCTAGTTCGTTTCCCAGAGTTAGGAATCTCTCATGTACTGTCTCCCTTTCTGATATTTCCAACTCATTTTTTCTCCTTTCCCCTTTATTCCCTTTCACTATTTTTATATTCCCCAAATGAATGAGACCGTATAATGTTTGTCCTTCTCTGATTGACATTTCACTCAGCATAATACCCTCCAGTTCCATCCACGTCGAAGCAAATGGTGGGTATTTGTCATTTCTAATGGCTGAGGAATATTTCATTGTATACATAAACCACATCTTCTTTATCCATTCATCTTTCGATGGACACCGAGGCTCCTTCCACAGTTTGGCTATTGTGGACATTGCTGCTACAAACATCGGGGTGCGGGTGTCCCGGTATTTCATTGCATCTGAGTCTTTGGGGTAAATCCCCAACAGTGCAACTGCTGGGTCGTAGGGCGGGTCTATTTTTAACTCTTTGAGGAACCTCCACACAGTTTTCCAGAGTGGCTGCACCAGTTCACGTTCCCACCAACAGTGTAAGAGGGTTCCCTTTTCTCCGCATCCTCTCCAACATTTGTGTTTTCCTGCCTTGTTAATTTTCCCCATTCTCACTGGTGTGAGGTGGTATCTCATTGTGGTTTTGATTTGCATTTCCCTGATGGCCAGTGATGCGGAGCATTTTCTCATGTGCTTGTTGGCCATGTCTGTGTCTTCCTCTGTGAGATTTCTGTTCCTGTCTTTTGCCCATTTCATGATTGGATTGTTTGTTTCTTTGGTGTTGAGTTTAATAAGTTCTTTATGGATCTTGGAAACTAGCCCTTTATCTGTTACGTCACTTGCAAATATCTTCTCCCATTCTGTAGGTTGTCTTTTAGTTTTCTTGACTGTTTCTTTTGCTGTGCAAAAGCTTCTTATCTTGATGAAGTTCCAATAGTTCATTTTTGCTTTTGTTTCTCTTGCCTTCATGGATGTATCTTGCAAGAAGTTACTGTGGCCAAGTTCAAAAAGGGTGTTGCCTGTGTTCTCCTCTAGGATTTTGATGGACTCTTGTCTCACATTTAGATCTTTCATCCATTTTGAGTTTATCTTTGTGTATGGTGAAAGAGAATGGTCTAGTTTCATTCTTCTGCATGTGGATGCCCAATTTTCCCAGCACCATTTATTGAAGAGACTGTCTTTCTTCCAGTGGATAGTCTTTCCTGCTTTGTCGAATATTAGTTGACCATAAAGTTGAGGGTCCACTTCTGGGTTCTCTATTTTGTTCCATTGATCTATGTGTCTGTTTTTGTGCCAGGACCACACTGTCTTGATGACCACAGCTTTGTAGTACAACCTGAAATCTGGCAATGTGATGCCCCCAGCTATGGTTTTCTTTTTTAAAATTCCCCTGGTTATTCGGGGTCTTTTCTGATTCCACACGAATCTTAAAATAATTTGTTCCAACTCTCTGAAGAAAGTCCATGGTATTTTGATAGGGATTGCATTAAACGTGTAAGTTTCTCTGGGTAACATTGACATTTTCACAATATTAATGCTTCTAATCCATGAGCATGGAATATTTTTCCATCTCTTTGTGTCTTCCTCAATTTATTTCAGAAGTGTTCTGTAGCTTTTAGGGTATATATCCTTTACCTCTTTGGTTAGGTTTATTCCTAGGTGTTATGGTTTTGGGTGCAATTGTAAATGGGATTAACTCCTTAATTTCTCTTTATTTAGTCTTATTGCTAGTGTGTAGAAATGCCACTGATTTCTGGGCATTGATTTGCAAATAGATTTAAATATTGACATATTTTCAGCTCCTGGGTGGCTCAGTTGATGAAGCATCTACCTTTGTCTCAGGTCATGATCTCCGTGTCCTGGGATTGAGTTCTGCACTGGACTCCCTGCTCAGTGGGGAGTCTGGTTCTCTCTCTGTCTGCTGTGGCTGATGTTCTCTCTCTCTCAAATAAATAAATAAAATATTAAAAAATAAATGTTAACACATTTTATTTTAATATAACTAATATCTATGCATGCTGTTTCTATGAGAAATATCAGCAACTTGTATTATGTATTGGATCTTTTCTTAAGGATAATCAGCTTTTTGTTATTGTTTGTCACCAGAGAAATTAGGTTAATTTTACATTTTTATATAAAATAAAGTTCTTCTTAGAAACAGGCTACAGTCTCTATAGTATATATTAGTAAAAAAATTTATGTTAGTAAAAATAGCAAGGTCAGAGTATACACTGATCCAAGAAGAAAGCTGGATTTTCTTTTCTAATGTCAAGATAGAAATCACATTGAAGATAAACATTATTTGCTGGTGAACTATGAAATCTCAAAGAGAGAATGCTGTAGCTAGCTAACTCATGATTAAATTATCCTGGACATTTGCCATGACAAACCTCACAAATTTCAGATGATTTTCTTCCTTTCAATCAAAATCTTTCTCATGAAATAAAAGAGATTTCCTTGGCAGAGTATTGGGAATTAAAATTTACAAGAGAAAATAAGTTTGTTAGGTTGTTGGAGCAGAGAAAAGTATTATTTGATATAGCTACATAGAAATCCTACTACTTAGGGATGCCTGGGTGGCTCAGTGGTTAAGTGCCTGCCTTCAGCTACGGGCATGATCCTAGAGTCCCAGGATCAAGTCCCACATTAGGCTCCCTGCATGCAGCTTGCTTCTCTCTCTGCCTGTGCATCTGCCTGTCTCTGTGTCTCTCATGAATAAATAAAATCTTAAAAAGAAAAGAAATCCTACTACCTAAAGTCATTAAAGTTCCATAGTTTCAGAAGTATCAAGCTGCGCCATAAAGACACATGAAAAATTCTGGTTGTACTTTTGTGAGAAAAAGTTTAAAATGTAAGTGCCAAGTTAACTTAGTTATCTTATTGTATTTACTTTCTTACATAGAAAATATTACATTACACAAAAACCGTATTATGGTGTAGAAAGCCCTTTTTCTATTAAATATGATAATGTATTAAAATATTCAAAGGGCCAATAGAGAATGACACACTTTGTTAACACAGGCAAAAGATGCATTTCCATATTAATGTCAGAAAGGAAAGTTTATTAGAAACTGTTATCCCGTACTCAGTGCTTTTAGTGTTGTTATCAGAAGGTATGTGTAATTTAAGAAACAAAGCGAATGAGCAAAGGGGGAAAGAAAAGACAGAGAGGCAAATCAAGAAGTGGACTCTTCAGTATAGAGAACACTTTCCTGGCCACCAGAGGGGAAGGTGGGGAGTTGAAGTAGGGCACACAAGATGAGTGTGCGGTGATGTATGGAAGTGTTGAATCACTGTATTGTGCAACAGAAACTAATATTACTCTATATGTTAACTAACTGGAATTTAAATAAAAACTTGTAAAAAAGGAAGGCATCTTCAGGGTTGTTTTAATAAGACTGCATAAATGGCTTCTGTATTTTTCTTTATGGTTGGATTAATTATTAGACTTTCTATCCCATATCTCTCATTCTAAAGCCAGTCTTATTGGACCTGTATCCAGGAATATTTCCAGGTTTTATACTAGCTTTGAGCTGGTGTATTAAAATATTAGTAAATGAAACCAGGACATATTTTCTTTTATAATATGATAAAATAGCCTGTTATCTTCAAATCAACCAAAATATTAACTTTTCCAGATTTTCCCCCTCATTCTGCACTCTTATGAATGAGGCATACAACAAGAAAAATAATTTAGCATCAAGGATTTATCTTAAAAATAAATAGATGATTTCACATTTCCAAAAACACTGAAAACACATAGATTACAAATGAGCCCTGCAAAGATGTCTATCCCCTATTCCTTCATCTTCTTATCTTGCTAGGGGAGTTCCACAGGAGAGAAGAAGAAAAATAACTGGCTTGAGATATACAAATAGAGAATTCAAAGAGCGGCTTTTCTTTTTGATATTATACAATTGCATTCCTTAAACAAAAAGAAATGTTATTTTTTGTTTCTTTATAAACTTTAAGATAAAGAGCCTCATAATACTCTTATGGAGATTGGAGGGCCTGGGGGGCACAGTCAGTGGGGTGTCTGACTCTTGGATTCAGCTCAGGTCGTGATCTCAGGGCTGTAAGATCTAGCCCCACATCAGGCTCCATGCTCCATAAGGAGTATGCTTGAGATTGTCTCTCCCTATCTTCCTCCTACTCATACTCATTCTCTCATAAATAAATAAATAAATAAATAAATAAATAAATAAATAAATAATAAATCTTTAAGAAATGTTTGGAAATCATAATTTTGATAAAGTGAAAGTCAGGAATTCTAAGAGAGAAGCTTAGAATCATTGTGTTCATCCCACTGAATAGTACAGATATTTTTTCAACCACACACATCCACAATCATCACTTTATCTGCTTGCAGATCATAGTTACATAGGCTGAGAAATGATGAATTAGGTCTCAGTAATAGCTTCTGGCTTTTACTGTCGAAGGTTTGGAATTATTTTGTCTTTGACTCAATGTGTTAACTTGCAGTATGATTGTTCAAACTAGTTCAACATTAGATCTCTGTTCTGACACTTGGTAACTTAGAATAAGAACCTGTAGTTTTGACCCTGCTCATTCCTGTTCAGTATGATATTCAATCAGATAGACCAGAATAGGCAAGTGAGAAAACTTTGGAGATACACTGTTTGGATCAAGTCAGAGAACATCCTATCCCAGTCTTGAATTACAACTAAAAGACAACTTGGTCCATGGGCAAGTCGAGGTGTTTCTCTGAAAGTAACGTATTTGACACTGACAGCAGTAAATGCAGTCTGTTTGTGAAGGCAAAGAAAAAAACAGTGCATAAGAAAAATGGTAAGTTCAGGAATGATAATTATAGTTACTATACATTTGACCTATGTCTTTACAAATTTAAGGAGAAATTTAATTAATAAAACTTCCAAAGTTATTTTCTAATTAAAAATGGAAATACAATATTTTAACTTAATTATTTATTGTCAGAAAAATAGAGTGAGTTGGCAGTAAATTTTGTCAACAATAAACTTGTTCATTATCAACAATTTTTAAAGCATCTTCCAGGTATATGTTTTTACAAAGTTTACTGATACACATGGGTTATAATTAAAATCTCAAAAGTCCTTCCTGGTATTATTTTATTAAATTTGTTGAAATAATCCTAAAAAAAGCACTTGCACAAATCTAAGCAACAGATGAGTTGGCCTTGAATTCATTGCCAGTGCCTGAGGACTTCCTTTTTTAATAAGCACCGCAGATATTCTATAGAAGTTAAAACATTAAGCATGTTTGCAAAACACTGATCTAGAAAATGTGAATGAACTGAAACTACTGGTTTTATGTTTACAATGGTGTCCACCCTCCAATGCTGAGTGGTCTGAGGAAGCATGAAAGACTAGCCTTTAAAAGGACATGAGAGCAGAAGAGAGAGATGATTTGTCCAACCGTTAAAATCCAGGTATGTGCGCTATAGCTGTGTCAGAAAGGGTGATTTTAGGGTCAGAATTACAGGGTTAAAAATACATTCTGGTTCAAACTTCTATCTTTGGGAAGACAAAGAATTACTTTTATGTTTCTATCTAAGCTGCCTGGTCCCATTTCAACAGGGGCAGAATTGAGAGATAATCGGGGATGACTCCCTCTCCAGTAATAAAGACTGTGTAGTCCATCCTCTAGAAGGGATTTATTTATCATGACAGATTCTGGATGGGGATGATGGGTGAAGAATATCAAATATAAAAATGCAGTAAGAAGAAATTGAAAATGATGCTTCTCATTCCTTCTTTTGATTTGGCACAAATTATATATACATATATACACACACACGTATATATATATTTTCTGATCTTGCAATGAATTTATGTTCTTGGAATAACTTATAGAATAAAAAGCAGAAAAATTCTCTAAATGTCCCATTTACCTATGGTGAGTATTATTTATATCGGGTGGCAGCATATGGTACTAAAATGTTCTTAAAGTGAGAAATCTGTGATTCTTTAATAAATCCTTTCCAGGTAGAAGTAAAGTCCCAAAATCTCTATGATTCAGGTTTTTAGAAGAAAAATCACCCTAGCTACCTTACATAAAAAAGTTGTAGTAGAAAGAAACAGAAAAAGTCTAAGAAGGCTGAGTTCTGCCATTAAGAATGATCTCAGGAGAAAGAAAAGAACTTATGAATTAGAGCCAAAAGCAAATATTTTAGGATAACCATAAATTTGTTTCATGGAGATCTTCCAAGTGAAATTCTGTGCCTAGGTGTTTAGTTCCCTCCTGATGATATCATACATTTTCAGTGATATTACAATTGACCAATTGACTTATATGTTGTGAGTAATAAATAGCATGGACATGTCACAAAATCAACCCAAGCACTTATTTCCAGCCTTAAAAAGCATAGATCCTCCCCCTTAAACCTGAGCTTTCTAAAGGCAGTTGAATCATTCATCTTAAATTAAACTCAAGTAAAATGTCTCTCAAGTCTATCTCACTGGGTGTTCTGCTACTTTTGAGAAGGCTGCTGCCTCTACCCACTGGTCACAATAGGTGGGTCCTTGGTGGACCTCTCCTTGCCAGCAGGCAGAGGACCATCACCAGCTCCAATGTCGAGCAGGACTGTGAGAGTCTGATAGAGATTTTTCATCTCTTATCCTCCCAAACAGCAGGAAGAGCACAAGGAGAGAGAGGTCCATGTGAGGACAGCTGGGAAGTAGAGCTATGGCTCCTTTCAGAGTGCAATACGTAATGAACAAGAAGATACTTCCAGGAGTGAGAGAGAGTCGTGAATCAAGAAAACTGAAAAGAGCTTCTTGGAATAGATAGATGAACCCTTATCTATTAGAGACAGACCTGCCTTGGTGACTGGTGACTACAAATCAAACGATTTCCTTGTTTGTAAGTTGCCTTCTGACCCAAAGTTTACAAAGTTGGGCACATGAGTGTGAGGTAAGTGTTCTCAGAACATGCACATCTTCCATGATGGATCACACATCACGTGCATATTGATCCTAAAACAATGAGAATGTGTTTAGGGGAATAACTATTTTGGAAATGTAATCAAAACACTTTACCAAATATTTTGCAATAATTTCTGTAATTTTGTTTCTTTGTTCTTAGCCTATAGGACTTTCAGGTTTCATATGAAGAGATAAGTGATTTTTCTTTTAAAATTGTCCTGTTATCAAATGACATACAGAGAGTTGCATTTGTCATGGCCTTTTTCAAGTGGATTTAATAGTGGTAACCAGCGACCCAGTGCTTCTCAAAATCATATTTTGAATTAAGAAATTCATCCTGCCAATATTTCTGTCACTTATTTAACTCATGAGGCTTTCTCATCTCTATATATGGAATATTTTACAGAAGGAACGAATGTATGCTATTAGAAATCAGAAATCTGTGTAAAACTGCTCTTCATAATTTATCTGCTTCATGATACAGGACAACATCAACATGTCAACCAAGGTCTCTCGTTTGTATATTACAATTATATTACAACAGGAAAATATTAGCATATGGCCTCTGTGTGTCGCCATTTGGCAGAGAATATCAATAAATTTATATAAAGCCATATTGTAAAAGGTTAAACCCTGTATACATATTAACCAAGAGATAGTTATGGTGGTGGGAAGCCATGGGAAGAGATCTCTTTAAATTTAATTTTTAAGTTTTAATTATTTAAGTTTCTGTTATTAACATACAGTGTAATATGAGTTTCAGGTGTACAATATGTGATTCATCACTTCATACAACCTGGTGCTCATCAGGACAGGTGCTTCCTTCATCCCCATCACCTATTTCCTCCATCCCCCCACCCTTCTCTGGTGACCATCAGTGTGTTCTCTAGAACACTCTCTGTTTTCTGGTTGGCCTGTCTTTGAACCCTTTGCTCATTTGTTTTGATTCATAAACTCCACATATGAGAGAAATCATATGGTATTTATTTTTCTCTGACTGACTTATTTCACTTAGCATAATACTCTCTAGGTCCATCCATGTATTGTTAGAACTTCGCTTATGTAAATCAATGTGATGGTTATATTCAAATGGCCCCTTTTGAAATGAGAATATTAGTTTAAGAAATAAACATTCCTCTTATGTAGTTTATGTTCAAATCCTAGTGATGGAATAAAAAACCCATAAATATTTTTATTTGAGAATATTTTACTAGTTGATACCATTAAAGTAAAAATTTCTAGAGTTCATCTCAACCTTTGTGATACGAAATCTGGGTATACCTAAAACTTTTGATACAATTTATCTTTTTGACAGATAATGCCACTGAAACACTGAAGCACACAATCAAAACACGTTGACTTGAAATTAAAATTCAAAGAGATAAGAGTCAAATCAATGCATTCTATCTTTTTCTGCATTACCAAAAGCTCTCTTCCTTATATCTGTCTTGGATTATCGCTGGACGTGTGTATGTGTGTGTGTGTCTGTGTGTGATGTGAGGAAACAAAAGAAAAGTTTTCCTGTCACAGCATGGTGCAAATGTCACCATGAACAAATGATCTTTTTGGCTTTTATTAATTTAGCATATCAAAAAAGACATTCTTTGCTTATACCTCTCATTAGTTGCCTTTAAAATAACTACTTGAATTAATAATAAATTGTTTGACTTTGTCAAGGAAAGATGATTTATTAATTTAAGCATTTGAAGACTAAAATATAGTTCTGTGATGTGCTCAGTTTATTAATGGCTTACATTTCTCTTACTGTGTGCAAGAACATTACTATTCAATAGCATTCTATGTAATAGTACTCTTCATCACAAGGTCAAGAGCTGTGCATGTGGTGGTTTTAGACTGACAAGAGAATTGGGGTAATTGATACACTGTAAGTTTGTTCAATAAAATTCTAAAAAAAAAAAGTATTTCTATACTCATTCATTTCTTCATGTGGATTTCTGAAGTGTTATGGAAAGCGACCACTGAGGATGCAGATAGTAAATCTGATTCAGAATTTCTGTGAACTGGCTAAGTACAAATTGGCAATTGGCATGCCTGATATAATGATGTTATACCTTTATTTCTGTTCATTTAGAATGGATGTAAATCCTTGTTTTAAGTCATTATGTTTGTGATAATTGGTACAGCAGCAACAGGAAGGTAATACAAGTATAACAAATTTCGCCCATGTAGAGGACAGACCTGCAGTGGATGGTCAGGCTATCAAATGAATATAGGTATTCATTGCTCTATATAATCCCATGTACGATCACTTTACAGTGTGAACATCAAAACTTCATCTTTCTTATTGAATCCAATCCTGCTCCCTTGACTGTAGCTGGTCATATTTACTTTCACAGTTTTCTAGCCATTTTTTAAATATATGTTTTTTTATTGGAGTTCAATTCTAGCCATTTTATTTTACCTATAATTTAAATAATTTATATGAAACTGATTTTTCCTGAAATAAAAAGTTTGAAATACTGTATTTCAAATAAAAACAACTGAATTATGAGCCCATTTTTGTCACAGTGTGGCTGAAGGCTGCATGGAGAAAATGGCTTTGGTTGATGAATTTCAAGCATAGGTGTTGAACTCCTAGATACACTGAAATATATTTCTGTGTTAGAGTTGCTCCAAAATGGACTCCCCAAAATGTGTCTAAAGTAACAACTTATTTTGAGTAGTTGGTTAGCAAATGGTGTTTCATATTCTTATCAAATGAGAGCTCACCTCTAAATTCTTTTTTTTCATTTTCAACTTCATGATTCTGCTTATATTGTCTATTCCATTATTCATTTACTCAACAAATAGCTATTGAGTTGCGACACCTCCCACCCAGTGACTGAGTCAGTAGACTGACTTCTGAAGGTAACATAAATATTGGAAAAGCTCTCTTCACATGCTGTCTTTCTAAAATCCTTTCTGGTTTTGTAAGCCCCAATCTATTTCTCGAGGCCTATGATGATTGCCTCCTGAAAGGCAATGCTCTGTAATGGTAATAACATGGCATCCGGGGCCAGAGTGGATTGAAATAGTAACCCTACTACATCATAAGTAATTTGTCATGGAATAACTACACTTTGTAAACCTTTGGTTTCATCATTTGTGAATCTGGGGCATAACACTAAGTAGAATAGTCCATCTAAAGATTAAATGCAAATATAATGCACTCACTTAATCCACTACCTTTGTAAACACTGCTGACAGAACTCTTCACATCAGGCTGGCAAAAATCTATACCTTAGTTCTAGGCAGGAGGTATAGGGAATGGTGATACTAATACATCCTTTTTTTTTTTTTTTTTTGTTAATCAATAAAAAAAAAAAAAAGTCTACCTAAGGCTCAAATTCTGTTAAATCATAGCTCATTAGCCAGAACTCCTATCTAGACAGCCAAGCCTTACTTCCAGGGAAAGTAGACAAGTAGAATCTAGAGTAGAGTCAGGTGGATTATAAGTGAAGTTAGTGAGATAATGGGAGCTCTCATGCTCAATTGTTTGGAGATCCAAACTTGATTTCTCTCACGGGTCAATTTCTATATGATACATTGTAATAGCATCAGTTCCCCATCCTTAGTATTTAACACAATCGTAAACTTTTATTCATTAGTATAATTTTTTAATTAAGTTTTTAATAAATAAAATGCTCCACTTCACTTGTATGAAGGAAATACAAATCAAAACTACAATGAGATGCCACCTCACACCAGTCAGAATGGCTAAAATCAACACAGGGAACAACCAATGTTGGTGAGAATGAGGAGAAAGGGGAATCCTCTTATACTATTGATGGGAATACAAACGGATGCAGATGCTCTGGAGAACAGTATGGAGCTTTCTCAACAAGTGAAAAACAGAACTAACCTATGATATAATAATTGCACTCCTGGGTTTTTACCCCAAAATACAAAAGCACTAGTTCAAAGCCATACATTAATCCCTATGTTTATAGTAGCATTATTCACAACAGCCAAATTATGGAAGCAGCCATATCAGTTTGTCCATCAACAAATGAATGAATAAAGAAGATGTGATGTATATATACAATTGAATATTAATCAGTCATTAGCAAGATTGAAATCTTGCCATTTGCAGTGATGTGGGTGGAACTAGAGGGTACAGTATTCAGCAAAATAAGTCAGTCAGAGAAAGACAAATATCATAGGGTTTCACTCATATGTGGGATTTAAGAAATAACACAAACAAAGGTGGGGGTGGGGGAAGGAGAGAGAGACAAGCCAAGAAAGAGACTGAACTAAAGAGAACACACACTGCTGGTCAGTGTGGGTGGAGGGTGGGGAAAACAGGTGATGGGGATGAAGGAAAAAGCACTTGTCTTGATGAACATTGAGTAGTGTATAGAATTGTTGAATCATGATTTTGTACACCTGAAACTAATATAACACTGCATATTAACTATAATGGAATTAATTAAAAGCTTTTTTAAATAAAAAAATGACAGTTGTGAGGTGATATCTCAGTTTTGATTTGCATTTCCCAGATGATGAGTGGCATTGAGCATCTTTCCATGTGTCTCACGGCCATCTGGATGTCTTCTTTGGAGAATGTCTGTTCATGTCCTCTGCCCATTTTTTAATTAGATTATTTGGTTTTGGGGTGTTGAGTTGCATAAGCTTTTTATATATTTTGGATACTAACCCTTTATTAGATACATCATTTGCAAACATCTTCTCCCATTTTATAGGTTGCTTTATGGTTTTACTGATTGTTTTCTTGTGCAGAAGCTTCTTATTTTGATGTAGGCTCAATTGTTTATTTTTGCATTTGTTTCCATTGCTTCAGAAGACATGACTAGAAAGACATCGTTACTTCAGCCAATGTCAGAAAAACTATTGCCTGTGTTCTCTTCTGGATTTTTATGATTTTAGATCTCACATTTAGGTCTGTAATCCATTCTGAGTTTATTTATGTGTATGGTATAAGAAAGTGGTCCAGTTTCATTTTTTTGCATATGGCTGTCTAGATTTCCCAACACCATTTGTTGAAGAGTCTGTCTTTTTCCCACTGTATATTTTGCCTCCTTTGTCAAAGACTAATCCACCATATAATTACGGGTTTATTTCTGGGTTTTGTTTTGTTCTGTTGATTTTGGTGCCAGTATCATGCAATTTTGATGACTACAGCTTTGTAAGATACCTTGAAGTCTGGAATTCTGAGGTCTCCAGCTTTTTTTTTTTTTTAAGACTGCCTTGGCTATTTGGTTCTTTAGTGGTCCCACTGAATTTTCATATTGTTTATTTCTAGTTCTGTGAAAAATACTGTTGGTACTTTGATAGGGATTCCATTAAATGTCTAGATTGCTTTGGATAGTATAGACATTTTGACAATATTTGTCCTTCCAACCCATGAGCATGGAATGTCTTTTCATTTCTTTGTGTCCTCTTCATTTCTTTCATCAGTGTTTTATAGTTCTCAGACTCCAGATCTTTCTGGATCTTTCCTCTTTGGTTAAGTTTATTCCTAGGTATCTTCTCATTTTTGGTGCAATTGTAAATGAGACTATTTTCTTAATTTCTCTTTCTGTTACTTCATTATTAGTGTAGAGAAATGCATCAGATTTCTGTACATTGATTTTGTATCCTGAGAATTTACTGAATTCAGTTATTAGTTCTAATAGTATTTTTGCTGAAGTCATTAGGCTTTTTCTATATACAGTATCATGCCATCTGTAAATAGTGAAGCTTTTACTTTTTCCTTACCAGATTGGATGCATTTCATTTATTTTTATTATCTAATTGCTGTGGATAGGACTTCTAGAACTATGAAAGTGAGGACAGTAAACATCCCTGTCTTATTCCCTGACCCTAGGGGAAAGCTCTCAGGTTTTCCCCATTGAGAGTGATGTTCACTGTGGGTTTTTCATATACATCACATCAATAAGAGAAAGGGCAAACTATATAATCATTTTAATAGATGCAGAAAAAAAGCACTTTGACAAAGTACAACATCAATTCATGAAAAAAAAAACCCTCAACAAAGTAGGTTTAGAGTGAACAAACCTCAAGGTAATAAGGGCCTTATATGAAAAACCCACAGTGAACATCATACTCAATGGGGAGAAACTGAGTGGAGGACATCAGTGAAATCCTTAATAAAGACATGTCCTCCACTCTTCTCTCAAGTCCAATAATAATCTTTATAATCATTAATTTAAATTATCTATCAGTCATATTACTTATATCTGTTTTGCCTTATATTTGCTGTTCTTTCATTTAGGATACATTCCTCTGTCTCCTCATTTTGTCTGACTCTCTGTGTCATATTCTATGACATATTTCTATGTGAGGAAAGTCAGCTATATTCCTGCTCTTGAAACTAGTGGGCAGGGTTCAGCCTTTTGGTGAGGTAGCACTTCTCCTCTGAGTACATGTAGCTGCTGCCAAGACTGGGGTCAGCTTGTGCCACTCTGCAAAGCTCTTTGGGTGGATGGTGCAGTTCTCAAAAGGTGTGCACATCCTCCCCAGGATGTGACCAGACACTGCTCAGGCAGATGCCTTGTGTAACACCCCAGTCAGGCAATGCAGTTTTGATGAAGTTGGTGCTGGTCTTCTGGTGGGAGGAGACTGGCAGCATGGTGACTGAGGTAAGCATGATTGGAAAGGGAGGATCCACAAAGCAGACTGTGGAGGGAGTGCTTGGTTTAAGCACCATGCTGATTCTTGCATTTGGCCCTATATTTATGCTGAGATGTAGGGGAAGGGAAATGGTGCTGCCAACGTCTTTATTCCTAGAAGAGTCTCCTTGCCATCCCTGCAGAAAATACAATATATTTTCTCTAGTAATATTAGTTTTCTTTACCTATTACTGTTATCTCTTTGATTCACAGCAACATTCTTTTTTAAAAGATGTATTTATTTATTTTAGAGAGAGAATGAGGGAGTGGAGAGGAGGGGCAGAGGGAGAGAGAAAATCTCCAGCAGATTTCGTACTAAGCGAGGGTCCCCATGCAGGGTTCAGTCTCAGGACCCTGAAATTATGACCGAGCTGAAAACAAGTGTTGGATACCCAAGAGATTAAGCCACCAGATGCCTCTACACCACAAGCTTCTTAAATGCAAAGCTTTTCTAACATTTCTTGGCTTACCCACTGCACCTAGTACAGTGCTTATTGGATAGAAAACAGTCAGTAAGTCTGAGGAAATAGATTAATATTTAATACATAAGGGTATAACTGTTATGAGATTTTAGATAATTCAAAATACAATTTTTAATAGAATAAAATAGAAAATACTTTTTTAGAGATACTGAAATATATTACTGGTGAATATAATTTAGAATTCATACATCTCTTTCTATAAATCACTATGTGTTCTGCAAATTACACATGGAACCTTAAAAATGAAAACTGCACCACTCAAAAATAAAGGACTATGACTATGCTAAATTTAATAACAAGTAAAACTGTTTATATATTTGCGGTAATTGATGATTAAATCCAGATATTGAGTTTTAAGTAAAAAACTCCACTAGAAGGGAAAATTAAAACCATGATACTGAGACAATCTTTCATATTTACTATTGTTATTTCACAAAAAATAGGCCTTCTGTTTACTTTTCCTTTATTGGATCGTTGTCCAATTTTAACAATCATAAAAGGAAAATGAGTAGACAAGCAAAAAATAAAATCCTGCTTGACTTCAAGTCACGCTCAGCTACCACATTTCCTTCCTCAACTGACACTAATCAGAGTATCTTGACAACCACTGAACTGACAATAAGTTTACAGCTAAATCCAACAGCCTGTTCTCATCATATTAGCCATTTTAGTAGCAATTGACTCCGTTGATCATATATCTACTTATGAAACACTTCACATGGTGTCTAGACACCCTTTTCTTCTTATAATCAAAAGGTGGAGTCTATTTCCCACCTCCTTGAATTTGTGTTTGCTTTGTGATTTGCTTTTTTCCAGTAGAATGATGTGAAAGTGACCTTATGCCAGTTTCAGGTTTGGTCTCAGATAGCTTTGTATAACTCTCATCTCCTTGAAATCCTGCCTGGATACCACATGAACAAGCCCCTAGCTAACTGGGTCAGGGATGCCTTTTGGAAGAATATGAGTTGTTTTACCTGAAGCCATCTCAAACCAATCAGCCCTTATTTTACCCCAGAGTTAACCACAGGTAGGGCTGAGAGAGCACAGTTGAGACAAAAGTGCCCACTGAATCAAGCCTAAACCTTGTTTCCTCAGAATAAGCTATAAAAATGGTTTTTGTCTTTATCACTAAAATTTGGGGTCATTTCTATGATCAAAGTATGATTAATATTGTCTAGAGGCATCTCAAATACCAGACCCTTTCCAGTCTTCCTCATCTTAGAAAATGGTATTACCTTCCAATCATTCACCTACGCACAAAACCCTGGGTTATCTTGTTTCTATTCTTCATCAAACTTCACATTTAGTTCACACCTTTTATTGGGTTCCCTAGCAAGCAGAGTCTGAGACAAAACTATTACATGCTGCAACTTTATTAAAGAGTAAAGGGCAAAGGGAATAAATCAGAGGAAGTGGAAAAGCCATTGAAGTTATTTTATCATGTTGGCCACTACTAAATACTACTGCTTGCTCAATTTCACAGTACAGTTATCTGAGAAGTGCAATAATTGTACCTCAGGACTGTGTGGGAGAAAGAGGTAATTAATTTCCCATGTGCCTTACCCTTCCAGCTCAGCTGTCTTAGATTAGATAAATGTTTGGTCTTGGGCTGATAACATTTGCACACTTCAGCACTGCCCATGTGATGCACAGTGGGCAAATTCTTCCATAATTTCCCACCTGAGATTTCACAATTGTCCCAGTTGGGAGATCAGACGTTTAGTTACACTTCTGAGAAGATGGCCAGAACCCATGGAGAACTAATGATGCCTGCCCACAAGACATCCTTTCCTACTACAGATGCTTCTAGCACTACTGAATACTCTTGGTCTTATAGAAAGACTTGAAGGACCTCTCATTCACTACAGACTTCATCTGCTACAAATCCTTCTTTGCCTCTATGTCCCTTTGGAAATGGCAATTTTTAGTTACCTTATAAACAGACCTCAGCAACATTCTCAATATCTGAACGCAATCCTGCAAAATCCAGAAAAGCTCTCCATAAACTGTGGTTTTTATATAGGAAGTATAAAGTATAGCAACTTATCATTATCTTAAAAAGATAAAATATGTCAGGGCATCTCCAGATTTCTGGAACTCCAAAAACTTCACCACCACAGCAGCCTGAATTTTCAAGGAGTATATATTCCATGGTGTGATATACAATCCTGGTGGGGTCAGGGCTTGTTTCTGAAGTTTCCTTTGGCCCATCCCAAGTGGCCATACCTGATAAGTCAGTGAACTAATGTTGCACAACCATCTGAGTATTTATTCTGCTCAGAAAGAAAGTGGGGAAACAGTCACCACAGGAATTTATTGGCACCATTGAACAACCTGTGAGATAAACTCTGACCTCCCAAAATCAAACTGATAGAAACAGAAAGCAGATTAGTGGATGCCAGAAATGGTAGTGGGGAAGGTAGAATTGGTCAAAGGTACAAACTTCTACTTATAAGATGAAATATTCTGGAGATCTAATATAGGCTATAGTCACAACAGGGTGACTATAGTTAACAATACGATAATTATATACTTTAAAGTTGCTAAGAAAGTAGTTATTGAAAGTTTCACCACATACAAAAGATTGTAACTATGTGAGGTGACAATTGTGTTAACTAAACTATTGTGGTAATTATTTTGTGATACATACATATATGAAGTCATTGCATTGTATATCTTAAGCTTATACAATGTTATATGTCGTTTATTCCTCAATAAAGCTGGATATTTTTAAAATAAATATGCAATCAAAAATTTTATTATCTATCTTGCTCCTAGGAGCACTGAGATATAATAGATACTATAAGTATCATTGTGAGTCATGGCTCCCCCAAGTACCACACTCTGGCTTTCTGCTCATTACATTAATTATGACGATCAAGTGTGGATGTCTCCCCCCCTGCTATTCTAAAGTCCATTGATACTAGAAAACCCAATTCCTTGGGAGATTCTTCTGTCAGTCCTGATCAACAGCAACTATCAAGCTTCGCTAAGATCTTACAGCCCCTTCAGCCCTGCATTTCTTACCACCCTAATGTTGGGAGTATCTGGTGTATCCCCAGGATCACAGATTCTTAAACGTGACCTAATCCATTCAAACTGTTCAACTGTCTGAGCTTCGTGACCTCTTTGTCAACACTACATCAGGATGATTAGCAACTCCACTATGCCAAGCTTTTGTGTCCAACTTTCAAAAATCCAACCCCATTCAGACTACGAGATCTAGTTCCAAGTCACCTTGCAAGAATATTCAAGGTCCAGTAATGAATTGAATGTCTCCACCTCAATACATTTTTCTCTTTATCAACCTTATAGTCTAGTCCTCTTCTCTTAAACTAACATCTTGAAAGTACACTCATACATATATTTTCTCTGCTTCACCAATATTAAATGGCTTTGCATATTCTTTGGCTTATGATTTCTTCCTGAGTCAGGGATTGTACTCCACTGATCAGACTATTCTAATGGCAATTTAACATGAAATAAATAAAAAGTAATGAGGGCTGAGATAAAGTCATTGCCCAAACTCCAGGCAAGGAGAAATTCTTTTTCTTTAGCTAGCAGAATGGGGCTGCTTCTTAAGGTTTCAGAAGAATCTGGGAGTTCCAATTTTTTGGATGTATCCACCAAACATGCATAAAGTTTCTTTTTTTTCTATCAGGGCTGTTGATGGGAGATATGTTGAGGCTGTGAATTCTTTCTCCTTTTGCAGCTTTGCGCCCTTTGCAAATGGATCCTGGGCTTCGTTCTCAGCACAGTGGATGCTGCCTCTGTGAAGCATGCAGTCCCACCGCATGTGAACAATTTTCCACCAAACTATTTACCGAGGAAAGTTAGCTCCTTACTGTAATCAAACCAGTGAGTAATCTAGCTCTAACTTACATCCTAAATGTCTGCTTTCAACGATCTTAGACTGAGTTTCCAGAAAGGACTGTCCATGTCAGAAGTTGCTACCATTTCTTAAGGAATAAAAACCTGAGGTGCAATAATAAAGATGAAATGAATGAAGTGGACAGTTAGGGAGACCCAATACAAAATAGGTTGAGTTAGATTCCACTGAGTATCTCATTGGATGTTACAACAACATCCTGCAAGTTTTTTGACTGCCTCACAGGCAACTCCTTCATCAGGAGAGAGGAATAATTTATTCACGAACCTGTATCACAATTAAGGCATGAAAGAAAAAAAAAACAATTAAGGCATGAACTATCTAGAAGTGCAGATTATTTACACAATGGAATTGAAATAAAATCTCAATGTTTCACATTTCAACAACAATAAGAAAACTTATTGTGGGAGGCCAGAGAATGACAACATCCATTTGACACATATAGTCAGTCATGGTCATGGCAGTAATGAATGGAAGGAGGGACAGGTAGGTTGAGTGGATCTTCAGGAGCATTAGGCAGGGTCTACTGCAAACCATTAGCCTGGATGTATTTGTATCTTTATTTAAAATAGACATTCCCACCACCTTCCTGATGACCTTCCCTGGCCTGCAACACCCGTAGACCCCTCTCAATCTCCGCTTCCATTGTTGCCTCCCATTTAGACAGACTAACATGAATCCCCTCACCGGATCACATCGTTTTCCTGCTCAAAGCATAATATAAACATACACACAAAATAGAAAACAAAGTGGGACAAAATAAAAAAGTAATTTTGGTTGTTTCTCAGAGATAATGATTTTAAGTTTTCTATGTATTTTCTATCATAGTAAAGACATGTTACTTTTAAATTCAGAAATTAATAAAATAATTTAAAGCAATATAAATATTTCATTGTCAAAACTGAAGATGTGATATGATCAGAGGTCTAATGTTAGGAAATATTTTTTCCTTTAATTAAAAAAAAAAGAAATGCCATTTATTATATCCCTTCCTACCCTACATCACAAGAAGCATACTTTCCGTATCTTCTCTCTTACACGTACGTACACTGACAACAGGATCTAATGATGGCTCTAGGAGATGGGTTGGTTTTCAGCTCTGATCCTCCTGTTGCTCTCTATACCGTGCTTTGCAAAACCAAGGGACGGAAGGTATGCAGCCACTAACCTGACTAGGAGTTTTCAGTGTCATTCAAAGTGAGGACTAATAATGACTCTAGATGACTGGAAATATACCAGCACAATTATGCATTTTGGAATTTACTGGGCCAAGGGCAGCTAAATATATCTGCTTCTGCGGTTGTATGAATTGCTTTGAATATAAATTTTCTTTCAAACTAATTTGGGGAAGAAGATCAATTTCATGGTTACAAAAATGGACAATTTTTATTTAATACTGTATATAGTGAAATGCCTTCTTGGAAAACTGTTTTAGAGATTTAAACAAATAGACAATTTATTGAAAATTACAGATGGAAATCATCACCACCACCGTCATCATCTCTATCATTATTTTTCTGGACTAGTTATTTACCAGGGGATGTGATATATTCTTTTAAAAGAAAAAAAAAACTACAACTTTATATTTTAGAGCTGTTTCAGGTGCACAAAAGAATTGAACAGAACATATAGAAATTCCCCATATGCATCCTGCCCCCACTATACACTTCCCTCACCAGGTGGTACATTTGTTACAACTGATGAGCCTACATTGGCACATCATTATCACCAGAGTCCATCGTTCATGTCAGGGTTCACACGTCTAGAACTTACATTCTGTAAGTTTAGGCAAGTATATGATGACATGTATCCACCATTAGAGTATCATACAGAGTATTTCACAGTTCTTACAATTCTCTGTGCTCTGGCTGTTCATCCTTCCTTCCCCTAAAGCCCTGACAACCACTGATTTTTTTTTTTATTAGCGTTATATTTTGTCTTTTCCAGAACTTCATATAATGGAAATCATACAGCCTTTCAGATTGGTTTCCTTCATTTAGTATTGTCTATTTAAGTTTCCTTCATTTCTTTTCATGGCTTAAGCTAATTTCCTTTTAGTGGTGAACAATATTCCATTGCCTGGATGGACCTAAGTTTATTTATCTGTTCACCTACTGAACGACACTTTGTTTGGTTTTTGTTTTTTTTTTCCAAATTTTATAATTATGAATAAATTTTCTATAAACATTCAGGTACAGGTTTTTGTGTAGACCAAGTTTTCAACTCATTTGAGTACATACCAAGGAATCATATGATAAGAATATGTTTAGTTTTGTAAGAAGCTGTCAAACCATCTCCCAAATAGTTGCACCATTTTGAATTCCCATCAGCAGTGAATGAGCATTCCTGTGGCCCCTAAAGCTCACCAGCATTTGGTTTCAGTTTTCTGAATTTTGGCTACTATGATAGGTCTACAGTGGGATCTCATTTCTGTTAATATGCAGTTCCCTGATGGCTTTTGATGTTGAGTAACTTTTCATATGCTTAATTACCGTCTGTATATATTCCGTGGTGAGATGTCTGTTTAGGTCTTTGACAACCTTTTAATTGAGTTGTTTGTGTTCTTACTGTTGAAATTTAAGAATTCTTTGTATATTTTGGGTAACAGTTTTTTTTTTTTTTTAGTTTGTTAGGATTTTTTTTTTTTATAAATTTATTTTTTATTGGTGTTCAATTTGCCAACATATAGCATAACACCCAGGGCTCATCCCGTCAAGTGCCCCCCTCAGTGCCCGTCACCCAGTCACCCCCACCCCCCGCCCACCTCCCCTTCCACCACCCCTAGTTCGTTTCCCAGAGTTAGGAGTCTCTCATGTTCTGTCTCCCTTTCTGATATGTCCCACTCATTTTTCTCTTTTCCCCTTTATTCCCTTTCACTATTTTTTATATTCCCCAAATGAATGAGACCATATAATGTTTGTCCTTCTCCAATTGACTTATTTCACTCAGCATAATACCCTCCAGTTCCATCCACGTTGAAGCAAATGGTGGGTATTTGTCGTTTCTAATGGCTGAGGAATATTCCATTGTATACATAGACCACATCTTCTTTATCCATTCATCTTTCAATGGACACCGAGGCTCCTTCCACAGTTTGGCTATTGTGGACATTGCTGCTAGAAACATCGGGGTGCAGGTGTCCTGGGGTTTCCTTGCATCTGTATCTTTGGGGTAAATCCCCAGCAGTGCAATTGCTGGGTTGTACGGCAGATCTATTTTTAACTCTGTGAGAAACCTCCACACAGTTTTCCAGAGGATAACAGTTTTTTATTCAGATGATACATACTTGTCATGAATGACCCTAGTCCTCAGACTACCACATGAACTCTATGAAATTTCTCTGCCCATTTTACAATATTGGGATTAAGTCATAGAGTGGTCAAGTTACTGTCAAAACCATTCAGCTATCTATTGACTTGAGTCCCTTGGGAAGCAGAGGCCAAGGCACAGAAGTATAGGAGGTTTTAGGGAACTGTGAAACGCCTATGAAAAACATACGACAAGGGAACAGGAACAGGCAGGGAAGGCCTTTGGAATATGATTCTGGTCTGACACATTGGAAGGTGTTTCAGACTGCAAAATATCATCTTTTTTTTCTTCTTTTTTTTTTTTTTTCCAAACTATCATCTTTCAGAAAATCTCAGCCAGTCTGACAGGAGGCCCTGGAGCAAAGATTGCCCTGACAGTCCATCATCATACTGGGTCATTGTAACAGAACTTAAAGGAGAACTTTAAGTTAGGTGTTAGGAATCAAAGTTTCCAAATTAGACAAACAGAATAGATCCCATCACCAATAGAAGAGTCCAAAGAACTGGATTAAACCAACCTGCATTTTATATATATTCTATACATTACATACAGTTTTGTTTATTCTCACTGCTGTGTGTTTGGTCGAATGTTTGTACTATTATGAATTGGCCTGGTAAGAACATTTTCATACATAATTTTTGCTAAACAAATATATGCACAGCTGTTGGAAAAATACCTAGTATATCTGCATTTGCTTAGATGTAATAGACAGTGGTGAAACCATGCCAGAATATTATACGAGTTTGTGCCTCCCATCAGCAGTGTACGACACTTACAAAATGTCCATATTTTCACCAAACTTGGTGCTGTCAGTCTGTTTTCTGTAATGTCTCTGGTAGGTTCGATTTTTTCTCATTTTAGTTTTAATTTGCATATCCTTATGAACTAAAGTAATGGGTTTGGAAATGTTATAATATATGTGTTGCTTATTTGAATGTTACGTATTTTGATATGCCTCTGTAGGTCCCCCTTTTTTACTGACTTGCCTATTTTTGTCATTGACTGTAGGAAAATATAAATACTAATCTAACCCACCATCAGATAAATGTACTCACAAATATATGCTATGATTTGCATTTTCCCCAATTATTGGTTCATTTTCATGAAAAGATATTCTTAATTTTAATAAATTCCTTTTAGAATTTTTTTAAAAGCCTCTATGGATTGTGCTATCTTAAGAAACTTTTGCCTAAAAAGGAGAGAAATTTTTGCCTACCCCAAGGCAAGGAAAGTTTTCTATGTAACCTCTAGAAATTTTATGTTTTACTAATCACATTCAAATCTATATCTGAATTGACTCTTATGCTGTAGTTTGAGGTAGTTGTCAGAAGTCATTTATTTATATTTGAACATTTAAGTGACTGAACATCATTTATTACAATGACCATCTTTTCCAAGTCCATGGCAAGGTCATCTTTTTAAAAAATCAGGCAGTTATACATGTGTGTGTTTCATGATTTAACTATTATGTTCTTTTTTTAAAGATTTTATTTATTTATTCATAAAAGACACAGAGACAGAGAGAGAGGCAGAGACACAGGCAGAGGGAGAAGCAGGCTCTATGCAGGGAGCCTGATGTGGGACTCGATCCTGGGTCTCCAGGATCACGCCCTGGGCTGAAGGTGGCGCTGAACCACTGAGCCACCGAGCCACCGAAGCTGCCCTATTATGTTCTAATAATACTTTTCCCTTGCATCAATATCAAGCTGCCTTATCTATAATTTTATAATGTATTTTGATAACATGTCTTATAAGTTCTTCATTTTTTATTGTTCTTTAAAGAGCAGCTTGTCAATGTCTACAAAATAAATATTCATGCTTATAATTGGAATTTAACAGAGTATATTGATAACTGGGGTTGAATTAACATCTTTATAATATTGTGACTTACAAATTACTAATAGGATATATTCCTACATTTAGTAAACTACATATGGTTTCTTTAATATTTTGTAGTTTTCAGTTTAGATCCTTTTATATCTGTTATGAATTTATTCCTTGGTATTTGATAATTTTGATGCACTGCAAATGGAATAATTGTCTTTAAATTTTAATTTTCCATTTCTTGGCTTCCAGTTTATGGAATATAATTTATTTTTATGTATGAAGCATGTAGCAGTGATCTTGATAATATCATTTTAAGTTTTAATAATTTACCTCTAGAATCATTTAGATTGTCTCATTTAAATTCTATTTTGACTATTGATTACTTTTTAATGTCACCACCATTGCATTCTTGGATAAATCCTACTAGATCGTGGTATGCTATGAAATCATATTGTGAATTGCTTCATTTTACTTTTCTATTCAATATAATATTAGTTATATATTTTACTTACACATTTGGTAGATTTGTCTATAAAAGAATGTGTACCTGGCATTTTCTTTGTTGGAAGGATTTTAATAATAGGTTACATTTCTTTAATGGATGTTGAACTATTTAGATTTTCTATCTATCCTTCTGTAAATTTTGTTGTTATTCTCCCAAAGGAAGGCAAAGCCCTATTTAAAATTCAAATTGAATGGCAGAAAATTGCTCATAATATTATCTTTTTAGTGCATGTAGAATATTGTAATTTAAGTACCTGACATCAAGCTTTTGATTGCTGAGACATTCATCTCAAAAGACATTTACCTTGAATAAACGTGTTGCGAGCTGTATGTATAGCCACAAGCAGAACAGCCAGATTAGGACAGCCCTCCCACCCTCAAAAATTTCCCTCCTTGGGACACCTGGGATGGTTTGTATAACTGACTCCATGAGTGACCCTGCTTCCACCCTACCATGATACCTCAGAATTCTCACTATTGGGTGCCTGGGTGGCTCAGTCGGTTGAGCATCCGTCTTTGGTTCAGGTCATGATCCTAGGGTCTGAGTTTCCTATCTGTTTCTACCTGCAGACCTGCTGGGTGGGCCTCATGCATGCCCTCCACCCTCTGGGGCTTGTAAGTGATAGATCTTTTTCCTCCAAGTCTCCTGATGAGTTTTTACTGCAGTGGGTCTTGCAGTCATACCAAGAACCAGGATGCTGGACTTGATAAGGGAGTAGGAAGTGGAACTCCCTGTGAAAAACAGGGGATAGTTGGGTGCTTTAGGCCTTCCTAACCATGAGGACACAACAGGCCTATAGTGTCTTTGTTTCTGGTGACAGTAATTTGGATCTCCTCCCTTTTTGGTTGATCAGTCTTACTAGAGGTTTATCCATGTTGTTAATCTTGTAAAATTATAAATTTAGGCCTCATTTGGTTTTACCTATTTAATGGGTTTTTCCTTTTTCTTCTATGAACTTCTACTCATTTGTATTATTTTCTTATTTTGAGAGGTTAATTTGCCATTCTTTTCTACATTCTATAGATGTAGCATAAAATCAATGATTTTCAGATTTTCCTTATGTTTATCTGTTTTCTAATATATTAACTTACTGTTACATATTTCCATATTAACTATGATTTAGCTATACTCTGTAAGTCTTGATATGTCACATACATATTATCACTCAGGTCTATATGATTTATATTTTCTTTATGTGTCTTCTTCTTTATTCTACTGATCCATGTTTTCTTCATTCTGTCTGGTCAAAATTAATCCCTGGAACTAACTCTTAACACATTGTCCTACAAACAGCTCATCAATACCATCTCCCTTATTTCTATTCCACTGAAGTTAGAAGATATGTTATTTGAGAAGATCCATAAATTCTTCTCAGATACATTTGAAAATCTTCATTCATATTGCACTAGTCAGTGAAATAAATGAAAGGGAAAGTGTTTCAAAAGAGACATGTATATCATTATTATACCATTAGTGCACAGTCACAAAATATTTTTGTTTTCTTTTACAGGAACAAGAACTAAGTGTTTCATAATTACTTGGCTGTATAAATTCTTGCTTGGTATTTCATAATTTGGAGCTATCAGAACTCTTTGCCGTGTTAGATATCTGAGAGAAACTATTGCTGACATGAATTTATGTGCTTTGTGACATACTAATGCAAAATTAGGGATGTTAACTACGTGAACAGATAGCAGTGAACATCATTTAATCCACAAAGCCAAAAATCGAAATGCCATATACTAATAGAAAGCCCTTGGCGACATTTGTCAACTGGAAAATGTTTTATTTGAAATAGATACTCTTCAGTCTACCAGCTGTGATTATTTTCTTCTGAGTTTATAAGCTAGTGCTCTCATCTGGAATTCTGAACTCTATGGAAGACAACACTCACTTAGCAAGGAAAAACCTACGACCATCAATGACAAACTAGGGAGAGGCCATCTTGGCCAACAGCTGAAACTTTTTTTGTCATGAGCTAAAACTAGTTTAATAGTTAGAAAGTGGTGTAATTCTCTGAAGACTTTTCTTTTTTATAGATCTCTCTCTTATCACAAAGCTGATGAAAATTGGTAGCAATATGGGAAAGCCACAAAAGTAACAATTATGAGAAATAACCAGCCTAAAGATGAAGATAAGATACTTCCTCCCACCCATTGGCTACTTTTGTAAATGATGTTTTCTACTTAATAAACTTTGGAGCTTATAAAATGGGCCCATGTACAAGGGTTGATACTCCACATTTTCCACAGGAATATTTGTGACGTGTTCTATTTTTGGTTTTTTAAAATGACTTTAAAAAGATTATTCTACCCATAATACTTTTGTACATAGGAAGCAGACATGGGTTGTATTTTACCAACTTAGTCACTTTGTTTCTGGGATACAGGAGTTTTAGTGACAAAAAGAAAAAAAACTCACAAGGTAATTCTAAGAAACAAATGAAATAAAAGTGGCTATGTATATAGTCCCTTCTACATATACATATATATATATATCCACAAATGTATTTATAAGAATAATTTTCTATTAATTTTTTCTCAAAAATTAAATTGAATTTTACATCGTTTCACATATATGTAATTTAAAATAAGCAATTTTGTAACTCCACAAAAGATGACAGATTATTTTTATTTATGGCCAAATGTAGATAATTATAAACATTTTTCAGGTCTATACAGCTATGGAGGCCCCCAAACTTACAAATTAACAGAAATAAAAATGCCAAAATTGTAAAATTAATTAAGAGCATTTTTTTAGGAGAATTGGTGATTTTTTTTCATGTTGGAAATAAATAACTGACTTGGGGCTTAGAATGCAGGGATGTTGTGGTCAGTTACGTGGTGTATTTAATCCATTTTTCTATATTGACTTCAATTATTCTATTGCAAAAATGTATATAACTGCATTGTAGAATATGGAATTGATAATGTTAAAGCTTCCTATTTAATCCAATCATAAGAGATAGTTACTGCTACTTTTAAGATGTACCACTTAAAAACTTTATAGCCATCCAGTTCATTTAAATATAAGCTGAAGCTAAAATTCCAAGTAAATCTTATTTAAATTGGTATCTATCTACTCCAATTGTTTTTACAAAAGAACACCATTCACTGGATGCTTGCTGCAGCTTCATAGTAGGTATTTGCAACTTGGTACATCAAATATGTGAGCAAAGCCGGGACACATTATCCTAAAAGTTTCATCACGATGCACATTCTTGTTTTTATTTGGCTTCCTGCACTACCCTGTGCTCTGTGACAAAACAGTTCCAACTCTTTGTGTTATATAAAGTACTGGAAAGTTTTGTTTGCACTCTTCCTGTAAGAAGTGACTGGGCTTCTCACAGGAAGAATAAAGCAATGGGAAGTGGGAACAGAGTTTAGCGAGTCAGGGAAGTAAAAAGTTACCCAAAACAGAAAAGAGGAGGCTGGTCCATGAGAAATCCACAAGGAGGTAGGAGATGGTTGATCTTCAGGTGTTGGTTGAAACACATGGCAGATAAATGCGACCTTTGGTCTATACCTTTATTTTATTTTATCTAGGTAAAATTCCAGTCACTTATAACCTATATCTTTAAGGGAGCTTCTAGGTACTAGCATTGACATCTTTAAGGCTAAAAGACTAGGGGTTATGGTCTTTCAGCTCCAGGGCTGACATCTGATTCAGAAAAATAGAATATATATATTAGAAATGTTTTCAAAGCTCACCTGAACGATACATCACTTAGAGAGTGCTTTCTATGTCCCACGCAGCTTCATGTGCTTTATAAAAATGATCTTTTTAGTCATAAGAGCCCTATAAAATAGATGCTAGAATTAACCTTTTTTTTATAAATGAAGAAACTGAATGACAAAAAATTGTGACTGTGAAATACTAGGTAGGTAGTTACTGAAGATTGTGGGGTTGGAGCCTCCTTGGTCCCGTTCCAGGGTGCCTGCTGGGAGGACTGCCCTGCCCTGGAGTCTTGTTTCCCTCTCTCGTTCCTGTTCTTGTTTCATAGTGCTGAGGAGGAAAGAGCTGAGGAAAATTCAAATATCAAACACAAACTAGGAATTATCTAAGAATAATTTACTATTTCATTTACTGAATATTTATAAGTGCTTCTTAAATGCTCAGGAAGCACCCATTTTATCAACATGAGCCTGAGGGGAAAATTAGGTAGCTCTGTTCCCATATCTCCATTGTCTCTTTACTGCATCCCCTCTATGCCTCCTCCCCTCCTTGAATCCTGTCCCTAAACCCACAGATTTGGGCCATTCAGAAATTTTGAGAAGAAGCTACAGTTTTCTATGAAACATCATATTAAAATGGCTTTCAGTTTATAGACTTATCTTGACAACTAATCTGGTAAAATACTTTGTTTTTTTTTGGTAAAATAGAGGTTCTTTAGCATGTAGTGTTTTTTTTATAAAAAAATATATAATCTCTGACTGAAGTCAGTGGATATTTGAAAATGTCAGAGGACACAACACCCATAAGGAATAGGCAGACAAAATTAATTTCTCAAATTTAGAGGAAATGTTGCTTTCAGATTTCTGACTAACGCCAAGTGATGATCACATATTATGACATCTTTAGTATGCAGCGTCTGCATAAGAAGCATTACCTAAAAGTGGAATTTCACAAGAAAAGAAAGACAGAGTATGTATTTGTTTTCCCTCAGAAATCTTGACAAGGATGACTTGTCATCTCCAAATTAACTTAACATGCAAATAGGAAGAGGCATGCATGAGGTAGACGGAACTTACATATGTTGCACATGCCAGGGAACACAATGATCAATTTTAGAGAATTTGATACTTTGAGTTACTGCTATTATTTTATTCATTATGAATTCCCATTCTAGATGCAACAAATGAGGGTCACCCCAACTTGTTTTTACTCAGTCTGAGTAGGTTTCATAAGGTTCACACTTTGATAGTCTGATTACTGCTTCCTTACAACAACAGCTAGAGTATGACTCAAAACATCTAGGCAACTGACTTCAAAATATTTGAATGTTGGCCTTTTTGCTGGAATATTTCTCTGTTCTATTTTTGAGCAACATTTCTATCACTTGATTTATAGGTTCAGGTTTAGGACTGTAGTTAAGGAGAGAAAAAAATGAGGAATTTTAATTGACAAATAAAAACAAGATTGTAGTATTGTAACAAAAAATGATTGCTTTTTTATTTAAATTCAATTAACCAACATAAGGACATTACGTAATTTCTGATGTAGTGTTTGATGATTTATCAGTTGTATATAACACCCAGTCCTCATTACATCAAGTCCCCTCCCTAATGCCCATCACCCAGTTCTCTCATTCCCCCAGCACCTCCCCTCCAGTGACCCTCAGTTTGTTTCCTAGAGTTAATAGTCTCTGTGGTTTGTCTCCCTCTCTGATGTCATTTATTTTATTTTTCCATACCTTCCCCTATGTTAATCTGTTTTATTTCTTAAATTCCACATCTCAGAGTAGCCATATGGGTTTTGTATGGTATTTATCTTTCTGATTGACTTACTTCACTTAGCATAATACCCTCTAGTTCAATCCATGTCTTTGCAAATGGTAAGATTTCATTTTTTGATGGTTGAGTAATATATATATATATCACATCTTCTTTACCCATTCATCTGTCGATGGACATCTGGGCTCTCTCCATAGTTTGGCTATTGTGGACATTGCCTCTATGAACATTGGGGTGCAGGTGCCCCTTTGGATCACTACATCTGTATCTTTGGGGTAAATACCCAGTAGTGTGAGTGCTGGGCCATAGGGTATTTATATTTTCTACTTTTTGAGGAACCTCAACACTGTTCTCCAGAGTGGCTGCACCAGCTTGCATTCTCACCAACAGTATGGGGTTCTCCTTTCTCCACATTCTCACCAACATTTGTTGAAAAAAATATTGTTTGTTTTTTTAAATATTTTTATTTATTTATTCATGAGAGACACAGAATGAGAGAGAGAGGCAGAGACACAGGAGGAGGGAGAAGCAGGCTCCATGCAGGGAGCCCGATGTGGAACTCGATCCAGGGACTCCAGGATTATGCCCTGGGCCAAAGGCAGGCATCAAACTGCTAAGCCACCCAGGGATCCCCGAAAAAAAATATTGTTTAAAATGAAAAACTAAACACACATTACACACACACTGGCATGCACACACATGCAAGCACAAACATATACACACATGCACACACACGTGCACACACTTTCCCTACTCCTCTACTTCCCTGAACCTTAGGAAGACATCCCTTATTTAATGAAATATTGCTGCAGTTAATGGTCATATAAGGGCTTCTTCTGAAAATGTGAAACAAAAAACAGATGTGGTTTTAGAGACTTCAACCTCAACTTATTCTCTCTGCTTTTTGGAGGTATTCATATATAATTGCATTCTTAATCTGTACTTAATGGGAAAATGATTTTAAAAATGTAATGATGACAAAATAACATATTTAAATCAGTTGTTAAATTTTTGACTCCTTCCTCTTATGTGTTAGCATGGCCTAAATATCTGTAATATTTTTCATATTTAAGGTGGAAGCTTTACATTTTAATGTACTGAGCAAATAAAGAAATTGCACAATCCCTTTCTCTATTTTATAGTGATATTTAGCCTTGGCTCCCTACAGTGAAAATTGAGGAGCTGATAAAGATGGAGATTTAAATCATCAGTTTAGTCTACTTTTGGCAAGTCCTCTGAAGTAGGTCTAGCACAGTTCTTTATAATGTGCAGATAAATACTATCTATTACCCTATCTTTGGATATCAGATGGGACTCTGAGACTTAGTTATCCTCATTTTTTTTTCCCATATGGTTCATAGTCAAGCATTTAAATATATGGGGTTAAATCCACAGGCATTCGGCTTTATCACTTCTACTTCCTTGGTGATTCTACAGCTTAATGGAGTCTGCTTTTTCTTTTAAACTTCATAGCAACTTTTCCTATAAATCTCCAGGCCTATAATCACACTTCATTTTGTGAACCAACCTTCAGTGTGTCTCTCTTTTACCATAAGTTTTTTTTTCCCCCTCGGGAAGTAGGCTCTCCTTTTCATGGATACACAATGCAACCAGAATGAATTATTTATGAGTTTGGATTGCCTGGCTCTCAGCCATAATACACCCATTACAATCTTTGAAATATTAAGATTTTTTTTAAAGTTGATTTTACTCTTTAAAGAGGCACATAGCCTAGCTGTGAATGTGCACCCTTAGACTTTCACGACCCTGTGAAGGAGAAGTATATCACTCAAGGAAGGACTCTCTAGTGACAGCCTGTCCCCGTGCATCATCGGTATGATATGGCTTTGATAATGTACTGCCAAGTGTCGCATATCTGCGAGCACTGGGGCGCGGAGATAAGTCATTTTAATCAATTATTAGTGTTATGTATCATCAGAGTGTCACCAGCTGGCATTCAAGAACGCAGACCTCTACAGAAGACGTTATATCACTGCTATTTCCATGAGTTGTATCTTTGAGTTCAAGGTGAATGAAAGCGAGATTGTTAACAGACTCCTCAAAAAGTGTGGTGATCTCAGTGTTTACACAAACACTGTCAATGTTGTCAGGTAACAAGTAGAAATATTAGCTCAAATTTCTCTTTAGAATTTTAAGCTCTTTGAAAATTCTACTCACAAGTTCTATGTGACATTGCTTCCTTCAGAGTACACTTGATTGTAGATCATGATTACTTTAAAAATTATTTTATAAACCATGGTGTGTAAACCATGTACACATGGTGTGTAAACCATGGTGTGTAAACCATGTATACACACATACACACACCTCAAAAACATATACACACAACTACACAGACATACACATCCCATTACAAACACACACACAAACACACATACACACTTATACAAACACATATGCGCATATGCATGCAAACATACACATATACACACCTACACACACCTCATAAACACATACACACACCTATACAAACACACACATACACAAACCCATACCTACACAAACATACACAAATGCACACATATCCATACACATACACACATGTATATGCAGAAGCACTAAAAAAGAGAATCCTATCCTATTCTCTTTATCTTCCTTTCTAAACCTCTATCTACTTCTAACATTTTTTTCAAAAATAAAAAAAATATTAACTCATGAAATCTATAAGCTTATTTCCTCCTTCATTTCATTAAAAAATATTCAATTTACTTCTAGTGAAAAAACATACTGGGTTCTTCTGTTGCAAAGCACATCCCTATTCTAGTTACTGGTAAAATTTTAAGTTAAAAAAAAAGTACTATGGAACATTTGCTTTAAGCTATGAGTTGTTTAACCAAAAGTCATTGCTTACAGTTAGATGAAGAGAAAGTTGTGTTGGAACAAGAGCAGAGGAGGTCAGCCTGTTTCTCCTAGTGCTCCTGCTCACACAGGAATTTTTGGCTCTCAACCATGGCAAATCCAGCCAACCCTTAATAGGCTCCCAAGAGTGGATTTCCCTGATGTCTTAGAGTTCCATGGGAGATCCAGAAATGAGAGCAAATATTTTCCTGTGCAGTCTAAAGAACAGTGCTAACTAGGCTTCTGGGGTAAATGTTTGAAAACATCTGCAATCCACTTCTTCCCACCATTCTCCAGTGTTTTGTAGGCATTTCCTACTTGTCTTTGAAAACTTATTCAAAAGTCACTCCTAAAAGTTTAGCTCAAATGTCTTTTCATTATTATTATTATTACTATTATTATATTTTTTAAAAAGAGAGAGAGAGAGAGAGAGAGAGAGAGAGAGGTGAACACGAAGGGAGAGGGAGAAAGAATCTGAAGTAGGCTTCACACCCAGGTGGAGCCTATCACGCCCCCAGGCAGGGTTCAACCTTAAACATAGTTAGGTGCTCTCTTACCATCATGTCTGGAACACATTGTGGCTACAACTGTTTCATTAAACCACTACATTCCTTATAAAATTCTATCTCTTTTGATGAATGGTAAGGCCTTGATTCCAAGGACTGCATCCTTCTTATCTTTGTGTGCCTATCACCTAATCTAAAGTCTAAACCAGAGTAGACCTTCTCTGTTGAATTAAACGGAGTTCACCTTTGATTTGCATGTTAAAAATGGATTTGGAATAGATAGTGAGTCTCCATAGGATACTTCCAACACTTAAAAATGTGAACTGACATGTATAACCAAGAATGTACATGGTTTCATCTACTTAAATTTCCTAACGACTGAATTTTTCACCTGCCACCCGGGGTTTTCCAGGTCTCAGACATGTTTTCAATCATCATGAACCTAGAACTAGAGTCCTAATGACTGAGATTTCCATTGCATCTAAATGATCCCAAGGCTCACCCTAGAACATTATGTCTGCCTTAACTTTCCCAAAATAATACTGAAAATTCTCTACCAACTTCCATTTCTATATGGGTATTACCTCAGGATGTCAAAAGTATCAGAGGAAAAAAAAAGTGTGAAAGGACTAGAAATATAGAGGAGTAGTTCATAGATCTAACTCTATTACTGTTAGTGTGATTTTGACTAAGTTAATTCACTCTTCAGGATTCATAGACACCAGAAAACTAAGATTATTTACTGGTATCTAAAGGTTAGCGTTTGGTATTGTTTAGGTCTTAGTTTTTCCTTCTTCCCGATGAAAGCCCAAATAGCTCATCTGAATTTTGCCAATTTTTTTTCTGTGAAATTAACCATTTATTTGTGAATTCTATCTTTGTTTATTTATTTAACCAGCATGCTATAAACCTCCAAGACTGGTCCTATTCTAGGCACTGAAAAATATATTAAAATTTGCCTTAAGTCTTTACTGCTCAACCTTACGAAGTAGAAATTATTTTGATAACCACAGGTCTTTTATATATCATTTATGAGCTCTTTTCAAAATTATAATTACAATTAGGCATTTTTCTTATTATATATAACATGTATAAAAATACATTTTATGTAATGTTACATAAACCATGTAATACATACTACATGTATAATGTATGAAAATTGAGTGGAATATTAGACATTATAAATGAACAAAAATAGTGCAAAAATAAAATCTATAATCATATAACCTAGAAATATATGATATATATAATTTTATGTTTTGTATTTATATAATATATATTATGCAAATAGTATACATTATACACATGGAACTGAATCCACTTCTTATTTTATAGTCTATTTTTCTTGATGAAATAAATATCATGAGACTCATTGTATATCAATAAATATTCATCTAAAACAGTAGATGTGGGATCCCTGGGTGGCGCAGTGGTTTAGCGCCTGCCTTTGCCCCAGGGCGCGATCCTGGAGACCCAGGATCGAATCCCACGTCCGGCTCCCAATGCATGGAGCCTGCTTCTCCCTCTGCCTATGTCTCTGCCTCTCTCTCTCTCTCTCTGTGTGACTATCATAAATAAATAAAAATTTAAAAAAATAAAAATAAAAAAATAAAACAGTAGATGTGCCCAGAAACAAAAGAAATCCTTGACTTCTTGCAATTTTAATTGCTTTCATGTTTAAATGAGGAGATGTAATGACCCAGCAGAAGTGAGGTAATGCTGATTTCATGGACTGTGGTACCGTGGATCCAAGAAGTGAGAACTTAATCTTGTCATCTAACAAGGAAGATGCCAGTCTGTAACCATAGACAGTGAGGAGCTGTGTGATAGCAGAGCTGTGCTCTCCTCCGGATTTGGTCATGAGAGCCCTTCCACCCTGCACTGTCCATCAAGAAACTACTTGGCAGAAACTGCTCCAGCAACACAAAAAATAATAAAGACTAAAATAAAAATAATAAGGCTCAGTACATCTTCCCACTGAACCTGTCTCTATGCTTTAATGTCACTTCTTGTCCCTTACTGTTGGCAGCAATTCTCATTTCTAGTAAGTCAAAGCTATGTATTTGAGCGACATTTGACTGTTGTGCCAGAAGTGGCCTGGTCAGCTCATTAGAGAGCCAGTGGCCCAGTGGGACCTTCTCTAGCATAACGGCAGGAAACGTGGCTAGTCGTCACACATGCTTCAGTCATGTGCTCCCATGAAGCTACTGATCAGTGTAACCCTGAAATGTGTGCTAAAATTTCATGTCTTTTAATGCCACCTGGTGATCATAAAAATTTAAACATCTGATTTTGGTATCTGGATTCAGATAATCCCGGCTGCATGAATTTGTAAGTCTCGTTATTGGAATATCCTTTACACTGAAGGGCTCACAGAAGATAAAACTTGATGGATATAATGGCTTTAGTTTTAATGTCAGTTCTTTGCTTTGGGTTCTTTATATGTTAACATGCTAATTGTTTTACCAAATTTTAGTTCTTCAGTCATTTATGCAAAAATATTTATTTGGTATCTGCTTTATATTGGACACTATTCCAGAAGCTGATGAAAATAGCCGTGAACAAATCAGGGACATCCCTTGTCCTCACAGAGATTTTATTCCAGGTGGTAGAGACACAGTAAATGGTAAACCAATAGATGAAAAATATCATTACATGTTAGCATCATGTATGATGGAAATCAAGAAGAAATCACAGAGTCCATGAGAAACTGAAGAGCATACTTGAATTAGATAAGCAGACTCATGCTAGAATAATCCAAACAAAACTATGGGTTTGATTCCTTGTTCCTTTGTTTTGTTTCTAAGAAAGGGCCATTTACAAAGATCTGAGCTTAGCGGAAAAACAGGAGTTGGTAACGCAAGAGCTAAGAACCACTGAATTTAACGCCCATCCCTCTACCTAAGAGACAAGAGGTGGGAAGGGGACAGGCAGCCACAGGGCAGCTGTGAGAAGCAGTTGAGGTCTCAGGAATCAGTGACCCCTAGCAGAGGTACGAGCAGCCCAGGGAAACTTCATAAGGATGCTGACAAGGCCATGGACTCCCTGCTCACTCTCATCTCTCATTCTGATCTCCTACCAGAGCCCCTCACACACTGAAGCCAACCAAGACCAGGACAGTGGAGCCTGATGGCATTTGCTGTGCGTGTGAACCTCCCTGAGGATAGGCAAGGTGGAGAAGCGAGATCTGGAGGGACAAAGGGAAGAAATTCAGAGAGCAACACAACACGGCAATGGTTCTAGGTCACTACTTGCTCTCCAGGTCTCCAGTGAGGGGTAGAGATGGGGCTTAATGTTAAGAGTGTCCATGGAGTGATGGCATTTGAAATTCAGCATGGAATTTCAAGGAAAGAGTGCAGGGTGAGAAAACATCCTGGCTTGGCAATTGTCAAAACTGAAAATGGGAAGATGGGAATTTCACAAGATCATACTGAGTATTAGCACAGACACCTCCCTTATTCTCCTACATGGTTTACAAACAGTGCTCTCTGACTTCCTCAGTTTTCATGTCCCAAGAGGAATGGGGAGACAGTGTGTGTACCTGTAAAGTTTTAGCACACTGAATCAGCTCTTGAATGATTGTACAACAGACTTCAAATCAAACCTTGTACAACATAAGCAAAGGACTATTTAGCAACGTTTTAGGTACAAAGACTGTTTTCTAAATAAGAAATATGGATACCGAAGAACTATGGGTACCATCTGGTGAGGTGATATACTTATTAGGGTTTGTAAATATGCTCCTGAAGGTCCGAGCATGGAAGATGAATCTTGGGATTTGGAATGCAGGGATATAACCCTGATATAACCCAAAGGAGGGATCTTGTGACATACCTCTTTCTCTTTTAGGGGTGTCATCAGAGTCACATGACAAGTGAATTCATAGGATACACGAATTCATAAGAAAATAATGAATCTTTGAAATGGGGGCTACAGACATTTTATCTTGGTTTAATGGGCAGTGAAAATTCTGGAAAGATTTTGGACAAGGAATTAAAGTGACCCTATGTGTATATTATGTGAATGTGTGTTGGAAAGATAAATCTGTTTATAGTGTCCATGACAAGCTGGAGAATCCTTGACGTTGAAGGCAGGTAGAGAGACTAGAAGTTCTGACAACAGCCTGTGATACAAGCAATAGACCTTGGCTTGTACAAACTGCTAATCCTTATATGAATCTGATTCTTTGGGCCTCATGCCAGTTCTCGATCTGAATTTCCAAGGCCTTAAATACCATCTCTGTATATGAAATTCAATTATACTGCCCAGCCTTCTGTGAGTAACAGACTTGGAAATAAGCCCACTTCTTTTCAATCTCCTCTTATTTATCGTTGAAGAATTTCTAATTTATCCAAATGAGACTATTATGCCTATTACCTCTCCATCCCCACTCCAGTCTTAATCACCACCACCCCCTCCAAAATGTACATGCAATTCCACTTGTTTGGACTGTCTTTTTACTTGTTCACCTGGCAAATATTTCAAGACTCATCTTAAATCTCACTTTTTCTGTAAGTGTGCCCTGCACTGCGTTGGCATCAAGGAAAGCCTTCTTTATACCCTTATACACATTCTACATATCTTCTTTGCTATGCTTCTTTTTTAAATAATTGTTTTCCCTACCCCATTTTCCCTGCTATTCTGTGAGCTCTGTTAAGAAAACAAGTCTATTTAGTGTGTGCATACCTTCTATCACATTACCTGGGCACATATCATGTGCTTAACAAATGTTTATTGACTATATTTTAAGTAGTGCTCAGATTTATGTTTCATTGTAACATATCCTAAACATTCCTAGTTTATTTTTTGTATTTTTTCTACAGATTTATCTTTTTTATTAGAGAATACATCTAGAAGAGAGTACAAACATCTTTATCATCAGTTAAATAGCAATAACAGTAACACTAAGTGTTTTTGATACGAAGACATAAACTGCACTTATTCATGGTAAATTCCCCAAACTGTGTGCATAATACCTCAGGGAAAATAATGCTCCCCCCGAAGTCAAAGCCTGACCAGCCTCAAAAAGTTTAAAAAAATGTTATATTTAGCCATGATTAATATTCAACCTAATATTAGATTGGAGCCTATATGTGATTTGAATTTTCCCCTTTGGAAAACTGAGGTGCTTTGTATGGATTGTGTATAGCATGCTTTGAAAGAAAACCACAACATATTCTTAATTTATCTCCATATCTGTGATAGAAATAGATTATTTGTTTAAATGATATTAATCAATTCAAAAATTAGAAAAATAACACAAAAGGAATGTGTTTTAGAATTCATAAGCAAGCCATTGCTTTCTTTGAGGTCCTTTTAAAAATTTTCCTTTTCACAGTAAACATGTGTGTCTTATGATAGTTGATGATACTAAGTACTTAAATAATATTAGGCAAACTGAAAAAAAATGGCCTCATACTTTGAGAACAGTGAAATGGACATAAGTTTAAGAAGGCATTCTTTTTTTAAATAATAAATTTATTTTTTATTGGTGTTCAATTTGCCAACATACAGAATAACACCCAGTGCTCATCCCGTCAAGTGTCCCCCTCAGTGCCCACCACCCAGTCACCCCCACGCCCTGCCCTCCTCCCCTTCTACCACCCCTAGTTCGTTGCCCAGAGTTAGGAGTCTTCCATGTTCTGTCTCCCTTAAGAAGGCATTCTTCATCAAACTAGAAAAATTAGCCTGTTTGTCAGGATAATATTCTTTTAATTGAATATCTAAGTTGCATCACATTTTGCATTAATTTTGCCTGAAATAATTACATAGATTTATATCCATGTGATTAAAAGAATTTATAGTTATCCATCCATCCTAATGTCCTGGGCATTGGAAATCTTACATTTTAGATATTTTATATAACAACCTTTAAATCAGAAAATAATATATGCTAGGGAAAATATTTAGCCAAACAGTAGTTTTTCCTCAAAATTCATGGTTCATGGACGCCTGGATGGCACAGTCAGTTAAGTGCCTAACTCTTGGTTTTTTGGCTCAGGTCATGATCTCAGGGTTGTGGGATCAAACCATGCTTTGGGCTCTGTGCTCAGCCTGCTTGAATCTGCTTGAGATTCTCTCTCTCCCTCTCCTGTTCCTCCCACTTGTGTTCTCTATCTCTAAAATAAATAAATAAATCTTTATTTTCTTTTTTCATTTCTCAAGTGAGGTGTCTGATTACATTTAGTTGGCTATACCAGAAAACCTTACTAGTGATGAACATTCCTGTCACAGGACAAGAAGAAAAGTCAACATGAACTATTACTTGTCATTAGACTTAGAGGCTGAAAACTTGGAAGCAACAGTGACCTATTTTCTTCCATACTGCCCATAACAGTGATTGCTTCTGTTAACCGTAGCTATACAAATTATATCAATATTTTATGACTTAACGTCTTGCATGCTTTCTTGACATTGTTTTTTTTTTCTTCACAGTATGAGCCCTTTGACGGTAAACATTGTTTTCACATGATTTGTTTTCAGCATCCACACTCTCTACCCCTTTCCTAAAAATTATAGTATGAATTGAAATAATTGTATTTATATCAGTTAGATATCATATTAAGTTCATTTCAAAGATTTCATCAACGGAATATTGAAGAAAATTTTTGTGCCTAAGTATGGAATGATAAAATATTAAACATAAGAACATAAGACCATTATAGTTACAAAAGCAGTTACGTTGTTTAGTAGATATAACTGTATATTTTATTCATACTTTGCCTAAAAGATACTATCAAATATAGATTTGATTATACTGCAGAGAATTTTCTCTGCTAAGTACTTCTTATCCTGAACTCATATTTACTTCTCAAATTCCCTTGCATTCCATGGATATATGCTTTTTAGAGTGATAATACACAACTAAAATATTAAAATTTTTCTGTATGACTGAAGTTATTAATAATTATACTTCAAAAAAGAAGCAGTCTGAATCCCATTATGTTGCAAATGAAATAAATACTGTTATGTCAATATCTGCATAAAATAATTTATATTAATATGTAGCTTATTTCAAATAAAACCACAACAGAATCTTAAACAACTATAAAAGCCACAGCAAAATCACAGTTTTTTATTTGAAATAAATAATAAAGATAATTCTAACATTTCAGTGACTCAAAACTGAAATAAAACTAAATAAACAGGAATACCTGGGTGGCCCAGTTGGTTGAGCATCTGACTCTTGCTTTCAGCTCAAGTCAAGATCTCAGGGTCATGGGATTGAGCCCTGCATCAGGCTCCTCAGTCAGTGAGGAGTCTACTTTAAGATTCTCTCTTCCTTTCCTCCTTCCTTCACTCATGGTCTCTCTTTCTGAAATAAATAAGTAAATCTTACAAACAAAGAAAAAACACTAAGTCCTATATGAAATGGATAGCATATGACTCTTGAAAATACCTGCAATTTCAAGAATACACTTAATAATTCTATCATTGAAAAATCACTAGAAAAAAATATTTTCTGTAATGAACAGAATCCCAATACAAATCCCCATAGAGCCTCTGAACACAATTAAAAAGAAAAAAAAAAGACTATCAAACATTTAGGAACAATGACCATCTAACAAAGAAACTGTGTCTCCAAGATCCTTTCATCTTCAAATGCTCCACATCCTACTATAGCCTGATTTCTACATTATATGAGGTCCCTGACAGTATCTTATAAACAAATTCACATAGTTTGCCCATCATCAATGAATAGGAATGTGATCATTGTGTCCTAACTATTCCACTTCATCTTCTCTATAATAAGAATCCACATGAGTTCTAAATTTAAGAATTGTATTCAATGTGATGGTATAGCTATTGCATACTTAATCACAGACCTGAAGAAAAGCAATGATTCCATACAACTACTTTGAACTTAATCCATTATTATTGCTTTATTGAGTTCTAAGAAACTGAATGCCCACAGAAATGTTTAGACTTCTTAGACAAAGAAATACCCATTTAAAACAGGTTTGAATTTGTTAGGCTTAATACAAGATCATGTTTTTCATAACTTTCTAGCTATAAAAAGCAGCTTGAAAGCAAAAAGAAATCTTAGCTTTGCCAGAAAATGGAATAAATTAAATACTGGGAGGGTTAGCATAGAATCATTGATATAGACTTTTATAAATTCCAAAAGAATCCAAAAGGATAGCTTTGTTGTCATATAATATTAGAAATGGAAAGAGCACTAGATCCAAATGCCTTGCTTTGGATAAAAGGAGGGGTTACTTATCTTCTTTAGGGTCACTGCCTCGGATCAAAGATTTCTTCTGACTTCAGTAGATTCCTCTCAGCAGCACTAAATGACTACTTTCCCCTAGGACATACACTTTTGCCTTAATATAGACTCTTTTATTAAAATATTTCAGTTTCTAGTAAGGATTCAAAAATATGTTAAAAGCAGCAATTTATATTTAATTACCATTGGTAAGATAATTAAATTGTCAGATAACAGTGCCCTAGGGTTTGTAATTGTGATGAATTTCCATAGTTTATTGTAGGCAAATCAATATACAGGAAACCAGAAAAAGAATTGAAGAATGTAATTACAAATACAGTTCAATCCAAGACAGTCCTAAAGGGGATTGGTTTGCTGAGGAAACATGGAAAATTAGTGCTATCAGGAATTTTCTTTCATATACATGTCCATACTAACTAAGTACTAGCTTTGTACCTATGACTATGCTAAGTGCAGAGGACACACAATACAATGAAATGGAGTCTCTGGTGTCAAGAACATAGTGAGATGGAAATACTAAAGGAAGATAACTATACAAATTTTTTAATGAACCTGTAAATATGCAGTGACAAATTGTACACAAATTACTATGATAGCCTGAAGATCGGATGGAATTATGGAAATCTTTCTAAAGAAATGATACAAATGTGAGTTTTAAATAGTAGTTTTGGGGTAGTATGTAAGAAAAGGAATTCACAATCAGGAGGGCAAAAATAGTAAAGCAATAAAGGAAGGCACACTTATAGTAAACCTTTCCTCATCAGGTTCAAATTTTCTTGGAGAGGTTGGGTAGAAGTCTGTTGTGTCCTGGGATTTTAGGTGGTAGTATGTCCCTAACGTCAGTGATAGATTATGATTATTGGCAGTGGTGCAGTTATGACCAGTTTCAGTTGGCAAATAGATCATAATTTACTCAGAAGCAACTAATTATGATGGTGAAGGATGATGGCAACGTAAGTTGTTCTATATTAGAAATATGCTGAGATAGGAATCCCTGGGTGGCGCAGCGGTTTGGCGCCTGCCTTTGGCCCAGGGCGCGATCCTGGAGAACCGGGATCGAATCCCACATCCGGCTCCCGGTGCTTGGAGCCTGCTTCTCCCTCTGCCTGTGTCTCTGCCTCTCTCTCTCTCTCTCTCTCTCTCTGTGACTACCATAAATAAAATTAAATTAAAAAAAAAAAGAAATATGCTGAGATATAACTAAAAACACTATGTGGGGGCACCTGGCCGGCTCTGTCAGAGGAGCATGTGACTCTTGATCTGGGGGTTGTGAATATGAGCCTCATGTGGGGTTCGGACATTACTTAAAAATAAAATATTTTTAAAAAAGAAAAAAGAAAAAAACCCCACTATGTCAACATAATCATACAGGATTTTCATACAATTCACTCATATTTATTTTTAAAAAGAATGAATCCACAACCGTGACTTAAATATAAATGAACCCCCTTAAAAATTATATATCCCACATCTCTCATTATTAACAATTCAAAATAAAGATTTTGCTGAATTGCTTTACTTAGAAGTTCTTTCCCCCTCACATCAAATTTCACAAGTAAAAGCTAACACCACAAGCATGAAACAACCAAAGTTGGGCCCACTGAGTGCATAGTTTGCTGTTCTACTTTTCTTCATGTTGTTTTTTGTTTTTTTTAATGCCTACTTAGTTCTCATTATTAAACTTTCAAGAGGTTTTAAATTTTAAGTTTTTCAATTCATATATATATATATATATATATATATATATATATATGTCATAAAGGAATTGTTTAGCCAAATTACAAATTATGTAGTTCACATAGAAAGTGGAATTGCACGGAATTCTGTACTCACTGTAGAAATTTAGTCACAAAAGTACCAGGAGGTTTCCAGAGAACAAGATAGAATGAACACTGTTTTATCTTCACAACTCCCTCCATCATTAAGCTTCGTTGATTGTGAGGGAATGGTAGCAGGGAAGGGGAATAAACATTACAAACACCAAGTGAAGACAGCGTAGCTTGTACTGGATTACAAAGGTGCATGTTTGGTACAAAGATACCATCTCTTTCTTTCTAAATTTCCACCAATTGTCATCTGTGTGAAAACAGGATCATCAATCAATGTAAGCGGGTTATACTGTGTATTTTCCCCATCCTTCTAATATTTATAGATCTTAGAGAAATCACCTGTCTTCATGAAATTTGTAAATTGCTAATGGCATGTATGTTTCTAACATACAATTATCTTAAAATATATGAAAAATTAAGATTAGGAGTGATGTCATATATCAAGGAATAAATATCAAGGAATAAACACACACAGATACACACAAACACACACATGCACTTTTATATTTCACATAAATGTCCAATCAATTATTTAACTCTTGCTTTTTTGCTAAACTATATCAATATGGCTATAATACACAAATCTGGAATGTGTGTCAAACAAAAGGAATTCAAAACTGAACGTCACATTATGATGCTAGAGCATTTAGAGAGTTTTTTGTCAATAGAAAATGTGATGATCTCCTATTTTGTTTCATGATCTCTAGAACTTTGTCTACCGTGATGGTTAAGTTATGTAAGAAACGTTTCACCAGGCGAGTGCCTGTGTGGATCAACTGAATTCGCAAATGACTCTTGATTTTGGTTCAGATTATAATCTCAGGGTCCTGGGATTGAGCTCCACTCAGGCTCCAAGCACAATGGGGAGTCTTCTTGAGAGTCTCTCTCCTTCTCTCTCTGCCTCTCCCCCTGCTCATGTACTCTCTCTCTCAAAAAAAAAAATAATAATAATCTTTGAAAAAAAAGGAAGAAATGTCTCACCAGACATATGCTCATTTTTTAAAAGTATATCTTTATCCCCTAAACTGGCACTGTAAAAAATTCATATCATGTATGGGCTCTAGCAGGTGGATTCCTGCTTCTTCTAGGAAACTAGAGGACTTGGGATCCAGTACTATTCAAGTCCAACTTCTCAAAGTTAGGCAGTTTTCTGTGTTCATTTATTAAATGTTAGTCAAAGAGGGTCAAGCTGCTGAGAGCAAGAAGATGTTTTTCCTTTAATAGTAGCTACAAATCTCTTTATAGTGGCCTGCCAGTTAAAATTTTGGAAGATTTACCTAGAATGGATCAGCTCACTATTTCTATTTTAGCAAGTTGTGTATCTACCCAGCACTGTTATTACAGAATTGTGTGCACCCGTAAAGGCAATGCAAATAGTTCATAAGCAATAAAAATCTTGGTCATATCACACTTCCTACCAGTGGAATAACATGTATATATTGCTTAACATAGAATATATTTTCCTATAATTGCATTGTGAAGGACATATTGGCGGTTAGTGCTCTCTAATGAGAGTGCCTGCCTTACATTTAGAAATTTATCCTTGATAGGAAAGAGACTGAACTCTGGAGAAATCTGAAACAAATGTTCCGGTTTTTCAACTGACTAAATATTCTCAAGTGAAGTCAACCTTGCTTTCCATGAGTCTTGCCAAATCCCTCCCAGCATAGTTATAGAGAAAGGTATTTGTCTGCCTAAGATGACAATCCTATAATATTGCTACCTACGAATAAGGCAATGAGATTTGTATGTTTAGAGGAAATGTAGCATAAGAGTTGATTTGACAGGAGTTTTTTTTTAATTTAAGATTTTATTTATTTATTCATGAGAGACACAGAGAGAGACAGAGGCAGAGACACAGGCAGAGGGAGAAGCAGGCTCCAAGCAGGGAGCCCAATGCAGGACTTGATCCCAGGTCTCCAGGATCATGCCCTGGGCTGAAGGCAGGCGCTAAACTGCTGAGCCACCCGGGCTGCCCTTGACAGGAGTTTAAAGTAAAATGCACCCAGTTACCCATATTTCTGTCCTGATCTCAGCTATGTTTCTATAGGATAAAATCATATTATTTCTCGTTACTTTGAGGAAGTATCTATTGTCTACTTAAGTCTATTTGTCCTTGAACATTTTCCCCAGAGGGCTTCCCCCTTTAATCATATTTTAGGAGCAATATTGTATACATTATATACAATTACAGTTCTCGTAAATACATGCAAGATTTTGAATGTATATAGATTAATGTTTTAAATTTTTGTCAGAAAAAATCAAGAAAATTCCTATAAATGAAGCTATCCATGTGATTAATAAGAGCTGGTCAAAGGAAAGATAAAAGCTTATCAAATGAACATGTATGTCTATCACCCTACCACTAGAGATAATAAGGAGTCTGAAATGCATTCTTCAGTGTATAGACAATGAAACATGCAACTATCATCCTGCAAAAAGAAGATTCCTTCCAGCTCTTCAGAATGGTTTATGGTCACCTGTCACTGTTTCCATACAGAATTCTTAGGCATCCACCAATAATGGGAATTTTAGTTGACTTATATTCATATAAATTATTTCCTTTAATAGTATAGTAGATATTTCGATTGCAAAGTAATGTTTTATTTGTGTAGTTCAATGACTGATGACACATTTCACAGAAAAAATCTGCTTCATAAAATGAAGCCATGAACATCCATGCCACGCTTATATCCTTTGTTCTGAAAACCTTTCAGTCATCTCCTACATTGTAGATGCTAAATAAGGGAACTTGGATCTCTTGGCACTAAGAAAAGAGGGCTTTTCACTTATAAAACAAAGTTAGTTAATTTTCATAAGAGATGAAATGTAATCAACTATGAAAATAAATTATGTTCCTAATTTTTCAAGATCAAGAATAACTGTGGTTTAATTATAATATCCTTACATAAAGGGGTTTTTGATCTCTTATGTCCTGTGTTTGCAAATTGGGGGAGAAGACACATGTCAAATTATCGTTAAATTTCCCTGTATTTCCAATATCTATAATTACATGATTTATTATTTTAAGCCTATTAAAGTGTAAATCTATAATACTTGCATTTCTTGATTAAGTACTATCTACCTATCTTCTATATACTTAATATTTATTGAACATTCTCATTTTCCAGCTACTGAGTCAACTCCTTTCCACGTATGGATTCATTCATTCATACTATCATTGTACACATTTGCTATTATCCCTAATCTACATACGTACCAAATACAATTCTGAGAGACCTGCAAGGCAATCTTGTATTCAAGAGATCCAAGTATAGTTTACTACTTGATAATGAACAGTAGAATTGTGAGTCAAGCCAAGTTAGCTTATTCTAGAAAAAACAGTCTCTTAGCATATATATATATACTATATATGATATAACATATTAATATATTATATAGTAATATGATATAATATAGTAAGTATATATATACACATAAACATTCTCTTACCATATATATAATTTATATGATATATATGGTGGATTTCTATAACATACATAAAATATAATATAATCTAAGAGAATGTTTATAATATATATATTACCTTTCTATACATAATTTTTGACATATTTGTTAATGGAGATCTTCTTCCTCTATGTAGTAAGTGATAGATATATATTATACAATGGGTGATCCATCTCATACGAAAATGATGCTACTACAGCATTGCTGTATCATTTTTTGAGTTTGTTTTTCAATACAGGTGATAAAGCTGTACTGACCTATTCACAACCTTTACCATGTTAATCTCCTAGGTGTGTTTTCACTCTGGGACAATTATGTTCTTTAATAATATCTCGAGATTCTCAATCTCATTTATGGGTAGTTAGAGAAAATATGTATGACTATATCTAATGAAGGGACATATTTTTGAATGGCTTTTTACTATAGCACTGAAGCCTGATACACAATGAGTTTCAATCAGTTCTTTTTTTAATGAATCAATTTAGGGTAGGACGTATCATCTGCAATTATTCACAAGGCACATAACTTTCAATTAAACCAGAAATTCTTTATTTCTCATTCCGAGTCTTGGACTATGCCTTTCTTCCCATGATTAACTCCATTGTCCCAGGTCATAGCTCCTCAGAGACCTACAGTCTCTATTCTCCAGGCAACTGTCTTTCCCTTATTCCTTCCGTATCCAGTAACAAAAAATAACAATAAAAAGTATGGGCATTTTCATTTTATAGCACAATTAAAAAGAGTTACATAAATATGAACACTGGTGTCAGAAAAAAACGACAAGAAATGATATGTAGTAGTATGGGTGAAATTGAACTTTTAGTTTAATATCTAGTTGAGTAAAAGCTATTAACAGAGTGCTCTCTGAAAATATTTTTACAGGGTATATCCCCAATTAATCACCTTTGGTATTATATTGCAAATTACACATCTTCAGAGATTATTTTGAAACACTCTTTGGATTACTGCCTAAAAGCTGATCAGAAGTCACATTTCATCTGTGACAATGTGGCATTAAGAAATCTCAGGAAATCACCACTTATCATCACCAATTTCCTTTTAAGATCAGTTCTGGGACACAGTGAAGTGCTAACATTTCACAATTACTTTCAGGTCACTCCAGCATGTGCTGCACAGCAGTCTTTCTCTACAAGCACAAGAGTTTCAATAATAAGTAAGAGGTAACCTCTGCCATTAAGAAGACAGAGTCCATCAGTGGAGACTGAAATATGTACAATTATCTGTAACAGAAGACAGAATGTGTGATTGTGCAAGGGAGAGCAAGTCACCAGGCTCTCCGAGAGTCAAAGAGTAATTATGAAAGTGACGTAGCTGGGTTCCAAAGCTGATGAGTTTTTAAGCAAGTAAAAAAGAAGAAGAGATTGCAAAATTAAAGACCTAATAAAGAAGACTAACTGGCTGGGTATGTGCAATATGCTGCTGGAGATAAGAAGGCGAGAAACAGGCTGATGAAAATGGAGTGCCTTGTGTGTGGTTAACTGGAGTCCAGATCTGGAAAGTCCTGCATGTCACACTGAGAACTCTGCACAGTTACTGAGATCATTGCTGAGCAGGGCTTTAGACATGCACATTTTTATTTAACTTTGCTTTTTTTTTTTTCTAAGAGAAAAAAATTCAGAGGAAAACAAAATATACTTGTCTACACATTTTTGCTATTCCTAATACAAAAGGTTATTTGAATCTCATAGAAAAAAATGCACATTTTTTACAACTTAATTTGTTAGTATTGATAAGAAAGGTTATTGTTTCTCAGACCTCAAACTTAATATCTAGGCTATATTCTTTATACATAAGATAATTCCTTTTAAAATTTACAAATAGCATATGAACATGTCACTAAATAATTAAGCATTAGCCATGTATATTGAGGAAATTGGGATAATATCTCTTTACAACTAACTCATTCCCATTCCCTGCCAAGAGATAAATATTTGGAATGTGCATATATTATACACATATATTTTTATGTAAATAAATTATAATATATACAATGTTCTATATCTTAGAATTCTTGTCCACTTAACAATGATATTTCATTCTTCACTTTTCTAGTATTTTTTTTTTTTATGATAGTCACACACAGAGAGAGAGAGAGAGAGAGAGAGAGAGGCAGAGACACAGGCAGAGGGAGAAGCAGGCTCCATGCACCGGGAGCCCGACATGGGATTCGATCCCGGGTCTCCAGAATCGCGCCCTGGGCCAAAGGCAGGCGCCAAACCGCTGCGCCACCCAGGGATCCCCACTTTTCTAGTATTTTAAAACATGTCACAAAGAATCTTATCTATTCCGTACATCTCTTAATTCACAAATGCAAATTTTAGCTTAGCTTTTAAAATGTTAATAAATTCAAACCATAGAGTTTATTTTTTATTATTTTTAAAAGATTTTATTTTTATTTATTCATGAGAGACACACAGAAAGAGAGAGGCAGAGACATAGGCAGAGAGAGAAGCAGGCTCCCTTCGAGGAGCCTGATAAAAGACTCAATCCCAGGACTCTGGGATCACGACCTGAGCCATAGATAGATGCTCAGCCCCTGGGCCACCCAGGCACCCTCAAACCATAGAGTTTAGTCAAGAATAGCTAATTTTTAATAATTAAATGTTTCTCTTTCTTTTTAAAATTTCATTTTAGATGGATTTATATTAGCTTATCACACATAATATTACTTTTTTCATAGTGTACATTTGTTTATTCTTCAATGATTGATTCCTTTCTCTTCTTAAATGGTTCAGCCATAATTAAATAATTTTTAAATCTCATATTTATCCTTTCATACTTTTCTCCATGCATATGTAAACAAATAAATCTTCATGTATATTTATGCATACCCACTTTTACATGCACTTACATACACTTGGCCTCGTCTCCTAAAAGTGTGTTGTATTAAACACACTTTTAGGAGACAGGCTTAAAAGGTAAAGAAGTAGGAGGATCTTGAATTCACCTTGTTCCACAGACACACCTGGGTACCAGCCACATCTATGTAATTAACCCTGAACATGAGCTGAATGAAAACTTGGAAGGATAGATATTGCACAGCTAGTCAAAGAAAGAAGGGCACATCAAATAGGGTAGGAGAAGCAGAGACGTGGTTGGGAACCAAACCTGCAAGCAGGGGAGACATTACAAGCACAGGGAAGCAGAGGATCAAATCCCTCACTGCAGACCAGCGCTGAAAAGACACGTGTGGTTTTGAAAACTAATAGGGCTTAACTCAGGGCACTTTAAAATCAGCAGGTTTAATTCGGCAAAAGCTGGAGGGCAAAAGGAAGCCAAGTCTGTGCCCCTAAAGAGCCAGTATAATAAATAAGTCTGAGACACAGTACAGAGGCAGCAGTATCAAAAGAGCATGGGTCTCTGTGAAGGAGATTTATTGACTAATCTTAGATCATGTGCCAGAAGGGCAAGGATCTGTAGAGGATTTCTACAGGAACAAAAGTGCTGACAGGTGGCATTTTTCTCACCTCCCCCAGCCAAGATAGCTGTTTGCTTGTTGCAGCCAGCAGTGACACTCTCCATTTACCTTGCAAACACCACACGCCTTGCCCTGGCACCCCTCTGCAGACCAACTCCACTGAACATGCCCACCTTGGCAGCTCTCCAAAGCAGCTTCTGCACCACCTCACTTGGCAGGCAGCCCTTGCCAAGGCCAGCACCACTCTAGAGTGACTCCTGCCCTGGGGAAATAGGGAGATAACCCCATACACTAGCACACAGCAGTCTCTGGAGCTGGGCCTCAAATGGCTCTGCGGGGAGCAAGCCCTGCCCTTTGGTGTACCTGCACCTGTGGTGGAGATGTGACTGGCAGACAGCTAGGCTGGGTACCAGCTCTGCCCACCAATAAGCCAGTGGGAGCTGCAGCTGGGCCTCTTAGCACATGGGGAGCAAACCCTGTCCAATGTCATAAATAGGCAAAACCACAGCAATCAGACAAGAAAAAGAAACAAAAGGCAGCAAAATTGGTAAGGAAGAAGTAAAACTGTCACTGCTTGAAGATGACATGATACTATACATAGAAAACTTTAAAGACTCCATCAAAAACTATTAAAATTAATACATGAATTCAATAACATTGAAGGATACAAAAATTAATATACAGATTATCTGCTGTGTTTCTATACACTAATAATGAAGCAGCAGAAAGAGAAATTAAGAAAATAGTCCTATTTACAATTGCACCAAAAATAATAAATTACCTAGAAATAAACCTAACCAAAGAGGTGAAAGACACATACTCTGAGGAAAAAGACACATACATTGAGGAAAGAAATTGGAATGACACAGACAAATAGAAAGATACTCCATGCTCATACAAAGCGATCTACATATTTCATTCAATCCCTATCAAAATAACACGGCATTTTTCCGAGAACTAGAACAAATAATCCTAATATTTGTATAAAACCACAAAGACCCCAAATAGCCAAAGCAATCTTAAAAAAGAACAAAACTGGAAGTATTATAATCCCAGATCTCAAGCTATACTTCTAAGCTATAATAATCAAAACAGAACCCAGAATAACCAAATTGAATAATCAAATAGAGAACCCAGAAATAAACCCACACTTTTATGGTCAGTTGATCTATGACAAAGGACATATACAATGGGGAAGACAGTCTCTTCAATAAATGGTGCTGGGAAAATTGGGACAGCTGCGTGCAAAAGAATGAAACTGGACCACTTTATCACACCATTCACAAAAATAAACTCAAAATGGTTTAAAGATCTAAATGTGAGACTTTGAAATCATAAAACGTATAAAAGAAAACATAGGCCAGTAATCTCTTGGACATTAGCCTTAACAACATATTTGTAAGTATGTCTACTCAGACAAGGGGAACAAAAGCAAATATTAACAATCAGTACTACACCAAAATAAAAAGCTCTTGCATAGCTAGAAAACAAAACAAAATGGAAAGGCAACCTATTATTTTTTTAAAATATTTTATTTATTTATTCATGAGAGACACCTAGAGAAAGACGGTGATACACAGGCAGAGGGAGAAGTAGGGCTCCATGCAGGAAGCCTGATGTGGGACTCGATCCCGGGACCAGGATCACGCCCTGAGCCAAAGGCAGGCGCTCAACTGCTGAGCACCCAGGCGTCCCAAAAAGGCAACCTATTAAATGGGAGAAGACACTTGTAAATGATACACTTGATAATAGGTTATGCATTTCCTAAACTCCGTATGACCTGCTGAGTTAAAATAATTTCCACTTTATGAAAGTAGAGAAACCAATTAGGTTTATGGGATAATCAACCAACCATAGTGAAATATAAGCAAGATTTAGGGACTACTAAAATTTCTATTTTTCTCTTGTTTGTTTTTTGTTTTTTGTTTTTTTTTTTGTTTTGTTTTGTTTTGTTTTTGTTTTATCTTTATAATGGAATGGTGGCTTAAACCAGTTTGGGTTTCCAGATGAGCTGTTACTCTTCCTTGGCACTTTAGAGGCATTATTCTAATGTCCTTGTCCTCTAATAATTCATAGTTGTGCTTAATCAACTGAGCCACCTAGGTGTCCCTCCAATAGATTTTTTTTAAATTTTCTAATTTTAGCTGAGATATTATTTTGTCTCTGATGGTCTGTAGATTCTCCATACTGTGTCTTGGTGGAATATTATTTTTTTAATTATTATGAGAACACCAGAATTTTCTCTTCTATTGAATCTAAGGATTTCTTTCTTTCACCATTTTGTGAAAATTCTCAAACTTCGTCTATTTGAATGTTACCTTTCCTTCATTCTTTCTAAATTGTTCTCCTATAATTTTTATCACAGGCCAATTTGAACATTCTCATTAATATTTTCTCTTTAATATTTAAACTGAATTCCTATTTTTTACATCAAATCTATTTCACAGTTTAGTAACTTCCTTTTATGTTACTGTTATCTGATGTTCAACTATCCATTAAAATTTCCATTTTAATGACCATTTTAGTGTGCATGAGTATAATCACTTTGGAAAATTTATATATTTCTTTGTAAGTACAAAGATGCACATACCCTAAAGTAAGCAATTCTAAAAATGCAGATAAAACTGCACTAAGCTATATCCTTTAAGAAAAATAACACAGAAAGTAATCATCTATTAGCAGTATAACAGAAAAATGACAGAAAGAAAAATAAAATATAAAAAAAGAAAAAGAAAGAAAGAAAAATAAAATAAACCAGAACTACATGCATCAACAATGTTGAATGACAAATACATAAATGATCAAAAAAGAAATGGAGTCACAGAGAAATACACAAACTATGTTTCTATTTTTATAAAAATCAAAAGTAGAAGTGTTAGGGATAAATATGATGTAGCAAAGCACTTAATGTGCAAACCAATTTTTTCCAATTATTTTTTTAAGGTTTTATTTATGTATTCATGAGAGACAGAGAGGCAGAGACACAGGCAGAGGGAAAAGCGGGCTTCCTGCAGGGACCCTGATGCAGGACTCAATCCTTGGACCCGGGGATCACGACCTGAGCCCAAGGCAGATGCTCAACCACTGAGCCACCCAGGTGCCCTGTGGAAACCAATTATTAACAAAAAATTTGTAAGAGTGCTTAATGTCTGGAAGAAAAGAAATGAAAAGCTTGTGGAAGGATATCCAGGAGAAGTCCATGACACTGGTAATGCTCTGCTTTTTACTCTTGGTTGGGGGTACATAGGATTTGCTTTGTCTTTAGTTCTTGCTGGGTGTCCGTCTGTACCTGTGCATTATTTACACGATGTGTGCATTCACAGTGATCTCTGGTGAGAGAGGCAGATGGGTGAAGAAACGTGACTTTATCTTAGGAGGTGTGTATGATTTGAAATATTAAGTAGTAGTTAGAACTGTAAGTTGGTTATAAGCTCAGCAGCTGTTGAAATGCAGAGCTTGCTTTTTACAGAGATTGCTTCACTGCCTTCTGCTCAATTTTAATGTCACTTCTCAATATTTCAACTGTAATTGACTGTAGTATCCCTGTTAGTTAAAAAAATGGAAAAGGGCCAGGTTTATTAAATCAGTGTGCTTAATTTAATGGTCAATTTAAAACCACTTTTTAACTTTACAATGGCTCTACATATTTCTTTGGAGCTAGATGCCTATCTTGATGAGATTTTTATTTAAAGATAACTCTATAACTTGCTGCATAAAAAAACCTATTCTGAGTAGCTGAGGATGTTTTGTAATAACTGAGGCTTTTACTACATATATAAGTAATAAATCCAGCTCACCTTAAATGGTATCACTCTGAACCTTATTTCTGAAGGGAAATGACAATAACACATTAAAGCACTGAGTGCACATTTTACCCAAACCATCTGCTGTGTGCCTGTCTACAGGGAGGCCCCTCTGCTGCGGGTCACAGTGATGCCTGTGGCTGTCCAGCTCTCCACTGCAGAGCATCCAAGTGGATGTAGACATGTGAAAATAACACAAACCCATCACCAAATACACTAAATTAATGAAAATAGTCCTGTAAGCAATGAGTTAGAGACTGCATAGAAGTTTGTTTCATGACCACAAACAAGCTTTGTCTTTTGATCAGTGTTTGTAACAAAGCCACAACATCATTTTCCCTCATTTAAATAAAATACATTTTATTCATTTACACTAGTCCTTTCTTATTCTAATTTAAGATAGAAAAATTCTGTTTTGCATATTTTTTAGGACAACTGATTTTAAAGAGACCTGAAGGAATAATACAAACAACACTTGTTTTCCCTGTGACCGCTCAGTAACGAAAATAGTTTCAAAATATGTATTCCCTTTAAAAGAATGAACAATTGTTTTTATTTATCTAAATTATTGCTTATTTTAAACAAATACATTAGTTTGTGACATTCACTTTTGAAAATACCTGTTTTAAAATTGTCAGAAAGTTTAAAGTTTGAACTCACCTCTGAGAAGGAAATATTTGCAAAGAAGTCCTGAACATTTGATAGGTTATATTTCACTATGGTTGGTTGATTATCCCATAAACCTAATCGGTTTCTCTACTTTCATAAAGTGGAAATTATTTTAACTCAGCAACTCAGCAGGTCATATGGAGTTTAGGAAATGCATAATTCATTATAAATATTATTGAATCAGATCTATGGTGTACACGATTTGGCTAATCATTCTTAGCTTTGGATATCATGTAAAGCCCTCCTTGATTTATTTAAATTCTCACATACTTCATGAATATGGAGATCTTCCCCAGAGTCCTGGCCTAGTGCAGGGACATACTCCAATGGGTGTGGGCAGCCACAGCTATAAAGATTTTTAAGTCTCTACTAGGTTTATTATTTTTACTCTTACATTTTATTATGACAGACTTTTTCTCTCAGCATTTCAGCATATAAAGCTCAGACTTGGAGATTTCTATAAATGGAGAGTTTTTCTTTTATAGATTCTAACAGCAAAGTATACTTGCAAGAAGTACAAATCTGAATAAATATGACTTTCCTTGCAGCCATCTTTTTGGCACTTGAACTATTAATACCATAGATTTCAGTAGTAATTAATCAAAGTAGTAGATCTTCAGATAAATCTTTTACACTAAGTGTTATAGAGTAATAGGTCTCAATTTTTTCTATAAATACATCAAAGAATAGCGTTTTCGTAGTTAAAAGATAATTTATGCCTTTAAATTCAGTAGAATTTGTTTAATTTTTATGCAGAAATAAGTCTGCTTCAAACCTAAACTTACAAAAGCATAAGGTTTTAAAAATACAAAATTATCTACTGAAAGAGTTCATTGACATTGACCAATATTATTATTATTACCTATCTCTTTTGGTGGTGGTTTTTAGTTGTTTTTTTGTTAAGCTGCGATTTAAATACAGAGAAATACACAGACAATTTAACGAGTTTTAACTAATGTAAACAAAATCAAACTGCAGAACAGAAAGTTACACATGGGGAATCAATAATTTGTGAGGATTCGCTTTGGAATTATGTAAATCTGTATCTTTATCAAATTTTCATATACTCCTTTTAGAACTCATTGATAATTTCCTAATTCCATTATTCACTTATATTTATTATTTGTAATTTTACTGTAGGTAGAGATTTCCCTTTGCCCTATGGTTTACTTATGCATTTGGTCATTTATACCAGATTGGATTCATGAATCCTGTTTTATTTAATGGTTTATTGGGATCCCTGGGTGGCGCAGCGGTTTGGCGCCTGCCTTTGGCCCAGGGCGCGATCCTGGAGACCCAGGATTGAATCCCACGTCGGGCTCCCGGTGCATGGAGCCTGCTTCTCCCTCTGCCTATGTCTCTGCCTCTCTCTCTCTCTCTCTCTCTCTCTCTCTCTGTGACTATCGTAAAATAAAAAATAAATTTAAAAAATGATTTAATGGTTTATAATTCAGTACTATGCTTATTTATGTAGATAATGTAATTGTGGATATGGCTCTCCATATATGGAGAATATTTTCTCCATAGATAGAAAGATATTTAGATCTATCTTTTCTTTTTCTTTTTTTGAACACTTCTCATTTACTTGATATTTTTCCTCTTGCCTTCCTTTTATTAATTGGGTATATTTAAAACTATATTTTAATTCTTCTATTAACTTTTCAGTAAAATTCCTAATATTTTTAGTGATTGCCTGAGGATTGCCATAACCTATCACACAACTACCTTGAATGTATATCATACCAGTTCATTTATGAGAGGAGTTTATAACAGTCTAATTCCATTTGCTGCCTCATGTTCTGTGTCTTAAGGATGATACACATTTTAATTTTATACATGTTACTGTGGTCAAAACACAACATTGTTTTTACTTACCATAGCGGTATTTGTGGTGGTATTTGCCTTCATCTTGCCTGTGGTTTGCTGAGCTTCATGATTCTGTAGGTTGATTTTTTTTCACCAAATTTAGAAAATATGTCTGTGTGATGTCCTAATACCCCTTACCTTTTTTTCTCACATGCTTCTGAAAAACCAGTTACACAGATGTTTGTACTGTTTCATTTTTTTCAACTGCTTGTCATATTTTTCTAGTTCTTTGCAGCAATCTTCAATTATATGCTTGCTATTGTGGATGATAAATTGTGACACATCTGTCCTATCTTCATCTAAAGATGTTCAGTCTTGTTCTGGTGGACATTTTTATTATCTGCCATCCTTCTTTTCCTCACAAGTTTAACTTTATGTTTTGTTAGAGAAAGTCTTTTTGGCTTTTGTTCCTTGGTCTATGATCCAAGTTATGGTCTTCAATTCTGAGGCATGGCTTTTCTGGGGTCTCAGATGAATGCCTGAAGCACCTCTAACTGTTAGTTGGCCAGATCCCTAACATCTGCTTCTTTAATACCTCTCAGACCGCTGTTCATCTTTTAGCTCAGGAACAATCACTCTCTGCTACGACACACAAATCATTTCCACTGATTATTCACACAGCCTAGTCCTTGGCAAGTCGCAGCAGGGAAACAAACATGATATGCATTTTTTTGGTGTCCCACCTGTGTGTAGCTTTCTTATTTCTAGGGCTGTGACATACATATTTCTGGGAACTTAGAATGTGATGCACACATGTAACTCTATGCACAATGGAGAGCTGCATGCATGCTAAGATGTGAGAAGGCTGTATGTTTTCACCTCTGTCTGACCTTGAGGCTCTGGACTTGTGGAAAGAGAAGACCAAGATGAAGATGTAGGCTAGCACTAGAAATTAAATGGTTGTAAAAATCTGGGAAGAATTTATTCAAGAAGAATGGTTAAATCTAGGCAAGAGCAGAGACAATATTCAGCTTGGCTGGGTGTGGCAAACACATCCCATAACACACACACAGACCCCTTGGCAAACACTGGAAGACACGCGGATGTGGACAGTTAAGGAAATAGCTGTCCATTCCTTAGCTGACCAGTAGGACAATGGCACAGAGACTTCAGCAGGTCCATGACAATACAGACTGAACAGAGTTATTTCAGAAAAGTCACTAAACAAACTTAAGTCAACAGCTACAACAACAAATAAAACAGCAACCACAAAACATAAGAATGGGGAAAATCTGTTTTCCACAGTTGCCACATCCTATTAACATAAAATGTCATGTCCTCAGTAAAAGAAAGGCAGGGGAGGGAGGACAAGAGAAACAAGAAAGTATGGCTCATACAGAAAAGAAAATAACAAAGGAAAAGTTCTCTGAGGAAGCATAGTTACTCATCTAACTAGGCAAAAATTATTAAATTGGAAACTTTCAGATATATAAGAAACCATATTTAAAGAAGTAAAGGAAAGTATAAGATGCTGTCCCACCAAAGAGAACAGCTGATAGAAATTATAGGAAAAGAAACATAAAAATTATGAAGTTTTAAAGCATAATACTTAATGTAAGAAGTTCATAGAGAGGGAAAGCAGAACTTGAGCTCGTAGAAGAATGCCTCTGCTGATCTGAAAGAGGGGAATTGTGATTTTCCAGTATGAAGAACAGAAAAAAAAATGAAGGAAAGAATAGTCTCCTTGGTAAATGGTACTGGGACAACTGGACACCTGCATGGAAAAGAACAAAGTTGGATCGTTATCTGATACCATTTACAACATTAACTAACATTAAATCAAATACCTAAATGTAAGAGCTCAAACTTTAAAACTCTTAAAACTTATAAATCTTCATGACCTTGGATTAGGCAATGATTTCTTAGTAATGGTGCCTTAACCAGAAACAATGAAAGAAAAATAATAATAATAAAAAAAAGCTAAACTGAGCTTCCCTAGAATTAAACACTTTTGTAGCTCCAATGGCACTATCAAACACCCACTTTCACTTATCGTGAAAAGATAACCCACGATGTGGGGAAAATATTTGTAATTCAAATATCTGATGAAAATCTAATTATTATCCAGAAAATAGAATGAACTCTCACAGTTGAAACATAAATGACAAATAGCCCAATTAAAAAATGAACAATGGGGATATGAGCAAAGATTTTAAATAAACATTTCTCCAGAGAAAATAGACAAACTGCCAGTAAACACAAGAAAAAGTGATCAACATCATCATTCATTGAGGAAATGCAGATCAAAACCACAGTGAGAGCCATCAGGAAGGCTGCAGTACCAAGGATGAGCAAGGAAGTTAGCAAGAGAAGTTGCAGCCCTCAGACACTACTGATGGGAACAGAGAATGATGCAGAAATGGGAGCAGAAAATAAGACAGCATCTTAAACTTTACTTCTTTAAACATGGTTTCTTATATATCTGAAAATTTCCAATTTAATACGTTTTGCTTTGAAAAACAGGTTAGCACTTTCTCCAAAATTAAATACTGAGCTAATATATGACCCAGTGATCCCTCTCCTAGATGCATATTGAAGAAAATTGAAAACACACGTCAACACCAAAACTTGTACATGGATGGATGTTCACAGCAGCATCAGGCCAAAATCCAAAGTGTGGAAATAACGTACATGTCCATCAATGGTGTTGATAAGATTTGGCATGTTCCATACCATGGAATAAAGAGAATGAGGCATTGATCCAGGCTGGAACATGGGTGAACTCTAGAAACACTGTGAGAAGTCCCAAGAATCCAGACACTAAATGTCATATATTGTACAATTCAAATCACATGAAAGATTCAAAATGGGCAAATCCACAGGAACATAAAGCAGATTAGTAGTTGTCAAGGACGAGAGGAGGGGACATTGGGAGGGACCCCCTATGGGTACAGCATTTCTTTTCTGAGTGTCGAAAATGTTCTGTAATTAGATCGCAGTGATCATTGTACACCCTGTAAATAGTCTAAAAACCACTGAATTCTCCACTGTAAAAGGCTGAATTTTATAATATGAGAACAACATCTGAATAATAAGATCTTGTAAAAAGATAGTCAATAATACTCTTTTAAACTTGACTTCATTTCTCTAGCAACTTGCATACTCTAACCAACATTTGATTCCGGCCTCTGTAGCAGGAACACAGAATAAAAATAAAACTGCTTTACGAGACTTACATAAGAAGGATTAATAAGAACAGAAGTGCCCTGAGCCTTCTTTCATGTGGGTTTGGAAAAAAAATAACGTATGCTTATGTAGGGGGGAAAAAATCCCTCCTCTACCTCTCAAGATCTTCTAGATGGGCTAAGAATTAAAGTTATAAGAAACAGATTAACAGGAGAATAAAAGCAAAGTTTTATTATTGGAAGCCCATTAATGAAATGGAGACCCAAAGAAATGACCAAGGCAGGCACTTTTTATACTTTTTAGACAAAGAGACAATAGACTTGTGAGGAATTGACAGGACAAAGTAAACAGATGTTTAGGAGCTTTAGTTAGTATGGAATTCTAAGTAGAGTTTAAGGTGCGTTAGTAGATTAGTAAGAAGTAATTAGGGTTGTTTCCACAGCCTTCTTGGCTTTACAGTTTGGATTTCTGGAATTTGGAATACCTTTTTTTTCTTAGTGCAGGAAGGGTACCTTTCACATGGAAGATTTATTTCCTGTTTTCAGGGGACAAAGGATGATCTGCAGTAGCTTCAATTCCAAATAACCAGGATACCACTGTGGTACATTTTGGAAGACCTGCCCTTAGCTCCTACACTTATGGTTAAAAGAAAAATAGAAGGTTAAACGTACTTTGTGTCCTCATGATGTCTTCTAATTCCCAATTGTCCCTTCCTTTCTAAGGGTCTCACAGGGAAAGAAATAGAAATTCCAGGAAAGAGCTCAGTGACTGAAAACAGTAGACTCAGTGAATCAGACTTTCTATGAGATCCTTTCTGAGTGGAATTCATAGATTGGTAGATAAATGTTGTATCTAATTTTTATTCTTTTCTGAATCCTTACATTTACTTCAGAAAATCTGAAACCAAGGTTGAAGGAAATTAAGGACATCGAATAAGTTTTTTAAGAAGTTAAAATATAAAGTGTTTCTTAGGCTTTGGTAAACTGCATATTGTAGGACAAAAACATATGTGGAAAATTAGTGGTCAGTGACCATTATGTCATTAATATGCAACAAATTTTGGGGTAGGCAGCTTTTGTCAGATTGTGACAAATTTATTTGTTCTGTTTGGAGTAAGAGGTCAATACAAGGAGGTAGTTTGTAGATACACTTAACTTTTTTTTTTTAATTAATTTTTATTGGTGTTCAATTTACCAACATACAGAAAAACACCCAGTGCTCATCCCGTCAAGTGTCCACCTCAGTGCCCGTCACCCCTTCCCCTCCAACACCCGCCCTCCTCCCCTTCCACCACCCCTAGTTCGTTTCCCCGAGTTAGGAGTCTTTATGTTCTGTCTCCCTTCCTGATATTTCCCAACATTTCTTTTCCCTTCCTTTATATTCCCTTTCTATTATTCATATTCCCCAAATGAATGAGAACATACACTGTTTGTCCTTCTCCGATTGACTTATTTCACTCAGCATAATACCCTCCAGTTCCATCCACGTTGAAGCAAATGGTGGGTATTTGTCGTTTCTAATTGCTGAGTAATATTCCATTGATACACTTAACTTTTAATGAAACGTATTTCGTTTAGATTTTAGGGAGTTCTATGGTGAGAATAGGCAAAAAAAAAAAAAACCTACTCATTTCTTCTTCAGAATATTTTGTTGAAAGGACTTTAATTTTTTAAAAAGACTTTATTTATTTATTTAAGAGAGAGGACGAGAGTGAGAGAGCACAAGCAGGGGGAGGGGCAGAGGAGAAAGCAGACTCCTCCCTGAGCAGGGAGCTGGAGCAGGACTCGATCCCAGGACTCTGGGACCTGGGACCATGACCGGAAGTGAAGGCAGACGCTTAACCAACTGAGTCGCCCAGGTGCCTCAAGACTTTAAAAGTTTTAACAATAATAGATGAAAAGAAAATGACAATCTACTGTGGTTGTGTACACACATACACACAAACACACACACACAATATAAATTAAGCACATGGATACACAGAGTATAAAACTAATCACCCCTTGGAAATAAATGGAAAGCAATAATTACTACCCCAAAATCAAAGGAATTTCTGTTATTTTTAAAAACACCATTAAGAAACTGTATGTCAAATGCTTCAACCTTCCTAATTCTCTCTTAATATGAACAATACATTTGAGTACTCAGCTAGATTTTTCATAACATTGTTATCATAATAGAGAAGATACTGAGTGCCAAGGATGGTGAATGACTCAGATTACTAATATTTATAATTTGTAAAAGGCAAAAAGGATCAGAATTCATATTTTAATAATGCGCATGGTGTTTAGAACAAAATAAAAACAAATGAAAAAATTTGATATATTTAATTAATTCAAGTGTGTATCTTGTTAGTAGAAAACTAGGTACATGCTATTGAACTTACTATCCTTGATAGTTCTATTAAACTAATTCCCAAAATAGCATATAAAATGTGTTATTTTATACAAAACGAGATTTAGCTCTACAATGTGAAGAAGCCAGATAGAGCTATGTAAATTACTGGAAGTGAATAGTTTTTAAAAATAATAAGGCGGTATGTTTCCATTAAGTACTTTGGAGAGTTAAATTGTCTTCAGTCATGTGTGTGTGTGTGTGTGTGTGTGTGTGTGTATGATTGCATGTGTGTGATTGCATAAAATAACCATAGTTGTTTCATGACCTAAATACTTTTTGCATGGTTTATTTAATAATTTTTAGTAGAGACACTGTTTTCCTAAATTGTTTATTTGAATGATAAGCATGTACCATAAGGAGCACAGAAGTAAATACGGCATTTATTTGTATTTTTGGAAACAAATTTTCTATACCTTGCTATATATGAAAAGTACAGAAATATAAATTATTCCTTTTCTAATTTTAGTTAAATTTGAAAAATTAATATGTATTTGAAAAACATAAGGTTTTGTGTGAAGGTGATTTTATTTTAATTGGTTAATCAAAAAAAAGTGATGTTAGAAGCAAGGATAAAGAAAAAGTGATTCATTTAGTAAAGTAAGGACTGAGTATTGATTGTTCAGGAAATAACACATCCTTATAAAATGGATATTTAAAATATCTATTTTAACTTGCTATAAGTGGAACACCCAGAGTATCAGACGTTTGCTCATCTTCATAGCAATTCTCCAGAACTGTCTTTAAATGTAGGAGCATTTTATTTCCAAGGCACATTATCAGCTTACGTTCCAGAGACCATGAGCATCATCCCAAATCTGGCAAATCAGAATCTCTGGGTTTGGGACACTAACGTGCCTGTGTTTACCAGACATTTATTCCACCCCAGTTGTTCTTATGCTAAAGTATGAGAAAAAGGAGAAGAGAACCCAGCACTTACTGATTTGGCGTAAATGGCAAACACAGCTCATCCTTTCTCTCCCACAATCCCAAATACTGTTATTATTATAATACATATTGTTCCTACTTTAATAGAACCTAGAAAACAGGTTCAGAGAATCTAAGATTCTGTGATTTGTAAGAGGACATGTAAGAATTCAAATTCCACAAGTGATCTACGACAGAAAATATTTTGTATGTGATCGGTACTTAGAGGAATTTTGAGAATGAAAGGTCTAAGAATGACCGGGTTAGTTTGTCCCACCATCTGGAGTCATGCATTCCCAAAGAAGATAAACTCTCTAATGTCCTTTTCAAGGTGCTGAATATGTGATAATGTGGTTTTTTTGTTTGTTTTTGCTGTTAGAAAATCAATTGGGAATACAATTTCCCAGAAAATTAAGAAACACAAAGCACGAAAATAAACTCTAAAATGCTAAAAACAAAGTCTCAGCCATTGTCATCACAGGATAATGTAGGCAGTGTGGTCAGAAACGACACTTAGGAGGCATTTATGCAAACTTTGCAAAATGACAGCTGAATAAAAGTGTCTATCTAGAGAAGCCAAAGGTAATATTAAGTCACTTGGTGCTACATGCATGTTCACTTAGATTATTTTTTTTCGTACTGGCAATAATTCCTGGATAAGGAGTAACTAGAAAAAGTAGTCTAAACATTCTAGAAAGTTATGTTTCTTGGTCTCACTGAGGCACGTTCCTCGGTGTATCAGATGCATTTTATTAAGAACATACTAATTAAGAAGACTTGATGTTTGGCTACCTGAAGAAGAGATTTGCAAAGATTTTGCTGTTGCTCTATAGAATTTACAATAATAAAAGATTAACAACTGTGGAAATTGAATCACACATTTCAAAATAACATAACACAGCTTTTAAGAGTTTCTTTGTATTATTAAAAAGAACGAAAGCACCACATTTACAGCCAAATTCAATGTATTAGATACAGCTAAGATTTGTTTGATAAAATCTTCTTATTCCTTTTATGAAATACTTTCATCTGTGCCAAATGTAACTTAAAAGTTTGTTTTCTGTACCTTCCTACCTTTGCAAGCAAGAGATAAGTTCTTTTTCTTTGATCTTTTAATTAATTCAGCTCTGATTTTAGTTCTAACAACAATTAAACACCTGTACTACATAACTCTGCCCTGATATGTTGTGAAAATTTCCAGATTAGCCACACAACTCCCATTAAAATTACTAGTTCTACATGCTAATTGCCCATGTGATAGGATAAAAATTCCCCCACGGTGTTCAATAACTCTTAAAATTCCCCACTTCTCCCTTTTGTCACCAACTGCTAATAAGATTGTGTCAGCTGCTATTAGCCCATACCTGCTATTAGCCCATTCTTCTATAAAAAGGGCAAAAAGAAAAAGAAAATCCAATTGCAAATCTTTTCTCATGGAGGGGATGTGAACTATGCTATAATTTTGAATATATAAGTAGCAATTATAAAGCTCTCTTTGATGCTGAATTAATGTAGGGAATTGAGTATTAATGTAAGATAATTCTTACATATTTTCCAAGCCATATGATGTTCAGTTTTGATTCAACTTTTAGGTCAGATTCTTCATAACAAAGTACAAAAAACGCAAATCAAAGTCACAAATTAATGCTGGAGTCTATTAGACAGAGAGCCAAAATTGGCCATGTGGCTTATCAAGATTTGTTCTTCTCATTTTATAGGCTTAATTCATTCTTACATTTTTTTTCTTGGATAAAGAAACCTTCTTCTTGAAAATTTAGGAAAATATTACTTTTTGTTGTTTTCGACTGTATTACTTTGAGGTAATTTTTTTTAAAATATTTTATTTATTTATTCATGAGAGGCACAGAGAGAAAGAGGTAGAGACACAGGCAGAGGGAAAAGCCCTCTGTGGGACTCCTTCCCAGCACTCAAGGGCCATGCCATGAGCTGAAGGCAGACCCTCAACCACTGAGCGACCCAGGTGCCCCCACTTCGAAGTAATTTTGATGTAATATTTGATGAGGAAATGATTTGAAATAGCTCCATTTTACATGAAGTGTAATATTTACTTCTCACCTACAGCTGCTATGCTCTTCCTAATTTTCCACCTAATCATGATGTTTTGCGTATTAAGGTGGCGACCCTGAGGTCAGTGGTCTATCATCAGAACCACTCCCTGCCCTGCAAGGAGGTTGGTACACATATGTCCTCAGGCTCTGTCTTCGGGAAAGGATCTCAGTCTTGACCTCCTGATACGTGGCTTCCAGACTCCTCTGCTGCCTGAAAGACTCCCCAAAGGACTGTGAACATGAGAGTGCCTAACACAGCATGAATCTATCTCTAAAAGTATTATAGATCAGTCGTTCTCAGTGGGAGCAATTTTGCACCCCGGGGGAGATTTGGCAAGGTCTGAGACATCTCCGCATGTCATAACAGAAGGGGTCATAACTTTGCATGTCGTAATCTACTGGCATTCAGTAGGTAGGACCAGAGATGCTGCTAAATACCTGCAATGCATGGGCGGCTCCCTGCAACAAAGAATCACCCGATGTAAAATATCATTAGTGCCAGAGTTGAGAAACCCTGTTTCAGACATTACAATGCTTAATTCTAAAACTATTCCAGAGCAAAATATAGAATATGTGCATAATGCGTAAAGTTAGTTTAGGTTAATAAACAACTAAATGTACTCATACTAAATATAGGAAATATTTTCATTTTTTCTTTATTATTTTTTAGGAGAGGGGGAGGGACAGAGAGAGAGAGAATCTTTTTTTAATTTTTTTTATTGGAGTTCAATTTGCCAACATTTAGCATAACACCCAGTGCTCATCCCGCCAAGTGCCCCCCTCAGTGCCCATCACCCAGTCACCCCAACCCCGCGCCCCCTCCCTTTTCACTATCCCTTGTTTGTTTCCCAGAGTTATGTGTCTCTCATGTTTTGTCACACTCACTGATATTTTCACACATTTTCTCTCCTTTTCCTTTATTCTCTTTCACTAATTTTTATATTCCCCAAATGAATGAGACCTTGTAATGTTTGTCCTTTTCCGATTGACTTATTTCACTCAGCACAATACCCTCCAGTTCCATCCACGTTGAAGCAAATGGTGGGTATTTGTCGTTTCTAATTGCTGAGTAATATTCCATTGCATACATAGACCACATCTTCTTTATCCATTCATCTTTCGATGGACACCGAGGCTCCTTCCACAGTGGCTATTGTGGACATTGCTGCTATTAACATTGGGGTGCAGGTGTCTTGGCGTTTCACTGCATCTGTATCTTTGGGGTAAATCCCTAGCAGTGCAATTGCTGGTTCGTAAGGCAGATCTATTTTTAGAGAGAGAAAACCTTAAGTGGGTTCATGCCTGGTGTGGAGCCCTGTGACCGGAAGATCATGACCTATGATGAAATTAAGAGTTGATTACTCTCCAGACTGAGCCACCCAGGCACCCCAGAAATATTTTTAAAGACAAAATATTTACTTCAATTTTTACAAAGACATTTATTTTTTTCTTGTTATGTTTGTGTCTTGCTCACCTGGCTCTTAGCTTCATGAGGATGGGGCAAGGTAGACACAGAATCATATACTACTGCCTGGCCCAGGCCCCTAGTACAACATAACCTGCCAAATCTAGAACATTCCTGTGACAATTTTATTTTTTCTAGTCTCTCAAGGTAGGATTTTGCTAAATGTGAGTCCTTATTATAATCACTATTTGCCAATCTATTCTTAGGAAAGAGACTTGTGGAGAAAAAATGATTACTATCTACAAGATGCTTTGATTCCTTTAAGAACATGATGAGTATTGATGTATCTACAAGTGAGGGGGGCATCTGAAGTGTGCAAGGGGAGGGAGGGGTGTTTACTGCTACTGTGTCTCATACTGTGAAAGTTGAATTGGTGAATTTTATTGGCCAAACATTTTGTTTACAGTTTTAAATTTGCCATCAAAGGAAATGAGTTGTTATAGTACTAGTATTTTCATTTATATTTATATCCATATATGCTCTTTTAAATATAAACTACTTAATAAAAATAACAAAACAGAACAAGAAGACATCAGGAGTATAGAGAAAGTACATATCCAGAAAACTTCATTAAAATATCAATTTGATTAAGATTTTCTCTTTTCCTAATTTAAAACATATATAACAGTACATGATACATAAATATTGGTATGTTATTATATTCCATTATATATATACATATTACATATTAAATGCTATATGTAACATTACATATTTGATTACATAATTACATATATCATATAAAATACACTAAATAAATCATCATTGTACTATGTAGAAGACAATGGAAAATAGAAAAAATTGAAATGTATTATAAAAATAATAAGAATATTAAGGATGCATTGGATCATTTGAATAACTTAGAAAAAACCAGTTGGTAAGTTGGAAATTAGAAAAAAATACTGATTATACAGAGATGCAGGAGAAAAGGAGAAATTAAAATAAGGTGTAGTCATGTAACACCTCAGACAAGAAAGTTGCATTTTGTTTTGAAAATGAAAGAATTCATCAGAAGAATTAAACATGCTTTTTAATCTTAAAATTTGAAAAGTTGGGGATCCCTGGGTGGCGCAGCGGTTTGGCACCTGCCTTTGGCCCGGGGAGCGATCCTGGAGACCCGGGATCGAATCCCACGTCAGGCTCCCGGTGCATGGAGCCTGCTTCTCCCTCTGCCTGTGTCTCTGCCTCTCTCTCTCTCTCTCACTGTGTGCCTATCGTAAATAAATAAAATAAAATTTTAAAAAAAAATTTGAAAAGTTGAAAGAAATAGTGACTTAGGTTGACCCAATGAGTAAGTGAAGAAATAGGAAAATACATGTTATTAAAATATTTCAGGGGGGGGATGCATTTGAAGAGAGTATGGAACAACTTTGCCTGGAGCTTGAAATTCGAGAATGTGAGGAAAGAGAATGCAAACACCGTCCTATGATTGCACTCATACATCTGATGCCTTCTCTTCCTTACCATCAAATTGCAGTATATGAAGGACATTTCTTGAAAAAATAAATGAAAATATCACAGTTCAGCAGCAATTTACTTTCTGAAATTTTTGTATCTGTGGAGAGCAGAATTCTACTATGTGAGAAATGTTGATATGGATATAATCATCTCAGTAGAAATAAGTAGGTGATTTTGACTAAAAGAAAGTTGTACCTCTGCCAATTCAGAAGACTGTGCCCTGTGTAAGTGTTCATGGGTGCAGACCAGCCTTCAGGAAAAAAAAAAAAAAGTCCCATCTGAGCCAATGCAACCACTGGATTGAATAAGAGAAACTGCCACTAGCTAGCAAGCAGGTCAGAACCAAAAATAAGCTGTCATTTAACAGAGCCTCAGATCACCTCTACCATTTCTTAAGAAACCAAGACAAATCATCAGGAATAGATTAAAGAACAAAACAGGGATCCCTGGGTGGCGCAGCGGTTTAGCGCCTGCCTTTGGCCCAGGGCGCGATCCTTGAGACTCGGGATCGAGTCCCGCGTCGGGCTCCCGGTGCATGGAGCCTGCTTCTCCCTCTGCCTATGTCTCTGCCTCTCTCTCTCTCTCTCTGTGACTATCATAAATAAATAAATAAAAATTTAAAAAAAATTTAAAAAAAAAAAAAAAGAACAAAACAAAACAAAAACATGACTATCAAATAAGAAAACAGGAGGGGGGGAACACAAAAATCAATATGAGAAATACATTGGTCATCCAGATTACAAAATTATCAGACACTAAGAAATAAATAACATGCTAAAGAAAATATTTTGAAAAATAATTGGCAACTAGAGAAAGATAAACCATATTGATTCTACAAATATAAATATATTTGTAGAATATTTGTAGAATAAATACTGATTCTACAAATATAAATATGCACAAACTAAAATCCAGAACCCAATATATCTTAATTGCAATTAGATACAACTGAAAAGGAAATAGGTGAATTAGAAAACAGGAAGAAGAAAATGCACTAGGTGCATTATAAAGAAAATAAAAGATGTGGAAATTACATAAGAGAGTATATGGGACTTGATGGGACATGTTAAAAAAAAGAATAGTGGTGCAATTGGAGTATGTAAAAATGAGGAGAGATGGAGAACAGATATTTTCAGAGGAACCGTACCTGGGGCAACACCCCACAGATTGCTACAAACTTCAATGAGAGAAGAATATACTGGAAAACTCATAGCAACATTGATAAAAGCTAAAGAAAAGGAGAAAATCTGTTGGTATTTATTAAATAGCAATCAAATCATCTGGATATTAGTTTTTTTTTTCTTTTGCACTTTAAGACTGGGCACAGTCAGAGCCAAAGAATGACAGGAAGAATTATTTGTTTATTTTTATTTCTAAAGACAGTTGCAAATCATTTTTTATCAAATCTTGACTTAAAGGACTCCTGGGTTGTCAGGTGCTCACCTTTGGCTCAGGGTCCTGGGATCAAGTCCTGCAACTGGCTCCCCATAGGGAGCCTGCTTCTCCCTCTGCCTGTGTCTCTATATCTCTCTGTGTGTCTAAATAAAATCTTTAAAACAAATCTTGTCTTAAAACCTTTTCTATGACACCTTCTTAATTTATTTGTGACTATGAAGAAATAGCATTTCTAACTTAATTCTCATTGGATGTATATTCTTTGACTGCTTGCTTCTTTGATTATAGCCCATGCTTTATTACCATTTTGGTTTATTTACAAAAATTACAATTACAAAAGTTGGTTGTTTAGAGCATCCTTCAAATATTTATTGTTTTCTTTTATCTTGGTTAATGTATTTATTCAGTGTTACTGTTTAATATGTGAATTTGTAATAAGTAAGCTTTAATCTTAGTGCTATTTTCCCTGAAATTATATTTTAAATTGCTCTATTGTAATGTAGGTCAACTCCAAATCAATCTCCTTCCACATAAAACTCTTTCATTAACAGTGGATGTGAATATTTCACTCAGCTAGCTCTGGTATCAGAATTTATGTGATCTGAGATAAATTGTCTATATTGGGAGAGCTTACCCTGTGGTGGTCATTTAAAAAAAAAAATACATCCAACTATTCTAATCTACAATTAATTATTTCTCCCTAATCTCTCCATGAACTTTCCTCCCTTAATGTTGCTACTGTCATCTGATACAATTTAGATAATTACTGAGCCAATATTCCTGTGACTTTGCAGGGGAGAAAGTAAGCAATTTTTTAAAAATGTCATTAATTCCAGTGAGTCACTTGGGTCAGAATTAGATTACTGCCTTGGGTTGAACTGAACAGGGCCCTTGTGATCTAAAACAGTTAATGCAATTTTCTTAAAATTTAATTAAAGTTAGGACTTAGCACATTGAGAATCTTTGTGGCAAATGTGCAGTTGTTAATAAATATTCTTGGTCTCTCCTCTGCTTAAGCAACTCATGCAAGAGTGATATATTTAGATACTGACTGGCTATTCTCTTTATTTCCAACTACGTGAGTTTTGGCCCTGAATAATTAGTGTCAGAGTGCACATTAAGGAACAAAAATTTGGCAGAAGGATATGATAAAAATGTAGGTAGATTTCAAACTTAAAGATGACCAAGGACAATCTCCCCTCTGCTCACATGTCATTATATTTTTCCTGTCCCATTTCCTCAGATTTGATTAGCAGCCAATGTTTATTTAGAATCAAAGGTACAGTACACAAGTGATCCATGCATTGCTGAATCTAAATGTTCCCTTCTTAGTTCCATCTCTTGTGACCGTGATCCCTTTATAATATATATTTCATCTTTTGTATCCTTGTGCAGACTTTGCTTAAGCTACCAAAAGGACAGACTTGCTATCTCATGAGATTCTCTAAGAAATTTATAATTTTGATTTTATATAAATGATACCATAGAAAATGATAGAAAGCTCCCCACTTAATTTTGTAAAGGCAGAATTAATTGATTATCGAATATTGATACATATACTACAAAGAAAGAAGAGTAATGAAGTTTTCAAATGCATATCCAAAACATAAGATGTGAGATTCTAAAAAACTAAGGGTATATGTAAAAAATCTATGATCAAATTTGATTTATTACAGCAATGAAAAACTCAGAAAATTTATCAGCATAAACATTTATTTCATAAATATTTGAATGCAAAATATTACTATGAGAATATATACTGGGAATGCTAAAGATTTGTAGTTATTAGCAGTAAAATCCCAAGTGAAATAATTTCACATAATAAAATTGTTTTATCAAAGATAGCAAATATTATACTAGAGTTTGACATTACAAGACAATTTCAATTAAGATCAAGAATTAGATGGGATGATTAAATTATAATTCAATTTTGATTCAGAGGTTATACAAAATAAATTCAAAGAACTTGAGAAAAAATTTCTTTCTCCTTCCTTCCATCCTTCCTTCCCTTCCTTCCTTCCTTCCTTCCTTCCTTCCTTCCTTCCTTCCTTCCTTCTTTCTTCCCTCCAAGAGAGTGCATGTGCTTGCAGGGAAAGGGCAGAAAGGGGATCTTATATAGGCTCCACACTCAGCATTGACTCCTATATGGGATTCAATCCCATAATTTGAGATCACAACCTAAACTGAAGTCAAGAGTTAGTCAACCAACTGACTGAACCACCCAGGACCCCTCATATCATTTCTAAGGATCTTGAAGAATTTTATCATGTTATAAAAATAATCTTTCCAATGTCCAAAGTACTTGACAATTTTATGTTCATAATTCTTAAATTTGGCCCAGGGAATTGAGCATAAGAATACATAATGACTAAATGGAATAATGTCACTGTTATGCTGTGACACCAGTTATAAAATTTTTGTAAAATCTATCAGACTTCCAAATATGGAGTTTATAACTCAAAATTATAAAAGTTCTTATAAAAAATATTCCCCTATTTATATAAAAAAAATCCTGGGCACAAATAAAACATTGTGGTGATTCTTTAGAACAGTTGGCAAGATTCCTTTAAAAAACAACTATTAAGGACATATTTTTTAACATTGTGGGCTCGTTACAAATGTCCTCAGGCAAGTTGTCACATCTCCCAACTCAAACTGTATATGGTTGGAACAAGGAAAAAAATATTACTTTAGAAAATTTATGAATATGTGGAAAAGTCTCCATTTAAACATGCCATTCACATAGAAAATCAGGTGCCTCTTTTGCACTGTAAGTTTATTTTTTTATTTAAATTAAATTAATTAACGTATAGTCTATTATTGGTTTCAGAGGTAGAGGTCAGTGATTCATCAGTTGCCTATAACACCCAGGGCTCATCCTATCTTGTGCCCTCCTTCATGCCCATCCCCCAGGGATCCCCTCCTCTCCCCTCCCCCTTCCAGTGAATATCAGTTTGTTTTCTATGACTAATAGTCTCTTGTGGTTTGACTCCCTCTCTGATTTCATCTTATTTTTTCTTCCTCTCTTCCCCTGTGATCCTCTGTTTTGTTTCTTAAATCCCACATAAGAGCAAAATCATATGAGAATTGTCTTTCTCTGATTGACTTATTTCACTTAGCAAAATTCCCTCTAATTCTGTCCACATCATTACAAATGGCAAGATTTCTTTCTTTCTTTCTTTCTTCTTTCTTTCTTTCTTTCTTTCTTTCTTTCTGGCTAAGGACTGTATGTATATATATATATATATGCATATATATATATATATATATATATACACATACATATATACACACACACAATCCTCATTATCCATTCTTCTGTTAATGGACATCGGGGATTTTTCTATACTTTGGCTATTGTGGACATTGCTGCTATGAGCATCGGGGTGCTGATGTCCCTTTGGATTACTATGTTTGTATCCTTTGAGAAAATATCTAGTAATGCTGGGTCACAGGGTAGCTCTACTTTTAACTTTTTAAGGAACTCCCCTACTATTTTCTAAAGTGGCTGTACCAGCTAGCATTCCCACCAACAGTGCAGGAGGGTTCCCCTTTATTCACATCATCACCAACATCTATATAAATATACATAATATATAATAAACAAATGTGTGTTTATTGGGACGCATGGGTGGTTGAGTGGTTGAGCGTCTGCCTTTGGCTCAGGGCGTGATCCCGGGATCCAGGATGGAGTTCCACATTGGGTTCCTTGCAGGGAGCCTGATTCTCCCTCTGCCTATGTCTCTGCCTCTCTCTGTGTCTCTCATAAATAAACAAATAAATAAATAAATAAAATCTTTAAAGAGAGAGAGAGAGAGAGAAATGTCTGTTCATGTCTTCTGCCCAATTCTTGATTGGATTATTTGTTCTTTGTGTCTTTCTTTCAAGTGTTCTATAGCTTTCAGATCATAAATCCTTTGACTCTTTGGTTAGTTAGGTTTATTCCATGTATTTTATGGCTAGTATCTTGGTGAGAATTTTTGCATCCATATTCATCAGGGATATTGGTCTATAATTCTCCTTTTTGGTGGGGGTCTTTGTCTGATTTTGGGATCAAGATAATTCTGGCCTCATAAAAAGAGTTTGGCACTTTTCCTTCCATTTCTATTTTTTGAAACAGTTTCAGAAGAATAGATATTATTTCTTCCTTAAACATTTAGTAGAATTCCCTTGGGAAGCCATCCAGCCCTGGAGTCTTGTTTGCTGGAAAGTTTTTGATGACTGCTTCAATTTCTTTGCTGTTATGGGTCTGTTCAACTATTCTTTCTTTTTGTTTCAGTTTGGGTAGTTTATACATTTCTAGGAATGCATCCGTTTTTTCCAGATTGTCTAATTTGTAGGCATATAGTTGTTCATATGTTCTTAAAATTGTTTATAATTTTTTGTCATGATCTCTCCTTTTCTCATTCATTCATTTCATCTCTCCTCTCTCTTTTTTTTTATTTGAGTCCTTTCTCTCTCTCTCTCTCTCTCTCTGTGTGCCTATCGTAAATAAATAAAATAAAATTTTAAAAAAAAATTTGAAAAGTTGAAAGAAATAGTGACTTAGGTTGACCCAATGAGTAAGTGAAGAAATAGGAAAATACATGTTATTAAAATATTTTAAGGGGGGGATGCATTTGAAGAGAGTATGGAACAACTTTGCCTGGAGCTTGAAATTCGAGAATGTGAGGAAAGAGAATGCAAACACCGTCCTATGATTGCACTCATACATCTGATGCCTTCTCTTCCTTACCATCAAATTGCAGTATATGAAGGACATTTCTTGAAAAAATAAATGAAAATATCACAGTTCAGCAGCAATTTACTTTCTGAAATTTTTGTATCTGTGGAGAGCAGAATTCTACTATGTGAGAAATGTTGATATGGATATAATCATCTCAGTAGAAATAAGTAGGTGATTTTGACTAAAAGAAAGTTGTACCTCTGCCAATTCAGAAGACTGTGCCCTGTGTAAGTGTTCATGGGTGCAGACCAGCCTTCAGGAAAAAAAAAAAAAGTCCCATCTGAGCCAATGCAACCACTGGATTGAATAAGAGAAACTGCCACTAGCTAGCAAGCAGGTCAGAACCAAAAATAAGCTGTCATTTAACAGAGCCTCAGATCACCTCTACCATTTCTTAAGAAACCAAGACAAATCATCAGGAATAGATTAAAGAACAAAACAGGGATCCCTGGGTGGCGCAGCGGTTTAGCGCCTGCCTTTGGCCCAGGGCGCGATCCTTGAGACTCGGGATCGAGTCCCGCGTCGGGCTCCCGGTGCATGGAGCCTGCTTCTCCCTCTGCCTATGTCTCTGCCTCTCTCTCTCTCTCTCTGTGACTATCATAAATAAATAAATAAAAATTTAAAAAAAATTTAAAAAAAAAAAAAAAGAACAAAACAAAACAAAAACATGACTATCAAATAAGAAAACAGGAGGGGGGGAACACAAAAATCAATATGAGAAATACATTGGTCATCCAGATTACAAAATTATCAGACACTAAGAAATAAATAACATGCTAAAGAAAATATTTTGAAAAATAATTGGCAACTAGAGAAAGATAAACCATATTGATTCTACAAATATAAATATATTTGTAGAATATTTGTAGAATAAATACTGATTCTACAAATATAAATATGCACAAACTAAAATCCAGAACCCAATATATCTTAATTGCAATTAGATACAACTGAAAAGGAAATAGGTGAATTAGAAAACAGGAAGAAGAAAATGCACTAGGTGCATTATAAAGAAAATAAAAGATGTGGAAATTACATAAGAGAGTATATGGGACTTGATGGGACATGTTAAAAAAAAGAATAGTGGTGCAATTGGAGTATGTAAAAATGAGGAGAGATGGAGAACAGATATTTTCAGAGGAACCGTACCTGGGGCAACACCCCACAGATTGCTACAAACTTCAATGAGAGAAGAATATACTGGAAAACTCATAGCAACATTGATAAAAGCTAAAGAAAAGGAGAAAATCTGTTGGTATTTATTAAATAGCAATCAAATCATCTGGATATTAGTTTTTTTTTTCTTTTGCACTTTAAGACTGGGCACAGTCAGAGCCAAAGAATGACAGGAAGAATTATTTGTTTATTTTTATTTCTAAAGACAGTTGCAAATCATTTTTTATCAAATCTTGACTTAAAGGACTCCTGGGTTGTCAGGTGCTCACCTTTGGCTCAGGGTCCTGGGATCAAGTCCTGCAACTGGCTCCCCATAGGGAGCCTGCTTCTCCCTCTGCCTGTGTCTCTATATCTCTCTGTGTGTCTAAATAAAATCTTTAAAACAAATCTTGTCTTAAAACCTTTTCTATGACACCTTCTTAATTTATTTGTGACTATGAAGAAATAGCATTTCTAACTTAATTCTCATTGGATGTATATTCTTTGACTGCTTGCTTCTTTGATTATAGCCCATGCTTTATTACCATTTTGGTTTATTTACAAAAATTACAATTACAAAAGTTGGTTGTTTAGAGCATCCTTCAAATATTTATTGTTTTCTTTTATCTTGGTTAATGTATTTATTCAGTGTTACTGTTTAATATGTGAATTTGTAATAAGTAAGCTTTAATCTTAGTGCTATTTTCCCTGAAATTATATTTTAAATTGCTCTATTGTAATGTAGGTCAACTCCAAATCAATCTCCTTCCACATAAAACTCTTTCATTAACAGTGGATGTGAATATTTCACTCAGCTAGCTCTGGTATCAGAATTTATGTGATCTGAGATAAATTGTCTATATTGGGAGAGCTTACCCTGTGGTGGTCATTTAAAAAAAAAAATACATCCAACTATTCTAATCTACAATTAATTATTTCTCCCTAATCTCTCCATGAACTTTCCTCCCTTAATGTTGCTACTGTCATCTGATACAATTTAGATAATTACTGAGCCAATATTCCTGTGACTTTGCAGGGGAGAAAGTAAGCAATTTTTTAAAAATGTCATTAATTCCAGTGAGTCACTTGGGTCAGAATTAGATTACTGCCTTGGGTTGAACTGAACAGGGCCCTTGTGATCTAAAACAGTTAATGCAATTTTCTTAAAATTTAATTAAAGTTAGGACTTAGCACATTGAGAATCTTTGTGGCAAATGTGCAGTTGTTAATAAATATTCTTGGTCTCTCCTCTGCTTAAGCAACTCATGCAAGAGTGATATATTTAGATACTGACTGGCTATTCTCTTTATTTCCAACTACGTGAGTTTTGGCCCTGAATAATTAGTGTCAGAGTGCACATTAAGGAACAAAAATTTGGCAGAAGGATATGATAAAAATGTAGGTAGATTTCAAACTTAAAGATGACCAAGGACAATCTCCCCTCTGCTCACATGTCATTATATTTTTCCTGTCCCATTTCCTCAGATTTGATTAGCAGCCAATGTTTATTTAGAATCAAAGGTACAGTACACAAGTGATCCATGCATTGCTGAATCTAAATGTTCCCTTCTTAGTTCCATCTCTTGTGACCGTGATCCCTTTATAATATATATTTCATCTTTTGTATCCTTGTGCAGACTTTGCTTAAGCTACCAAAAGGACAGACTTGCTATCTCATGAGATTCTCTAAGAAATTTATAATTTTGATTTTATATAAATGATACCATAGAAAATGATAGAAAGCTCCCCACTTAATTTTGTAAAGGCAGAATTAATTGATTATTGAATATTGATACATATACTACAAAGAAAGAAGAGTAATGAAGTTTTCAAATGCATATCCAAAACATAAGATGTGAGATTCTAAAAAACTAAGGGTATATGTAAAAAATCTATGATCAAATTTGATTTATTACAGCAATGAAAAACTCAGAAAATTTATCAGCATAAACATTTATTTCATAAATATTTGAATGCAAAATATTACTATGAGAATATATACTGGGAATGCTAAAGATTTGTAGTTATTAGCAGTAAAATCCCAAGTGAAATAATTTCACATAATAAAATTGTTTTATCAAAGATAGCAAATATTATACTAGAGTTTGACATTACAAGACAATTTCAATTAAGATCAAGAATTAGATGGGATGATTAAATTATAATTCAATTTTGATTCAGAGGTTATACAAAATAAATTCAAAGAACTTGAGAAAAAATTTCTTTCTCCTTCCTTCCATCCTTCCTTCCCTTCCTTCCTTCCTTCCTTCCTTCCTTCCTTCCTTCCTTCCTTCCTTCTTTCTTCCCTCCAAGAGAGTGCATGTGCTTGCAGGGAAAGGGCAGAAAGGGGATCTTATATAGGCTCCACACTCAGCATTGACTCCTATATGGGATTCAATCCCATAATTTGAGATCACAACCTAAACTGAAGTCAAGAGTTAGTCAACCAACTGACTGAACCACCCAGGACCCCTCATATCATTTCTAAGGATCTTGAAGAATTTTATCATGTTATAAAAATAATCTTTCCAATGTCCAAAGTACTTGACAATTTTATGTTCATAATTCTTAAATTTGGCCCAGGGAATTGAGCATAAGAATACATAATGACTAAATGGAATAACGTCACTGTTATGCTGTGACACCAGTTATAAAATTTTTGTAAAATCTATCAGACTTCCAAATATGGAGTTTATAACTCAAAATTATAAAAGTTCTTATAAAAAATATTCCCCTATTTATATAAAAAAAATCCTGGGCACAAATAAAACATTGTGGTGATTCTTTAGAACAGTTGGCAAGATTCCTTTAAAAAACAACTATTAAGGACATATTTTTTAACATTGTGGGCTCGTTACAAATGTCCTCAGGCAAGTTGTCACATCTCCCAACTCAAACTGTATATGGTTGGAACAAGGAAAAAAATATTACTTTAGAAAATTTATGAATATGTGGAAAAGTCTCCATTTAAACATGCCATTCACATAGAAAATCAGGTGCCTCTTTTGCACTGTAAGTTTATTTTTTTATTTAAATTAAATTAATTAACGTATAGTCTATTATTGGTTTCAGAGGTAGAGGTCAGTGATTCATCAGTTGCCTATAACACCCAGGGCTCATCCTATCTTGTGCCCTCCTTCATGCCCATCCCCCAGGGATCCCCTCCTCTCCCCTCCCCCTTCCAGTGAATATCAGTTTGTTTTCTATGACTAATAGTCTCTTGTGGTTTGACTCCTTCTCTGATTTCATCTTATTTTTTCTTCCTCTCTTCCCCTGTGATCCTCTGTTTTGTTTCTTAAATCCCACATAAGAGCAAAATCATATGAGAATTGTCTTTCTCTGATTGACTTATTTCACTTAGCAAAATTCCCTCTAATTCTGTCCACATCATTACAAATGGCAAGATTTCTTTCTTTCTTTCTTTCTTTCTTTCTTTCTTTCTTTCTTTCTTTCTGGCTAAGGACTGTATGTATATATATATATATATGCATATATATATATATATATATATATACACATACATATATACACACACACAATCCTCATTATCCATTCTTCTGTTAATGGACATCGGGGATTTTTCTATACTTTGGCTATTGTGGACATTGCTGCTATGAGCATCGGGGTGCTGATGTCCCTTTGGATTACTATGTTTGTATCCTTTGAGAAAATATCTAGTAATGCTGGGTCACAGGGTAGCTCTACTTTTAACTTTTTAAGGAACTCCCCTACTATTTTCTAAAGTGGCTGTAACAGCTAGCATTCCCACCAACAGTGCAGGAGGGTTCCCCTTTATTCACATCATCACCAACATCTATATAAATATACATAATATATAATAAACAAATGTGTGTTTATTGGGACGCATGGGTGGTTGAGTGGTTGAGCGTCTGCCTTTGGCTCAGGGCGTGATCCCGGGATCCAGGATGGAGTTCCACATTGGGTTCCTTGCAGGGAGCCTGATTCTCCCTCTGCCTATGTCTCTGCCTCTCTCTGTGTCTCTCATAAATAAACAAATAAATAAATAAATAAAATCTTTAAAAAGAGAGAGAGAGAGAGAGAGAAATGTCTGTTCATGTCTTCTGCCCAATTCTTGATTGGATTATTTGTTCTTTGTGTCTTTCTTTCAAGTGTTCTATAGCTTTCAGATCATAAATCCTTTGACTCTTTGGTTAGTTAGGTTTATTCCATGTATTTTATGGCTAGTATCTTGGTGAGAATTTTTGCATCCATATTCATCAGGGATATTGGTCTATAATTCTCCTTTTTGGTGGGGGTCTTTGTCTGATTTTGGGATCAAGATAATTCTGGCCTCATAAAAAGAGTTTGGCACTTTTCCTTCCATTTCTATTTTTTGAAACAGTTTCAGAAGAATAGATATTATTTCTTCCTTAAACATTTAGTAGAATTCCCTTGGGAAGCCATCCAGCCCTGGAGTCTTGTTTGCTGGAAAGTTTTTGATGACTGCTTCAATTTCTTTGCTGTTATGGGTCTGTTCAACTATTCTTTCTTTTTGTTTCAGTTTGGGTAGTTTATACATTTCTAGGAATGCATCCATTTTTTCCAGATTGTCTAATTTGTAGGCATATAGTTGTTCATATGTTCTTAAAATTGTTTATAATTTTTTGTCATGATCTCTCCTTTTTTCATTCATTCATTTCATCTCTCCTCTCTCTTTTTTTTTATTTGAGTCCTTTCTCTCTCTCTCTCTCTCTCTCTCTCTCTCTCTCTGTCTCTTTGAGAAGTCTGGCCAGGGATTTATTGATCTTACCAATTGTTTCAAAGAACCAGCTCCAAAATTCATTGATCTGTTCTGCTGATCTTCTGGTTTCTATTTCATTGATTTCTACTGTAATGTTTATTAATTCCCTTCTCCTGCTGGGTTTGTGCTTTATTTGCTGTTCTTTCTCCAGGTCTTTTAGGTGTAAGGTCAGATTGTACAGTTGAGACCTTTCTTGTTTCTTCAGAATTGCTGTATACTTCCCCCTTGGGTTGCCTTTGCTGTATCCCAAAGGTTTTGAATAGTTATTTTTTTCCTTTTCATTTGTTGCTATGAATTTTTAAAATTCTTCTTGAATTTCCTGGTTGACCCACTCATCTTTTAGTAGGATGCTGTTTAGCCTCCATGTATTTGAGTTGTCTCCATATTTCCTCTTGTGATTGAGTTCCAGTTTCAAAGCATTGTGGTCTAAGAATCTATGCAGAGAATAATGCCAATCTTCTGGTACCGTTTGAGACCTGATCTGTGACCCAGTATGGGATCTATTCTGAAGAATGTTCCATGTGCACTTGAGAAGAATGTGTTTTCTGATGCATTAGGTGGAAATGTTCTGAATAAATCTGTGAAATCCATCTGTTCCAGGGTGTCATTCAATGACTTTGTTTGCTTGTTTATCTTCTGCTTAGATGATCTGTCCATTGTAGTAAGTGGGGGGTTAAAGTCCTCTACTATTATTACATTATTATCAATGTGTTTATTTAATTTTGTTTTTAATTGGTTTACATAATTGGCTACTCCGATGTTAGTGGCATAAATATTTACAATTGTTAGATCTTTTTGTTGGATAGATCCTTTCATTATTATATAGTGTCCCTCTTCATTTCTAATTACAGTTTGGTTTAAAATCTAATTAATCTGATATAGGAATTGCTATGCCAGCTTTCTTTCCATGTCCGTTATCATGATACACAGTTTTCCACACCCTCACTTTCAATCTTGAGGTGTCTTTAGGTCTAAAATGAGTCTTTTGTAAACAGCATATTGATGGGTCCATTTTTTTTTTAAGATTTTATTTATTTATTCATGAGAGACTCAGAGAGAGAGAGAGAGAGAGCAGGAGGCAGAGATACAGGCAGAGGGAGAAGCAGGCTCCACACAGGGAGCCTGATGTGGGATTCGATCCCAGATCTCCAGGATCAGGCCCTGGGCTGAAGGTGGCGCTAAACCGCTGAGCCACCTGGGCTGCCCCAAGGGTTCTGTTTTTTTGCCAATGTAATACCATGTGTCTTTTGATTGGAGCATTTAGCCCATTTACATTCAGAGTAACTACTGAAATACATGAATTTAGTGCCATTATATTACTTGTAAAGTCACTATTTCTATATATTGTCTCTGTTCCTATCTGGTCTATGTTACAATTAGGATCTCTCTTCACTTAAAGCGTCCCCTTTAATGCAGGGCTGGATAAATGTTCAGAAATTCTTTTACTTTCTGTTTGTTCTGGAAGCTTTTTATGTATCCTCTATTTTGAATAACGTCCTAGCTGGATAAAGTATTCTTGGGTGCATATTTTTCTCATTTGGCACCTTGAATATATCATGACAGTCCTTTCTGGCCTTCCCATTCTCTGTGGAGAGATTTTCTGCCTGTCTAATATACCTATCCTTGTAGGTTATGGAACTCTTGTCTCAAGCTGCTTTCAGAATTTTCTCTTTTCTCTGATATTTGCAAGCTTCATTATTATAGGTTGAGGTGTTGATCTATTTTTATTGATTTTCAGGTACTTCTCTATGCTTCCTGGACTTGAATGCCTGTTTCCTTCCCCAATTTAGAGAAGCTCTCATCTATAATTTGCTCCAATATACTTTCTGCCCCCCTCTCTCTCTCTTTCCTCTTTCTCTAGGATACTCGTTATTTTAATACAGTTTCACTTTATGGTCTCACTGATCTCTCGATTCCTCTTGTGATTTAGTAGTTGTTTATCTCTCTTTTTCTCAATCTCTATTCTCCATCATTTGGTCTTCTACATCACTAATTCTCTCTTCTGCCTCATTTATCCTCACAGTGAGAGCCTCCATTTTTATTGCATCTCATTAATAGTATTTCTGATTTTGACTTGACTAGATTTTAGTTCTTTTATTTCTCAATAAAGGGATTCTCTAGTGTCTTCTATGCTTTCTTCAAGCCCAACTTGTATCTTTATAATCGTTATTCTGAACTCTAGTTATGACATCTTATTATATCCGTACTGATTAGGTCCCTAGTCAGGGCTTCTTCTTGTTCTCTTTTGAGGTGAGTTCCTTCAACTGTGATTCTTGCAGAAAGTAGTTGATTTTCTATTTGTAGAATTACAGCAATTCTTTTTTTAGATCTCTGGCTAAGTTCACAAGTGTTCAGAATGATTTGACAGCTATCTAGCTGAATTCCAGGGACCAGGTGGAACTAGGGTCATCTACTCATCTGCCATCTTCCTCCTTTTCTCCACATGTAAGTTTAAAAATTATTTTTCTATTTCTGATCATGGAATTAATTCACAGTCCTTACAAAAAATTTTGAGAAAAACCAAAATGTAAAGCAAATAACCACTCTATAAATGCAATAAAACAGTGACAATTGTGAATGACAATTTGTTTTTTCAATATTTTACTTGCATTTTTATTATGCATATGTTTATATACATACTGTATATAGAAATATACATCTAAACAAAAATTTGGAACTTGTTATAATTTCTCTATCACTTATGTAAAATATATATATTCTCCAACCATGACTACATATTTGTCCTTACATATTTATTATTTTTTCACTCTATATTTTATAATATGAATATTTTATCTGTGCCTGTTATTTTATCACAAATTATGATTTTTGTGTACATTAAAATTATTCAAACATTTGATAACTCCATTATACCATTATCAATTATGAATTGCTTCTCTCCTCTTTTCCAAAAATTAAAATTACTTATAATCAATTTTTTTCCTTATTGTAATGACTAGAAACTCAGATCACTATTTTAATGGTGGAGCTCTTATGGATAATTGAAAATTGATGATAAAATGTAGTTAAATGAAGAATTTCCTATCAGGTTAAGGAAGTATCTTATTATCCCTAATAAGATTTTAACAGTAACTAGCACTGGATTCTATTGAATGTGTTTACTATATCATTTATTAGCACATTTCAAACTTGGTCTACTCAAATACCTATATTTAATAAGTAATCTACTGAATCAACTATTGCTTTGCAAGAGGGATAGTTCTCTTCAACTGTGCTGAAATACTACTATAATCTATTGTAGATTGAATTTGACAGAATTTGTAAAACATTTTTCTTTGTATTTAGAAGTGTGATTGGTTTAAATTAGTATCCTCCAAAGTTCATTCACCATAAGAAAAAAACCCATGAATTACTAAACTTAAAAAGTGTTTGCTTATGCAGTGACTTTTGAAAATTCTACCTAAAATTTCACAATCTACATCTGTATATATAAAGTTATTAAAGTTTTGATGAAGTCATGAAATAAAGAAATTTATTTAATTTTATTCAAATTTATTTTACATGGTATTATTTTTCTGAACAACTATTAAGAAATAGTTTTTTCTTGTTCAGAATGCATTTTGGGTAATACTGGCCTAAGGAAATAATTGTTGGTTTTAACATAGTTTTTTAAAAAATGAAAAACGGGGTATTTTTCTACCTTAACATTAATATTGCTTGTAACTTCTGTGCTATTCTCTAGCTTTTCTCATTTTGAGCTATGAAGGAAAATAAACAGTAGCAAAATAGCATGAAACAGATGAAATTAACAAAAAAAGTACATGGCTTAGAGAAAATAATTCACTTTATCTGGGAAAGGATAATACATTAAAAAGAATGATAATAGTAATAATACTTAGAACTATAAGATTATACATAATGGTGAAAGGCAATGTTTTTCCACTAATATCAGCAAAAAGGTAGGATATCCGTTTTCATCACTTAATTTCAATATTTGTTATATAGTACATAATTCAAGATTTTCTGATATTGACAGAGGAATAAACCAGTAGATCAATGAAACAGAATAGAAAATTCAGAAAAATACCCACCTTACTATGCACAATTAAATTTTTGACAAATTTGCAAAATCAATTTGATAAAGGAAGGATAACCTGCTCAGCATGTGATGCCAAAGCATTGCCTTTCATGGGCAAAAAATAAATACATGCATTAAATTAAAAAAATAAACCTCAATCTAAATCACATACCTTTTACAGAACTAACTCAAAATCAATCAATGACTTCAAAGTGAAATATAAAACTATAAAACTTTTGACAAAAAATTACTGGAGAAAAATCCTTGGGATCAAGGACTAGGGAAGAGTTCCTAGACTTAGTATCAAAAATACAATGTGAAAAGAAAAAAATTAATTTATTAGACTTTATCAAAATTAAGAAACAAAGGAAAACATTTACTACATGGAAGATGGTGTTAAGAAGATGGAAAGATCCAGTTGTCCTTCAACAGCTGAACAGTTACACTGATCCGGACTCATGTATCTGTAGCACGAAATACTCCTCAAGAAGATAAAGACACCAACTGTTGGCATATACAAAACACTTGTTGAATCACCTGAAAATTATGCTGGGGAAAGCCAGTTCCTAAAGATATATTGTATTATCTTGCTGATGTGTCATTCTTGAAATGACATGATTATGGGTGTTCTCAGGGTCTGAGAACGGGGTGCTGGTGGAAGGGAGGAGGGCAGGCTATACAGGGTGAAGGATGGGTGGAAACGTGCTGATCGATGTTCTGCTGTGACATTTATTATATAGCCAGCATTGCAGGAAATTCAATGAAGTGTACACAGTATGTCTATTATTTCCTATTTCAGCATGTGAATACTTAATTATTTAAATGTTAAAATAAAACATGTAATTAAAAAGACAAAGAAGAAGAGTTAGAACTGAATGGTTCAGCCAAGTAACAGCAAATGATAGTTTGGTGAAATAGAATTGTATGAATGAATAAAGCAGGGGTAAAATTTAGCAGACTTCAGGTAAAATGGGATACTTTGACATACTTTTTTTGACCAGGAAAATATTTTGAAAAAGGACATCATTCACTTGCTAGGGTTGCCATCACAAAATAGCACAGATTGGGAGGCTTAAAGAGCAGACATTTATTTTCATGTAGTTCTGGAGGCTAAAGGTCCCAGTCAAGGCAGATTTTCTTTCACTCAAGGCCACCATCCTGCTGTGTCCTCATGTGGTCCGTGTGTGGTCCATGGCCTACTCTTCTTTCATGTGGACACTGGTTGTCCGGGATCAGGGACACCTATCAGATCTCATTTGACTCTAATTACCTCTTTAAAATCTGTATCTAAAAATAGAGTTACACTTTGAGCTACTGGAGGTTAGAATTTCAACTTGAGTATTGCTGTGTAAGAGACAGCTCAACCTACAACAGAGACCAACACTTAGAAATTATAGGGATTCTAAGACAAATTCAAATGTTTGCTATTTCTAGAGTGTACGGTTAGTTATGGCAACTACTGGTAGGATCAGAGAAAGGAGTCACTTCTTCTAACACACATGCACATATGTACTTGGCACTCGTGGACACACACACACACACACACACACACACACACAACCTCCCAACCCCTCTACCACATGCTGGACTGTACAGCTCTGGAATATGGCATCCTGTGAGCTTCTGACAAAGAAAGAGAGAAAAGATTGGAGAATGACCCTGAAGGGAAAGCATGAGGCTCCATCAACAAAAAAACCTCTTGACACTTTTGTAAGCAATACTCAATGGTCAAGAACCAGTGGCCACTTACAGAGGGCAGACAGTGTCTCTCTCAAAAAGGCCTAAACACATTCTGTCAACATTAGTCTATTATTTCAATCCTTCTGTATTTTTCTGCGTTTGATCAGGAGTTGACATTTATTCCAAGTTTCTCCTTTTGAGTTTACCAAGTGTACCAATGGTGGACGGTGCAGTGCTCTGGTTTATTGGAAGCATTCCTACGCATGTAAGTGATCATTCTTAATGCAAACCAATAAAACAGGTTGCAACCATGTCACTGTTGTTTGACAATGAGGATATTTTACTAGATAGGGAAAGCCAGCCCTATATTAGCCTGAAAGCAATGGAAAACCAAGATAAAAATGTGACAACTATTTCCTTAAATGCAAATTATTAAATTCTACAGAATGTAAAATGGAGAGGTCATAGGAAATATGAAGAGGGAGAGGGCACTCTTATTTTATACTGGAGTCCTATCCTACAGTTGTATTGTTGCCTCCTACTGTTCTGTTCCCTTGCTCAGATTTATTAAATGAAATATTCACTCAACTTATTAAAAGACAAACAGCGTGGGGGGGAATTTACTAATGCCATTGCAAATAACACGAGGCACTTTTGTTTCAGAAAATAAAATATTTATCAAGCAAATCATTACGAAATAAATGTGTAATACTTAATAGTTTTAACAGTGTTTTCATTTATAGTGTACCAACCGGCTTTAATCTCACAAATTTGTGAGAAACCTCTAACCAAAAGTGTGTTTTCTGGATAGATGTATATTTGAGTTCACCACTCTGCTTCACTGTTTCATGGTGGTACAGTTGACTCAACACAGTAGGTGCTCAGGATGCTAGTTGCTCTGTCTCTGTGGCCAGTTTAACTCAGTGAGCTTTACCGACCCCCCCACACTCATTAAGAAACTATAAGATTCAATGAAATAGTTCATAAGTTTCCTTCAGTTTTATATTTTATGACTTTATGGCCTTTATAATTTTGTTTTTTGAACTAAATGAATTTGTTCAGATGGAGTATTAGCAGATCAATAATAAAGCCTGAGGAGATCACAAATGCAAGTCAGGACACTTCTGATTAGAGCTGGCGAGGGTAGTAGACAGGTGGATTAATGTGTTCTTGCAACCATGGCCCCTCAAGAGAGAGACTGTCGTCAGAAATTATCTTTGAGACAAAACAAATTTGTAAAGATATGGTTTCCAGAAACTGCAAAGCAATTTTCTTTAAAATAAATGTTTTAACATCTGTTTTTCCTTCTTTTCTCAAGGGATACTAGAAGTCATAAAACTAAATGTATTGCTATTAGTGAAATAAGTCTTTTTCATAATCTTAGACCTATACTTTAACTATTGAATCTTTCTTTGGCTTTAGAATTAAGCAGTGGGTAGTGACAAGAAATGGGGAAAGTATCTCCATTTGTAGAGGAATGTCGTCCTTGCAGAAAAGACAGAAAGATAAAGGAGAGAGAGAGAATTAAGTAAAAACAGTAGGTTATGTGATTGTGTGTGTGTTTGTGTGTATATATATATTTGTTGTTTTGGGGAAACATCAAGTTAAATTGGCATAACCAGATCTACCTTCTATAGCTCTTCAGGGCCTTTAAAAGCCATGCTCCGTTCAGGAAAACATAAGAATTCAAAGCATAAATCTTGGACCATTTACTTACAAAATAAATAATCCTCAATATGATCAAAGGATCATAATCAATACCATAGAGATAGTCACAGTTAACACCGAATCATTAAGTAAAAGTTGGAACTCATTCACACCACTCTGTCAAGACAACAGGTGTATATGCGTGGATGTTGTGTCCAAATCTAGGTTCTAATTTGGCCTTAAAGTTTTCTTGATTTTGACCTTTGGCCAACTGATGACCTGTTAAGACATTAACCTCTTTACCTCTAAACATAATAATGCGACCAATATTAGTGAGTCTTTGGTTTGCTGGTTAGTAATATGGGCTACAAGAAAGTGCTACACTATTGTCTCTGTCCCCATGACTGCCAGGGAAAATGCACAGAACTTATTCTGAATAGATTTATAACCGATACTGCTGACAGGAACAAAATCGCAAAACTTTCATTATATGGCAAGAGCTCATCCTACGTACGCAGGCTAACTGCACTGAATTTTGGGCAGTGACAGGGTGGTTCTAACTTTCCCTGTCAATGGTCTTATGCTTACTGCCTTTATGCTTCTTCAACATTATATTGAAAGCCAAAGATGGTCACATTTTCTTCAATTGAATATATTTGTATTTTTTCTCCATATAAACCAACCTGGCCACCTGTCTCCTCACAGTGAGCAGGAGTCTTCAGGAACTTTGGATGAGCCCTCATCAGGCTCTCTTTGGAACCGGCTCTTCTCTGTTGTTTATGTTTGGGGTAAATGCAGAGTCCTCTTTGCTGTGATTTGTGGGACTTCGGAAGAGTCAAGAAATCATCTTTGCGACTCTATTTTTCTGAATGGGATAAAAGATCATCTTTCAAATGTCACCTCTTCAATAGTACTATTTCTTTCACTTTGTGCAGCGCATCCAAAATGCAGTGTCATATAGGGAACAACAGAATGCTACAGGGTCCCTCAAATTCTACAACAAATGTTCAATTTTAATTTTCAATTTGATAATTATCTCACCAAATTAACACTGGTATATTGGGCTTATATTTTGAATCAAGTTGATGATCTCCACTAAAAAAAAAAAAAAAATGTTAGAGTGGGGTATCCATGCTTACTTGGAAACAAAGTGATTTCCTGAAGAACATTTATCGAAAAGTGTGCTAGTAAATGCCAGAATGTGCGATGGCTCTAACTTGACATAATACAATGCCAAAATTACAATAGTTTTACACTTGTGTGCTTAAAGTGAATTCTTTAAGCAAATTTATTTATTTAATGAAGTTTGTTTATTTATTCATGAAAGACACAGAGAGAGAGAGGCAGAGACACAGGCAGAGGGAGAAACAGGCTCCATGCGGGGAGCCCGACATGGGACTCGATCCTGGGTCCCCAGGATCATGCCCTGGGCTGAAGGCAGCGCTAAACCGCTGAGCCACCAGGGCTGCCCCCCTTTAAGCAAATTTAAAGGCAAGACTTCTCTTATACAGAGACAATTCCTAAACTGAAGGCCATTTTTCTTTTTAGAGGCAGTATCTGTCCCTTTAATTTTTAAATAACATGAGATAATTGATTTTACAAAATGAAAACAAAGTTACTGTGGCAGCGTAAGGAATTATTTTAAAGAATATACAATAATTTAGAAAATTGTAAGTGATATAAAATTGATAAGTGCTGTGTTTTGGCAGCTCATAAGAATGAAAATTTCTCAGTTGTTAAAACAAGTGGTTGCAGGTTTGAGGTCAGTGTTAATAGAAATGTCGAGATAAAAAAATAAAAAAATAAAAAAAAAAGAAATGTCGAGATAGAAGGTATTTTTGACAGATACTCTGTGATGAAATCAGAAGTAGAAGTGTTACCTATATCCTGGATTTATACAAACCAACCTAAGAGAGTTCATTAGTAATAAGTATGATTTACTGTTCTTAAAGAGCTGAAATCTTCCACAGCCCCAGAAATATAAACGCATATCAATTTTACTTCAAAAACTGTTCTATTTTTTATTTAATGTGATTAGTCTTGAAATCAAATACTAATATTTTTAATAAAATGTTCATCATACATTCTCACTTAACCATGACCCCCCAAATAATTAACATATATTAAAAACAAAAATAACTGATGACTACTTTGTCTTAAATTTATCTCTAGAAGTACATTTTAGTATCATGGATATCCTTGTGTTTGAGATTCACTTCGCTGTATTTTGAACACAGTATATTTGTTAATATAAATTAAAGCAAATAAACCGGTTTTAGAGCAACTTTATAATATGTTTATAAAATTAACTATAGGAAAACTTTCTATTTAAGAAAATTTGAAAAATTTAAGGCACTATCGATATCTGTTATAAAAATGACACTAAAATATATCTTTCATTTTTTCAATTGTGTTCTTTACGGGTAATACTTTGTCATAAAAATCTTTAGATAAATAAGAAATTGTGATTAATGAGTTACTCCTAACCTCTTCTTTAAACTTTCAGATCCCTAAGGTGGTTTTTATCATTATTTTTAACTATATAATTGTAATTTATAACTAAACTGATGTTAAATATTAATTTCTATATTTTATGATTATATATTTTAAAGGCAACCTGATATTTTATTTTAATTTTTTAAAAATATTTGTTTATTTACCCATGAGAGACACACAGAGAGAGAGAGAGAGAGAGAGAGAGAGGCAGAGACACAGACAGAAGAATCAGGCTCCATGCAGGGAGCCCGACGTGGGACTCAATCCCAGGACTTCAGGATCACACCCTGGGCTGAAGGCAGGCGCTAAACCGCTGAGCCACTCAGGGATCCCCCCAACCTGATAGTTTAAAGACTAGTAGAACATTGAAATATTTTCTTCTAGATGAACAATTTGTCAATATTTTAGTATGAATGTGTACATGTTTATTTTAAGCAAAGGTTTGCAATCATGTCTTTTTCCTAAAAGTATTAAATATGGACCCGTAGCCATTAGAAAATGTAGAGATATATGTGTATTTGGCTTAAAGATATATAAAGGACGGTGGTGGGAGAATTTAGTCCTTTGCCCAAACAAGTGCCCTTTTGTTAATAGTGAGCTCTGGACAACATGGGATCTGAGTGTGCAGCTCACCCCCCAGCACAGGCGTGTTAAGGGCCATGAGGCCTCATACTCCCTGGGGACCTAGCTGAGGACCCACTGTGCTTCCAGACTAATCCTCTTTCTCCAGGGCTTGTTGCTGCCCCCGCCTCAGGCATAAATCCTGTAAGCATCTCCACATGCAAACCTCCATTTCTGAGTTTCCTTCCCTCTGTGTGCACCAGCAGTGTGTCCAGGAGAATGGATGCTAAAAATGGAATTTTCGACTGAGCTGGGTTACCTATTGGCTGGCTGACAGTGTGAGCCCCTTGTGAGCAGCAGGTGAAGCCTGGATCAGCTCTGGCCCGGAGAGCAGTATCAGGGTTAACATATCATCTGGTGCTGAGATCTACAGTGTCCCAGTAGAAAAAAAAAAAAAAAAAAAAAAACAAATGCAACTAGCAGGGAAAGGTATTCAGCACTTAAAAAACATGAACAAACTTGTAACTATGACGGAAAAGTAAATGTATGGACGAGTGGTGCTGGGGAGAAATGGAAATTCTGAGTGTGAATCCAACAGGTCCTCCTTCACAGCACAAAAGAACATCCCTCATCCAACAGAAGGTGGGCAGAGGGCTGAGCTCAGGCCCACAGTTTTATCATAAATGCAGCAGAAAAAAAAAAAGGAAAAAAATAAACGCAGCAGAATTCGGGAGAAAGATGAATTCTCAGCTGCTGCAGGTCTGCTATGTCCACGATGGCATTGACTGGACAAGAAAAGACACTTGCCAATGGTTTGAGTTTGATGAAACTCTAACACCGGAGATCCCTGGGTGGCTCAGTGGTTTAGCGCCTGCCTTCAGCCCAGGACATGATCCCAGGGTCCTGGGATCGAGTCCCACATGGGGCTCCCCGCATGGAGCCTGCTTCTCCCTCTGCCTGTGTCTCTGCCTCTCTCTCTGTGTGTGTCTCTCATGAATAAATAAATAAAATATTAAAAAAAAAACTCTAACACTCTGGATCCACTGGGCTCTTGGACAGGCTTGTGCTCCTCGCCTGCTGGCAGCTTACACCTGCCCCTTCCTGTCACACAACAGGAGCCTTCCTTCCTGGGCCCAGGTGGAGACCTATGGCCTGTTCCTGGAGGAGCCACAGGGAATGCTGCAAACAGAGGCTTCAGAGGCCAGCCTGCAGGAGGACCCAGGGGCTGCCTGGACTCCTAGGCCCCGTGCCACCATCTCCCATAGCTGCCTGCCACTCTGCTCAACTCACAGCATCCTGTGCCCCAGTTTCTGAGTTTGGAGAATCTGGAAAAATAACAAAAGCTCCTCCATAGTTTTTGCAGATTATATAAATTTGCATATATAAAGTACCTGAATATTTGAAGTCATTATTACTCTTAATACAACTTTGAAAAAGATAGAGTCTAGCAAAGAATTGATGTGTCCTAAATTTTTGCTACGCAGATGGAGGGACAATACACACTCTCAACGGACAGACATGTATATGGAAAGGTGAGTGCTAAACCCCACACAAAACACAAACGTGAAAATATACATGGGACACACAACTGAATGAAAGGCGACAGACATGCACACTCCGTTGCAGTTTATGCCACCACCTAAGAGTGGCTCAAACAAATCAAGACCCCGATTGGTCTGTGTGCCCTCCCTTGTTAGGGCCGCCACTATCACCTTAGGAGTTACTTCTTCCTCAATATTTTTTGCTCCTGTGACTGCATTTCCAGAGGCTTGTTTTGCAAGAACAAAACTATCTTTTACATTTGATTGAAAAGCCTCGCAGTCACCTAAATCCCCTTTTATCTCAATCTTCTGGAATAAACGCCGTTTCTTTTTTAAATTATCAGTGAGAAATGGTTATTAAAGTAACAGTCATACTTTCTTCTTTTTTTAATTATGTATTTGTGCATGTAGCTTGGCCCTTAACACAGCGGTGGGAAATGATCCTTGTCCTTGCATGATCACAACGAAAGCCCCCGACACCAGGACTTGCGGATGGGGTCTCAGAGGATGGTTCTCCACGTTGGCAAGCCTCATGGCTCACCATGGATGGCCTTTGCCAAGGGAACAGACCGATGACAGGAGGGGAAGTCTTGAAGGGTTTACTTTCCCCGAGTCTGACCCACATGCCGTCTCTGGTGGCAGCAAGAGGGACAGGTGCCAGTCTCCTCTGTGCTGGGGGCCACCCCTGTGCTAGTTAATGTTTGTAGCACAATTTGATGCAGCCTATAAAGGTGCAAGTGATGATACAAGTAGGGGCCTAGAGAGCTTTCCTAGCCATTCCTTACATTGGTAATTACAAAACATTTTCAGGAGACGAAGTCATCACACTCCTTCTGACCTCTCACCTGAGACAGTTCAATGTGTTACAAAGGCTTTTACCTTTGCTTGCTAGAAATGCAGGAATCTGCTTGCTCCTTCCCTCTTTGATTTAAACATAACTTTCACTAGGGCTGTTACTTCTGAGCAATGAAAAGTCTCTATAAGGGCATTAAGCTCAGGAGAACCGTGTGTCCTACCACAGCAAACAGCCACTGCCTCTCCGCCTACTTGTCATGATAAAGGGATGTGGCCCTGATGAACTCTCTTCAAGTTCTATATTCTGTTCTGACCATCGTGGTGTGTCATGTCATTTTTATGGAGGAGAGAATTGTTACCTCCATGGGGCAGGGAGAGGAGGAAATTGCTGTTTTACTTCTGACCTGAAAATGTGTGCTCCATTGTCAAGGAGGATGTGGCTCCGTAGAGAACTATGAAATGCCACCGAGTCTGTATTTTCTGGCCTGCAAGTGACTTTGTCAGTATTAAATACTAGAAATAGAAGAAAAATGTGCAAGGCGTGCCCTAGCCCTTCCATGCCTTATGGAGTGAGAAGGCAAAGTGGAGACAGATAAAAGGCCAAGGTTGGAGGAGCACGAGGAGCGCTCAGATGTATTGCACAGTCAGGATATATAATAAAAGGTCAAAAAAGGGGAAATTAATAAAATTATAACAGCTGAGAATACCTTCTAACTGTAATCAGTTACTAGGTAAGTTGAAAACATGGATATTGATCTTAGGATTTTATTAAAGAGGCCTCAAAGCACGATGCTTTCAGAACTCCCAGGAGGGCAGCCTGGGGATTGGGCATGCTGAGTGGATGCTCCCGGACAGGTCCTATCTCAGCGAGCTTTCCCCCAGGACTGGACCTGAGACAAACACTGTGTTCAGGTAGCTCATTGAGATGGTGGGTGAGGAAGTGGTTAGAGCCAGAGAGACAAAGGAGAAGCCCGTGCAAGTTTCTGTCGTTGAAGAAGCCCGTGCTTATCAAAAAGATGGAACCTGATATCAAATGGATATTCATAATTCGCATTAAAAAAGTGAAAGGACTTTTACATGTGAATCACGTGAATATTTCTAGTATTTTGCTGTTGGTTGTGAAAGCACAACTAGATATTGACATCTATTTTTTTTCTCCACGTTTCATGATTGAGAGGTTAAGAGTTACACAAAAATGAGAATGGGGATAGATGAAGGGGGCCCAGTGATGAGCCTGAGCCAGGTCCACCCTAACAGGTGAGGGTCCACCCTAACAGTTCTGAATCTGATTATACACACACTCACTAATGGGCCATGGGAAGTACAGGTTCCTCATTTGTAAAATACATATATATTATCACAAACTTTGTAATGTTATTATTCTATTAATTAAATGATACGATTTGTGTGAATCTCTCAACACAATGTCTGGCCCATAGTAAAGATCCCTGTTTGATTTTACTGCATAAAGTGATAAAATGTGCCTTAGGCAGAGAACAGAGCTACAGCAGTTGAAAAAAAATAGTTTGCAAAAAAAAAAAAAAATAGTTTGCACATGGATTTCTTAGATTCAGTCCAGCTAATCTGCATTTAAAAATATTCTGTTTCTTCCCACTGAATAGACATGAGATGTTCATTTCGTCCAATTTGAATACCAAATTTTCTTAGTTATGCATAGACTGCTTTATATACCCAAACTTGGTGCATAATAGATTTTCAAGTGCTCCACTGGGAATCAAAGTATAATATTGACCTTATTTTGTGATATTTTTGGTTTAATTAGGTCAACATCTAAAGGAGTAAAATACAACAGTGCCAACTCTTTCATTATTCTTAATTATATTTTACTTAAAAATAATTTCCACAATATTGTTTTTGTGATCCCATGATAGTATTTTAACTCCAAAAATATGGACTGTCTTCTAAATCGAGAGTTGGCAAATTGCAGTCCCTTCTGTGTTGTTAATAAAGTTTTATTGGAACACAACCATGATCATTCATTTAAATGACCTCATAACAGTCATCTAGTCCTACAACTCTTGATTTGTCAAGAAGCTAATACATTAACTTAAAATTACAGGGTCAGTGACAGAGTATCAGCCTAGAACCCAGATCCTCATCTTATATGCCAATGCATTCCAATAACAAAAAGTTTATCTGTTTAATTAATGAAAATAACATACATGGTCTATGTTCCCCTAAAGAAGTTTAGGTTAATTTATGAAAAAACAGGTCTGCTTTTTTAAATGCAATTTTGTGAAATATTAATAAAATGAAAGTGAAAAATGCATTGAAAATGTTGATTTATACTCTCCTTGTTTAGGTAATCTTCCTCCAAAAATAAGGTACACAAATATACCTCATAGTGGAAGCATATGTCTATGCACTTTACATCAAGTCAATAGAGAAGTAGTATTATATTGTACAGAATTTTAAGAATTTGCATAAAATTCATGAAATCTATGAATTTATAAGACATTTTCATCTTTCAGAATCAGTTGGCTGTTAAAGTCTCATATAAGTCTAATACAAATTCAGTCTAATAAAATAATCTGAAGTTGTAAAGAGGTGAAAAGCAGGATTGAACAAAAAGAGGATCCTCGTGGAACCTAGTGCAATTGTTTAATAAAATGTCAAAAATATGGGTGTCCTGGATGGCACACTGATGGAGCCCCATGAGGAGCTCCATGCTCAACATGGAGTTGCTGGAGATTTCCTCTGCCTTTCTCTGTCCTTCCCACTCGTGGTTTCTCTCTCTCTCTCTAAAACGAATAGATAAGTCTTTAAAAAATATATCAAAAATATGTATCTGCAAAAAAAAAATACATATCTGCAGAACTCAAAGGCAGGTGGATGTGTGCACTGCCCCAAAATATTTAAAGTACAATGTGAAATAATATAGAGCCTAGTATGCATTTTAATTTTTTATTGTTGTACAGTATATAGAATATAAAATTACCAGCTCAACCATAGCTCAGTGTGTACTTCAGTGGCACTGAGTATATGCACAATATTTTGCGCCATCACCACTGCGCTTTTCTAGAATTTGGTAATCATCCCAAAAATCATCTATACCCATTAAACAATAATTTCTCATTATCCTCAGGCCCTGGCAATCTCCATTTTGACTGTGCTTTATGTCTGCATAAATCTGCTTATTCAAAGTACCTTGTATAAATGTAATAATATAACATTTGCCCTTTATTTTCTGGCTTGTTTCATTTAGAACACTATGTTTTCAAGATTCATCCATATTGTAGCATGGATAAGAATTTCATTTCTTTTTACAACTGAATAATATTTTAATTTTACTTTATATGCACACACACATATACATAATTTGCCATATTTTGTTTATCCATTCATCTGTCAGTGGACATTCAGTTTGTTTCCAATTTTTTACTATTGTGACAATGCTACTATGAATATCGGTGTACTGGTTGAATTCCTGTTTTCAAATTTTTGGGTACACACCTAAAAAAAGTAGAATTATTGAATCATATGATAATTTTATTTTTAACTTTTGGATGAACCACCATGCTGTTTTCCACAGTGACTGCACCATTTTTTTTATTCTCACCAGAAATGCACTGGTGTTTCAGTTTCTCTGAATTCTCATCAGCACTTGATATTTTTCTCTCTTTTTGATAGTAATCATCCTCATGGATGTGAAATGGTATCTCATGATGATTTGATTTGCATTTCCCTAATGATCAGTTATATTGAGCATCTTTTATTATGCTTATTGACAATGTGTTAGCTTCTTTAGAGAAATCCTATTAAGTCATTTGCCGATTTTTGAATTGTGATGTTTGATTATGAGTTGAGTTTTGAGAGTTGAGATTTTTGAGTTGAGTTTGAGTTGAGTTTTGAGAGTTGATGAGTTTTAAGAGTTCTTTATATTCTGAACATTAACCCCTTATCATATTTTTTATTGGCAAATCGCCCCTTCCATTCTGTGGGCTGTCTTTTTACTCTGTTGATAATGTACTTTGATGCACAAAGCCTTTTAAATAATTTTAATGAACAGTTGATCTAATTTTGTCTTTTGTTGTCTGTGCTTTTTGTGTCATACTCTGTTATATATTTTGATATCTATGCATACTCTACTTCACAAACCCTTGTCTTCCCTGAATTGGCTTGGACAATTAAATTCTAGGAATAGACAGAGGACACTTGACCCCTTTCTGGCTTGGACTTTGTAGCTTCCATAGAGAGGCCTCTCCCTGCAACTCATACCCGTATAATGAAAGTGAGCTTCAGGACTCCTGGTGGCTCTGTTAGTGAAGCATCTGCCTTCGCCTCAGATCATGATCTCTGGGTCCTGGTATCATGCCCCATGTTGGGCTCCCTGCTCAGTGGAGAGTCTGCTTCTCCTTCTCCCTCTGCCCCTCCCCGCACATGTGCACTCTCTTTCTCTCAAATAAAGAAATAAGATCTTCAAAAAAGAAGAAAGTGAGCTTCAAAGAACTATTAGAGAGGAGAGAAGTGTGGCCATTCCAAAGACACATTAATCTCCTGTGAGGTTGTAGGATTTGAGAGAGAAGAACATCTATATTGACCACTGCTGCATCCTTACAACTGTATGGAAAATAAAATACCTGGATTCTCTTGTTACACTGGACTCTCCAGGTGAAGACATAATGTGAGTAATGCGTAAAATGACCATTCCCCCAAATCACCTCCATGAAATGATGCATTAAGGTTTGTTGGTTAATGACTATAATTGATGAACTTTTCATTTTTCTGCTTTGCTCTTGTCATCTGAGCACAATGAAGGTATCATCTATGTAAAGGTTTATCAAACACAAAAAGGATAGCTCTCTTCTCCATTACTGAGAGGAAAGAATCTACATTATTTATTGATTTAAATTTAATTTGTTTTATCAATGTATTTATTGCTAGACTTAAAAAATATACAGACAGAAATGGACACAGATAAACCACACACATACGCATGCACACACACACGCACACAAATGCCAACATTGTAATGCATGGTGGGAAATATTAACTGTAAAATTATGTTGATTATCATCTTTTTCCTGTAGCACTTTCTGTGGGAAGTCAAATAATAATCAGAAATGCGGATTTTGAATCCAGAAAAAGACAAGCTGACAATTTGACCCTAATGGCTCATCTCAGCAAACCACAGTAGTCTTTTTTGTCCATTCTATTCTACGGATGTACTTTCAAGACCCAGAAGATATTCATGCACAAAAACTTGTGCAATCTTTTCTACAGAAGATATGCCACCTATTCTGGGAAGGAGATAAAATGTTCTCTTCCGATTTTATATCCCTTGCCAATGGGTGCCAGTCTTAATCCTTTGGCCTCTTCTAGGTCTCTATAAAGATTTCCACAAGTCGGAAACTAGTTTGAGAGTTTTATTCAGAATCTCTCTCTCTTTTTGTCAAATTTGTAAACCTCATATTTCATGAAGAAATTTTAGAGAGGTTCCCCAAGGACTTCTGCAAGAGATACCAGAGATACCATCATTACAGGGAAATGAACCAAGTACTAGTTAGTTTGATGGGCATAATTCTTGTAAGTCTATGTGTTCTAGAGAAATCTTGGTACATATTTCAAATAACGAGAAATTTCCTGAATTCCAACAGTCCAAGTTTAATCTTTCATTTCCCGTTAAAAAAAAATCCATTCTATATACATTGGCTAAAGGCTTTATGGTAAACTCCTACTATAGGTTATACTATTATTTTGCCTTAAGAGATCATTAAAAATGCAATTTTGAGATATAGTTTTAATTTAAAAAATGAAAAGAATCATCTTTCTTGGAAGGAAAAATACGCATTTGGATAGTTGAAATCATTACAAAAATCTAACCAAAGACTTTAAATATCATTTAGCAAATTAGCACATATGCTTTTTATAAAGTGAACTTGTATACGCTTCAAGACACATTATGAATATTTTACACTAAAAGGTAGAATAAGAAGGGATAGAGCATTAATCAAGAATATTTTAGTTTCTAAATGCCTCTAGGATAGCCTGCCTAACATTGTGTGTACATGTTTCATGCTCTAAGCTGTTTCAACAGTAATAGAATACTTCTACTGCTTAATTCTTCAGTTCATAATAAATGTTATAAACATACTGAGAAACAACATTGTCTGAGGGCTTTTTACCCATTTCAATGTAGTTTGTAAACACTTTACTTACTTTCAATATTTTATAATCACAAGACTCTGTAAGCCAGGTGACTTATCACCTATTTTTATCTCTGATAGTCTTAATACCAGAGTAATAAATACAGCTAGCATGACTGATAATTTTGTGACAAGAGGATTAGTTCACCATTGTACTGATAAGCTATTTTCTCCCAATATGCTCAAAGTCTCATTTAAAAAAAATCAAAACAAAACCTTTATGTTGTAAACTGGCCTAATTTTTTTTAATTTTATTTTTTTAAAAGGTTTTATTTATTTATTCACAAGAGACACAGAGAGAGTGGCAGAGACATAGGCAGAGAGAGAAGCAAGCCCCACGCAGGAAGCCTGTTGTGGGACTCGATCCTGGGACCCCAGGATCATGCCCTGGTCTTAGGGCAGATGCTCAACCACTGAACCACCTACACGTCCCTAGCCTTAAATCTTTTTAAAGGAGGAAAAGACTACTAGACCAGCTTTGTGGGTCCACACAGGTGACAACATGCAATATCACAGTTAGAATAAAAGGTTGAAAGGTAACCTTTTATAACAAACTTGAAATTTGCCTTCAGATTGCAATTTCACATACTATGTTTTTAGAGGTTAATGCAATATTTATATAAAATCAGTCACTGGTCTCAGAAGAGATGCTCAGGCACAATTTCTCAGTTCATTTATTCACATTATGAGAGATGTGGAAAATATTTCCATCAGCATCTGGATTTGGAAAGAGAAGACAATTTTCTCAGAGATGTGTAATTTCTTAGCTTTTTCTCATTGGGCTACCATGTTGTTAAAATGGAAACATAAGCGGACACTTATTCTGTTATCAGTTATATGACTTGATAAAAAGTGGCTGACTTTATTTGGTTTGGCATCTATGTTTAAGAATTAAAAACACTCCAGTAATCTGAGATGGCATGGTTAATGCTTCTTCTCCAAAATGACTATGTGACCTAGTTGTTACCAATAGTACTGTTTGTTGCTCACTGTAGAATGGAGAGGCAACTAGAGAAGAGAGGCATGAAAGGATCACAGATCAAGTATCAGGATGGAAGTTAACTTGGTGTTCTGGGTGAAACTATCATCTATCCTCTCATTTTCTGTTGTTCCTTTTAAGAGAATTTCAGGTCCAGCAGGCCAGCATGCTCTGCTGTGCTTTCAGGTAAATGCAATATTGTTCTGAACCGTGCTTACAAGATAGTTAGAAATGGAGAGATGTTTCTGATGTAATTATTACAATCACAGAGGTGCAGGCGACTGAATGAAGTTGAGAGGCAAGAGAAGAGGTTCAAGGTTGGAGTTTGAATTGGAAGAGTTGTACTTACGGCATTAGTAATTCAGTATTACTTGACCATGTGAGGTCCAGCTATCTAAATTATTGGCTCTTGATTACATATTTCATTAAGGTTTTCTGGCACGTATACACCAGCTCATTACCCATTTACTTTTAACCAGTGTTACAGTTTAGTAAAGTTTATTTATTACATTTATTTTTTTCAGTCTACTATTGAAAAAAATTCAAACATACTGAGAGGCCTTAGAGAATAATTATTTGCTGGTTATCCTCTTGTCTTGGGTCTCCAAAGCACTCCCAAACACCATGAACTCTTTTTTCTTCTTACATCTCTACCTTTCTCTGTCACCATGCCTTTGTCAGTAGGTTATTATGGTGCCTTCTAGAAACAATATTACATATTCTCATTTGATTCATAGTGATCCAGTGTGTCCAAGGAGAGGAGGAGAAGCTGTGAAATACACATCAACCATGAATGCACTTTCATACATTACGTCAGCAGCTCGGCTACAGTTTCAATAGTACCCATCACTGATGACCCTAAAGTTGGACCTTCCTTGACAGTATCTGAAGTAGAACTCTATTTATAGCACTTACCATAATTTAAAGTCATATGTATGATCATAATGTATATAATACGTAAATATATATGAATATATATTAATATGTTCTTCATGTAAATATTATGTTTCTTTAAATATTTATTTTCTTCTTCCACCCTCAAACATACACAAAGAGAGACGATTCATGAAAACCAGGTTCCTATCTACTTCATTTATCAACACTTCTATATGTTAAAGGCAAAGAAATACTCATTAACAAGTGTAAGCACAGTAGAACTATTTCTCTACAAAGTTAACTAATTTTATGTCAAAGTATATAAAAAAAACTAGGAAATTCCAGCTCTTGCTGTGTTTTTCTCTCCCTATCTAAAATAAAACAACAATAATAAAAAGTATTAGTTGATTTTGCTCTCTGTAGTTTTGATATTTCAAGAATAACACGCAGATTTTGATTTTTTTAAATGGTTAGCCTTGGGATGCTTGGGTGGCTTACCGGTTGAGCATCTGCCTTTGGCTCAGGGTATGATCCTGGAGTCCCTGGATCAAGTCCCACATCGGGCTCTCTGAATGGAGCCTGCTTCTCCCTCTGCCTGTGTCTCTGCCTTACTCTCTGTGTGTCTCTCATGAATAAATAAAAAAAATCTTAAAAAAAATAAAAATAAATGGTTAGCCTTCCATATAATGGATAATGTACTTCATTAATTGGGTGACTTAGTGCTTCACGCCCATCCTGAACTAAGGGCTCTGGAGGACACAAGAACCAACCGCATCATTGTCCTCAAGGAGACTGATTACAACACTGTGACATGGTCAGTTCAAATAGCAAAGCTCTCACAAGGTGTACTGCATACAAATAATAGCAAATATATGGGTAAGTTGCAAAACATGCTTCAGGGAAATATTTTTGCACTCTGTTAGTACGGACGAGAAAACTATTTTGGACGGGTAATTTCCCTCACTGAATTGAACAGAGCTGTTTACATCACACATTTAACTAAAATTGAAAGGAAATGGGAAATATTTCCCTAAACTGTGTACATAATTTTGTGTCAAATGTTGCTCTTTCAGGTTATGAAAGCTCCTAAGTAAATGCACAGGAATTAAATTTAAGGAAGCCCAAGAGATTTTAATTGCAGATTTTATAAGTACGGTAGTACCTGTGCCAAGTCCAGAGGCATGCCGTAAAGAAATATTTTTCTCATCTATCACAATTATCTTCATTTTTAGTCACTTTTGTTCCATCATTTCTTCATGTTTCATGTTAGTTCATGAAGTTTATTGACTGATTCAAAAATGAAAACAAATTATTTTACAGTCAGATGAATGATTCCTTTACCTGTAATTTATATGTGCTTTGAGGGGGACAAAATAAAAACTTCTTTCAAGTCTCATTTAAACTTCCAGTTTTCTTTCTTTTCTTAAGATTTTATTTATTTATTGATGAGAGACACACAGAGAGACAGAGGCAGAGACATAGGCAGAGGGAGAAGCAGGCTCCATGCAGGGAGCCAATGTGGGACTCCATCCCAGGACTCCAGGATCACGCCCTGGGCGGAAGGCAGATGCTTAACCACTGAGCCACCCAGATGTCCCATTCCAGTTTTCTTTTGAGCCCATTCTTTATTGAAATCTTGAGAGTATTTTTTAAAAATCACTGACAAATAGATTTGATATTTTCTTGCCATTTCTTTAGGTTCTCTTTCCAGGACTTCTCTGTATATTTTCCTACTTCAAGGCTCCCATCAAAGTGTATGTAATTCACTACAGTGAGTAACATTTATTAGTTATTAGAATGGGGTTGTCTCCCCAGGGAAATCTTTATGGTTCAATAGAAACAGCCCATGATTGGGAGAAAGGGATTTTAAATCTTGCTTTGATTAATAACATCACTATAGGTAAATCATTAACCTCTGTGTTTTGATTCTTTTAAATAATAGGACAAAGGTATCTTTAAAGGGCAAAATGGCAGGGCTTCTGGGTGGCTCAGTGGTTGAGCATCTGCCTTTGGCTCAGGGCATGATCCCAGGATCCTGGGATCTCTGGAGATCCCAGAGAGAGGCTTCTCCCTCTGCCTGTGTCTCTGCCTCTCTCTTTGTGTCTCTCATGAAAAAATACATTTAAAAATCTTAAAAACAATTTTAAAAAAGGCAAAATGGCTGAGCACACTAAAAAGCAAATTCAATGAAAGAAGTTAATGTTACTTTTAGTCACTATCATCCCCTCTCCTCTGGACTCCTGGGCAGGAAATGGAGCAACTTTCATATCCACATAGGGCAAGGTCAAAGTGAGAAGTCAGAAGCAGTGGTTAGAAAGGAGGATTTTTATAGTCCAGTCATAGTTGGAATTGTCTCTCAAGAGGCTTGTGCTGGATCATTTTGTCAATGAGAAACTCTAATGAATGTATGGAATGTCAAATTAGAGTCAAAATATCCAAATTTCCATTTAATTTCTGCCTTATATGCAGGCTTCCTTGTTCTTATATTTCACAGTACACAGCACACAATAGAATACCAAACAATTTAGAGGATTTCCATTTTGTTGGTCCTTAGCTACATTTTCTCTTTATTTAAGGGAAGTGGGCAAATTATTTCTAAATTCTCTTTTAATTCTATTTCTGCGAGGTTCCATGGCTGATATTCTAGGTATGTCTATACACACACACAGATGTACACATTTCTATAAGACAATAGACGTATGTGTGTGTGTTTGGTCTTGTTGAAATACTGGAGAAATGAGAGAAGAATTCACATGAGTCAAGAAACAACGTATAGGAGAGCTTTGAAGAATAGGGCATGTTAATGTAGATTACATGAAACAGAAAGAAAAAGATTTTTAAAATCACAGAAAAATATTTGTTTCAAGGTTTATTTATTTGAGAGAGAGAGCACAAGAGCAAGGGGTGGGGCAGAGGGAGAGGGAGAAGCAGACTCCCCACTGAGCAAGGAGTCTGACACCGGCTCAAACCCAGCACCCCAAGATTGTGACCTGAACCAAAGGCAGGCACTTCACCGACTAAGCCACCCAAACATCCCAGAAAAAAGATTTTATTAGTACCTCAACTGCTTTTCCTCCTATTCCTTGAATTAACATTAAAAGAAACAGAAAACAAATGGAAAATTTTGAGGAAAATATTGATAATGTTACACTGAAATTGGAAATCAGATCCATTAAAGAATAAGGCATTTGTCAAGGGAAAAAGTAGAAAACAAAACATCAAGAAAAGCATTTTCTTGCTATTTAAAAATATGACCTTGTATGTGACTTAAAGTGCAAGTTTGTATTTAGAGAGACTTCCCACGGTCCCCATCAGCACCTCCATTAGTAGATACATAGACATATGAGAATCTGCAGGACCCCACAGGTTGATTTAGGAACAGCCCTAGAAGTAGGTAGATTCAGAAATTAGCACAAGAAGAGGTTTGAGGGAACTCCAAGTAAACCCCATGTCTACTAAGGGGAAGAAAATGAGAGTTAGTTATAAATCACCACCATCTCTTTTGTGGACTCCTGTAACAGCCTCCTACCTGGTCTTTGTCATAGTGATTTTTCTACACCGTGAATTAAATTGTATTACCTCCTTGCTAAAAGCATCCATTCCCTTAGGCCTGACACTGATGTCTGCTCCTGATGAGAGGTGAAGAGGCTTTGGAGAGATGGTTCATGTCTATACCTCCATTGCCGTCTCATCCAGCTTTTCTCTTTGTTCACTAGATTTCATTTGTGTGGTCTCATCCTGGGATCATGTGATACACCAACCTGAATCAGGCCTCTCTGCCCAAGACTGATCTTTCCAGTCCTGAAATCATGTTTTCTAAGGCCTTTCCTAAGGTGCCCTCTAAGTGGGCCTGTTAGGTTTACTTCAAATTAGCTGCCCTGATGATATCGTAAAACAATAATCATTTTGAGGCTCATGATTATTTCAGTCAACAACTGTGTCTGGACCCAGCTAGGCTGTTCTCCTGGTCTAAGAGTGTTCATTCAGCTCCTCCAATTGTATGCCATCCAGAGCTGGAAGCCAGGCCTCTGATCCATGTGGTTTCTGATGGTCCAAGAGCCAAGGTCAATAGGTTCACATGGTGCAAGGGCAGAGTACCATGCATGTGTGTGTGCATGAGAGAGAGAGAGAGAGATTGAGACGTTGAGACAGCACCAGTGGATCTCAGAATCACCCGAGGCCCCCAGGGCCACGCTCAGAGCAAGCACATGCTCACTTCTGCCGCAGTCCATTGTCACATCAGGTCACAAGGCAGCAAGAATAGAGGAAACACACTCCAGCTCTTGATGGAAGAAACTAGAGTCTCGTTTCAAAGGGTGTTAAAACAGAAAGGATAAAGAACTGCTGACTACACTGTTACATATGAAGCAGCTGCCTGTTTATTCCCTTTGTACTGACGATCAGATGTGTTTCACGGGTTTGAGGTTCCTTGGCTTGTCACTTGTTATTCCCTCTAGACTGGAAACTGTATGAGAGCAGAGTCTGTTTCTTTTTTGGAAGAGACTATAGCCATGGCTGGCACAATGCCTGGCATACAGTCGGCCCTTAAGGAATATTTAAAATCAAAATTAAAAAAATAATACCAAGACAGAATGATTTCTTTCTTTCTTTTTTTTTTTTTTTAATTTATGATAGTCACACAGAGAGAGAGAGAGAGGCAGAGACACAGGCAGAGGGAGAAGCAGGCTCCATGCACCGGGAGCTCGACATGGGATTCCATCCCGGGTCTCCAGGATCGCGCCCTGGGCCAAAGGCAGGCGCCAAACCGCTGCGCCACCCAGGGATCCCCAGAATGATTTCTTTTACAGTTTTATGAATATAAAAGGTCTTGCATAGGCTCTTGTATTGGTCATCTACCCACAATCCCAGCAACTAGCAACAGCATTAAAATTTATAACCACAGAAGATGGACAAGAACCTTGCAGAATGGGAATGCACTACTTCATTAAAACAGGATGGAGATAACGTCATTTGCTCTGTGCTCTCCATGTGTCAGGCCCTATGCTGTTAAGTGTGGTCACACCATCACTGTTGGTAAAGCCAGTAAGAGAAAAGAAAGGTGCCCTCAGAGAGAGAGCAGGGGTCTGTGACTTGGGTTATTGGCGGGATCCAGGGAAGGCCAGCACATCAAAGTAGAAAGGAATTATATAAAGATCTCACATGGCCTTCATGCTAGTGCGGGACTACTGGGGCCTCAAAATATACAAACATGCTGTGTAATATAGGTCTTTTCTGTAAATAATTTGTCACAATGACCCCAGAATTTTAGTCCTCTTCCCAAATAATGGAACACCCTAAGTAGAATACTTTTTAGAAGCCATAAGCATCTAAAGATGCTCCTTAGAATTTTCATGTATCGAAACATTAAGATGAAGCACCGCATCAGGAAATAGTGAGAGTGAAGTGCTATGACAAGTTCTATGCAATGCTTATCCCACATTAGACGAAGAAAAAATTTAACTTTTTCTTGGCAAAATGATATATAGCTTGAACATGAAAAAAATCATCTTGTTTAATAAGAAAGTGCAATAAGACAAATGGAACCTATTTAAAAATGGAACAATCATTATGACACTAATATTGTATTTGTGAAGCACTGTGTGTTTTCAAACTTTTTATACAGTTGAACCTCTTAGGCCAATGAAATTCAGGATTAAAGAGGTTAAATAATTTGCATGAAATCTGCCACAGCTAAGTACAAATAAATCCAGCACTTCTAACTTATATACCTACCTCCCATATGCTGCTTTCTGATCTAATGGCAAATACAGATATATAAATAAATAAATAAATAAATAAATAAATAAATAAATAAAAAAAATGGATAGAGTCAATTGGCATGATGCTTAATGAACTGTAAGATCCCCAGTGTACTCAGGGTCTCCTTACACGGCCAATATTTATCAAAGAATACACAAGCTGAACTATCTATAAGTAAAAAGTTAAAATACAGTTTCTGTTAAATTCTGCTTCATAAAGATGGAGATAGACTCAATTTCTGTGTTCGAGCTTCACCAATTCTCTCTTCCTTTCTAGATTTCCATTCTTCAGTGTCTGCATGCTCAAATCATATTTGTACAAGAAGAAAATTTAAGTTTACTAAAAACAAAATTGGAAAGTCTTTCAAGGGAAAGTCAGATGGTCTTATTTTTTATGCCTCCTATAATTCTATTTTCAAAATAAAACTGTTAATATCTTATAATGGGGAAAATATTTTAATAAGCATAATAAAAACCAATTTTCTCAAGGTATTGAGTATTTTTGGCCTATCAGACAGTTGACAGCATTTACTTCAAGATTAAAAAGAAGGTAAGTGTCTCTCTGCTGTCCTGGACAGCTCGCTGTGGACTAAATCATGTCCCCCTAAAATTCGTGTGTTGAAGCCATAGTCCTACTACCAGAGAATTTGAGTGTACTTGGAGCTAGAACCTCCAAGGGAAAGTTAAGGTTATATGAGGTCTATGTGGGCCCTAGAGTAACCCGGCTGGAGTCCTTACATGAGGAGAGGACCCAGGGATATAACATCTGGAGAAAAGCCATGTGAATGTCCACCTATTGTGTGTAGGCCAAGGAGAGAGGCCCCAGGAGAAACAAACCTGCCGACACTCGGATCTTGGATTTTCAGCCTCCACAACTGTGGGAAAGCACATTTCTGTTGTTTGGCACTACCACATTTCATTGTTGTTATGGCAGCCTGAACAAACTAATACATCTACCAATCGGGAAAAAGACCTGTAAGGCCAAAGTCTCCTGGCTTCCACCGTAGGAGCGGTCATAACCTGGAGGCATGTCTTAAGTCTCATGAAACTGGTAGAGTTCCAGCCTCCTAGGAATTCATTTTGCTCTGCCCCTTCTTCTCTGAAATCACTAACCAAAGACTTACACATGTCTTTTTTACAGATAATCCTCCCTGACTGTCTCTTGACAGACCCTGGAGCTGAGTAGACTCTATGGCACAACCGCATGTGGCTCTAAGTTTTGTGGCTGTTGACTTGCCTTCTACACCCCGACTCCCTGTGCCATGCCAACCTGCCCTTCATGGTCCTTCCTAGCTCACACTGTGTGATGGCTGTTCAAGACATTGGTTGCTCTCACTAGACTTGGTCACCCCAGCAGATGGAAGGGCTCGTTAAAGGTGTGGAGACCACTTTGTGGCTCATGAGTCCATCATACCCCTGGACTGCTGCAAGAGGAGAGATGCTTTTTGCTGATAGACAGTATCAAGTGAAAAGCTCAAGTTTCACATCACTGCCTCATATGCACTCACAGAATTTTAGTGACCAAAGAAGAAGAGGAGCATGTCAAAGCTGTAACTAAGTTGTTGGGGTAACAGAAGTATTCCTACCTGGGCATGGAGAGTGCAATGGGCAAGGATTCCCTTCCTTGACCCTCTGATGCTGCTCCTTCATCCCATCAGAGAGAACATGATATGGGGATATGTTTTTATTCTTCGAATTATATCTTGAAAGATCTCATAGTATTTTTTAAGAGATGCAGGACATTCAATGTTGCAAAGGTACCTATTGCCATTACATACTCCGGGAAAAGAAAAAGGAGGTGCACCTGGCAGCTAGAAATGCACAGACTCAAACCCATTTGAATCATGGATGTGAAGCCTATTTTTGTAGAATGGAACTCTGTGTGTAAAAAACTTTTTTCCCCTCAAACTGTGGCCAGATTTCTGATCTGGATAGAAGCTGAGGAAGCATTAAAAGTGCTGGGGCTCCCCCTAATGATCATCATGCCAAACAAGACATCTTTTGCTTTTACAAAATTTATTTTTTCACACCTTTGACACATGATATTAAACATGCTAATCTACTCATGTCCCTTGTTTGCTCCAACTGTGCAAATCCCTAAGGCCTGGGTTTGAGTGTCCCAGGGGAAGATTGATTGCAGTGCGCCTAGAACTGTTGCCATCTCCCCAAACCTGCTTCTTTGCCCACCTTCCTTATCTGTGGTGGATTTGACTCAGTCCCCTAAACCAACAGCTGGAGGCCTTCTTGGCAATGTCCACTTCCTCTCGAATGCACACGTTGTCCGTCCCCTCATCATAAAGTTTGCCATTTCTGTCCTATGAGAGTCAGCAGCAGAACTAGTCACTATGACATCTCTCCTGCTCTGTTCAGCTGGCCTGTGGCCACCACATGCTTCCCTTCCGATGTCTTCCTGTTAGCACCCACCCAGAGGTCATCCATGTCTCCCTGAGCCAGTTGTGATTGGATTCAAACTGTTTCCCTAGTCACCACTGAAGAAAAGGGAGCCTGGATCACTTATAGCTATGCTTGTTAGAATGATAGAGAATTATCTTCAGGGGTTCCTCATTTTTTTTTCAAAACTCCTCTCAAATTCTCTTGTTAAAAGATGCCATTGTCAGGAGTTTCACAGACATTTGACTAACTGTGGTGAATGAATGAGTAAAGGCTACTGGTTCAAAGGCTGAATATGCTCTTGGTTATGATGAATAGCATGTATCCCAATTTTATATTAGTTTCTTGCATCATATTATTTTAATGATGTTCAAAAATTGATATTATAATAATTATTAGGAGGACATACAATTTTAGTACATTTGCTGCTGAAGCAGGTGCTACAAGGAGGACATACAAATCAATAAGTGGTGACTGTACCAGTACCTTAAGATACATTAAATTGTATCTTTATATTCTGTTTAAAAATGAAAGTGCTTTTCACACTCTCTTGGCTATAGTTCTCTTTATGTTAAAAATGAATACTTTAGGCTACTTTTTAAAATATATATATATATTTATCATTTTAGAGAGGGGGGGGAGGGAGGGAGGGAGGGAGGGAGGGAGGGAGGGAGGGAGGAAGGGAGGAAGGGAGGGAGGGAGGGAGTGCGTGTGCATGTATGTGCAAAGGGTGGGAGAAGGGCAGAGGGAAACAGAGACCCAAGCAGACTCTCCACTCAGCACGGAGCCCAATGCAGAGCTCAATCTCACGATCCTGAGATCATGACCTGAGCCAAAACCAAGAGTCAGATGCTCAACCAACTGAGCTATCCAAGGGTCCCAAGGTCATACTACATTTTAAAGATGTTTTCACAGAAACAAAATTGGTAATTTTACGAATAATTCAACTTAAGTATACAGTTGGCTTAGAATATTCAAAAACCTCAAAAAACCAGACTTGACTGAACAACAGAAACTTTATTTCAAGCAGAAGAGGAAACTTAATGCAGAGTTTTTAGTTTCTTGAGCCAAAAGAGAAAGGCTGTGCCCCAGTGCATCATTCTTTTTCAGATGAGAGGCAGTTTTATAATAGACTCTGTCTCTTCAGTCTAGAGGAGTCCTAGGATTTTAAATTTTTAGTAGGATGAACATCTCAGTGTTCTTTTGGAAAATCCAAATAAGTGATTAACTGTGAAGAACACAGTCATGTATGAGTAATTTAAATGGTGATGTTCCTTGAGTTTAATGATGTTCTCAGATTTCAAATTGCATATACAGTTCTAATTGCTTCTTGATCCCCCTCCTTTTACATAATCATTGGGAACAAAGTGTTTATAATAAATATTCCACAATTTACTCTATCTCTTCATAATAGGTATCTAATCAGGAATTATTTTGGGGGTGTGGCACCTGGGTGGCTCAGCTGGTTAAGCATCTGCTTTAGCTCAGGTCATGATCTCAGGGTTTTGGGATCAAGTCCCCTGTCAGGTTCCCTGCTCAATGGGGAGTCTGCTTCTCCTTCTGCCTCTGCTGCTCCCCCCCCCCATTTGTTCTCTGTCTCAAATAAATAAATATACATTTTTAAAGAATGATTTAAAAAAAAGACCTTGAGCGAAGATGGTGGAGTAAAAGGACCCTAAGCTCACCCTGCCCCACATTTATACCTCAGCATCATTCCCCTCCATATGATTAAACTGGAGAGTGACCAGAAGACTAGAAGAACAAACTCCACAACTAAATGTAAAGAGAAAGCTGCACCTGAGAGGTTAGGAGGGGCAGAAATGGTGATTGGTTGGGAGCCGCCCACAGGAGGGAGACAACTGTGAGCATTAAGAAGGGAAAGAAAGGGTTACTTGAACTAGGGAGCCTGCATGGGGAAGATAAATCCCCATAATGTCTGGATTTGAAAACCAGAGGGGCTGAAGTCCCTGAGCTTCTCTAACCAGCAGGACATGCAATCTGGAGCTTTAAAAGTCAACAGTGGGCAAACCAGAAGGTGAGTAATGTCTGAGTCCTCCACCTTTGAAGAGACCACAGTCTGTGCAGAGATAGTACAGAAGCAACAGTTTGCACAATGCCTGGGGCAAGTGGGAGGAGGAAAATCTGTTTTATACTGATTTCACAGCAGGCAGGGGGCTTCTCCAGGAACAAAGGAGCCGGTGGGCACTTTTCCTTTCTTGCCCACTCCCCTCACCCCAGTGCACATAAACAAAGACCATCTTCAAGAGGCATAGACACTTGCTACCTAATCTTCTAGCAGTGTGCCTCACCCACACATTTTGCTGAGGACTTCTCAACTCCAATCCTGCTGGCCTGCACCCTGGCCTCAGCACTGATTTTCTAAAACCACTTGAAAGTCCTACCTAGACACCTCACACGTAAACAATAATGGCTGTGCTTCATTATGAACTTTGCCAACACCCTGCCCTGCCCCTGATCCCTCCTGTAATTATGTCCCCTCACAGCCTGCCTCCCTGGAACTTACTAGCACACCCCAGAGAGCAAGCACAGCTCACAACAGGGAGGCAGTGCTGATATCTGGACTGAAAGACAAGCCAACTCAGTCACAAAAGCAGATCAAGCAACACACATAGGAGAGTCCCCTGAAGTGTCAGGTTCTGGGGAATAGGAGGCACTGCATTGCAGGGCACTACAGAACCTCTTCATAGGACTACTCCTTTCAAGAGCAGAAAACATAGATTTTCCTCACACACAGAGACACAGAGAGGTAGACAAAATGAGGACACAGAGGAATATGTCCCAAATGAAAGAACAGGACAACATCATCACAGGAGACCTAAGTGAAACAGAAATAAGTAATATTCTGGGAAGAGAATTTAGAATATTGATCATAAAGATAATCACTGGACTTCAGAAAAGGATGGGGGACATTAGTAAGACCTTAACAGAGAGATACAAAATAACATCAGAGATGAGGAAAACAATACATGAAATTAAAAATACAATAGATGGAAAAAATAAGCTATGTGAAAGCAAAGGAACATATTAGTGAACTGGAGGATAGCCTAATGAGAAAAGACTTAGAGAACTGAGTGACTCCATCAAGTGCAATAATAATATTTATAAATACATAGGAGATAAATAACATGCTACTGAACAATGAATGGGCTGACCAGGAAACAAAAGAAGAAATTTAAAAATGCATAGAAACAAGTGAAGATGAAAACACAATAGTCCAAAAACTTTGGGATGCAGCAAAAGCAGTCCTAAGAGGGAAGTATATAAAAATGCAGGCCTACCTCAAGAAGCAAGAAAAATCTTGGAAAACTATATGCAAATGAATTGAACAATGTGGAAGAAAGGGATAAATTCCTAGAAACATAGAACCTACCAAAACTGAAGCAGGAAGAAATAGAAAATTTGAATAGACTGATTACCAGCAATCAAATTGAATCAGTAACCAAAAAATTCCCAACAAATAAAAGTCTGGGACCAGGGGGCTTCATGGGCAAACACTACTAAACATTTAAAGAAGACTTAATACCTATTCTTCTCAAACTATTCCAAAAATAAAAGAGGAAGGAAAACTTCCAAATTCATTTTATGAGGCCAATATCACTCTGATGCCAAAACCAAATGCAGACACCACAGGAAAAGTACTATAGGCTAATATCTCTGATCAACGTAGATGCATAAATCCTCAACAAAATAACTAGCAAACTGAATCCAACAATATGTTAAAATAAATCACTCACCATGATCAAGTTGAATTTATTCCCAGGATATTTGCTAATCAAACAAGATGATACATCACATCAATAAAATAAAGGATAAAAAAACAATGCAGAAAAAGCATTTGACAAAGTACAGCCTCCATTCATAATAAAAACTCTCAACAAAGTAGGTTTAGAGGGAACATACCTAAATATAATTAAGGCTTTATAAGAAAACCCACAGCAAATAGCATACTCAATGGGGGAAAACTGATGTAAGGTCAGGAATAAGATACAGATGTCCACTCTCACCACTTTTATCTAACACAGTTTGAAGTTCTAGCCACAGCAATCAGACAACATAAGGAAATAAAAGGTGTTGAAATCAGTAAGGAAGATGTAAAACTTCCACTATCTGCTAATGACATGATACTGTATATATAAAGGCTCCAACAAAAAAGCTACTACTGATAAATGAATTCAGTAAAGTCACGGGATAAAAAACAAAAAACAAAAAAACAATGTATGGAAATCTGATACTTTTCTATATGCTAATAATTAAACACCAGAAAGAGAAGTAAAGAAAATGATCTCATTTACAATTGCAGCAAAACAATAAGATCCCTGAAAATAAACCTAACCAAAGAGGTAAAAGACCTAGACTTTGAAAACTATAAAGCACTGATGAAAGAAATTGAAAAGGACACAAAGAAATGGAAAGACATTGCATGCTCACAGACTGAAACATGTTAAAATGCTTATACTACCCAAAGCAATCTACATGTGTAATGCAGTTCCTATCAACACGCCAGTAGCATTTTCCACAGAGCTAGAACAAAAAAAAAAAATCCTAAAATTTATATGGAACCACAAAAGTCTCCAAATGGTGAAGGCAATTATGAGGGAAAAAAGCAAAAAAAGCTGGAGGCATCACAATTCCAGACCTCAAATTATTATAAAGCTGAAATGATCAAAACGGTATGGTTGTGGCACAAAACCAGACATACAGGTCAGTGAGACGGAAGAGAACACCCAGAAGTGAACCCACAGTTACATGGTCAGTTAGTCTTCTGTAAAACTGGAAAGGCTATCCAGTGGGAAAAAGACAATCTCCTCAATAAATGGTGTTGGGAAAATTGGAAGGCGACATGCAGAAGAATGACACTGGGCCACTTTGTCACACCATACACAAAAATAAATTCAAAACAGATTAAAGATCTAACTGCAAGACCTGAAATCATAATAATCATGCAAAGAGCATAGAGAGTAATGTCTCTGACGTGGGCCTTAGCAACATTTTTCTAGATATGTGTCCTGAGGCAAGAGAAATAAATAAGGGTAAAAATAAATGGTTGGGACTCCATCAAAATAAGAAGCTTCTGCACAGCAAAACCCTTTGATCAATGATGCATTCCAGTACACTCATCCCCTGTGTGGCCCCAATCCATCTCGTATACTCTACGTAGGTTGAGTGTAGGGTAGAAATAGGAACTGCCAGGAGAGGCAGCAGCGGCGTATGGTGGAGACACGGTCATGCCTGGCAGTTAATACATGATATCATTTACTGTGAAACAGGAGGAATTTCCTAAAAACTTGTGTGGAAATGGCAGGAGGCCAGAAAGGTGCTGAAAATCCTGTCAGGACAGTGAAATTTAGGCAATTCCTATTTATGGGACCATTTTATTCTAACCTACCCAGGGTGAAAATCCCAGGATGTCAGGTTTATGAGCACGTAGGGGCCTAAATAATTAATATTGTTAACAGAATTATAGAAAGGCTCTGCATCCCTCCATATACTTACATCCCATTGTGTTCAAAGTAATCATCTACGAGAAAATATCTGGAGACATGAATATCAGCTCATGCTGCTGTGCTTGCCAAAAATAAATAAAATAAGTAATTCAATCTTCCAAAGGTCAACTTTAATCTTCGTTAGTGTCATATGAGAAAAAAACAAAACAAAACAAAACTTGCCTCCCAGTCCAAACCTACTGTTAGCTCAGCATTGCCCAGATTCTATCCTTTCCAGGTGCACAGGACTAACAGGAGGAGCCCAAGGACAGGAATTTCAGCAGAGAGAAGCAGCTTCTCGAGGTAATGGTTTTCAGCAGGCCACCTCTACCTACACCGAATTCCACAGAATGTATCCCCAGTTTTCCCTGTAGAAAGTCCACCTGCCTAATGGTGGAAACACCACGACTGAATCTGGGCAGTCCATAGTCACCAGGGGGCCCGTCCATAGCAAGGGGTCACTCAGGCTCACACTCTGAAAGCACCGTGGTCTAGGCCTCTCCCCTCAACAAAGGCAGTACCCAGGTCTCCAGAGCCCTACCCATTTATGCTCTGCGATGCCCATATAACCATTGGCCTTGCCCCTTTCCTATCCCATCAACAGAGAGGTGCAGAGCATGACCAGGGCCAGGTGTGCATGGTCACTCACACGCAATGAAGGGGCCACTATACTGAATGATTTTTCCGGCCTCTCTCAGTGTTAAAACTATAGAATGGTTGCACAGTCTTTCATGGAAAAAAACCACGTAACCACACTTCATCTTGGAGTCATCTCATTGGTTTTCAATATTTTTTCTGACCTATAACATACTGCAGTCAACATCCTTACCCAGATGCTTTTGTTCATAGGCTATTACATCTTTAAGCAGTGAGTACTCCGATCTGGGGATCCAACGGAGACACAGTTTGAAACCTATTTTCTTGATAGCCTTGCTGCACTACGCAGATTAATATTTCCTCCCATCATTTTCACCTATAATCATCTACACAAAGCATGAATAGTCTTTGGAATGACTGGTGATATGAGAGAAAGAGAAAAATGCAACAGCATTTTAATTTGCAATTTTTATTCATTAGCAGTTTTCACCATATTTCCTGTTCCTTTTGGGCATCTGTGTTTATTACCATGTGAATTACCATGTATTTTCCCCATTTCCCTTTTGCGGTGTTCATGGATTTCCTATAAATGCATAAAAATTATTTACATAAATGATATTAAGCCTTAAGTATCGTGTATATTACACTCTCTTGCAACGCTTTCCAGTCTGGGTTTGTGTTTTTCAATTGTTTTTGAAATCAGATCTGCTGATATTTGACTCTGTATTTTCTGGTGTAGACTCCAGGAGTTTTGAAAGGCCTGCCTGGAGACCACAACTCCGTCAAGGCGGGAGGGAGGCACAGCAGGTTCTGGAGAGGGCTGAGGGGGTCTTCTTCAGGAAGGTGGTCACAGACAGTCCCTGGTTATCACAAACCCCCCATGCTCTCCAGAGGGGCCAGCAGCATCACTCCATGTTTAGAAGGCAGGTATACTCCAGTCTTTTTTTTTTCTCTGAAGCCTGAGTGTGTATTTAAGCACTGAATTGGTCCTTGACTTTTGTTTGATAGCTTAATAGGATAGTTTGCAATTCTACGATCTGAAATGTATCTTTATATAGCTAAAAAAAAAAAATCGCTATGCTTTTTACCTGAAGATATTCACCAAGCAGCAAAAATTGAAACATAGAAAGAAATATCCTTTCTACATGCATATACATACCCCAAAATAGACTTACAACAACTACAGGGTAATTGCTTTTATTAAATGCCATCGATCATGGTTTTCATAGCTCATAACATATTACCTGGCCAGTAGAAAACACTTAAGAAATACTGAATTCATAAATTACTCTTAAAAGATGAAACTAAATGAAATTACTCTCAAAGGCATATATTTTCCCATGCAATTTTCAGAAAAGCAGTTTTCCAATTTTCACTTTTTTTAAAAAAAGATTTATGTATTTATTTGAGAGCGAGAAGGAGGGAGAGACACAAAGAGACAGAGAGACAGAGAGAGAGAGAGAGAGAGAGCACATGCATGCATCAGAGGAGAGGCAGAGGCAGAGAATCTCCAAGCAGACTCACTCCCCAGGTGAGTTCAGGGCCCCACATAGGGCTTGATCCCAGGACCCTGAGATCATGTCCTGAGCTGAAACCAAGAATCAGACACATAACGACAGCCACCCTGGCACCCACCCTCCAATTTTCACTCCTACCAGCACCTGCCTGATGCTGTGACCCCTCACTGTTGCTTTGCATACTACACTTTCTCTTTTTCTTCATTACAGTGATAATAGTCTGTCCTGCTGCTTGTAGGTTAGATGTTGATAATAACTAATCAAATTGAAGATCTTTTCAAAGCTTTATTGGCCCTTTGGTTGTCCCTTGTTTGAAGTGTTTGTTTAAGCTTCTTCTGTGATTTGTTTCCTATTTGCTTCTCTGCATTTTTCTTATTGATTTGTGAAAGCTCATTATATGCCCGAGTAGGAGTTCTTCGTGCATGACAAATACCTTCTTGTAGACTCTCCCTTGTCTTTTCAATCTCTTAATGGTGTATTTTAATGAATAGTAGCTCTTAATTTTAATATAATCCAATTTATCTTTTTTTTTTCTGGTCTTGATTTCCATGATTTAAAAAACCCTTGCCAACTGAAGAGGTGAAAAGGTATTTTCCTATGTTATATTTTGGAAGTTATACTCTTTTGCCTTTTGTATGATCTTCAGCCTTCCTGGAGAATAGTGTTATTAATGTGATCTGTCTGCCATTGAGGTTTGAAGAATTATAAAGGACATAGGGAAAGGTGCTGGTGGTGACTGTGTGCTGTGTCTTCAGTGTGGTGATTATACAGTGCTATATGTTTATCAAATCTTACCAAAAATACATTTAAAATAAGATCCTTTTATTGTAAGTAAGTGTACTTCAATAAAGTTGATTTAAAATAGCCTGTTAAAGCTATTTTTTTTGAACTTGGATATTCAAATATCTAAAATTATTCATTTGAATGTTTGAGTTGGAGTCTATTAGAAACATATAGAAGTTTGATCTTCACTGTTCACTGTGAAACGTTGAAATAATTCAAATTAAATATTGCTTAATAAAAGCTGCCTGTTGCTACATAACTTATTGTTCACAATGGTATTGATCAGCAAATAGTAATGGGCTGGAATTGTGGTTCTGCTCATAATTCAAAGCTTGATAATTTATTTTCACATTATTTAAATTTTTATCTAAAGCATTCTGTGTTTTCATTTTAAAAATAGCTGTGAAACTATAAAGGGCGAAGTATATGAAGTCAGTTTCAGCAATTTTTACTTGAAAGGAAGAAAGAGTTCTATAAATCTCACCAAAAACCTTTAGAATAGATTTGCAGCAGATGTTTTTCTTGTTCGTAAGAACTGCAACAAGTTTTTATTTGGTTCACATGTCATTGGATTATTACAATGAAGTCACATTCCCTCTGTTTATACTTACCATTTGCATTTTTGTGAAAGTTTTTTTTTTTTTCTTTACAGTGACAAGCTGGTGAGTGAGGAAAGCAGGAGATGAGTCATCCAAAATTTCAAAGGCATCCTGTCTTAGGAAATCTACTCAACAGGAATAGCTTGCAGTGCTATGCAATGGTAATGGCCTGACTCATTTTTTCAAAAAACATGGACTTATCAACTAAATGGAGAAAAAGGAAAAGTTGATTCAAAGTATTGGATGTCCCTATCACACCTTTTGGGCAGATACACCTGGTTCCTAGGCCAAGTTGATCTACATGTGGCTAGGATAAATTACCACTTAAATACTGTACTTTTTAGAAACACAGTGAGTATTCTTGGTCCCTATGTCCTAGCTCACTAAATAAGCACTGTCACAATTTTTCTCTGCATGGGCCTTGGCTATTTCTTTTGCTCATTCTGCTTTGGAAATCTTGTAACGTAGATTCCAGGGTAGTCCTACTTCTAGCCACATTAGTTAAAAGTATTAGGACATCAGTTGCTCTTTGGAGGAAAGTACCCTCAGGATTTATGGGGTGTGGAAGCCTAGAGAGAGCCCCTGAAGAGAGAGCTAACAGCCACAACACCAGAATCCAATTTGCTTAACTTCAGGATGGCTTTGGAGAAAGTATTAGATAAATCATCAACCTTATTCTAAAAGTGATTTATACCTTAACTGCTGAAACAACACTTACAATTTATATATTACTTACTAAACTATTGGGAAATTGGTCAGATTTTTGGGCAGTATTCCAACCAGATGAGCCAACATTTGATGCATTTAGAGAATGAAGTCTGTCCCTATGGTTATATCAAGCTTAATCATTCCTTTCCAAACTCTCTTGATTAACTAATGTATTATGTTCCAGACATTGGGATACATTCTGGAAATTAAAAAGAAGAAGAAAAAAAGAGTGCTATGGGCATAATCCCCGGTTTCACATAATTCACTTTATATTAAAAAATTGTGGGTTTGTGCTTGACAGAAAATTGTTCAACTTGAGTTGTTTCAAAGTGTATCTGTATTTTAAGTTAAAATGAATGCAGTAGTTGTTTAAAGGAATTAAGAATTATTTTTGAAAATTTACGATCATTGTTAGGGAGGATAATGATTGCTAAATTCTGCATTTTAAAAAATGTTCTATAATTTTGGTATTCTGATTATTGCCCAGATTGCCTCTTTTAGTAACTTTACCCTATCTATAGTCACAGTTTTCTATCTCCTCTTGCCCATAATCTTGTACTTTATTTAGAATATTTCAACAACCCTTTAACAAGTGGGTTTGGTTTTTGTTAGCGTCTTATGTACAAAGTATTGTTCCAGGCAATGCAGATACAAGAGACAAGAATGACCAGACTTCTGCATTTAGTGAGTTTACATTTCAGTGTGTGTATTAGTACACTCAACAAAGAGATAAAGAACATGTTGTAGCAATTTTGGGAAAAAAAAGAAAAAACATGGAGGCATGACAGAGAGCAGTGGAAATGCATGGGCTAATTCCTGAAGTTGACACTTAGCTAGAAACCTGAGAAGTAAGAATGTCCATATTCTCAGAGGTGGGAAAGAGCAACCCAGAGAAAGGAAATTGAATGCCGGGTCCTGTAGTCAGGAAAAGGCTTGGCACACTGGAGCAGCCAAAAGAACACCCAAATATATGTACTGTGATGAAATTTGCCTAGCTAATTTTAATCTCACAGATATTGCCAGATACTCCTCTTTGGGTCTTTATCATTTTTGCTATCTTGAGACATAGGCACCAACTGGCCTTTTGTTCCAAATAATCTTTTCAAGGGTGTTTATGGAGAATGGAGCATAGAGTTAGCCAGCTATTTGCAATAAGGCTCTCATTGGACACGCACTCAGCAAAATTAAATATGACATTATATTTTGTCTTTATCATCTATTCAATAATTACCACCATCATTGAGTGGTTATTTTTATTTGATAGATATATATGAGTCTAGTCTATTGGAAAAGATACCCAAGGGCATTCCCTTCCATACTTTAGCATCTCTGGTGATGATTCCACAATTTGTATCCCACAACTAATCTTTGTCACATGCATGTCATTCCACACTTTGTACATATTTTGATTTATCCCAGAGGTCATTAGAGCTCTCTGTACAGCCATGTTATTTGTAAAATTTATCTTAGTAAATAGTCCATAGTAATTCCCCAAGGACAATTAGGAAAACACTGAAATTATTAATAAATATTGAAAGAAGAAAATTTCTTCTTTTGCTGAATAGTTTCCTCCTCTTTAACGACAGTATGGATCCATCTTTTGCCAATATATCTTTTCTGAGGCAACTTGATAATATTTACCAATACGTCATCTCATTTTCTATAATACCACAGTCATTCAAATTAATTTCCCCTTTCAAAGTGTTGATGGCTTGTGAAATTAGACTCTGGGAAATAGCCTGGAAAAGTGATATTAGCCTCTCTCTCCCATTCAGACTTTCTGAATGAACAGACAGTATGTCTTCCATTTGAACAGTGCTTGTGTTTTATTTTATAAACAGCAAATGCTTCATAAGGGTCGAAAAATGGGAATCAAGAAGACTGGTACTTTGCAAATAAAAACTCAGATAAGAATCAGGGGTCAAATGTAAATTATGTATATACATCACTTATGAAGACCACTGAGCAAGCAACCCACTTTATTTTGGAAAACTGACTCTGCAAAATTGAGGGATTTAAAAAACATTTTAAGTACCTCTTTTCCTTATGGAAAAATTTCATATGGCTTTCAATTTATTCATTAAATATCAATATGAAATGAAAAAAGATATATTAAAGTATAGGAAAAAATGACATACAATAAAATGTCATCAAAGGAAAAAATAACTCACCATAGCTGGACTCCTGTCTGTTATATTACAAGATTCTGGATTTACATGCTTTTCTTAATTTTCATGGCTTCAAGCAAATAAAAGGAGAGATATGCAAATACGGAGCAGAAGGTATGAGATTTGCCGATTTACATACGTACAACTGAAAGTTTGAGAAGTTGAGTTATGATTTCATTTGAATGAATGGTTTCTACTGAGACCAAAATTGCTTTACGAAAGTATCTACCAGGAAAAACTTTTGTAATGGGGACAACATTTTTCAAACATATAATTCTCTGTAGTTCTAAACAATCTAGATGGGTGACTCTGTCTTTTCAGCTGTGAACAATCAACCACAACCAAATCATTTAAAAAAAACCTTTTGCACAATCTGCCCAAATGAAAAAAAAAAAAGCAACTCTGTGTAAATTACCTAGCAAGAATATTCAAACTAATTTAGTTTAGGTGAAATAATGGAAAGTAAGCTGATTGCCTATTAATTGTTATGGGCTCTCTCTAGCACTGGAGATGTTTTAGGAAGGCTGAACAAATAAATAAATTAATGATAATTTTAAAAGAAGGAAATCAAAATGATGGCAGGTGAATCTAACACATGGGACCAGCTTCAGATGAGTCCCCTGCTCCTGTGCACTCAGCAGGACACTTCAGCGTTATGAGTGAAAACCCATCTCAGGATCTCTAATGCTGACAGAACTCAGCAGTATCGTGTCCACTGCTGTGGATAGCCATGCCCTTAAGTACAAGAAGGATATTGTCAACAACAGTGTCTGAGATTGGCAAGCCTTTGTGTATCAATAATCTCCAGATTAAAGAATGAAAACAAAGAAGAAGCAAATATGAGGTATATGGCAATTTTCTGGAGGGTTGGGGCATCTTGTTATCAGAGCTCTTGTTTGTTTTGCACTATTCAAATCCTAGTAAAATTTTCAAATTCCCCTTTGGGCATCTATCAATATAAAGAATATTGATGAGGTAGGGTTCTAAGGACACAGTGGCAACAAAAGAAATTTAAAATTGTTAAGTGGTTTAGTCATCTCTCATGGTTCAATCAATGGCCAGAGTCAAGGGGACTTCTAAGTGCCTCTAACATTCCTGCCTAGGCTCTGTCTCCTCTGTGGTGTTAAGTACTATATTATCTGTATGCACATGCATGCATACACACACACACACACACACACATACACACACACACATACACTCAGGTTATTGCCATATACAGGCTTGCAATGGAGTTACTTCCTACTTTATTTCATAAATCAATTAATTCAAACAGCTGGGATTCAAATATCTTAAGTAAGTGTGGTTGGAAGATGGCTAGAGTAGAAGCACCCAAGGCTCATCTGCCCCATGAATACTAACAATATACTAGTTAACTATCAACTCAGCCTAAATACCCCAGAAATTGACTGAAGACTAGCAGACTTCACAACTAAAGGTAGTGAAGAGGACACACTGAAGAAAGCAGGAAGTGTAGAGATAGGGTCTGGGAGACAAATGCTGCTGTAGGGACAGAGGTGTGGTTGTGGAGAAGACCAAGGGACAAGCTAGCACACACAGGGGAGCTCATGAGGAAAACAAATCCTAGAGCAGTTGGCTTGGGAAGTGAGAGGCTGAATTTTGTGAGTCCTGGCAACTACCAGAGGTTCAAGCTTGGAGAATTAGAGGTCACAGCACTTGGTTCTGGGAGAGCTCAGAGGACACTGTGCTGCTTTTGGAGAAAAGACGAGGCAAATAGCCCGTGGACACACAGGGAGGAAGGAGTGATCTGAGAGCACCCAGGGCACACATTGGGAGGTCAGCTGCTCAACTCAGAGCCTGTCCCAGAGAGGCAGTGTTCACAGAGTGACCCTCCAGGAACAAAGGAGCTAGCAGGTGGCCTTTCCTTTCCCCGCCCCTTAGCATAAACACAGAGCCACATATGGGAACCAGTACAGATCCAACACATACTCCCTAACTTGCTGACACCAAGTCCCACACTCACACTTGGGCAGAACTGCCCCTCCCAGTCACATCTGCATCAGTCCTAGCGTGGTAGGCCCCCTCTCCCAGGAAACTGGCCCAAACCATACACACACTGCCTTTCTTCACCTGGGAATTTTGTAAATCCTCTGTTCTGGCAGCAGTGGTAACAGGTCTCATTTCACATGCAGACAAGAGCATGTCTAGTTAAAATACACCATGTTCAGACCAGGGACCAAATACTGCCCACAACAGACAAAGAAAGCCTCTGCAGATGAATGGCCTGAAGGATAAAGCAGCCAGGACAAAACAGCAGATAACACTCAGCACTAGAGACACTCCTGGAAGTGCCAGGCCCTGGGGCACAGGGGACACTGGATGCAGGACACTACAGGACCTCTTCTTCATAAGGTCATTACCCTCAAGAACAGGAAATTTAGCTGACATTCCTAACACACAGAGAGAGGCACACAGATTTAGACAAAATAAGAAGACAGAGAAACTTACCCCAAATGAGAAAAACAGGACAAGTCTGTTGCCACAAATCTAAGTGAAACAGATGTAAGTAACATGACTGGTAGAGAATTTAAAACAATGATCATAAAGATACATGCTGGATTTGAGTAAAGAGTGGAATACATGAGTGAGACCCTTAAACAGAGATAATAACAGCACAGATGAAGGGATCAATAAACAAAGTAAGAAACACACTTGATGGAATGAGGGGGAGGCTGGAAGAAGCAGAAGAATTAATTAGTGATCTAGAAGACAGAGTAATGGAAAGTAATCAGATTGAACAGAAGAGAGAATAAAGAGTTATGCAAAATGAGAATACATGTAGGGAACACAGTGACTCCATCAAACATAATAACATTCTATTATAGGAGTCCCAGAAGAAAAAGAGAGGGAAAAGGGGGAAGGACATTTATTTGAAGAAATAATAGCTGAAAACTTTCCTCATCTGAGGAAGGAAATAGACATTAGATCCAGGAGACATAGAGAACTCCCATCAAAATAAAAAAAAAAAAAGCACACACAAAATCATATTGTAATTAAATTTGTAAAATATACTAATAGAGAAAAAAGACTTAAAAGCAGCAAAGTAAATGAAGTCAGTAACTTACAAGGGAAAATCCATAAGGCTAACTGGAGATTTCTTCACAGAGACTTGGCAGGTCAGAGGGAGTGGCATGTTGTATTCAAAATCCAGAATGGGAAAGATCTGCAGCCAAGAATGTTCTATCCAATGAAGTTATCACTTGGAATAGAAGGAGAGATAAAGAATTTCACAGACAAACAAAAACTAAAGGAGTTCATGACCACTAGGCCAGTCCTGCAAGAGATATTGAAGGGGACACTTTGGATGGAAAAGAAAGACCAAAAGTGACAGTATAAAGGCAGGAAACAGAAATAGTTCACACGAACATTTCTGTGAACAGGCAAGGAGCTCATAAAGAAAAGGGTAAAAAGTATAATAACATATACCCAAACACAGGGAGGAGAGGAGAAAAGAATGGGTTCAAACTTAAAGAACCATCAACTTAATAGAGACTGATATTTTCAGAAGAGATTTTATACGATTTTAATGGTAACCACAAATCAAAAACTGGTAATAATTATGCAAAGAATAAAGAGAAAGAAATCCAAATATATCACTAAAGAAAATCAGCAACACATGTAAGAGACAAAGAAAAGATTAGAGAAAATCTTCAGACTTTAATGCCCCACATACATTGACTGCACATCAATGCAGAAAATCAAGAAAGAAACAGTGACTTTAAATGACACAGTGAAAAATCAATAAATAAATGACACAGTGGGCCAGATGAATTTAACAGATATACTCAGAACTTCCTGCAATGTAAAACCGCAACATATACATTGTTTTACATTGTTTTCAAGTGCACATGAAACATTCCCTACAGTAGATCATGTATTAGTCCACAAAACAAATCTCAAACAATTCAAGATCAACATGATGCTATGAAATTTGAAGTCAACCACAAGAAAACATCTGGTAAGACTGTAAACATGCAGGTTAAATAACATGCTAATAAAAAGTGAATGGGTCAACCAGGAAATAAAATAAATAAAAAATTTTCATTTCATAAATGAAAATGAAAACACAATAGTCCAATACTTCTGGGATGCAGAAAGGCAGTTTGAAGAGGGAAGTACACACCAATACAGGCCTAATTCAAGAAGTAAGAAAAATATCAAATGACCTAACCTTACACCAACAAGAGCTAGAAAAACAACAACCAAAACCTAATACCAGTAGGAGAAAGGAATTAGTAAAGATTAGAGCAAACATAAATGATCTAGAAATGAAAACAATAGAACAGATCCATGAAACAAGGACCTGGGTCTTTGAAAAAAATCTATAAAATTGATCAACCTCTCACCTCTGTCACTTAGACTTATCAAGATTTTTAAAAAGATCCAGATAAATGAAATCACAATGAGAGAGGACCGATAACAAACACCATAGAAATACAATCAATTTTAAGAAAATATTATGAATCTTTGGGGTAAATCCCCAACAGTGCAATTGCTGGGTCGTAGGGCAGGTCTATTTTTAACTCTTTGAGGAACCTCCACACAGTTTTCCAGAGTGGCTGCACCAGTTCACATTCCCACCAACAGTGTAAGAGGGTTCCCTTTTCTCCGCATCCTCTCCAACATTTGTTGTTTCCTGCCTTGTTAATTTTCCCCATTCTCACTGGTGTGAGGTGGTATCTCATTGTGGTTTTGATTTGTATTTCCCTGATGGCAAGTGATGCAGAGCATTTTCTCATGTGCATGTTGGCCATGTCCATGTCTTCCTCTGTGAGATTTCTCTTCATGTCTTTTGCCCATTTCATGATTGGATTGTTTGTTTCTTTGGGGTTGAGTTTAATAAGTTCTTTATAGATTTTGGAAACTAGCCCTTTACTGATATGTCATTTGCAAATATCTTCTCCCATTCTGTAGGTTGTCTTTTAGTTTTCTTGACTGTATCCTTTGCTGTGCAAAAGCTTCTTATCTTGATGAAGTCCCAATAGTTCATTTTTGCTTTTGTTTCTTTTGCCTTCGTGGATGTATCTTGCAAGAAGTTACTGTGGCCAAGATTCAGATGCAATGAAACGTCAGGACACCTGCACCCCGATGTTTCTATCAGCAATGGCCACAATAGCCAAACTGTGGAAGGAGCCTTGGTGTCCATCGAAAGATGAATGGATAAAGAAGATGTGGTTTATGTATACAATGGAATATTACTCAGCAATTAGAAACGACAAATACCCACCATTTGCTTCAACGTGGATGGAACTGGAGGGTATTATGCTGAGTGAAATAAGTCAATCGGAGAAGGACAAACAGTGTATGTTCTCATTCATTTGGGGAATATGAATAATAGTGAAAGGGAATATAAAGGAAGGAAAAAGAAATGTTGGGAAATATCAGGAAGGGAGACAGAACATAAAGACTCCTAACTTGGGGAAAGGAACTAGGGGTGGTGGAAGGGGAGGAGGGCGGGTGTTGGAGGGGAATGGGTGACGGGCACTGAGGTGGACACTTGACGGGATGAGCACTGGGTGTTTTTCTGTATGTTGGTAAATTAAACACCAATAAAAGTTAATTTAAAAAAAAGGATATGATTATCTTCAACAAACTACATAATAAAAAAAAAAGAAAAGAAAAAAAGAAAATATTATGAAAAACTGTATGCCAACAAATTGGACAACCAGGAAGAAATGGACAAATTCCTAGAAACTTATAAACTACCAAAACTGAAACAAGAATAGAAACTTGATCAGACCCATAACCAGTAGAGAAACTGAATCAGTAATCAGAAAACTCTCAACAACAACAAAAAAAAGCCCAGGAACAGATGGCTTCACAGGTGAATTCTACCAATTAAAGAGGAGTTAATACCTATTCTCCTCAAACTATTCCAAAAAGTAAAAAAGGAAGGAAAACTTCCAAAACTCATCCTGAGGCCAGCACTAACCTGATACCAAAATCAGACAAAGACACCACTAAAAGGAAGGAACAACAGGCCACTTTCTCTGTTGACTATAGATGTAGAAATTCTCAATAAAATGTTAGCACACTGAATCCAACAATACATTAAAAAAAAAAAAACCTTTACCATGACCAAGAGGGAAATATTCCCAAGTTTCAAGAGTGGTTCAATATTCCCAATCAATTAATGTGATAATCACATCAATAACTGAAATTATAAGAATGATATCATCATTGAAACAGATGAAAAAAGGTATTTGATAACATACAATAATAATTCATGATAAAAATGCTCAACAAAGTAGGTTTTGAGGGAACATATATCAACATAATAAAGGCCTTATATGAAAAACTCACAGCTTACATCATACTCAATGTGGAAAAACTGAGAGCTTTTCCCCTAAGGTCAGGAATAAGATAAGAATACTAACAGCATTTTTCACAGAGCTAGAACAATCCTAAAGTTTGTATGGAAACACGAAAGATCCTGAACAGCCAAAGTAAAATTGCAAAAGAAACCAAAGCTGCCAGCATCACAATTCTGGATGACAAGTTATATCATAAAGATGTGATCATCAAGATAGTATGATACTGGCACAAAAATAGACTCATGCATCAATGGAACAGAAGACTCAGAAATGAAACTACTATTGTATGGTCAATTAATCTTTGACAAAGCAGGAAAGAATATCCAATGGGAAAAAGATAGTCTTTCAACATATGGTGTTGGGAAAACCTGAGAGCAACATGCAAAAGAATGAAACTGGGCCACTTTCTCACACCATATACAAAAATAAAATCAAAATGGATTAAAGACCAAAATGTGAGACATGAAAGGATAGAAATCCTAGAAGAGAACACAGGCAGTAACTTCTTGACATTGGTTATAGCAACCTCTTTCTTTCCTTTTTTTTTTTTTTTTTTGGTAGCAACTTCTTTCTAGACATGTCTTCTGAGACAAGGGAAACCAGAGAAAAATAAACTATTGGAACTATATCAAAATAAAAAGCTTCTGCACAGTGAAGGAAATTATTAGTAAAACTATTAGAAAACCTACAGAATGGGAGCTGTTTGCGGTGCTATATCTGATAAATGGTTAGTATCCAAAATATAAAGAACTTATATATTATATATATGTAATATATAGCACTCAATCCCCAAAATATTAATAATGTAATTTTTAAAATGGGCGGAAGTTTTGAATATATATTTTTCCAAAGAAGACAGACAGATGGCTAACAGGCACATTAAAGGATGCTCAACATCACTCATCATCAGGGAAACACAAATCAAAACTACAATACGATATCACCTCACACCTGTCAGAATGGCGAAAGTCAACAACACAAGAAACAACGGATGTTGGCAAGGATGTGCCTCTCTCCTACCTTCTTACAATGTTGGTGGGAATGCAATCTAGTGCAGCTACTCTGGAAAACAGTATGGGGGTTCCTCAAAAAGTTAAAAATAGAAATACTCTACAATCCAGTAATCACACCATCATTTATTTACTAAAAAAAATACAAAAATAATCATTCAAATCATACACCCCTACATTTATAATAGAATTATTTACAATAGCCAAGATACGGAAACAGCCCGAGTGTCCATTGATAGATGAATGGATAAAGATGTGATACATATACACAGTGGAATATTCTTTGGCCGTGACATAGAATGATATCTTGCCATTTGTAAGGACATACATGGAGCTAAAGAGCATAATGTTAATGTAAAGTAAGTCAGAGAAAGATCAACATCATATGATTTCACTTATTTTCTTTTAAAGATTTATTTATTTATTTATTTATGAGAGACACAGAAGGAGAGAGGCAGAGACACAGGCAGAAGATTTTATTTATTTATTCATGAAAGATACAGAGAGAGACAGAGAGAGGCAGAGACACAGGCAGAGGGAGAAGCAGGCTCCATGCAGGGAGCCCGAAATGGGACTCGATCCTGGGTCTCCAGGATCATGCCCTGGGCCCAAGACAGACGCCAAACCGCTGAGCCACCCAGGGATTCCCTCCTCTACTTTTTCTTTCTTTCTTTTTTTTTTTTAAAAAAAGACAAACCATGAAATGAAAACGTGCATGAAAAGCTATAATTTCTAGCATGTTCTACTAGGAGTGCATTCTCTCTTTCTAACCCTATAGCAATTTAATTCTTAGAGTAAAGCCCCATAAAAATCAAATGTTTACTTCATATCCCTCTTTTTTTAAACCATTATTTGCTATGAGGTGAAAACATTTTGCTGTGTGCTATTTCTTTGAACCAATTTCAAATATACTGAAAAGTTGTAAGAACAGAATAAAAAGACTCCCTTTTTTATTTTCTGGAACCATTTCAGAGTAAATTGAAGATCTGTTGCCCTGTTATTCCTGAGCACTCCCAAACTCCTGCCCTATGATTTATTCCCTCAACATGAACATTCTCTTTCACTAGGCCAATAGAAACATCAAAACCAGAAAATTATTAATGATATGTTATAAACATGTAGAACCTGGACTTTCCAAGTAGGAATTTCTAAATTTTTTTTTCCTTTTGCTGAAACTTACCAGCTTAAAAGTACACTTAGACTGTAAAAGGAATTCTTGAAATTTAATTATAAAGCATAAGTGAAACAAAAAATTGAAGAGTGAGAAGATAAATGTAAGCAAAACATCCAAAATATAGAGCCAAGGCAGGCTTGGAAATTGGGAGAACAAAGATTAGAAAATAAAAGGTCAACTCAGGCCTCACAACATTCAAGAAATCTTACCAAGTGGTCTTTCTAGAAGGGTGATGGAACTCCTCCAGTGAGGACCTAGGAGACAGGGTGGAGAAAGGGACTCATCCCAATAAGCAGATTTTAATACGACCTTTGGAAACAAACTAGAATTCAATTGTGCTTGTGCAACACAATCTTACACAGTCAGTGGTGTTTGTGATCCTCCGTGCCAGGTACAGAGGCAATACAGAGAGGAGAAAGGGCAGGCAAATACCCCATCAATCCTTCTTTTGACTTCCTAAAATCCAAACTATCCTGAAGAGGTGGACTTTTGTCCTGTGGAATGTGAGAATAGAGCTGCCAATTGTAATACAGTCCAACAAGAAGACAGGAAAGGGGTGAGTCTCTTCTCAGACCTGCTTCTTTGGTTACCTTTTTTTGGGCGGGAGGGGGGCAAGGTAAAAGATGATTTAAAATTAAAATAAAACAAACAAAACTCTCCCTGCCATTACCATAATATATAAGCTACAAAATTAAGGACTTGGATTCTAATATCTTCTCAGCAATAATAACTTAAGTTTCTTATTTCCCACATGGCCCATGTCTGGTCAACATGTGACATATATTCCATGCTTTGTCATTTTTGCAGAGCATGGAATATGCCATTTTTGTGAAGCATTTTTGCAGTTAATGTCTCAAAAGTTCTCTGTCAGAATCCACTTTTGCTTTCTTTGTTGGGAGTCAGGCACTTGTCCATGGGGCCCCCATAAAAAGCAAACTCCTTAGGGTTCCTCTGGAGAGCCCTTTAATAATCATGGAGTTAGAAGCTAGCACCCTCAATCCTTCCCATTTCTGGGATTGGGACGTGGTGAGAAGCTCTGGGAGAGATTTTTTTTTAAAGATTTATTTACTTATTCAATAATGAGAGAGAGCAGAGACAGTGTGCATGTGAGCAGAGGAAAAGGAATCTCAGGCAGACTGCCCTCTGAGCATGGTGGCCAGTGTGGGACTTGATCCTACCATCCATGAGATCTTGACCTGACCAGAAACTGAGAGTCAGATGCTCAACTGACTGAGTCATCCAAGAGCATCAGGAGAAATCTTTCCTCATTTAGAAATCTCTAAAGAAGATAAAATTTGTCTAATATATAAAAGAGCCCTGCAAATATTTAAAAGTACACTATATGACTGGAAGCATGAGTTAATGTCAGGTACAAAAAACAAACAAACAAACAAACAAACCCACCACACTAAATAAACAAAAATAGGCCATTATTAACACAAGATAAAACAAAATCCTGAAAAGGAAGATAAAGCACCCTTGTATAGTGCGTGCCTAAGCTCTGAATGCTTTCATTTAGTTATAAAATGAGAGACATGAATATTCATTTAATCAAAATTATGATATACTATTCAAAAGGATGAGAGCTCAAAAGTGTGCACGTGTCTGATAGGGGCCGGAAGATGAAAGAAAGCTAAATTTTCATGTTCCCTAGTGGGAAGCCAATAAATAAAGCCTATTAATAAATAATCAAGAAATAGCAATATAAGCATGTTATTTAGAGATATAGAGAGATCTCAAAAGAATCAGTTAATAGAGCTGAAAGCAATCACATCTGTGCAACAGGAAATGGGCTGGGAAAAAAAAAGCACAGGAACCATTTGACACTTTAAACTGTATTCATATAAGAGCTTAATTAAAATAAAAAGTGAATTGAACAATACTGTACTGTATATATTGAAATAGAAATGCATCCAAATTTTTTTAATGAATAGTTTATTTGATATTAGGTTCTCTTACCTGAAATCTGTAAACTTTGCATTCTAGTTGGGACTTTAAGAATACAAAACTAAAAATATTTACTTTCCTGTAAGTGGAAAAAAATCTAAAGATACAGAAACCAACACAAATTTGAATATTTGCTGTAGAAACTGTAACTCCTTTCAAAGGTAGTAAATTTGGCAAAAAAGGAAGAGAATTTGATCTGAAGAATTCAAAATTACATACACAGTAAGCCATTTATGAAATATTGAAAAAATTATGCCTGATAGGAAACTGTCACCAACAGTTTTTTGTTCCCATGACCTAGTTAGAATATAAATGACCCCAGAGATGTCAGACATCGAAGCTGTGTCCTGCGATGTTTCATTCAAAATTTTAACACTCCTTACAAAACTAACAGTGAGGGATCCCTGGGTGGCGCAGCGGTTTGGCGCCTGCCTTTGGTCCAGGGCGCGATCCTGGAGACCCGGGATCGAATCTCACGTCAGGCTCCCTGCATGAAGCCTGCTTCTCCCTCTGCCTGTGTCTCTGCCTCTCTCTCTCTCTCTCTGTGACTATCATAAATAAATAAAAATTAAAAAAAAAAAAACTAACAGTGAAAAGAACATTCATCATTAGTGACTTCAAAAGTTTTTGTGTGAAGATTTAATATAATTTTATTTTCTCATGAAAACTACTTTTTTATATTTTAATTTCAGTTATAAATGATTTAAAACTTCACTATGTTGATAACACTCAAGTGAGCATAGTATTATAACATGTCATCACATCTTAATCAACAGTGCCTGACTTGCTGGGTCACAGAACTGCAAATCTTGGCCTTATGAGTACAAATTACCATTTTTAATGAATATATGAAAAAGAGAGCTGCCAGATTCTTAAATACGGAGGCCTCAGCATGTCCAGGCTGGACATAGGCCTAATACAGAGAAACTATCTGCAATAAACGGCATTCTTTGACTATTTAATCTGAACTTTCCCTTAGCTTTCAGATTTCAACAGTAAGATGGGATCTCAGGCAGCTCTAGAAAAACCTACAGCTAAAAAGGAGAAATCATGGGATTGACTCATGGACAATGTTATTTTCAGAGCGTGAGAGTGGCAAAGTCTGGGCACCTCATTTTCAAATGTACACAACTGACAACGTGTAAAACTTACAGCAAGAGAAAAGAAACCAACACACTACTGTTCTTCAAAATTCTTATAGAAGACAAATCCCAGATCATGCTCTAATCCTTCTCCTCCAAACTGTTCCTTTACATTTCTTATCCTAAAACTTCCATGCTGGCTTCCCTGGAATTTCCTGGCCTGCCATACCTGCCCAGTTTGAAACAGATCTTAAGTCTGCAAGCACACATAGATATCCAGGAAGAAATAACACAATAGGCCTTTAGGGACACAGGTACTAGATGATCATACAAAAGATATTTCTATCTACAAATGGGAGGTCAAAATATTCGGTTGAGAAATGTAATTCACACATACTTAGGAAATCAATAGGAAGTTCACACTGTGGATAGACTGAGATGAGAGTCCTCCCTGTGTTTATATCTTTTCCACTGTGATTTCACAGTCCATCCTGAGAGGTGATATACATGTCTGTCATTCTGACTTTAGCCACAGGCCTTCCTCTGGCCAATGGGGAGTTAGCAAATGTGGATTAAGCAGAAGCTTGCAAGGCCGTGTTTAGTTAGGCGTGGTGGCTCTGTCCCCCCTCTGCTAGGAGATCACACCCAGTCTAGCCCATTAGATTAAATGCAGAGGGTCCATTGTCTCCTTCATCCCAGCTGATGATTAGACCAATACCTGGTGATCCACAGCAGAACAAGAGGTGAGGCCTCACCCACATCACTGACTCTCAGACCCTGATCAAACAGATGCCTGTCATTTCTTTTCTTTTTTTTAATATTTTATTTATTTATTCATGAGGGATACACACAGAGAGAGAGGCAGAGACACAGGCAGAGGGAGAAGCAGGCTCCATGCAGGAGCCTGATGTGGGACTCGATCCCGGGACTCCAGGATCACGCCCTGAGCTGAAGGCAGGCGCCAAACCGCTGAGCCACCCAGGGATCCCCTATGCTTGTCATTTCAAGTTGATGAAAGCCAGAGTGCTGTATTGGGCAGTGTTAACGAGACATAAGTGACATAGAGTTCTCTCAATCTGTGACATTTACAAGGCTATCACCTAAGGAGTGTGGGAATGGTCACTTAATACTAGGAATGGTATTTCCATAAACTACACTACATAAAAATATCATGTTGTATCTAGTGTGGAAATATCACACTGAAACTTGTAACTTAGAAAACCACAGTTGGAAGTTTAAATTCTTGGCATGAAAGCAAATAAATTTAAAAATACATATATGAATAAATGAATGGTATTGTTTGTATCCTGAAATTTTCTTCTGGCAACAGGGAGTCTACTGAGCTCTCCATCAGTATTGGAATATTTGGATAAAAATACACAAACATGCATGCTTCAAACTTAGATGCAGGCTAAAGACTCAGAGAAGCTCTGCTTCCCAGAAGAGTTGAGAGCCATGGGCTGATGACATCCAACATAGCTGAGGCCTTGGTTGATTCTACGCCAGTGCTGAGGCACTGCCTTGTTGATTCTAATCCAGAGCTGACCCACAACTTCACAGCTACACCACCCTCCTTCCTCAAGTGAATCATCAAGCGCACTTGACTTACATGGTGGAGGCGATTACTCCAGTTGTATATCCCCACACTACCCTCATCATTTAGAAATGGAAAAGCATTTTAAGCCCCTTTGAAATTCAAATTTGTGTGTTAGAAAGATTCAAGAATATACTGTATCCCTAAAGCAAACCCAGGATACTATTTAAGAAAGAGAAAAAGAATAAAATCAGAAGAGGAGAAGATATTTTTGTTGAAAAGCAATCTTAAAAAAAAAAAACTACAGGAAAACAGTTGGAATGGTTGAAAAGATACCTAAGAGACAAATTAAGAAAAATTTCCAAACTATAGGCACCAAAAGCATGGAAAATAAGAGCCAATTTTAAGATATAGAAAGATTTAGAAAGTTCTATGTGTTCTAATAGGAGGTATAGAAGTCACTCTTCTCCCTGCCCCAAAACAAAAACCTCAATAGCAAACAGCAAATGAAAAGACAAAAAGGAAATTGTGATTTTGAAAATTAAATGATCGCTTCAAAAAAATTAAAAATTGTTATCTTTTTAAAATGTAACATGATATTAACAAAACAATGATGACAATGATGATGATGAAGCTGTTGAGAATAGCTGTTTAGGCAGGTTCTTTTTTTTTTCTTTAAAGATTTTCTTTATTCATTCATGAGAGACAGACAGAGAGACAGAGAAGCAGAGACACAGGCAGAGGGAGAAGCAGGCTCCATGTAAGGAGCCTGAAGTGGGACTGGATCCCAAGTCTCCAGGATCAGGCTCTGGGCTGAAGACGGCGCTAAACCGCTGAGCCATCCAGATAACAGGATCAGAAAGGAGCTGAACTTGGCTGTAGGGTAGGCTTTGTAGATAATATTCCGTTGCTAAGTATTTCAGGTCCCTTAGGTTCGATTCCTTTAATAAACTGAAGACTATCTGGTGGTTCCAATTCCATAAAATGCACACATTCCAAAAGAACACTAGAAATAGCAGTTTTTTAATCATTGGAAAGAATGCATATGATCAGTCTTTAAGCAGAGCCTTTCTAAACCAGACAAACATACAAAGAAACTAAAGCCTAACCAAGGTTGGGAAACTGGATGTGTACCAAGAGGGGAAGAAAGAATGATGTAAGTGGGAGAACAGGGAAGCCTTCAAAACAAAACAAAACTATGAAACAAACACACAAAGGCAATAAGAAAAAAGCATATTCAGGGTTATACAAGTTTCTAATTATTTTCTACAAGTTGTTTTCTCTATACTTATTATTTACTTTCCTTTTGTGAGTTTTTAGCATTAAATTAATATAAATAGTGTATCTGGAACATCTGAGAAAAATTTTGCATCAGAGGTAGGTGGTAATTATATTATTATTACTAATTATATCCTGTGTGAAAAGGAAAAAAACAAGATTGACAGGCTGAAAAATTAGTAAATAAATTTATAAATATGATCTTCAATATATTAATCACATTAACTTCTTTTTCTGAATATGTTAATTCTAACAACAGTATTATAATACTTCTGGAGAACTAGAACATGTTATACCTTTCTAATTCATTTTCAGGACTTCTTACTGTCAGTGAATTATTATTGTCCCAGACGTGAGAATACCTAAATTCTAGCCCTAATTTTTCCCTAAAGACTCATTATGTCACTTATGCAAGGCATCCAACACCCTCTGGACCATCATTTTCTCATCTTTAAGGCAAAATAATTATATTCTTTGAGTACATAGTAATTATATCCACATAATTCCATTCTGAGTGCTTGGTATATTTTTACAGATACTGTAATATGCCACATATATGTTCCTAGTTAAATTCTTACAAGGATATTATAGACAAATGTTGTATCCTCATTTCTCAGATAATGAAATTGGGTTCAAGAGACATGAAGTGGCCCACACAGAGGCCCACAAGAGTGTGTGGGTATTCGTATTTCAGCTCGCCTTTGCCACCATGCAGTACTCCATCTAGGTGGCTGGAAGTGCTGAGGATGTCAGTAGTTAGACACTCTACAGTATGAGATGTGTTGGAAAGACTCTTCTCCCATTAAGCATCACCCCCATTTTTCTTGTGTTAACAGTAAGGCTGCATTGTTCGGGACTACAGACCCTAGTAAAGTGGGGATTGAAATGTGGCATCACAGTGTGAATCAGGACATATCTAGCTGATAATGAGGTCAGCCAGGGTCAGATATAGGATAAGGAAGGATAAAATGTGAGCAAAACTTTAGAAGATACCCCAAAGCAAATTCTACTAACCTCATACATTTTCAACATTTGGCCAGTGGAAGACAATTGCAGCCACTCTTTTTCAGTATTTGGAAAAGCAAATCTGGAATCCCAGGCAGAGAAAAGGCTGAAGAGTTGGAAGCACTTTCAGACCAAATATGATTGCATAGGAATTCTGGTCGGCAGAGTTACAGAAAACCATCTGGCTTTGGAGAAACTGTCAGGAAAAAAGTTAGCCATTCAGAATTTAATTGCTGGTAGAGGCAGTTGGTTTTATTCCAGGAAAACTGAATGACACCTCAGCTGCCAGAGGTGTTTCCCCATCTTGAGAAGAAGGGTAAGGAAAACACAGAGAGCTTCTCCTGATCTCAGGCTCCCTCTGTCCAGCACATGCCTCACTCTCGGTGACTATGGTGAGACATGAAATTGCTGTGACAGCTCAGGTCAGAAAGGAAATTTGACCAAATTTGGACCCTGAGATGATACCCTGGGCATGAGACACCAGCCATCTTGCACTCCAAGAGCTTCCTCCACAAACGACCACAGGGAACAGAGGTCTTTAAGGACTTAGATGTATTTCCTTGCAGCAAAATATTGATAAAACAAAACAAAAACACTAGTTTTTTTATGAGAAAGCTCACCAGAGTCTTTCTATTTCAGGCTCTGTTCTATGGCTTTACAGAGGCTGCTGTCTTACTCTCAGCAGCCTCGAGAGTACTCACTGTGTCTCAGACACGAAAAGGCTGAGAGGAAGAGAACACCTGGGACCAGGTCAGGACAATGCAGACATTCAGCAGTAGGTGGGGATTGGAAGTTAGCTTTGAGAGCACAGCAGCTCTGAGTCTTAACAAGCAAACATGTTAAGTTTTATTGACAAGCACTATTCTGCTAGCCTCACTCCAACTATTTTCTTTTCTAGATAGCATTTGTGAATGAATCTTTCTCTCTCTCAGTGAATATTTATAGATAAAATATGTAGAAATTTATACATGTATATAACATGTAGACAAAACACATATATATGTTATATTTATGCATTAATGTCTATATGTTCATGTCCAGATATTATACATACTCATATACATACTATATACATTTAAATATGTTAATGTAAATATTAATATCTAAATTAACATATACACATTAACATATATTACATACATTTTTATATTTTCTCTATATATCTACATGTATAAATACATACATTCAGCCTGAGTAAAATAACCCCAGATGTCAGCACTTAAAAACAATACAAAATAGTTCTGTACCTGAATTTTACCACGATGAAATGGAAAAGAAAACAAAAAAGCAAAACAAAACACAAATATTTAGAATACATAAGGAACACTTATGAAGGAATTTAATAGTTATCCTCCAAAGGAGATTTACAAATTATCAATAAGCACATGAAGACATGCACAACATCATTAATCATTAAGTAAATGAATGTCAAAATCACAACAAGATACAGCCTCACACCCTTTAAATTTGTTAGTATTAAAAACAAAAGAGATTAGATTTTAAAAGCTCTTATCACAGGAAAAGAATTGTAACTGTGTATGATGATGGGTATCAACTAGACTTATTGTGGGGATTATTTTGCAGTATATACAAATTTCAAATCATGTTCACCTGAAAATAATACAATGTTACATTCAATTATACCTAAGTTGTTACATGTCAATTATACCTAAGTTGTTGGAAAAAAGGATATTGTCTCATTATCAATCATCATTTTTTGAAAATTTTCACATAATAAAATATTTTATGTGCACGTAACATCTTGCGATCACTCATGGCTAGGCCATAATTCGGAGACCTAAAATTCATGTAGGTATAAGGGATAGAGATTCAAATAGAAAGAATATATGTAGATGAGAAATGCATTACTCCTCTAGAATAATGCTCAGCCTTTGCTTGTAAAAGATGATCCAGGTTGTTCTGTTTTATGATGCCGATTCTCCAGAGAATAGTTTAATATTATGAAGAACTATATGCCAACAAATTGGACAACCTAGAAGAAATGGGTAAATCATAAAAACATATAAATTACCAACCCTGAAACAGGGATAAATAGAAAATTTGAACAGATGGATAACCAGCAAAGAAACTAAATAAGTTATGTGAAAACTCCCAACAAACAAACATCCATGATCAGATACTTTCATGGGCAAATATCTACTAAATATTTAATAGCTGTTCTTTTCAAACTATTCCAAAAAAATAGAAAAGGAAGGAAAACTTCTAAATTAATTCTATAAGGCTAGCCTTACCCTGATACCAAAACCAAATAAAGACACCACCAAAAAAAGAGAACTACAGGCCATTATCTCTAATACACATAGGTGTAAAAATCCTCAACAAAATACTAGTAATCCAAATCCAACAATATATTTTTTTTAAAAAAATCAGCCACTGCAATCAAGTTAAATTTATTTTTGGGATATAAGGGGGAGTTCAATATTCATAAATCAATCAACATGATAACATCTCATCAACAAGAGAAAGGATAAAACCATACGATCATTTCAATCCATGCAGAAAAAGCATTTGACAAAGTATTGTATCCATTGATGATTAAACCCTTAACATAGTACGTTTAGAGGGAACTTTCCTCAATTTAATATAGGCCATATATGAAAATACAGCTATGGAAAGACAGCTACCATTGTACTCATTGGGGAAAAACAGAGCTTTTCCTCCACAATAAGTAACAAGACAGGATGTCCACTCTCACCACTTTTATTCAACACAGTACTGTAAGTCCTAGCCTCAGCAATTAGACAACAAAAAGGAATAAAAGGCATCCAAATCAGCATGGAAGAAGTCAAACTTTCACTATTTGCAGATGACCTGATACTGTATATAGAAAACCCGAAAGACTCCACCAAAAGCTGCTAGAACTAATAAATGGAATTCAGTGAAGCCACAGAATACAAGATCAACATATAGAAATCTGTTGCATCTATGAAGCAGCAGAAAGAGAGATTAAGGAAATAATCCCATTTACCATTGCATAAAAACCCATATACACAGGGATAAATCCAACCAAAGAGGTGAAAGACCTGTACTCTAAAAATTATAAAACACTGATGAAAGAAGTTGAATACGGAACAAAGAAATGGAAAGAGCTTCCGTGCTCATGGATTGGAGGAATAAATAATGTTAAAACATCTATACTACCCGAAGCAATCTACACGTTTAATTCAATCCCTATCAAAACACCAACAGAATTTTTCACAGAGCTAGAACAAAGTACCCTAAGATATGTATGGAACCACAAATTGCCCTGGAATAGCCAACACTATCTTTATAAAGAAAAGCAAAGCTTGGAGCCAATTCTGTACTTGTCATATTACAAGGCTGTAAGTATCAAAAAACATGGTACTAGCAAAAATAGGCACATAGATCAATAGAACATAATAGAAAACCCAGAAATGAACCCATTATTATATAGTCAATTAATCTTTGACAAAACAGGAAAGAGCTTCCAATGGGAATAAGATAGTCTTTCAACAAATGGTGTTGGGGACATCTGACAACATGCAAAAGAATGAAACTGGGCTGTATTCCTACACAAAATAAACTCAAAATGGACTAAAGACCTAAATATGATACCTGAAACCATGAAACTCCTAGAGGAGAACACAAGCAGTAACTTCTTTGACATTGCAGCAACTTCTTTCTAAATATGTTTCATGAGGTAAGGGAAACAAAAGCAAAAATAAACTAATGGAACTGTCAAAAAATAGAAAGCTTCTGCACAAGAAAGGAAACAATCCACAAAACTAAAAGGCAACCCATGGGATGGGAGAAGATATTTGCAAATAACATATCCAATAAATGATTAGTGTCCTACATGTATAAAGAACTTTTGAAAGCAAACACCCCCAAAAACAAAGAAAACAACTTAAGAAATAGACCAAAGATATGGACATTTTTCCAAAGAAGACTCCAGATGGCCAACAGACACATTAAATGGTACTTAATGTCACTTATTATCAGGAAAATGCAAATCAAAACTACAGTGAGATGTGTCACCTCATACCTGTCAAAATGGCTAATCAACAACACAAGAAACATCAGGTTTTGCCCCAATATTTGTAGCAACATTATTTACAATAGTAACATTATAGAAACTGTCCAAGTGTCCATGACTGATAAGTGGATAAAGAAGATGTGGTACATATACGAGGGAATATGACTCAGCCACAAAAAATGATGAAATTTTGCCATTTGCAATGATATGGATAGATCTCGAGAGTATTATGCTGAGTGAAATAAGTCAGTCAGAGAAAGACAAATACTATATGATTTCACTAATATTTAAAAAAATAAAACAAGTGACCAAAGGGGAAAAAAAAGAGAAAGAGAGAGAGAGATACACCAAGAAACAGACTTAAATCTAGAGAACACACTGATGGTCCCCAGAGGGGAGGTGGGAGGATGGGTGAAATAGGTGACAGGGATGAAGGAGGGCACCTGTCATGATGAGCATCGAGTGGTGTATAGACGTGTTGAATCACTACGTTATACATCTGAAGCTAATATAATACTGTATGTTTACTAACTGGAATTTAAATAAAACCTTAAAAAGAGAGTATATTTATCTTGAACACTAAGAAATGTATAAAATTATTGAATTATTATATTGTACACCTGAAACTAATATAACACAGTTTATTAATTATACAGTAGAAGCAGGGAGAGCGGCAGAGGGAGATGGAGAAGCAGATTCCCCAATGACAAGGGAGCCAATGTGGGGCTTGATCTCAGGACCCTGAAACCAAAGGCAGACGCTTCACGGACTGAGCCACCCAGGTGACCCAATACTTTCTTTTTAATGCCTACACATAACTTTAAATCTTAAATTTCATGGTCAAATACTATGTTTATACAATAAAAGTAAATATCACTGAACAGAAGTTATCTTCACAGCATAAAATAAATTATCTCCTAAGGACTTACTTTTCATATGAATTATGGAAGAGAAATCAAACACTAAAACATAATTATTAACTTGATAGAGTACCAAACTTTCAGACCTTAGTATGACTTTGTATTTTATAATGGTTTCTCTCTCTTTGTCTCTTTCTTTCTTTACTTTTTTTTTTTCATTTTGCAACCGTGTTAGATGGATGGTTCTAGACAATAATTTTCTAGACCTTGCTACAAAAGCTGCCTTCTTAGGAGAAGTCTGTAGGCATAAAAATTGAATAAATATATTATTATTTTTCAATTTTGGATTGCGATGCTAGATTTTTTAGTTAGATACTGAATTTAGGCTTATTAATGGGTCATCCTAAACACCAACAAATAATAGGAGCTCACAAGGATGAGACTGGATGTCTTAAAGCAAAGAATTTAAGTCACAAAGGCAAGTTGTTTCATCCTTTCTCATGGTCCTCATCCTCCTCCTTCACCCCACTCTCTGTCAACATCAACTAGCACTGCTGCTTAAAATTGGAAAATATAATTAGTGATTGAGGACTTTAGAGGGTATTGAGCATACTGTAATAGTATTTTGTTTTTAAAAATTGCTAAAATACTTTATAATACAACTTGCCTTTGGTCCAGGTATTGTTTGATTCGCATGAAATGAAGGACACAGTAAGGCTGGTGAAATGTCCTAAACTTTATTTTACCCCCAGCATCATGACATGTTTTCCTGGACCTGGAGTCAATCCCCCCTGGAATTGAGCTTGGCTGAATCATGACTGAGCAAAAAAAAAAAATTAATTAATTAATTAAAAAATAAATAAATCATTACAATTTAAATGGTCACTAGGTCTTTCCTAATTTTATCTAGGAATCTTTCCTTGGAATGTGCACACTGAAGGCAATTGTAACTCTAAGCATACAGAATATTCATTAATAACTAAGTAGCAGGGCCTGAGTGTTAATACAGGATCTGTCTGTTCCCAAATAACTTATCCATTATATAATGATGAATGTTTGCATTGGCTAAATGACTTCAGTTATACCAAATACAGTGTGATTTTGAATTCTATTTTTCTATTTTATGTCTTCTCCCCTATTCCCATGCTAGCTTCTGTCAAATATCTGCCTCCCCGTGTATTCATTTTCTGTTGCTTCAGTAACAAAACCCCACAAACTTCGTGGCTTAAAACAACACAGATTTGTATCTTATAATTCTATCCATCAGAAGTTCAACCCCAGGCTCAAATCAAGGCGTCAGCAGCCTGTATTTATTTCAGGAGACTCCACAGGAAAATCTGTTTCTTCCTCGCCCCATTTTGCAGGAAGAATCAGTTTCCGGTGGTTGCAGAGCTTAGATCCCTCTGATGCGGCTGTAAGCTGAGAGCTGTTCCCGGGTTCTAGAGGCCACCACACTCCTTGGTTCCATCTTCAAAGACAGCAACAGAGAAAGGGAGTTTAGCGACTGTCCTGGGTCTACTTGAATGATCCAAGAGAGTCTCTCCACCTTCAGGTATGAACCTTTAATCCCCTTCACCTTGCAATTTAACACACTCACAGGTTCCAGGGAGTAGAACAGGGTGCGTTTGTGGGTTTTCCAGTCATGACCCACAAACGCAGATTTGATTTTCTTACACTGAACTTGCAAGGGTCCCCCACTTCTGTTCTTGGAAGAACATCTACTTTTTGAAAACTGGATAATCTACTAAATCAATGGGTGAGACTTCATATTCTTTCCCTCAGTAAACAGTCATTCATCATCCCACAAATGAGGCTTCTTGTATAGGAAATACATCAATACCAAGTTATAACTTCAAAAGCGAACGTTGTACAAATCTTAGTGAAATCATGCAATCAATATCACAAGCAGCAGGGTCCTTTAGCCATTAATTCATATGACATATTTGGATGCCTGTAAGTATAGAACTAATCAAGCTCCTTACTTTTCCTTGGTCTTGAATTCCCACAGCAGGAATCATTCTCTACACTTTGTTTTGAAAATAAAAGTATATAATGTGATTTTATTACCTTGGAGTGGAGACAAATTTTTGGTTCTCATCAGTGGAGGGTAATTTGATTCCACCATACTGTATTTTTCTCCTTACTTTCTTCTGTATTATTTTGTAGAGGAAACAGTATTCTTGGTTTCTTTTTTTGTTATAGCTGTTGAGTTTGAATCCTAATAATTTTGGAGTATAAAACTCAAGTTAAGGGATCCCTGGGTGGCGCAGCGGTTTGGCGCCTGTCTTTGGCCCAGGGCGCGATCCTGGAGACCCGGGATCGAATCCCACATCGGGCTCCCGGTGCATGGAGCCTGCTTCTCCCTCTGCCTGTGTCTCTGCCTCTCTCTCTCTCTCTCTCTCTCTCTCTGTATGTGACTATCATAAATAATAAAAAAATAAAAAATAAAAAATAAAAAAACTCAAGTTAAAAATAAGCTTCCCCAAACTTTGGAAAACAAGATGCTATACAGTGTTCCTTCAGTAAAGGAACAAAGGAAAAAGTTAAGGGAAATAACTTGGTGTGATTTACTTATAAAAATATGGAGACTTAATACCTGAATTTTATCCTATTACTTACCCCAAACATCTATGGACACTCTATGCTTCAGAAATGAGAAAAAAAATTAACAACTTTAAATTACTATTTTCTACTTTCTTTTCCACTGTTTCTCCAACTCTATTGCCCTGAAATAAGTTGATGTTTTGGATATTTTCTGTTTTCAAATAGTAATGCATTTTTTGGAAATAAAATAATAATAAAACCCCCAGGTTGCTAGTCAACCTGGGAACTCAAAATTAAATGAAATTCTACTGCACATTGCCACTATAAAATTTACCATCAGAACTTTAAAAATGTGCTGATGATGCACAAAGGAAAATGAAATCCATTTCTGGGGAAAAATAAATTAGCTCTCTGCAATGGGCAGGCACAGTCCCCAAGCTATAACCTTGAATCTATAAAGGACTGAATGCTTGAAACCAGGACATATATAAATTCAATGGAAGAGGTCATATTCTCTTTATATATTTTTCTAATTTGAGAATACTTCATAATCTTTTGTTAATCTCACATTTCTCAATCTATTGACAATTTTTACTCAAGACCAAATAAATAAAAATGTATGTCTGGATTACCATGCCTACCACATAGGCACAGACATATTCTGCAGAGGATAAGCTAATTTGTTTTTGAGACTTATTTTAAGCAAGGGTGCAATATATTATACATCTAGCTTCAATAATAATCATCAAAAATACTTTAAAACACACAAAATTAAATCTAATTATAACTAGGAATAAGGGATATTCATGAAATTCAATTTTTCATGCTCTTCTTTGGTAAAAAGTAAGTAGCAGTTGATGGAAAAGTTCACATAAGAGAAAAATAAAAGTTTTATTTAAAAGATGATTGGAGAGAAGAAATGAAAAAGGAAATCAGGGAATAAGAGATCCAAAGAGACTTTGCATCATACTTTTAACATGTAGAATCTCCATGTGATCTTTAATAGTTGAGATTAAAGGCTAGTGGTCATTTACCACTTGTAAATAGTTTGTCCCTCCTAGGAAGGATTCTTTAAGATATTTGTTTAGGCAATTAGATATGTTATACAGAGACTAAAAGAAAAGAAAAAAATGACTTTCAGTTATTAATCCAGCCACCTATGTGTGTTTGTCCATTCATCTATTACTCTCCAAACTTCCAGTGTCTCAGAATGTTTTCAGAGTAGAAAAATGACTATCTTTAAAACAAAACAAACACAAGTGTTAAGTGCCCCTTTATTTTCTTTCCTTCTGCCATGGATGAAAACTTCTGATAAATAATAATTACTGTGCCAAGAGGTGGAGCAAGATATAAATCCAGTCTGCAATGCCATATATCCCACACTCATAGGTATTAAGCAGATTTGTTTCCTTTTACTTTGTCAAGAGATAAAATAATTTATGATATCTAGCAGGTTACTTAATTTCTCTGTGCCTCAATTTCCTTTTTCTGTAAAACAGGGTAAGCTATCTACCTCATAAGGTCATTGTGAGCATTAAAGGGTATCATATTTGCGGGGCACCTGGGTGGTTCAGTAGGTTGAGCGCCCAACCCTTGGTTTCAGCTCAGTCTTGATCTCAGCGTTGTGAGATCCAGCCCTGCATCACTTACACACTTAGGTCAGAGTCTGCTCTCTCCCTCTCCTTCTGTATCTCGCCTGGCTTGTACACTCTCTCTCAATTAATTAATTAAATCTTTAGAAAAAAAGTTATCATATCTTGGAAGTCCCTAGGACATAGTTTAACACATGTCACATGATCAATACTTGTTAGCCAATATCTGTATTACTTTAGTTGGTATCTATAGTTCAGTTAATAATAACCACTTCTTGCAGTCACAGTGCCTTGGGGAATAAAGACTCAAAAACTCTCAGATCCACAGACTATTACCACATCAAGTGTTCTGGTCCATGCAGGATCTTGCCAAATTTTGTCTTCCCTCCAGTTGTTTGAGCCCACTGATGAAAGACCACCAGGCACACATTGGAAACAAAATACAGTTAGTTTTATTAGCTTGTCTCACAGGGTAGAGAGTAGCCTAGTGGAACCATGAGCTTCTCTGAAGGGAGAGCTAGGAAAGTCAACTGAGAACATGGAAGGTACAGTGAGTCACAGGGCAGAGTTGGTGGGGCTTTGGCAGGTCTAGTTTTGTTTAGAACACAGAGCTCATGCGCAATTACAATTAGGTTGGTTTAGCTGAGGTCTCATCATTCATATACTGGGATAAACAGAATTTGTGGTTGATGTATCTTGCGTGTCCTGGTTCAGATCTGTCTGATTTGTGCCTCATGACAATGTTTCGCAAGGTCAGATATAAGCTCCTCCATCACAGCGGGCAGCCTGTCAGCCAGGTGTTTTTCACACAGTCAGCAATAAAGGTGGAGACTTCTAGTAGTCCTGGTGCTGAAATGACTGTGGATCAGAGAAGGAGGGTATAAGTGGAGATGCAAATAAATGGCCAAACCTGAGAAATATTTATGAGGCAAAACTATCAGGTTTTGGTGATTGATGAGATGCTGGGGGTAAAGGAAAAAGAAGTATCAAGGATGCTTGCTAGATACCTATGCCTACCAAATGTTTTGGCAAATATACATCTACACATAGAGCAACATACATATGCACCACAATGGGAACAACATCCACCCAGTATTCAACTAAATATTAATTTGAAACTGGTTGGAAAATCAAATATCATATTAAAGAATGGGATGAGCACTGGGTGTTATTCTATACGTTAGAAAATTGAACACCAATAAAAAATACATTTATATAAAAAAATAATGACATCTCCATAAAACATCTTTTATATTTTTAAGAGGATTTTAAACATGGAAATTAAATAATGATAACAACAATAATAAGTATTTTTATATCCATTCAGTTGAGAAACTGAGTCTTAGATTTTCTGAGTAATATTTTATTTTGTATTTGGTGCTATGGTCTGAGCACAAATGCTTTCTTTAATATTTAACAATTCCATTGAATTTGATCATTGTAGTGGCACAGATTTTAATAGCTCATTGGTTTTATTCATGTAAAAATTATTCCTCTTCACTGAGTAGTGTCTCTGCTGTCACCTCCTTCACAACGCCTGTGCATTCACACAGAAGTGAACCTTTTTCAATAATGCTCAGAATCTGACCTGTCTTTCTAGTTCACATAGTCACAGGGCAGGAGTAAATCAGAGGTCCCTTGATGTAAGTATTAAGGAAAGCAATAGAAGAGGGTGAAATGAAGCTTAAAATTAGAGCTCTATTAAAAGGTCCAGGTGAACCCTAGAAAATAATAGTTTAATGGAGTTGGTTTCTACACAATATGAAGAACCATGCTGGTACAGAGCGTGTAAAAAATCTGCCTTCCCAAGGTTAGCTTTGATTATGTCTGTACTTTCCTTATCTGATCAAGTAATTAATGAAACAAATGATGAAGACTTGTAATTCAAGCTGGAAAGGCAGAACAAAGTCACTGTTTGTTCAAATATGCCAGAAAATCATCCATTGCTGGATGCCAAATATCAAGAAGGAGATTTAGAGTTTGTAGAGGCAATTCTTCCAGCTTATCCCATAGCTTTCCTAAAGAATTTCTGTTTTATGCAATAGCTTGGGCTCAATATCATTATCAGTTAAGACTTTCAAAATTAAACTGGAAACACCACGTATACATGCTGATTTCCTGGAAAAAAAACTAGTCTGAATCAGTGTGGCAAATGCTGGTTTTCTGGAAAATACTAGTGTGAATCAGTGTGGCAAATTCTGTGCAAGTTTGGACATGTGTACATGCATATATGGATATATATGAGTACAATGCTTCAATCTGGTGTATTTCTCAGTTTTATAATCCTATCCACTAATTTGTGCTTGGATTATTCATAGTCTAGTGTTTTCTCATGTCATAGCTAAGTTTTTTTTTTCATAGCTAAGTTTTTCAAAATGATTTTATTTTGCATTTTGGTTATTTCTAATTATTTGGATTTTTTTGCATCCATCTATTCTTGTTTTCTTTCCTCCTTTCTGTTTGAATTATTTCTGCTTATCACAGAATTATTCGTCTTATTATTTGTAGGCTAAATATAACTCTTTCAACTTAATTTTACATTCTCACCCTTATTTTCAACTTCTAGACTGAATGGATTTCCAGAACACCATTGTAGTTTGTCCTCTGGTGTAACTAGTACTTCAGTTCTTAGCCTTGCCTCCCCTCCTAGTAGTTGTCTAGCAGTTTCCTCCGGGCTGCCTCCAGAGGCTCACCAACCAGACCAGGCCTTCTGCTGAGGGTGTGGAAATCCTATAATCAAGCAGTAGTGGCTAGGTGGGCTTCGGGGGCAAGCAGGTCAGGAGGGCTCCTCCCTGGACTTAAGACTCTGCTGCCCAGTTTTTTACACTACCCCAGGTAGTGATAGAATTTTATCTTTCAACTAGTGCACTGTCAGAGGAATCTGAGGGATGATGGAGACTGTGCATGAATACATCCTGTTTCCCACACTTGGTTCTCATGCAGCTTTTGTGATGCCCTAGAGCTCAAAACGAATGTGAGTTCCAGAAAATGCAAAATGAGCATGAGGTCAATGTGTCATGTGTAAACCAACCTGTGGACGGCCTTGGGAGACCACACTTTCTGTTCCAACCAGAATTGTTTCAAACCAAAGAGAAGGTAAGGGAGCTCTGAGGGACCTAAGCTCTTACCCCTTTCTTACTGGAGGGTCACTTCTCTGTATCAGCCAACTGCTTGAGCTGCAATGAAGACACAGAGGGGAAAACCCAGGAACTCACAGCTTGGCTCCTTTCAGTTCTTCCTCACCACCAGGAAATAAAGGTAGAGGGTGCTGGCAAGACGTGTGCATATTGATAAGTTCAATATAGCAGTAGAGTCAGTGATCTGCAATGTTTCCACTGCCGGTAATAAAATATATGTACAGTATATACTATCAAACACAAACTGCAAGTTTGGTGATTCTGTGTGGGAGTCAAATGCTTTTATATTTGCATTTTAAATCAGCATTGCACAATATAAAGATGGATTACGGAAGTGTATTTCAATAATTTAAGTTTTGGGGATTCCTAGGTTGCTCAGTGGTTGAGCATCTGCCTTTGGCTCTGGGCCTGATCCCGGAGTCCTGAGATCGAGTCCCACATTGGGCTCCTTTCATGGAGCCTGCTTCTTCTCCCTCTGCCTGTGTCTCTGCCTTTCTTTCTGTGTCCCTCATGAATAAATAAAATCTTTATTAAAAAAATATTAAGTTTTTTAACTTTTTAAATTTTTCTTTAATTAGGACATTAAACGGCAAAAAATAAAATAACAAGTCAAAAGAAAGACCATGGATAAAAGGAAAAGGTTTTTATTCTAGTGCATTTAACAGTACTTTTTCTGTTCCTGTGTTTTGAACTAGGAGCCCATATTTGCATTTTATACCAAACCCTGCAAATTATATAGCCAGCCCTGGATACTAGATGAAGGAAAAAGACAGTATTTGAATTAATAGGCACTTTGAGCCCAGACTATTGTTCTGAAGCTGTAGAGGCTTCTGTGTCAAACTGTGAGCTTGAATTCCATTTCAGGAAGGAAGCCTGCTCAGGTCTCTGTATAATGAGACACTCATTCTACAGAAGCCTCTCCTATTTGTGAGTAGAGGTCTTAAAATTCGGAGAGTACTGTTTATATTTCTATAATGCTCTATACTTGAGAAAGCAGCCTCTCTCCCTATCATAAATTAAAGAAGAATCTGTGGTTTTAACACTTTATATTTTTCTTTTTTTTAAATAATAAATTTATTTTTTTTTTGGTGTTCAATTTGCCAACTACAGAATAACACCCAGTGCTCATCCCATCAAGTGCCTACCTCAGTGCCCGTCCCCCAGTCACCCCCACCCCCCACCACCTCCCCTTCCACCACCCCTAGTTCGTTTCCCAGAGTTAGGAGTCTTCCATGTTCTGTTTCCCTTTCTGATATTTCCTACCCATTTCTTCTCCCTTCCCTTCTATTCCCTTTTACTATTATTTATATTCCCCAAATGAATGAGACTATATAATGTTTGTCCTTCTCCAATTGACCTATTTCACTCAGCATTATACCCTCCAGTTCCATCCATGTCGAAGCAAATGAACACTTTATATTTTTCATAAATTTTCAGTTTCTGGCCTATGGAGATATTTATCTTGATTTGCTTATCCACCTTTTAAATTTATGTATTCATGTTTTGTCTAACAATACTCTGCATTTGGGCCAGAGTGGTGGGCAGATGTCTCTACAAGAGCACTTACTAACAGAAGTAAAGAGCTGGTTTTAGATATAGATGTAATGAAATGGGGTTTAGGCATTCAATGTTTAATGGTTAATATTTAATGTTTTAATAAGATATGCAATTATTAAGAAAAAAAAGGAAAAATGGTTTAGTTCCCAAAATATCTACTGCATCAAAATGATTCATCCTAAGCTATCTTCCTTTAGTGACTTTGGAAGGACTCACTTCTATAATTAGCATTCAGATGAATACAACTCTGCATCTCTGATGGTTACTGATATTGAAGGGCTGTTTCCCTTCTTTGCTAGATCTTTTTAATTTGAGTTTACATTGCAGTCAGTGACTATTAGGTTTAACCGAAGAACTCTTGTCTCTCTATTTATTTCTATATCTTGTCGGCAAAAAGGTGATGTTGCAAATAAACAGAATATTTCTTTAATGTCCCCCCAACTGGAAAAGAAGCAAAATGGGTGCAAGCCACCCAGAAGACGTTATCACAGATTGTTTTCTTTATCCTCAGAAAAAAAGTAATTACTATTCTATTTAAGCTAGGGAAGTTTAAAAAATGTATTCTGAAAATTGTAGTCTTCCATAATTATGATTTATTTGTGAACCAGTCACAAGGCCATAAACAAAGGAAATTATTCCCTTTTCTGAAACTTCTGCCTTCTGCAATGTGGGAAGTGGAGATTTGGGGGTATGAACAGACTTCCTTTTCTCCATCCCATAGCTTCAAATGAATTGCCAATGAAGTGCCTCCAATCTCACATTATTAGAGTCTAAACCCAAGTTCATAAAATTCTCTCTGTTCTGATATTTTCTGCAGATGATAAATTTCTTGCCCAGTGTCACTTGTCTAGTGTCAACATAAAAGACCAGAGATAGGAGAGCCTGCCCATTTTCTAGCCAAAAAGTGCAATTTCCACTTGGCATTCTATCAAGCCAAAGGAAGGGAGTATCTGCTGCCACCAACACTATTTTGTCAGGTGTGGTTGCATTTTAGCAGATGCACTGAGAACCTAACTCCAAGACTAACTTCATGTCTTTCCAAAACATCACTTGTCTTCTCTCTATACCAAATTTCAAGGATGGTAAAAGTAGGTGAAAAGCTTTATTCTCCATGGATTTATATATATTGGAGGCTCAACCTCTGACCTACTTTATTTTTTTTTTTACATTTTAATACATTTTTATTGATGTCTATGATACTCAATGTTACATTAGCTTCAGGCATACGACATAGTGATTCAAGAGCTGTGCGTTGTGTTATGCTCAATGTGTAGCTACCATCTCTGACCTACTTTTGTAAGTTTGAGAAATGTGTGCCTTACTCCCAGGTCAAGAGTGCCTTCTCAATTGGGCCTCTTTAAGAATCTCTATTTGATTATATTTGATTAGATTGATTTAACTTGAACCTCAGTAGGTCAACAAAGGATTAGTTATAAAAACTATAAACACACTGACATGAAGAACAAACAGAAAATATATAACTCAGTCACCATGTTAATCTGGGTAAAATTAGCTTGTAAAATTCATAATCTTTGTTTCCCCCATTCGAATAAGTGTTCTGTAATCCACCACCTAAGCAGCATACAATTCAAATAACACTTATATGTCACAGGATTTTTTTTATTGTTTCTACAGGCAGTCCTGTGTTCATATACGGGCACTGGTTCTTGCTAATAGAATGATAGTAGCATAATTATATTATCTCTCTCAACCTTTAATTTTTCATCTGTAAAGATGAAGATAAAAGATTATTTCACATAGTTATTGTAAGGATTTAATAAAAGGGTGTGCCAGTGATTTCTCAGCTTCAGTATGCATAAGAATCACTTGGCATGCGTGTTTAAATGCATGAGCTACAGCGGCACTGACTCTAATTCAGAACGTCTTGATAGTACACAAGAATGTACAATTTAAGCATGAACCATACTGTTTTAAGTGGTCACTGGATAGTTAAGAATCATCCATATATGTCAACCAAGTCGTAAAATGTCACAGAGTGAGGATTTTGCTCGTTCTAGGACACTGAGAACTATACCAACGTACCCTCCTTCACAAGGATGCTGCTTAGCCCTTGGCGGGACATTGCTAGAGTAGTGGCCCCTGCTCAGGACCACTCCATATACTCTTAGCACCGTCACTGCGCTGGGTCTGCCATGTTCTCAGATATGAATCTTAGACTGAATCAGTGTTTCAGATGTCAGTGCAAAAATCTTGTCCTTTCCAGTGACTCAGTCTTCTGTGCGCTGGTATTTCTCTCTCCAGGAACAGATGTCAGCACCCTCTCCTGGCTGTCTCCCCTTGGCTTTCCTGGAAGGCCTGGGAATGACTATCCTTGTCTCTACCTCAAATGTTCTTTAGGCAATATTGCGATGAAAAAAGAGTCTTTTGGGGAATTAAAGTAAATCCATCTGAAACTCTGATGGAGTCCAAGCAAATGATCCACCATCCACACATTTATAGAGTGACCAGAAAATACAGTCGCAAACAAACAAGCTGCTTATAGACTAATATTGTCCAGCCTCCTCTATCTGTGAACTGGAGTGTTAGTCATGAGAATCCTGGGAACTGGTTTGATTTCAAACAACTGTCTTAATAGGACTGTCATAAAGTGTAAACAAAATAGGATACTAGTGAAAGTATACAGCTTGTGAGCAATCCCTGGCAGATCCTTCATTTCGTAATACTATAAAAGCCAATGAACAGAGACTGATTTATTCAATCAAGCATTAAAACTTAAGGAATCCCTTATTAAAATGCAAATAAGTTATATAATTATCCCATAACTAACTGCCCTGTTGGAAAGCTCACTTCAACAAATTGATGTTGCAAATTAAAGTTTTAAAATGTGGAAAGGAAATAATAGAAAGAGATGCTTCCCAGATAGCAGCAGAATGCCTCAGGAGGACAGGGGCCTTGTCACATTGGAACGTGCACCTGGAGGAAAAATTAATGCACCAAACACCAGGAGTTAGGAGAGAAAGAAAAAGTGGGCAGAATCAAGTTGAAAATTCAGTTACTTTGTAACTTTTCTCAGGGCCTCCCTGTCCCTAAATCATCCTGAGAACAGAGTTGATGCTGTGCTACACCTTGGAGCAGGTGACAGGAATGAGTGCTTTTCTGTCCTCTACATTTGAGCAGAAGGTGGGAGCAATATCTTCTAATTGGCTCAAATCCTGAGCATCATCAATGAAGGACTGATATCATTTCATGGTGATTGCTAAACTTCTACATGAATTATATGATTTTTAAATAATTTTGAGTAAGAAAGATGAAAGTAATGATTTCAAGCAGGAATAGGTTAATTTATTTCTAAGATTTTTTTTAAGTGTAGTTGCATAGGTATGTCATCTTCTGCATGATGCTTAGTGAAGTCAATTTTCCACAAAGTGCAAAACTGTTTAAATCAGGGATAGGCAAGAGCCAGCTCCTTAGGAAGGTAGTGAAAAGGGAGCCGTGAAGAAAGTGATTGGTCCACTTTCTAAGAAAGATTAATATGATGTGAAAGCACTAGCTACATTCAAAATAAGAAATATTGGAAAAACATTAATCACAAGAACTCGAGGAACCGAAATTGCATCTGATGGCCTCAAGGCTTATGTTTTTGAAGTGATGTAGTCGAACTTAAAAAATTCAAGCTCATTACTGAGGATATTTAGGGCAAAAACTGCCTGGTTCATGTCCACGGCATGTATCTTACCCGTGACGAAATGTGCTTCATGGTCAAAAAATGTTAGACTGTGACTGAAGCTCATGTTGATGTCAAGACTACTGATGGTTATTTGCTTTGTCTATTTTTGTGTTTGTTTCACTAAAAGACACGCACACAATAATCAGATTCAGAAGACCTCTTATGCTAAGCACCATTAGGTCCTCCAAATTTGGAAAAAGATAATAGAAGTCATGACTTGAGAAGTGCAAACAAATGACTTGAAAGAAGTGCTCAATAAATTGATTCCAAATAGCATCAGAAAAGATGGAGATAAGGCTTGTTAGTCTATTCATCCACTCCATGATGTCTTCATTAGAAAAGTAAAAAATGCTAAAGAAGTCCAGGTTTGAATTGGGAAAGCTCATGGATCTTCATGGTGAAGGTAGTAGTTCTGGAAAAGCTACTTGGGGGTACCTGGGTAGCTCAGTGGTTGAACGCCTGCCTTTGGCTCAGGTCGTAATCCTGGGGTTCTGGGATCAAGTCCCGCATTGGGCTCCCTACAAGGAGCCTGCTTCCCTCTCTGCCTATATCTCTGCCTCTCATGAATAAATAAATAAAATCTTTTAAAAAAAAAAAAAAAAAAGCTGCTACTGGGACAGGTGCTCAATTGAACAAGCTGATGAATATGAGCCACCAGTCCAAGAATCTGTTTAAAATACAGACATTTAATTGACAAATAAAAAATAGTATTGGTCATATTTAATTTCTGATCATTCTCTTTAAATAATCTTGGTGAAGCAGATATCTTGAACCAACGATGTGAACTTTTCTGAACTGTTGTATGGATTTTATCCATTGTTCTTGGCTACTAACTAGGGGCAAGAGGGTAGATCTATTTTAAGGTGTAGTGATCCGAATGGAAGTGTTATCAGTGATTAATAAAAATGAATTTTAAAAAATCGGAGATCAGCAAATAAACTGTAAAATCTGGCCCACAACTGTTTCTGTAGGTAAGATTTTATTGACATACAACCAACTTGCTGGCTGACTTCCAGCAACAGTGGTAGAGTTAGATCTAAAATGAGTTACAGCAGAGACCTAATGACCTCTAAAACCTGCAATATCTTCTATTTGGCCCTTTATCAAACTAGTTTTCTGACTCCCAGTTTAAATAAAGTCCCCTCTTTTAAAAAAATCTCAAAGCTTCAGTATCTTTTAGACAAAATGGCATGAAGCCTTAGTAGTTGAACACAGCCATCTGGCAGACACATGGACCACAGGAGTATTCAAGGAGAGGATGATGCTTTGAAATGTAAATTTAAAAATTAACCTGAAAACCCAATTTTCTCTTCTTGGATATAATTTTGATATGACTTTTTGCTAAAAACAAACATTATCATAAGATTAACAAATGGGTGTCACAAATTTCTCAAATTATTTAAAATCTAATTCTATATGCTTTTTTTCAGGAACATAATAATGTCTACATCTCATTAAAATACATTATACAGAGAAGTGATGTATAATTAAATATTTAAAATGAATACTGATATAAGCCATTGGGGCTTGACTGTAAGAGATTTAGGACAAAGCATTAGTTGGAAATTGGCCAAAGTTAGAATCAGAACCAAAGACTCTGACTTGATAATGGTGCTATCCCCTGAGAAAACTGATTTCTGTCCATAAATAACAGGGCCATAGGGCATGTTCACATGTAATCTGGGCAGATGCCATTATCAAAAAGACCAGCTCTGGCAGATAGGGGTGCCACTCCAGGTGGACAGGTATGACTGGGACACCAGCTGGTCCTGGTGTAGCGAAGAATTGAACTAGTTTGAAACAAGAAACAGAGCAAACAGTAACAGGTCCAGCCTCTGTTCTCAGGGGTTCTGGGTGTTGTACCTCAATTGCTCACCAGGATTGATTTCAATGCTCTGGAGTGTAGCTGCTTATGGGTGCTACGAAGATTGAAAGCCTACCGTCACTTTCACCCCATTTAGGTAACTGGGGTTCACCTTTCAACCAGCCTTTATCAAGTCCCAGGTATCAGCCTTCTGCCTCACTCATGGAGGAACAGCCTGGCAGAGAGAAAAGTTGACACCACTGTATTTAGAAAACCTAGACCCAAATGGTAATCTGGTCACTTCTTGCCTGACATTGAGACATCTCTTCAGGACCTTCCTGACTCTTGGTTTGCTCTTGGGAAATCTAAAATAAGAGCACACTGATGTATCTCAGAAGACAACATACGGCAGTGTGAAACCTAGTGAAAATGGACTCAGTAAGTTCTCGCCACTCCTCAGAACTTCCTCTCGAGGTCCCTCCTCCACAACCAAGGAGAAGTCAGGAAGCTACCACAGCTCCACCAGTGACAAGTCCTCTTCCAGGGAACTGGAACTGGTTCCAGTTGAACTGATTCAAAACAGCCCCTCCTAACTTGCCCCTTCCTTCTAGAAAAGGAGCTGTTCTATGCTTTGCCATAGTTTGTTTCCCAAGTTTCAGTTCCTCTGCTATTCCCAAATAAATTCATCTCTGCTGGTTAAATAACTGACAATTTTACCTTTAAGGTTGATGGGGATCATATGAGAAAAGTGTGGGAAATTGCTGTGTAAAAGAGCTGTTTTTAAATCTGTGATTTTTTTTTTATTTTTCATACCACTATAATGATAGTTAAAAATTCCCCCTAAATCTTAGCAAAGAATACTGTTAACATAGATATCTAGTTTTTTCACAGACCTTAATAAATATGCTTTATTTTAATACTTACCTATTTTTGTATATTTCTTAAATTGAGATATATTTGACATTTAATGTTACATTAGTTTCATGTGTTCAATATAATGATTTAATATATGTATGCATATTTCACTTTTTAGCATATTTTTATGTAATATTTTATCCATTTTTTAACTTTTTTTTACATAGTATGTTTTAAATGTTTGCATGTGGTAGAAGGGGAGAAATGGAGAGTTTGGTGGGTGACACCTAACAAATGGACTCTACAGGGAGCTCACCTCCTCCACTCCTTGTGTGGAGTCCAAACCCACCACTGGGCTCCCAGACCGCTGTCTGTGGCTGCCTTGACTAGCTGCCACAGCCACCCTGAGCATCTGCTTCAAGAGAGAGTTGTTTATGCCTGATTAGTCCTTAGCAAAGCCACTATACATAGTAAAAACAGCATTTGAATCTGAAATGTCACCTGTGTACATATCAAGTCCAGATGCTCAATTGAAATGGAGAATGAAGGGGGTCAGAGGGACAATGATGGGGCAGGCTGCCATCCAGGGAGTGGAATCAGTTCTGAGGATAGTCCATGAGTACTGTATACCCCCCAGGATGCTTCTTGTATATAGAGGCCACCTCACTCAGCTAACAGGAAAGGTTGAGCAGTACCAGAAGGATGGTGACTGAGAGACTGGTGTAGCTGACCAACTAGCCTTCCCGACCACCTTGGCCCTGAGGACAGACTATGCCCTCGTAGCATATATTCATGTATATTACGTATACTTTACCAAGTATAAATATTTACTGATTTGGAAATCTTGTTTGCTTTGTCATAAAGTCCAAATTCTTTATAAAGCACTACTTAAAAACATATAAACTACAATGAAGATTTTAATATTTAAAATACTAGTAGCCACTTCCACTTATTTCCCAATGTGCCATTAAAACATTAACTACAGGGATCCCTGGGTGGCGCAGCGGTTTGGCGCCTGCCTTTGGCCCAGGGCGCGATCCTGGAGATCCGGGATCGAATCCCACATCAGGCTCCCGGTGCATGGAGCCTGCTTCTCCCTCCGCCTGTGTCTCTGCCTCTCTCTCTCTCTCTCTGTGACTATCATAAATAAATAAAAAATTTTAAAAAAAATTAAAAAAAAAAACATTAACTACAGTGATCCTTCGAAAAACTCCAAGAAGTATATGGTAATATTTTTAGCTAACAAATAGAAAAGATTAAGCTTGATTTTCCTATATGATCTATTATTTTAAATCCCACTCTCTGGCAACTGTAATTGTGGCTAAATGAAGAAATTAAATTGATCAAAGTTAATGTTCACATAACCATATTCAAATACTGAAAGACTGTCTAAGAACTCTGTCAAAGTGCTGCAACACAGCTTCTTATCAGCAGAATTATGAGGCTATCAGATTTACCAATTTTAAATCCAGTGATTATTGAAGCTCAACTATCAATAGAAATCAGTGCCCAGAAAATCAAACTGCCTCCTTTACAAAAATAAAAGTAGCATTCTTCATTACATATTTATGAAGGAACAAGTCTAAGTGTTCTCTAATCAGGAGAAATACATATACGTTTATCCTCTGGAAGTATCATTTGCTCAAGTCTTGAGGAAGCTCTCACATTTGTCTTTGTAAACAGCTCTGGTATTTTAAATACTTCAGTTTGGTGGATAAATGTACGTATATAACTATACTAATGTCAGAAAGGATCAGAAGTTTCCAGACACAAGCCACACAATTTCAACTTTGTCTTTTCAAGCTTATCCAGCGTTGGATATCATATGAGAAAAGACATTAAGTGAAGAAATCCACATCATTTTATTAGTATGCAAACAGACAAGGAAAAAAGGATAAAAATTAATCAGAGATTATAATACTAATAAAAATGTTAAGCTGTGAATAATACCATAAGTGGCATAGTTCAAAAGATAATTGGACTTTCTGATCACATACTGAATTTCATTTATATAATACGGCTAGAATTCTCTAACGTATACACAATTACTCAAATTTCACATTAATATATTTATACCTATTAATTCATATACAGAGTCATTGGAACATGGAAGTCTTATTGGCCATCCAAAAAAGGATAATATATTAATAGCTTAGTCTCCCTAAAGAATGTTTGTTTGCCACATGAATATTTCATATTTGGAAAAGCTCTAAATTTGAATATAGATTGACTCATAATGTGTTCTTGGGCTCTACTCAGCAGTGCAAATGACATTTAGTAATTCACATAACTTCTGAAAAATCTACAAACCTAACCTTTTTCAGATTACTATATTACTTTTGCAAATTAACTATAAACGACACTCAGTTTTAGAAAATAAATATCCGCAGGAAGCCACTTGGATAATTAAATATTTTATTCTTTAAAAATTAATGTATACTGGCAAGTATATGAAGCAACAGGAAGTCCGTTGCTGGTGGAAATGCAAGATGTTACAGCTACTTTGGAAGACAGTTTGGCAATTTCTTACAAAATTAAACATATTTTTACAGTATGATCCAGCAATTTTATTCCCTGGTGGTTAACCAAAGGAGTTGAAAATTTATGTCCCCATGAAAAACCTGTACATGGATGTTTAGAGCAGCTTTATTCGTTATCAAAACTTGAAAGCAACCAAGATGTCCTTAGGTAGTTGAGTGGATAAACTGCAACATCCAGACTGTGGAATATTATTCAGTGTTAAAAAGAAATGCTATCCAGCCATTAAAAACATGGAGGAAATCTAAATGCACATTACTAAGTGAAAGAAGCAAATATGAAAAGGCTACAGGCTGCATGGTTCTACTATATGACATTCTGGAAAAGGGAAAACTGTGGGAACAGTTAAATTCAGTGGTTATGAAGGGTTAGCAGGGAAAAAGGGGTAAATAGAGCTCAGAGGATTTTTAGGACAATGAAACCAACTCTATATGACACTGCAAATGTGAGTAAACGTCATTATCCATTTGTCCAAACCCATAGCATGTACAAAACCAAGAGTGAGCCCTAATGTAAATCGTGAACTTTGGATGGATACGATGCATCAATGTAGCCTCATGGATTACAAGTGTCCCACTCTAATAGGGGATGTTCATTATGGGAGAGGCCGTTCTTGTGTGTGTTGGGGGGAACATACGGGAAATCTTCCTACCTTTCTCTCAGTTTTGCTGTGAACCCAAAACTTTTCTAAAATAATAAAAATCCTGTAATTTATTTTTTAGTGGGCAAAGGATCTGCTAAGACATTACTTTAAAGAAGATATGTAAATAGCCAACATGAAAAGATGTTCAACATCACTGATTACAAGAGAAATGCAAATTGAAACCACAATGAGGTACTGTTTCACACCTGTTGAGATGAGTATAATAAAAAAGAGAGAGAGAATAAGTGTTGGTGAGGATGTAGAGAAATTCGAACCCTTGGGCATTGCCAGTACGAACATAAAATTAGGCAGTACTTTGGAAAACAGTCTAGAGTTTTTATGAGGAAAAAAATTCCTCAAAAACTTAGAATTTTCACATGATTCAGCAATTCCACTGCTAGGTATATAACCACCCATCCACCCCGAAATCAAAATATGCATCCACACAAAAAGTGGTAATGTATGTTTATAGCAGCATTTTTTGTAATAGTGAAAAAGTAGAAACAGCTCAAGCATCCTTCAACTGATGAATGGATAAATAAAATGTGGTCTATCCACACAATGGGATATTATTTGGCAATACAAAGGAAGTATTGGTACACATTCCAGCATAGATGAACCTTGAAGACATTATGTTAAGCAGAAGAAATACATCACAAAAGATACATATTGTATGATTCCAATTGTATGAAATATCTAGAAAGCAAATCCATAGAGATAGAGAACATATTAGTTGTTAGCCAGGGCTAGTAGGGGATGGGAGATCTAGGATAAATGGAGAATGACACCAATGGGTTTAGGGTTTCTTTCTGAGATGATGAGAATATCCTCGAATTGACTGTGCTAATGGTTACATAACCTTATGAATATACTGAAATTCACTTTATTGTACACTTTTTAAAAAATATTTTTTCTATTGTACACTTTAAATGGCTGATTTGTATAATACACAATTTGTATCTCAATAAAATTGACATTAAAAAAACTTAATAGGTTCATGATAGAAAAACAGGTTAGAAAGGAAACCAGACAATTCTCAGAAACTATATAAATATAACTGTTAAACCCATGAAAAGATACACACCGGGGTTTAGCTTCTGACCCACGTCTAACATTTACCATGAAGATGAAACTCCAATAACATAAAAACACATCTGCACAAAGTTATTCATAACAGTAAAGCTTATAATTTCAACATGTTGTAAACAACTTAAACACTCAAATGTAGAAAAATGGCTGAAAAAGATTTGGTGCATCCACAGAATGGAGTATTGTTCTGCTGTAAAATAAAGGGAGATGTTTATGAGCGGACATGGAGGGATTTCCAAGCCAGATTGTTAAGTGAAATGAGCAAAATGCAAAGGGATATCTATACGGTGCTCTTTCTGTATAAACAAATATGAAGTATGTGCATCCACACATCCACACACAGAAGGGCAAATCAGAGATTAAGAGATCAATTACCTGCAGGAGTGAGTGAGAGCAACAGAGAGAGGATAGGAGTGTGCACTTCTCAGGGTACAGGTCCTGGTAGAGTTCTATCTTTTACAATCATGTGAATTATTCACATAAAGCTATTTGAAGTTGATAAATTTGCTTTTGAATCTTTGTTTTTGGCAGTTGATATGGGGAAAATTTATTAAGCTGCTTCCAGTGAATTTTGGGATTGAGTAAATAAAATAATCCAGTTCTTTTACATTTATTCCCTAAATAATTCATTCAAAATTTATTTATTGAGGTGCTCCTGGGTGGCTCAGTCCGTTGAGCCTCTGCCTTCAGCTCAGGTCATGATCTCAGGGTCCTGAGATCAAGTCCCACATTAGGTTCCTTGCTCAGTGGGGAGTCTGCTTGTCCCTCTTCCTCTGACACTCCCCCCTGCTTGTGCTCTCTCTCTCTCTCTTTCTCAAATAAATAAAATCTAAAAACAAAACAAAACAATATATATATATTGTTTTGTTTTTAGATATATATGTATATGTGTGTGTATATATATATGTGTATATATATATATATATATATATATATATATACACACTTATGGAGTACCCAATAACATAATAGCTGCCAGTTCATATACAGATAACCACACAAAAATTAAGGAATGGAGAATATATTCAATATGCCAAATTTTATTTGGGAAAATAAAAAGCAAAAATAATTTCAAGGTAAGAAATTAACTTAAAAAGAAACCAAAGAAACCTATGGGAGAAATTTACATACTTGTTTGTACTTGTAAGTGATAGGTTAGAGGGATTTTTAAGGAGATTAAACAATGCACCTTCTTTGGGGAAGGTGTGGTCAATCAGGGAATTTGACCACTCATTCGGCTTGAAATTGGTTTAAAATGACATGAGCACCCTGGTCCGTCTACATGTACTACAAATGGATCACTGCTGAAAGTAGCTGACAGAGTTTCAAATTATAAAGACATTCTTTTCATAGACATTCAGATCTCCTGTGAAATTAGCGTAGTACACACACAAAAACGCATACAAATGACTTCATAATTTCTACCTAAGTATCTGCTAAAGCATTTTTATTAAGTTGTCAATGATATTGTTTGCTAGGTGATTAATGAGGATCCTCTAAATAAAATAATGCTTTGTCAAAATACTTGTAATTCATCTATTTTGGGGTGTTCGTGTTCATAACAGACTACTTATTACTGCTCCCATTACACAAAAGTGCTTTCTAGAGGTAACCATTTTCAAATGGTTTAATTACACTGTAGCATAATTTTAATTTGATTAGAATTTATGGCATCTCTCCATTGCCTTTCAAATGAAAGAACATATTCAATAAATGTATAATTAAATATTAAAGCTTAGAGAGGAGGAAAATGATGGAGAAGGAAAGCATATCCTTTTCTCTAGAATTCATTTGTTGACTTGCAAATGAATTATCAGGAGACTGGTGAAGAAATCTCCTTTGCATGGCTATCACAGATTTATTCTATGTAAGGAGGATTGGCTTCCTTCTACACGAGGCAGGACAGAAGGTGGAGAAAGATTTTTTTGTACCCTACGCCACAAATACCATGTTGTGTCCTATCACTTCAAGACTAATGTATGTATATCTACATATAGGTATCATAGTTTTGAAGAAACAAAAAGGAAGAACTCACTCCAAATTGCTTAACCTGTTATTTTTCCCATTAAAGACAGTACGATGCCATAGGACATTCCCTTCTATATTTAGAGTTAGAGGGTGTGAAGGTTAATTTTATGTTCAATTTAACTGAGCTAAGGGATGTCCAAATAGTTGGTAAAATGTTATTTCTGGGTGTTTCTGTAATGGTGCACCTGGAAAAGATTATCTTTGAATTGGTAGACTGAGTAGAGAAGATTGCTTTTCCCAGTGGAGGTGGGCATCATCCAGTCCTGAGGGCCTGAAAACCACAAAAAGGCAGTGGAAGGACAAATTTCTTTTCCATACTTGAGCTGGGGCATCCACCTTCCCCTGTCCTCAAATATCAGACTCAGGTTGAATTACACCACTAGTGTTCCTTGTTCTCCAGCAGAAAAATGGTGGAACTCTTCAGCCTCCATAATCGCTTGAGCCAAACCCTATAATTTATAGGTTATAAATCCCACAAGCAGAACACCTGGGTGGTTCAATGGTTGAGCATCTGCCTTTGGCTTATGTCATGATCCTGGAGTCCCGGGATTGAGTCCCACATTGGGCTGCCCTCAGGGAGCCTGCTTCTCCCTCTGCCTGTGTCTCTGTCTCTCTCTGTGTGTCTCTCATGAATAAATAAATAAAATCTTTTTAAAAAAATCCCACAAAGCTTCTCATTCTGACTAATACAGGAGGTTCTGGCCTCAAAAGGTTGTTATCATTAAACATGTTCTAGTAGGTGTTACTTAAATTTTCTACAGACAAGCTACATATGTCTACAGAAATGAAGCACCATGTCACCACAATGGTTCTCCTTGATCTTCTGATTAATACAGAATTCCTCCTCATAGGTGGAAGCATTCTGCCAAACAATTTTGGATTTGGTATCATGAGGAAGTCACTGACTGCATGGCTGGCTATTCATGACTTCTGCTGCTAATTGCAAAGCAGAAAAGGTAAATTTGAGGAAATTTAGTGTGTGTGTGTGTGTGTGTGTGTGTGTGTGTGTGTGTGTTGAAGATGTAAAATTTATTTTCTGTTGTGGATTATGATCAAAATATTGGAAAGTCATTTAGGTTTGGATTATTAGGACAGCAACAGATTTTACTACCAAAATGTGTTACCACAAGAACTGTGAATGATGATAGCCTAACACCATCCTGGTAAAATAAAAAATTGTCTTGACTAGTATTAGATTAGCTAAATCTTCTGCTCACATCTTTATAAGTAACAAAATCATGTAAAAATCTATGATTCAGTTTGATCACTTAGCATTTGTTATTGTTGGGACACCTGGGTGGCTCAGTGGTTGAGTGTCTGCTTTTGGCTCATGGCGTGATCCTGGGGTCCTGGGATCAAGTCCTGCATCAGGCTTCCCTCAGGGAGCCTATTCTCCCTCTGCTTGTGTCTCTGCCTTTCTCTCTGTGTCTCTCATGAATAAATGAATAAAATCTTAGAAAAGAATTTGCTATTGTTTTATTAAGTGTATTTTAACTTCAAAAGAATTACTTTATTGCATGGATATTAAGTCTGATTATGGAAATTGCAACAGATTCTGATGTATGCCTTCTTGAAATGTGAATATTTTAAAGAGGGGGATACATTTTTCACTGTCCTAAATAAAAAGTATTCCTTGGATTGCCCTACCAAGGCAGAGAGGACTGGCATGAAGAGTCCGTAATAACCAGGTCGGAGTGATAACTCCACGTTTAGTAAAAATCTTATTTATCTTCTGTAGTAAGAATATCTCATTTGCTGAGAAATAGCCTCAAAGGCAGCATAGCATAAATTTGCAGGATAGGAAGCACACATTCTCTAGGAGGTGTCAGGAGGTAAGGCTAAGAAGGATCAGACCTTTCATCTGTTATTCTAGATATTGAGGAAACAGACCCTCCCATTGGCTACTGGCTTGGTCCGTGTAGGGTACACATAGTTGGGTGCAGTTTCCAAGACAGTAGTGTAACAAAGCCCTTAATAGGTCATTACATTGTTCTGTGAGGCCAGTTTCTGTTTGTCTGTTTTCTGTAATGAAACAGTACATGGAATAATAGGCAGTCTATGAATTCACCCATTTCGTACCTTACAAAATGAGTCCCTTGGTCTGGATGATGTTATATGATATCCCTTCCAGTAAATAAGAAAATATGCGAGCCCTTAGAAAGTAGTACAGTCAGAGGTACAGAAATGAAGGAAATCCCAAAATAATGAATGCTTGTTGCCTCCAGGATAAAATAGGTCTGCTGTAGCTAATTTCTCAATATATGGCTGGCTGGTCTTCTTGAGTTATGGTACCACGTTGAAGGCTCATCAATAGTAGTTGCTCTTGGCAGATAATCAGTCACAGCATTACCTACATCATTCTTAAGGAGAAGTGGTTGTCATCATGCCCATCTATTTGTCAAGTGAATTCTAGATAGCAGATGCTCTGTGGTGTCCATGTGCAGGAGACACAAATCTACATGCGTTGAGCTCCCTCCCTCCCACAAGTCTGTCTCTATTCCACTTCTTGACATCCTTATCATTGATTGTTTATCTTGCCCCTGCCACTCATGGCTGACATTTGTTTACTGCTGCTTGATTTCATGTGGATCCTTACCTTAGACAATGGAAAAGACCAAGTAAACTGCTCACGGAAATGGTCATTGGAAAGGCTCATTCTATCTTTTAGGGTGTCTTCTGAGAGGGTATGTAGGTACAGCTCACGTCTACATGGCAGACAAATCTATTATTACCCAAATCCAATATATTTTTCACTTCAGTGACGTGGTCATAGACAATTCTCTCTGACCCAGAAGTAGATAAAGGTCAGATGTAGAATCAGTGCAGAAGCAGCAGGTTATATGAGAGTCTGAACTACCCATTCCTGAGATGCCTTTGTAAACACAATTACCTGTCCAGACTAATAAAAAACAATTAAAAAAAAAAAACTTCTGCCATATGAAAGATTGTTATTGTGACTGTCTGTATACCTTAAGTCTTAGCATTTCTGATGTTTTCTAACATTTCACAGGTAGCTGAGTTCAACTGTAACATGATCCTAACTTCAGAATGCTGCTGGGGGCCAACAGCTCATCAGGACAACTATCTTGTACATAGTAAGTAATTTTCTGTTGCAAATGGCATGGCCTTGCTCTGCATAATGAAGACTCCACAAAGCTTTTATATCCCTCATGGCATAGCTGTAGGGCGATCCTGAGCATATTTAGAAAAGTTTTCGGTTTTAACACAGTGTTCTGGACCTGATGTAGAGCTCAGTCTTTGAGATCCCACTCAAAACGAGCATCTTCCTGCACCTCTGATAGTTTTCACCAGTATACCCAATACAGGACATACAATCTCCTGAATCCAAAGAAACCCCCTAAGTGTCATGCTTCTTCCACGGAGGCTCAGAGGCAACAATTTCCTCTTTACCTTTAAGGGAATGTCCTACCTTTCAAAACACTGAATCCCTAAACACTTGGTGGCCCAGGACTTTAATCTCTGCAGTAATTTCCTCCCACATTTTGCCGTGCACCTAGCCTACATGCGATGGCTGATCCCTGGAACCAATTAACTTAATGTTATTATTTATATAGTGAGATAGCAGGAGATTCATCAGAAATTAAGAAGATAAAGATCTCATAGACCACAGTGTGACTGAAACCGTGACAGTTAACACAGCCTGGGACAGGAAAGTAAACATTTGCTGTTTTCCTTCTTGTATAAAAGGCAGTTGGACTAATTTTCTTTTGTAAGTGGGACGAAGAGCAAACACTCTGTGATTGGCAACTCTACAGTGCCGTGGGCACTACGTTAGTCAAGGCGCAGGGAGGGCTGTCCTCTGCCTATAATTACAGATGAGGTTGGGTGGATGTGAGGCAGTGCACCAAAGCATCTCATAAGGAATGGAAAGCTGGCTGTTATTAAATAGATGTCAATTTCTGGTTTGGTGTTGGTTTGAAATTCTTTTAAGACCATTAAAGTAAACCAAATATCCCATCTTGTTATTCCCTTAGTAAGACAAATGATGGGATGATGACAAATGCAGGGTATTTATACAGTGATTTTGCAATATTTTCACAATTTCCTGAAACCTTATGTGTTATTCACTGTGCTGAATGGCATACATAGTAATAAATTGGTATTCAGAGAAGTTAAGTTACTTGCCAAAGTCACAGTCATTCCTTGAAAAGTCTGAAATTCAAATCTGGCCCACTCAGAAGCTGCTATATTTTCCTTTACAGCATCTTACTTCCTAGTTCATCTCATAGTTTGGGAAGCTTTTCTTTTCTTTTTTTTTTTAATTTATTTTTATTGGTGTTCAATTTGCCAACGTATAGAATAACACCCAGTGCTCATCCCATCAACTGCCCCCCTCAGTGCCCATCACCCAGTCACCCCCACCCCCTCCCACCTCCCTTTCCACCACCCCTAGTTCATTTCCCAGAGTTAGGAGTCTCTCATGTTCTGTCTCCCTTTCTGATATTTAGCTTTTATTTTCTAACGTTTGTTTTACAGCAGCTACTATTTTCACAGACAATTGGAGGGACAAAAAGAACAAACATGACAGAGTGACATAAAATTGCAAAATCTACCTTGTCTAATATCAAAAAAAAAACCAAATCAATTAATAGTTATATCAGTTAAAATTTACCAGCACCAACGTGCAAGGAAAAGGGAGTCTTCTAATGACAAGAATTTGCAAACTAGAAACTAAGGAATAAACAAGATTCTAGGTCTGTGATGAACCACAGCCTGGGAATCCTCTATGTCTATTCTCCTTGTTCTCAAACATCCTCACAGAGATGCCCAGTTGGGTCACAGAGAGGTCAACTAAGTGCATATTTGTACTGTTCTTCTTGTCTCTTCTGATGAGTGTGTTGTCTATATGGGTTTTGGTGAAGGGTAGGTGAAATGGGGATGCCGCTGGTGAGCATCCAGTGATTCTCTTTGTGCAGGTTAAGACTCCAGGGCTGGACAGCACAAGGGTATGTGCCCATGAGAACTGGTTTTCATTTCACATTTAGAGTGACACAAAATAGTATTATAACCCTTCTGAACCCTTATTCATCACAGACTCCTTATCCTCTATGACTATTTCTCATAGAAAGAATCTTTTTCCTTGTCCTTAGAGTCATTTAAGTCAGTCTAGATGCACTACAGCCAATGGCACTACTATATATAGGCAAGAAAAACAGTTGGTCTAGAGCATCAGGATAAGTCTAGAACAGCAGAAAAATTAAATAACCAAGTCAGCAATCGTGTCAACTCCTAGAATCTGGTACTACTTTATATGCTATTCAGGTGTGTAGGGCAAACCAAAGCACCCTTGTAAAGGATGACTCCCATTATGGAAAAAAAGGCATAGAAAGAAAATAACTTTTAGAGGTCCTTCTTTTTCTTTTTCTTTTTCTTTTTTTTTTTAAATACATTTCTCTGCTTCCCTTTCAGTTTCTCTGCTTCCCTTTCTGGTTTCAACAGATATACTTAGTCTCTTGATATTGTATTATCCTTTATTCCCTAATCTTTTAAAATGAGATGACCTCCGTCTTGCAGGTGGTAAAAATGGAAATCATTGAATAAACATTATGCCACAGATGAGAATTGCTCTTAGAAAGTTAAAAATTGTTCTTTTTTATATGTCTTTTCTAACGTGCATGCATTTCAATTCCCTGCTTGCCCTTTCTTCTATTTTAATATAATTGAGTGGGAAGTGATGTTCTCTAGAATATATTATTTGTGGAAGAAGTTAGATAGCATATACTCACTATAGGAAAGGAAATTCTTCCTGAAACTCTTTCCCCAGCATTGAGCTCTACTTTGTACCTTACGATTCCCTGTGAGTCTTACGCTGCAGAATCCTGCACACTAAACGCTTTCCGCCACCTCCCTGAGACTTTTGTCGTTGTGGTTCAAGGGAAGGGCACAATTTATTTTAACATCTTTTCTGTGCTCATTAAAGACTGTCTCCTCAATTTTTTTTTCCTGAAGCTATCCCTTTACTTCTGGTTATTAAATTAAACTCCTATCAGTTATATGTTGAGCTGGCTCATAATATTTTCTACATCCCCTAACCTAACTTACATATTTGTATCTTTTTATGGAAATTAAATAAAACATTTTTCATTTATACTTACTATAATTAGTTTTTAATTCAAATACACTTTTTCCCTCATAGTAGAATATTTTGGAGAAGTTCTGACAAATTTCCCAATGCCCTACTCAGGGAGTGTGTGTGTATATGTGTGTGTGTTTTGGGGGGATTATTTCCAGCATTAGGACCTTATGCTGGGGTCTTAGTTTTAGATTACTTCCTGTGTGTCCCTAAGGCCATACACATCTTTTTTTTTTTGGTGTACCTCAAAAAAAACCAAATATCATATAAAGCCCCCTGGATTACTGTAGTATCAGAATTTAATCTAATTATTTTGGGAACCCCAATTAGATTTTTCCTTCTGAGGCTGTCATTTATTTCTCTTAACCTTTCCTCATGGTCTTTTAATTGATTTTCTCTTTTTTCCTTAGCTTCCTTCCTTGCCATCAACTTGTCTTCTATGTCACTCACTCTTTCTTCTACCTCATTAACCCTCATTGTTAGGACCTCCAGTTTGGATTGCATCTCATTTAATTGATTTTTAATTTCTGCCTGATTAGATCTAAATTCTGCAGTCATGAAGTCTCTTGAATCCTTTATGCTTCTTTCCAGAGTGACCAGTAGCTTTATAATTGTGCTTCTGAATTGGCTTTCTGACAACGAATTGTAATCCAAATTCTGTAACTGTGTGGGAGAGAGGACTGTTTCTGATTCTTTTTTTTTTTTTTTGGAGGGGGGAGTTATTTCTAGTCATTTTGCTCAGTGCAGAGTGGCTAAAAATGAGTTGTACTGGAAAAGGAATAAGAAAAAAAGAAAAACAAAGGAGGGGTATCCTCTGGTTCTATACTCTGGTTCTATATACTGTAAATCCCTCGACTTCCCCTGGAGCTTTCCAGTGCCTCCTGGCCACGAACCTGCTCGTCCCCTGTCCTTCCAGCTGGTCTTCTGGGGGAGGGGCCTGCTGTGCTGATTCTCAGGTGTGTGCAAGGCTCAGTGGGAGACTGTTTATCCTGTGAGGCCCATGTCCCCTAGGGCCCCACTCCGTCCCAGGCACAGGGTGACACCAGAAGGAACAATCACACTGGCAGCAGCCAGCTCCCCAGCCCTGGAGTCAGCTCCCACAGTAACCACCGCAGCTCCCAGTCCGCAGTGCCCTGGATGCTCCCTGGGCGGGGGGGGGGGGGGGGGGGTGCTGGTCTACACAGCTTGGGGGCGTCTGGCTGCAGGAGCATTCTCGCTAACCTGGGCCCTCCCCACCTCCACCTGTCCTGGGGGGAATGCAGGATCCTGGCCTGTGTCCTTGGGCCCCTGGGCTCCGGGCCTGCACCAATGAAATCATGCTCTGGGGCCATGCAGCCCCCTCCCAGCTCCACCCAGAGCCTGAGCTTCTCCCAAGGCCCCACCGGGTGCAAGCTCCAGCCCTTTACTGAGCTCAGCCTGCAGTCTGTGGGGCGCTCTCCCCAGGGTGCCCTTCATCTGTTAGTGACCCTGGGAACCTGGAGGCTCCACTGCCCCTCCTGGGATCCTGCCCAAGTTCCCTGCTGAGGACCTTTCCATCTGGGAAGAATCTGGTGCAGATTTTTAAAGTTCTTGCTTCTCTGGGGCTGGGCTTTCCTGTCCTGGAGGCTCTCGAGGCCCTAAGCAGCTCCTCATGGGGTCCCCTCCCCCACTGGATTCTTTTTTATTTATTTTTTTCTGTCTCCCTACCTTGTTAGGAGTGCAAACTCTTCTCTCTGTAGTGTTCCAGCTGTTCTCTCTTTAAATCTCAGGTCGAATTCGTAGGTTTTCAGGATGATTTGAAAGTTATCTAGGTAAGTTTGTGGGGACAAGTGACTTGGGGAACCTACTCCTCTGCATCTTGCCAGATCCCAAAAAAGACTTTCCAAATCAAGATTATAAGAAATACATTACACCTGTATGTGTATGGTCATAACCATGAGATGGACCAAAGTCACAGTAGGAGCCCAGTCAGATAGAAAAGTGCTCTAGACAAAAGTTAAACTGTATAAGCACTGGATATTCAGCGTATAGAGGAGCCACTCCCACATATGAATGTTATTATAATGAGAGCAATAATAGGTAGATCCACTTAGAAAAGACTGATTAGCTGCTCCTCACCTGTGGTCTAGCCAGCTCCACTCTGATTGAAGATCTGGACAGGAGTTTGAGGAGAATATTTCTTCGGTGCAATACAAATGTATTTCTTTCACTTACTTGAAGATAGTCATTTCAAATTAGCCAAGCTGTTTTATGTATTCTTGTGGCTCCATTTTGCCTGTCAACACTGCTACAAGGAAAGAAACCTGACCTGAGCAAACAGACATTAGTCTCCTGGTAGCCAGCATGAATACCTGGAGATGGCAGCAAGCATGCAGCCTGTGGATTAGTGTCCTTTCAGAACCTCATTCCCTCAGAGGACTGAGGCCTCCTTAAGAAGGGAGAAGGAATAAAATAAGAAGTCAATAAACTAAATATATTATAGTGGGAAGAAGAGGAAAAGAAATCTAGCAGGAATTTAGGGAAATTGGAGAATTATATTCTAGATCATCAGAATTCTTAAACCCCTCTTTACAAATGGAAAATAATGTCTAGGCAACACTCTATTGAAAGGAATTCCTGAAGCATCCATAGAATCTCCACCTTTCAGCTGAGAACTCTGGTTTTAGGACTTCGCACATTGGCACGTGTATCGATTTCATCCCCATCGTCCAGGAAGGGCTCTAATTCTTTAAGATCTCTACTAAATTGTGAATCACAGAGAACCCTTGTGGTTTACATAGCTAAGAAGGTCCTATCTTTCTTATTACCTCAGAACTGAACTCAAAGGGAGACAGAATAAGAGTAAGAAATAAAGAGAGGCCAGTGAGTTCTCTGCCCTGAGCTCTGTTTTTATTTTATTTATTTATTTTTTTGGTGAACTCTGTGCTTTAGTAGTGGTCATAGCTGAAGTATTGGCCATTTTCAAGATGGAACATTTTTCATGGTTGTTCTCTGTTGTCTTTTTAAAAAGAAACAGTATGGAGACAAAGAAGGCTTTAAAAATTTGCTTTTGCATTTGAAGCTGTATTTTCATTTAAGGAGCCCACTGTTTGTGTTTTCATTCTGAGTAATGTGAATTTCTGCTTTAAAATAGTAATTAAAGTCACAATTTTAGGCATAAATAGGATTTTAATAAATCTGTCTGATAAATGAAGTCATTTATATAATCAATGTTTTCCTATCACTTTGTGATGTGTAAAACTTTGAGAAATCTTGGCTGATTTGAAACCTGAACCTAATGAAACTGAAAGCTTTTTCTACAAAGGCACAGAAAGAATTATTTTGTAAATACTTTGGGCTGTGCCACCTGGCCATCAATTCTTGATGTTGCAATTACTCAACTCAGCCATTGTAGCATGAAAGAAGTTAAAGACAATATGTGAAATAAATAAATGATTATGGGTGTATTCCAATAAATCTTTATTTACAAAAACAGGCTTCTGGTTCTTTGGACCTGTGAACAGTAAGTCTACATGAGCCCTGCTAAATGAATATGTGAAAAGTATATTATCTAATTAGAAAATCTTTGAAATAGCTTAAAGTTATAGAAAACATAAAGTGAAAATATATATAATTCATAACCTTTTTATGAAACTATAATAACTATTTAAATCAATATAGTTCCCAGATATTTCTGTGCTCATGTATATGAGGAAAAGATGGAATCATATTGAATATACATTTTTTCACCTAATTTTAATATTAAACATGACTTTTGTATATCTATGATAGTTCTCAAAACCTTTTGTTAGTTACAAAAATATTAAATTTAATGGCTAAAACAATTTTTGTAATAATCTTTTATTCTTGAAAATTTTTATTATATTTCCCATGTCTGCCATAATGCAATTGTTATATTTTACAAATGATTTAATCACTTTTTAAATTTTAGGTTATTAAAAAAATTAGGTTGAATTTTTAAGTGGTAACATTGTATCCAACTGTATCTTTGTTTTTAATCTGTATATATAATGCCAAATTTGTTTTTAAAAAACATAGGACTTCCTATGTCATCACATACACATCAATAGCAGTGGTAAAAGACAGAGAAGAGAAAAAGTGAGAACATTCTAAAAAAAATTATTTCCAATTTCTTTCTTTGTTTTTTTAAAGATTTTATTTATTTATTCATGAGAGACACAGAGAGAGAGAGAGTCAGAGACACAGGCAGAGGGAGAAGCAGGCTCCATGCAGGGAGCCTGATGTAGGACTCGATCTCGGGTCTCCAGGATCACATCCTGGGCTGAAGGCAGGTGCTAAACCACTGAGCCACCCAGGGATCCCTATTTCAAATTTCTAAAAGGAGTTACACACAGACACACAGACACACACATGACATTTTTCTATTTACAACATCACACAAATAATTTTTTCTTCTAATGATAAAGGGTTATAATAACTACAACTCTGCTTATTCATTTACAAAAAGCAGGGCAAGCCTCAAGTGTCTGAAATTACCCAATCTCAGAGAAATACAAAGTTGCAAGGTTTACAGAGGACATAAAAAAATTAATAAACTATATGAAATTTTGACTGGGATATCAGCATCTCAGCAGGCATCCTACTAGGACCTGTTACTCATGGATTTTAGCAATAATTAGAGCTATAAAAAACATTTACCCTCTACAGTGTAGCAAACTAATGGGCATTTCTTTCCCAATGTGTAAGGAAAGTCATGGCTACAGTTTTGGGAGGCAACGCTTCTGGCTAAATGTACTGTAGAGTCAGTAAAAATAGGAAATAATGGCAAGTAAAATACTAAATATGTATGATTATATAATATACACAAAGATATTATTTATTGCAATAATCCTAAGAAACCAAGCTAGAAAAGCACCTTAACTCAGTAGTAGACTTTAGATAATATATGCATATCCTATTCTCTATTCAGAGGGACACAGAAATCCAGTGTGACTTTATTCAAAGGTGAGTTTCCTGAACAGAAACCTTTGAACCTTGGACATCAGGATTATCTTCAGAACTTTTGATATGTTTACTAATAGAATTGCTTAAATTTCTTGCCCACATTGCTCCTCCAATTCTCAACATTTGAAATAATAATAATTATTATTAATTATTAAAGTATTATTATCCTTAAGCCTACATGAAGTATACTGTTTTGCATATCCTAGTAAGATAGAATAGAATCTTTTGCAACCTTATTTTTATTTTTTGACTTTTAATTTTAATAGTTTTCAAGCAGAAAAATCTGAACCTGTACTGTGCATATGTATTCATCTTCCTAGTTCAATAATATTTGCTTTATTTATCTATGTAGGTAGCAAGACATAGAGCATTTTATATTTGTTTTTCTTTTTCTGAGTGAGAAGAATAAATTGGAAAAAATATTAATATTTACCCCAAACTAATTCAGCTTTTCTACATAAAATCAGAACATTTTCCTACGTAATCTCACTCTATTATATCTTCCAAGAAAATTAAACCATATTTACCCAATATAAAATAACTAGCCCATATCTAAATTTCAAATATGCTTTTATTTCACATGACACATTAGGAAAAGATTCAACATGGATCATAAACCTAAACAGAAGAGCTGAAGTTACAAAATTCAAAAAGAAAATCTTAATGCCCTTAAGGTAAGCTAATATTTCTTAGGACCAGAGGAATAAAAATTATAAATTGGGCTTCATCAAAATTAAAAAACCTTCAGTTCTCTGAAAAACATAATCAAGAAAATGAAAGGTATGGTACAGACTGTGAAAAAGTATTTGCAAGATTAATATCTGCCAGAAGACAAGCATCTGGAGGGAACATGTAAAGAATAATAATGCCTCAATAATAAAGGCAAACAGCCATTTTTGTAAAAGGGCAAAAAGTTTAGAAAATATTTTATGAAAGACAATATTCCAGGAGCGCCTGAATGGTGCTGTCCGTTATGTATCCAACTCTTGGGTTTCAGTTCAGGTTGTGATCTCAAGGTTGTGGGATCGAGTCTACCTTGGCTCTGTGTTCAGCATGAGTCTGCTTGAGATCTTCTCTCCCTCTCCTTTGCCTCTCCCACTCCTGCTCTCTCTCTCTCTCTAAAACAAATAAATACATCTTTTTTAAAAAAGAAGATATTCAGTTGTTATTTAGTCATATGAAAAAATCTTCAACATCATATTAGGGAGATGTAAATTAAAACCTTGATGAGATGTCACTATAAGGTACTAAAATGTAAGGGGTACTTGGCTGGCTCTGTCAGTAGAGCATGTGACTCTTGATCTCAGGGTTATGAGTTCAAGCCCCATTTGGGCATGGAAGCTACTTAAAAAAAGCATGAAACATTAAAGTACTACATAATCTGCAATATCCATATAGTGGGATATTTATCAGCAATCAAAAGAATGAACTATTTATATATTCAATACCATTAAAAAGTAAAAGAGGCTAAAAATGAAATAGACTATTTCTAGTATTCCATTTATTGAAACTCTGGAAATCAAAAAACTTACCTACTGTGAGAGAAAGTAATTCAATAGTTGCTGAGGGCCTGGAACTGGGAGCAAAGATTGAGCTGAAGGGTTTGGAGAAAACTTTTTACTTTTTTTTTTTTAATTTTCTTTATTTATTCATGAAAGACACACACACACACACACACACACACACACACACACACACACACACACAGAGGCAGAGACACAGGCATTGGGAGAAGCAGGCTCCATGCAGGGAGCCTGATGCGGAACTTGATCCTGGGACTCCAGGATCAGGCCCTGGGCTGAAGGAGGCGCTAAACCACTGAGCCACCCAGGAATCCAGGAGAAAACTTTTTAGAATAATGGACATATTCTGTGTTTTGATATGGAGGACATTACGAGAATGCATACATTTGCCAAGGCCAACTGAATGATACAGTTAGGAAAACCATGTCTCAATAAAGTCTATTGAAAGTCTAAGACCAGTGCAATAAGTTAAACATTTTACTTAACAGAGATTTACCTAAAAAATACTGAGATTCATAGAGGCTTTATAGCACTAGCAAATTAGGAGACTGACTTGGTTAACAGGAGGCATTTGTTCTGATGGGGAGGCGTTCCACTTTATTTGGGGCGGCCAGGGCAAGTTCAGGAGAAAAGGGACTGAAGTCCCCAGTGGATTGTAATAGACAATGCGTGCATCTCATCTGGTCATAAATCATGTCATTTATTTATAAACAATCTTTCATTTTTTCTTATTCATTGTGTTTACTAATAAGACATGGCACTCATAATTCAAAATAATTAAAAGTAAGTTTGATGTCTCATACTTTGATATTCCCCAGAGTAAGCTTTTCATGTCCAGAAGCACATTAATACACAGTTAGTAGTTGATGAATTGTGTATCTTTTAAAAATTTCAAAGGGCATGGTTGGTTTTATTTCTTCCTCATCTATCCAAAGCAATACCTACCCATTAATTTGTGCAGGCTTTAGCTAACATACGTGATATTGCTATATCTCTGTTTCCAAATATGTACCCAAATGCTGTCACTCCACCTTAAAAGTAAGAATTAAGCTCGCTAACTAAGTATGATCCATCTACGGTAATTGGACTCAAAGTCAAAAATGGGTGATAACATAGATTAGTTTAAATATCTCTCAGATTATTAAAGAATATAGATGGTGGCATGTTTCCTCGTGATTGTAGAATGATACGACTTGTTTACACATGTAACAGGGAGGGTGAGTTGGTGTTACTTGCTATTAGATCTAGATGAGTTAGAAGACTGTGCTACTATTATTAGCAATAATACTGCTCTGAATATTATTAGTGTCCATCATGTCATAATATAGATAGGACAGTTTCTACTGTATAGTGGCAACTATACACAACTATTCTCTCTCTTTCTGTCAGTCTCTCTATCCATCTATCTCTGCTGTGGGTCTCCTTTTCCTATTTTGCCATTCATATATTCTGTTTGTCCAATAAGAATCACAAACCTCATGCTGTGAATTTTTGTAAATTTTTAGACTTCATTAATTTTTAAAACCAGCTTGTTATCTGTACCCTAACAACCTCTTAGGTTTTTCTTCTATTTGTCTTCAAGGTAACTATGGGCCAGAGTCCCTAAAAGGGTGACCATCTGCCATGGAGGCTATGGACGCCTAGCCCCTGGGTGTCTTGTGGTTCATCCATGACCACAGGACCTTGGGGAGCTGATGCGACCACTACCATGATGGCAAAGAGAGGCTTATGTGCAAGAGCCTCAAAGTGGGAGTATAATTGTAAGGATTGGAAAGGAAATGATGCTACACAAGAACCATTTAACTGTACAACCTGTACAACTCATGGTCCTTGTTTTCCAACACCCAACATAACTTGTAGGGATGTTGGTGGCAATGAAACACATTTTACTGGAAATGGAGTTGGCTTCCCCAGGCCCATATCTTACTGAAATGCAAATGGCTATTTGTTATCAAGTGGAAGGTGCACTGTCTCATTCCCTTGGAAAGATTGATTTTTGCCTTGGATACCCTGCCTTGTGTTTATTAACGTTTTACACTGTCGAGTTTTGAGAGCCTAATTGATTTCCATTTTTAATTTCAATGCAGGATTTGGGTTTCTTTGATTTTAATGGAGCGCTTTTGGTATGTGGATTTCCAGGTTTTCCATTTTATTTCTTCACATACCATAGAATGATTATATATAATTCTTTTGTTGGTTTTCTGTTGGTGATGGTGGTTTTGTTTTGCTGTTTTAGTTAGAAGCATGTTATCCTGAGATTTTATTTGCTAGGACTTTTCTGCAAGCTGGATGATAACACTCCTTTGTAGGCTGCTGTCTCGATGAGATAGTTGGCTTATTACCCTGACCTTCTTGACCCTGCTTATTACCCTGACCTTCTTGACCCTGCTTTCCAAAGGCAAGTAGCCACCTGTCCTTTCACTTCTCAAAAATAAAAGTATGTCTTCTTAACAAAAGAAGAAGGAGGAAGAGAAAGGCAAGAGGAGGACACGGAAGAGGAGGTAACTACCTAGTTTCATGGAAGCTAGAAACTGAAAATCCTTTTGGAGCGCTCAAAATGTTCAGTTATCCTTCCACTATTAAAAATTACCTCATACTGATATTTGGGTATCAACACTGAGTGTTGCATGACTCCACGGGGAGAGGACACCTGGACACTCCATGTTTCTCTGCCCATGAGTTTCCTTCCTTTGCGGCTTTACCCACGTTCTGGAATACCCATTACCACGGAGCCTCAGTGAATTCTGTGACTTATGGAACCTGAGGGGATCTACTGTGGACTGTGCTTCCTCGAACTTTTGCAATCCCCAGAAGACGGTGCTCAAATCTCTCCATTCTCTTCCATCCCCATGGTTCCTCACCCTCATCATTATTAATGCACTATTACAACAGATTTGCTCCAATTCTCTTTCCCTGGACATCAGTTCTCTCCCTGTAGTTACTGTTGTAAAATACAGATCTCTTCACAAAGGCTTTGTCAACAACAGATTACTCCTTAACAGAACATTTAATACCCTTATAATTTGGCTCCTTCCAACTGTGGAGGCTTCACATCCCTCACATCCTGCTCTCCACCAGCCCCGTGATTTGTCACTCAGACTCCATCATGGTTTTCTATATAACCCATGAAATTTCTTGCCTCTGCTTTTTTTGGCTTGTGCATTCTTTATTCACTTGTCTACTCATCTTTCAAGGCTTTGCAAACATTTAACTCTATAGTGCCTTCCTTTAGTGCAGGTATTTTATATTCTTTCAGCATAGCTTATATTTATTCTAAAAAAAGTCCATGTTTCTCTCTTATTACACTTATTTACAGTGTAAATACAGGCAAGCCAGGAGCTATATTTTTTGGGGGGCGAGAGGGAGGAAAGTCATCCAGTGATTAAGAGTTTGATGACTTTGTTCTAACTTGACTTCAGGAGCATACCTCTTACAAATGCTGATGTCACTTATCTATGCTTTGGGATGAGGAGGCTATCCAGAGTGAAGTCTCAGGTTTCAGTATCAGAGAGGGAAGATCTGGGGATCTGAAGAAGAGAAGTGAAGAATTACTTAAAGCTGACTTAATAATACAAGTTTGATTGTTTAGTAAGTGTTTACTGTGTGCCAGGCACTGCTTTAAGCCTGTTTCATGCCTCACATCAATTATGAAAGGCAGAAAACAGTGGTGAAATAATAAGTAAGTGGTAATATGCTTCAAACTCCAAATTTTCAGGAGTTTCCATGGTTTCATCCGTGTTCTTTGAGGTTTCATTATACGTGGGGCATAAAAAACTAAAGTGCAAAATAAATAAAATCTTCCTTCATGTAATATGCAATCTAATAAAAGAGAGAAAGACAATATGTATTTTTAATGCTATGGGGAGATTATTGGGGGTAATGTCATGTAACATGCAGAAACACAGAAGACAAATTATCCTTTTCTAAGGATACTGGAAATATTTGCTGAGGAGTTAATATGTGAACTAGGACTCTAGGAACGGTTTTATTTTCCCTTATGGTATAGATATTCTGGTAAGAAGGCAAAAGAAATGCAGAGTCACACGGGGTTCATGTCACCTTAGCATGAAAACATTTTCCACTCTTGTACCTTAAATATGTTTTTAATAAATTTACTAGAGGCAGTAGCTTCACCAAGAGTTTGGATTTCTTTAAGAAAAATAATATATTTCTCAGCATAGGACACGGGAACCTCTATGCAACCACTAATACAAATAAATCATTCAACACAAATTTATGTACAGCTTTTGCTTTTTTAAAGAATTTTCCCCTCATTTTGGCCATAATTTCATCAATTATAGAACTAATGTATTTTTCAACTATTTGATTCTATGTCATCTAAAAAATTACCTTGACCAATCAAAGGCATAATCATTGGGGCACCTGGGTGGTCCAGTCGGTGAAGTGTCTGCCTTCAGCTCAGATCCTGATCTCTGGTCCTGAGATTGAGTCCTGTGTGGGGCTTCCTACTCCACAGGGAGTGCTTCTCCCTCTGATCCTCCCCATTCTCCTGTTCCAGATCCCTCATTCTCTGTCAAATGAATACATAATTTAAAAATCATAAAATAAAAAGGCATATATATTGCTAAGGACTGATAACCACATGTCACAAAAAGGTCCTCTATCTTTAATTAGTTGATTTGAATACAGTAAGCACGAGGATAAACATTGTTCCCTGTCCTTCCCCATAGATATTCTTCCCACTATTTTAAAAATCCTCCTCCAATTTCTTCCAGTTGCTTAGGCCAATCTATGCAGTTTTTCTTCAGGATTTTGATTTGTGTTTTGACCTTTTATCTGATTATTTATATCCTTATGTCAAATGTATTTATTTTCCATTTTAGAGTTCTGCTTTTTTGGTCTTTCTCTATAAGGATAAATGCACTTTTTAAGAAGACAATGATAGAAGCAGGACAGTGTAAGTATTTACATTAAGGAGATGGTTGGTTTGCTGCATTATAAAATAACACAGATGGGACGTTTAATATTATTCATAAAGAGATTCCTTGGGGGCATCTGGGTGCTCAGTGGTTGAGCATCTACCTTCAGCTTAGGTCATGATACCAGGGTCCTGGGATCAAGTCCTGCGTTGGGCTCGATCAGCCTCCCCATGGGGAAACTGCTTCTCTATCTCTGCTTTCTCTGTATTTCTCATAAATAAATAAATAAAATCTTTTTGTTTTTTTAAAGAGAGTCCGTGGATGACTCCCTTTAGAGAACATTGCCTCATTAAATTCTTTTATTATTATTATTTGAGAGAGAGAAAGAGAGAGAGAGAGAATGATCTGATTTGAAATCAAAAGTCAGATGCTTTATCAGGCACCCCAAAATTCTTTTCTTCCTTTACAATAACCTCTTATTTCATTTGGAAGGTGCCACTGTACCCCCACTCATTGTCCTTTATCACTGGGCTGGAATATGTCCATATGAACCTTGTGAACTCTTTCCCAAGTCACAAAATGAATTTGGGTCCAACTAGAATCATTGCTCTTAAAAAAAAAATGTACAAAGTATATATACATCCTGTCCTTTAATTTTAGAAATATTTGCACATCCGAACAGCTTTATAAGGTTCTGTCTGCAGAAGGTTAACATAATTTTCCTTTCTGTATTTAAAATGCTCACATTTTATTTATCTTGCAATTAATCAATATAAGCACAAATTACAAGAATGCATTCGACACCCACTGCTTGATGGCTCTTTATACAAATCTCAAAATCCAATTGACATTTTGTGCTATTTTCCCTTCTTATTTATATCTCATAATAACCATTTGCTTTTCAGAATTTTGTTTTATTTTTAGAATGTTGCTTACATGACTAGTAGACCTAAGATGTAGCATCCCTCACTTCCCAGATGGTCAGCCCTGATAGAAAAAAAATCTTTCAATAGTATCATATTGAAATGACTTTGGGGTGTAATCTAATGTCCCATTGCTTCAGTTCATTTCTCCATCCTTTACTTCCCCTCTTCTTCAAAGTGTCAGGAAAGAAACTAGAATTTTCCACATTCAGTTCATTGTGTAAGCAACCACATGTATTTATCGTGTGAGCGTGGCATGAAGCAATGCAATTCTCAACTATGATGTATGTGATAGATATGTATATATATTCATATATCTGTATATGTATCTTATGTTCAGCTTATTGATAGAAATTGTGAAAGTCAGTATTTATGATGTGCATAAAAACATTAAAAAAGTATCTAGTTTTAGAATCTTCATGATATGTATTTGGTCTTGCCCATTAATTGTAGGTGACTTCACCTGATTGCATAATTATTGTACCTGACTTACAACTGAGAGGAAAGTTATATTTCAAAATAGTTTGAAATATCTAAATTATTACTTATTTTATTTTGTATGTACAAATTAAAATAAAAATCTTTATCTTTTCAATTTTCAGTAATGAATGTAAATGACTACTCTTTTTTATTTTTCTTTTTTTAAGGTTTATTTATTTATTTACGAGAGACACACAGAGAGAGACAGAGACACAGGCAGAGGGAGAAGCAGGCTCCAAACAGGGAGCCCGATGTGGGACTCGATCCTGGATCCCAGGATCACGCCCTGAGCTGAAGGCAGACGCTCAACCGCTGAGCCACCCAGGTGACCCTATCTTTCATTAACATGTACAATACATACATTTTCTGAATGATGTTTCGTACTAGGCTCCTTCTTCATATTTATACTACATGCTACATTTTGAAATACACTCCAATACAGTTTTATTGCATTATAAATATCAGTTGCCATTTCTGCCACTTGATAACATATACTTACCTAATACCTATTAAATAATTTTTTCACTATAGCAATGCTGATATTTACATATTAAGCTAAGGAAGTCAATTAGCCATTTTTTAAATTACCTAAAAGCTAAATAAATGCAGATAATTCCTTTAGATTCTGAGGAATCAAAACCAAAGCATCAAATTATAAGCAGAGGAACTTAATAAGCCTATATTGAAAATGCCTACCTGTAATTGTGTAGTTGTTATGTGTCCTTTAGCTAGCAAGTTCATATGCTCCAAATAGTGCTAAAAATCTTGGTAGTTATTAAACTTAATAATTGACTTTTGTCTGGACTAGACATCCCTATTCCTAGACAAGTCCTAAGACAATAGCAAATTAAAAATTTTCAGAGAAAAATTGTGAAACCACACATCAGGATACTACTTACACTTAATTTACATTTTTAAGACACTTGAATATCTGACTTTCCAGATTGCCATTCATGTGAGAAAACGTAGCATGCTCTATCTTAAACTTCTTAGTGTGAAGAAATAAAATCCACTTTGCATTCTAAGGTATGATAAGTACAGCAGAGGGTTACAAAGTGAATACATATGCACACTTATTGTTGTGGGCTGAATTGTGTCTCCCACCAATTTGTATGTTGAGATCCTACCCCCCAGTAACTCTGAGCATGACTGTATTTGCACAAAGGACCTTTGAAGGAGGGATCTAGGACATTCTTGTTCTCATTTACCATGTAGTTAAATAAAATACTAAGAATGAAACAGATGAGGACTATAAATAACTCTGTGGAACCTGAGATATTTAGAAAGAGGTGGGATTTGAATTGAGGCCATTATAATAGAACATTCCCTAGCAGTCCCTTAGGAACAAGGCATGGTATTGTGACTTGCAGGAAAGGATGATCACATCCCGGGCATATGCATCAGTGGAGTGTGGTCTGACGGTGCTCTCTGGTCACCCTCTCTTCCCCTGCACACAGACTATGAGAGAGGAGTGAACTCTGCTCCTCTAACAGTGAAAGGGATAAAAAGCTTTCACCTCTGATTGTGTTGAACAAAGTAATATGCTGGCCAGGGAAGTAGATTTGACAGGACGCGGGAAGCATGACTATTGGCTCCTGTTCTTCAAAATTCTCTGTGTCCAGGCTTCAGGTACAGCAGTAATAATCAGATTATAAATGAAATGTGATGTTGTTGTATGTTGCCACACGACAAACCAACCCTAACATTTCATGCCTTAGAACAACTATTTTAATTTGCTCAAATTTTGGTGGGTTAAGAATTTGGGAAGGGCTTGACCAGGTGGTTCCCTGATCCTTGCCACAGCAGGTGAGAAGACTGTCTGGGCATCCTCTTCACCTACATGCCTGGAGTTTCAGGGCTCTGAGCTGTCTGTCTATCTGTCTGTCTGTCTCTCCATATTGCATTTCACCCTCCAGGGTCTTTCCAGGTGGTGCAAGTTTTTCCCAGATGGACAGTCTTGGGTCAGTCATTCTTATATCATAGTTTAGGGCCTCAAAAGTGAGAACTCCAAGATTCGAAGGAAAAGCTGCCACCTCTGAAGGCTTATCTTCAGAAAGTGCCACAGAGGCTCTTCTTCCAGGATTTATGGGTGAAGGTGATCACAAATGCTTCCTAGGTGAGAGGAAAGCTGTCTCTCAAAGGAAGGGGTGTCAGAGAATTTGTGGCCATCCTAATTCTCCATAATTTCTAAGTCTTCTTAATACCTGGTAAATAGTGAACTGCTAGTTTAGAAACTGTTCTGAGCAAGGTACAAACATGCACTGACTTTCTAGGAAAGTCATGTTAAAGACTTCTAATCTCTAAAAACAGAATTGATTTGAAAAGCATTACTCTTTGTTTTATCAGGGCAAACTTTGCAAGGAGAAGTCATCTATTTCCTCTTTTCCCATTGTTTTAAGAAGGGATCAACAAACATTTATCTTGCAAAGTGCTAAATAATCGGCCTTTTTGCTTTGCTGGTCATAGTTTCTATCACAGCTCCCCGCTGTTGTAACAGGAAAGCAGCTATAGACAATATGGAATGAATGGACAATGCTTTGCTTCAAAATGTTTTTACTTAGAAAAAAACAGAGGGCCCCCCAAATCTTTTTTTAGAAAAGCATTTATCTTAAGGGTTGACATTTGCCAACCTCTGCTGTAGAGCACTTAACACTATATAGGGATATCGATTTCAGGAATGCTTTAGTATATGAGGCAAAGACAAATATGTGTCAGTTTGTTGAATGACATCCCTGACCTGCTGAAAAACTCTTATGCCCAGGTGATTTACATACAAGTGAATGATTTCAGTTCCGATGGGGTAATTTCTAGGTAAGTAAAAGAAGTTTAAAAATAGTTATGCCTTTTTAAAATGTGGCCTTTTTCTATACTACATTTTGAAGAATTAAACTTTATGATCTAATTAACTTATAAAAACCAAAATAACTGTATTTACACCAGCAATTACAACTATACAAACTTAAATGTGATTATGATAGAATTGTTTTAGTGAGAATCTATAGTACTTATGAGAAAAAAATAGCTTTTTCATATGGAAATTAAATGGCAAGCTAAGTAACTGCAAATGAAGCAGGTCATTCTTTTAAAACTGGAGACATTTGTCTTCCCAAACTTCTACTACACAGCACACACACACAAACCCAAAATAGACAAGGTAAAATTAGAATCTGAATTGTCCTAATATTCTGTTTTTAATACCTGTAAAATGAAAATCATCGACTCAAAATGACTTCTTTTTTTTAGTTTTTTAAAAATTTTTATTGGTGTTCAATTGCCAACATATAGAATAACACCCAGTGCTCATCCCATCAAGTGCCCCCCTCAGTGCCCATCACCCATTCACCCCCATCCCCTGCCCACCTCCCCTTCCACCACCCCTAGTTCGTTTCCCAGAGTTAGGAGTCTTTATGTTCTGTCTCCCTTTCTGATATTTCCCACTCATTTTTTTTCTCCTTTTCCCTTTATTCTCTTTCACTATTTCAAAATGACTTCTAAACTCCATTCTTATTCTTGGGGTTTAGAATTAATTTTTGAGGTTTAGGATTTTCTAATTCTCACACTGTATTTATAACACCTTGCTCATTCATCCAACCAATCAAATATTCATTCAATAAAACCATGAGTGCTGCCATGAGTAGCAATGTGCTAAAAGCTAGTGATGTAATTTTGAATGATACGACATGGACCATACCTTCATGGAAAATATTTCAGAAGAAAAGAGACAGTCAGACCCACTCATTATGTTTTTTGCTCAAGAAGGGACATTGAAGTGGGTTCCTGTTTGAAGGGAGCTCTGCTCTGTCATCAGGCTCCTGCCACTTGCACTTGCTTTCATGACATCACTTGCTCAGCCCAGGTGTGACCAGAGGTGACTCCTCCCTCTGTGCCTGCATCATGGACCATCCTGGATATGCTTTTTCTCTTGCAGTCATATGAGATAGTCCCGTTCCATGTGTTCCTGGGACCTCCACTGCCTTTGCCTCTCTGTCTTCACATTTCTGTTTGCCATAGCCCTGGGTTTGTCCTATAACTACATGTGCTCTAACCAAATCTAAGGACAATCTGAAACTTATAGATGATGCCCTGCCCTAGCTCTCCCAAGCAGCTAAGCTATAGACGTACTGACAGAGTATGGTACTTCCTGGAGTATGGATAAAATATTTAATCCTCATCCTTCCCAGTCAAAGTGAAAATGTGATCTGAAATTAGCTGACTAGTACATCTACAAGCTAATAATACTAAGATTATTTCTGACTTGAAGTGTGCAGTCGTTATCTCCATGGGTCAGGGGAAAGCTGACCTCCTCATTCCATTTCAAGAGAGGAGCAATATGTAATAAATGCCTAAGTGTGCCAGAATTAAGGTCACTAACACAATTGTAAACTAGTTTGATATCATCGGTCTCATTGTGACTTTAGTTGTTACAAGTGACAATTTTTTTTCTTGTCATCTCCACTCTGATGATTATAATTAATCAGATTGATTTGGGAACGTTATTTAATTTCTTAAATCACAGTTTCTTAATCTTTAAAAATAACAGAAATAAATTTCACTCCCAGCCAAGATGGAACAACAAATCTAGATTTATTCTTTCTTCTGAAAGAACTAAAAAATATATAGGAACAAAACATATGAAACAGTTATTTGCAAGGTTCCAGACTTGAGACAATGAAGGACAGTGAAGCCTAAGAGACAGGAAACAAACGAGCTGATACCTAGGATTGCTTCAGCCTAATACACCTTTCCAGGGCATGGTCCAAAGAGGTGGAACCCAAGCAGAGCCTGGCATATTCCTGGAGCATGAGAAGGCTGCGGATATCAGAGCAGCTACAGTTTTTAGTAGTGAGTGTCAGAGAGGCTAGAGCTGCTCAGAGAATTCCAGATCTATGGAGTCTCCTCTGAGTATTAGGCTGAGTACTGATTACTGTGTGTACACAAGAAGCCTACCCAACGCTGGAGAAAAGTTAATCCAAAATGATTACTGGTAACAGTGCCTGACATTCCCTCTTGGCTGTGAATAGTGCCACTTTTCACCAACCACTTTGGAAAAACTTGTAATTCATGTTCATGTATTCATTGCACAGAATACACAGAAGAATCTTGCCTCGGTAGTGGAAGAAAATGAGACCAAGATTGAGCACAGTTCTCGTCAAGCATAACAAATCTTAAAAGCAAGACCCAAAGATTCAAATTGCTTCCAACTAATTTAACTAGGCTGCAGACGATAAAGAATGTATATGAGGATGCAAATAAATCCAACACCCAACAGAATAGAATTCACAATCACCTGGCTTGAAAAGAAATAGGAAAAAAATGATCTTTAAATGAAAGATAAGTTAACAAATAATAGATCAACCCTTAAAAATAGCAGAAAAAGGGGAGAAGGAAAGAAGTACAGATGGGATATACAACAAATAATAGAAAGATGATGATGGATTTAAACCAACAATATTAATAACACATTAAATGTAAATAGGTTAACATTCCAATTAGAAGTCATAGATGATCACATTAGATTTTTCTAAAAAGCATATGCTACCTCACATATATATACACACAAAAATAATAATTTGAGTGTGTAGAGACCAAGGAATTGAAAGTAAAAGGGTAGGAAAACTATGACCTATTATTTCCCTAGAACTATTGTTTTAATTATCAAAAACAATAATAAATCATTTTAAATTTTGTTCTGTTAGAATAATTTCACTTGCATTTACTAGAGAAAATAAGTTCTGTATTTTAGAATAATATAATTTCATTAACCCCCAACATCAATCCAAAAGAGTAATGAAATTTTTTTGTTACGGAGACTTTTTCCTTATCTAAATTCTCAGCTAGATGATTCAAATTCCTGACTCCTTTAAAAATACATAATGCAAATTTGTTTTAGAAGGAAAAATGAGATTCTACTGAACGTCTGGCTTCTCCATTCTCCCTCTTTAGGAAGAAGATCGTGTCACTTCTAGCAGTTAAAGAAAACACTTGGAATATTGATGAACCTTAACAGAGATAGAAAACAGCTTTTCAGGGATGCCTGAGTGTCTCAGTGGTAGAGGATCTGCCTTCCACTCAGGGAGTGATCCCCAGGTCCCAGGATGGAGTCCCACATTGGGCTCCCTGAGAGGAGCCTGCTTCTCCCTCTACTCTCTCATGTATCTCTCTCTCTCTCTCTCATGAATAAATAAAATCTTAAAACAAAAACAACAAAAACAAACATTTTCAGCAAATGCCCAGTCTGATGGTAAAGATGACTTAACAACTAAGATCCTTACATTTCAGATTAGATTTCTATTCCTCTGGGAAAATTACTTAGGCAAGTATTACAACAATGGTTAGAGTTAGTAATTCAGGAAAGCATTTGACTCTGGAAGCACTTGTGAAATCTAGAACTCTGTTCCTCACTGAGAATTCAAAAACAGTAATCATCATTTCTGGTAATAGAATGAATAATTTTAACAATAAAAGTTTACATAAATACACTTTTCATAAATGTGTTATCAAGATAATTTGATTCGACTTCAGATTTTTAATAAATATTGTGACTGTTGTGTTCTTATCATGGAACATATTTGTGTTATGATATTTGTACTTCAATGAACTAAAAATATTTATATTGTTTCAAAAGATTTTCCGGGCAGAATGGTCTTTATGTTGCAGCAATAGTTATTTATTTCAAGTTTCCAATCACTAAATTTTTATCCAAATGAGAAATGGCATTTATAAATAAATCTATTAAAAATTTTTTCCTGTGAATTTATTTCTTGTTAAAAAAGTTTAATATATTATCTCAAACAAAATATGTATCTAAATATCGACATCTTTCTTTAAATACACTCTTGTATTATCTTTAATAAAAATGGCTACCATTTGCTGTGTGCACTGTATATTGCAAGGCTTATATACCTAACTCAAATAATCTTTACCATCACACCTTCTGTACAAGAGGACGTAGATTTAAACTCAAAATCTGCCTTCACCACATTGCTTATAAGAGATAGAAGTAAGAGCCTGACTCATTCCTCTCTAATGTTCAAATTCATGATCCTTCACTTCACCATGTCACTTCCCCACATAGAAGAGCACAAATATAATCCCATGAATCTATATGGACCTATGTTTCTCCCAGAAGCAAAATGAAAATATCTTACCTAAAAAATTAAGGAATATGCTATATGTAATCCCCTCAGAAAGATATATAATATACATCAATCTATAATAGTTTTCAGAATATTGATTTTTTCAATCCCCTCTCTTTCCATTTAAGTGTATCCAAATTTATTTGAATGCAGCATTCCCTCTCCCTTAAGATTTTTTATTGTTATATTTTTGCTGTCCTAACACTTATTAGCTTGACACAGAAGTAGCACTGTCTGACTTCTTCTCATGCATAAGAAAGGATGACCTACATTAAAAGCATTCAGCATCAGTTTTACACTATAACTTTTTGAGAAGCCATTCAAAGCAAAAAAATCCACTTTGCTTTCTAATATGAATGTCTACAACTTCAGGATGTTCAAAAAGGTAACTATAAAGAGCATAAAATTCCTTCCAAAAATGTAGCTTGGTGGGAAAAGAAAACAGTTGTCATACACTGGCCAAGTTCTATTTTTTTTCCTTTTTCTTCCAGCGTGTCTGGGCTACATAGAGAATAATTGGGCATGCCCGTAAACATGCCCATACAATTGTCCTTTACTCACATTGAATCCCACAGACAACCACCATGTTAAACTGATCTGTCAGCAAAATAAGAATGTTTTCTTTCTGTTCTTTTAATTCTAAGAAAAAGACAAATGTCTCATTTATTACAGATAGTACCAAAGTAACAAAGGAAAAAAACCTATAAACTATTGACTCATATAGCAGCCAGAACACAGGGCAATTATTTCAATAGAATGAAAGACTTCAGAGATTTTATGAAAAAGTCTAAAAAGCAGGCATTGGAGAAAATGCGAAGTTGTAAAGTTTCTCATGCACCTGGTATCACCTTAAGTACAGCCTAGTTAATTCTATCCAAACACCAGCCCTCCTCATGATACCACCAGTAACCCAGAGACCACCACAGAGTTTCCAGACTCCCAACTCTTGTTCTTTTGTTTTGTTGTTATTGCAACACGTTTCACTTCCCAAGGGTCTCCTTCCTTTTCTGAGAAATGCTGTACAACCAACATTGTTTAATCCTCCTTTAGGAAACCTTAAGTGGGGAAAGGGGAATCACAGCTGTCTTCAAACACTCAAGTACTATTAGATGCTTCAGGGCACAGAAGTAGACTAATGAGACAAAGTTAGAAGAAAGCATTCTGACTCCAAATAAAAAGGAACCCTGATTCTTGCATTATTTCTCTGTAAGCACTTCGCTACGTGCATTACCTATATTCCATCATTTAACGTTCCAACCACTTGATGGTGTACATATTATTCTACTTCCTTGCTATCAAACATGAATTTTACATGCCCCAGATGATATAACAAGTAAGAGTTGAGGCTGAGATACAAATATAACTGTCTGATACCAAAGTACATCATTTATGTAACTGCACCCAGAAACTTCCCTCTGGACTGTGTTTTATTCTGTGAAATACCAATCAGCAGATGCTATTGTTTCTTTCAAGTCTGTAGGAAATAACTGAAGCCCTTTGTATTGATTCAATAAATAATATAATCTCTTCTCCAGGTAATTGTTTTAATAGTCTCCAAAAGATACATACTTTGATAATCCTTGTTAGGATTTGGAAGGAAGAAAGATCTATATTTTTCCTATATGTGTCCCTTGGTAGAGATGAATTTAGACACTGTCTGAAGCCACTGTTTGCTTCCATGGTAGATAGTATACCTCTTCCACTTAAACATTACACAATAATTTTACAAAAAGTTTCAATCAGGAGAATTACTCTAATGGCCCTTCAATGGTATTCATAAAGTTTGTAGCCACATTTGTTCAAGTTAAACCACAAAAAGTCCATATTCAAAGAAAGCAATGTTCTTCCATGGTGCTAGTGGGTTTTTTCCATGAATTAACTGTCAAATAAGATAATTCTGCATTTAATATTTTGATAAATAATCTTAATATTAATATAAATTTATAAATTTGTATAGACATTAAAGGGAATGTCAGACTAATTTAGAAACTATAATTATGCTTAAGATACTTTGGTTAAATATAAACAAGTAAGCCCACTTTGATGACAAGTAATCAAACTTTTGTTGTTGATTAAAGACAGCAAATGGAATTGGTTGACTCTTTGTAGAAGAGCAGCTTGCTTAGTCTAAACATTTAAGTTTTCTATATACCATCTTCAACTCTAAACTCCATGGACAGTTTGGGGTGATAGGCTGACAATTCACTTAAGTTGACAATGTCAAAACGTCCATCCATAAATCCTCTACTACAATTTCAATTAAATATCATGGATGTCACCATCTAAACATATATATATAAATTCAAATTTTCTTGAGGGTTAAAGCATGTGCCAAATAATACTCTTGTAATAATTACAATTTGAGTATGTCTGTTTTTGCAACAATTATTATATTGAGTATTTGAGTATTCGAGTATTGTCACTTGAGTGTTTGCTTTATTTAAGGTGCATATCAAGGTACCAGGGCACTTCTAGATAAAGAATATTTATATGCCATGTTAATTGAACTATGGATTTCAGATTCACACTGATAGGAAAATATATCTACTTTTTTGACCTAAAGACACCGGCAGACTGAAAGTAAGGGGATGGGAAAACATCTATCATGCAAATGGACATCAAAAGAAAGCCAGAGTAGCAATACATGCAGCAGACAAACTAAACTTTAAAACAAAGATGGTAGCAAGAGACAAAGAAGGGCACTATATTGCAATAAAGAAAACAATCCAATGAGAAGATATAACAATTATAAATATTTATGCACTCAACATGGGAGTACCCAAATATATAAAACAATAACAATAATTGATAATATAATAATAGCAAGGGAATGTAACACACTACTAACATTAGTTTACAGATCATCAAAACAGAAAATCAACAAGGAAATGATGGCTTTGAGTGACACACTGCACCAGATGGACTTCGCAGATATATTCAGAATATTCCATCCCAAAAGAGCAGAATACACACTCTTTTCAAGTGTGCATGGGACATTCTCCAGAATAGACCACATATTGGGCCACAAAACAGGCTTTAAAAAATGCAATAAGATTTGTATCTTCTGCATCTTTTCTGACCACAGCACTATGAGAGTAGAAGTCAACCACAAGAAAGTCTGGAAAGACCACAAATACACAGAGGTTACATATGCTACTAGACAAGTATAAGTCAACCAGAAAATAAAAGAAGAAATTAAAACACACACACACACACACACACACACACGGAAACAAATGAAAATGAAAACACAATGATCCAAAACCTTTGGGATGCAGGAAAAGCAGTCCTAAGAGGGAAGTTAATAGCAACACAAGTTTTCCTCAAGAAGCAAGAAAAGTCTCAAGTAAACAACCTAACCTTATACCTACAGGAGCTAAAAAAAAAGAACAGGAAAAAAAAACTAATATCAGCAGAAAGAAGTAAATAATAAATAAATATTGGAGCAGAAATAAATAATAAATATGGGAGGTAAATATATATATATATATATATATATATATATTTATATCAGAACAATGAAATCAGGAACTAGTTCTGTGAAAAAAAAATATCAAATGAAAAACCTCTAGTCAGATTTATCAAGGAAAAAAGGGACTCAAATAAATAAAATCACGAATGAAAGAGGAGAAATGACAACCAATACAAACAATACAAACAATAATAAGATAATATTATGAAAAACTGTATTTCAACAAATTGGACTGCCTAGAAGAAATGGATAAATTCCTGAAAACATATAAGCTACCAGAACTGAAACAATAAGAAATAGAAAATTTGAACAGACTGATAGCCAGTAAAGAAATTGAATCAGCAATCAGAAACCTCCCAACAAACAAAAGTCAAGGACCCGATGACTTCAAAGGCAAATTCTACCAAACATTTAAAGAAGAGCTAATTATTCCAAAAAAATAGTAAATGAAGAATCACTTCCAAATTCATGCTATAAGGCCAGTATTACCCTGATAACAAAACCAAATAAAGACTCCACTAAAAAAGAGAACTACAGGGCAATATTCTTGATAAACATAGATGCAAAAATCCTCAACAAAATATTAGCAATTCCAATCTAACAGTGCATTAAAAAAACCATACGCCACAATAAAGTGAGATATATTCCCAAATTGCAAGGGTGCTTCAATATTCAAAATTTATCAATAAGACAAAGGTTAAAAAATCATATGATCACTTCAATAGGGTGCAGAAAAAGCATTTGACAAAGTACAATATCCATTCATGATAAAATCCTTGACACAGTAGGTTTAGAGGGAATATATCTCAATATAATATAGGTTATATATGGAAAATCCCACAGCTACCATTGTACTCAATGGGGAAAAACAGCTTTTCCTCTACAATCAGGAACAAGACAGGGATGTCGACTCTCACCACTTTTATTCAACATAGCACTGGAAGTCCTAGCCACAGCAATCAGATTACAAAAATAAATAAATAAATAAATAAATAAATAAATAAATAAATAGTATCCAAATCAGCTAGGAAGAAATCAAACTTTCACTATTTACAGATGACATGATACTATATGGAGAAAACCTGAAAGACTCCACCAAAACCTGCTAGAACTGATAAATGAGTTTACTGAAGTCACAGGATACAAGATCAATGTATAGAAGTCTGTTGCATTTCTATACACTGATAATGAAGCAGCAGAAAGAGAAATTAAGGAAATAATCTCACTTACAACTGCACCAAAAATATAAGATACCTGGGGATAAACCCAGCTAAAGAGGTGAAAGACCTGTACTCTGAAAACTATAAAACACTGACTGATGTAACATATTGAGGAAGACACACACACACACACACACACACACACACACACACAAACAAACAAAAAAAGAAATGAAAAGACATTCTATGGATGATTCCTATGGATTGGAAAAACAAATATTGTCGAAATTGTCTATACTACCCAAAGCAATATACACATTTAATTCAATTCCTATCAAAATACCAACAGCATTTTTCACAGAGCTGGAGCAAACCAGCCTAAAAGGGGTATGAAACCACAAATGCCCTGGAATAGTCAAAGCAATCTTTATAAAGGAAAGAAAAGCTGGAGGCATCATAACTCTGGACTTCAAGTCATATTACAAGGCTGTATGGATCAAAAAAGCATGGTACTCACACAAGAATAGACACATACATCAATGGAATAGAACAGAAAACTCAGAGATGAACCCATTATCATATGGTCAAATAATCTTTGACAAAACAGAAAAGAACATCCAATAGGAAAAAGGCAGTCTTTCAACAAATGGTGTTCAGAAAACCTTAAAGCAACATGCAAAAGAATGAAACTGGACCACTTTCTCTCACCATACACAAAAATAAAATCAAAGTGGATTATGGACCTAAATATGAGACCTGAAACCATAAAAATTCTAGGAGAGAACACAGGCAATAATTTCTTTGACATTGGCTATATTGACTATAGCACCTTCTCTCTATCCTTTCCTTCCTTTTTCCAATCTTTTCTTTTCTTTTCTTTTCTTTTCTTTTCTTTTCTTTTCTTTTCCTTTCTTTCTTTCTTTCTTTCTTTCTTTCTTTCTTTCTTTCTTTCTTTCTTTCTTTCTTTTTCCTTCCTTCCTTCCTTCCTTCCTCCCTTCCTTCCTTCCTTTCTTTTTTCTTTTTCTTTCTTTTTGGTAGCAACTTCTTTCTAGGTATGTCACCTGAGGCAAGAGGAGCTAAAACAAGAATAAACTATATATCAAAAAGTTTCTCCACAGTGAAATAATCAGTAAAAATATCAGAAAACCCACAGAATGGGAGAGATGTTTGCACTGATATATCTGATAAATGGTTAGTATCCAAAATACATAAAGAACTTATAACACTCAATGCCTAAAATATGAATAATATACTTAAAAAAATGAAGAGAAGACACGAATAGACATTTTTCCAAAGGAAGACATCTAGATGGCCAACAGACACATGAAAAGATGCTCAATAACACTCATCACTGAGCAAATGAAAATCAGTACTACAGTGAGATATCACCTCACACCAGTCAGTACGCCTGTTATCAAAATCATGAAGAACAACAGGTGTTCCTAGGATGTGGCGTAAAAAGTACCCTCCCCTACTGTTGTTGGGAATGCAATCTAGTCCAGCCACTCTGGAAAACAGTATGAAGTTTCTTTGAAAAGTTAAAAATAGAATTACTCAACAATCCAGTAACTGACCTACTAGGTATTTACCCAAAGAATTTAAAAATACCAATTCAAAGGGATACACGGGCCCCAAAGTTTATAGCAGCATTATCAACAACAGCCAAATTATGGAAACAGCCCAAGTGTCCACCAACAAATGAATGGATAAATAAGTTGCAGTATATATATATATATATATATATATATACAATGGAAAATTACTGAAGCATAAGAAAGAATGAAATATTGCCATTTGCAAATACATATGGATGGAACAAGAGTATATTGTGCCAACTGAAATAAGTCAGTCAGAGAAGGACAAATATTATACGATTTCACTCATGTATGGAATTTAAGAAATAAAACAAATGAGCAACGGGGAAAAAAGAGAGAGAGAGAGAGAGAGAGTAGTAGTAGTAAACCAAGAAACAGACTCTGAACTATTGAGAATCAACTGATGGTTACCAGATGGGAGAGCAGGGGAGGGATGACTGAAATGGATGGTAGGGATGAAGGAGGGAACTTGTCGTGGTGATCAGGGGGTGCTGTATGGAAGTGTTGAATCACTATATTGTATACTTGAAACTGATATTACAAAATATGTTAGCAAACTGAAATTTAAGTAAAAACTTTTTTAAATAAAGAATAGTAGCTTATTGGTAGGTAAATATTCTTCCAAACTATGAAAGTTATAATAATGTCTTCATTTAGGGTCAGTATATGCTGCATCTGAACCTGAATGCATAGGAAATATTAAAGCAACTTAAATTATATCCGCAATAAAAGTATACTAATTCATTCTGAAATCCCCCAGGAGAATAATTATTAAAATCTCAATTTATATTTAAATCTAACTTGAAACAAATATGATGTTTTGGCAACCTAATTTATGTTTTTGGTTCCCAATAATTGCAATTTAGAGGAGTCTACCTAATATAAGAACAAATCAACAGTAACATCCTTAATTAGCTGATTAATTTACCTCCTTACCTCTAGGAGATAAATGGAATGAGAAAATTATCTTGTCTAAATACAAAAAAGGAAATTAATGGCCAGGACATTCCAAGACAGAAAATGAAGAAGTAAGAGGATAATACAAATTTTTCACAGAAATCAACTCTTGAGAATTCTTGATCTTTATGCTTTCTTACACACATCCATCCATCCATTCAAAACTATTTAATGGAAATTATGCTTATTCCTAAAAATCTATGAACAATAGAGATATAGTCTCTGATATTGCTGAGTTTATAATTCTCTCTATAATAGTGCCTCTTCTGTTCATTCCCAATTGATAAGACAAATGAAATAATTATGTATTTATAATAGGGTCTGGGAGATATTTCTAAAATTATATGTATGTACATGTGTTAGGAACATGAGTTTCAATAAGAAGTCATGATGTTAATTTACCAGCAAGGCCTCTGGATTATCCATGCCTATCACTGATAACAAACATCACTTGTGAATCTAGAAAATGAAGTGAGAATAGATCAGCACATGCAGATAAATGCAGACTACTTTTGCCAAATCTCTTGGAATTCTTTTCTTTTTTCCTTTGAAATTCTTTTTTTTTTTAATTCTTAATTATAACCCAGGTAGGAGACAAAATTGACCTTTTAAATAAATAATACCTTAAAAGGAATATTTGAGGAATAGGAATCAAGGACATTTTTATAGGTATATGCCCATATAAAATACAAAAATAGTAAGGGAGAATTTATGTGTATTTTTAGGGGATGAGTTAACTCTACAATGCTATGCTCAGTTACTTACTTGTAACTGGGAACAAAAATAAGGGAGAGATTATCAGTAGAAATAGACTTATTTTGCAAGATTGTTTTCGCTGCTCAGATTCTCTTGCATTTACATGTAACAATTAGGGTCACTTTCCCATTTCTTTTTTTTTTTTTAAGATTTTATTTATTTATTCATGAGAGACACAAAGAGAGAGAGGCAGAGGGAGAAGCAGACTCCATGCAGGAAGCCCAACGTGGGACTCAATCCTGGGTCTCCAGGATCAGGCCTGGGCTGAAGGCGGCACTAAACCGCTGAGCCACCCAGACTGCCCAACTTTCCCATTTCTAAAAAATCAACAATAGGAATTTTGATAAGAATTTTATTGAATCTAGAAGTCAATTTTGGGATATTACCACCTTAATATTAAATCTTCCAATCCATGTACATACATCTTTCAATTTTTTAGGTATTTAATTTCTTTTTAACAAAGTTTAGTAGTTTTCAGTGTAGGAATGTTATATTTCCCTTACTACATTTATTTCTAAACATTTTACAGTTAAATAAAAAGGTTACATTGAAAGCATCATATCTGTTGTTTTAAACTTAATAGTAAAAGACAACTCAACTAAAAAATGGACAAAGGACTGAAGTACACATTTCTCCTAAGAAAAATAAGTCAAAATGTATGTGAAAAAAATGTTCAACCTCATTATTTATAAGGGGAATGCAAATTAAACTCACAATGAGATATCGTTTCACATCCATATGAAGTTGTGATGATTGCTGTTTATACATAAAAAATAAAAAGGGTTAGTGAAGATGTGGATAAATTGAAACATTCACATATTGCTGGTGGGAACATAAAATGGTGTAGCTGCTGTGGCAAACATTTTGGCAGAAACTCAAAAAATTAAACAGAGTTATCCTATAACCCAGGACTTTCACTCCCAAAATAACTGAAAACATATGTTCACACAAAAATTTGTACACAAATGTTCATAGCAGCATGATTTATAATGGCTCAAGTTGGAGATGATTTAAATGCCCATCAACTGATGAATGGATTTAAAAAACACATTTTATCTGTACAATGGACTATTACTCAGTTTTTTAAAATGATATACGCACATATATAAATATATACACAATGTGGATGAGCCTTGAAAACATGCTAAGTGAATTAAGCCAGTCACAGAAGATCTTATAATGTGTAATTCCATTTATAATAAATGTCTAAAACAGACAAATCCATATGGACATAAAGTAGATTAATGATTTCCAGGGAATGCAGAAGGGGACAATTGGGGGGTGTGAGGTTTGTCTTTACGGTATGGATATATTGTGGAATTAGTGTTATGTTTGTACAACATTGAGAATACTAAAAACCACTGAATTTTGATATGTGAGTTGTATGTCATTTTTTTTTAAATTAAAGATACTTAAAAGTACATTCATAGATTGGTATTCATTGCAAAGGAACAATGCTGACTTTCCTCTACCATTCTCTCTAGCTTCATTTCCAAAAATCCCACAAAGACATCCCTAACTATTGCAACTAATTGTTGGATGTTTTTCATGGTCATGATGCTATTTCACAACTCTCTACCTTTGCTCGTATGGTTTGTTATGACTGGCATTCACTAGCATCCTCCTGAGTCCTATTCAATCTTTAGATCCCAATTTTATTAGCCAAGATGGTGGCTTTGTTCAGTGGCTTTACTCACTTGATTCTGCTCCTGACTCCTATTGCACTGTCAATCATAGCTCTTATTCCTCCAACCTGCAAACCCCGATTTGAGTGTTTCTGATTATTCGATGCCACTTAGAACCAAACAAAGTGCTTGACACTTGAAGATTCAAGAAAATAAAGGTGAAGAGTGCTGAGGGTTCACCTGAGCTGGGCAGTATTGAATTTTCAGGTACTGGGAGAGCCTATTAAGACAGCAAGCCAAAATGAAAGAAACAGTTGAGTCTTTAATAGTATACTGCAATAGTATAGAAGCAAGAAGCTAAGCCAGAGTAAGTACTAATCTCCTCACTGTTCCATTTTCCCCCCAAAGAACATTGTGCTTACAAAGGACTACAAAGGACCTCCGAAAAAAGTTTCTCTCATTCTTACAAACCAGAGGGATGGGGGTTGGTGATGTGGAAGGGCTGAGTGGACTGATTGGGAGGGTCTGTCTTTGAACTTCCTCCCATGTCCTCACAATGAAGGCTTGGCAGAGGCACCTGAGGAAGACATCTGCCTAAAGTCTCAGTTATAGAGACCACAAATGCAAGTGCCAAGGCTAGGAATGCAGATGTGCGGAAAAGCATGTCTGGCTCCAGGTGTCTGGGTTCCTGATGGAAGCTCCTTCAATGACTACATACTAAGCCTGGTGTAGTGTCGGCAGTTTGTCCCACAAGATCCTGTGGGCAGGCCTGAAAAATCACACATAGATCTTTAGCTAGGAGCTGGGACATCTCAGAAAGAAGAGAGGATACTCTTTTATTGGTCATCTATTTACTCTTCTTTTTGGTTACAGCATGGAAAATGGAGAGTTGACTTAAATTTTAGGGAATATAATTCATTTATCAAAAGAAAGAGAGAACTAATGGGTTGGCAAGTATTCAGTAGGCTCTCAGTGCACTGAACACCCTATAGGACCCAAAAGCACATGTTATTCACTGTAGAAAGAAGCATAAATTAAATATGTAATTTGTCCTTGTCCTCAATTTCCAATGACAATTTTATTTGAGTAATTTATCTCCTTTCACCAGTTAAGCATCTGCCTTGGCTCAGAGCATGATCCTGGAGTCCCCAGATCGAGTCCCACATCAGGGTCCCTGCATGGAGCCTACTTCTCCCTCTGCCTATCTCTCTCTCTCTCTCTCTCTGTGTGTGTGTCTCTCATGAATACATAAATAAATTATATATATTTTTTAAAGTAAAATTTGTCCTTCAATGCATCTTGTCTACATTACCATTGAACAATGAGAAAATATAGCTCTTGGTGGCAAGGATGGGTAGAGAAGAATGGTAGAAGAGTCCACTGCCAGGGAGCAGAATGCTAGACAATAGCCTCAAGCCTGGACCAGGGCCTCTTAGCTCCTCAGTACAAGCTCATCTAACTATATACTGCACACTGCCTCTAAGCCCCAAAGTCACAGGGAAGCCTCATCGATGATGGAAGCCCTGCAGACTCCAGACATTGCAGTATGTAGTCTGCTGAGAAAGAAAGCAAAACACATACACAGCCCATTCCTTAGTTTACTCAGCAAATGAGAACTGAAATCCTCCCAAAGGAAGCATTGAAGAAATACACAAAGCATACTTAGTGTGAGACAGCATATACTGTTGTTCAGGGGGGATAGAGCCTGGTGGACTGGGATGATAGGAAGGGGCACCAATCCTTTCCAAACTCCATTCCAAAACAGAGTCAGAATGATGCTAATGAGAAATTCCAGTTTAAAGTTCGAACTAGGGGTGATGGAAGGGAAGGAGGGCGGGGGGTGGGGGTGAATGGGTGACGGGCACTGAGGGGGGCACCTGACGGGATGAGCACTGGGTGTTATTCTGTATGTTGGCAAATTGAACACCAATAAAAAATAAATTTATTATTAAAAATAAATATTACCAAAAAATAATAAAATAAAGTTGGTAAAAAAGAGAAAAAGAACCTTTTTTTAAAGAGTCCCTCCCATGTTTGGGACATGAAAGAATCTGATATGTACAGTGACAGTAGCTTTCTAAATGGACTCATTCCAATCGCCTGCTTCCTGAGTCACACACCTGTCAAGACAAGTTTTACGTTTAACCATGGGATTTCATGTATCTGGATACCTGGATACCTGGATATCTGGATGCAGCACTCGCAGACATCCGTCAACATACATCTGAAAAGTAGAAGAAGCCGTTCTCCTTTTGCTGTAAAATGGCTACATATAATTTACTATTTTGTTTGGTTTTGATTTTACTAGAAATTTAAGGCAATATTTTATATTACATTTTTTAGGGTACCTGCCTGCCTCCACCTTTTGGTAAATCTCACATCCCATAACCTTTGTCAGCACTAGAACAGACTGTGAAATATAAAAAACAACAACAAAATCAAAAAAGCATGATATTAGAGAAAGACAAGTACCGTATAATTTCACTTATATGTGGAATCTGAAACACAAACCAAAAAAATGCTCGTAAATACAGAATATAAACTGGTGGTTGCCAGAAGGGAGGGCCGTTGGGGGAGGTATTAAGAGATACAAACTTCCAGTTAAATTGTTTTTGAAAAGTGATGAAGATGTCAAGTACAGCATAGGAAACATAGTCGATAATATCTTAATAACTTGGTGTGTTGACAGAGGGTAACTACGCTAATCATGATGAGCATTTGGTACACCTGAAACTAATATATAATTGTATGTCAACTATACTTCAATAAGGAAAAAGCACTGTGAGATTTTACACATTTTGTACTATATATGAAGACTTTCAAAAGGTACTGACCATTTATGCAGAATCATTTTCTCAGTGATAAGATATTTTATAATATAAATTTTTCAGATAGCTAAATTCAACTTCTTTAAATATCAATTATTCAAATTTTAAACTATAATTATGAAAATACCTCATAGTGACTCTTGGTATTCTTAGGCATTGTATCCTAATACTTTTGCAAACCGTAATATTTACAACCATCTAATGAATAATTACTAATCCATGTGACAAGGTATATTATGTATTTTGTGTACGGGGCTTAAAGTTAGCAATGAATATTGGGCAGTGCTAGAAAGTCTATTAGTTTATGATATAATGCAGTCCCTTAATTCTGCTACTTTCCTTCACACATCGGTCTTGCAGTGTGAGTAAAATTTGTGTGGCAGATAAACAGCAAACAATCACAAGATGTTGATTTTCAGGCTTCTGCTCAAATACCGTATGCTACACCTGCTAAAAACAAAAGAGTTATCGTTTGTTCAATTATCTCTTTCAAATATGTCTTATTTTCAGAATCATGATCTCAAGGGTTGATATTGCAAGAAGATAACCTATAATTTAATGTGTTTACCACCCCCCCCCCCACGCACACACACAAGCACATGGCATACAGAAAAACTTCAAAGGTAATGGCATTTTGTGGAGAAAATCACACTACTCAAAATAAATCTCTGAAGCAGGGACCACGTAAGGTGACCTGATAGCATGTATATTGTTAAAAGACAAAAATGTAGTTTTCAAACTTCTGTAGGATATGAGAATAGTTATAAATATCTCAGTAATACATCCAAAAAAATGACAAGGCTTTATTAAGTGAGTGGCTAGAAGCAGCATAGCGCAGTGGTTAGTAAATAGGAGTCCTGAGAATGAATAGGCAAGAGTGGAAATATGGGCTTCCGCACTCACTGGTTGGATGACTTTGAATATGTTTACTAACTCTCTAAACCTCTGCTCCCTTATCTGAAATGGAGATACCATTACAGGTAAACAATGAGAGTGAATAAAAAAAATAAATGAGATAATACATGTAAAGTGATGAGAGCAGTCTGGCCCATAATCCACATTCTGACTTTTGCTAACATAATGGTCTATGTGTTTCACCTTCTACTGTTGCAGTATCGTCATTTAATGTTGGAAAATATGTAATCAAAGCACTAAGTGTGACAGCGCAATCCTACGTCGGGCTATCTGGAGTCAAAGGAAACAAAGGTGTTGCAATCTGAAAGGTCTGTATAAAAGGTTTATTGCACACATGTGAATACCCGGATGAGAACTTGGTGTCTGTCATTATGAATGCTTAGGATAGCACATCCTCCCGGCCTCCTGACTTAGTTACTCAGTATTTGTAACCTGGAAACGGTCCTGGCTCTCAGACCAAAGCAGCATTATGGGAAGCTCAAAACGACCAGGAGCAGGGAATCATAATTTTTCTAGACACTGTCTGTTCTGGAGATGATAATTTAATCCTCACTTTAATTAGTATTCAGCCTCCTAATAAAAAGTAGGACATATATAATATTAGCATTAACAGCAAATATCCCCTGCCATCTGATATCTAAGAGTTAGCTTTTAAGATCTCTCTTTACTTGGCCTCAAATGCAGATACATCTGTATCCCATGTTTTTAATGACCATCAAATAAGTAATAACATGCCTTTTTGAATAGTAGCCTTCCAGGAGTAGGAAAATCACTAAAACTTACACAAACACTATAGATTTATATGACCCTCATCTTTGGAGGACCAGTTTATTTTCTTGAATATATACCAGACCACCACTGACTAGACAATGCTGGAGAGAACAAGATGGATTTTAGGAAAAATCATGATATTCTTTTGAGAATATTCAAGCTTATGTTATTATTTATATGACTTACATGATATACTTAAAGTTTGTTAGAAATATTTTTTTTCTTATTTGACCGGGAGTTGCTATTGTCACTTTTTCTTTCAATAGATCAATAAAACCAAAGTTAAAACTATGGGATCACTAAAGTACTACATCCAGAATTGAGACCCTCTTTGATATTACAGAAATATATTTTAACAAGGACTTGATCATTCAAAGGATAATTAAAGGAGTCAATAAAATTCAACCGAGAATTCTATACTTTGGAAGAAATTATGAATCTGCAAGTAGCATAATAGAAGAAAGAATAATTATGATGGTATGTTTTACGTGCATTAGCTCTATTAATTTGTGATATGATGTGCTTACATCCTTTTGTCAGATAAGAAAGTGGAGGCTGAATGACTTTATATCTTGAAAAAGACATATTACAAGTGAGTAGAAAACCCAGAAACAACTCTTTAACCAAAGCCCTTTAAATTTAATCATAAGATAAATTTCACAGCCCATAGATTTGTCTGAGGAAGAATTCCTGTGTATATGTGACAGAATTAGAGTGAAGGTCATAAGATTAAAGAATCTCAAGATTTATTTGTAAACCCAGGGTTTATTTGCATCGGAAAAATAAGAATGTAATCCTCTCAAAGCAATGGACTATGTTCTCAAAAGCCATTTTTACCTCCATGGCTCTACCCAGTTGGTGTCACGGATGCTCTCCATTTACCAGCGCTGCTTACACCAGATTTTAAATTAATTTAGAACCGATATTCAACTATTTCTACGGTGTTAGCCTATCAAGAAGTGAAGGTTTTGTGACAGACATGCATCTTAAGAACTTGGAGAAAACCTGAATCCTCTCATGTGCACAATCATCCTAGCATCCTCTACTGGGATGCCAGTTGCTACAAATGACACCATACAACAGATGGAAATTGAACTGTATTTGAAGTCAGGTGAACCAAGTTTGAATCCTGGTTCACATGGTTACAAGTTAAATGACCTATTTTAAGTGATTTGTGAAAGACCAATTGTGAATATAAGAACTTTTGGCAAAAAAAAAAAAAAAAAAAAAAAAAGAACTTCTGGCAAAATTCTACACACATAATAGTGACACAAAATATAGCAACTATTATTTAATTAGTAACTGGACACATGCTTCAGTTTCTGTGTCTAGAAATCAGATTCCGCAAGTGGTGCATGATTTCTGCCACAGATTTCAATCCATTCGATCAGTGTCATGGTATGTTTGTTGTTGTTGTTGTTGTTTTCTTTCAATTCTATCATTGTGGCATAATTGCAATTTGGTCCTCATATGCTCTATCATTTTATATAGATACAGGTATAGGTATAGATAGATATGATAGATATACATATAAGTATATAGACTCTGTTCTGGTTGCGTATAGCTGTGAGATGAACAGCTTTGAACCTCTGTGGCATAAAATAACATGCATTTAATTGTGATCTCAATTTTACCAATCAAGAATTGGGGCAAATTGCAGCAAATATGGCTCATCTTTGTTCCATTAAATCTAGGTCCTCAGTTAGGGTGGCTCTAGTGGCTGGAGATGGCTGAGACAGCTTCATGGGTGTCCTGTGTCTCAGACCTACAGTTTCATCTGTTGTTTAGTTCCTGCCATCTTCTCTACATTGTTGGCCATGTCTGCTGTGCTCTGGAAAGCTCGAGTCTGTTTCTTGTCTCACGTGCCTGGTGCCTGGCCTGTGATGTGCCAGGCACCCTGCTCTCGCCACTGCCTCTCCACATAGGAACCTCTTTGGGTTCCCCACAGCCTGATATCTTAGGGTGTCTAATTTTTTCTGTGGAGCTGACTTCTCCAAGAGTGAGCATTTTAAGGAGGCAGATGGAAGCTGGAAGGTATACAAAACAAAATTCTGCCTCATTCTATTGACCAAACTAGTCAGTAAGGCCACCCTCCAAACCCAAGTGCAGAAATAATACAAATGTCTTATTTGTACCTTCTTATCAAGAACTATGGCAGGCAGACTTTGGTAACCTTTACTGTAAGATAACCTATCAGACAATATAAAGCCAATTTGTCAAGAGATAACATCTGTAGGTCTTTTGTAAGCTTTATTAAAATGAGATTTTCTAGTTATGTGGCTTTAGGCATGTTGCCTGACCAATAGAAATGTAATTTTTCTTTTTCTTTTTAAATATATTTTTATTTATTTGAGAGAGAGAGAGCACAAGCAGATGGAGCGGCAGGCAGAGAGAGAGGGAAAAGCAGGCTTCTCACTGAGCAGGGAGCCTGATGCAAGACTGAATCCCAGGACTCAGGTCATGACCTGCGTTGAAGGCAGATGCTTCACTGCCTGAGTCACCCAATGCCCTGGGAAATGTAAATTTTTTTGTATCTGTCCCTGGGAACAATAGCAGTTATCCCAAAGGATTGATCTGGGTTAAAGATAATGCCTGGCACATATTGAGCACCCAGTAAATGGCAGTTGCTGTTTTCCTCATTGTAGACATCAGGACATATTATTTATAATACATGACTCTCTTGCTCAACCAGGCCCATGTTCCTTACACCTCTTTAGACATTTGGCTTCAGCTGACATAGCCCTCACCACAAAGGTCAATTCTATGGTGTAGTACTTCCTAACTACTTATCATCCCATTTTCTTTCAAATTCCTCCCCATTAACAGATTTTAACTTCCAGCACACTTATACTCAAATATACCCAAATTGTAGCAGTATACCTTACATTTCATAATTTTTTCCAGCAGTTAGACAGAATGGTGGTGGACACATTATCTGGTGTTCCTGCAGAGTGATACTTTGCCCCACTCTCACCCAAATGGAATATTACTTCAAGTTACTCAACTATTCCTGGTACATTAAACGCCCACATTTAAACTTAAATTATTTGCAGAACCTGGGGTATTATTCTAAACTAGTGACATTTTCTCCTTATATATACACCAAAGTTTGTTATTTTTCTGTATCCATTCAACCCAATCCCTAAAAGAGGCTCATCCTGAGAAAGTTCAGGAAAGAAGCAATGCCTACCTTTGCATGTAATTTCTCTATCAGGATCAGGATAAAAGATCTCAATCCTGTAATTATTCTCAGAAATGCCTGGGCTCTCGGGCAATCTCCTTGACTTTTTAATACATGTTTGTCTAGGGGCACCTGGGTGGCTCAGTGGTTGAGCATCTGCCTTTGGCTCACGTTGTGATCCTGGGGTCCTGGGATTAAGTCCCGCACCAGGCTCCCCACAGGGAGACTGCTTCTCCCTCTGCCTATGTGTCTACCTCTCTCTCTGTCTCTCATTAATAAGTAAGTAAAAAAAAAAAAAAAAAAAGAACACATCTGTCTATGTAAAGACATAAAAGGGTACTAGTAATTTAGTGTTAAGTGTTTTCTTTCTTCACGACTTTGTTACATAGAAGATTTTGAATAAATTTCTGAGAACAGCTTTTCTATTCCTCTTCTCTGAGGTTATATTTTGATATATGTATATATATAACATATAAGTATTATATAAATATATAATATAATATATATATATAATTTTGACAGTCTAATTGATGATCATCCTTATCCGTGAGTGGTTATAAGTAGAAAAATGAGACATTAATAGCATATAATCTAAAGGTTTTATATTTAAGACCTTTACAAGTCAACACACCTAGAGATAACATCTTCAGATCTTCTTTGTACGGCTATGTCAATCCAACCCTCCACATAACAAATTCATGTGAGTTAAAGAACTAAGGAACAATACACATATCTCATTAATTAACCAGAACTATATTAAGTATTTTAAAAATCCCATTACATACTGGAATTTAATGCCCAGGTGCAAAGGCTCTGAACTACTTTTTTTTATTAAGTCTCAAATATTGAGAGATTGTCAGAAGTACAGTATCTCATGTGAACTGTGACTGCTCTGTACCTGTAATGAATGTTTCCTCCTTTATCTAAATTCAATGTAATAAAATATGATCATTATATACAGCGTGAATTTCTACTTCCTTCAACTGTTTTACTCTACTCTGGCAACCCCTTTGGCATTGTATCTCTCCCTCTATAACTGACTTTGTGGTGCATGGGGACCTAGTGATCACATAGCACAACAATCCAATGGGTTAGATACTCTTAAGTTCAGGAAACACAAGCACAGAGAAAGGGAATAACTTGCTCAAGCCATTATTTGGCTTCGTTTTCTACTGTTGCCATAACATTACCTCAGTTTCAAATAAGACTCTCTTATTATCTCATGGTTCGGTGGGTTAGAAGTCTGATAGGGGTCCCAATGGGCTGAAGTCAAAGATTAAGCGGCTGTGGTCCTTACTAGAAGCTCTGGGAACCAACTGCTGTTGTTTAGTTCCTGGACTACTGTTTGACCACCATCCAGAGACCTGTCTCTGCTCCTGGAAGCTGTCATTCCTTCCCATGCCTCCCAGGAGCTCCTAGTGGCCTCTCTGCTCTCCTGGGGCCCTCATTGCTCAGAACCATCAGAGGTGCTTCCAATCTTTCTCATTCCTTCTCTGACTATAGCCAAAGAAAATTCTCTGCTCTTTTGGTTAGACTGAGTCCACCCAGATAATGCAGGATAATTGCCCTATTTAAGGGCCAGAAAGCTCCTTTTGCATATAATGTAACCTATTCACAGTTCCAGGGAGAATGTGCGGGCATTGCTGGGGATGCCTTATTCAGCTTACAATATTATTATTTGATTTCTATATTGATTTACTTTACTCTGCCCTGACAAGCCACTTCAAAGCAATTTACTAGAGCACAGGTAATCTATTCCACTGTACATAGCAGCAGGACTCTAATCTGAGTGATTACAGCTACATAAGAATGATAATCTAAACATAGGCAGTTTTCCCACATTCATCTTTCTGGTTACCTTATCCACTTTTTGAGAAAAAGTTTCATATTTGGGGCCTGTGAAAAGGTACAAAGGAAATAGGTACTCACTCCTGAGTCAAGATGCTACACCCCTCAAATCTCTTCCACTTTTCTCCGTTTCAAAATATCCTAAATAAGGAGTAGTATGAACTTCCTTAGCAACATCCTGATAATTAAATATATTTCTTCTTCCATGCAATCATCCTAAGTTTTACCATTATAGGCTTCTGTCCCCATGTGTCATTCACTCAGTTACTTTTTCTCAGACATTACTGGAAAATTATGTGATAATGCACCATTGACGAATAATTATCGGTCATGAGTAATGACTTACAAACCTACAGGAACTCATCCCAATTAATGATCCTATTCATTCTTCGTATATAAATTATTCACAAAAAGCATGCTAATTAATTCAACCTGAGTGATCATCAGAAATAAAATTTTGAGCTGGCTTATGGGGTTCCTTAATCTGTTTTATTCATTTTATTGACAAGGTCTGAGAGTCGATGTTAATGAAGCCAAAAAAGAGATATACATAATAGGAAAACGATGTGAGAGGGACCAGAATGCATGATAAAGACAGATGGGGACAGCATTAACAAGGAAACTGTAATCAACACCTAAGGAATTCCTTCATGTTGAAAAGATAGCAATCAATAAATAACAAAAAAAGGTTATTTCAGAATTTGTAAGACAGAAATTTCCTGATAGCATTTCATGGTTACAAAATCTTAGTTTCCAAGACACCTTTTCCCTCTTGAATTAAGTTCCAGGAATTAAATATTTTTTCCTACCTGATGTCTTTTTTAACAGGTGTCTCATGAAGTTCTCAGGAAAGAAGTGTTGTAATATACATTGTGCAACTATGGAATCTCCAAAACAGAGGCTTGTAAGAGATTTTGAATATTCGACATAGTATCTAAGAATGCACATGTCATGTTTACATTAAATAATCTTTCTTAAAAATATGATAATGGAGTAAGCAAAAATCCAGTTATATTGCACTTTTTTTCTGGTTTGGAGTCCAGAAAAAAAAATACTTATGACACCAAAACACAGCTCCTAAGTCTGACCTATTGGTCTTAGATTTAACTTTGTTAGATCTACCAAATCCCCTTATTATCGTTATTGGGTTCTATGTATATTCTTATATGATAGAGTTGCTGCATTTTATTTTAAAAAGATATGTGACATATCTCAGGATGTGTCTTATCTAGGTTACTGGAATAGCTCACAAAACAATCCAGCTTTCTTCAGTGGCGTATGTGGAATATACCAGACTCTGTTGAAACTGATGGAAAGAAGCACCAGTTAGAGTAAAATAGTGTGATACAAGCACAAAGTCTCTTATGAACCCATAGTAGACAGTAGCTGTAACCCAAAGATGGTCATTACTTGTCAAGAAAGCATCTGGAAGCAAACACATCACAATTCACTTAGAGTAGTATCATCAGTGTTTGGAGAAAGTAGATGAGTTCTGGCTAAGCATCCTCAGAGTTGAATTCAAAAAAAGGAAGAGTAAAGCAAGTTTAATTTTCTGTTTTAAAGGACATAGGGCAAAAATTCATTTAATTCTAGGAGAAGAGATAAATTGAGTAGACTACGTACTGACTTGATGTTAATCATCTTAGGCCTCTAGGTCTTCATTTGTCGTGTCTCTGCCAGAGGTTGGTCTAGACAGTAGAGGGAAGATGAGTTATCAAGTGGAACCTAAAACCCCCAACAACTTGGCAGGCAAGACCATTTATAAAGGTTACTGGAATGGTCCTCCAGACTAAGCACGTCAGAGTGATGGCTTATGATGGCTTCGTGAAAACGAAGGTTCTGGTCCATGAACCAAACTACCCTACTGGATTGTTCTTATAAAGCATAAACATGGTCAGAAGATCATACCCTCACAGAATAAAATGGTCATAAATTCTACCTCACAAGATTGTCATAAGAATTCAATGAAAGGATAATACATGTCACATAATACGTATTGAATATTTCCTAAGAGAAAGTAAGCCCTCAATCCAACTGGGAAAATTAAGGATGCCTTAGTTTTGACAATTAACAAACTTTTCACAATTTGCTGTGAACATTAGATCAAGGATATTTAGTCTTTAGGAATAGTTTAATAAAGCAAATAGAAAGCTCATATAACCCTTGTTTGCTGATTTCCTGAAAATGGCAAAATAAGGGTGAGTGGTCTTACCGTGAAAGGTCTAATGTGGTGGATTGTGTAGGACATGATATAACAAAATCTGGGGAATATAGACAGCTGAAGTATAAAGGAAAGAAAAGACAGAGCTTCACATTTGCATAACTTACAGTTCTCTGAAGTTTAGAATTTATGGTATTTTCCAGAATAGTATTTAATATCTAATATCTTTGTTTATATTTAAAGAATAGAAAGAGGATCCAACTTCAGTTACAACATATGTTTTTGCTTAATAGAAATAAACAGCCAAAAGGAAAATGCAGAAATAAACAAATTATTATATTATGACATAAGAGAATTTAAAAGGTTGACAATAAAAATTTAATATTCTCAATAAAAATATTAGCACTTTGATTAGTTTTTATTTCTTTCTATGCAGAATCCATGCTACTCTATACTGAACATTTTCAGTTTAGTTATATGAATTTGTTAATGATGCATAAACCATCATAGTTTTTCAAAAGATAATCTTAACTCTGAGAAACGAACAAGGGCTAGTGGAAGGGGACATGGGCAGGGGGATGGGGTGATGGGTATTGAGGGGGGCACTTGATGGGATGAGCACTGGATGTTATACTATATGTTGGCAAATGAAACTCCAATAAAATAAAATTTAAAAAAACAAAATAATCTTTAGTTTCTTATCTATATTCAAAATAAAGGGATGTTAGTATTTTTAGGGTCTAAAGAAAATCTAGCCTCTAATTACCATTACAAACAAAAAGCCGCTTTCCCTCTATCCCCTGTGACATATTTTTCAGTGTAACATTTACTCTAAAAATGTGAGTTAAAAAAAATTTTTTTAAATGTGAGTTAAAACCAACTTAAAATATTGTTATGTTGTTTCACTACATATTGGACAATCCAATAAGGATTGTCCCTGTCACGAAGTATATTCTCAGTATTAACCTATAATTATTCTTCATGTCCCAAAATTTATTAAGTACTTAAGAAAATCATGCAACAGAACAAAATTTGCGAAAATATTAAACATTATTTCCTGAATCATTTATACTTTTAATTGTGAAATAGCCGAAAGCTTACATTAGTCAAATATATGACTCATAGTTTTTGAAAAGCAAAATGGAATATATGGAAATTCATGTAAAATGAATTCAGGCACATTGCATTATTTCAAATATGGAAGAAATTTGCATTTCTTAATTTATTAAGAGCAAAGACAAAAATTGGAAATGAACTATGAATTGATAAAAAAAGAAGCAAAATTAGTGAAGTCCATGATTTATAATTTTTTTGATAGCATTATAAATTAGGTCCACACAAGCTCATAATGCATGGGGATGCCAAAGTAACAAGTTGTTTCTTAATATATTTTAATGTAATATCCATGGTCAAAGGGCTAGGAAAGAGGGCCATTTAAAGAAAAATAATTGAAACTTTAAAGTTCTAAAAAAGGGAGAAAGAAATTTTTTTAAATATGATTTTCCTGTGAATAATTGTTTCCAGTAGCCAGATCAAGATAGGTCTTTTTATAGATACTTCTAGAACATTTTTTCTTTCTCCTTCATAAGTCCCTCACCATCCTCTCAGAGGACACTGGATTCCATGTCCTCACACTAAATCACCTACCATCACTTGCTTGTGGCAGTCATTTCAGATCTGGAAGTCATTCCTCCTTATTCCTTGAAAATTTAGCTCTTGACTGTCATTCTCTTCTAATTTATCCTGTCATAATTTGTGATAGCTTAGACAATCTTCTACAGCTTGGCTTCTCCTCTCTTGACCTCCTCTCCAGTGATCTTGCCAGGCAGTGTGTCTCAGCCATTTACTTCTACAAGCTTACTCTTTTTTTAAAAAAAGACTTTATTCATTCATGACAGACAGAGAGAAAGAGAGAGGCAGAGACACAGGCAGAGGGAGAAGCAGGCTCCATGCACCGGAAGCCCGACGTGGGACTCGATCCCGGGACTCCAGGATCACGCCCTGGGCTGAAGGCAGGCTCTAAACCGCTGGGCCACCCAGGATCCCCTACAAGCATACTCTTGCCATGAGACAGACACCCCACATTATGCTATGCTAACAAAGATCACCAACCTCTCAGTGGCTTAACATTAAAAAAGCGTATTTCTTTTTTTTTTTTTTAAGATTTTATTTATTTATTCATGAGAATACACAGAGAGGAGAGAGAGAGGCAGAGACACAGGCAGATGGAGAAGCAGGCTCCATGCAGGGAGCCTGATGTGGGACTCGATCCTGCCCTGGGCTGAAGGCGGCCCTAAACCTCTGAGCCACCTGGGCTGCCCAAAAAGTATATTTCTAATTCTTGTAAAATATGCTGTAAATCTGCAAAGTTCTCCCAGGACAGATAACCTCCCCATGGTTGAGTATTCCAAGTGCTTTCACCTGGTGGAGGCTGAACCTTGCCAAGATCGGCCTATCTCTAGAGTTGGAGCTATACCTAGTACGAGTTATGGAAGATGTGGGGCATTTGCCACATTTCCCTTGTTACGTCATTCAAGACCGTTTCAGTATGTCCACAACGCAGCTTGAGTAAAGAGTGTGAAGATTGAAGGAAACTGGTGCTTAAACTGCCCACATCGAAGTGACCCTCTGCTCCCATTTCTTTGACCAATGCCAGTTACACGGACACACCCAAGCTGAAGGGCATGAAAACAGACTTGTCCTAATGTTTGAAAAGAAGAGGAAGCAGGAAGTTTTAACAAATGCTAGTTTATTACATATTATTATATTAGTTCACTACACCACACTTGAATCTAATTTCCTAAAAAGCACATTCCATCTTTGCCTTCATTTTTACGTCTTCCTGCTCTGACACCACTGTTTACCTCCCAGCTATTTCCCACTTCTACCCCAACTGCAGCAACTCTCCACCTCCATCAGGCTCTCCATCTGTTGCTGAACGACTTTTTCACTCTTTCTCATGCCTCTCCTCTTCTTCTATCACCTCTTAATCATGCTAGGTTCATGCATTCGGCTTTGTAATAAATTACCTGAGCACTTCCTCATCCCCCTGCTCCACCCCCTTGTTTTCATCAGACTTTCCTGGAAAAACCACAACCTGATTTGATCAAACTGTCAGGCTATTGTGCACCTACATTCGCAGAGAGACCAGAGCTGCTAGATTCATTACTAAATGTCCCAACACCAACCTGATAGTGCTGAAGACGACCTGTCATTCTTGCCAGTTTTCCATAGTGAATTCACTCTTCTGAGACAATCTCTCTAAAATTTCTCCCTCCAAGCCTTCAACACATCTTACCTAATCTTTCCTTGTCAATAAATAACATCCTATGTCCCAGAACAATAACTTGGCTTGCTTTGATGATTCTTTGCTAACTACATCACATGCATGTACAGGTGTATAAAGCAAATAAAATGGGGATGCCTGGGTGCCTCAGGCAGTTAAATGTCTGCCTTGGGTTCAGGTCATGATCTCAGGGTCCTGGGATGGAGCCCTGCACTGGGACTCCCTGCTCAACGGGGAGTCTGCTTCCGCCTCAATATGTCCATATTGCCTTCCTTCCCTCCAATACCTCCAAGCAGCTTCCTGTGCCCTTTATTCCACCCATTTTCTAAATCTCATTTCTTCCTTGTTCAAGAACTTTTGTCTATGTAGCCTCTCTTAACTCTACATCTCCTGCGAATGTCCTATTTGTTCTTGCTGTTGTATTACTATTGTTCCTTTTTGAATTAAACTTCTTCAATAGTTATCTATACTTATTTTTACCCTGTTCCACTCCTCTTTCTCCCTCGAGTACATTTCAATTCGCACATTTAGTCCCAACATCCACCAACATTGTTCTTGATCTTCATGCTGAAAGATACAGCATTTACATCTTAGTTCTTATTTATACAGCCTCTCTTGAGAGTTAACCCTTTCATCTTTCCAGGAATACCTGCCTCACAGGGGTTACAGAATATCATCCTCCTCACTGGCCACTCATTCTTCTACTTCACTGATCCCTCCATGTCTCTCCCAAGCAATGAGGTCCCCCGGGTGCTTCTGTGCCTTGTTTTTCTTTGACCTATAATCTCTCCTTTGGTAAACATGTGTAATCCCATGGGTTTAAATACTATTTATAGGCTGATTCCCCCAAGTTATATTTCCAACCTAACCTGTTAAACAGCTTGGAGTTTGTGGAATCTTGGATAATTCCAAATATTGGACATTTAATTGCTAGCCCAGATATGTTCATCCCATACTGTTCTATAACTCAGTACATGAGAACCCCAACTGATGAATTCATCAGGTCAGAAAAAGCTGGAGTGCCTCTTGATCTTATGCCCTATACCCAACCTATCAGAATATCCAGTTTTCTCTATCTATAAACTGTATTAATAATCTTATAATTTCTCACCACTTCAATGCTATTAGCTTGACCTAAGTCTCTTTCACCAAGATCATGGAAGGAGGGGGACGAAGGAGAGAAAGAAAAGAAAAGGAAGGAAGTGGAAGGAAGAGGAGGAGAAGTTGCAATGGCCCTTCATCTCCAACTTCTGTTAGGATAAATCTTTACAAATTCAGTCTTATATGTTGATAGGCAATTGCCTTCTTTGGCTGCCTTAGATTTTTAGTTCATTAGCTACAATAGCCCTTAAGACAACTCCCAGATCATAAATTCTGGGATTCCTCAATCTTGCAAACCTTGGAAGAGGCCCACATCCTGTGCAGACATCCCTAGAGATGTGTGAAATGTCAGTGAGAGCACTGCCTCCAGAGTGATGAGTGCAGATGTGGGGTCTGACCCCAGCCGAGGCCCTCTCTCTGACTGAGCCATATCTAAACTGCCGTTGCTTTGCATTCATGCCTTGAGCACTAAGATCAGGAGAAGACTTGTCAAGCTACATTGCTCATACCGACTCTCCTCCCTTGGGGAGATGAGGGAAGCTCCAACACATGAAAACAGAAGCTGCCTTGGCAGCCACAGCCTGGTGTGGCCCTAGCTGTAGCCACTTCATCCTCCTCCCTGTGACAGGGAACTCAATCCCTATTCTCTCTTGCTCCCTGTCAGCTCCTTTATCCCATCTTATTTATTAACTTGGATATACACTTGATGTCATAAGAGATATTGGGGAAAATCAAGGTCCTGCCTAAGTTAAATCTGTCAGGGTCAGGGTCAGGGTCACCGAGGACACTGATATGGTTCCGTGCCCCCAGGAATCTGGGGGAGGCGAATCCTGTGAGCTCTCCTCTCAGACACATGTACGCCTGCCCACTTCTGCCCCCTGACCCGGACCACAGAAAGCCAAGCCATTGTATCTCTCACCCTGAAGGCTGTCAGCCTGGTGACAGTCACTCTTGCTCTCCTGTGCATGACACACATGATAATCTTTCCTAGATGACTCAGGTGATTTCCTCTCCTGCTCCACATCGTCTCCTGGTTTCCTAACTCACACAAATAAAATCCAACCTTCCCCCTGTGGACTATGCAGCTCATGAGATTGGGCCTCGTCTTCCTTTCAGACATGCTTCCTTCCTGCTCTTCCACATTTCATCTGCTCTAAACATCACAAACTTCCCATGACCCCACGGATGAGGACTCAGCGCTCTCCACTCCGGGACTGTGTCCTCAGGTGTTCCCTCTTCCCAGGGTACTATCTTCTAGTCCTGTACTTGGCACTCTGCCTTCTTCATTCAGATCTGTACTCAAACAACACCTTATCATCGTGTTTTTCCAGACCAATGATCTGATTAAAAACCTCTTCCATTCTGTCAACTTACCTGGCTTTAAGAAAAAAAAAAAAAGTAATTGAGATAATAATCTATATTTTTGTTTATTTATTTGCTTTAGGGCACTTTCAGTCAAATAGCAGCTCATTAAGAGAGGGACTTTTACAGTTCATCACAGTCTGACCAGTGCCCTCAGTGTCTGGCATGTACTGAGCACCAGACAATATTTAGCAAGGGGGAAAACAAACAAACGAAAGAAAAAAAAAAAACACACCTCAGAATCTTTTGTTAGTATCTTTGTTTCATTTTAAAAAGCAGAGCTAGGTGTTAAATTCTGATAAATTATTGAAAGCTATATCTGAAACTCATGATGTACTACAAATTGGTTAATTGAATTTAAATTTAAAAAATTAAAAATTTTACAAAATTACACACACACACACAAATCAGGATTTAGCAATATGGGTCATGAGCCTAAATCAGGAGTCTACAAACTGTGTCCAGTAGGCCATGTCCAGCCTACTTCTTTTTTGTGTAAATAAACTTTATTGCAACACATCCTCGCTTGTCCCCATACCTGTTGTCGATGGCTGCTCTTGGGCTATACCAAGAGACCTTCTGGCCTGCAAAGCACAAAATACTTACCATCTGGCCCTGTACAGAAAACATGTGCCAAACTTTGGCCTAAACTATACAATTCTGGCTTGATTTCTCATAGTTTCTTTTTTTTTTTTTTTTTTTTGGCATCATTGCCTTTCTATACTTTCAGCTACCCAAAGCAAAGGTGGAGTCAGTCACAGCTTTAACTAACTTTGAGAAAGAGAATGGAAAGAATTATGAAGAACTCAGAGGAAGTCGTTCAACTTCACAACCAGTCACACAATCACAAGGTGTTTCTCTTCACCATTTTTTCTTATCCCTTAACCAGGTAGTTTTCTGAAGTATTTTCTGAGTGATTTTTAAAGAGAAAAGCTCTGTGGTTTCTTTGTTCATAAGGCTGGAAACCACGTAGAGCAATGTTGTTTGAATAAGAGGATTTTAATTTTTCCTTCAGAGATTTTTCTGCCAAAACAACTTCTTCTCATGCCCACCTAGTGTAGACATTTCATGAGGAACTTGATTTCATGAGGAAATGATTAGCAACTGATGAGTTTTGAGCACATTTTACCCTCATTTTTAATATACTTATTTGGTTATAAGCTTATATAACTTAATTTTTAATAATGGTTGTGCCTAAGAACTAGGTTTAAAAATTCCTGAAAATTTAACAAGCAGCTTTTGCACACTGTGCACACGACACCCATGCACCACTGTGCTGTGAATGAGGGCCCAGATAAACCCGGGTTAAGAGCTTTGTTCATCACATTAGCAGTCTGAGACACTGGAAACACCTTGGCCTTCGGACAGTTGATAACTCCACCTGCACATATGGAGAGCAAAGATGAAAGCTGTCTAAGGTGTTGCTGGCGTGCCATTAGAACTTTCCTGGTTCTCTATGGAACAAATATTTTAAGTCCTACCCATGCACATTTTCATGAATCCCTAGGGACAGGGTCTGCCACAGATGTTCTCAATGCCCCACACATCCTCGGTACTGGCCACTCCCAGGCACAGTGCTAATTTCCTGTTGCAAGTACCTTCCAATCTCCAAGTGACTCCTTTCTCTAACTAACGGAGCAGCTAAGTTTATGGGCAGGTCAGGACAGAGGTGCTGGGAAGCTCTCATTCACAGCAACAGTACAGAGCACATCTCTGATTTGCCCAACCAGGGGGTGGGAAGCTCATGTATTTATCCACTAATTTCTATGTGTTTTTGGTGAATGCTGAGCAGTGATGTGCTGGTAGATGTTTAACAATTAGCTCTCTGAACAAATAACCCTGATATGTAGCATCTGCCGGTTTCTGAGATGGGAATCCCTCTCACTAAGGCCAGTTTCCAGCCACAGCAACAGTGGTGTGTGGGTGTCGTGTGCACAGTGTGCAAAAGCTGCTAGTTAAATTTTCAGGAATTTTTAAACCTGGTTCTTATGCACAAACATTATTAAAAATTAAGTTATATAAGCTTATAACTAAATAAGTATGTTACAAAATAAGGGTAAAATGTGCTCAAAACTCATCAGTTCCTAATCATTTCACATTTATCCGTGCGGTACGGTGATGCTGCTCTACACCTCTTCACAATTCCACACCCAGTGATGTTGTATGTGTTTCTCTATTTTCAAGGAGGCTCCTTGAAAATAGCATAGAAAAGCAGCTTGCTCCATACTGCACGTAGATGAACAAATATTTAATTTCAAACCCTGTTATTTGCCCTATAAATATGGCCCATATGGGGATGGTCAGTTGGAAGTCTCACCTGAAGGAAGGACTCTCCACCCTGGCCATTTCCACGGGGCTTCCCCAGCTAATTGGATATTTTAAGGACTCAATTTGATGTAACTTTGCCTTATTCTCACTTATTGTCTACTATTACCTTTGTCTGTGTGCAGAGTCCTTTCCTCTTCTGTTTCTATTGGGTTTCTATCATTATAATAGTTTTGTTTCCTTTTTGAAATGGAAACACAGCTCTTGTAAATCTCTTGTTCAGAACAATAATCAGGGCAGATATTCTGAGGTGCTGGCAGGACCCTAAATGGACTCATTGAATTGTGGATTAGGAGGCATCAAAATAAGGTCCAGTAGAAGCCTTTGATGAGCTACCTCACCACCTCAAAACAAAGCTACAAAATCAGGAGCAATACTACATGCCTTGTGGGATGGAAGTTCCATTGGAGGAACCTCAGAGATTGAAGGATATATGGCTAGTTGTCTCATTCTATCAGTGCTTAACCTGTTAGTATGGTTTCTGCAAATAGGAGATGGATTGTGATGCTCAACCATTGAAGTTATTTAAGTAGTTGCTCCAATCATTGCTACAGTGTCTCACAGAGTCTTTTTACTGGAACAGATCAACATAGCCCCTGACAATGGCCAAGAGTCTACTGATCTTGAAAATGCATTCTTTCAATCAAAGAAGGGAATAAAAGGTACCCTGCTCCCATCTGGAACACTTCACAGTGTGTCCAGGGCCACATAAATTCTCTTTATCAGGATCTTCTGCAGAATTTCACATTGGTCTACTCATTTGATTAAATCTCTTGAGCAGGAGTGCCAAGTAACTGGGATACTCTGAACATGAGACATGTAGTCATAGAGAGAGGGAGAGATCTGTCATACTGAAGATGGGCCCAAAAATCTGTGGCATTCCAAGACATCCTATCAAAGTTAATGGAAAATATTTTCAATGTTTTTATAACTGGATTGATATTATTTTCCTCATTCCATATTTTCTCTCTTCCCCTACCAACTTCCTGCTTCTTCTTCATCCTCTTCCTCCCCTGTCTTTCTTAAATTAATTCAGATTTGCCAAAACTTCTTCTAGTTTAGTTGTCTTTCCTGAGAAAGAGTTTAGATGTTATTGAACCAACTAATTTTATATTTTTTTCTTTATCTTCTTTCCTGTTACTATTTCGGTTTACTTTCATCGGGTTTGTATTTTAATATTTTCTATGATAATGAGCCCAATGCTTAATAAGTTTGTTTTAATATATTCTGCATTCTAAGATTTAATTTATGGTTCAATAATTGCCTTTGATTATTGCTGAAATCATATCTCATGTGTATTGATATATGGCACTAATTATAATTCCTACAATAATTGTAGCTTTTACCTTGAATTTCTTTGTAAAACAAGACAGTTTTGTTTTACTTTGCTTCTTTTATTATTTCCCAAGTGGATTTATTTTTGCAATAATTTTATTGTTTCTAATTCTACTCCAGTATGGTCACATTCTGTCAGAAAGTATATATCCCAAAATATTTATAAGCTAACAGATGAATTTAAAAAAAAAAAAAAGAGGAACATAGGGCAGCCCTGGTGGCCCAGCGGTTTAGTGCCGGCTTCAGCCTAGGATGTGATCCTGGAGATCCCGGATTGAGTCCCACGTCGGGTTTCCTGCATGGAGCCTGCTTCTCCCTCTGCCTGTGTCTCTGCCTCTCTCTCTCTCTCTCTGTGAGTCTGTCATGAATAAATAAATACAATCTTTAAAAAGAAAAAAAAGAAAAAAGAACATAAACATTAAAAGATAAACACAGAGATATTTTTCTAGGTTTTTAAGAGTGTGACCTAGAGATTCACACTGTTCCCTAAGGTAACCCAGCTATGACACTCCGTCTTTAAATATATGAATTTTGTATGGATTTGCTTTATACGAAATTCAGGAAAGTCTTCACACCAGTACGAGGCCACTGGAACCTGTTCTGGGGGCTGTTCTTAGAACCACCTCCCTTGTGTGCTCCTTCTCCCTGGACTCTTCCAGTTACTCCTCTTTCTCTTCCCTCTGTTTGCCATGAAGATAATTCAGGTTTTACCCCTGATGGTCTAATTTGTCTTCTCCGATCATCTAGTGCATTGCACTTTTATAATGTACCAGTGCTTTAAAACTTGACCCACTTAAGAAAAAAATATTTCCTTCATTTTATCTATTACAGAATTGAACGCTCTGAAAGCCATGCTATTTTTTCCTCTGCAAACCTAAAGCATGTGTCAAAAACAGTATATTTATATAGTTCTACATTATAAATTTCTTTCATTGTGATGTGCATTTGTCTTCCCTCCTTCACTTCCCACCATGGCCAACTTGTATAGTACATTTTACAGGAATGATGCTCAATAAATGTCCTTGAATGTTTGAGAATGTTCCAAGCAGCACTCTTCATTATAGATTAATGAACTCAAAGAAATTGTGGTATATCCAGAAAAATAAAAGCAAATATAGCCACAAATCTACAAAGATGTGTGTGTCTGAAAACATGAAGCTACATAAAAGAAGCAAGATTCACAAGAAGATTCTTTGTCACCATGTTATTTCTATTACAAAAAGATCAAAGTCAGGAAAAACTAAATATTGGGCTATTAGAAATACACAGATGGTAACTAAAGAGAAAAGCAAAGGACTGATCAACAAGAAATTAGTGGTTACATGTGTCAGGGAGGAAGAAAGAGGAAACATAACCAGTGCTCAGTTCAGTGGGGCCTTCCAAGGAACCAGGACTCTTCCTTTACCTAGAAGGTGAATACGTGGGTATTTGCTTTATTATTATTCTTTAAATTGCACATACTCATTTCATGCAGTTTCATAGATGACATGTGCCATAATCAACAATTAGCAGGGTGATTAGTAAATAAAATATTCATGGAAACTGGTGTTGGAGTGTTCCCTGACATTTGGCAGGTACTAGAACCCAATTATTCCCCTTTTAAGTTTTTTGTTTCATGGGCAGAACCCTGTGTACTTTGTGACACATGACCAACTTGAAGCTCACATTTGACTGTAAAATCATTTGATTATCATCTATGTCTCCCATTGACGGGCAAGCTCCAAGAAAGCAGGGCTTAGATAACCTTTTGCTCCCTGTTGTCTGACTCATGGTAAATATTTAAGTAAGTACTCAATAAAAGCAGACAGTGGGAGGGAAAGACTATGCCAGGTCTTATAAGCCAAGTTAAAGATGCCAGTTCTTATCTTAAGAATAATCAAAAGCTATTGAGTAGCACTTATATGTGGGTGGCAAGTCATATTTCTATATTAGAAAGGTCACCCTGGATGCTTAATGAATAAAAGACTGAAGAAAATTAAGAGTGGACACAAAAGACCAGTCGGGACATTACTTTAGTGATCCCAGTGAAGGGTAAGGTGAGCGTGTGTTTCATAACAACCTGATGGAAAGAGCAGTAGAAATTAAAATCACCAGATGAAATAACTTGTTAAAATCCATAGAACTTAAAAAAAAAGAAAAGAAAAAAATCCATAGAACTTGATAACAGATTGTGAACACAGGTGGAAAATTGAGTAAACAAGGTCCCAATGATGATTCTCAGGTTTATGGCTCTGCATGGGACTGGTAGGCTGGCTGCGATTTTCCCAGACAGTGATTAGTCCAGGGTTGAGATCGACAGGGTAGAGGAATCTGAAGATTGTTTGTGGGTGACATTGTCCAGAAATGTAGTAGAGTGACAGAAGGAAAGACTGACACCTGAGTTAGTCCAGCATCTGATAGACTGGTGGCAGAAAGAAGGGTCTGCAGAAGGGGAGAAGTGTCTCCTTGTATGCCCCGTGTGTGCTGGAGGATGCTTCAAGGGACAGTATCAAATTGGAAAAGTTCACTTGCCAGAAGGGCTCAGAGGTCACAGAAAATGGCTGACTGATTGGATCTGGCAAGATGTGAGGGTTTTTTTTGCTGGAGTGATGGCATAGATGTCACACTGGAGTGTGCTCAAGGGTAAAGAAAAAAAATTGAGGAAAAGAAGAATCAAAATATAGACAGTCCTTAGTAGAAATTTGGCAAAATGAATAAGGACAAAGTTTCGCTGATTTCTAGAGGAGTGATTTTTCTCTCCAATCAAAAATCTTAATAAGAAAATCCAGTTCCCTATCATTTTTATGCTCTACGCTACTGCAATCTTTTTCATACATATACATCTAAGATAGTGAGAAATGTCTTCCAGGCACCATCATTTGCTTACATCTTAAAGCCAGTCCTGGGTGATAATCTTTAACAGAATTCCAGTTGGTTCTCTGTGTTTGAACACTTTCAATATCTGGGACATACGAAAAGGTGCAAAATATATTATCCACTCCAATATACTAATTTTGTTGAGCCAATTTATTAGTTTTCTGTTGCTATTTAACAAGTTATCACCAACTTAACAGCCTGAAAAATAAAAATGTGTAGAACCTGGATCGCTCATACATTGCTGATGAGAATGCGAAACCATATAGCTATTCTGGAAAACCATTTGGCAGTTTCTCATAAAACTAAAGATGCAATTACAAGGCCCAGACGCTACACCCATGAGCATTTAATTCAGAGATGAAAACCAATTGTAGCTGGCTGAAAAACCACACTCTCCACTCTCCCACCAACAGATAACCACATCAGGACCCCTGGAACCTGTGAGTGTTTTTATATGGATTTTTCTTTTTTTTTATAAATTTATTTTTTATTGGTGTTCAATTTGCCAACATATAGAATAACACCCAGTGCTCATCCCATCAGGTGCCCCCCTCAGTGCCCGTCACCCAGTCACCCCCACCCCCCACCCACCTCCCCTTCCACAACCCCTAGTTCGTTTCCCAGAGTTAGGAGTCTTTCATGTTCTGTCTCTCTTTCTGATATTTCCCACTCATTTTTTTCTCATTTCCCCTTTATTCTCTTTCACTATTTTTTCTATTCCCCAGATGAATGAGACCATATGATGTTTGTCCTTCTCTGATTGACTTATTTCACTCAGCATAATACCCTCCAGTTCCATCCACATTGAAGCAAATGGTGGGTATTTGTCATTTCTAATGGCTGAGGAATATCCCATTGTATACATAGACCACATCTTCTTTATCTATATGGATCTTTTTTTGCAAGTGTGATTCAGTCAAGGATTTTGAAAAGAGAAGGAGACAATGTGACCACAGGGAAGATACTGGAATGACAAATGACAAGTCAAAGGATATGGATAGCCACCAAAACCAAGGAGAGGTGAGAGATAAGGAGCCCAGATCTGCTGATGCCTATGTCTTAGCCCAGTGACTTTCAGCTTCTGGTCTCCTGAACTATAAGAGAATAAATTTCTGCTTTTTATTTGCAAAGGTATTTATTTATTTATTTATTTATTTACTTACTTACTTATTTATTTACTTATTTATTTATTTAGCACAAGTAGGGGGAAGAGCAGAGGGAGATGGAGAGAGAGCATCTCCAGCAGGCACTGAGCTCTGAGCCTGATGCAAGGCTCCATCCCATGAGCCTGAGATCAAGACTGGAGCTGAAACTGACTCAGAAGTTCTACCGACTGAGGCCCCCAGGCCCCCCAGTCCAACTGTGCTCTTATCAAGAGATAAACGAATCTGCTTCCAAATTTCTTGAGGTTTGGGGCAGAGTTCATTTCCTGGAGGCTGCAGGACTCTAGTCCCCCTGTCCTTCACAGCCACTAGTTCCTGGGTACTGCCCTGGGTTCCTCTGCCCAAAGCCTCCCCCGCCCCCCGTGTCAGAGCCGGCAATGACACAGTGAGCTCCTCTTGTGCTAAGGAATCTCTCTGATGGAGAAGACACTCTAGGTTTAAAGGGCCTGACTGGCTGCAGTAGGCCTACCTGGATAATCTTAAATAACTGATAATCAGGAACCTTAATTATATCCTCAAAATTCCTTTTGCCTGCAAGGTGAAAAATCATGGCCTGATATCTCATCATAGCCACAGTCTGGACGCATGGGACAAGGAATTTGGGGAGCTGTCCCTTGCAACCTCCTCCAACTCCCCACATCATACCTGCAGGATTTCTACAACTCACATAACCAAATACGCTTACTGCGTATTTAATTTCCTCAGGACACCACTCAGGGTACTGGCTCGCTCATTTAATCTACTAATTTATTTTAAGTGAAAATATTTGTCTGTAGCAGAACTAGTCATTCATGAAAGCAAGACATAATGCCAAACACAGAGCAAAAGTACTCCAGCTCGGGGTAAAGAATATGTGTGGGTAGAGAACATTACTCAAATGTGAACAGATAAGGTGTGGCTTCGTTTCCAGTGCTAAAGTCATCGCAGTCTCCAGTTGACAGAGGAAGATCTATACATGCTAAATGTTGCAACAGGGGCACCTGGGTGGCTCAGTGGTTGAGCATCTGCCTTCAGCTCAGGTCCTGATCCCAGGGTCCTGGGATCGAGTCTTTCAATGGAGTCCCCAAGGGGAGCCTGCTTCTCCCTCTGCCTATGTCTCTGTCTCTCTCTGTGTGTCTCTCATGAATAAATAAATAAAATCTTAAAAAAAACAAAAAGGAAAAGGTTGCAATAGATTTTGCTGATTGGCCCCCACCCCGGGAAAGGGCAGTTTGCCCATGTAACTCATGACACATTACCAGCTACCGAAGGCACTGAACACGTATAAATAAAACAGGACAATCTTGTTGGTCACTGTTTGGAAATCATCTATATGAGGTTGCAAAATACATGCACGGATTTAAGGAAAATGTAATAAATCCATGTATATAATTTTCTTCACTTAATTTATGCTTCATGACTTAAGATAAATTCAGTTATTGTCCAGATGCCTAAATGCCTAGACCATAATTTTCCTAGTTATGTATAATAACTAGTTTTTCCATTATTACTTTTCTACATTGATTTTTGAGGATATGATAGCATATCAATTGTGTAGAAGTGTATATATAACTTCCAAGTGATATGCAGAGGGTAAATGATAATTTCATCTTCTCAGATATTATAACTTGAGGCTAAAAAGTAGTATAACTTTTTAACATAATTTTTATTGAAGAAGAATATACAGGTAGAATCATGCACAAATCATGAGTGCAAATTTTAAGAATATTTTTACAAAGGGGACTCACCAAGGAATCCAAAGATTCATTACTATCACAGTCTAAACCCTCTATGGCCCTCCGAGTAACTACCCCTCCTTTCCCAAAAGTAACCATTTATGTGCTGTTACTAGTAAACATTATTTTGTATGTTTTAAAATTTATGTAAATGATATCACATAACAGTATACATTATTTTATGTCATTTCTTCTACTCATATTAAGTCTGTGAGATTCATCCATATTATATAATGTGTAGCAATCATCTTTTTTGTTTCAATGCTTCATAGTGTTCCATTATTTTTTTTAAGATCTTATTTATTTATTTATTTGAGAGAGGGAGAGAGAGAGAAAAAGCATGGTGTGAGGGGGGAGGGAAAGAGGGAGAGGGAAAAGCAGACTCCCCACTGAGCAGGGAGCCTGATACGGAACTGGATCCAGGACTGTGAGATCTGAGCCCAAGGCAGATGCGTCACCGACTGAGCCACCCAGGTGCCCCAGTATTCCACTGTTTGACTAAAATACAGTTTATCCATCCTACTAAAATTAAATTTCAGATGGTTTCCATTTTATGGCTATTGCAAATAGTCCCACTATCAATATTATTATAGACTTCATGGTCATCCAATTGAGTTTATATATCTATGATTGGGCTTTTGTGCTCATAGAAAGTGTATGTTCAGCTTTAGTAGATACTGAAAACGATGTTTTCAAAGTGATTGATACAACTTAAAATGGGTATTACTGTTTGCCCTCAATGAAGGATCAGTATCTTAAATGTGTGGCAGTTACCAGTGGCTGGTCTCTGTGGGGAAGAAAGGAGAAGTTGCCTCAAACTACAGCTTTCTGGAAAGCCACTCACTCTAAGTCCCACATTTTGTCAGCCACACTTCTCAGGAAGCTTCCAGGCTTCCTCCTGTGTGCTTTTGGTTTTAAATGGAATTCCCAAATGAAATTAGCTTCATATCCAACATCGCCATCCTATTCATTCTGCACTTAGGTGACTGTGCTCTCTCTCCTGCCGTTCCAGGCAAGTTGTCTGGCATTCCTATTGATGACTCCATTGATAATTAGGTGGAACCTCCAAAAGCCCTATTTGGAAATAATCTTCACTCATTTGTCACTCCTATGGAGGCTCCATTATTGCTGTACGCCATCTCTCACAGTCCCTGGGGAAATATCTGTCTATCGTTAGTTATCAAGTCAACAAAGCAAACCTACCGAGATGTGAGGTCCAGCTATAGACCACATTGTCCCTCAAGAGTATCTGGTCTGTTTGCCTCCAAGGCTCAGGAATAACTGTGCATGCATTCTCACCGTAGCCTACCTATCGTGCCACAAAATGGCTGTATTTACTGATGCTGAGGCCCGTGAGACCATTTTTCTGCTGGCCACAGCAGTCCTCTGTCCATGAGCATCATTCAGAACAAAGTTGGGACCTCAGAGAAGAGATACAGAAATCCTGTGATCTACTTTATCTCCAAGCCTTGTCTACTTTCTCCCTTGAATTCGTGACAGCACAGCAGAAGTCCTATAGCACATCATTATTATCATCACTGTTATTACATTTAAAATAATATATATTCATCGTAAAAAAGATCAACAAGACAGTTAATAAAGCAAAACTCTAATTATTTGTCCATTTCCAATGACAAATATCAGTTCCCCAAAGTAAACAATGTAAAATGTCTCTTAAGTATCCTTTAAGCCATTTCAATTATTTATTTAAGTCAATAGGATCGTGTTTCACATATTCTTTTACAACTTTTTTTTTAAATGACCACTTATCTTGGAATTGTCTCCAGCTCAGAAAATACAAATGTATTATATATGAATTTGAGTGATGTCATCATTCGTTGCTTCAATTATTCCGCATAACAAACCCGTTACAAAGAATATTCTTGTACATGGCTATCTGGACACTGAGTTATTCTGTAAGTTAATAGAAGTAGACTAATTGAGTAAAAGAATAAGAATATTTTTAATTTTAGTAAATATTTACAAGTACTATTTGTATGTACTATTTTTGCTTCCCAAGAGGTTACACATATTTGCACTATTTTAAAAGTGAGTTTGTTTTCTTAAATTCTAATGAATTTCAAGCATCATCCATCGCAGAGGAGAAAAATAACTTTCTATTTATAACTTACAGTTTTATAATTATACCTTAGTTTGAGAATTATTTTACATGGCTATTAGGCAATTTAGTTTTATTTGCATATGAACATACTGCCTTTTCATGTATTTTATCCATTTTTTCTTCTTGCTTGTCTGCATTTTTCCTCCTGTAGATCAAGAAAAGTGCTGTTTTTATGTATGTTGAAAATACCTCCTCAGTTTGTCATTTGCCTTTTAATTTAGTTTATACTTTTACTTTGAATTATTTTTATCATTTTACAATACAGAAGTATTTTGTTGTTATCTTGTTCTAAAAATTAAGATGATGAAATCAACAGAGCAAACTGAACCCCCATATAATTCTGGGCCCAGGTTGGTGGGACCTGGACACACCCTGGTTGCTTCTGCAAGGCTAGATCACTGTTTGCCTTAGACTCATCCAGAACATCCCAGCTTCCGAGTCCAAGCCGAACAGGCCTTAGACACAGTGTTAACCTTCCTTCTCCAACGACCCCCCCAGTCTTGACCCAGGGCTGACCACTTCCCCCCAGATGCTCAATAACACAAATACTACATTTAGCTTTATTTCCCAACTTTCTCCTTTGCTCCTTCTATGTTGATCACAGTTTTTTTTTTTTTTTTAAGATTTTATTACTCATGAGAGGTACACAGAGAGGCAGAGACATAGGCAGAGGGAGAAGCAGGTTCCCTGGGGGGTGGGGGAGCCTGATGTGGGACTTGATCCCAGGACCCTGGGATCACAACCTGAGCCAAAGGCAAATGCTCAACCACTGAGCCACCCAGGCATCCCTAATGGTTTTTATATGATCTTAGTTTTGACTTAAAATCTGCCTCCTAACATCTGAAACTCTCTGCCCAAAATATATATTCATCCTCCTTTTATGAGTTCAATTGCACATTACTTATCCTTTTCTGGAATACACTATGCAAAGTTAGTTTTTTTTTCTCCATTTTGTTTCTAATAGTCTAGAACAACAAATAACAAGCACCTCCTATGCAAGATGTTCATAAATGAGAGAACTGTAGAAAATGTCTACCAACATCTCCTCTTACCTAGCAAAATGTGTTTGAGGATCATTATATTTCGCCGTGTATTTGCAGATTATTGACTGCTGGATAGTGTTCCACTGTGTAGTAAATAGACCACATCCTGTCTGTCCATTCATCATTTATGGACATTTGGATTCTTTCTAGTTTATGGCTGTTATGAATTTTCTTGCTAGAAGTATATATTTTTTTTGTTGGGACACGTTTCCATTTTTCTTGAGTAGGTTCCTATAAGTGATATTGCTAAGTTGTATGGTAAGTTTATGTTAACTTTTTATGAGAGTGATACAGGCTGAACAAGAAAAGCACAGTGGATTTTTAGGTCAGGACACTGTTTTGCATGATGTAGTTATGGGAGATATGTGTCATCATACATTTGTGTCAACCTCCAAACTGTGAAGCACCAAGAATAAACCCTAATGCAAACTATGATGTTTGGTGATAAGCATGTATTAACATATATTAATCCTTTGTAACAAATGGACCCCTCCCCTCTGGTGAGGAATGTTGATAATGGGGAGGCTGAGCATAGGTGGGGCAAAGGGCACCTGGGAAATCACTGTATTTTCCTCTCCATTTTGCAGTAAACCTAAAACTGCTCTAATAAAATCTATTAAAAAAAAAAAAGATGCAGAGCATGTGCTCCACTCACAACTGCCTGTGATCAGATGAGTCAGGGTCTTTTAATTCTTGGATGCAGTACCAAAAGCACCCTGAAAGTATAAAACCACATATTTCAATATATGATGATCATTTTAATTCTGTCTCCCAAATTATTTGATTTTTCACTTATTTAGTTACAAACTCAGCTAAGGAAAAGAAGGGCTACAAATTGGAGCTTCTCAGAAATCTCAACATAAAGTGTATACTGCCGGGCCCTTGGGTGGCTCAGTCAGTGAAGCATCTGACTTTGGCTCAGGTCATGATCTCAGAGTCCTGGGTTTGAGCCCTAGGTCGGGCTCCCTGCTCAGTGGGGAGCCTGCTTCTCCTGTTCCTCATTTCATTCACGTTCTCTTTCTCTGTCTCTCTCAAATCAATAAAATCTTTTTAAAAATTTTTAAAAAGAGCGTTCTAGTTATACTTTCCATTTTACACCATGGTCCATATTTACTGTAATTAAAATGTGCCTATTCCCCCCCATTAGACTTTTAATACACGCACATCTAATTCAACCCCAACACTTGGTGACAGAGCTATAAAAATTAGCTCATTATATACAAATATATCAGGTACCCTCTTATGTTTCTCATTTTGCAACTGAAGTCTCTCCTAGAACATTTACAAGTCTGGGCTAATCACTCTGGAGGACCACTGAAAGCCTGACATCTTGGGGTGCATTTACTCCTCCTATGACCAAACCATTTGCGTATCTCCCAAACTGACTTGTCAGTTCCTGTGTCATACAGCAATTATATCACTTATTGTGTCCCATTGCTCTCATTTATGAAATGAGAGTCAGAAATCATAGATGATTTATAATTTTAACCATTAGACCCTGGTACAATGGTGAGTGTATAATAGATATTATTAAATAATCTTATAAAGAATATTTGAAGAATTGAGTGGACATATGCTGAACCCTAAAAACTATGGTGAAACCCACGGGAATAAACTTCTAGTCACTGAAATTGGCTACTGTGTGCGTAGGGCTATTTACAACCGATTCTGTATTCTGTGCTTCTCGTAGGGCACATCAGGTTCAAGTGACTTTACGTGAACTTTTAATTTATCAACATTTTCTGCCATAATAAAAGCAAGCAAAATAATTATAACCATCACAAACCCCGAAACTGCTTATTCTCTACTAAGAGTAAGGCACTGCCAGGCCCTGACCGCTGACATATTCTTTACAGTGGAGGCTATAGTTTTTGAGATAGAATTACAGATGAAGATAAAAAGATATAAGGCAATATGCACACCCAGTAACAGACAAGTGTCAGAGAAAAGTAGCACAATAAACATTAGCTTACTGCATTCCTGTGAGATTTCCACAATTTTTTGCTTATGGCCAACATCTGCTTAAATGAGCAGTTTCTAATCTCCACTCCATTAGTGAAAATTGCTAAATAATTTTAGCCTTTGTAATACAATTTCTATTAGGCAAGACTCCTTTCATCTTTCTTAAAAGGTACCAGAAAATGAAATCTGGCCTTTTGGTACCATGTGAAAATGACATTTAGTATTTAGTCCTAATGCTTTACGCAAACAAGAGGTTAATAAAATTCACTGTTTAATAGAAGCATTATGAACACTGTATATCATGATCTCTTAGTTTTTCTTAATTTTATTTATGCTACAGGGAATTATAAAATACTTGACCATTACTTCCTTTATAATTATTTATATTATAAGATTAAATGTCTCATTTTTGGTAGTAATCAATTAATTATTTTAGGTTGAATCTACCAAGTTTTTTAGCTGTATTTTTGTGAGCATTTAAAACAAACTGCAGTACCCTCCTACCTGTCAAATATTGATGGGTTTCAGTCCTCCAAGTATTTAAAATCCACTATAGCATTTAAATTATATTGCAAATTACAGGGCTTATGTACGTCTCTGTGTGTGAATATGAATTCCTCCCTATTTAGGTTGGTCATTCAGATATCAGACTCAAAACAATAATTATAATAACATAATAATCAGCAGCAGCAATAATACGTAAACTCTAACATAAAAATATAGACATAAATATAGATATGAGAATTGATACAATAGTCAGAGATAATGTTTGTACTATCTGGTGAATATTTTAATCCAAAACATAATAAAAATCACACGCAAAAATCCTGTGGGATACTAGATGTTGAGCCAACAGCATGAGTTACAGGCTAGCACAGTAAGCCCCAAATAGCATTTAGGGGGATTATTCATGGAGATGTATTCCAACATGTGATTTCCCTCCTTCCCATCATATTCTGGAATATTTCACAGGAACACAACAGAGCCAAACCTTAGGCCCCAGACTCTGGTGGGTCCATGCATAACAGAGCTTTCAGCCATCATCTATATGATAACTTCTTCATATATAACCTCTGCCCTACAAGAATGATCTCTTTTTGTCTTAGGGCAGGTGGTGAATCTACCTTATTCCACAATTTTGGGGAGAAGTGAAGCATAAATCATTTTTCTTCATAGCTCCTTTAACCATCTGGAATCTTTGGGAACAGGTGTTGAGAGGGAATAGAAATGCAAATATTTCCCTGGAAGTACACCTGTTAAGGGAAAGAAAGTGAGGGGAATGTGCAGGAGCCCCACCTTGCTCAGTCTTTGGCATTGGGTCACCCTGAGAAGGGCAGAAAATGGTTTAGAAGTGGAGGCAGGGGGAGGCTGTAAGCAAACCCACAGTTCCTGCAGGTGGGCAGCCCTTTGCTGAAGAGCGTTCCATGTGCACCTGTTTCTCAACAGCACCTACATAAGATACACCCTTAGTTCAGGATTCAAATCTTTGGAGCTTCAGTTCCAGGACAGACCTTGTGGAGGCTCTTCTGGTCCCTCTCTGTTCAACTGGCCAACCTAGTCAGAGCCTCTTCCTGACAAACTACTTCCTCTGCCCACTGCACTTTTTGGTGAATTCTTTCTTCATGGAAAGGGAGAAAAGATATTTTTTATTGGCAAGATGTGCAAGGGATTGCATCCCATCGATAACTCCTGTGTCCACAATTAAACATGTCTACACCATCCTCAATAGCTGAAATTCTACATTCGTATCCACTTCACCACCAATATCAGGATATCTGAGAAAACAGACTTTGAACCCTTTCCTACTAGCCTCACAGATGAGTGAGGCCATTGAATTAACAGGTTCAAGATTTTCTTGAAGTCAGTATGAAATCTTGCTTTGTTTAACGTTAATTACGTCTTTACCTTTCATAATTTTCTTATATTTCTCAATGACACCTGTGAAAGTAAACTTAATTTCCTAATGTGGGGGCTCCATTAAAACAACAACTGAGAAAAAGAATACAAGTCTACAGGCTTGAAAGCCCTTCCTAAGAAAAACCTCCCCAAAGAACCATCTTCAGTAAGAGTTTAATGATGTTCCATATATATATATATATATATATAATCATCAAGGTAAAACAATCTTCTCCCTCCATCCCATTGGTACTTACACATCGTTGCAAGTTGTTGGCACAAAGAATGTCAAGCCACATCTGTTCACAAGGCAAACAAACATAGACTCAAAAGTCACAGCAGAGGTTCCTATCTGCCTTGACATGTCACAACCGTCCCAGAATATCTCTATTTAAGCCACTACAAATACTACACAATAATATAATTTCACCTTCTCTTGTAATAAATATTACTGTGAACACCAATACAAGCATAAGAACTGAAATTATATGGTCGACCATAACTGGAACATGTCTCTTTTTTTAGAACATTAATGACACAATGAATTAGAATCACTCTTGATACTTTCTGGTTCTGTGGTTCTCTCCTCTCCTTACCTTTTCCACTTTTTGCTTCTGAGCTTGACTGCTTTATAAGATACAATATAAGTGGAATCATGTAGTATTTGTCCTTCTGTGACTGGCTTATTTCGCTGGCATAATGTCCTCCAGATTCATACAAATGGCCAGCAGGTATATGAAAATATATTTATCATCACAAATCATCGAGGAACTTCAAATCAAAACCATAATGAGATATTACCTCACACTCTTTATTAAAAAAATTATTGAAAAGAATGTTAAGAAATTGGAACCCCTTTGCGCACTGTTAGCAGAAATATAAAATGGTGCAGCTACTATGACAATCAGTATGGATATTCCTTAAAAATTAAAAATAGGGTCTATCATGTGATCCAGAAACCTCACTTCTGGGTATTTATCCCAAAGAACTGAAATCAGAATCTTGAAGAGGTCTCTGCACTCTCATGTTGATTGCAGCATTATCCTCAATAGCCAAGATGTGGAAGCAACCTAGATGTCCATCCTTGAATGAATGCACAAATAAAATATTATACACACATGCACACACACACACACACACACACAGTAGAAAAATAGTCCTAAAATAGAGGAAATACTACTTCATCTTTTAAAAACATCTTTATTGAGATATAACTGACACATAAAACCTGTACACACTTAGAGCGTATAAATTTGGTGAGTTTTGAAATATGCATATAGCCTTGAAACCCTTAGCTTTGTCAAAATAATGAACATATTTATCACCTCAAAACGTGTTCTCAACCACTTTCAAGGAAAATAAAATCCACTGAATAATCGACATCTGCTGAGTTGTCAGAAATCCTTTTATATTTATCACAAAAGAACAATAAATAAATATACAAACATTTTTAAATGGAGAGGGTCTTTCTTTGTCTCTATTTATTGAGGACAAGCATTTCAGCTTTTTAAAATAAATGAATGATAACCCCCCCCCCCTCCACTGGTACAAGATATTTTGACCTTTCTCTGAATTTGAGCTATACTAGTGCTGGTGTGCTCTGAATCCATGATTCTCAAACCTCAAAGAACCTGAGAGTCTCCAGGAAGGTTTGTTAAAACCCAGGTTGTGGCATCCATCCTCAGAGTTACTGACTCAGTGAGTCTTGGATGGGGCTCAATACTTTTCACTTTTAAAAGTTCCCAATGATGCTGGTTACTTCAACATAATTTTCTGATCTGTGGCTTGATCCCTCATCTAGAGCCTCATCTGGTTAATACTAATAAAGCTAGAATATCTCAGGAAAGTAAGCCCTCAGGTTTTGCTGGAATAGGGAAGTGCAGTTACCTGGTTGTAGGGATTGGGGATTTCTACAGAATAGATCTAAAAGCCTTCAAATTTGCCTAATGCTTCTAGTCCCCAGCTTCCTATTTTTCTTCCCAACCCAGCTAGCTTTTTCCTGTTTCACCCTAAATCAAGCATTTTGTTTTCATTTCTCCCTAGTCCGGTAAGCCTGCTACTGAGGCTCCATTTATTTCCCATCTTTGAGTTGCCAACTCCTTCTGTTATCGTCTCCTTTCCTATTCTCCATTTCACTGTGGTCTTAAACCTTTTTTTACAGCTTTAATTTCATTTTAGTGTTTTGTGAAATGTAGGTATTAATCCACTTGTCCAGCTAGATGTTCTCCATGCAGCTTCACCAATACATTATCCTTATTTTAGTTGTTTCTATAAAACCTGGAAGGCATTTCAGAAACAAAATCATTTAAGATATCTTATAAACAAAGAAATAAATTCAGTGATGTGTCCCAAAGAGTCACTAGTAAGAGTCTTACATTAAAAATGCTGTGTTAGCCCTCCCAAAATTAATTAAATATACTTTGTGTTTCACCAAATAAAGACTAAAAAAGAAAAGGGAAATGTGCTAAAATGCAAAGTTTATTTTGTAGAGTGTGAGCTGGTACTTCCTTCTAGTTGTTCATGATATCATTCAACTCAAAGTTCAGAACTATGTATCCATGGTCTTTGATATGTCATTGTCTTTCCATCTGTCTTTCCATTATCTCTCTTCCTCTAGACTCTGAGCACAAAGTCTGAATAGGTTACTGTCTTTGTAGACACTGTGGTCAATTGGAGGTGACACATGGATGCAGACAATCCCATCTAGGCACACTAGAAAAACACCACCTCTTATGAAAGCACAAAAGGTAAAGCCAGACACTGAGGATTCAGAAGAAGTATAAGTAAGGAAGCAACTTCCAAACTTAGACCAAGACTTGCTACCTACAAAGGCTTGTTTTTTATTTCCCTGACATTTCTTCCATAGTTGCCTTCTATAGTTCTGTTTTCAGCTAAGCTAAAATTCTGAACTTTAGATATACAACTCTGACGTGGTTCTACCAGGAATACAGTCTTTTCTTCTAGTGGAATTTATTTTCTTTGCACCCAGAATCCCCAAATTCTAATGTCTAATAGAGAAAATTTCTATCTAGTTATGTAAGCTGTGCCTTTAGGTACAATACACCTAATTATATGTGAAGACTGATGAGCCTACTCCTTCAGCAGTGGAATATGGGGAACTTCTTCAAATTCTCTAAGCATTATTTCCTTTGTCTGTTTCTTTCTCTGTAAATAGTGCTAATTTTATCCACTTCATAGAATGATTATAAGGATAAAGTGAAATGTTGACAGGAAAGTTATGAGGACTCTACCTGACATACTAAATACTTAATGTTAAAATCAGTTGGTAGTATCAGTGTATTATTGATTATACAAGAACAAATGTAGTTTAGGTTTTATCACATTATACTATTTTTATTAGAAGGAACCCCGAGGCCTAAATGGGATGGGAGCATAACCCATCAAGTGGAGGAAATAAACTCAGTATGTACAATTCATGCGTATATGAATAATGTAAGATTAACAGCTCCATTTGCCTGACATAATCTCTGCCATTGAAGTATAGAGATTAAAAAGGAGTAGTTTATAATGATTTTGAAGTCTATGCTTTATCCATTTGAATTACCTATTGCCTACTGTTATCAATCAGACCCCTAGTGATCACATTCTTGTTCATTTGGGTAGTAATTAGCTATTTGATTTTTGATTCTTCTACAACCATTATTTTGGTCTCTGGGGAGACAATTTAGTTTTCTATTATACATCAATAGAAATCTTATTGCCCTGTCCCAAAAGATGAAACATACAAGGACATTAAAACATCTAAATATTTGTATTAGCCCTGGTGGTGGCATAATTTTTTCTTTCTTTCTTTCTTTCTTTCTTTCTTTCTTTCTTTCTTTCTTTCTTCTTTCTCTTCTCTTTATTTTTTTCTTTTTTTCATAATTTTCATTAATAATTTTCTGCTACTTTGTCCATCTCTTTGTTTACCAAAACATCAAATAAAATACTCAGTTGTGCAGAAGAGAAGACAGGAGTGTATCTGAGTGTGTAAGTATGCATGCATTCAAGTGTGGCATGTATTTCTTCAGAACAGTAATTATAAGAAAAATAAAGCATGTTTTAAATTACAAATTTAAAAACTAAGTAAATAACACATTCATTATTATCTTTTCCAACCAAAAATTTAGATTTACAAAATGAATACAATCATTACAGTATGAATCAAGAAATAAGGTAAAGACATCTTTATCCCTAGAGGGAAAAAAATGTATATATATTAAAGTTCATGGGAGCTAGTTAAAGAGCTATTGTTTACTGATGTAATTATGTGCTTGCCAATATTTTAAACTGATATTACTTGTTAAAAATATATAATTTTATATAGGACTCCTGATGAATATATATTGTTTAATTAACAAAAATATAAAAAGATACCATGGAAAGTAGAGGCAAATACATGGGGATATCTAGATACCCACTGAATATTTATTTGTCTGTTAATTTAAGTGCTTAGAATACAAAAATGAATTTAAAAATATTTATGCTTAAGGAATTCACACTTGATAGCTACCTATACTTTATGCATTGTTCAATAAAATATTTGGGCAGATTGTAATAAAATAAAATTATGTATTGTGGAGTCTACATGGGATGTCTCTAGCTGAGACGGGGACCTCCAAATGCGGGGCGAGAATCTGGTAGAAGCCAGTGGTAGGGGAGAAATCACCTGATGCCAAACAAAAGAGATGGAAGTGATGGACTACAGGGCAAGGGAGCTGGGGCAAGACCACAGGGGAGTGGCTGTAATCAGGAGGCTGCTGTTACAGGGAAGGAGGGATCTAGGAGTCTGGAATCTTCCTTTTTTCTATAATTGTGCCTGTAAGGAGCCCCCTTGTCAGTTAGGGCCTGGGGATACTCTGAGCTGGCTGCCTGGTGCCCCAATGCTCATCCATGTGCCTGAAAGCAGTCCCTCTACATAATATATATATAAATTAGAATATAACTTCAAGAACAGGTGGCAGGGCTAGTACAGAGCTTAGAACAGGAGCAGCAAGAATAGATAAGAAAAGTGCTATTCAGGTTTACGGGATATTAAAGACTAACGAAAATAGTTCTAAATTAGAAGCTGAAATGCTAAGTAGCAAAATCAAAGACAAATTCCAATTGGTTCCATAATTCTAATTGTTCTTGATTATCCATATTATTTCACATATGATCTCACTCCAGCTCTAAGTCTTGGATGTAGGTTCCTTGTGAGGACACTGGCAAGCTGAAAGGAAGCAAAGACCCCCAAAACGAAACAAAGTATTTCAAAATTCAAGCAAAAAACAAAGACAAGAACCAGTTATTTCCAGCTCAATGAACATCTGCTTCTAAGGAATGAGAGGGCCATCAGTCTAACAACATGCTTGATCTTGTTCCACCTTCTTCATTTGAAGAGACGTTGGCCTTGGCATTCTTTAAGTGAAATGCTTGGCTTGAGACTCGAGTCTGGATTAGGGATCAAGACAAGGATACATGGTCCTGAATCTGCCTCCGCTGACTACATGACCCAGGACGATCTGATTTATCTTCTTCAAATCCAACAGGAAGTCCTTCAGGAATACAATGGGATGTGGAAAACAGTCGGAAGGAGATATAGATAAAGCTGAATGTCCATATAACCTGCAGCTCATTGACAAGTACCTGAGGGGGCAGGGTATCACGTTCCTCCAGGAGCTCCCACCTGTCCCAATATTGAGGCCTCCCTGGAGGAAGAAACAGCTTCAGCTTCCAGAGGCCAGGCCTTCAGGACCTGAGAGTCCTCTTTAACATACGAAAGTCCTTTTGGAAACTTTCTTTGTCTTTACCTCTTCCACATTCCAAAGGATATAATCCACTGCTCCTCACAATCCCAGCACAGCTCTCTCTGCTCACAGGTCCTGTCCCTGTGCTGTAATAAAAACCACATTTTTTGCACCAAAAACAACTCAAGAATTCGTTCTTGGGCTTTCATCCACATCAAATCACACCAAAACGAGAGAAAGAAGCTCAGTGACCTTTAAAAGAAAGTACTTAAGACTCTACCAGTTTATAAATCTGTTATTCTTAATTTTCTTCCATTCTGACACAGCTTCCCCTATCTAAAGCCAGAAGGGTCCGTAGAGAAAATTCTAGAAATTCTCAGTGGATTTGCTGTAGAACTCTCACCCACATGGTAAGGAGCTGTTAGCCAAACACTTCACCCCCTAGCAATGTGATCTCACAATTATTAGTACCTCTAATTCTCACCTTCTCACTAAAACATTTCTATTCTCTGTACTTAAAAGAAATTGTTCCTATTAACTTGTTCCAAATCCCAGCAATAAACTCATTAATTCTTGGTGTTTCAACTAATAATATAATCATTAATTGTCTTTTAAAAATAGTGTCATAAGCACAGAGGATTGCCACAGATGACCCAAGCACACAGGAGAGTTGGTCAACAAATGGGAATGTTCTCAAACATAAAAACACTAGATTCAGTACATTTGCTGTCTCTGTAAGCTGTTCTTCACCCAGTGAAAGACTTATTAAATAATTCTCTTCTTAAAGGAAAAGATAGAGAAACAGAAAAAGTCTGTGAAGTTCCAACTCTGCCTTTGATGTCTTTCTGGTCCCGAAACCCTCGTACTGTGAACCCCCTAGGCCATGGCTTCCCCTGGAGACAAGGGCAGAGAAGAAAACAGTCTGTCTTCAAAGTGACTATTTTGTTGTTATTTCTCCACAAGGGAAGAGGATGGCTTTTGTTTCTGGAGCCACCATATGCACAAGCTTTGTAAAAAGGAACATTGTTTGGAAGGAAGACAGATATTTGCACTTGGGGAATTTCATACTAATTGATGCCTGAGAATTCCCTGACATATTTGAAATACTTCACCTTTACCCCTCTTGAGAAAGCATAGAGCTTAAATGTTAACACATATTTACAAGCAAAAAAAAAAAAAAAAAAAAAAAAAAAATAGAAAAGTTACTGAAAGAAATCAGTCTTGTCTGTAAATTTTGACTTAATAAGAGATTTCCCACACACAGATGAAATACTTAGCAAGCCCTGTTTATGAAATGGGGATGAAGGTTATTCATCAGGCTAAAATGAAAGGATAAGAAAACTTTTAGGTTTTGATTAGTTTTAGAATAAAGGATATTGGGGCACCTGGGTGGCTCAGTGGTTTAGTGTCTGCCTTTGGCTCAGGTCATGATCCCGGGGTCCTGGGATTGAGTCCTGCATCAGGCTCCCCACAAGGAGCCTGTCTCCCTCTGCCTGTGTCTCTGCCTCTCTCTCTGTGTCTCTCATGAATAAATAAATAAAATATTTAGAAAAATAATATATAGGATATCATTCAATGAAGGTTGCATATTGATATATCCAATGTTTTCCTGATTTGTCAAAGATTTAGGCAACATTAAGCTGATCTTATGATGTCAACTGTAAAAAGGAAAAAAGTGCTAAATACTTTACTTTTAGCAGTGATATTCTGATAATCCCTTGAATTAAATATTTAATTACGCATTTATTTTTTTCATGTATTCAGTAGGTGCTTATCACCGCCTATTTCTTTTTTGTGTTTGCTTTTGTTTTGAGAGAGAGCGTGCCAGCGAGCAGGCAGGGGGGAAGGGCAGAGGGAGACAGAGGATCTTAAGCTGACTCCACGCAGAGCACAGAGCCTGACCTGGAGGGCTCCATCCCACGACCCTGAGATCAGGACCTGAGCCGAAACCAAGAGCCAGATGCTGAACTGACTAACCACCCCAGCACCTAATTCTATTTTCTCATTGTGGCCAAGCCACCTCTTTTCTCATTTTATTTCTTTGACCCTTAACTGCCATAGCATTAGGTTAATTTTAAGTCTTCCAGCTGATCTCAACATGATAATTTTGCTTTCCCAATTAGATTTGGGCTCCTCCAGAAGGATAATGGCTACATCTTTTATTGAGAATAACTTTAAAAAGTTATTCTCATCAAGTAGGGAAAGGATGGGACTGTAGATAGGGGAAGAGTAGGGGCCCCAACTAGGCTCTGGGGTATTTCAGGTGTGCAGATACTGAGACAGAACAAAGACAGAGATCAGGAAAATTTAGACCACCCTATCCTAATTACTAGGGTTAAGATGTTTTTCTAAGAATTGCATTGTAACCACAGAAAAGAAAAATAACCACGAAAACTCATCAGGCCTCAAAGGAAAAGTTCACTGTAAAGAATAACCAGACCTACAACACATACCTATAGATCATAGAACCAGACCTACAACACATATCTGTGGCTCATAGATGTCACAGGAACAAAAACTCTCATGATCTATGAGCATCATATCTAGTACCAGGCCACTGACCTAACCACCAGCGAGCTTCCTGGTAAAGTCCTAATTAAAGGCCGGAGATGAAAAGCCCTCACTGGCCACTCGATTGGGACCACCTCACTCCTGAGAGGTCACTCTGTGTCCTTGTTTAATGGAACTCTATCCCTTTGCCTGCTCTCCTTTGTGAGATTCATTCTTCGACTCTGTGAGACAAGAACCTCACTCTCCTGCTTCCGTATCACCACATGTAGGGCATTGACCGTAAGTAGTTGCTTCTTATTCCCTTGCCTCCTTTTTTTTTTTTTTTAATGAAAACAAATATCTTTTAGCTGAGCTAAAAAAAATATATTTCCAGGTACCACTTGCAGTTAGGTGGAATGAGGTGATTGTGGACGAGACTATAGGATAAAAAAGAAAATGTGATTTGTTACTCCCAGGAAGGAGTCTTTAAAACTGAGGAAAAGCAAGAAGAATCAATGAACTTCTTTTGTTAATGGCAGCATGGTTTACACAATACTAACATCCTGTCAGTAACAGTATAAATCTACATATCCAGCCAATTCCACATATCCCCCATAGGTTCTGTACAGACACGAACCCTAATTACACTTATACTTACTCACTGGGAACACTGAATTATTGCTCTGAGGGAGAGTAAGTGTGTGTGTGAGAAAATATATACGTATCTGATTATCTCAAATCCTAAAATCTACTTACTCTGGTAGTTTCTGTTTTCTTTGTTATACAAGAGAGTGAACAAGGCTCAGAAGTACTGAGAGACTAGCTGAGATAGCCCTGCTAACAGGGATGGGCCAGCACTGGAATCCGTTCCTGGTCCGCTGTCCCCAGATCCCACACAGTGATCTGCAGACAGTGAAGTCTTACTAATCTAAGAAGCGAGAGGTCCAAATTAGGAGCTACAAGAAGACTGGAAAATAAATAGGATCCCTAAATTAGGAACCTGTAAGTGGGAAAGCCGCAATATTTGAATAGAAATCCCCCTCAAGTCTTTCGGCAGAATTCTTAACTGAGTAATGCAAGAGTGTGCTTAAATTCATCACAAATAAACAATGGAAAAGCTTAGAAGTCTAAACAGAGATTTCAGAAACTCCTGAGTAGGATAAACTAAAATTCATAGAATTCTTGTCCCAGCATAATCATAGCACCAGTAGTAAATACTAAGTGAAGATCTACAAGCAAAAAGGAAATAATAGATAAGAATTCATAGCTGGAGGAAGGAATGATGAAACAGTAAATATATGGGTAAATATAAATAGCTGCTTTCTTTCTGTCTCTAAATACTATAAAGAAAGTCAATGGTTTAAGGCGAAAGTTATAATATTGTGTTCTCAGGCCTATAATATAAGTTTAAGTTAAAACATGACAACAGTAGTGAAAGAAATGGAATAGATTGTTAAATATGATTATGGGACAAATAAATAACAAATAGCAAAAACAGCAGGCATATCAATAATTATATTTTTGCAGTAAAATCTCCAAAATAAAAAGCAGATATTGATAGACTAGATTAAAAGTAAGACCTAATTATGTCAACATGTTGTTTATAAGAAAAGACTTTGAATATAAAGACACAGGTAACTAAAACAATGGAATACCATATAAAGAATGGAAAGGAAAAGATTTTGAAAAAACATTCCATGCAAACACTAATGGAAGGAAAATGGCCTATGTTGCTCTCAATGAGTTTCAAGAAAAAGAACCATAGGAAATATACAAAAGTCTTTTCAAAGTGAAATCAAGCAGCAGATCATCAATAAGATCCAACAGCCCTGAATGTGTGCATAGCTAGTAACAGTGAAAATTAATAGAAGGAAAGGAAGAAGCAAACAAATGTACACTCCTAGTTGGAGAATTTAGCAATCCACTATTGGGAGTTGATGAAACAGCAAAAACAAGTAAGAATAGAAAACATTTTAATAATACTATCAACCAAGTTGATCTCATTGGTGCTTACAGAACACTCTCGACCAGCTACTGTTGCACATAGTCCTTGCCAGTAGAACCATGCACAAAATAAGCTGATGTAAAAGGCATAAACAAAATCTCAATAAATTTCAATGAATTTTTAAAATATAATCTTATTTCTGAGCACTTAGAGTTAAATTGCAAATCAAAATAAAAAGATATCCAAACCAAACAAATATTTGGCAATTGGGCATCACTTCCAAATACCACAATCAAAAGAAAATTAGAAGCAAAAATTAGAGGTGATAATTTTTTTTTTCACTTTGAAGTGAAAGAAAATTAAAGAGAGCGAAAAGACAAAATCAAAATACTCAAAATGTATAGAATATAGGTGACACCTCTACAGAGAAATGTATTGCATTATGTGCTTATAACAGCAAAAAAAAGCAATAATAATCTAGAATCTAACCTAGTTTAGAAGAAAAAAGCAAATCAAATTGAGATAAGAAACAGATAATAACCAAATAATAAAGGCAAGCGAATAGATCAATGAAGTACAACACAAACGTAGAAAAATAAATATTAATTGTGAAAAAAATAGTAAAGTTGATTAAACTCTTAGAAATAATAATCATAAAAAGAAAAAAGAAAAATATAAATTCATAATACCAAAAATGAAAGAAACCTTATATTCTGAAGACATTTGGGGATAAAGAGATTATTCTAAACATGTTTATACTAACAAAAAATTTAAATAAAACTGACAAAAGATGAAATAGGAAATATGACTAACTTTATAATTTTATTATAGCTAATACAATGTATGAAAAGGTACATCAAAAAAGAGATACTCAAATGAATCACTGGGGGCAGCCCAGGTGGCTCAGTGGTTTAAGTGCCGTCTTCAGTCCAGGGCGTGATCCTGGAGACCCAAGATCCAGTTCCACATCGGGCTCCCTGCATGAAGCCTGCTTTTCCCTCTGCATATGTCTCTGCCTCTGTGTGTGTGTGTGTGTGTGTGTGTGTCTCATGAATAAATAAATAAAATCTTAAAAAAGTGAATCACTGGGATATGAAAATAAGCTCAACAGTACCAGTCATTTAAAAAATGTGAATTAAAACCGTGAGATATCACTATAAACCAGTAAAATAGTTAGAATTAGAAAAACCATATTTCAATGGTACGGTGCTTCCAGAACTTCCATGCTTTGTAGGCAGTACAATTTCTTTGGAAATGATTACTTGTTTTGTTTTGTTTTGTTTTTATGAGGTTACACACACTCTTATTATATTATATGAACTATCCATTCTATTCTTAGGCATTTACCCAAGGGAAATAAAATTATATGCCCACAGGGGAACTTCTACAAGACTGTTTATAGAAGTTTTAACTTATAATACTTCCAAGTTGGAAGAAAGCCTAATTTTCATCCAGAGGTGAATCGACAAACTATATGCATGCAATGGAATGCTATTGATAAATCGAAAAAACAGACAATTTATACTGATACAGACAACAACAGGAATGAGGAATATACACTGATTTTCATTAATATGAAATTATAGAGCAGAGAGAGGCAATCTGTACAATGGAAGGCAGATCAGTGGTCATCTGGGGCAGTGCCTGGGTTGGGGGATGGGGGACTCACTGATAATGGACCATGTGGGAATATTTTGAGACGATGAAAATGTTCTGTATCTTGATTTTGATGGTGATTTAATATGTTTATATTTATAAAAATTCATCAAACTGCATACTTAGAAGTCATTGCATTTTATTTTCTGAAAACTTTGCTTCAATATTGTTAAATAAAAATATTTAACTATATACAAATAACACTTTAAATGCAACTTTACACAGCAATCAGGATGAATGGTCATATTTTGCTCCTTTTTTTTTTTTCCACTGAAGGATTGGAAAGATAAAAAAAAAAAATCTTTCTGGCTAAATATGGAGACTGCAGTCAGGACGCCTGAGTGGCTCAGCAGTTGAGTATCTGCTTTCAGCTCAGGGTGTGATCCTGGAGTCCCAGAACTGAGTCCCACATCGGTCTCCCTGCATGGAGCCTGCTTCTCCTTCTGCCTGTGTCTCTGCCTCTCTCTGTGTGTCTCTCATGAATAAATAAATAAAATCTTTAAAAAAAAAGATGGATACTGCAAACCTAAAGACTATATATTCTAAATAAGACAATCAGATGGATAATTCCCTGTGAGTCATTAAGCAACTAATTTAAATCTCTCCGATCCTAGGTTTGCTGAGTGATGGCTACCAGACTCACCATGTAGCAAGTACCTGTTTTAATTATTAAGCAGAACTCCATACCTAGCTAAAACAACTAAGAGTACAAAATAATACATAAGTGTCTTAGGTCAAAGTAGTCCTCATGATGCATTCTTTACAACTAAAATATCTGGCATGTGTGTATACAACATATAAACTGTACTGAAAGCCCCATTTTCAATAAAATGGGCCTATGTCAAGTACACTCATCTTTAGAGTAGAAACAAAATCTTGGTAGGAAAGCCTATAGCATGCCTTGTTCAATGATTTTCTAAATTTAGCTGTTCTAAACTATACGATATGTATGAATGATTAAAACTCTGACCCATGTTTTCTCCGTATCAAAGTTTTTGTCTGGGAGTGAGCTACAGGAACTAAATCGAACTATTCTTGATGTGTGACCTCCATGAGCTCCCAAAGTGAGGGCTAATTTGCTGAGAATCGGGCCAGTGGAAAAGTAACTGGCCTAAGAATAAAGAGACCCATGCCCTACAAAAACAAAACAAAACAAAACAAACAAAAAAACTCTCAGTAAGAAAAGCAGTATCTAGCTTCATAATAAACAAATTACAGCCAATTTAAAACCTATTAAAGTAATAATCTCTTAATGAAGAATGCAGATAAACCTTTCTAACGGTTTTTGAAAAGATGTATCCAAAAAGGTTTATCAGTAACATCAAAGTTTTAAGATGAGATAGTTCTATGAAGAAAAAGTAATGCAAGAAGGAAACAGAGCTAGGGAAGAAGAGATGGAGACCAAGAGGCAGAGGGGACACATCTGGGCGGATAGTGGGGAGGACGCTGCCCTGCCCTACGCATCACTTCCCACATACACACTTTACTGAAACCTCAAAAAAAAAAAAAGGCAAAAAATTGCATGTTTCCAAGGATTAGTTGCTTTTTATGGATGTGAGATACACACACACACACACACACACACACACACACACACACATCCAGGGTTTTTAAATTACTTCTACTGAAAAGTTCAGTCACTGATTTCAATGGGACGTAGAAACATTTACTACAGGTGATGGAGAGATTATGTTGTCTCATACAAAACAAAATTATATATATTGTTATTTATGAAGAGGATGTTACATGTTAAAATTATTAATAGTGTAAGTATAATTTTCCATTCCATAATTTCTATCATAATAATCATAAATACTATAGGCCATCTATCTAGTTTAAATTTTTAAAAAAACCAGTAAAAAGTTTAAGAGTAGTGTCTATATAGAATCTTTGAGAGTCTTTAAATCTCAGACTAATATGTGAAGTAAATTATCTGTGGCATTTTTACAAAGTACATGGTTTTTGATACAATATGGATATTTTTTTCAGGAGACTAAGTGACTAAAATGCTAAATTGGACAGAATTTCCAGTGAAAATATGTTTGACTGGCATATGGCAACCTAATATATTCCCATTGCTTTAGAAAAATTAATTTTGCATTTGTGTGCTTGTTTTCCTTTAGTCTCCACAAGCTCTGATTTGCATTCCAGATAAATCAGTCGACTAAGCATAAACAATTTCTGATGTTTGGACATCGCCCTGCTTTGTAACGGTGATGTGAAGATGAAAGAGTCGCAAATGGCTGTGTTCTCCCTGCAGCATGCCCCATTATCTGAACCATATGGAGAGAGGAGCGGGAAGGATCTGTAATTGCAGCCTGTGACATCCACGGAGATGAGGAAGGGTGGGACTGTCCTGTACAGTTGCCCAAGCCTTGTTTCCAACTTCCTACCCCACTCACTGGGAAAGTCTCCCTGGAAGGGGAGCCTTGAGCTCTGGGGAAAAGTAAGTTTTTGTTGGTCACACAGATGACAGATATACCGGGGAAGAGTCAGAATGTTCCAGATGAGACACTAACTCCAATTTAAGGTTCCTGCAATTAGCACCTGCCTATTGACATATATCACTCTGCTATCTTCCCATAAGAGAACCCAGAGAAGATGCCAAGCTTTCCCTTGAGAATTAGCTAGGTCGTTTGTTGGTCACCAGATTTGATGGAAGTTTGAGAACTAGTAGTCTACATGAGACATAAGGGGCACTTGTCCTAACCCCTAACATTATGTAACTAACAGCACTGCCCCGCTCTAACAAAGTACCAAAACTTGGCAGTTTAAAAGCAACACAAATTTATCATATAGTTCTTAAGATCAAAAGTCAGGATTGAATCTTGTTTGGTTAAGATGTAAACAAGATGTTCCTTCTGGAAGTTCTAGGGGAAATAAATAGATGCTTTCCTTTCCCAGCTTCTAGCCCCCTATCTCCCATCGTCAAAGGCAGCAGCAATTAGGCCAAGTCCTTTTTAGCTGTATCACATCATCATTGACTATCCTGGTCCCTCTTGCACTTGTAAGGACAATTGTGATTGCTTTGGGCCCATCCAGAAGATGAGGAATAATCCTCCAATCTCAGGTCAGCTGGTCTACAACCTTAATTTCACCTGTAACCATAATTCCTCCTTGCCATCTGATATATCATATTTATATGGTCTAGAGATTAAAATTGGGATGCCTTGGAGGAGAGGGAATTATTTGCCTGCCACACCCACTAACATTCTAAAACCTGAATAACTCAGTGATATGGAAAGTGAAGATTTAAAATGCTCTTTTAAAGGTTCTTGCACTCAGAAACTTGCCAAGTGTCACTGAACCACCGCCAGAGATGAGGTGCAGGAGGTACAATTCATTTTAATAAGCTTCTCCTTCCCATGTAATGTATAAAGATAGAAAGCAGATGAGGGTCTGTCTAGGGCTGAGGTTGGGAGCAGGGGTTAATTGTATGTGCACAAGAGAATTTTGGAGGGAAGATGATGGAAATGTGCTGAAACAGGATTGGGGTAGTGATTGTGTAACTATATACATTTAATTTAAAAAAAGATTGAATTGTAAATTTTATAGGAAATAAACCATACCTCAAAAAGGATATGAAAAATTTCACTTTGCTTTCTCACACATACATTTTATTAGAATTGTAAGGCTATCATTTGTGACATTATTTGGAATTATTTGAGTATCTGAAAAGCATGAAACTGAGGCACTGTCCTTGAGATTGTTTAAGTGTGTCCATTTCTTCCATTTTTTGCTAAAATTACTCTATCTTCCCTCAGACTTAAATGTTAAAGACACGAACAGACATTGAGTGTGTTTAAGTGTGTCCATTTCTTCCATTTTTTGCTAAAATTACTCTATCTTCCCTCAGACTTAAATGTTAAAGACACGAACAGACATTGATATTTAAAGAACTTAAGTTTTCCAGGATTTAGGGAAATTCTAGTAGGTGTCCTTGATGGCAAAATACAGGTCTTGGGAAAATGATGTGAAACGCCATGCTGTCATCCCCTGAGAGGGCTTCTGGAGTGTTCTGTCTGCAAACAATCATGTGAGCCAAGCACATGTAGACATCTGCTAACACTGACCCTTCTCTTCACCTGAGATGACCGGGCCCTGCCAGTGGCACAGGAACAGCAGAGAAGCATGGCAAGCCTTGATGGCTACGGTTCTTTAACCATGTGCAGAAATGGCACCAAACCTAAGCCCTTTCCATTCCCCTTCCCACCTGTCCCGTCATACATTGTCAGCTACATCACACTAGGGATGGATAGATGGTGAGGTTGTGAAAAGGCCTGGTGGGAGCTGAGACCCAGATCCAGGCCCACATCCCCTCACACACCATTCCAGTCTGGCTTAGTGGCAGCTGGGATCATCCAAGAAGACTCCACACCCCAACCTCTCTTGTCTCCTTATTCATAGATTTCTACTTTCTGCCCAGAATTCAGTTACTTGGAAAGGTCTTTGCCTGTTACCGTGTCATTTATTCCAGGTGTCACCCAATATAATTATGTATTTACTTATCTAATTAGATTTACTGTCCACATTCCTCACCTTGTTCATTTTTATAGTCACAATGTGTTGTATACGGCCAAAAACAGAGTATGTTACATACGCTACTTACAGATGGAAAGAATGGACGAGTAAATGGAAAGTGTCTGAAGGCATGACTCTGCCAGTTACTTGGTGTGGACACTGAGTAAATCGCTCGCCATCTCAGAGCTTCAGGTCCTCATCTCTCTAAGATGGGAAAATAATAACTTCCCTGCTTTCCTCAAAGGATGACATGGGGGTGAACTTGCACACATCTAAATCTCGCAGAAATATCAGAAATTGACCTCCTGTGAGGAAAGAAAGTGGAGAAGTTAATCCAACAAAGTGATAGGATGCTCATTGTTGCAATTAGGCTACATTTACTAAACTGAGGGAAATGACTGTGGATGACATTATATAGATCTCAGCCAGGCACAGAGATGTTTCCCTCTTCCCTCTGATGTGCAGCTTATCCAGAAGTTCAGTTGGACTGAATTAGCGGTCTCCCCTCCACCTCAGGTGTGTCTCCCAGAGTTCTCCCAAGAGGTAGGAACTAGGCCTCTGATCAAGCCTCAAAGGCCTTCTTACAGGATCTGTGGCTCAGGAACCTGCAACCAGCTCACCATCCCCGTATTTAATGATTGACAGCCAGAACCTGATATCAGGACTCCAAGCCTTGACGTTAGTCACAAGAATATTATGTAATTAAAACAATTCCACTGAAACTAACCTCATTTTTCTATCAAGTGGTAGAAAATACAGGGAGAGAGGATCTTTACGATCATTGCCTTTATATATTGTAATTGCAAATCAAAGCAAGACCAAGTCATTTTTGTAATATCTTTTCAACTCCCAACCATTTCTCTGAATTTGCCCACAATCTATTGGTAAAGCTATAGGATGAATTCGGAAATGGTGGGTATCAATTGCGAGAAGTAATGGCAGTTCAGAAAAAATGTTGTCTGTGTGAATTCCAATTATGGAATTCCTACCCCAGGTATACTCAGTGGCTCTGTCATTCATCTTACTTTGTGCTGCCCACAAGTCCATTGCCTAGAGGAATAAAAATAAAGGAATGCATTGTCTTTGGTTAAGGCCTCTGAGGCAATTTTTTTATTGAATCAAACTAAGAATATCTTTCCCATTTAATGCTTAATAAAAGCCACAGGTAATGTATGTCCCGATTGCTATATAAATATAGTGTATGCTATTTTCAAGGGAACAATTATTTAACCCATGATGAGAATATATATACAAAAACTATGTCAGCCAGCGAACTTTATCCACTCCATGGAGTGCAGGCTATAATATGCATCTAATTTGATATGCAGCCAATTAGCTTTGCCCAGATTAGTCCTACCTCCTTGTTGTTTTATTGGCAATCCAGGGACCCAAGGCCATCATTCACCAGAGGACAATCTTAACATTGAGAATGCCACTTGAACAGTCAACAACAGAATTAACCTAAGTCCCCACGTGTTCTCTCAACTAGCCGAATTTCAGTGTAAGTGGTTCATTCTCTTCATGACATCAGTTGCACTAAAAAGTTTGATACTTGAACTTAATTATCAGCTCATAGTACATGAACTTATCCAATCACTTCCCATTGAGAAACAGTATAAGGGCACATGGATGGCTCAAGCAGTAAAGCATCTGCCTTTGACTCAGGTCATGGTCTCAGGGTCCTGGGATTGAGTCCCGTATCAGGCTCCCTGCTCAGCAGGGAGCCTACTTCTCCCTTTGCCCCTCCTCCTGCTTGTGCTCTGTCTCTCTGTCTCTCTCTCTCTCTCTGTCTAGTAGAGAAATTAATCCTAAGGGAGTGAGAAAATACTCATCAGATATTCAATAAATAATTGCTGAATAAAAACTCTATTCCAGGCATTGTTTGAGGTGCTTGAAGAAAATATAATGATGAAAAATATTAAGTCCACACCAAGCAGCCCTGCAATAGTGGTATGGCTAGAAACCGTACTTACTTAGAGGTTTCTGGGTACAACAGGGAATGATCTATACAATTAATCATCTGGTTTCCATGTAGTAACTGTTGTCATCAGGCTTCCTAGAATCTGCTTATAAAAGTTTCCAAAATTCAAATAATAATAATAATAAAACTTCCAGGTTTTCAATAGCAGCTGAAATGAACTCACTATTCCAAGAAGAAATGCATCAGTTCTATTCCCTTTCATGCAAATAAGTATAACTGTAATAAAATTTGTTGCGAATTCATAATTTCTCCTTTTATTTCTTACTCTTTTGAAACGTTTAACTTGGTTTAAGTCTAGGCAGCACCAAAATCTCCAGTTTTTCAGTAAATTGCCCATTGGAATGACTGGAAGAAACAGACAAATCACATCCCTTTTATAGGTCACGTCAGGATCGTACCCAATAATGCCAGTAGTCAGTAATGAATTTGGCAGTTTCAGTATTTTCAAGGTATGAGTGCTGTCATATGTGTGCAGTGTTTAGATTTATTTCCTCAAGCTATCTCTAGAACAACATATATGTTTGAATATAGTGCTTAAATAATAAAAGCAAACAGTGATACTTAAAAGTGTACTTGTGCATGTTTCTGTATGATTTCATCCTTCCAATAATTGAAAAAAAATATATTTTTAAGATTTAATTTATTTATTCATGAGAGACACAGAGACACAGGCAGAGGGAGAAGCAGGCTCCATGCAGGGAGGCTGATGTGGGACTCGATCCCAGGATCCCGGGATCATGCCCTGAGCCAGAGGCAAACACTCAACCGCTGAGCCATCCAGGTGTCCTGAAAATATTATTAGAAACTTTTAATTTGTACTTTGGAATGCTTCAAAAAATCTTAAAATTTGCTCCAGGTAGTTTCAACAATGATAAATTCACAGCCAATAATGTTTCATTCTGTCTCTAACTAAACTACTCTTACTACTCCCTGGATTATTTTGAAATAAATGTAACTCACATCATTCCATATCAGTATGTGTCTTAAAGATAACGCTTTTTCATCATAAACACAAAACTGTTATCACACCTGAAATAAAATCATCCATTTCTTGGGATGCCTGGGTGACTCAGAGGTTGAGTGCTTGCCTTTGGCCCAGGGTGTGATCCTGGAGACCGGGATCGAGTCCCGCATCGGGCTCCCTGCATGGAGCCTGCTTCTTCCTCTGCCTGTGTCTCTGCCTCTCTCTCTTTCTCCGTGTCTCTCATGAATAAATAAATAAAATCTTTAAAAAAATAATTTCTTCACTTTGTCAAATACCAGTTTACGTTCAAATTTCTCTGAATGCTCCCATTTTTCTGTTTGTTTTATCAAGATGTAAATATAGTCTGTAACTCTGAACTAATAGTTGTGTCTCCCCAACTCTTCTCATCTACATAGCTCCCTCCCTTTATTTTACTTTTCCTTGTAATTTTTTGTTGTTGTTGTTAAAGAACCAGGTAATTTTCCTTAGGAGGTTTTCCATAGTCTGAATTTTCAGAGAATATCAACCACAGGAATACTTCTCTAAGACTGTATTTCCCGTGCATTTATTCTTATATCCAAAGATGTGATCAAGTTTTTTTATGGGAAAAATCAGTAGGTATTTTGTGTGCTTCCCTGAAGATCCATGTAAATTCTGTCTTATTCTAAGGTTAAGTGCTATCGATATCATTGCCAAGATGCTCTACATCATGAGGGCTGGATAGTATTAATATCACAATTCTGCTGCATCTTCTTTATCAGCTGGGATACTTTTATTGAGGCATACTTCACTTATCAGTTATATGGTTAAACAGAGGCATAGTTTCCACACACACAAAAAGCAAGATAAATGGTTCTTTATTGTTTTCTTCCAGTTTTAAACAGTGACCTGGAGATGAATACCTTTGAGGATCTAATGTACAGCATGGTGACTAGGGTTCCTCATTCTGTATCGTATACTGGGCATTTGCTGAGAGGAGAGCTGACGTGTTCTCACTCACGAGACAAGGATAAGTATGTAAGGTGATGGGAGTGTCAATTAACTTCAATGTGGTCATCATTTCACTATATATACAGATCAAATCATCACATTGTACATTTGAAATACAATTTTATTTGTCAATTAGACATCAGTAAAGCTGAAAAATATAAAATAAAGTCATGAATTGATTCCCTAGTATGATCAAAGCTAGTTATGTATCATTTTAAACTCGTGCCCTTAATCACATCTGATGAGTTCAATCCATTGCAATTATTCTTATTGATGATTGAATTACCCCCTTTTTGACAGGAGATATTTTCCACAAATTTGCCTCTGAATAGTCTTGCTGTGACCCTAGCAGAAGTCTTTGATAACTCTCTTACTACTTGATATGACAATGTGTTCTGGGATTATCTCATAAACTTCTTAATATCCTGAACCAGAATTGAAAGAAGCCATTTCTCCAGGAAGCACTATTCCTTTTACTGGACAATGTTTTATAGATACTATAACAGGTGGCTAAGGGTTCCTGTGGTTGGTGGTTATTTTTCCTAGTTTTTTTTTTTTTCCAGTGAACAGACATGAATAAATATTTATTTTAATTAGTAAAATATAAAGTTCATGCTAACAAAAATATAAGATTTTTACTATAATTTTTGGTTTTATGTATATCATCATCTTCTTTCATTTAAAATCTACCCTCAACATCACCCTAAATATTTGTTTTACTGCACAACAGACAAACATACACACATAGAGTGTAATATCTATATGTATCAAATGTATACACAATACTCAGAATAGCAATAACAGCACTTACAGTAACACTATCATTGCTAAAACAGTTTGTTTTACTTTTGGCTTCTTACATCATGGAATAGTCCACCAGGCATATCAGGAAAAGTATTGGGGTTAGAATCATTTCAAGTTACCACTTCCTGTGTGTGTTAAAGCTCCAATTTGATACACGGGCTCATTCATTTCATTTGGCCTTCAATGTTAGGTGTGGCTTTTATTTAAATTTGTCTTGTAATTATTAAAATAGTAACAGGTTTCTAAAGTCAAGACTAGAAAAAAAGATGTCTTCAGAAAAAGGAGCTACTCTCCCTTCCAGTATGTTCCATTCTTATGACCCATAGTAACCACTTTTAGATTGTTTTCTTCCATTTTGAAACATGCAAATCTATTCATGCCCACACACAAAGACGGTTATCCCTTTAGGCAGCGTGCTATGCATACGGTTCCCCACCTCCCCTTCTATAGGTAACCATGGGTGTTGGAGGCCACTCTTACTCTGAATAGTCCTCATTTCTGCGTGGTGCTTCAATATATGCATGCACCACAGTTGATTTAACTGGTTCTTGGAGGATGACCATTTGGGTTGTTTCCAGATGTTGTTAAAATGTTGCTGTAACGCTTTGTCTATGTATCTTTCTGTAATGTTGTCAAGTGACAGGGGTTCCTCAGGAATCTCTGGATGAAAGGGTAACTCTGACATACTGTTAGAAATTGCCAGGTCATCCACAGAAATGTGTCTTTTGTATTCTTATCAGAATATTCTTACCAGAAATTTTAAAATATATTCATTTTCTGTTATTGATATGGAAACATGCTCAAATTCAAAATTAAAAATTTAGAAATTCAAAATATAATAAAATATAAAGTTATATATAACTATATCATATATAAATATATAATTATATATATGTATAAATAAATTAAAAAATATAAGTGAGTTTTCCAAATTCAGTCTTTTCCTAGTCTTCTTATGGTCTGCCACAGAAGTGTCCATTTGGAGATGTATTATATATATATATCTCCAATTATACATATATATATATATAAAATTCTAGCTCACATAATGGAAGCTACAAGATAAGACCAGATGTATCCTAGACTCACTTAGCCTCACAAAGGAGTAGATGCAGCCAGTCCTCAGTGCACTCACTGAATGATGTTAACAAATAAAGTGACATGATTAGGTTCATATTTAAAGGAGTAGTTCTAAAAATACCTCACATGCTTAGGGTTGCATTGTACAAAAAGAATTAGTTTGGTACAGAGAGGATGTGGTTCTTAATAGAAGTGAGAGGACTCGGGGCACCCTGGCATCTCTGTCGGTAGAGCATCTGCCTTCAGCTCAAGTCATGATCTCAGGGTCGTGGGATCGAGTCCCACGTCCAGCTCTCTGCTCAGTGCGGAGTCTGTTTTGCCCTCTGCTCCTGTTCATGCTCTCTCTCTCTCATTCTCTTTCTCAAATAAATAAATCAAATCTTAGAAAAAGAAGGAGAAGCAAGAGGACTCATAGGTAGCAGAACTGACTGTTATGAACTGAATTGTCCCCTTTCCCCCCCAGTGCCCAGATTCATATGCTGAAGTCCTAACCTTCAATGTGACTACATGTGGAGATAGGGATGCAATTGAGATTAAATGACTTCTGAGGGTGGGCTCCTAATCTGATAGGATTGGTAACCTTCTAAGAAGAAGAAGAGAGAGAAGCAAACAGGATCTTCCCCTGATGCATTAAATTGGGCCCTCCATCTCTGCTCCTCCCCGCTCCAACCTTGCCCCTCCCCCCTCCATCCCTTACTCTATTGCCCCCTACCCTCTCTGCCCCCCCCCTCCCTCTTCCTCCCATCTTTCTCTTCCTCACTCCTTCTCTCTCTCTGTCTCTCTCTCAGTGTGCACACTAAGGAGGCCATATGAGAACACAAAAGGAAGGTAGCCACCTCTCTTGAACCAAAGAGAGAGTTCTCACCAAGAACCAGATTTGCTGCATCTTAATCTTGGACTTCCTAGCTCCCAGAAATTAAAGATATAAATGTCTATTGTGGGATCCCTGGGTGGTGCAGCGCTTTGGTGCCTGCCTTTGGCCCAGGGCGCGATCCTGGAGACCCGGGATCGAATCCCACATCGGGCTCCCGGTGCATGGAGCCTGCTTCTCCCTCTGCCTATGTCTCTGCCTCTCTCTCTCTCTCTGTGTGTGTGACTATCATAAATAAATAAATAATTAAAAAAAATAAAATAAATGTCTATCGTTTAAGACACCCAGTCTATGTTTTTTGTTTAAACAGCTCAGGCTGATGAAAGCAGTGACTGAATTACTGGATTCCATAGTCCCAATGCTCCTCTGTTCTGGGAGACACAGTGTATTCACCAGAGGAAGAGGGTGTGCAGTCCTCTCGATGCCTGCTTCCCACTCAGAGTGTGGAAGAGCCTGGAGTTTCAGGGACCCCTCCACTATCTGTCAGTTATCCTGCTGCCTCCGGGTTTCCAGATTATTGGGGTCTATCAATTCATTCAAAAATACTTACTAAACATTTCCTACTTTCCAGAGACTATATTGCTTTTTTTTAGTAAGACAAAGGCAGTCTATTCCCTTTTAGAGATTGAGAAAAATTCGTTGCTGCTCCTGGCTCACTTAAGTGTATATAATTTTAGTGCTTCCAATTTCTTCAGATATTTTGTCAATTCCATTGGAGAGTGAGTATAGAAAGGAGGTAAAATATTGTAGTACCTTCCTCTACTTAGATCAGGAACGGAATGGACTCCACACTACTGCTGTATCCCAAACTCCTCTAACTTCTAAGTATAGGAAAAGTCCATGAAATCCCATTTATTTCCTTCATGAAACTAGGGCCTGGGGATAGATTTACGACTAAGAAAGAAAATGCCAATTTAAATGTGATTTTTTATTATTAGGAAATTTGTATTTGAATGGCAATTTTCAAATTGACTGCAGACATTTGCTAGTAAGAGGGCAGTAAGTTACTTTTGCCTGGATCATCTGTTAATTGGGCTTTAAAAACCTTGGATTCTCAGTCAATACAAATTCTCATTTGCATTTGTTTTTTTTATAATAAATTTATTTTTTTATTGGTGTTCAATTTGCCAACATACAGAATAACACCCAGTGTCATCCCGTCAAGTGCCCCCCTCATTGCCCCCCTCATTCACCCCATCCCCCGCCCTCCTCCCCTTCCACCACCCCTAGTTCTTTCCCAGATTAGGAGTCTTTACGTTCTGTCTCCCTTTCTGATATTTCATTTGCATTTGATGAGGAGTCAATGTGCATACTGGGTTCTTTCCTTGAAAAGGTTGAAACCAAAAAAAAAAAAAAAAAAGGTTGAAACTAACATGTCCCATTGTAACTGCGAACAAGAAAGGGCCTTCCATGATATTTGTTCCTTGAAGGACAATCATAGACTGTTATGCTTTTAACAATGTAATATCTGCTTTTATCACCTAATGATGAGGTAGAAGTACTATATTTACAGCTCTTTCTAAATGAAGAAAAAAACATTGTCAGTTCACCTTATGTTTCCCTTTCTGTTTCCAGTGTGTTTCTACTCAACCAATGAAAACAGAAAGTTTAAAAGAGAGGAGATTAATCAGCATGAGAGACATGGATATACCAGCCCTGCCATATGGGAACAGTCGTGATGCTGTGATAACACTGCTCCATCAGGGGCCACAAGCTCATGTGAGACAGAGATGCCACTGTCCATCCAGAGGCTGGTGTCCCCAAGGCCGGGTGCTGGGCTGCACACAGGTGCTCATCAAGCATCCCAACTACAGAACAAACACACAGGGAGGAGCCCTAGCACTTCACATGACTTCACATGTGCCCTTTCTCCTTTCACCTTCAAGATGGTTTGAGATTGAAACTCAAGCAATGTAGAATCATAAAAAAGAAAGTTGATGTATTTCATTAAACCGGTAGCTCTAAACCCGCTGAGCCACCAGGGCTGCCCAAGTCACTGGGAGAAGGACAAACATTATATGTTCTCATTCATTTGGGGAATATAAATAATAGTGAAAGGGAATGTAAGGGAAGGGAGAAGAAATGTGTGGGAAATATCAGAAAGGGAGACAGAACATAAAGACTCCTAACTCTGGGAAACGAACTAGGGGTGGTGGAAGGGGAGGAGGGCGGGGGGTGGGCGTGAATAGGTGATGGGCACTGAGAGGGGCACTTGACGGGATGAGCATATTCTGTATGTTGGCAAATTGAACACCAATAAAAAATAAATTTATTGTTAAAAAAAAAGAAACCGGTAGCTCTGACTTTTTTAAAACTTCAAACCTTACTCCTGGGAAGGAAAGGAAGTACTCTGGGACATATTGGACTTAGCTTTGCCCTCTGACACAGCCACGATCCTGACTAAATTCTTCCAAACAGAGAAGCCCTCATGGGTCTCTATTCTTCCCACCCAGCTCTTCATCTTGGTCCTGGTAGCCAGCTATCCTCAGGATCCTTAGGGTTAAATGTAAGGATTCTTGAGATGGACCATCTGAGCTTGACTCTCAGACCCACTACCTCCTACTTGACCTGGGGCGAGTGGCTTCACTGCTCAGTACCTCAGTCTCCCCATCTGGAAATCTGGAACAATAAAAGGCAGCTAGGACAATATCAGATCAAATATTTCAGTTTCCTGTAGCTGTACTTCTTGACTTCTTGACATGTTGCTTGGAAAGAAGCTCAGTTAAATTCTGGCCTTTACTTTATCCAGAGTGTATCAGATATAAACGAGTAATCAAGTCAGTAGCATTTGAGATTATATATATATATATATATATATATATATATATATATATATATAGCCAATATACAAAGATTTCTCTTCTTAGTCAAGGGAAAAGCCCCTTGGAGAAACATCTTGGGTCTGGAGTCAAACAGTTCTGAGTTACAGTCATGGTGCTACCATCACCAGCAAGGGAACCCTGTGAAAATCTATTAGCCTCTATAAGCATCCATTTCCTCAGGAGGAGAAAAGAAAAGAAAAGAAAAGAAGGCTAATTCTCATAATTCTTATCTCACATAGAGTTTTTGTGGGTTTTCTTATGAAAAGAACTATGTCACATGGAGGAGCTTACTAAATTTCTAGCATGTGAAGGTTAATCCATTTCTACCTGTTTTTATATCACAGACATGTTGTATATTTGAGTCTAGGGCACACGTTAATATCCTCTCCAAATATGAGATGACACAAAACATGGACAGAGGGCAAGAAGATATTTGAAATGAAAAAGCAAAGAGACTGCACCATTGCTATGTCTTCATTCTGCTGCATCTCAGCTTAGAGTAGCTCAGAGCCCTGATGTCTGTGGACAAGTAATCCCTGGACAGTCAAGAGGTCCAGAATTGTCACTCAGTCTGCAAGAGCCTTTGACTGAGGACAGCTAATGGTCATCACCAGGTCATCACCCACACCAATATGAACCTCAGCGCCATATTTGCCGGTGCTGTGGGGTCCCTTCTGTGGCCATGCTTGCAGGCTCAGGGATTGCCATCTGGAGTCCAGTAATCTAACCTGGTCATTCAGAAACAAGCCTGCACGAAGAATATTAGCAACCAAACTCTGGCAGCACCACCCTGGCCAGCTCATGCATTTATTACTGAGCTGGGAGTTGTTGAAGGAGTCTTCTGACATGCACAGTGCTGCAGACACCAAAGATACTATCCTGAGGGAGGTGGACAGGAATACTATTCCATGGAATCTCACTGAGGTAGGGAAGAAGAATCCACATCTGAGTAGAACTTGAGACATACAGAGGGATGATGCCGTATATTGTGAGGCTACCTGAAGGATAGTAAATACCTGACATGCTAGAGGATATTGAGACAGGAAGAAAACAGCGGAGATGAGGTCACCAAGGCAGCTACAGGACAGTCCATGTAAGGTCTTGTAGGTCTGGGCAAAGAGGTTTAACTGTGTACTCCATATGAAAAGAAGAAGAAGTGGAGTCCAAATCCTATATGACCATGAGCAAATGGACTAATTGAGTACAGAGATTGCAGATGGGGAAATCTAGAAGTGGGGAAGATTTTTCTTTGAGGAGTAATACCAAGAGTTACCTTTGAACATGTTGAGACAGTAACTAGATTTCTAAGAAGAGGGTTAGATAGAAACCTAGAGAGTACTTATTTGGCTAGAAATAAATTTGGAAACTATTAGTACTCAGTATATAAAATCATGAAGCTAAATGAGATCACTCTAGGTAAGGACATGTAGGTTCTGAGAATCTCAAATATTTCAATGTTAGAACGAGGACACAGCAAATTAGAATAATACAGACTGACTCATGGAATGGGAAGGAAACTTGGGGAATGTGGTAATCCTGAAGCAATGTGAAGAAAATATTTCAGGGAGAAGATCAAATGATAAAACAGGTCAAGTAAGATGAGAACCCAGAAGTGTTAAGACAACAGAAAATTGCCCATTTTCATAAAAATAGCTTTGGTGGAGTGATAAAGATAAAAACTTGATTAGTATGCAAAGTGAGCTACAAGAAACTGGAAATATACACAAATATTCTTGTTTAAAGATTTTAAAGTTTTAGAGAGGGAGAGAGCAGAGCTAAGTGGGTACAAGTGGTGGGGAGCAGAGGGAGAAGCAGACCCCCCTCTGATCAGAGAGCCTGACGTGGGACTCCATCCCAGGACTCCAGGATCGTGACCTGAGCCAAAGACAGATGCTCAACCCACTGAGCCACCCAGTTGTCCCTATACACAAATATTTCAAGAAATGTTCTTCTAAAGGGAAACTGGGACACACATCAGCCTGGACAGTGGTGTGAGTCAAAGGAAAGAAGTTTAAGATGAATGATAATAAAAAGTTTGTATTTTGGAGGGAATGATGCAGGGAAGAGGGGAAATATAAATTGAGAGACGAGACAGTGACAAACGGAGCACTCTTGAGTAGGTATGCTTTGTTTCAGCCATCCTGCAGGTAGTTGCCAGGAGGCTGGAGAAATCCTCGTGATTGCTTGTGTTTGTTTGTGAAATAAAAATTTGTCCCTGGCAAGAAGTGGAGGAAAAGGTGGTTTGAGAAATCAGGATGAGATGTGAAACAGTTGTCTCCAAGTATGAAAAGGGACATTACCAGGGGAGAGTATTAGCTGGTTGGGTAGCACTGAGGATCTCCTGATTGTTGGGATGTTAAATCAAAGGTAAGGGTGTATTATATCTTTTTAGCTTCCACTTACTTCCACATAAGTGAAAATATGGAATAGTAAGAAATTTGGATATAACTGCAATCCTGGAATTAAAATTTGAGTATTATTAAGAGAGAAAGAATCCATGTAGTTATGGGTGTATGCATTAGAGTAATTAATGTGATGGGTCTCAAATTGAAGAGAGTGAAGAGGAAGAAAGAACTGGCCTGGCCATAAAATAAAAGCCGTTGGGTCAATAGGTACTAGGTCTTGGCAAGATCGTATGTGTTAGTGTTCACGCTAGAATTTTGTGAGCTGGAGAAATAGGAGATGGTGTTGGAAATGGAGATTTCAGAGGCAGATATTGAAAATGACTGTGGGAATGGGAGAATGAGGTGGAGTTGAACAAAACTTTATTGAACAATGAGGAAGAGTCCAAAGACCAAACAACTTATGTGGACGTCAAAGTCTCTTTACAGATTAGAATAGAATAGAATAGATCATAGAATAGTGGAAAAGAAGACACCAAGTAAGAAGTTAAAATTTCCAGTAAAGAAGGAGGTGTTTACAAGAATGGTAGTGACCAATCTTGACCCACATGAGGCATAAGTCTCTAAGGGATGGAGCTTTGTTAATGAAGGAAAAAAAATCAGGAAGGAGTGATTATTAGCATGAAGAATAACTGCTCCACCTTTGGGACTTGTCAGAAAAAAAAAAAAAAAAAGACAGACTCCACTTGAAAGAGATGACCTAGACCAAAATGATTCAATATGTGAGGCAGCAGTTAAAAGTATAGAGTTTTTTGTTATTGAGTTTGGAGTTTCAGGGATCCATCAAAGTCTTTAGAATATCAGGAAGGAACAGGAAATTGAGGTAGTCCAGGGACCTCAATGTATCTTTTTAAAAAGTAATACTGAGTAAATTTTTATCCCTAAGTGAACTGTTATATATTTCTAAAATCATAATTAATGAAAAGTAAGTGGCATCATGGAAATGTCCTTTTGATACAGTATTACAGTGGATAAAGCAGTGAACAGAATTGCATGGGTGTTCAATGTGGGAATACTCTCCCATGTGTGGAAAATCCTTCAGGGATTATTTTCGATTCGATTTGATTTTTTTCATGTCGATTTGATTATTTTGGTTTCGATTTGATTATTTTCTTTTTGATTGATTATTTTCGTTTCGATTTGATTATTTTCGATTCGAGTTGATTTTTTTTCGATTCGATTCGATTATTTTCGTGTCTATTTGATTATTTTCAATTCGACTCAATTATTTTCGATTTGATTCGATTATTTTGGTTTCGATTCGATTATTTTTGTTTCTATTGATTATTTTTGTTTCGAGTCGATTATTTTTGTTTCGATTTGATTATTTTCGATTTGATTCGATTATTTTAGTTTCGATTTGGTTATTTTCGATTCGATTCGATTATTTTCAATTCGATTCGATTATTTTGGTTTCTATTTATATTCTTTTCGATTATTTTCGTTTCGATTAGATTATTTTCTATTTGATTTGATTATTTTCGATTCGATTATTTTTATGTTGATTTGATTATTTTGGTTTCGATTCGATTATTTTCTTTTCGATTATTTTCGTTTCGATTTGATTATTTTCGATTCGAGTTGATTTTTTTCAGTTCATTTCAATTCATTTCGTTTCGATTCAAATTTTTTCGATTCGATTCGATTGTTTTCATTTTGATTTGTTTTTCGATTCAATTCGACTATTTTCGATTTGATTAGATTTTTCTCGTTTCGATTGGATTATTTTCGATTCGATTCGATTGTTTTCGATTCAATTCAATGCGTTTCTTTTCGATTCGAACTTTTTCGATTCGATTTGATATTTTTCATTTTGATTCGATTATTTTCATTTCGATTCGATTATTTTCGTTTCGATTCGACTATTTTTGTTTCGATTCGATTTTTTTCGTTTCGATTCAATTTTTTTTGTTTCGATTCGAGTATTTTCGTTTTGATTTGATTATTTTCATAACGATTCGATTGTTTTTTATTCCATTTAATCATTTTCGCTTCTACTTGATTTTTTTCAAATCGAAACTAAAATCGAATCGTATTCGAAAATAATCAAATCGAATCGAAAATAATGAAATCGAAACAAAAATAATCAAATCGAATCGAAAATAATCAAATCAAATCAAAAATAATCAATCGAAACGAAAATAATCGAAACGAAACCAAAATAATGAAATCGACATGAAAATAATGGAATTGAATCGAAAGTAATCAAATAGAAACTAAAATAATCGAATCGAATAGAAAATGATCAAATCGAATAGAAAATAATCAATCCAAACGAAAATAATCGAATCGAAACCAAAATGATCAAATCGACATGAAAATAACCAAACGAAATGCTGTGGAAGTGAACCGTACAGGCAGTCAGGATGCGGGAGGGACAGGCCATGAGCTCAACTCTCAGACGTGTGTGAGCTGTGCAGGCCGACGTGTGCTAGACACTTACTGATGGGAGCTAGGACCGAGCTACACTCTCATTGAAGAAGGACGTTTGCAATCTCTGTATTGACTCAGATACACGAAGTTGAGTCCTGTCGCTTCCACATGCTTTTCACACAACCTCTTCCGGCACCTCACATAAATAAAAAATCTTTAAAAAAAAAAAAAAAAAAAAAAAAAAAAAAAGAAAATCCTTCAGGGAGAACACGCAACATTGAAAATAGTCATGTTGAGGTGTGAAGGTACTGAACTTTTCTTCCGTTTTTATCCAGCAAAATTTAAGGTCAACATTCTATCTTTGAATAATTGCCCCTACCCTGTTAAATATCTTCAATGGAAACAACTAGAGTCTCTTAAGGACTATATACTCAAATAGTAACCCTCGCTTTCTATAACACAGACGTAAAATGATGGAAATTGACATTTCTCACTGTTGCAAATATAAAAACTTAACCATATGTTAAGTTGACTCTTCAAAGTGACTAGTGAACTCTTACTACTAACAGAATAGAAATAGGAATGAAGTGAGACAATGTCTTCAAACTGTAAGAAATTATGTCTAACATGAAAAGATGCTCAACATCACCTGTCATCAAGGAAATACAAATTAAAACCACAATGAGATACCATACCACCTCACACCAGTGAGAATGGGGAAAGTTAACATAGTCAGAAAACAACAGCTGTTGGTGAGGATGAAGAAAGAGGAACCTTCTTATACTGTTGCTGGGAATGCAAACTGGTGCAGTACTCTGGAAAACAGTGTGGTTCCTCAAGAAGTTAAAAATAGAGTCACCCTATGACCCAACTGCACTACTGGGTATTTATCCAAAGGATACAAACATAGGGATTAGAAGGGGCACCTGCACCCCAATGTTCACAGCAGCAATGTCCACAATAGCCAAACTGTGGAAGAAGCTGAGGTGTCTGTCCATTGACAAATGATTGGATAAAGAAGATGTGATCTATCTATACAATGGAATATGACTCAGCCATCAGAAAGGATGAATACCCACCATTTACATCGACATGGATGGAACTGGAGGGTATTATGCGAAGTGAAATAAGTCAATCAGAGAAAGACAATTATCGTACGGTTTCACTCATATGTGGGATTTAAGACACAAAACAGAGAATCATGGGGAAAAGAGGAAAAAATAAGACAAAATCATAGAAGGAGACAAACCATAAGAGACTCTTAACCATAGGAAACAAACTGAGGTTTGCTGGAGGGGAGAGGGTTGGGGGGTTGGGGTAACTGGTTAATAAGCATGAAGGAGGGCACTTGATGTAATGAGCACTGGGTTTTGTATAAGAGTGATGAATCACTGAGCTCTACCTCTGAAACTAATAATACACTATACGTTGATTAATTGGATTTAAATAAAATAAGATTAAAATGTTTCTAAAATTAAATCACCCACCTCTAGTTTTCTTTGCCACTTTTCCTAGCTAATGAACACAGTTCTTACATTGTTTCCTCTCTAAAACTACACGGGTATCTGTACTCCCAACATCCCAGAAAGATAATAAAAACAACAACTGACTTAAAAAATTAAGTATCAGCTTAGAATCATGAATCATCAGGTCGATAGCATCAGAAAAATTCCCTTGTTTGTAGGATTTGTTTTATCCACTTGTAATAATTTAAATTTGCTTCAAAAAGTACAGAAATGTAAAAACATGTGCTTAGAATAAAATATAGTTTTAACTAAAACCTTCTGAATGTTTCACTTCAGCATGCATTGCATTTTAAACTCCTTGTTTGGGACGCCTAGGTGGCTCAGCAGTTAAGCATCTGCCTTTGGCTCAGGTTGTGATCCCGGGGTCCTGGAATAGAGTCCCCCATCAGGCTCCCTGCAGGGAGCTTCCTTCTCCCTGTATCTATGTCTCTGCCTTTCTCTCTATGTCTCTCATGAATAAATAAATTAAAAAATTTAAATTCCTTGTTTGTTTGTATATGAGGAGTTTATACCTGAGCCAAATTGAAAATGACTCTGCAAGTGTCGTCGGGGTCTAGGATTAGAGCTCCGTGAACAGTCCCTGAGACTTCATATCCAAGATACCAAGCTAATGAAGAAAAACCACAAGTTCCAAAACTTGTCAATTTGATGTATTTGTGACATCAAACTCATAAGTAATACTTGCCTAAGACATTTTCATCTAATGGGCCATAATTATTAATTGGCTATCGTCCAAAGTAATAAACACTTTAAATATTTCATTATTTGCGACACGTGGGATGGCACATGTTCATGAAAAGTCAATACACAGGAGCACCTGGGTGGCTCAGTCGGTGAAGAGTCTGCCTTCAGTTCAGGTCATGATCTCAAGGTCCTGGGATCAAGTCCTGCATCCAGCTCCCTGCTCAGCAGGGAGTCTGCTTCTCCCTCTCCTCCCCTGCTCACACGCTTCTCTCTCTCTTTCATAAATAAATAAATAAATAAATAAATAAATAAATAAAATATTTAAAAACAATGCCAACACACTTTTGGGTACAGTGTCTGCAACAAGGAAAGCCTTGGTTTGTACTCTGAGTGGTAAAGTGAGATCACTGAAGTCTGTCCATATTGAGCACCGGCTATGGATTAAGTGCAAACTGTGGGACATACTCTGCATTATCTTTATTCACATAAAGTAACAGGATATGAAATCATTTTTAACTATGCAAGTGGTTCCCAGATTTTTAATTTTAAGTTTTATTAAGGCTTTTAGTGATGTACAAAGAAGCTTGAACTTCATTTTATCCAGTGTTTGAATTCATTCCCTTTCTAACTTTATCTTCTAAGCACCCTCCAAAACCAAGAGGTGTTTGTTGGATTTTGTAGTCTATATTCAAGCACAGAGGGGTATAAAATACATTATATTGATACATCAGGTCTATTAAATATGTCTTTACAGACTCTACTACGCTACCTCGAGACCTGCATTGGAGGTGGCATTACTTTCTGTGTTTGTTTCCAAATACTGTTGTAACAAATTATTTAAAACTCGGTGGTACAGCACAAAAGATTGATTATTTTACAGTTCTGGAAGTCAGAGTCTAAAATCAACATTCTGGAAGGAACACCCATCTCCCTCTGTTTTCTAGCTTCTAGAGACCAGCTGCATTTCTGGGCCTCTGCTCCCATCCTACATCTTCGAGCCAGCCCTTGTACCTTCCTCATTCCATTGCTGAACTCTGCTTCAATCCTGGAATCTCCGCATGATTTTTCCTTCTCTCTTGTGATTACACCAAACCCACTTAGATAATCTAATCTCTCTCAAGATCCTTAATCACACTGCCATATAAGATAACATATTCACAGATTCTGGGAATTACATAGCAGAGACATTAAGGCCATTATTTAGCCACCGTGGGAACATAAAGATAGGGTACCATTTGCCGAAAGCAGTGCCTATGTTAACAGCTGCCTTGACCTGGGTTCATTGCTGTAGTATTCAAATAAGCAAAAATTATTTTTTCCTAGGATAGTCAGGCCATCTTTTTGACTCTCATACTTGTTGTGAATTACTTGTGTTTATCAACTATTTTAGGTACTGTGACTTTTCCCTATACAGAAAAATCAATGCTATAATATAGTAAGTAGTAAATGGTTAAGAAATATTTTTAAATGAGCTGATACTTTATCTTGAAACTCTCAGAAAAGACAGATATAATAACAACCTCAACCAGTATAAATCTCCTTGGAAAATAGCTGTTGTTAACATGTACAATTCAAATTTGGACATTTTATTTCTGCTAACAATTGATAGCTATATTTTTACCTAATACATGATACTTGAGCCTACCATCACTTTTTCCTCGAATTTAGGCCATTAACGATTTTTCTTAAATTTTCTGGTAAAAAAAGGTATATATTTTGAAGATAAAATTATTGTTTTAAATGCTTTATTGAGCTCACAGGTTTAATTAATTGAATCTTCAGCTTTGGTATTTAAAATTAGGTCAGAGAAAATGTCTTCAGTTATAGATTTTATTATTAAAGATTTATGAAATACTTTAATAATTAAGCCCAAAGTTCTCATTATATGGAAAGGTTTTCTGGCCAGCCTGTGCTTAACCTCCTACAAAGTTGAACAACAGAACATTCCATGATGAGCTGAGATGGTAAGAGGTGACGAGGGACCTAAATGCAGGAGATGTCAGATTCTCTTTATAATTTACCATCTCCCAGAGAGACGTTTGCAAATTCCATGTCTTCTAAAATATGACAGTAACACTTTGGGCAAATGTCATTCTTCCTCATAAGTAGTAGATGCTATAAAAATTTCAGCAACCGATGGCCTATAAGACAAACCCGGTGTATCTCCTGTTTGTAAGACCCATGAGTTAAGAAGAGTTTTTGCATTTTAGTCTATAATCAATCAACGTACAATCAACATACATAGAATCAACTCACATATACCAGGTAAAGGTACTGGTATCACCAATTTTAGTACTTTAAAAAAAATTCTAGAAGACAAATTTAAAGCCTTTATTACAGAAGTTGGAACCAATGGAAACTGGATTGAATTTTAAATCAGTAATTATTTAGAAATATGTTAGTTGCTTAACATTTAAGAGCCAAAATCTCTCTTCTTAAGTAATTTTTATGGGAACGGGATGAGTACTAAAGATGATTGTTCACTGTTCAACCGTTAAATCTTCCTGTAAAATAATAATAACAGCTGAGCTACATCCTGGAAACTGGATAAATCAGGTACTTCCATCCTCATGCAATAGTTAAAAGACAAACAAGCAGGGATTTTCTTCTCTTTTCTTTTTTACTGCATAATTCATTTGCAGTAAAAGAGAATACTCTCATTTTTGTATGGTGAAAAGAAAGATTTTAACTGAGGTAATTCCTTCATAAACCTCAGATATATTTTAAGAAGTAGCTGTGGTCCTAATAGATGAAAATTACACATTATACGTAGATACATTATATAGAATAATCTGTTCATTGTAATATATAATTATCTACTAACAGATATAGATACAGACATACACACAGATATAGACATATACCTACAGATATACAAAAGATATACATATAGAAATACAACTTATATAGATATAAGTTGGTACAATATAAAGATACACACTAAAGCAGCCAAAGGCACACAGATTAAACCAGCGCTAATGGAAAATATCTTTTCTCTATAGAAATGTTAAAATCAAGGCTCTGGCAAGGCTGAATTAGATTGTAATTACTAAATAAGTGGCTTTCAAACTTTGGTGGACATCTAGAAATGTCTGTAGAAGTTATAAATAAAAAGTGGTATCACTATCTTAAGAGATTCTGAAGTAGACCTGGGTAGGTTCTGATTATCCCTATTTCTTCTATTTTCATAATGATTCTGAAATGATCCAAAGTTTGAGAAGCCTTGAAGTAGAAACAATGCTATATTTGGTATTTAGATCTGTCACTGTGTCTCCATAACAACTGAAACAGAAACTCTGAGTTTGGGATCCAGGAATCCACATTTTTTAAAGATTTTATTTATTTACTTTTAGAGAGAGAAAGAGAGAGTCCTGAGATGGAGCCCTGTGTTGGCTCTGCACATGGCTCCCAGTCTGCTTGAGATTGTCTCTCTCTCTCTGTGTGTGTCTCAAAATAAATAAATAATTTTTAAAAACAAAAACTATACCAGATACCAGGAAATTAGGGAATTCTCACAGAAACACAATCAGAGCAGTAGACCTGAAAAAGCTTAAGTAGTAAGGATAATCCTGTAGCTAAAGCAAATAAAATGATTACATAAAACATGAGTTATCAACAATCACCCTGATCAAAAGAATTACACTGAGAAGTAATTTCCATGTGGCAGAGCCCAGAAGAAAACTGAAGGACAGAAGTTGAAGCCCAAATCCAGGCATCTCCCAAGATGGGGAGCCCAACGTAGGACTTGATCCCTGTATCTGGGATCACACCCTGAGCCAAAGGCAGATGCTCCACTGCTGAGCCCCCAGGCATCCCAAAAATGTGTATTTCTTGAACATGGGATGCCATGTAATGTCACATCGAAGAATCTGCTTTACATAGCAACAAAGATTCAATAATGGGTGAGCCCCCAAATACAAAATTGGCTAGTCACACTGCTCAGACCCTGTCAATCTTATGGAACAGAGTGTTATGGGCACAACCTTCTTCCAGGATGCAATTTGCTCTAGTTCAGAATTGTATATGGTGAGAATGAACGGGTGTGGGAGGAAAGAGGTTGCGGCAAGAGTGGCCTTACTCATTGTCATGTGCAGCATCCCTGTTGGAGAACATGTTTCCCATCCTCACAAGTCTGGGCCCTGCAGCTTCAGAGGTCCGGTTTACTAAATCAGAATGCACAGCAAGAGTTTCTTTAAACTTAAGAAATGTGTGCTTCCTGGGCTCTTGGGACTCTGTGACAACCTAACAGGTAAGGAGCTGTCACCTTAGTGTATTTCCTAGACAGTGGTCATCAGGATTGGGGGCAGGAAGAAATATGTTGACACACAAATGACCCACTTGGGACCCTTGGGACCCCTTGACCAGCGATGTTGGTAAAAGCAGAGCCATAGCTTGAGAAGAGAATGGTGACTAGGGGCTCAGGCCTCTCAAGAAGAGGTCTGGGTGACACTACCAGTACGTCCCTGAGACCAGCAGAGATACTGAGAGTGAGAGCACTTCTGAATTGACAGAGGAGGAGGAAGACAAGCATCAGCTGTGAGCCCTAGTCTATATTCACCAGGGAGAGCTATCATTCATCCAACTATCATCCCTCTCCTAAGTGTTTCTGTGAATAAAGTCTCCCTGGAATATTAGAGGAACTATTCTCTAGATTTATGTCAGAAAATGTACACCGGAAACACAAGGGGCTCATGATAACATCTGCAGTGCTACCTGCCCGGATTCCACCCTGGGGTGAACAACTTACAACACCGCCATTGTTGGGTTGTGGGGGGTGCATCAGCAGTCAGTCTTCAGTTATAGATGTTCTTCAGAACTGCCTCATTTAAAATCAGCTACCCAGCCCAACGACATGTTCCCAGGTTTCTGCTCCTCAATCTTCAATATATTGGTATATTATGTGGTGTTTTCTTTTTAATTTTAAATGAAAAATAGATATGCCTGCTGAGATCCTAAGGCATGAATTTTATGAGAAGTCCATGGAATCATCTGACCAGATTGCCATTTTTCCCTCTCTACGGTCATGCCATTATTGTGTGGCAGCCAGAGCATCCACGTTCAATATTGTCCCTCTTCAGGCTTCAATATTGACCTCTTCATTGGTCAGAAGAGAGCGTCTTCCCTAGCTGGACCAATCAATCCCCGAGGATGGTCCCTTTGTCTTCCTAGTGACTGGCACTATAAAATATGAACCTTGGGATCTCTCTCAAAACTTGTAATCTATTGGTTTATCAATAATAATCTCTATATAAGAGTATGGGTTTGACAAGGCAGGAAACCACAAATGTTGGAGAGGATGTGGAGAAAGGGGAACCTTCTTGCACTGTTGGTGGGAATGTGAAATGGTGCAGCCACTCTGGAAAACTGTGTGGAGGCTCCTCAAAGAGTTAAAAATAGATCTGCCCTATGACCGAGCAATTACATTGCTGGGGACTGACAACCAAAGATACAGATGCAGTGAAATTCTGGGACACCTGCACCCTGATGTTTCTAGCAGCAATGTCCACAATAGCCAAACTGTGGAAGGAGCCTCGGTGTCCATCGAAAGATGATGGATAAAGATGTGGTCTATGTATACAATGGAATATTCCTCAGTCATTAGAAATGACAAATACCCACCATTTGCTTCCATGTGGATGGAACTGGAGGGTATTATGCTGAGTGAAGTCCATCGGAGAAGGACAAACATTATATGGTCTCATTCATTTGGGGAATATAAAAAATAGTGAAAGGGAATAAAGGAGAAAGGAGAAAAAATGAGTGGGACATATCAGAAAGGGAGACAGAACATGAGAGACTCCTAACTCTGGAAAATGAACTGGTTGTGGTGGAAGGGGAGGTGGGCAGGGGTGGGGGTGACTGGGTAACAGGCACTGAGGGGGGCACTTGACGGGATGAGCACTGGGTGTTATTCTATATGTTGGCAAATTGAACACCAATAAAAAATAAATTAAAAAAAAGAGTATGGCTTTGAACCAAATGAAAAATGTGTCATTATTCATTCATGCATTCACTTTGCTTTTCAATCTTTCAATTACATGGATAATATTTTTCTACCCTGGAATAAATAATTCAGTTATAATTTTCATACATATTAATCATTAAATTATAAATGTATTATAAATATGTATATGTTACTATACATATTTGATACATGTAAAATAAATAAGTACATTACATTGCTTTATTATTAACTTATTTTAATCTAAGAGTACTAGAATTCTCAGTTTTTATTTGAAAAGTTCCTTTCAAGTCTAATGATTTGTTTGTGTGATTCATAACTTTTTACTAGTTTCCTAACATTTTATATCATTTTAGAAATAGTCACAATTCATACTTATTGACACACCATTAAATGTCAAAAGAGAGTAAATGTTGACATGTTGATCCAATAGTCATATTAATGGATAATACTAAAGCTTAACCATTTACTGCAAAACTTTTAATAACTAATTTGTATTCAGTTATCTATATATACAAATATATTTATTATCCTTACTTATATTAGTTTTAAGTACTTATAATTTTCTGCTGTTTACTTTTATCACAGTATAAAATTAAATATTTATCTTTCATTTTCCTTAAATTGAGAGAGAACTATTCCTATTCATGCTAAAAAGTACTCATTTTTTCCATTAGACTCAAAAAATGGACATGCAAACACAAGAATAAAAGCAAATGATGTCCTCTCTATGCTAAACACATGAAGTTCTACAAGAAAGATGACTAAACCATGATTAAATGTTGTTTAAATCCTATAAAACACCACACAGTATCTGGCATAAATTTCTCAGAAAATGTAGCTAACATGCAATTTGAAGTCATCCAGTGGGAGGTGGGACTATTTGGATGCCTTATATCTCTTGAGCACTGCAGTGCAACTCCCAAGAGAACATGTTTTAAATTAAATATTACCTATGAATATACAGTGTGGCAGCACGGTGCCAGCAACGCAGCAGCCCTGACTGACCTCCACTTAGAGTTCTCCCATCACGGAGTTCTAGGCTCTCAAGAGAATAGAATAAATCCAGAAGCTGTTTCCCGGTGGTTAAAGCAAACTGATAGAGCTTGGAAATCACGCTGTTTAAAATTGTATTGATACCAACTATGTAAAACACATGGTATGTGCTTGGTGAAAGCATACAATTGTGAAGCAAATATGAATTCCATTCTCAACAACAAATTTTTAATTGAATGAGAGATCAAAAAGTTTACATAAATGGTCACTAGATTTAATAAACACTGTCCAAATCAGAAAAGAGTTGCACCTGCTGCACTGAGCAGAAAAATCAAGCAAGGCAGTAGAGCAGTCTTGCCCACAGCTGGTTGGGGAGGGACCGCCACAGAGTCTGTAGGGATCATAAAGCCAAAGAGAGGAACTGATTTACATTTTAAAGCTTTATGGGAGTTTGCAATATTTTGTTTTTATTACTGACTTTCTTCAAAAGCATACTAAAGATTGTTCCCCATCCCCAATTTGGAGCACTTTGTTAAAAACACAATCGTGAACTGTACGTAAGAGAGAAACACGTACTTATCTTCCATCTTCCAAGAGCAGAAGAAAGGATTCCAGTGGTGTGTTGTTTTAAGTGTATTTTCCCTGGTAAGTAACTGTAACCAAGGGAAGCAGAGGAGGGAGGGCTGAAGAGGAGGGAGAGGGAGGGCACCACAGGGACAGGGGTGTTGTTGAAATTGGGACAAGCTGGCCTATTCCAATGTAGCTCTCTGGGGCAGCAGACCTCCTCTTGCTCCACTTCGCTCTTGTCAAAATCAGTTCAATGCTGCCTCCTAGCTTTTGGAAATGCTTTCACCTCTCATGCACTTGCTTCCCCCAGGCCACAGTTATCTATGATCTGGCACCAGGTCCAGCTCTTGCAGAAAGCACTGGAGCAACTGCTAGGTCACAGTCCCCTTTCCTCACCTGAGTAGCCTACTGAATCTCCTCCCCAGGCCAGAAATACCATCCTTACCCTAGAACTTTAAAATATTTAAAACTAATAACTCTTACTGTTTTTTTTTCCTCGAAACTTCTCTCAAACGTCTGGTTTTTTCTCTTCCAGACAGTGGTAATTATATAAGCTTGAGCCTTGGTTTCATAAACTCTTATTCCAAACCTTCCCTTGTTCCTCAGGCTCCTCCCTGGCTCAGGACCCTCTGAGCCACAGCCTACACTACTACACTACCCATTGCCCTGCACACCCCAATATGCTATTCTTAAGTAACCTGAGCCTTGTGGAACTCATTCTATATTTTCCGATTGTGTTGTTTCACCCATCAGCTGCCAAGTCTGCCCAGATATATTCAGGCAGTCTTAAAAATATTTATACTAATGAGGAGCCCAGAAGTAACTTGACACTTGTGTTTTCTATATTTACTTGTTAATTTTTATGGCTTCAGCAATACAAGCCCAGCTAATAGTCTCTGCTTTGGCTTTTTGTGAACATGCTTCTTTAAGGAATTGTATAATTCCCACTAATAAATCAAAATAACATTTAACCAAACATATGAATGCTGTTGGCAACCATGTGCTTGGACTTAACTACCTGTAAGTTTAATGTGTTATTTTGCATGCTGAATACCAACATTACCTTGTGATTGGGTTCTGCACATTTCTGTGTGTGTGTGTGACATTAAGATCTTCTCAACTCCAAAGTAATAAAAGCAAATGCTGACCACACCAGAAGGGAATATTTGGAAAGCAGTGTATGTTTAAAGAGGATTCGTTTATCCAATTTTTCCCATTAGACTTCTGTTAAAATCTTTCCATTAATGTGTGTATGTGTATGTGTATAACTTATAGTTTCAGTCTACATCTCTGTATTAGTGCTGTGTCAGTGCTGCGAGCCTGTTGGAAACAGAGGCTAGTTAAATCTAAGGCTACAAAAAAGGTTTACTTAGAATTAAAATAATAAAGGTCACAATTTACTTTGAGAAAAAAATCTTCAAGTGTTTAAATACGCAGACAGACACACACAAAATAAACTGCAAAGGAAAAATTTAAACAGCCATTAAGGAAATTATCCTTGTGACATGTTTTTGCTCTTCCCAATTTTCAAAACAATGCCATGACCAATAGAATAGAGATGATAAGTGCCAGAAGATATCATCCATGAATATGACCACGATAGTTAATCAGATCATTATAACATCCTTTTAGGCAGTCTTGCAAGAACATAAACATACACAAACTCAAACAAATGCAAAATGTATTTTAGAAACCCATATGCAAACAATGCATTCTAGAGAAAAATAAAAAGTGGTATTATTTTAAAACAGCAAATTCTATAAATTAACAGCTAAATTCGTCCTCTTTGGTGAGAAATAAGACTTTCTTCTGGATTATAAACCATTGCCTATGGGCAGCCTGGGTGGCTCAGCAGTTTAGCACTGCCTTCAACCCAGGGCCTGATCCTGGAGACTCGGGGATCGAGTCCTGCGTCAGGCTCCCTGCATGGAGCCTGCTTCTCCCTCTGCCTGTGTCTCTACCTCTCTCTCTCTCTCTCTGTGTCTCTCATGAATAAACAAATAAAATCTTTAAAAAATATATAAAATAAACCATTACCTATCCATATGCAATTAAGAAAAGAAATACAGTTAACCTTCGAGCAACAGTTTGAAGAGCACAGGTACCCATATATATGGATATTTTTTCAATACAGTAGAGCGCTGGAAATGTATTTTCTCTTCCTTTTGATTATCTTAATAATAATTATTGTCTAACTTTATTATAAGAATACAGTACGTACAGAATATATATGTGTTTTTTTTAAAGATTTTATTTATTTATTCATGAGAGACAGGTGAGAGAGAATGAGAGAGAGGCAGAGACATAGGCAGAAGCAGGCTCCATGAAGGAAGCCTGATGTGGGACTCGATCCCAGGACTCCAGGATCACACCCTGAGCCAAAGGCAGATGCTGAACTGCTGAGCCACCCAGGCGTCCCTATATAACATGTGTTAATCGACTTTGTGTTATCCTTCCTTACCTTTTCTTACCTTATTTCAGTAAAGCTTCAATTCAACAACAGTAGGCTACTTGTAGTTAAGTTTTGGGGAGTCAAGAGTCATAGGTGGATGGAGTGAGTGCCATAACCCCTATATCGTCCGAGGATGCCCTGTAGATATACAGCTTCCACCTTCCCTCCCTTTTCCCTGAGATTCACCAATTTCCTCCTGCATTTGGGTGTTTTCATGGCTGCCCCCTCTTTGTCACTACCCTATCTCCTGTCCTTGGATTAGGATGGCCTGTGAAACATGGGTCTGAAAGTATCCTAAGACTCATGCAAATTAGGATATGTGATCTATTAGAAATAAAATGGTACCTTATGGTCTTGCTCCTTCTAGTACAACATCTGTTCTATCATGCCAAGATAAGGTTTCAGCAGGTGCTTACTTTGTTTTTGAGCATAATGAATGATGGCTTTTCTGCTAACAGAATTTTGAAGGCCATTAATTTTATCTGTGCCCCCCTTTCAAACTTTCCTCAATATTAAGTTTGTACCTTTCCCTATAACCACAACTCCATGTGCACCTGAATCACTGTATTCCTCCCATCTCATTTATTGGGGCTCAGCCTCCTCTTCCATTTCCCAGGAGACTCACTGACAAAGTACAAAGCTTTAATTTTATTTTTTTTTTCTTGATGGGAAAATAATGATACGATGGATAACTTACATCCTCCTTTCAGCCAGCATTAAATCGTGGACCTGAATGCTACAGCAGTTTGGAGACTCTCTTGTCTAGACTCTATAGTATATATAGACTTTGTTTAGAAAAAATAAGTTTAAACAAAAGACATCAGGTACAAAAATGTGATTTCATTCTATAAAATACATGCATTGTATCTCACTAGAAAAAGTTGATTAGGGGATCCCTGGGTGGCGCAGCGGTTTGGCGCCTGCCTTTGGCCCAGGGCGCGATCCTGGAGACCCAGGATCGAATCCCACGTCGGGCTCCCGGTGCATGTAGCCTGCTTCTCCCTCCGCCTGTGTCTCTGCCTCTCTCTCTCTGTGACTATCATAAATAAATAAAAAAAAAAAAAAGAAAAAAAAAAAAAAAGAAAAAGTTGATTAGGACTTCACATCCTACCTCCTCATTTAAAAAAAATATTTTAAGGCTCCTAGAGTATGGGTCAAAAATATTAAGTCAGAGGCACTGTACTTTTCCACAAGCTTGGGGCAAAGCATGTTAGCTTCTCAGTCTCAAGGCAGCCAGTGAAAAATAAGATTGAACAAACATGCTTCTTTCTTTTCTGTTATAATTCCCCTAAAATGATAATAATAGTGAATACGGATATAAACCTCTAGTCAAGGAGAGATGAGAAGACCAGCGGGATGAGGCAATACAGAAATATGTTTCTAGAAAGAAAGACCAGAAACAGTAACAGTAACCAGAGAAGTTGGCCTGAAAAATGTGTCTTTGAGTTTGTAAGACGGATATACTCCAGATGGAGCAGGTGCATCTGACAAAAACCCGGGAGCTTTAGTTATTCAAAGTTCATTTTTAGATGCTCAAGAAAGTGAGACTGAGTAGAGACACAAAGCATGTTGCTGCTCTACATGCAGAAGCTGACCAGCACCTTTTCCTCACCAGTATCTGGATTTCCGCAGAGATGGAATAATGTGAGAGAAAAATTCTACTGAGGACAACATGAATATTTCTGGAACTGGGGGACAGTCCCTGGAGACACACATGGAAGCCAGGCCCCCACAGGGTCAACTCCATCAAGAAGGGCAGACTCCCAAGCCAAGGCTGTCCAGTGAGCAGAGAATAGGGGGAAAACTGTAGGAAGCATCCTCAAGGAGATTCAACCCATAAAACAACAACAGCATGTTAATGAAAAAAGAACAAAAAGCGAACAAAAAAAACCTTTCTCTAGAAAATTTATAGAAATTATAAAATAAACAGTACTTTAAAATAAATGGGGCTGGATACTCAGCATGGAGTCTGCATGAGGTTCTCTCTTTCCCCCACACATGCTCTCCTCTCTCTAAATAAATACATAATAAATAAAATTCTTTAAAAAATAAATGGAAACAAATGTTGACAAAATTGTGGAAATGAGAGAAATAAATGTAAAACAGAGATGATCTCAGCACGCCACCTAAGGTAGGAGGAGCTAATATACAGATCCTCATTCTCATTTCTGTCTCTTTCAACTTTCAGGACTGGAATGTGTGTTCTTCAATCAGTGATCTACTTTATATCAACTATAATACTATAGATACTAGCATCAAATATCCCCATGAAACCACATTATTAAACACTTCTCTTCTAAAAATATTATATATATATATATGTATAACACATACATACCCAATATACAAATGCATTTTCTATATGGAAAACATTTTATATACAAATTTTCTTATAATTCTGTATATATTTTTGCAAAAATACATATTTTATAAATTTCAAAATATTTATAATTATTAATTGTTTGCAATATGCAATTGTGAGCATCTCATTAAAGGCAAATTAATCAGGCATAACAGGTGGTGAATGTTGTGTGTGTTTTGCGGTCTGTTGGACTGGAAGTCTTCTCCTCCACACACTCCTGTAGTCCATGAAGCTTTGCTGCTTTTAGTTCTCTAATCCTCCTGAAAAGGGGCATTCCTGTATATGTAAGATGCAAACAAACGTGTGTATACACATCTACAAACATATGTATTTATACGTTTTATTCGAAACAATAATCTTGAAGACCTATGCCATGAACATAGATGTGAACTGCTCATTAAATGCTAATTCACTTCTAAGGCCCTACTGAGAACTACATGAAAGAGAGGAAAGAAGGAAAAGACGACAATGAAATGACTACAAAGCTCCAGTGCCCTGGAAGTGTTGTGTGAGCCTCTTCCATGTGTACATCTACAGAACTCATCTGTGTGACACTCAACCATAGGATAAGCATTTCCACTTTTAAAATATCAAGCTTTAACTATCTGAATGTGACTAAAGGACATAACCAAGGTAAGGAGTTTTCTTAATATTTTCCCACAAAATTATGGTAACTTCTGAAAATAAATATTTCTGATATTAAAAAGGAAGCAAGACTGAGATATTGACCAAGCTATTTTTGTTTTGCTTTTTTTGTTTTAAAGATTTTATTTATTTATTCATCAGAGACAGAGACAGAGAGAGGCAGAGACATAGGCAGAGGGAGAAGCAGACTCCATGTAGGGAGCTGGATGTGGGACTTGATCCCAGGTCTCCAGGGTCACGCCCTGAGCCAAGGGCAGATGCTCAACTGCTGAGTCACCCAGGCATCCCAGACCAAGATATTTTTGGACTCAGGTTCATATTTCACACGTCAATACTGATGGGAAGGCATGAAAATTGAGAAGATTGTCCGTTATAATTCTCCCCAACTTCCCATCTCTTACCTTCCAATCTGTTTGGAAATTCATCATTATTTCTACTTTGTCAAATTTGGAACATTTAAGTTGTTCTCTAATGAGATTTCCCCTAAAATTTTAAGGTTATTCATGTACTACCAGTCATTTTATCACAATTCAGTTTGAACAACCTCAAGTGGATTACATTTCATTTTAAGCAGTACTTTTCCCTTCAGAAGGGCACATGAATGCAGAGTTTTATAAAAATCTTATTAATTCTCTTTCAATTATGAAATGTAATATGCACAGAAAAATACTGAAATCATGAAGTATAATAAATGAATAAATCAATATCCTTATAACCATGTCAAAAAATAGGTCATAACACTAACTCCAGACTTCCTTCTCTTTCCTTTTTTATCCACTATAGTGACAAGAATGATAACCATTTATTGATTTTTTTAAATATTCTGCAATTTAAATATGTAGCCCTAAGATGGTATATATTTTTCTGTTTTAGAATTGTATACAGATTGACTCAAACTATGTTGTTTTGTGTCCTGTTTCTTTCACTGAAACATATAATTGACAGACTTAATCCATGTTGTTTTGTGAAGTGGTAATTTGTTTCCATTGCTGTTCAGTATTCTATCATATGACTCATCCACTGTATTTTTGATGGACATTTTTGCTGATTGCAATTTTTGCCGTGCACAGCTCTGCTGTGAACATTCTTCTATACCCATCCTGGCATCCTGGTTGGGTTATACACATGTGTTGCTTTCACTTAACTAGATAATCACAAAATGCTCACCAGGGTCCTCGTACAGGGTTACACACCACAGGGAAGTGTCCAAGAGACTCTCTTACTCCACATCCTTGATTTTCCTGGTCACAAATGAAATTGAATAGCTTTTCAATTCATTCATTGGGTATTTGGATTTTTTTCTATGTAAAGTGCCACTTTTCCTCTTGGTAATCTCTTTCTCTTAATGGTTTATTTCTTCTGTTCAAAAAATAACAATTAGTTGGCTAATTCCTTCTTATCTTTTTAGATTTCCAACATAGAAAGATTTTATTTTTTTGAGAGAGAGAGTGTGAGCATGCAGAGTGGGGAGGGGCAGAGAGAGAATCTCAAGCAGACACCCTGCTGTATGTGGGGCCTGATGTGGGGCTTGATCTCAGGACCCTGAGATCACAACCTGAACCAAAATCAAGAGTCAGACGCTTAACCAACTGAACCACCAGGCAGCCCTAAATAGATTTTTTAAATTAATATGTAAGGGGTAATTATTGTCATGACAAGGATGATCTAAACAACTTTCAGTACTCTTTTTTGCTCTCTGGAAACTTTTAGAATCTTCTCTTAAGCTAAATGTTCTGAAATTTCACAATTATTTGCCATAGCACAAGGTTTTGTGCAGGGCATTTGGTGTAATATCAAATTCTAAAGGGTCATATCCTTGGATTCTAATACAGTTGATCCATATTATGTGCATATTCCATATTTAAAAATTGGTTTAATCACTAAAATTTATTTGTGCTTTCCAAATCAATACTCAGGCACTTTGTGGTTATTCACGGACATTCACAGAATAGCAGAAACTTGAGTTACTGGGCATAAACATTCCTAGTCAAACAAAGCAAAGCTCTCATGCTGTAAAGAAGTGTCCTTTTCTCACTTTATTTATTGCCACATCTCTTGTACTTTTTCTTGGTGATTTAACTGTTCAAAAAGTCTCCCAAGTATAATGTCCAAGTGTTGTGTGATGTTTCTAAATACAAAGCTGTGTATCTGTAGTTTATGGAAAAAATGCATGTGTTAGATAAGGTTCATTGATGCATGAGTTACAGTGTTGTTGGTGAGGAGTTCAACGTTAATGAATCAATAAGCTCCATTCAAAAAGAAAAAAAAAAAAAAGAAATCCACCGATCAATGAGACCATTCCAGAAAGTGTGAAAATAACATCTATACTGCATGATGAAGCTACAGAAAAGAAGAGAAGGTATGAATAAGTTTGTGAATTCATGAGGTAATGACCCATTTTTTATAAAGCATAGTGGATGGCATTATTGTGAAGCTGAAAGCAAAGAAAATTATAGTCACATTATCCCGAATAAAGGAAAATGTTAGACTCTTCTCAGAGAGTGCTGGCTGACTTGGACATTTCAAAACGTAATGCAACATGAAAAATGTGAAACCCACAGGTGAGGCAAGTTCTGCAACCCAAAAGACTGTGGAGAAATCTTTAAAATGCCTGCTAAGTGCTATTCAGGGAAAGGGTTTTATGGAAGAATAGGCTTTCAACAATGAGGAAACCAACATAAATGGTGTTTTAGTCGATAAAAACGTCATGACTAGAGGCTTGTAAGCACTTAAGCCTGTATTCCCCCAAGGAGCCCAAGTCCAGCACTCACCGACCTTCTAGAACATTACTATGGGGCACCATGAGAATCAACAACATGCACGGTAGAAGTTCCCGCTAAAACTAAGCTTTACAATTCCTATTCCAGGTTGAACAAGATATAATATCAACTTATAACTAATGCATTAATTAGAAAAAAACACAGCAAAGGAAATAACAAGTATGCAAGATTTATAGAAGAGATCTTTATGAGCTTCAATTCAGCAAAGACTGACTTAAGGTTGTACACAAAACAGAGATCAAGAGAGGAGGACAGAACTTGTCTATCATGTTCTATGATGTGGGAAAGCATCTTGGGTATTTCAGGACATTGTCTATACAGTGATCGGTGTCAACAATCCAGTACTCATGAATCTGTTCCTGACTCAAACTTGTCCATGCACCTTGTGCGCAGGAGGCGCTTGCACTGTTTAGGGAAAGCTTGCATCCATGAGAGCTGGGTAAGAGGTTTCTTGAGACCATAGTGGTGGGGAGGGGTCTTGAAACAATCCAGAGGTGTATGCTCAGTTACTGAGAAGGTGCTATCAGGACCTGGTACACTCAGTTACCCATTAGATTTCTAATCAGCGGGTAAACAGGAAGCAGGGATAAAGAAGGCAAATTAGTGATTGATTGAGCATGAGGTTAAGAGGTACATAGAATATAATTAAGTAGGGAACAAAACTGAACATGGAGCTAAGTTAATAATGCAACTAATAACAACTATAGCCCTGTCAGTGCTCTAAAAACAAGAGTCCAGCTTCAAATCCATAATCATAATTCATCAGAATCAATACAGGGAAAGATCAATGACTAGCTCGTTATCCTGGTGGCATGTGTGAATTGTAGTGTTTTCTGTCAATGTAGCAGCCTATAGCCAGGGAATATTTCTGCTGCCTCTTGCTGAGGAAAAACAATCTGAGTCCATTGAGAAGGGGGTAAGATGTATGTTAAGAGTATCTGAAAGAAAATTGGGGAGAGTTAGCTCAGGGAAAGGAGCCTTTGGCAGCACACAAAGGGCATCCTAACATCTGAGCACGTGGTGTGCTGTGTATCTAACATATTTTTTTCTTAAGATGTTAGACCTAGAAGCAATGTTTGAAAAGTTACAAAGAGAAAAACTTCAACTAACTGTTGTAGTAATGTTAAACATACGCATTCATCCAATAACAAAAGTGGATGCACCGAGGCAGTCTGTATTCCCTTCATTGACATAATTAATCAGATACAGAGCAATGCTTTGTCAGGGAGGCGTGGGGGGAATCTTCCTTTGGGCACAAGGACGTACCAAAGGATGTTCAAGTTCCTCCTAGCTCTAAGTCTCCACAATGGTGTATATTACACTCATTATGAAATGTACTAGTACAAGGAAGTAAATAAATAATTAGGTAACAATGTGAGTGAGCAGAAAAAAAAATGTCAATTAGGTAAATCTGACCTTTACTAAAACTCACTTGCTTTATATAAATAATTTGCCATGGAATTGTGCTACATTATTTGGAATAAAGAAACAACTCTTCTTTTAAATATGGTTCAGTAGAGAACTATAAAGCACAACAGCATTGAATGGTGTATAGCAACAGTAGCCACAGGGGCAATTGGTAGAAAGAAAGGATGGATGCCCAGGATTAATTAAATTACAAATGCAATCACCTCAGGGGAAACTAAACACGGGCTACAGAACAAATAGTCATTCATCAACAATTGTATTTAATTAGTTATTCTAGAAGTTTAAGAGATTGGCCCTCTGGAGTTAAACAGAACTAAATTCATATACTGGTGCCACCATTTCTGGTTTTGTATCCTCATCTCTAAGAGTGACAACATCTTGGTTTCCTCATTTGTAAAAACAAATAAATAGTAATAATAACATCTCATTGAGTTTCTACAAAGATCATATTAGACAATTAATGTAAAAGACTTAGTTTAATACCAAAAAAAGAGTATAACCACCAAAAATGTTGGTAATAATAGTAACATCAATAATAGCACCACCATCATCCTAACAGGTTGGGGATAACAGAGATGATTTTGTTGAAAAGAAAGCATAAGAGTAGGTTCTTAAGAAAGGCTAAGCATCAGATATGAAATGGTAGTCAGGGAATATTCCTGGGGACCAGCATACTATGGGGGGAAAACTCATAGATAGTATGTAAGACAAGACATGGTTTGACTGCTAATCTGATGACCAGTTCTATGAAAGTAAAGTTAATAAAAAACCCAGTTTTCCCATTGGTCAGATTAAAAAAAAAAAGATTTGATGTCTTCGCTGACTCGTCTCATTCTCTAATACTCCACAGTTGTTAAATCAGTAAGGCTTTTCTGCTTACCTTTATTTTTTTAAAATTTAATCTAAAATATATTTTTAAAACTTGGACTATTTGTCATCATCACCATGACCACCACCATTCTCATGAGAGAAATCATTTCCCACTTTATGTGATGTTTTTAAACAAACTAGGCTAAGAAAAAGAAACCTATCCAAAACTTACAAATCAAAAAGAAGTTCAGCAGGTCTGTTCAATGTCATAGCATTGTTTAACAAGTTTGTTGTTTGTACCTTGTTTAACAAGCATACAACAAGGAATATTTAGTTTGACCAAGATGGCCTTAGGTTCCTGTCAGCTTGACTGAACACTAGGCTGGCTCCTTCCAGAGTTTGGGCTCCTGACCCCTTTCCATAGAGCATTTACTGCAGAAAAGCTGTCATTGTAAATTCCTTCTCGGTCTGTTTTGTGATGTATGTAAAAGGTTTTTAAGGCCTCTAGCCAGTTTTATGACCCAGGAATATTTTTCTCAAGGTCCTAGGAGCCATTCTTTTGGAATATAAATTTAAGGAAGATAGAGCCTCTTTCTCCCAGTCTCTGTGAGAGGGTAGCAGTGGAACTTCAATGGGTGACAATTAGCAAAAACATTTGAAAACTCAGGGATGACAGACTACATTGATCAATCTCCACACTAACATCTTCCAGTATTTTTCCATTCAATCAGCTCAGAATTAAAACTCTTCTACTTTTTTTCTCAGTGGTGCTAAGTGCAGACATTAGCTCTGGCTCTCTACCTTACTGCAATAGCCTTGAATAAAACTTTCCCTGCCTGTATAACTTGGGTGCAGATTTTGCTTTGCCATCCTCCAAGATTTTGTACCTGTCTTTGATTTTATTATACTTTGTTACAGCTCAGACACCATGATATATATTAACTTGTGGATTTCCCTAAACCTAATAAAGGCATCTACCAAAATCCTGGAGCTAATATTATACTTAATGATGAAATACTGAAATTTTGTTTCTAGTAACAGGAATAAGACAAGGATGTCTGCTCTGACCACTTCTATAAAATGGTACTGAAGGTTTTAGCCAGTGCAATAGGACAAGAAAGAAAAAAAAGAACTAAAAAGTCATCAAAGTTAGAAAGATATAAAATTGTCTATATTCAAAGATGACACAGTTATAATTCTAGAATATCCTGAGAATCTAGGAATTAAGTATTGGAACTGAGAGTCAGTTTAGTAGGGTCTTAGGATTCAAGATCTATATTCTAAAATTAACAGCATTTTATCCAGTAATAACAGACAAGTAGAAATTTTATATTTTTTAATTTTTTTGAAAATCTATTTATTTATTCATGATAGAGAGAAAGAGGAGCAGAGACACAGGCAGAGGGAGAAGCAGGCTTCATGCTGGGATTCCAACTCGGAACTGGATCCTGGGACTCCAGGATCACTCCCCAGGCCAAAGGCAGGCGCTAAACCACTGAGCCAACCAGGTATCCCCAAAAGTAGAAATTTTAAAATATCACTTATAATAGTGCTAAACATACCAAATACTTAGGGGGAAATTTTCCACAAGATGTGAAAGACCTATACATTGAAAACTCCCAAACTTTGCTATGAGGAACTTAAGATGACCTGAATAAATGGAGATAAATACCATGTTCATGGGACAAAAAATCAATATTATCAAGAAAGCACTTCTCTCCAAATTGACCAATAGCTTCAATGCAATCCCAATAAATATTACACCAGGCTTTTTTTTTTCTTTTTTCACAGATGTTGACAAATGTATTCTAAATTTATAACAGAAATGCAAAGGCCCTAGAATGCCATATAACTTTGTCATATTTATCCCTCAATAGTTCCTTCCCCTGTCTCTTCCATCCTTTCTTCTGTCTTGTCTTCCATCTTTTCTTTCTGTAATTTCCATGTGACATATGTTAAATAATCTCATCTTACATGTGTCCATTCTCCTTATTCTCTCATACTAGTAAAATATTTATTTCTCTTTTACATCTTTTAGTAATGACATACAGAGAGAGCTCATAAAACTCAATTTGTGCATAAGAATGAAATATAAACCTATGCACCTCTGAGAACATAAAACCAAAAGTATAAAAGACAGAGGGTAGATGTTATAACATGATGAAACTGGTGGTGGAATTATAAGGGCAATGATCCACAACTTACCCAATGAGGAATTATAACAGCTACAGTGGAGGGTATTGGTGAGAAGAACAAAGTACCTAATTGCAATATTTGGAGTTACTGAAATAATCAATAAGAAGAAAGAATAATTTGAAAGCATTCAAGCAGGGGTCCTTTTTCCATGTTTGAAAAAAAAAGCAAAAATAACAATATACCTCAAAAATAAAGGGAGTAGATGGGGGAGGGTCAGAGTGAGAAACCCTATTTCTCACAGCTAGAATCTATACAAAATGCCAATATTCTTAAATAACTATAGAAGAGTATCACTGAGGCACCTGGTGCCTCAGTTGGTTAAGTGTCCAACTCTTGATTTCAGCTCAAGTTATGATCTCAGGGTCATGGGATCGAGTCCCACTTTGGGCTCTGTGCTGAGCAAGGAGTCTGCTTGAGATTCTCTCCCTCTGTCCCTCCCCTCACTCTCTCTCTCTCTTTCTCAAATAATAAATAAATAAATATTTTTTAAAGATCATTAGCATTATAGAATTAATCACAAGAACTAAAAACAAACTATTGAAAGTTTTATTTATTTTATGGGAGGCTCATTTTTGGACAAAATATTAGATAAATGTTTAATATTAAACAAATATTTTAATTATTTTAATATTTAATAAATTTTAATATTTAATGAATATTTCAATATGTATTTCTGAATCATAATTTCTATCATTATGTGACTATACTGGTTCAATTTTAAGAACTGAACTGAAATAATTTATATCTATTTTTCAATGAACCAATTTTGGTATTATACATACTTGAATAAAAGAAAAATATGGTTTTCAAAAAAATAAAAACAGTATTCCAATAGGAAGTAAATATAATTCAAAAAATAATACTGTTTTAAAAAATCAGTCATAAGTAATATTCAGAAAGTCAGGCAAATATATATATACAATAATGTTCCTTCCTCTAATAAATAAAAAAGTAAATGTTCACCAATGAAGAAATTGTTAAATATATTATGAAATACTATGCAGTTGTTTAAAGTCATGCTTTTGAAAAACTTTAGATTACATTAGAAAAAAATGACTATCTGGTAGCAGGTTAAAAATTACTGCCAAAATTTATATACACATAATACCTTAGTTAATACTTATTTTCTCAAAATATTCCAAAGAACAGGAAGCCTGAACATAATAAAAGGCATATGTGAAAAACGTACAGCTAACCTCATACTCTGTAGTGAAAAACTAAGAGCTTTTTCTCTAAGATCAGAAGGAAGAAAAGGATGTTTACTCTTACTACTTTTATTCAACATAATCCTAGCCACAGCAACCAGACAAGAAAAGGAAATAAAAGACATCCAAATTGGTAAGGAAGAAGTTAAACTGTCACTATTTGCAGATGACGTGATACTTTCTATATTTGCATACATAGAAAAACCTCAAGACTCCACCAAAAAACTATTAGAAGTAATAAATGAATTCAGTAAAGTTGCAGCATACAAAATTAACATATACAAATTGGCTGTGTTTCTTTTCACCAAAGACAAAGTAGCAGAAAGTAAATTAAAAAACAAACCAACAGAAAACAATTCCATTAACAACTGCACCACAAAGAATGAAATAATTAGGAATAACTCAACCATGGAAGTGAAAGATGTTTACTCTTGAAAACTATACAATTTTGTTGAATAAAATTGAAGACAATAAAAATTTAAAAAACATGCCATGCTAGATTAAAGAACTAATACTGTTAAAATGTCCACACTACCCAAAGCATTCTACAGATTCAATGTCATCCTTATCAAAATACCACAGCATTTTTCGCAGAACTAGAACAAATAATACCATACTAAAACATGTATGAAATCACAAAACACCTAAACAGACAAAACTATCTTGAAAAACAACAAAAAAGCTGAAGGCATCACAATCCCAGATTTCAAGATATACGATAAAGTTATGGTAACCAAAACAGTATGATATTGACACAAAAACAGACATTGATCAAAGTGAGGACCCAGAAATAAACTCACACCTTCATGGTCAATTAATCTATGACAAAGCAGGTAAGAATATGCAATGGTGAAAGGGCAACCTCCTCAATAAATGACGTTGGGATAACTGGACAGCTATCCCAAGCATACACAGCTTTCCCAAACCATATATAAAATAAATTCAAAGTGGATTAAAGACCTAAATGTGAGACCTGAATTCATAAAACTTCAAGCAGAAAATATGGGTAGTAATCTCTTTAACATCGATCATAGAAATATTTTTCTAGATATGTCTCCTTAGGCAAGGGAAATCAAAGCAAAAACAAACTACTAGGACTATCTCAAAATGAAAAGCTTTTACACAGCAAGGGAAACCATCATCAAAACAAAAAGACATCTTACTGCGTGGGAGAAGATATTTGCAAATGACATATCTGATAAAGGGTTAACATGCAAAATAGGTAAAGAATTTACACAACTCAATACCAAACAACAACAACAACAAAACAAATAGTCCAATTAAAAATAGGCATAGGACCTGAATAGACTTTTTTTTCCAAAGATGTCGAGATGGCCACCAGACACACAAAAAGATGTTCAACATTAGTCATCGTTAGGAAAATGCAAATCAAAATCTTACACCTGTCAGAATGTCTAGTATTGAAAAGATAAGTAATAGCAAGTGTTGGTAAGAATGTGAAGAACAAAAAAAGGAACCCTGCTGCACTGTTAGTAGGAATGCAAATTGGTACAGCCACTGTGGAAAACAAGTATGGAGGTTCTGCAAAAAATTAAAAATAGAATTACCATGCGATCCAGTAATTCCACTACTAGGATTTACCCAAAGAAAATGAAAACACTAATTTGAAAAGATATATTCACACCTGTTTATTGCAGCATTATTCATAATAGCCAAAATGTAAAAGCAGCCCAAGGGTTCAAAAATAGATGAATGGATCAAGACCTGGCATATATAAAATGTTACTCGGGCATAAGAAAAAATGAGATCTTGCCATTTGTAACAACATGGATGGAGCTAGAGTGTAGTATGCTAAGTGAAATAAGTCAGACAGAGAAAGGCAAATATCACCTGATTTCACTTAAATGTGGAATCTAAAAAAAACAAAACGCGTGAAGGAACACATGAACAAGCCAAAGGGATAAACAGACCCATAAATACAGAGAACAAAGAGATAGTTGCCAGAGCAGAAGCAGGGGATGGATGAAAGGGATGGAGGGGAGGGGGGAACAGGCTTTCAGTTACGAGAAGAATGAGTCACAGGGTTGAATGGTACAGTACCAGGAGCATTGTCCGTGCATTGTAATAGCCTTGTGTGGTGACAAATGGTAGCTACCCTTGTGAGCATAGCATAATGTATAGTCCTGTCAAGACCCTATGTTGTACACCTGAAGCTAATGGAGCATTGTGTGTCAATTATACTTCAATTTAGAAATAGGGGGAAAAAATGAATCCCAAGGGAAAACAATGTATGTACATAAATAACACCAATTGGCAAAGAAGAAACATACCTTTGACTGGATACAATCTTGCAAACAGCTATGTTAGGTGGTAAGAATACATGTGATTCTCATTTTAATCATGATGGTTTTCTATAATTCTAAATTTGTATATGATGATCATGTTATGGTTTTATAGGAAAAATAATAAAAAATATGGTGAGTGGTGTCTAGAGCTCACCATGATGCCACAAATCAGTCAGCATTTCTCATCAACAGGCCAAGATGCTATTGATCCCTCATCCTGCCAACTGCCTAACTCAATTTGGTATCGCTGGGTGCTTTATGTATGCACTTTATTCACAAGACAGTGGTTAATTTTCTCAGTGAACTCTGTGTCCTTGATGTTTCTCAAGTTCTAAATTGCAGAAGAGCTTGTGAATTAGACAAGAACTAGTTCTCTGCTGTCCTGACACTATGATGCAGACTTTGAATTAAATTCAGAAGAAGCTATGAAGCATGGGTAACAATGACCTTTTTAAAATATTGATATAGAAATTGAGTTTTGTCCAACAATTGAGCTGAGAAGAAGCCAAGGAGATTTGGCAGTTAGGGAGTAAGAATCTTATTTTTTATATACATAAATATAATTCTTAGAGAAAAAGGGAAAATGAGACATTCAAATAGAAAGGTTAAGTAACAGACAGCCATATATAATTTTTTAAATATTTTGTGGCCTCGATATTTCAGGTGAACCTATAGTTTGGACTTAATTTTCTATTCTGTAGATTATTACTTTACAAACTCTGCAATCTAGGATCTTGTGTGTGTGTGTGTGTGTGTGTGTGTGTGTTGTTTCAGTTCCAACCCATGGTGGACTGATACTTTTAAAAATATAACAACGTATTTTTTTTAAGATTTTATTTATTTATTCATGAGAGACACAGAGAGAGAGGCAGAGACATAAGCAGAAGGAGAAGCAAGGATCTGGATGTGGAACTTGATCCCGGACACTGGGATCATGTCCTGAGGTGAAAGCAGATGCTCAACCGCTGAGCCACCCAGGCGTCCCAAAATATAATAAAGTATTAGGAAAATGACCTCATGCATATGTATAATGACAATGGTAATTTCAATAACAGTTTCCAAGTGCCTACTCTCACTTTCTAAACTTATCATGTGAGCCAGTGACAAACAGTTCACATCTCATGGTGGTCCATGACCAGCCCTCCAGAAGTATTACTCTCAAAGACTCTGGACATTCTTCCTTGCACAAATTAATATACATCCCACTATTAATCTGTGTATTGAGTTTTAAAATGGTAAATTCAAAGACTACATGCATTTCAAAAACAATCCATTTGTGTCTGATAGTAATCCCCAGTTTTCGAAATCCTATATAAATACATTCACTTGAATTGAAAGTATCACTAGCTGTGAATTAAGAAATAAATAATGCATATACAGAGAAATACCTTCTCTGGATAAGTATTAGCAAATTATCATTCTCTGTAGTGTCCATACATGATAATGTAAAAACTAAATAATAGTTTTCCTTTATGATACATAGAGTCATGTTCTCAGGCAATAAAAACAGGTAACCCTTTTAAAAACTTAAATATAGGGATGCCTGAGTGGCTCACCGGTTGAGTATCTGCCTTTGGCCCAGGGTGTGATCCTGGAGTCCCGGGATCGAGTCCCACATTGGGTTCTCTCTCTGCCTGTGTCTCTGCCTCTCTCTCTCTGTGTCTCTCATGAATAAATAAATAAAACCTTTTAAAAAATAAAATCAAAATAAATAAAAAATAAATAAATAAATAAATAAATAAATAAATAAATGAAAACTTACATGTTTCCCATGAGTGCCTAAACTCCGTATACCTCCTAGGCCTCTATCTATCTATCATCTATCTATCTATCATCTATCTATCTATCATCTATCTATATCTATTTCTATTATCTATCATCTATCATCTGTTTCTATTATTTATCTTTCTATCATCTATCTATATTTATATCTATGCTTCTATGTTTCTATCTACCTATGCATCTATTATCTATCATCTATCTATGTATCAATCATCTATCATCTCTCCATCCATGTTTCTGTCTATATTTACCACATGCACACATATGCATTTGTATGTCTCTAGAGGATGAATTACTTCTAAAAGAAGTGCCACAGTATGTACCACTTAAAAACATGATATTTGGAGTTGGTTCTGTCCTGTGTGACCATGAGCTGGTAATTTGACCATGTTGAACTTTAATAAAATTATTATAATTCTCAAGGACAAGGCATGATCAATGGAATGAAATATACACATCCTAAGCATAGTGTTTGGCACAAGAAAACATTCAATAAGTGACAACTGCTATTACTATTATTAATACATTCACTGATTACCAGTGACTAAGCTTGCTCCAATTCAGAAATAAATATCACAGTGCCATGGACACTGAATAAATGGATAACATATGGATACAAACAATGTCTGGGATGTTCTTACTGCACAATCTCAATATAATCCCTTCAGTTAAAATATCTAAGGTTCTAAAGCATTCTTGGGAAAGGGTTGATGCCAAGTCAAGTTTCTGTATAGATAAGATGAGTCTGGTCATATTATTATATTAGAAAATAAAGAACCACTCAAAAAAGTAATAGGGATGTGCCCATGGACATAGCAGAGATGCTCCCTAGAATAAAAATAAAATGCCACCAAGAACATTATTAGGTCAAAAACCGGACTATAAATAACACATTTGATAAAACTGTTATATCAAAGATAAATGTGCTTCAGTTGATAACTACAAGAGTACTCTTATTCTTAAGAGCTACCCAATGACATATCCAGGGAGGGGATATAATTTTCATGAATGATTCAGAAAAAGAAGAGTATTGTGAATATGACAGTTATAAGCTAGTTCTGGTTGTAAGACCATAGGAAGGGCCATTCCTCCCTCCTGTCAGCCAGGAAAATCTTAGGTCTTTAGAGCCACTCACACTCCTTTGTGTACAACTGGGTTCAAATCCACAACAACACACTGAATTCTCACGCTTTGAGTCTTTCTAATCCCCTTTCTACTCTCTCTGACTTCTGACTTTTAGAGGGCTCACGTGATCATATAATATCTACCAGGGTAAGGTCTGTATCTCAAGGTTAAAGGACTTAGGACTTTAATTACAGCTGCAAAATCTCTTCATAGCAGCAGTGCCTATATTAACGTTTGATCAAATGACCAAGAAACAGGAATCTGGGAGCTGGAAGGAGGGATTTTTAGAATTCTGCTTATTTTAGACAGAGACAGAAATATGATGATAAATTATAATAGATTGATAAATAATGATAGAGCAAAAATCATAAAGCAAAATCAGTAAAATGTTAATAAGTGCATCTGGTAAAGTGGATAAGAATGTTTCTGTACTACACTTAGAATCTTCTTTTAAGTTTGAAATTACTTTCAAATAAAAAAAATCTCAAAAGCTATTTAGAATTTTATAGTCATCACTATCATCAATAATATGTCCTAAACTATCTTTTCTACTTTTAGTGACAGTTACTTCTGTGAGTTATTTGTAAATGCCCAGGAGAAAACTCATGCTCTCCTGTCACCTTATTTTCCTCATATTCTTTTCAGGTTGTGGTGGTTGATGTATTCCTTATTTTTTTTTATTTTTTTTATTTTATTTTTTTTATTTTTATTTATTTATGATAGTCATACAGAGAGAGAGAAACAGGCAGAGACACAGGCATAGACAAAGGCAGAGGGAGAAGCAGGCTCCATGCACCGGGAGCCTGATGTGGGATTCGATCCCGGGTCTCCAGGATCGCGCCCTGGGCCAAAGGCAGGCGCCAAACCGCTGCGCCACCCAGGGATCCCCGGTTGATGTATTCCTAACACAAATCATCATCATCATCATCATCATCATCATCATCATCATCATCATCACCTCTGGGTGGAGAGGAACATAAGAAATAGTAAAGTCATCAAAATTCTATTTTAACACTATGGGAGATCAAAACATAGAAAGGTATACTTAGTTTATCCATGTGCCATAATATTCTTGATGTGTAAAAAATGGGATTCTTTTCCTACTGAATAATTTTGGCTGGTAATCCAAACCAAAAACTACTGATTTCAAAGCATACCTCTGCTCCAAATACAGTTGTTGCTGATAAGGAGCAATACCCAGCACCTCATTAGCCCATTATCCATTTTTATCCTAAAAGACAAACAACTTGAGATTCATTATGAAATATCTTTAAACTCAGCCATCTATCTAAAGTGTGCTGTCCATGCCCTTCCTCTCCTGTGGCTGAATACATCTGTGTTTTCATAAGAGGAGGGGATTCTCCTCCTACCCCTTTCACTGTCATAGACAGGAAGACAGGCACCTCAACTTTGAGCATGATTGTGCACATGAGAGAGGTTACAGGTGGACTAGACATTGCTCAATTAGGGAGATAGATTGAGATTTGGACCACGCTGAATTTTGAGGGACATGGGACAAAAATGTGTGACATTGTAAATGGTTCATCGTAGATAACTCAAGTGACCTTTCCCCTTGAACCAGGTCTCACTCCTCAGAACCCTACAAAGTATGTGCGATAGAGTGAGGTGACTCCGGTAGCACTCCACAGTGTCAACAGTCATGAAAAAGTCGGGCCTAGAACTTGGTGGGAGGCTGAATCAGAGACTGCCTATGGGAAAGATTCCACTTTGGGGGACGCTGAGACCAGCAAGGAAATGGGTGCCCAGAGAAATTTAACAGTAAAAATAGCACTAGAACTCAGAGTTTATGATTCTGATTTCCATACAGTTTCTAATAAAGTTTTAATCTAGATAATAAATATTTTTTAAATCTTTAAAAAATTAGACTACCCATTAAAATTCAAAATCAAACCAAACAAAACAAAGCAAAATTTCCTTCTAAGATAGTATGATTATATCAATTGAAGTTTGAAAACTTTTTTTTGTAAAACAAAGGAATTTTGGTAGAAAGACAAAATGAATTTTTTTTTTTTTTTACTTTTTTGCTCTTACATTTTGTGAGCCATGGCTCATTTAGCCATGGCTAAATATTTGCTTCTTTTTAAAGAAAAACTAAAACCCAGAAATGAATTTTCAGATGGAATTTTAAATAAAAAGATTGTTTGAATTTGGTTTGCACAAGCTGTTTTGTAATGAAATCACAAAATAAAACCCAACATTATTGAAATGTGCCTAAGCTATTAAAACACAACAAAGTTGATGTGTGAAGATCTTAAATTGTGTTAGGTGGAAGATAAAACATCTTCTCAGATTTATAACAATAAGTATATTTAAGAAGTACATTATTAATTCAAGAATGGAAAACTTGTTTAAAAGCTGCCTATCAGAAGAGTCTAAAGCAAATAGACTGATATTTTTAGGGTAGTTTTTCAATTTTTTACAAGTTATCTTTTTGGAAGATCTCCAGTATTCTAATTTGTAGAAGTTTTCCCACTGTGCAGAATAATTTAAGAATTGAAATGTATCAAGCAATTTGTTTTAGAAAATGAAATTATGTTAAACATTATATTAACAAATTAAAAGACAGTTTCTTATGGAGCATTATTTTCCAAACATTTTTAGCAATGGAATCTTTCTTCAATAATTTTTTTTACGGTAGCACTAGGATTCATTAAACCATCTTAGTAAAGGCGCTGGGGTTTGCCCATGGTGCTCTTGATGTACAAAGCCCGGACGTTCTGCCGATTCTTCTTGAGCAAGGACACCAGGAAATTGACAGCTAAGTGGATGTTGTACACGAGTTCATCGTCCGTCATCTTCACGTGGCCAACACCACTGCCAGACATAGCACCTTCTTCATCTGGAATTTGATGGTGGACTTCACTTCCTCCACTTTGGCCACCATGTTCTCATTGTAGGTCAGCAAGGAAGGGAACTTGCCAGCTTTATTCAGGCCTGGACCCAGGATTTGTGGGATCTGCTTGATCAGAGATTCTGAAGCCAAAAAGGCATCATACTTCTTAGCCAACTTCTTAACTAGTTTTTTTATTCTTGTTGAGTTTCTTCAGTGCTTCAATGTCCATGTGGGGAATGTCCACTGCCTTGGCCTCATCACCGTGCTACTGGTCACACACAGAGAACTTGGGGTGGGGGGTGGACTTAAGCCTGATGGTGCCCGAGAAGCGTTTGTCCTTCTGAGGGTCATAGTTCTTCAGGCTGATCTGCAGCTCCACCGTCTCCAGAAACTTCTGGTGCTTGCACTGGTTCCCATGCAGGACCTCGTACAGGGTGTCGTGGAAGACTCATGGCTCGCTTACATTTTCCTCAAATTTGTGAGGTATAACATTAGATGCAGACAAGTCCTCAAATCATACATGCACAGCCCTTGTATTTCCAGAATGGATAGGGGAGTGAGATCAGAAATAAGACCAGCACCAGCACCGGGGACCTCCCCCTGCTGTGTTCAGTTACTACGTCCCCAAGGATAGTATCCTGACTCCTAACACCATAAACTAGACTTGAGACTTTATGTGAATGAAAGTATGAAATTGATTTGTGTACAGTTCTGCAATCTATACCCTATAATCTACCCCCAAAATACAATTTCTTCTAGAAGTAACTGTATATACAATATGTCCTATATATTCAATGCTTTGTTTTTGTCTAAGATCTGTCTTCAAATGTTAGACAAAGTATTTGCTTCCCAAATCTATTTTATTTAGATGACTCCATTGAGAGGACACATTGTTCTGTGGGTCTCTAACACTTTCCCCCCGTGTTCACAGGACCAGACCACCTCCTGCCCAAATCGGGACAATCCAAGCATTAGACACCCAACTCTACTTCCCATTACAACCCTATTCATAAAGGCTGTTTTAGTCATTTTCTTTATTTCACAACATTATTTTATGTATTATCCCTTCCAAAAACTCATTTAACAAGGATTTGTCCTGCCCACGTTAGGAGATAATAATATTCTGGGAATTTCTAGCCATGTCACAAGATAAAGATGAAAAGTGAATTCAAGAAAGAAGAATTTCAGATGCTACTAATTTATAACTAAGAGTAGATTCTTTTCCGATTTCTCATCTCACCCTGAAAATCATTCATAGGGAATCACAAATCAGAATAATTCTCATTAGCTTTATATATTGGTTGACTGGTCACCTACTGAAGGTTGCAAATGCCTAGATCAGAAGCAAAAAGAATCAAATCATTCTTGTGGCATTTGAAAAATTGCCAAGATGCTCACATAAGCTGTTTCACTGACCCCAACATTCTGAGGTTTCAGGAGTTGAATTCTGCAAGATTGGCCCAGTAAGATCATGAAAGTTATAATTAGAACCTTAAGGTTTTTCTTGCCAGAAATGGATTCTGAATCCATTTCCTCCTAGCTTTTAGCAGTTGGCATTTCCTGATCCAAATGTACATCGATGACACTGGTGATGAAGGTACATCCCACCAACATATGAATGACCATATTTTTTGCTAAAAATACAACTCACACCTTCAAAATATATTAAAGAATGGTTATACAAACAAAAAAAATAAAGCAACACATGCAATTGGTCAGTTTATCTCCTGTTCATATGCATAATCCTAAAGCCCCAACTTGGATCAACACTGGAATACTTATAAAAGAAGGAGGATGAGGAGGAAGAGGGAACCAATATGTTCATATTTGGAGTTCTGAAGACCTGAGGAAAAATGCAACAATATTTGTTTCCATGTAGAAGCCTGAAATGTACACCCACCCAGGTAGCTTGTCTCCATCTCAGAAGAACTTCAGGGCAGGCTAGAGATGAAGTAACGTCTCAGCTCTGAAGTGAATGCACCTGTTCAGTAAAAGCATGCACCAGCCCACTTGAGGGGACAGGGGCTTGCTCTCCAGATGTTTAAGCTGAGCAATTCTGTGTTTAACGTGTATTTTTACCTTTCCTGATGGAAACCTTTTTCATGTAGACTGTTCAGTGTTCTTAGACAATTGTTAACAGTATTTAATGATTTTTGATGATTTGGAGTCATTTGAGGTATATTTTATACAATATTCTCAGAGGTCATCGCTTCTTGAGTGAACTGCGACATAGTGGGATCAGAGGATCCTCTTGTGGACATACCGAATAATTAGCTAAACATGACCAGTTCCTTTTAAGAGAAATCCAGAAACTGGATGAGTGATTCCTACCCAGGGTCCCTAAGAAAACATCCACGTGCCTAGGCAGGAAAAGCTGAGACCCACTCCTAGCACATCAGCAGGAGGGGGTGCCGGGAGAAAAGATCTGGGAGCCGACGACATTCAGCTTTCCAGAGCCCTCCAGGCCCGCGAGAACAAAGCGACAGTTAGTTTAATACTCCTACAACAACTTCCCATGGCTTGTCCTTCCAGCCTCAGCTCAGAGCAAACACCATCTGCTCCAGGTTGAATCACCGTGGTCACCATGATAAAATGTAGTTACCACCCACCACCATCCAAAGTTACTAAGTATTATTGACTCTATTCCCTGTGCTGTGCTTTCCATCCCCAGGACTTATTTATTTCACAACTGGAGGTTTGTACCTCTTAATCTCCTTCACCTATTTTGCCCAGCCCCCTTCTCTCTGGCAACCACAAATTTGTCCTCTGTTTCTGTTTCTGTAGGGTTTGCTCCTTTGTTTTGTTTTTTAGATTCCACATATAAATGAAATCATATGGTATTTGTCTTTTTCTATATTATTTCACTTAGCATAATACCCTCTGGGTCCACCCATGTTGTCACAAATGAAGATATCTCCTCTTTTCATGGGTAATATTAAATTGTGTGGGTACGTGTCTGTATACATGTGTGTCTGTGTTTACACACGCACACATGGCAAGCTATTTTTTTTTAATTTTTGGAAGGTCTCCATACTGTGTTCCATAGCAGCTGCATCAGTTTACATTCCTACCAACAGCACAAAGAGGGTTCCCTTTTCCACACATCTTTGCCAATATTTGCTTTTTCTTATCTTTTCAATACTAGCCATTCTGACAGGTGTGTGGCAGGATGTCACTATAGTCTTGATTTGCATTTCTCTGAGATGAGTGATGGGGAGCATCTTTCTTATGTGTCCGTTGGCCATCTGGATGTCTCCTTTGAAAAAGTGTCTATTCAGATCTTCTGCCCATTTCTTAATTGGATTATTTTGGAACAGTGTTTAGCTTTGCCTCTAAGAGCTTAGGTTTAATTTGTTAGACAAGAGAAAATCACTGAAAATTTGTGACAGCTAGTAATAAAGAAAGTGTTAATGTAAGAAAATCAATATGAATAAAGAAAAATCCTTAAGATCCAGTGGGGCATTCCAGGGCTGTTGCAGTGATACAGGATTAAGGAAATGGCTGAATCATAATATATTAAGCTACCAACCATAAGGCTTTGGTAGGTACAATAATGGTATTAACAGCTGGCATTGATTGGCTTGTTACAATATGTCTGGGACCATGCTAAGTATTTTGCATATATAATCTCATGAAATTGTTGGAAAAGTCTTTCAGGATGGGTACTATCATTCCCCTGTTTCCAAGTTTTGTGTGTGGATATAAGAGAAGCACCATCCATTAGGAGCAAAATCAGCTGGGATCGGATGGGGACAGATCATAATTAGGAAAAGATAAATGACATTTTTCCTTCATGGAGATGGGCAAAGAATCCCTAGCTGCTGGTCCACTTTGACATTTTTCTCCTTTCTATTTCTGAACTTGGCCTTTTTCAGTACACCATGCTGTGGCTGAGAAGTTGACATTCCCTTTATTCAGGCAGTAATTGGCCTTGGCTCCTTCCATTAACAGCAATAAACATGGCTCAGAGACTGACCCAGGCCACTGCATCTTAGACTTTTGTCACAGCACAGTAGAAATTTCCAACTGTATAATACCAAATTGACCTAGGTAGACTGTAACATTCTAATTCTATTAAATGACTTAGAAATGAGATTTTAAATAAGAAAATATAAAGTTTACACACCTTTCATGGTGGCTAATACATGCAAGTTGCCACTTCGGCTTCCAATCATGACATATGTCACGTTAGATCTTGCCACTCTTTGTCCCTAGAACCAGGATGAGACTGATACTCCCTAAATAGCTAATGCTTATTCCATAGATGAATTTCGCCTGTCACTGCTGCTCCAGACCACACTAGAGAAATCCAAATACAAACCAGGTAGGACAAGTTTTTTTTTTATAAAGAGTTTATTTATTTATTCATGAAAGACACACAGAGAGAGAGAGAGAGAGGCAGAGACACAGGCAGAGGGAGAAGCAGGCTCCATGCAGGGAGCCAGATATGGGACTCGATCCTGGGTCTCCAGGATCAGGTCCTGGGCGGAAGGTGGCACTAAATGGCTGAACCACCCGGGCTGCCCCAGGTGTGACAAGTTAAAAGGCAAACTTGTATGTTTTGCGATATTTAGACACACAATCCTGAAAAAGTCAATGGAATAAAGAGATATTTCCTAATGTTTAATCACTGAACTAACCAAATAAATAAATAAATAAATAAATAAATAAATAGGCTATTCCAAAAAATTGCAGCAGATAATTTGCACAGCATGAGTATCCCATTTAAATGGGGATATTTGATGATTAAAGCTAATATCCTGAGTTGACATTGCCAGAGCATGTATTTAATGGAGGGAAGCAAAAGCTTCAAGAAAAATCAATTGTAAAATAATCAGTACTAAAAGTCTATACACTGAGTGCATATTCATGCAAATACTAAGATTTGGTAATAAGAGCCAAAAGTGAAAACAGACATCAGCATCCATCACCTGTCTAGGAAACCCAGAAAAGGATCTCAAATAGGTAAGCATAAACTATTTGAGGAAAATTATATCTAGTGAAAACAAAGATGAGCACAGATTTCAAGAATTTTATGTCTTTTATATTTCATTATATGTGAAGAAGGCTGTAGAATGTATATGTTTTTAAGGGATTAATTTCAGTAACATTACAATATTTTGCTTCATAATGTCTTGCATTTTATAAATTCCCTAGGACATATTGATTCGAGGATTGTATGGACTGTTTCTGATTATCACAGTCAGCATTATAGGTCCATAATCCTATATTGCACTGAGCAAATACAATAAAACAGAATCTGATGAAGAATTTCAGCACCTATTGATACCATGTGCTACCCACGTGCCAATAAGCTATGAACTGGTAGGACTGCCAAAAAGAACCAAAACAGTTGCAGGGGATAAATAATCTGCTGAAGTGTGAACTTTGAGAGAATGTACAAACCAAGATGAACCCTAAAAGAGGAAATCTGGATTTCTCCCCGGGTTCTGTTAATTCAGGTGACCAGTGTTGGCAGGTTAAGTGTACTGAATCCAGAAACATGAAGTGAGTTCAACTACAGTTATGTGATCTCAGCAGAGTAATTTAAAATTGTTCATCCTTAGTTTCCCATTTTTAGAGCAGGAAAATAATGGTATATGCCTCATAGGTTTGTTGTGAGGTTTGAATGAAACAGTTTTTAAAACACTTGAGTATATCTAGGGAAGTGTTCAGAAATCTTAGCTGCCCTTGGCTGTTGATACTACCCATGGAAGACCTCTCCTCTTTGCCTCTAAACCACCATTTATGGGGCATTCCAGATGGCTCAGTGGTTTAACGTGGCCTTCGGCCCAGGGCGTGATCCCGGGGACCCAGGATCGAGTCCCACATCGGGTTCCCTGCATGGAGCCTGCTTCTCCCTCTGCCTCTGTCTGTGCCTCTTTCTCTCTATGTGTTTCTCATGAATAAATAAATAAAAATCTTTAAAAAATAAAAATAAAAAATAAATAAACCACCATTTATGGCCACTTCTTATCAACCCGGCTCTCTTTTTGTGTTCTAGATCTATAGAAGGGGTGCAAAACTAAGAAAACTAAGAAGTTAACGCTTGGCATACTGCTTTTAACCAACACACAGAGTTTATTCAAATTTCACCTCTTCTCCCATGAACTGACCCCACACTACATTTACTTGTCATGTCTCCTTAATCTCCTCCTTCTACAAGAGTCCTTCAGACTTCCATGTCCTTATCACCATTGAAGAACACTGGGTCATTGCCTCATAGAAAGGCGCTCAACTTGGGTCTATTCTAATGTTTTCTCATGACATTTTGCATTATTTGGAAGAATAGCACAGAGGTGATGCTTTTGAGGGTACATGATGTTGATATGTTTTATTGGAGATATCGACTTTGATCACTTATCTAAGGTGGCAACTTGCAGGATTTGCCCCTGGAAGTTTCCCCTTCATAATCACTAAATATTTCAGGGTACAAAATATAAGACTATGCATATATCCTGTTTTGGCTTCAATTTTTACATGTTCTTTTAGTTCCCCTCCATGGATTTTGCCTATGGCAATCCCAATGGTGATTTTATACTTTTTCTCATTCCTTATATACTCATTAATTATAATTTTCATAGGGGATTTTTGTTCATTCCTCCATCATTTATTCAGTTATTTATATGAACTTGTGTATATTTATTTTATTCTTTGTTTTGAAATCCATGGCTATATTTATTTTGTTACTCAAGTAGTTCTAGCTTTGGCATTTGAGAGCTCTTTAAGATTAGTTTTTTAGCTCTTTTAACGCACCTCCATTTTTCAGGCACTTCTTTATGTTCTGTTATCACAAAATGCTCCAAAACTATCTTATATTTTCCATGCTCTACTCCTGAAACAAACCAGTGTTCCAAAAAGCCATGATTCTTTTTATCATAAAATAGTATTTAGAAATTATGATCTCGGTTCTAGGTGTGCTTATTGCTACTGGGACATTGCTGATTTACACAGTTCTCAGTATATAGAGCTGGAAAATATATGTATAGATATATATATATATGCTAACTTGTGCACAGACATATATCTATATTTCTATACATTATATATAACTTTTAAAAAATGAATCCATATTGGTACCTCCCACTCCAGTCTAGCATGGCAGGGGTTTTCTAGCCTTCCTGTTTTCTTATTTGTAATTTCTTCTCAAACAATGAGAAATTTCTCTCTCTTTATCTATATTTACTTATTTTTTCAGTACTAGTATACAAATAAAATAACTTCAGAATTCCTAACCTACATTCCTAAAAACTTTTTTTTTTCAAACTAGGGTCTTTTTTTGGATATACTTCTTTTTGCCTTTTGCTTTATAGTAACCAGTCAAAACACTGTTTTCCAATGTTATTCACATCAGTTGTTATGATTTCTTCAATGAAGGGCACTGACCACATCCATGTGTTTTGTGTGGTTATGTGATTACTGTATAGTGCAGTACCATTCATTCTGCCACAGTCTGCATCCCCCTCCTTCTCCAAATATAGGTTTTGGTTTTGTGTTCATTTAGCAAACATCACATTTTGTGGTGGGCAGTTCTGTAGATTTTAACAAATGTATCGAGGCACATATCCACCAGTACACCTCCATCCATAATGGTATCCTTCCCCCAGATTTTTGCCATGCTACATATAACTCCTCTCCCCATTCCCAATCCCCACAACCATTCGTGTTGTCCTCCTTACAGTCTTGCCTTTTCCAGTGTGCCATATAGTTGGAATCAGGCAACAAGGAGTCTTTCTGTGTAAGATTAAGATTAGTTTCTGAGCTCTTTTAATGCACCTTAGCAAAACGCATTGAAGACTCATCAGTGTCGATGCGTGAATCAAAAGTTCATTCAGTTTTCTTGCCCGATAGTATTCCATTATATGGATATACCACATTTTGTGTATCCAGAGAAAGAAAAAAATCAGGCCCTGAAGTTCAGGGCCCTAGTTCATCGCTAGGTGGTGATGTTATTTCAGACTCATCTGGTATTTGCAGCTAAGCTATACTGTTCTCCTGTTGACAAAAGCAATCTTACAAATATCCACTTCAGGCAGTTACTGTGCAAACCACAAAATACAAAACATTCCCTTCTCTCCCTAAATGAGTAACTGCTACTTCTTTACCAATTTCAGCTTAAACTTTCTCTTTCCTCTCCTCTCTATAGACAAGTTTTATTGAGATGCCCAGTCATAGAACCACCCCTTTTACCTATAATACTAGAGTGAACTTCCCTTTCCTAAGACTCTCCCCAGAATCAACCAAATCATGTCAGGTTTTCCTGACATCTGGGGCTCAGTTACCTCACAGTTCCCTGGGTAAGTATTTTCCTCACTTCAATGAATAATAAAGCCAGCTTGTTCACCTGCAGGTGTGTTCCAGGTGTCTTTGTGTGAAGGCACTGACAATCCCATCATTGGTTGAATGACATGTGGATTTGTATCCAGTTTTTAGTGATTATGAATAAAGCTGCTATAAACAGTTGCTAGGACCTGCTGTATACATATAAGTTTCCATTTCTCTGGGGAATATTTCTAGGCGCAGGATATAGCAAGTGAGTGTATGTTTGTAAGGAATCATCAAATCATTTTCAAAGTGAATGTGACATTTGGTATCTTCATCTGCAATGTCTGAGTGTTCTAAAAACTCACTCGTATTTGGCATGGCCAGTTTTTTCATTACAGACATTCTTCTAACTATGTAATAGCATCTCATTTTGGTTTTAAGTTGTACTTATGTAATTATTCATGATATTGAATATCTTTTTATATGCTTTTTTCATGTCACATCTTTTGTTAAATGTCTATTCAAATTTTCCCCATTTTTTTAAAAATTGGATTGTTTTCTGTTTCATCTTGAAAATTCTTCACATATTCTAGATAGAAATACTTTGTCAGAAATATAACTTGCAAATATTTTCTCTTATTCTGTGGCTTATCTTTTCATTCCCTTACACAGATGTGCTTAACGTCTGCAATTGTTGAGCTATTCTGATGGCTTTTACGTATTTCTGAATAATTTTATTCAGTTAGCAAAAACAATATAGACTAGACATTTACAGAACGCATACCTTTCCAGGATAGTTTTTTTTTTTTAAGTCTTAACCAGAAAGTCAGAGGGAGACCTAAGGTAGGAAAAATAAGAATAGAAATTAGAAAGGAATGAAGATTAATAAATTAGTGTGTAAAATAACCACCACCAATCCAAAACAACACAACATACCAATGACCCTCAAGAGCATGACCTACAATAGCTTCCTGTTGCTCCTAGAGAAGAATCCAAATTCATACTGTGTATAGCTCCTACACACCTTTCTGCTGTCCTCTGTCACTATTGACAGATATATTACCTTACTCTTGTCTCTCATACAAGATTGAAAGTCTCAGGCCTTCCTTTTAGCCTCTGGCTCTGCTAGAAGACCACATCCCCAGGCCTGCTTCCTGCTGTCACTTAATTGTCAGTACATAGGCATCTTTCTTGACATCCCAACAAGAAGCATCTGCACCTGCTTTTCGCTCCTGTTCACATCATCTTGTTTTATCAGCTTCATAGTACATATCACCATTTGACATCTTGCTCTTTGGTGGTCTGCTCATTGTCTTGCTCTCTACATCTATGCTCATCAGAATGACAGCTCCTCAAGAGTGAGGAAGCACTGTTGTGAGCCAGACACCAAACTCAGTGCCATCACATAATAAACACTCAGTAAATATTTGTTTAATGAATAAGTAACAGAATGAATGATTAGGTGATTTAAAAACATCTAGCACAATGCTTCATCATGTTCCTAATTTCCTGAACAGAACCTTAATACAGATGTTAGAACATGCACGCACTAGCCTTTACTAAGAATTGTGAGCATCTACACTCCAAAGTTTCAACTGCTCAATTATTCTTGTTGTTAAAGTAATACATGATCTATTATAGTAATTAAATGAATAACTATAACACTTTGGTATCCAACGTATTAAGTGCTAACTTTAAACAATCCATACGTACTATTCAGGTGCATTTTACTCCTTTGAGACATCAAAATCACTATTTTCCTTATGTTTTACGTAGCAGTTATAGTTTAAGATGCCCTAAAACTCAGTGATCTAAGGCAGTCAGTTAACATTTCATGAATGATATAACAGAGTTGGGATTGAAATTTATTCTTTTAGATCAAGAAGTTGAGCCTCGAGGGGGAGGGGCAAGATGGCGGAGGAGTAGGGTCTCCAGGTCACCTGTCCTCAGCAAATTACCTAGAAAACCATCCAATCATCCTGAAAACCTACGAATTCGGCCTGAGGTTTAAAGAGAGACCAGCTGGAACGCTACAGTGAGAAGAGTTCGCGCTTCTATCAAGGTAGGAAGACGGGGAAAAAGAAATAAAGACACAAAAGGCCTCCAAGGGGGAGGGGCCCCGAGGAGCCGGGCTGAGGCCGGGGCGAGTGTCCCCAGGAAGGAGAGCCCCGTCCCGGAGGAGCAGGAGCTGCACCGACCTTCCCCGCGGAAAGGGGCTCCCCGGGAATTGGAGCAGGATTCCCAGAAAGGCGGGGATGCCCTCGGGCTCCCTGGGACAGTAACAGAGGAACTGCGCCCCGGAGAGTGCGCCGAGCTCCCTAAGGGCTGCAGCGCTCGGCGGGACCCGGAGCAGCTCGGAGGGGCTCGGGCGGCGGCTCCGCGGAGGGGGCTGCGCGGCTCCGGGAACAGCTCAGAGGCGGCGGCTCGGGCGGAGGAAGAAGCTCCGCAGAGGGGGCTGCGCGGCTCCGGGAACAGCTCGGAGGGGCTCGGGCGGCGGCTCCACGGAGGGGGCTGCGGGGCTCCGGGAACAGCTCAGCGGCGGCTGCTCGCGCAGAGGAAGAAGCTCCGCGCGGAGGGGGCTGCGCGGCTCCGGGAACAGCTCGGAGGGGCTCGGGCGGCGGCTCCGCGGAGGGGGCTGCGCGGCTCCGGGAACAGCTCAGCGGCGGCGGCTCGCGCAGAGGAAGAAGCTCCTCGGAGGGGGCTGCGCGGCTCCGGGAACAGCTCGGAGGGGCTCGGGCGGCGGCTCCGCGGAGGGGGCTGCGGGGCTCCGGGAACAGCTCAGCGGCGGCTGCTCGCGCAGAGGAAGAAGCTCCGCGCGGAGGGGGCTGCGCGGCTCCGGGAACAGCTCGGAGGGGCTCGGGCGGCGGCTCCGCGGAGGGGGCTGCGCGGCTCCGGGAACAGCTCAGCGGCGGCGGCTCGCGCAGAGGAAGAAGCTCCGCGCGGAGGGGGCTGCGCGGCTCCGGGAACAGCTCGGAGGGGCTCGGGCGGCGGCTCCGCGGAGGGGGCTGCGCGGCTCCGGGAACAGCTCAGCGGCGGCGGCTCGCGCAGAGGAAGAAGCTCCGCGCGGAGGGGGCTGCGCGGCTCCGGGAACAGCTCGGAGAGGCTCGGGCGGCGGCTCCGCGGAGGGGGCTGCACCGCCGGGAGCGCGAATCCAACAGCGCAGGCCCCGGAGCACAGGGCGCCGGGACACAGCCCAGGATCCGGCCTCCCCCGGGACAGGCAGAGGCCGGGAGGGCCCAGGACAGCAAGGACGCTCCTGCCTGGAACTGAGCAGATCAGCGGCCCCGCCCCGGAGCCCCCAGGCCCTGCAGAAGGAGAGCCCCGGAGCTACTGCGGGGGCTGACTCCAGGGTTCCAGAGCTGCCCCCCCCACCGTGGCTTCCTCCCGGGGCCCCACGGGGTGAACAACCCCCACCGAGCCCTGCACCAGGCAGGGGCAGAGCAGCTCCCCCAAGTGCTAACACCTGAGAATCCGCACAGCAGGCCCCTCCCCCAGAAGACCAGCGAGACGGACCAGTTCCAAGGGAAATCAAGGGACTTAAACTACACAGAATCGGAAGATACTCCCCCGTGGTTTTTTTTTGTTTTTTGTTTTTTTGTTTTTGTTTTTGTTTTTGTTTTTGTTTTGTTTTGTTTTGTGCTTTTTTTATATCTCTCTTTCTTCTTGATTTCTGATTGCTTCCCCCACCCCCCCTTTTTTCTTTTTTCTCCTTTCTTTCTTTTTCTTTCTTTTTCTTCTCTTTTTCCCCTATTTTTTTCTTCTTTCTCTTTTTTCTTTTTCTCTTTTCTTTCCTTCTCTCTCTTTTTCTCCTTTTCCCAATACAACTTGTTTTTGGCCACTCTGCACTGAGCAAAATGACTAGAAGGAAAACCCCTCAAAAAAAAGAATCAGAAACAGCCCACTCTCCCACAGAGTTACAAAATATGGATTACAATTCAATGTCAGAAAGCCAATTCAGAAGCACTATTTTACAGCTACTGGTGGCTCTAGAAAAAACCATAAAGGACTCAAGAGACTTCATGACTGCAGAATTTAGATCTAATCAGGCAGAAATTAAAAATCAATTAAATGAGATGCAATCCAAGCTAGAAGTCCTAACGACGAGGCTTGACGAGGTGGAAGAACGAGTGAGTGACATAGAAGACAAGTTGATGGCAAAGAGGGAAACTGAGGAAAAAAGAGACAGGCAATTAAAAGACCATGAGGATAGATTAAGGGAAATAAATGATAGCCTGAGGAAGAAAAACCTACGTTTAATTGGGGTTCCCGAGGGCGCGGAAAGGGACAGAGGGCCAGAATATGTATTTGAACAAATCCTAGCTGAAAACTTTCCGAATCTGGGAAGGGAAACAGGCATTCAGATCCAGGAAATAGAGAGATCCACCCCCCCTGAAATCAATAAAAACCGTTCAACACCTCCACATTTAAAAGTGAAGCTTGCAAATTCCAAAGATAAGGAGAAGATCCTTAAAGCAGCAAGAGAAAAAAAGTCCCTGACTTTTATGGGGAGGAATATTAGGGTAACAGCAGACCTCTCCACAGAGACCTGGCAGGCCAGAAAAGGCTGGCAGGATATATTCAGGGTCCTAAATGAAAAGAACATGCAACCAAGAATACTTTATCCCGCAAGGCTTTCATTCAAAATGGAAGGAGAGATAAAGAGCTTCCAAGACAGGCAGGAACTGAAAGAATATGTAACCTCCAAACCAGCTCTGCAAGAAATTTTAAGGGGGACTCTTAAAATTCCCCTTTAAGAAGAAGTTCAGTGGAACAATCCACAAAAACAAGGACTGAATAGATATGATGACACTAAACTCATATCTATCAATAGTAACTCTGAATGTGAACGGGCTTAATGACCCCATCAAAAGGCGCAGGGTTTCAGACTGGATAAAAAAGCAGGACCCATCTATTTGCTGTCTACAAGAGACTCATTTTAGACAGAAGGACACCTACAACCTGAAAATAAAAGGTTGGAGAACCATTTACCATTCAAATGGTCCTCAAAAGAAAGCAGGGGTTGCCATCCTTATATCAGATAAATTAAAATTTACCCCGAAGACTATAGTGAGAGATGAAGAGGGACACTATCTCATACTCAAAGGATCTATCCAACAAGAGGACTTAACACTCCTCAATATATATGCCCCGAATGTGGGAGCTGCCAAATATTTAAACCAATTAATAACCAAACTCAAGAAATACCTTGATAATAATACACTTATACTTGGTGACTTCAATCTAGCTCTTTCTACCCTGGATAGGTCTTCTAAGCACAACATCTCCAAAGAAACGAGAGCTTTAAATGATACACTGGACCAGATGGATTTCACAGATATCTACAGAACTTTACATCCAAACTCAACTGAATACACATTCTTCTCAAGTGCACATGGAACTTTCTCCAGAATAGACCACATACTGGGTCACAAATCGGGTCTGAACCGATACCAAAAGATCGGGATAGTCCCCTGTATATTCTCAGACCATAATGCCTTGAAATTAGAACTTAATCACAACAAGAAATATGGAAGGACCACAAACACGTGGAGGTTAAGGACCATCCTGCTAAAAGATGAAAAGGTCAACCAGGAAATTAAGGAAGAATTGAGAAGATTCATGGAAACTAATGACAATGAAGATACAACCGTTCAAAATCTTTGGGATGCAGCAAAAGCAGTCCTGAGGGGGAAATACATCGCAATACAAGCATACATTCAAAAACTGGAAAGATCTCAAATTCAAAAGCTCACCTTACACATAAAGGAACTAGAGAAAAAGCAACAAATAGACCCCACCGCCAGCAGAAGAAGAGAGTTAATTAAAATTCGAGCAGAACTCAATGATATCGAGACCAAAAGAACTGTGGAACAGATCAACAGAACCAGGAGTTGGTTCTTTGAAAGAATTAATAAGATAGATAAACCATTAGCCAACCTTATTAAAAAGAAGAGAGAGAAGACTCAAATTAATAAAATCATGAATGAGAAAGGGGACATCACTACCAACACCAAGGAAATACAAACGATTTTAAAAACATATTATGAACAGCTGTATACCAATAAATTAGGAAATCTAGAAGAAATGGACGCATTCCTGGAAAGCCACAAACTACCAAAACTGGAGCAGGAAGAAATAGAAAACCTGAACAGGCCAATAACCAGGGAGGAAATTGAAGCAGTCATCAAAAACCTCCCAAGACACAAGAGTCCAGGGCCAGATGGCTTCCCAGGGGAATTCTATCAAACGTTTAAAGAAGAAATCATACCTATTCTACTAAAGCTGTTTGGAAAGATAGAAAGAGATGGAGTACTTCCAAATTCGTTCTATGAGGCCAGCATCACCTTAATTCCGAAACCAGACAAAGACCCCACCAAAAAGGAGAATTACAGACCAATATCCCTGATGAACATGGATGCAAAAATTCTCAACAAGATACTAGCCAATAGGATCCAACAACACATTAAGAAAATTATTCACCATGACCAAGTAGGATTTATCCCTGGGACACAAGGCTGGTTCAACACTCGTAAAACCATCAATGTGATTCATCATATCAGCAAGAGAAAAACCAAGAACCATATGATACTCTCATTAGATGCAGAGAAAGCATTTGACAAAATACAGCATCCATTCCTGATCAAAACCCTTCAGAGTGTTGGGATAGAGGGAACTTTCCTCGACATCTTAAAAGCCATCTACGAAAAGCCCACAGCAAATATCATTCTCAATGGGGAAGCACTGGGAGCCTTTCCCCTAAGATCAGGAACAAGACAGGGATGTCCACTCTCACCACTGCTGTTCAACATAGTTCTGGAAGTCCTCGCCTCAGCAATCAGACAACAAAAAGACATTAAAGGCATTCAAATTGGCAAAGAAGAAGTCAAACTCTCCCTCTTCGCCGATGACATGATACTCTACATAGAAAACCCAAAAGCCTCCACCCCAAGATTGCTAGAACTCATACAGCAATTTGGTAGCGTGGCAGGATACAAAATCAATGCCCAGAAATCAATGGCATTTCTATACACTAACAATGAGACTGAAGAAAGAGAAATTAAGGAGTCAATCCCATTTACAATTGCACCCAAAAGCATAAGATACCTAGGAATAAACCTAACCAAAGAGGTAAAAGATCTATACCCTAAAAACTATAGAACACTTCTGAAAGAAATTGAGGAAGACACAAAGAGATGGAAAAATATTCCATGCTCATGGATTGGCAGAATTAATATTGTAAAAATGTCAGTGTTACCCAGGGCAATTTATACGTTTAATGCAATCCCTATCAAAATACCATGGACTTTCTTCAGAGAGTTAGAACAAATTATTTTAAGATTTGTGTGGAATCAGAAAAGACCCCGAATAGCCAGGGGAATTTTAAAAAAGAAAACCTTAGCTGGGGGCATCACAATGCCAGATTTCAGGTTGTATTACAAAGCTGTGGTCATCAAGACAGTGTGGTACTGGCACAAAAACAGACACATAGATCAATGGAACAGAATAGAGAACCCAGAAGTGGACCCTGAAATGTACGGTCATCTAATATTCGATAAAGGAGGAAAGACTATCCATTGGAAGAAAGACAGTCTCTTCAATAAATGGTGCTGGGAAAATTGGACATCCACATGCAGAAGAATGAAACTGGACCACTCTCTTTCACCATACACAAAGATAAACTCAAAATGGATGAGAGATCTAAATGTGAGACAAGATTCCATCAAAATCCTAGAGGAGAACACAGGCAACACCCTTTCTGAACTTGGCCACAGTAACTTCTTGCAAGATACATCCACGAAGGCAAAAGAAACAAAAGCAAAAATGAACTATTGGGACTTCATCAAGATAAGAAGCTTTTGCACAGCAAAGGATACAGTCAACAAAACTAAAAGACAACCTACAGAATGGGAGAAGATATTTGCAAATGACATATCAGATAAAGGGCTAGTTTCCAAAATCTATAAAGAACTTATTAAACTCAACACCAAAGAAACAAACAATCCAATCATGAAATGGGCAAAAGACATGAAGAGAAATCTCACAGAGGAAGACATGGACATGGCCAACATGCACATGAGAAAATGCTCTGCATCACTTGCCATCAGGGAAATACAAATCAAAACCACAATGAGATACCACCTCACACCCGTGAGAATGGGGAAAATTAACAAGGCAGGAAACAACAAATGTTGGAGAGGATGCGGAGAAGAGGGAACCCTCTTACACTGTTGGTGGGAATGTGAACTGGTGCAGCCACTCTGGAAAACTGTGTGGAGGTTCCTCAAAGAGTTAAAAATAGACCTGCCCTACGACCCAGCAATTGCACTGTTGGGGATTTACCCCAAAGATTCAGATGCAATGAAACGTCGGGACACCTGCACCCCGATGTTTCTATCAGCAATGGCCACAATAGCCAAACTGTGGAAGGAGCCTCGGTGTCCATCGAAAGATGAATGGATAAAGAAGATGTGGTTTATGTATACAATGGAATATTACTCAGCAATTAGAAACGACAAATACCCACCATTTGCTTCAACGTGGATGGAACTGGAGGGTATTATGCTGAGTGAAATAAGTCAATCGGAGAAGGACAAACAGTGTATGTTCTCATTCATTTGGGGAATATGAATAATAGTGAAAGGGAATATAAAGGAAGGGAAAAGAAATGTTGGGAAATATCAGGAAGGGAGACAGAACATAAAGACTCCTAACTCGGGGAAACGAACTAGGGGTGGTGGAAGGGGAGGAGGGCGGGTGTTGGAGGGGAATGGGTGACGGGCACTGAGGTGGACACTTGACGGGATGAGCACTGGGTGTTTTTCTGTATGTTGGTAAATTAAACACCAATAAAAGTTAAAAAAAAAAAAAAAAAAAATTAAAAAAAAAAAAAAAAAAAAAAGAAGTTGAGCCTCTCTTTCAGATTTTTTTTTTGAATTTTTCTTTTAGTTCATTTGTCAGTTTCACCAAATGCCCATTCAGTTTTCTGAAGTGGCAAGTAATTCAAACTGACCAGTTAACAGTAAGGCACATACATTATGTATATAAAGACATTTGGGGAGACTTTAAATCATATTTTTACAGTGATGATGAATATTTCCTTTTAAAAAAAACACAATTTAGAAAATAGTTTTAAAGATTTTCATTAGGACTCAATGAATTCATTTTTATACCATAAAGTTGATATGTTGTCCACATTTGTCCTAAGAGATAGGATGTCAATTATTCAATCATTCACTATACACACGCAGAAGGGTAAGAGGCACCTGGATGCCTGATACATACAGTTTCTCTCCTCTTGTGTAGTTATACCTTATTTATCTATGCAACATAATCTTGTTTGTGATAGAACAAATCGAAGGCTCAATTAATAAAATTTACCTCTTTGTGCATAATCTTGAGCCAATTAATTCATTTCTTTTTGATTCTCATAGCCATATTAATCTTCATTCAATCTTTGACAACATTTCATACGATCATTTCAATCTGCTATAGCCCTCTGATCTGGTAATCCCATATTTAGGGCTCTAACTGAAGAGTTAATAAAAGTTGGGAACTAGCATTTATAATCAAAGATATTTATTTCAGTCTTTCTGTTTTCTATTGTGAAGAATTAGAAATAGATAATAAAGAGCACTTAATAGGGATCCCCGGGTGGCGCAGCGGTTTAGCGCCTGCCTTTGGCCCAGGGCGCGATCCTGGAGACCCGGGATCGAATCCCACATCGGGCTCCCGGTGCATGGAGCCTGTTTCTCCCTCTGCCTATGTCTCTGTCTCTCTCTCTCTCTGTGACTATCATAAATAAATAAAAAAAAAGAGCAGTTAATAATGCTTTTCATACACAAAAATGAAATCAAATGATAAAATTGTATTTTCAAACAATTTTAATTATAGGAAATACTCATTATATTTGAGTTTAGGTAAAAATAAATAAATAAATAGCAAAGTGGAATCTGACATAAAACTAATCAGATAGAAAAATAATTTATATATGTAGAATATGAATAGGTATATATACACACATGCACAATTTACCAATAAAATTTTAAAAATAAACAAATAATGTTAATACAGTTTTTGCTCTAGATAGTGGGGTTATGAATGACTTTAAAACTTTTTTCTTGTTTTGCATATTGCATTCTTTAAGTTTTTATAACTTAGATTTTCTACTTTAGAATTAAAAATAAAATAACTTTAAGACTCTCTCAATCACAAAATTAATCCGTTGCTCCAGTCTTTACTCATGTCATTGTGGTTTGAATTAGATCTACATAATATGACCTGGTTCATTTCTGGAGATATTTTTAAATACAGATTCCAGAGCCCCATCCCTGAAGTAATGAATCATCTGCTTTGGGGATGGAGACTGGGAACCAATGTTTTACTAAGCTCCCAGAGGTTTTAATTAGCAAACTGATTTTTAGAACTGTGATCTAAATAACAGATGCAAATGCCTCATGCCCTAATCATGGAACACCAGCGCTGGCAGGCATATTAGGGGCCATCTATTACAGAAACCACAGTGTATCAGAAATTAAGTCACACAGATAAACCATCACATCATGTCAAGTCTTCTAATTTCAAATACTCACTGCTTTCAATATCATGCATTCTTTTTGGGGGGGGATTTTGTTTATTTATTCATGAGGGCAGAGAGAGGCAAGACACAGGCAGAGGGAGATGCAGGCTCCCTGTGGGGAGCCTGATGTAGCCTGGATCCCAGGACCCCGGGATCACACCCTGAGCCAAAGGTAGATGCTCAACCACTGAGTCACCCAGGCATGCCTATCACGCATTCTCAAGTTAAGCCATTTAGTTCATAACTCTTATTTATTTCATTTAATTTTTATTTATATTTTTAGATTTTATTTATCTACTTGAGAGAGAGAGCACAAGCAGGAGTGGGGCCAGAGGAAGAGAGTGAAGCAGACTCCCTGATGAGCAGGAAGCCCAACATGGGGCTTGATCCCAGGACCCTGAGATCATGACCTGAGCCAAAGGCAGACACTTAGCCAACTGAGTTAGGTGCCCCTATAACTCTTTCAAAAAGTATTTATAATTTGGTTCCTTTCCTAAAACAGCAAAAAGATGTTTGCCCATTTTTTGCAGCCATAAGTGTTCTTTGAAGGATGGAATAGAAACAAAACTGCACAGCATTTCAAGCAGTTGCCAGTCATTAGGCAGTGATGACTCTTATGAATATTATCTCCTTGGGTCAAACCCAATTCTCTGGAAGTAAGAAGGCTCTTGCCTTTATAGACATTCAAAGCATGACTAAAAGTAGAACATGAAGTAACTAAATCTTGATCTTGATATATTTAATGTATTATTTATGTCCTATAAAGTGTATTGATAGAAAAAAATCAAAAGCCTCTATCAAAATGGAAAATTTTAAAAACTATTTTCTATTTTAACCAATAGTGAATTGAAAGTGATATCCCTGACCTATCCACATTACTTCACTTGCTTTCCATACAAGAAAAGTCTCTATTATTGTAAACTTGGCAGATGGAACTATGCTTATCAGGCTCACCTCCTGTCCATCTTTTGGAATCAGATTTCCTGCTTGCTCCTTGAGAGTATGCTTTTTGATGTTCTATGCCACATTTGTATAGGTCGGCCAGTGTTCTTCATGACTGCGTAGAAAACTTAATTAAGTAATATAATATAAAATAAGACCACTTAGCTAACATATCAAGTTGTATTTCTAACCTCATCTTTAAAAGCAAAACATATACTATTTTGATCTCCACATATCTGACTAAATAAATGTATTTATCTCTAACTAGTTTTAACTCTGTTGTGTGATGTAATAACAAAATGCATAATATATAATGCTATATATAATATAATAATAATCTAACATTTAGTTTTAAGTGTCACTTCTTTATATCTCATATTGTATTAAAAATCATTAGAGACTGTGTATATGTTATCTATTGTTTAATGGACAAAGGACAGAATACAGGGTGAGTAGATAAGAAAGAGCACCTAACAGTGACCTGAAGGGTGAGACAAATTCTGCAGAAGAAAAATCTTAGTTAATGGACAGAAAGGGACTGTGTCTAATTTAAAGTCCTCAAAGTATGAAAGATAATCTATTCAGAGGAAAGATGGTGGAGTAGGAGGACTCTAAACTCACCTCGTCCCACTGACACACTTAGATAACACCCAAATCAGTGTAAATAACCCATAAAATGGCACAAAGCCTGGCAGAACAGACTCTCCACAGCTGAACAAAAAAGGCCACCCCCACAAGGGTAGGAAGGGCAGAGATGCAGTTGGAAATCAAACTGACCTCCAAGAGTGTCTGGGGAAGGAAAGCTACTACAGCCACAGTGATGGAAGAGGAGCAGACCCCAGCCCAGACACGGGGGACTCACACTAGGAAGACTAATCCCTATGACATTTGGTTTTGAAAACCATAGGGGCTTACCTGTGTGAGTTCTTATGATCAGAAAGGTTAATGCCTGAGACTTTGAAAACCAGTGGGCTCTGCTCTGAGAATGCTGGAGAGCTGTAAGAAACTGGGTTCCCACACTTTAGGAGCCAGCATAACAAACAGCCCCACTGAGATACAGCACTGAGGCAGCAGTTTGAAAACTGCCTAAGGTGTATGGGAGGGAGATTTATTTATTAATCTCATAACATGTGCTGGAGGGGCAGGGATCATTAGGAAATTTTTCCAAAACCAAAAGAGCTGATAGGTACCACTTCTTTCCCCACCTCCCATCCCACTATCTGTCTGAATACAGATACATCTGCAAAAACCAGCACAGCACAAACACTCTCTACCTCAGCGTGTCCCACTCCCACACTCTTCTGCAAACTCTCCCTCACCTAAGCCCCCAGCAATTCTCCAAAGCAAGTAAAAGTCTCATCTTCACACAGTATACCAGAACACACCTTGCTAACATGGTCTGCCCCCACCCATGCTCTTCTACAGACATGCCTTCCACAGTTCTCTACAAAACACAAGGACAAAGCCATGCCCACAATTAGCAAAGAGAGCCATTGCAGATGATTGGACTGAAGGCAAATGCAGCTCAGCCACAAGAGCAAGGGCACACACTACACCCATAAGAGACACCCCTGAAGCACCAGGTTCTGGTAAATGGGGGACACTGCGCTGCAAGGCACTACAGGACCTCTTCTTCGTAGGGTCACTACCTGCAAGAATAGGAGAATTAGCTGACTTTTCTAACAAATAGAAACAGAAACAAGGACTGAGGCAAATGAAGATACAGAGGAATATGTTCCAAATGAAAGAAGAGGACAAAACACAACAAGGAAAGGGAGATAATATGCTTGACAGAGAACTTAAATGAAAGTCTCTGGAAAACTGTGTGGAGGTTCCTCAAAGAGTTAAAAATAGAGCTACCCTATGACCCAGCAATTGCACTGCTGGGGATTTACCCCAAAGATACAGATGCAGAGAAAGGGCAGGACACCTGGACCCCAATGTTTATAGCAGCCATGTCCAGAATAGTCAAACTGTGGAAAGAGCCTTGGTGTCCATCAAAAGATGAATGGATAAAGAAGATGTGGTCTATGTATGCAATGGGATATTCCTCAGCCATTAGATTTCTTTTTTTTTTAATTTTTATTTATTTATGATAGACAGAGAGAGAGAGAGAGAGAGAGAGAGAGAGGCAGAGACACAGGCAGAGGGAGAAGGAGGCTCCATGCACCGGGAGCCCGACGTGGGATTCAATCCCGGGTCTCCAGGATCGCGCCCTGGGCCAAAGGCAGGCGCCAAACCACTACGCCACCCAGGGATCCCCTCCTCAGCCATTAGAAATGCCAATTCTCGCCATTTGCTTCAACGTGGATGGAACTGGAGGGTCTTATGCTGAGTGCAGTAAGTCAATCGGAGAAGGACAAACATTATATGGTCTCATTCATTTGGGGAATACAAAAAATAGTGAAAGGGAATAAAGGGGAAAGGAAAGAAAAAGACTGGGAAATATCAGCGAGGGTGACAGAACATAAGAGATACCTAACTCTGGGAAATAAATAAGGGGTAGTGGAAAGGGAGGTGGGCAGGGAGTTGTGACTGGATGAAGGCACTGAGGGGGGCAGTTGACAGGATGAGCTATGGTGTCATGCTATATGTTGGCAAATTGAACTCCAATAATTTTTTTTATTTTTTATTTTTTATTTATTTTTTATAAATTAATTTTTATTGGTGTTCAATTGATCAACATACAGAAAAACACCCAGTGCTCATCCCGTCAAGTGTCCCCCTCAGTACCCGTCACACATTCCCCCCGACCCCCCGCCCTCCTCCCCTTCTACCACCCCTAGTTCCTTTCCCAGAGTTAGGAGTCTTTAAGTTCTGTCTCCCTTCCTGATATTTCCCACACATTTCTTCTCCATTCCCTTATATTCCCTTTCACTATTATTTATATTCCCCAAATGAATGAGAACATACACTGTTTGTCCTTCTCCAATTGACTTACTGCACTCAGCATAAGACCCTCCAGTTCCATCCAAGTTGAAGAAAATGGTGGGTATTTGTCGTTTCTAATGGCTGAGGAATATTCCATTGCATACATAGACCACATCTTTATCCATCATCTTTCGATGGACACAGAGGCTCCTTCCACAGTTTGGCTATTGTGGACATTGCTGCTAGAAACATCGGGGTGCAGGTGTCCCGGCGTTTCATTGCATCTGAATTTTTGGGGTAAATCCCCTACAGTGCAATTGCTGGGTCGTAGGGCAGGTCTATTTTTAACTCTTTGAGGAACCTCCACACAGTTTTCCAGAGTGGCTGCACCAGTTCACATTCCCACCAACAGTGTAAGAGGGTTCCCCTTTCTCCGCATCCTCTCCAACATTTGTTGTTTCCTGCCTTGTTAATTTTCCCCATTCTCACTGGTGTGAGGTGGTATCTCATTGTGGTTTTGATTTGTATTTCCCTGATGGCAAGTGATGCGGAGCATTTTCTCATGTGCATGTTGGCCATGTCTATGTCTTCCTCTGTGAGATTTCTCTTCATGTCTTTTGCCCATTTCATGATTGGATTGTTTGTTTCTTTGGTGTTGAGTTTAATAAGCTCTTTATAGATTTTGGAAACCAGCCCTTTATCTGATATGTCGTTTGCAAATATCTTCTCCCATTCTGTAGGTTGTCTTCTAGTTTTGTTGACTGTATCCTTTGCTGTGCAAAAGCTTCTTATCTTGATGAAGTCCCAATAGTTCATTTTTGCTTTTGTTTCTTTTGCCTTTGTGGATGTATCTTGCAAGAAGTTACTGTGGCCAAGTTCAAAAAGGGTGTTGCCTGTGTTCTCCTCTAGGATTTTGATGGAATCTTGTCTCACATTTAGATCTCTCATCCATTTTGAGTTTATCTTTGTGTATGGAGAAAGAGAGTGGTCCAGTTTCATTCTTCTGCATGTGGATGTCCAATTTTCCCAGCATCATTTATTGAAGAGACTGTCTTTCTTCCAATGGATAGTCTTTCTGTCTTTATTGAATATTAGTTGACCATAGAGTTCAGGGTCCACTTCTGGGTTCTCTATTCTGTTCCATTGATCTATGTGTCTGTTTTTGTGCCAGTACCACACTCTCTTGATGACCACAGCTTTGTAGTACAGCCTGAAATCTGGCATTGTGATGCCCCCAGATATGGTTTTCTTTTTTAAAATTCCCCTGGCTATTCGGGGTCCTTTCTGATTCCACACAATCTTAAAATAATTTGTTCTAACTCTCTGAAGAAAGTCCATGGTATTTTGATAGGGATTGCATTAAACGTGTAAATTGCCCTGGGTAACATTGACATTTTTACAATATTAATTCTGCCAATCCATGAGCATGGAATATTTTTCCATCTCTTTGTGTCTTCCTCAATTTCTTTCAGAAGTGTTCTATAGTTTTTAGGGTATAGATCCTTTACCTCTTTGGTTAGGTTTATTCCTAGGTATCTTATGCTTTTGGGTGCAATTGTATATGGGATTGACTCCTTAATTTCTCTTTCTTCAGTCTCATTGTTAGTGTATAGAAATGCCACTGATTTCTGGGCATTGATTTTGTATCCTGCCACGCTACCAAATTGCTGTATGAGTTCTAGCAATCTTGGGGTGGAGGCTTTTGGGTTTTCTATGTAGAGTATCATGTCATCGGCGAAGAGGGAGAGTTTGACTTCTTCTTTGCCAATTTGAATGCCTTTAGTGTCTTTTTGTTGTCTGATTGCTGAGGCTAGGACTTCCAGAACTATGTTGAATAGCAGTGGTGAGAGTGAACATCCCTGTCTTGTTCCTAATCTTAGGGGAAAGGCTCCCAGTGCTTCCCCATTGAGAATGATATTTGCTGTGGGCTTTTCGTAGATGGCTTTTAAGATGTCGAGGAAAGTTCCCTCTATCCCAACACTCTGAAGTGTTTTGATCAGGAATGGATGCTGTATTTTGTCAAATGCTTTCTCTGCATCTAATGAGAGGATCATATGGTTCTTGGTGTTTCTCTTGCTGATATGATGAATCATATTGACTGTTCTACGAGTGTTGAACCAGCCTTCTGTTCCAGGGATAAATCCTACTTGGTCATGGTGAATAATTTTCTTAATGTGTTTTTGGATCCTATTGGCTAGTATCTTGTTGAGAATTTTTGCATCCATGTTCATCAGGGATATTGCTCTGTAATTCTCCTTTTTGGTGGGGTCTTTGTCTGGTTTCGGAATTAAGGTGATGCTGGCCTCATAGAACGAATTTGGAAGTACTCCATCTCTTTCTATCTTTCCAAACAGCTTTAGTAGAATAGGTATGATTTCTTCTTTAAACGTTTGATAGAATTCCCCTGGGAAGCCATCTGGCCCTGGACTCTTGTGTCTTGGGAGGTTTTTGATGACTGCTTCAATTTCCTCCCTGGTTATTGGCCTGTTCAGGTTTTCTATTTCTTCCTGCTCCAGTTTTGGTAGTTTGTGGCTTTCCAGGAATGCGTCCATTTCTTCTAGATTTCCTAATTTATTGGCGTACAGCTGTTCATAATATGTTTTTAAAATCGTTTGTATTTCCTTGGTGTTGGTAGTGATCTCTCCTTTCTCATTCATGATTTTATTAATTTGAGTCTTCCCTCTCTTCTTTTTAATAAGGTTGGCTAATGGTTTATCTATCTTATGAATTCTTTCAAAGAACTAACTCCTGGCTCTGTTGAACTGTTCCACAGTTCTTTTGGTCTCGATTTTATTTAGTTCTGCTTGAATTTTAATTAACTGTCTTCTTCTGCTGGGGGTGGGGTCCATTAGCTTCTTTTTCTCTACTTCCTATATGTGTAAGGTGAGCTTTTGAATTTGAGATCTTTCCAGTTTTTGAATGGATGCTTGTATTGCGATGTATTTCCCCCTCAGGACTGCTTTTGCTGCATCCCAAAGATTTTGAACGGTTGTATCTTCATTCTCATTAGTTTCCATGAATCTTTTTAATTCTTCCTTAATTTCCTGGTTGACCTTTTCATCTTTTAGCAGGATGGTCCTTAACCTCCACGTGTTTGTGGTCCTTCCAACCTTCTTGTTGTGATTAAGTTCTAATTTCAAGGCATTATGGTCTGAGAATATACAGGGGACTATCCCGATCTTTTGGTATTGGTTCAGACCCGATTTGTGACCCAGAATGTGGTCATTTCTGGAGAAAGTTCCATGTGCACTTGAGAAGAATGTGTATTCAGTTGAGTTTGGATGTAAAGTTCTGTAGATATCTGTGAAATCCTTCTGGTCCAGTGTATCATTTAAAGCGCTCGTTTCTTTGGAGATGTTGTGCTTAGAAGAACTATCGAGCATAGAAAGAGCTACACTGAAGTCACCAATTATAATTATTATCTAAGTATTTCTTGAGTTTGGTTATTAATTGGTTTAAATATTTGGCAGCTCCCACATTCGGGGCATATATATTGAGGATTGTTAAGTCCTCTTGTTGGATAGATCCTTTGAGTATGAGATAGTGCCCCTCTTCATCTCTCAGTATAGTCTTCAGGATAAATTTTAATTTATCTGATATGAGGATGGCTACCCCTGCTTTCTTTTGAGGATCATTTGAATGGTAAATGGTTCTCCAACCTTTTATTTTCAGGTTGTAGGTGTCCTTCTGTCTAAAATGAGTCTCTTGTAGACAGCAAATAGATGGGTCCTGCTTTTTTAACCAGTCTGAAACCCTGCGCCTTTTGATGGGGTCATTAAGCCCGTTCACGTTCAGAGTTACTATTGACAGATATGAGTTTAGTGTCATCATGATATCTATTCAGTCCTTGTTTTTGTGGATTGTTTCACTGAACTTCTTCTTAAAGAGGAATTTTAAGAGTCTCCCTTAAAATTTCTTGCAGAGCTGGTTTGGAGGTCACATATTCTTTCAGTTCCTGCCTGTCTTGGAAGCTCTTTATCTCTCCTTCAAATTTGAATGAGAGCCTTGCTGGATAAAGTATTCTTGGTTGCATGTTCTTCTCATTTAGGACCCTGAATATATCCTGCCAGCCCTTTCTGGCCTGCCAGGTCTCTGTGGAGAGGTCTGCTGTTACCCTAATAATCTTCCCCATAAAAGTCAGGGACTTTTTTTCTCTTGCTGCTTTAAGGATCTTCTCCTTATCTTTGGAATTTGCAAGCTTCACTTTTAAATGTGGAGGTGTTGAACGGTTTTTATTGATTTCAGGGGGGGTGGATCTCTCTATTTCCTGGATCTGAATGCCTGTTTCCCTTCCCAGATTTGGAAAGTTTTCAGCTAGGATTTGTTCAAATACATATTCTGGCCCTCTGTCCCTTTCGGCGCCCTCGGGAACCCCAATTAAACGTAGGTTTTTCTTCCTCAGGCTGTCATTTATTTCCCTTAATCTATCCTCATGGTCTTTTAATTGCCTGTCTCTTTTTTCCTCACTTTCTCTCTTTGCCATCAACTTGTCTTCTATGTCACTCACTCGTTCTTCCACCTCGTCAAGCCTCGTCGTTAGGACTTCTAGCTTGGATTGCATCTCATTTAATTGATTTTTAATTTCTGCCTGATTGGATCTAAATTCTGCAGTCATGAAGTCTCTTGAGTCCTTTATGGTTTTTTCTAGAGCCACCAGTAGCTGTAAAATAGTGCTTCTGAATTGGCTTTCTGACATTGAATTGTAATCCAGATTTTGTAACTCTGTGGGAGAGAGGACTGTTTCTGATTCTTTCTTCTGAGGTGAGGTTTTCCTTCTAGTAATTTTGCTCAGTGCAGAGTGGCCAAAAACAAGTTGTGTTGGGAAAAGGAGGAAAGAAAAGAGAAAAAGAAAAAAGAGAAATAAGGGGGAAAAAGGGGAAAAGAGAAGAAAAAGAGAAAGAAAACGAAAGGAGAAAAAAAGGGGGGGTGGGGTGGGGGAAGCAATCAGAAATCAAAAAGAAAGAAAGAAAAAAAACACAAAACAAAACAAAAACAAAAACAAAAAAACACGGGGGAGTATCTTCTGATTCTGTATACTTTGAGTCCTTTGACTTCCCCTGGAACTGGTCCGTCCAGCTGGTCTTCTGGGGGAGGGGCCTGCTGTGCTGATTCTCAGGTGTTAGCACTTGGGGGAGCTGCTCTGCCCCTGCCTGGTGCAGGGCTCAGTGGGGGTTGTTCACCCTGTGAGGCCCCGGGAGGAAGCCCCAGTGGCGGGGGCAGCTTTGGGACCCTGGAGTCAGCCCCCGCAGTAGCTCCGGGGCTCTCCGTCTGCAGGGCCTGGAGGTTCCAGGGTGGGGCCGCTGATCTGCTCAGCTCCGGGCAGGAGCGTCCTTGCTGTCCTGGGCCCTCCCAGCCTCTGCCTGTCCCAGGAGAGGCCGGATCCTGGGCTGTGTCCCGGCGCCCTGTGCTCCGGGGCCTGCGCTGTTGGATTCGCTCCCGCCCCGCAGCCCCCTCCGCGGAGCCGCCGCCCAAGCCCCTCTGAGCTGCTCCGGGTCCCGCCGAGCGCTGCAGCCCTTAGGGAGCTCGGCGCACTCTCCCGGGGCGCAGGTGCCTGTTAGTGTCCCAGGGAGCCCGAGGGCATCCCCGCCCCCTGGGTCCTGCTCTAACTCCCTGCGGGCCCCTTTCCCTGGGGAAGGTTGGTGCTGCTCCTGCTTCTCCCGGACGGGGCTCTCCTGTTCTGGGGACACTCGCCCAGGCCCCTCCCCCTTGGGTGCCTTTTGTGTCTTTATATCTTTTTCCCCGTCTTCCTATCTTGATAGAAGCACGAACTCTTCTCACTGTAACATTCCAGCTGGTCTCTCTTTAAATCTCAGGCCGAATTCCTAGATTTTCAGGATGATTTGAAGGTTATCTAGGTAATTTGTTGGGGACACGTGATTTAGGGACCCTGCTCTTCAGCCATCTTGCCCCTCCTCTCCCAATAATTTTTTTTATTAATTTTTATTGGTGTTCAATTTACCAACATACAGAAAAACACCCAGTGCTCATCCCGTCAAGTGTCCACCTCAGTGCCCGTCACCCATTCCCCTCCAACACCTGCCCTCCTCCCCTTCCACCACCCCTAGTTCGTTTCCCCGAGTTAGGAGTCTTTATGATCTGTCTCCCTTCCTGATATTTCCCAACATTTCTTTTCCCTTCACTTACATTCCCTTTCACTATTATTTATATTCCCCAAATGAATGAGAACATACACTGTTTGTCCTTCTCTGATTGACTTATCTCACTCAGCATAATACCCTCCAGTTCCATCCACGTTGAAGCAAATGGTGGGTATTTGTCGTTTCTAATTGCTGAGTAATATTCCATTGTATACATAAACCACATCTTCTTTATCCATTCATCTTTCAATGGACACCGAGGCTCCTTCCAATAATTTTTTTTAAATGAAGGTCATAAAGATACTCATTGGACTTGGGAAAAGATGGAGGAACTCAGTCAGGCTCTCAAAAAAGAGATAGAAAACATAAGAAAGAACAATTCAGAGATAAAGAACTCAATAACTGAAATTGAAAATATACTAGATGTAAAGAATATTAGATGAAACTGAGAACAGATGAGCGACCTGGAAGACAGAATAATAGAAAGCAATAGAGCTGAAGGAGAGAGAAAAATGAGAATGACAAGTGAGAATAGATTAAGGGAATTCAGCAACATCATGAAGCATAATAATATTCATATAATATAATATAATAATATTATAAGGATCCCAAAAGGAAAAGAGAGATAAAAGGGAACAGAAAATTTATTTGAAGAAATAATACCTTAAATTTCCCAAATCTGGAGAAAGAAAAAGAAATCCCCATCAGAGTCCCAAACAAAATCAATCCAAGAAGGTCCACATCAAGACACATAGTAACTCAGCTAAAATGGCAAAAACTAGAAAGAATGAAAAAAATTTAAAGCAGCAAGAGCAAAGAAAACAGCTATATGCAAAAGAAACCCCAAAAGACTATCAGCTAATTTTTCAGCATAAACTTTGCAGGCCAGAGGAGAGTGACATGATATTCAAAGTACTGAAAGAAAAAAAGTGTTCAAGGAGATTCGTTGAGTGGTAAGGAAAAACTGTAAGCAGGAGTATGAAAAGTAGGAGGCACAAAAGCAGTAAAGTTAAGTATATCTTTGAAAATTAGTCAATGGATTCATAAAATAGAAGGTTGGAAAAGTGTGACACCATTTACTTAAAATGTGGGGGGAGAAGAGTAAAAATTTAGTTTTTAGAATGCATTCGAACTTAAGCAACCATCAACTTGATATAGACTGCTATATGCATAAGATGTTATATATAAACCTAATGGTAATAGCAAATAAAAAACCAGTAATAAATACATTAAAAATAAAGAGAAAGTAATCCAAGTATAATAACTAAAGAAAGCCAGCAAACCAGGAGAGAAGAGAGCAAGAGAAGAAAAAAAGCGAGAGATGAACTTTAAAAAAAATCATAAAACAAGTAACAAAATTACAGTAAGTACAAACTTATCAATAGTTTCCCCTGAATGTAAATGGACTAAACACTGCAATTAAAATACATAGGATGGCAGTATGGAATAAAACACAAGACCCATCTATATGCTGTCTGCAAGAGATACATTTTTTTACTTAAAGACACCTGCAGATTGAAAGTGAAGGGATAGAAAAGCTTTTATCATGCAGATGGAAGTGAAGAGAAAGCCAGGGTTGCAATGTGTATATTGGACAAAATAATCTCTAGAACAAAGATTGTAACAAGAGATAAGGAGGATACTATATGACAATAAAGAAAACAAAATAGGAAGTCACAATTATTGTGAATATTTATGCATCCAACATGGGAACACCCAAATACATTAAAACACTGATTAAGAAACATGAAGGAGGGACACCTGGTGGCTCAGTGGTTGAGCATCTGCCGTTGGCTCAGCGTGTGAACCTGGGGTCCTGGGGTGGAGTCCTGCATCAGGCTCAGGAAGCTTGCTTTTCTTTCTGCCTATGTCTCTGCCTCTCTCTGTGTGTCTCTCAAGAATAACATAAATAAAATCTTTAAAAAAATAAGAAAGAAACATGAAGGAAAAAATCAATAGTAATACAAATAATAGGAGATTTTGACATCCCACTTACATCAATGGATGAATTTTCCAAACAGAAAGTTAACAAGGAAACAGTAGCTTTGAATGGCACACTGGACCAGATGGATCTAAAAAAATATATTCAGAACATTACATCCTAAAACACCAGCATAAACATTCCTTTTATGTTCACATGGAATATTCTCCAGAATAGATCATATAATAGGCCACAAAACCAGTCTCAACAAATTAAAAAAGACAGAAGTCATGCTACACGTATTTTGTGACCACAATGTTACAAAACTAGCAATGAACCACAAGAAAAAATCTGGAAAGAAAACAAATATATGAAAGTTAAATGACATGTTATTAAACAAGGAATATGTCAACTAAGAAATCAAAGAGGAAATCAATACACACATGGATACAGAAGAAAATGAAAACACAATGGTCCAAAATCTTTGGGATGAAGCAAAAGCTGTTTTAAGAGGGAAGTTTATAGGAATACAGGCCTACCTCAAGAAGTAAGAAATATCTCAAATAAGCAATCAAATCTTATACCTAAAGGATCTAGGAAAAGAAGAACAAACAAAACCCCAAACCAGTAGGATGGAAATAAGATTGTAGCAGAAATAAATGAAATAGACCTTAAAAACAATAGAGCACATCAATGAAACCAAAAGCTGGTTCTTTGAAAAGATCAACAAAATTGATAAACCTCTAGCCAAACCCATAAAAGAAAGAGGGGAGGGTGGGATTCAAATAAACAAAGTCACAAATGAAAGAGGAGAAATAAAAACTGACACCCCAGATATACAAACAATTGTAAAACAATATTGTGAAAAAAATCAATAAACTGGACAAAGTAGAAGAAATGGATAAATTACTGGAAACATAAAACTTCCCAAAACTGAATCAGGAGGAAGTAGAAAAATTTGAACAGACCAATAAAGAGCAATGAAATTGAATCAGAAAACAAAACCTCCCAAAGATCAAAACTGTGGGACCCAATGACTTCACAGGTAATTTCCATCAAACATTTAAAGAAGAATTAATACCTATTCTTCTCAAACTATTCCAAACACTAGAAGAGAAAGGAAAGTTTCCAAATTCATTCTGTGAGGTCAGATTACCCTGATTCCAAAAACACATAAAGATACCACATAAAAAGAGAACTACAGGACAGTATTTCTGATGAACATAGATGCAAAAACCCTCAACAAAATATTAACAAATTAAATTGAAAAAATATATTAAAAAATCGTTCACTGCGATCAAGTGACATTCATCCCTGGGATGAATGGGTGATTCAATATTCCAAATTAATCAATGTGATACATCACACTAATAAAGGAAAGGATAAGAACCATATGATTATTTCAATAAAATCAGAAAAATCACTTGACAAAGTGCAGCATTCATTCATGATAAAATCCCTCAACAATATAGGTTTAGAGGGAACATAAGAAAGGTCAAATATTGGGGATCCCTGAGTGGCTCAGTGGTTTAGCGCCTGCCTTCGGCCCACAGCGTAATCCTGAAGTCCTGGGATCGAGTCCCACATCAGGCTCCCTGCTTCTTCTCCCTCTGCCTGTGTCTTTGCCTCTCTCTCTCTCTCTCTCTCTCTCTCTCTCTCTCTGTGTGTGTGTGTGTCTCTCATGAAAAATAAATAAAATCTTAAAAAAGAGACACTTAAATTTATGAGGAATAAGTAAAACTTCCACTATTTGCAGATAGCAGATACTGTATGTAGAAAACCTTAAAGTCTCCACCAAAATACTACTAGAACTTATAAGTGAATTCAATAAAGTCCCTGTATACAAAATCAATATACAAAAGTCTGTTGCATTTCTATACCCTAATAAGTAGCAGAAAGAGAAATTAAGAAAACAATCCCCTTTACAGTTGTACCAAAAATAATAAGATATCTAGAAATAAACTTAACCAAAGAGGTGAAAGACTGATGAGATAAATTCAAGACAATATAGACAAATGGAAAGATATTCCATCTCCATGGATGAGTAGAATGGATATTGTTAAATTTCTATACTACCCAAAGCAATCTACAGATTAACTACAATCCTTTTCAAAATAGAATTAGAACAAATAATCCTAAGGTTTTTATGGAACCATAAAAGACCATGAGTAGCCAAAGTAATCCTGAAAAGGAAGAACAAAACTGGAGATATCATAATCCTAGACTTCAAATTCTATTACAAAGCAGAATATTGAAAACAATATGGTTCCGTACACACACACACACACACACACACGCACACATACACACAAAGACACATCAACTGAACAGAATAGAGAGCCCAGAAATAAACCCAGGGTTATATGGTCAATTAATCTATGACAAAGGAGGCAAGAATATGGAATGGAAAGAAGTCTCTTCAACAAATGGTGTTGGGAAAATTGGACAGCTATATGCAAAAAAAGAAGATGAAGGAAAAGGAGAAGAAGAAGAAGAAGAAGAAGAAGAAGAAGAAGAAGAAGAAGAAGAAGAAGAAGAAGAAGAAGAAGAAGAAAAAGGAGAAGAGGAAGAAGGAGGAGGAGGGGGAAGAGGAGAAGGAGGAGAAGAAGGAGAAGGAGAAGAAATTGGGCCATTTTTTTACACCATACACAAAAATAAGCTCAAAATGGATTAAAGACCTTGAGACTTGAAGCCATAAAAATCCTAGAAGAGAGCACAAGCAGTAATTACTCTGACATTTGCTATACCTACATTTTTCTAAATATGGCTCTTCAGGCAATGGAAACAAAAGCAAAAGTAAACTATTAGGACTACATCAAGATTTAAAAAAAAAAGCTTCTGCACAGCAAGAAAAATACTCAACAAAACAAAAAGACAACCTACTTAATTGGAGAATATATTTGCAAATAATATATCTGATAAGGGGTAGTATCCATGATATATAAAAAACTTACACATCAACATCAAAACCCCCAAATAATCCAATTAAAAATGAGAGAAGACATGAGCAGACATTTATCCAAAGAAGACATCCAGATGGCCAGCAAACACATGAAAAGATGCTCAACATCACTCATCATCAGGGAAATACAAATCAAGACCACAATGAGATATCACCTGACACTTGTCATAATAGGTAAAATAAAAAACACAAGAAACAAGTGCTGGTGAGGATGTGGAGAAATAGGAATGTTTGTGCACTGTTGGTTGGAATGCAAACTGGTGGAGCCATTTGTAAAATACTGAACCTCCATACTGTGGAGGTTCTTCAAAAAATTAAAAATTGAATTACCATATGATCCAGTTATTCCACTATTGGTCATTTACTCAAAGAAAATGAACATAATGTCAAAAATATATATACTCCTATGTTTATAGCCTAATTATTTATAATAGACAAATTACAGGAGTGACCCAAGTGTCCATCCATAGATGAATGGATAAATAAGAATATGTTTACATATAAATATATATATAGAATATTAGATAGATTAGATAGATAGATAGATAGATAGATAGATAGATAGATAGATAGATAGATTTAAGCATCTGCCTTTGGCTCAGGTCAAGACCTCAGGGTCCTGGGATGGAGCCCTGAGTCAGGCTCCCTGCTCAGCAGGGAGCCTACTTCTCCCTCTCTGTCCCTGCCCCTGCTGCTGTGCTCTCTCTCAAATAAATAAAAAAAATCTTCTAAAAAGAAAAATAAAAAATAAAAGCAGATTGCTGCCTTGGCTGGATAAAGGATGAAGGCGCCTAAACAGGGTGGTAGCAGCGGGATACAGAGACCTGGAAGGAGTCTCAACATGCATAGGAGATGAAATTAATAATCCTTAGGAGAAAGGGTGAAGTAGTAAGAATGATACCCAGCTTTCTGGATGTATGGGGTGGCCCCTATCTATGGAGATGAAACACACGGGAGGATTCCACTAGGGCTAGTAGGGTACCGTGAAATTCTGGATGCTCACAGCTTCTGTTTTAGTCTAAGCTTTAAGTGTCTTTGTGACATTTTAGAGACTATGACAGAAAAGCAGTGGGAAATTAATTTCTATTCAGCACTGATCTTTCAAGCAGCTGCTATGTATTATACTCTGTGCTAGACACTCTGGATGCAGAATAGGGAATAAGAAGATGCAGAAAAATAAAATAAGGCAAGCTATTTATTTATTATTTTTTTTAAGACAGAAAGTGTGGAGGGGAGGGGCAGAGAGAAGGGGAAAGAATCTTAAACAGACTCCACACCCAGTCCAGGGCCTGAGGTGGTGCTTGATCTCATTACCCTGAGATCAGTACCTGAGCCAAAATTAGGAGTCGAATACTTAACCCACTGAGTCACCCAAGCACTCCAAAATAAAGCATGTTTTCTTTTTATCTTTTTTTTTAATCTGTCCTCATGATTCCTACTATCTCAGAAGATTGGAAGAAGTAGAATGACTAATCCCAAATGTACTGAAAAATGCTATAAAAGGTAAAGTATAAAATTATGCAGGAGATGTAACCTAATTTGAAGGAAGGGGTCAAAGAGGCCTCCTTAAAACAAAAAATAGATCTTAAATTATAAATAAATGTCATGCCCACTTGTTAAGTTTTATTTTAAAATTTACTTTCAGAATATGACCCATCAAACTAGTAAGTTATTAAGCTTTGAAAGATGCTGTAGTTCATAAGCCTGGTGGCAAGAAATCGAAAAGGATGGGTATAAACTAACTTGCTTTTTGCAATTTAACCATTACCTAAGCTGTTTATGTGTCAAAAGTAGTTTTGAATGACTTTTATGAGTTAGTTGTATAGTTCTGAGAGAGTATCTAAGATGTTATTCAAGTAGTAAGAGATAAGATTGATCCGAGCTAAATTCTTGGAGTTTTGCTACAGAATGTAAGTCACTGATTTGGTCAGATCGACATTGTGGAGTCCTGAGAAGTGTGTGAGCTGGTAATTGTCATGGTCAGAACTCTGACATAGAAAGATCGACTTGGAAAAGCTTTCCTGACAACCACATGCTAGCATGAGGGTGTTTTGATGTGTTTTAAACCTGTATCCAAAAAAAAAAAAAAAAAAAAAACCTGTATCCATCTCACACCAATATTTAATTGTCCAGGACAGGAGGAGAGCTGATTATAGGAAAATCGTTTCTCTAACCATGGGATTAGGGAGATTTCTATTTTTGTCACCTGTCTTCTTCATTTAAATTTTATACAATGAATTTATGATTCTTTTATAAACAGGGGAGAGATTAATTCATTTAAGATTCCCTCTGTCACTTAGCATATATAAATATTTCAAAAGACTCAAAATTATCTACAAGTCGTTTAAGGCTACTATAATGTTAATAAATTCCTAGGGGGCAACATTTTATTTTTTGAATAGTTTAAAATCATAACCTGGACAGAGTATACTGTGACAATACAAATGAAATAGCAAGCGATTTGGAAGCATTATTAATAGAATGTTTTACCTTGGAGGGAAAAGAAGAAAACTGTCTAAGAAACAAAATTAAATGATAGTAGGTACCAGAACTCTCCATTTGATTGAAAATTCTAAAATTTTGTGTTTTAAAATGTGATAAATTATCTGGCTCTCCAGAGACTCACCCAAACTATGCAATAGAACAGTTACTAGGTGATGAACTTAAAGATCCACGATTAATAGAAATGGTCTCTCTGTTTTGAGAAGAGGATGAAAACAGCATAGTTTGTACACTTGTAACAAGAACATTAATATTTTTATGAATGTACAAAGATCTAACCATTATCCCTAGTGTAGATTTTAGGCCTCATCTCGATTAATCTTCACCACAATCATATGAAGAGGTTATTTACGCCCTCCCTGTGTTACAGATATAGAAACTGAGGCTTAAAATAAATGAATGAGTTGCCCAAAGTAGGGCACAAATAGTTAAGGAGTACAAAAGGGATTTGAACCAGGCTCTGTCTAATTCTTGACCCCACTATCTAAATCACTATTATCACTTAAATGTGTAGGGGGTATTAGTAGATCAAAAAGTATGTTTATTTACCATTATTTAGGATCTTAATCCATTCATAGTTTAATTGGTGGCATTTCAGTGACTGATAAGTTGGAAACTCTCTGTAACTTACATGTTTACATATAAAGTATTCATAAGTCAATGATTTGCATATGCTCTCTGCTCAAGTCATGTTTCTTCTGTGACTTTTTCTGATACTCCACTATTCCTTCATTTCTTAAAGAATATCTCAAAACTAGACGTTCTTAAATGTTCTTTGAAAATAGGCCTGTTTTCCCACACATTTCTTCTCCCTTCCCTTATATTCCCTTTCACTATTATTTATATTCCCCAAATGAAATGTGTGGGAAATATCAGGAAGGGAGACAGAACATAAAGACTCCTAACTCTGGGAAACGACCTAGGGGTGGTGGAAGGGGTGGAGGGCGGGGGGGTGGGGGGGAATGGTTGACGGGCACTGAGGGGGACACTTGACGGGATGAGCACTGGGTGTTTTTCTGTATGTTGGTAAATTGAACACCAATAAAAATTAATTTATTAAAAAAAAAGAAAAAGAAAATAGGCCTGTTTTAAAAGTTGTGTAAAGATTGGAATATTCTCCATGAATCTGTAAATATACAAACAAACATAAAAACACAGTGCTTAGAATATTTCAGGTGGTTTATGGCTCCCCTAAAATGACACATAGTATATAACTGGTTTGCCCAAGACACCTTCCCAAATTATGTAAACTCCTTCGCTAAAAACTGCTCAGGTTAAAAATACATATCCATTCCTATTTTAATTTTCTACCTGGTCAAGATTGTCTTTGCCTTTCTTCTCCTGTTATTGTTGTCCATTGGTATAAAGTAAAGATGTGAACAATGGAAAAGCATTAATCAAGGTGAAGAAATAAGTATCTGAGGTCATCACCCTTGTTGCCAGACTCTTCAAAATGTGTCCCTACTTTGTCAATTTTCTGAATATCTTAATATTATCAGCTGAATTGTATCTATCCAAAAATTCATTAGGCTGAGTCCTAAACTCCAGCACTTCAAAATGTGACATTTGGAGAAAGGGTCTTTAAAGAGGTAATTAAGTTAAAATGAGTTCATTAGGGTGGACCCTAATCCAAAATGAGTTGGTGTCCTTGTAAGAAAAGAAAATTTGGACACAGCCTAGTGCAGAGAAGATGATGTGAACAAAGATGGAGAAGATGCCATCTATAGGAGAAGGAAAGAAGCCTCAGAAGAAAACAACCCTACTAACACCTAGATGTTGGATTTCTCAAAATTCTGAGAAAATAAATAAACTTTTGTTATTTTAGTGTCAGCCAGTCTGTTATGACAGCCCTAACAAAATAATCCACTTAACAATTGATCTTTATGTCTCTCATTATAAATACAGTTATGAAATTCTTTTTTGGATAACCAAAGCTCAGTGTTGAACTATATAATAAAAGTTTGGTAGCTGTCTTTTTTGTGTTAAAGGATGATTTACTTCCCTCATTTCCTAGGCTTCAGATCTTGCACCTGATAGGATATTGAGCCTGAAGTATTTAAGGTTGTAATAAGCTTTAGGTGCTGAAATCCTTAATACTACTACAGAGAAAGTATCATAGTGGGACATTTTTCAGTGCTAATTTTGAATAGGAAATAGTTTTTTTCCATTGAATATTTTTAAATAGGACTATCATCAATCTCTGGGCAGAGGATGCTGATCAGGACTGCAAAAACCCCGTTGGCCAAGAGCACAGAGAGGAACAAAGGCTAAAGCTTCATGTAGACATTCTTGACATCAGCCAAAGAGCTAGCATCCAGAATTTTGAAAATTATATTTGAATCAAAAACCTTTCTTACAAATTCCTCTCAAAAATTGTGCTAAAAGGGAGAAAAAATAAGACAAAATCAGAGGAGACACAGCATAAGAGACTCTTAACTCTAGGAAACAAACAGGGTTGCTGGAGGGGAGGTGGGGGGAGATGGAATAACTGGGTGATGGGCATTAAGGAGGGCACATGATGGAATGAGCACTGGGTGTTATGCACAACCAATGAATCACTAAACTGTACCTCTGAAACTGATAATACACTATATGTTAATTAATTGATTTTAAAGAAAATAAAAAATAAAGTTATTTAAATTCCCCCAAAAAATTGTGCTAAAAGAAAAATTTGCTGTAGCAAATGCCTCTAGGTAAGTTATGTAAGTGTAAACCAAGTATTTACCTCTCATAAAAGACTGGCAGATAAAGAGACATCTGAAATAAGTAGTAATGAACATGGCAATGTGTGATTCACAAGAGACAGAAGATAAATCTACTTCAGCATGGAAATATTTGCTTAATAACACTGGTTAAGGGGTATCATCTAATTTCAAGTAAGGAAAACCAGACTCATAACAAAATCTATTTATATCCTTGATGTGTTATTACATATATATCTGAGTTTTAAATAATATATAATTGTCATTAAAGAGGATGGCAAAATTATCTTCTCACATATTCTTAAAATCCCAAGACACCTTTCAAATATCATAAGAAGATGTCAACATTCTGTCTTGACCATGAAGGCTTGTGCCCATACACGGCAAAATCAGATAAGCAGACTTCTTCATGGATTCATATTTTGACAAATGAGATAGACAAAGCAGGGGGAAAATCACTAAATGACTGAATATGCCTCTGTGGAATCTGGAAATAACCACTGTCAATTTCATAGAGAAATGGCCCTGTATATCATAGAGGTAATTTTATTAATGAATTTATTTTCCTTAACATTAATGAATAACTTTGAGAAGCAAAATTTACTCTCATGTCTCAGAAAATAATGTGCATCATTGCATATTCTGGCTTTACTTAATATTTTGTGCTCTTGAACGTTTTTTTTTCAACTTTTCACAGTAAAAGTTCTCTACAGTGGAAAATCCGATCAGGTTTCAGTTCAGTAACCAAGTTCTCCCATTCTGATCATTTCACCTTGTTCCCAGATGTACTTTCAACTCACTTCTAATTGCATAAGAAGTCCCACATTTCTTACCAACATATCTGTGTTTAATCACAATCATGTGATTGTTAGGCCCTTAAAAAATTCAATTTGTGATTTCTTTCTAAGCTTCTTACAAATGCAGATATGATAATGACTTGAATTAACCTTCAAAATAAGATTTAAACATTTTAAAGTTCATTTTTTATACATTTGAATGAGACACAATGACATTTTATTTTTCTAAAGATTTTATTTATTTGACTGAAAGAGAGCGTAAGTAGGTGGAGAGGTGTAGGGAGAAGCAGACTCTCTGCTGAGCCAGAAACCTGATGCAGGGCTTGATCCCAGGACCTTGAAATCATGACCTGAGCTGGAGGCAGATACTTCACCAACTGAACCACCCAGGCTCCCAGAGACACAAAGACATTTTAGACAAAGCCTGAGCATGCACTAATTTTGGCATAAATACTTTACAGTCAGTCTGAATTTGTTAAACATTTCAACTATCTCAACTTAAAGCTGAGAATTTCCCTGTCCACAACTTAGGAATGTAGTTTTTTGCAAATTTAAAGGAAAAAGAGTAACAATTTTTTACCAATAGCCAAAGAAGGAGGAGGATGTCGAGGAGGGAAACAGTGACTAACACATACTTTATATTTATTACATGCTAAACATTATTCTAACATTTATAAATATTAAGCCATTCATTCCTCTCAACAGCCCTGTGATATGAGTAACTTCATTATTCTCCTTTTGGAAAAGAGGAAACTGAGGGAAAGAAAGACTTAATAGCCTACTCAAGCTCACAGCAAGAATAGAACAAGAAATCCTCTCTATTCCCAAGAAAATCTCTCTCCAGTGCCCTGAGATATCCATTCTTCAGCTCCTCCTGACAGGATCTGCTCTCGTGAAACTCACTTCCCTTAGTATAATGTCAAAGTCAAATCCCCTTACTATTAAAAGGTCATTAATTGCAGAGTGAATCATAAAGGTAATGAGTTTTTCAGGAAACAAAAATAAGTGAAATAGCAAGTTTCCTTTGACAACAATTTTAAAATAATCTTGGTTTATGAAAAAATTTTAATGTAAAACCATGTGCAAAAAAAATGATGCAAGTCACATTTAGTTTTTCCAGATTTCTTAGTGGGAAAAAATATGGGAAACTGTTACTCTACTAGCTATTTGAATTAAGCTGTCATTTTGATTAATCAGGAAATTTCCAATTTCTTAGTACTTATTAAAAAGGAGAGGACAAAATGGCAGAGACAAGGAAAGGAGGAAGGAAATGAAGAGGGTGAGAAGAAGAGGAAACTACTTCAAGTTCCAGGGGCTTCCCATTTCTGTTGCACAATAATCAAAATATACCATAATATTCAGAGTCATAAAGAAACAGTGACAACATAAAATCTTTTTTTTTTTTTTTTTTTTAAAAAAAAAAGGGCAGCCTGGGTGGCTCAGCAGTTTGGCGCATGCCTTTGGTCCAGGGTGTGATCCTGGAGACCTGGGATCAAGTCCCACATTGGGCTCCCTGCATGGAGCCTGCTTCTCCCTCTGCCTGTGTCTCTGCCTCTCTCTTCTGTGTCTCTCATGAATAAATAAATAAAATCTTTTTTTAAAAAAAAAGATAGAAACAGTGACAACAGTAACAGTATCTGAGAACTATTTGAATGATGACTCAAAACTGTAACAAAACTGAACCCTTAAGACAGACATACTCATGACTACATTAAACACTGGGTTACCATATCTATTATCACTGGGGTGTGAGTGTGTGTTTTCATAACTAAGACAATATTTTCCTGTGAATTCTCCAGGTCTCACACATCAGTAAAAAGTTACTTTACTAAACTTTGGTGAAACCCAACTTTGCTTGGGGAGGCTGCTGGGACAACTCATACTTTTTTTGAGCTTTAATGTTCAGGAAAAGTACTAGTGACAATAGTTATCTTATTCTACCCAATGTCTTTTCCTATCCAGACACTTCAAAACAATCCTCAAACTCTACCCACTACTCCCCCAACACAAACACACACACACACACACACACACACACACACACACATTTCTTTGGGGAACCGTTTCTCCCACACCATCCATACTCATGTCATTCTGGCAGGGCTTCTAATCATTTTATCATATTCATTAGCCATTGTAGTTATTCCAGAGTTTGGGCTGATGTCTCAAGAAAGAAAGATCTACACCCCTTACCCCACATTTTTTATACTGATTCTGAGAAGGATGTTTTCTGTGTAAGGTCTGAGGCTACCTAACTGTAACAATGTAAGTTTGGGGTTATGTGCATCCATTTCTTCCCTTCCATGTGTTTCATATAGAATCATCTGTCTGCAGTAGAGAAGTTAAAGGATGAAAAGAGTTTAGGGGCAAAAATATTAGTCAACTGCCCCAAATTAGAGGGCGCACAGCTCTCCACAAAAGTACCTTCACTCTTGATACCAACTGTAAACTCTAGGTTTCCAAAACCACCCACATTTTGGGGGATGCACAGAATTCATAGGATAGGATTCTCACAGTTGTGTTTATTTATTTTTATTTTTTTTATTGGAGTTCAATTTGCCAACCCAGTGCTCATCCCATCAAGTGCCCCCCTCAGTGCCCATCACCCATTCACCCCCACCTCCCTCCCCCGCCCACCTCCCCTTCCACCACCCCTAGTTTGTTTCCCAGAGTTAGGAGTCTTTATGGTCTGTCTCCCTTTCTGATATTTCCCACACATTTCTTCTCCTTTCCCTTACATTCCCTTTCACTATTATTTATATTCCCCAAATGAATGAGAACATACACTGTTTGTCCTTCTCCGATTGACTTATTTCACTCAGCATAATACCCTCCAGTTCCATCCACGTTGAAGCAAATGGTGGGTATTTGTCGTTTCTAATGGCTGAGTAATATTCCATTGTATACATAAACCACATCTTCTTTATCCATTCATCTTTCGATGGACACCAAGGCTCCTTCCACAGTTGTGTTTATTATAGGAAAAGGAGCCAGAGGGCAGCCCTGGTGGCTCAGTGGTTTAGCGCTGCCTTCAGCCCAGGGCCTTATCCTGGAGACCCAGGATCAGTCCCACATTGGGCTCCCTGCAACGAGCCTACTTCTCCCTCTACCTGTGTCTCTGCCCCCCACCTCTGTCTCTCATGAATAAATGAATAAAATATTTTTTAAAATCTTTAAAAAAGGAGCCAGATTAATATCAGCTAAGGAAGAAGTGCATAGGACAGAGTCCAGAAAGGTTACAAATGATGGGTTTCTGTTGTTCTAAGCCCCAGAATCAGGATGCATTACTCTCCTGGCACAATGTTTAACAAGATGCACAGAGAATTGCCAATCAGGCAAGCTCATCTGGGCATCAGTATTGAATTTTTTGGAGCCCCATTATGTAGGCATGATTGACTGTCCATGTGGGTGATCTCAATCTCCAAGAAGACTACACTATTATTACCTAAAGCCCCTCATCCTCAACATACACAGCAACTCACATTGTTGGTCATCCTGGCATGGCCACCCCCACCCTAAAACTACACAGGTGTGTTCCACCTCCACCTTAAATCACATTTCTAAGGCAACTCATATGATCCCCAGCAGATGAAGATATTCCTCTCAGGCATACATTCCAAGAGCCCAGTTACTTCTTCCCAGAAACTGAGGACAAAGGCCAGACTTCTCTTTGGGCAAGGCTAAATTGTTTATTACCTAGAGGCCCACATACAGTGAGAAGTGAGAGTGAGAAGCAGAGAAAGAGAGCATTTTGGGGGTTCTGTATATCAGTGCTTAAAGACCGTACTACTTCTATCTTTCCAAGTTACATGTCAGCAAATGCCCTAAACAAGTCTCAGTTGGGTTTCTTTTACTTTTGAACAAAAAGAAAGAGAAAGGAAAAAGTAGAGAAGGAGGGTATTTAATTGTACTCAAAGGTTACTGTGACATCCCTGCCCAATAATGGTATTTTAATATCCTTTCAGAAAGTTATTGTATAGTTGTCTGTCTGATGTACAAATAGCCATAACCATAAAACCAGTTAAGAAATATCTTGCATATAAGTTAAAAACTGAAACAGAAATGAATTCCATAGATTTATTCTCATTATAAGAAAATAAAGTGTTAGCTACTCTTATCCATTGGACATTCCTCAGTATTTCTACCCAAAAAAGTCAAGATTTCCCTGAATGTTATAGAGTCCTCCATGCTCCCAATAACTGAGCAACTGAAAGAATCCTAACCACTCATTGACCAGGTACCTCTTTACTGTTATGTTTATGGTCACATCACAGTGATGAAGTGTGGGAGTGGAAAAGGACCAAAGAACCTTAGAGCCATCCTAACCGGAATACCTGAGAATACAAAGTTCACTTTTAATCAGGGTTGTATGTGTCAATCACCCGAGGAGATTTTGTAAAGTGCATATTCTTTAGGTCGCACTCCAGACTTTTTAAGTCAGTGGACATATATGTGCTGGTAAAGCTCACTCAGTAATTTCACTGTCCTCCTCAAGAACACCTGCCAGGTATTAACTGATTTTTCTCTATGCAGGCATCTCAGCAGAGATACAGAAAAACTTCACTGTGGGAAGTTTTGAAAGGGCACTTTCAAAAGCAGTAAGTGACCTAGTGGCCAGTGTGTTGTAAGCCTTCAACAAATGTGTCTTATAAATGAACAGATAACATATAACGGAAGTTATATGCCATTATAGGGTCATATGTCACTTATCTTTCACAAGCTGTATTATGAATTTCCTTAATACACAAGCAAACAATAGAATTCTTGGTGCTGCAGGTGTTTTCATCAAATCTAATGCTGGCTCTAGGATTAGGATCCTCTTCTCAAATGTTTGCATCCACAGAACATTCGAGACTCTAAGACACCTTTCAGTTCCACCTATATTCACTAATTATTCACTGTGTGTGATGTAAGATAAAAGGACCTAGTGGGACAGGGTATGGAGTGACACAGAAGGCTTAAAGTTATAGGGCAAAGTCATGACCTCCAAGGTTTAAAGTTACAGGGCAAAGCCATGATCTCCAAGGAGCTTCCAAGGAAATCTCCAATTTCCTTCCACTGCCCGTGTACACCCTTGCTAGATCGAGTCTGGCCTGGATAGAAGGCAAAGGGCTTATTTCCCAAAACTTCAGTGTTTTGATCCAGGAAGTGATGGTGGAACCATTTCTAAGTGAGAAGGCCAGGGTTGTTCGAATTCACCTAAGTGCACTGTAGTAGACAGAAAAATGGCTCTTCCAAAAATACCAATGTCCTAATTCCTGGAACCTGTGAATATGTTAGTCTACAAGGCAAAAAGAACTCTGACAATGTGATGAAGTTAAGGATCTTGACTTGAGAAGATTATCCTGAATTATCCAGATACTTCAGAGAGGCCTAAAATAGACACAAGGGTCTTTATAAGAGGGAAGCAGGTGGAGGAAAGTACAAGAAGATGTAAGGATGAGAGCAGAACTTTGACTAATTAACTTGGAAGAGGCAGGAGGGGTAATGAGCCAAGGGACACAGACAACCTCTAGAAGGTAGAAAAGGCAAAGAAACAAGTTATCTCCTGGAGCCTCCAGAAGGAACACAGTCCTACTGACAGTTGCTTTTACTCCCATAAAGTTTGTTTTGGATTTCTGATTTTTGCAACTGTAAGATAATAAGTTTGTGTGGTTGGAAGCTCTTAGTTTTGGCAGAAATTGCAAATCAATCCACTTGCACAAACTCAGTCTTTAGAGCAAGAGGCCCGAAGTAGTATTCCATACTTTGAGGAAGCCCTAGGATGCCTGTGACCCCTCCAGTGTAGAACGTTGGGCCATGATGGGCACTCATTTATACCACTTGTAGGAAAATAACACCCTTTTAGTTTATACCTCTTCTATCTCCCTCATTCCATATTTTCTTCTATTAACCAAAGCAGCAGAACAGTGAACAGCATGTGTCTGGTTTGTTTCCCGGTGTTGTTTTGCCCACCATTCTCTGGCCATTCTTTATTTTTATCTTCTTTAAGGGAAACGCTCCTCTTCAACTTCTGTCTGTGTTCTCAAGCTGCTGCCGGTCCTGCTATAAAGCTCCAGAGACAGGCACATGATGCCATGTGTGTATAATCAGAACATTCTGTGCCTTGGCCTACAAGGATCGTAGGGATAAGCATGTGATCCAACTTAGTCCAGGGAAAATCGTCCTTAGACTTTTAGCTGGTGCCAAAGGAAGACTGCAGTGCTCGGGTTGCCAGGGACTTTCTTTATCCCTTTCTGAGAAATGAAAGTCATGCCAGGAAAAACCTGGGAAAAAGACAGGGAGCAGGAGACAGAGAAACAGAGAGACTGAAGCTCAGGTGCCAGCTGTGTCCAGACAACAGCACGTCTTTGAATTCCAAGTTAGGAACCTCAAAATTCAATTCCTTTCTTGGATTAAACAAACGCTGAATGTAGGTTTTGTCATTTGAATAGCGAGAGTCCTGACTAACACAAGTGATACAAGTGCGCTCAGATCACAGCCGTGGAAGGCAGGTTCAGGGCATGGCTATATCTCAGGAAGTGCAAAAGATGCCAGTTTCTCCATCTTCGGCTTCAGCCTTCATGGAAATAGTCACAGGCATCCCTTCCACAAATTAACAAGCACCTATTCACTGATGCTTGAAATTTCTTTGCAGAATGAGAAGTTTTGCTAAACTAGAGATAACAGCTTATCATTGAATACCATGAGAGGGGAGAAATTTTTTTTTGAGGTCACACAAGAATTCTGTTTATTACGATAGCAAACACTTCCATAGCATTTGACAAAACTCAGAAGTATCCTTGTGAGATGGTTTCAGATCTATGAAACTAACCCAGCCAGGATGAAGTTTTTACTTAGGGAAAAAAAAGAAAGAAAGAAAGAATGGAAAAGTAATAAACAACCAAAAGATACACTTCACATAATAGCAAAATATAAAAATAGAAGCAAAGTGACAGAATGAAAAAGACCGCAAAGCAATGGATTTAAGAAACTCTGATTCTATTCATCTCCCCCATTGAGAATGGTCCTCTTTGTCCTCTCATAGTTGTAAATGTAAAACAGGTGGGAAAATAATTAAAGAAAGGCCTTGCAAGACTTCTAGGAGGTTAAAAGGAATTACTGAAAAAGTGTTCAATTACTTTATAAATAGTATTAACAAAAATATCTACTTTATTAGACTTTTTGTCTTCCTTCAGTGAAGGTGTCCTTTGAAACTCACACTGATTCTTAATACTGTTCCAGATTCTTAGCTAGAGAGATGTTAGCTTTCCTCCAGAGCAACAGTCCCGGGGCACCCAATAACTCTGCTGAAGAAGGATGACATCAGAACTGAGAGGGGAGAAATTTATGGAGATTTCATTAATGTCGCCAACATGACTTTATCATTCAAACTTGGACGCTTTGGAAATGAAAAGGGACACTAATCATCATCATGGCAATATAATTGTTGCCCAGTCGGGCGACAAGCGTCCTGGGGTACAGGCTATGGTCCTCCTACCCAGAAAGAGAATGGCATGCAAATTGCTTTTTGTGTCAGAGGCTTGAGTTCAAAACCTGCCTCCGTCACTGATGGGTTGTGGGCACTTTTATTCACTCATTTCAAAGGAGTGGAGATAAAACTGCCTTAAATGTTGGTGTGAGGATGGAAAGCTCTTACTGAAGTGCTTATCAGCCATGAAGCCTTAGGCCGATTATTTTTCTCCTTATTAATTAAAATCTGAATTTATTAGAAGAAGGGAAGAAGAAAGGGTAGGTACTTCAGAGAGGAACTGAGACAACAAAGGATGAAAAGTGGTCCAGGGCTGCTCTAAACACCTGCTCAGCACAGATGTCTTGCCCGTGGCCCCTGTGGCCTCTCTTGAGGGCAGAGGGTGCCACCTGGAGGCTTCACAGGTACACGAAGCTGCATTGGCACAGCTACCATGTCCCCAAAATGGGGCATTTAGTAGCAATCCCATCAAAGGAATTAATCGTTGAAACATGGGCAGTGTGCTCAGCACCAACTGCAGGGAACTCTGGCACCGTTCTGACCCATTTAAATATGATGTGATCATCTCGAGAAAGCACCTCTCAGCAAGTCTCTGATTGCACTTTCATCCTCTTCACTGAGGTGCAAACCCCAGCTCTCCAGCCTGTAAGCTGTAAAACACTGTCTCCTAAAGTAAGGGCACATCAGAACTGTTAGCAGAACATACTGTATTCCGACTTCAGTTCAACATCTGGCTCCCTAATTAGCCTGCGAACATTATTCGCCCTTAAAACCTTTGTTTCCTCAGCTATAAGGTGCGAATAACAGTAGTCCCTATCTCATAAATTGTTATGAGGATGAAATGGGATCCCGTATCTAATGCAGGCAGCACACCACCTGGCAAATGGAACCCGTGCTCGGTGGCTGATTATTTTCTTTCCGAGGTCCCTCCCAGCCAAAACCTTCTACATGTAAAATAATTTCATCTAAGCTAATACAGTGAAATTTATCTAGTTTTTACAATTTATGTGGCCATTGGCTTAAAAGCCCAGCTTGCTCAACAGAGTTCTCTCTTTTATTTTTCCTTCTTGGCTGACTTGTTGATGTGTTAGCTTGTCAACTGCTGACGTACAGACTCATGACCTGCACCCCTCAGGACAACTATTTAGCATTGGAGCAAACCTAATTATACAACTAAGCTCAAATAAAACATCCAAGGAGAAGCCCATCTGCCTCCAAATAATCTCTGCCTCTTAATTTCATGCAGATCAGAATTTACAATGGAAATGAGATCAGTGCCTTGTGTATTTTTAGTTCAGATTGTCCAAGTGAATATATTTCTTTGGATCTCGCATATACAGTATTTTAAACAAAAACAGTTATTTAATAGAAGAGTTCAAATTTCTTAATGTAGTTGCTCCTTTCAGCTGCTATAAAGTAAGAAATTTTAATTATATGATGAAACATTTTCATTAGGAGCATCTTAAAAATATCTTTTCCAGTATAAAAGTTGTCCATTTGTGCTATTTCATCTCAGTGCTCACTGTTGAAAATTATTTGAAGTCCAATGCAAGTTAAGTAACTTAAAATAGGTTGAAATAGTGAGTCAAAAAAATATGAGGACCAAATTCAAGCTATTTAGAATTGTTTTTCCTTTTTGTTCTAGCCCCCACTATTCCATCACTCAACATTGATTGAGCAATTAGTGTGTTCGATCTTATGGAGTTGGGCCTGCATGGTTCCTCATAAGCATAACTTTTAAAAGCATAACTTTTCTTTTAAAAAGTGGGAAGGGGGATCCCTGGGTGGCGCAGTGGTTTGGCACCTGCCATTGGCCCGGGGCGTGATCCTGGAGACCCAGGATCGAATCCCACGTCGGGCTCCCTGCATGGAGCCTGCTTCTCCCTCTGCCTGTGTCTCTGCCTCTCTGTCTCTCTCTGTGTGACTATCATGAATAAATAAATAAAATCTTTAAAAAAAAAAGTGGGAAGAAAAAAAAACACAAGAAATTTCAGCATTATTTTCATCTTTTGTTACATTTACTATATGGAGCAAACCAGTGATCACAATTTACTCAAAAAATGAAAGAATTTCTCTAGTTTTTAAAAGTGTAGAGACAAAAGCTAGTCTTTTCAAATAATCGAAAAAAGAGAAAAATCAAGGAAAATTTGTCTAAGAGAGAAAATCCCTGCAGATACACAGAACTATCCATTTAAACTCAATTTAAGAAACCCATGTAAAAAATGGAAGATCTGAAATTTTGAAAATTAACTCAGGCTAAGGATGCCTTTTTTCTGGGTTAATTATTTCTTTCTTTCTTAGATATGTTTAAAAGCTAACTATACAGAGCTTAATAAATATATGTTGTTTGTGCAAGTACTTTTCATTTATGTCCATCTGACTATGCCTTATTGTACATCCACCCCAAACCTCACATTAACCTAAGAAAGATGAAACTCTGGTGGTCAGAAGAAAAAACCCAAACTGACCAAGAAGTGGATGGAACTACCATCTAATGAGAGACCATAAAGGATAGAAAGAATGATGACGTAAGCATGATGCAAAGTCTATGAAGGCACAGCCAGGGCCTTATGAGCCCTATGATTACATAGTAAGACAACTGACATTGACTGTTTGGAGAACACCTGGTATTACAAAAGGCGTTGATTCTGAAGTCAAGTTATAAAGGTTACACTCCTAAGGCCCAGATTAATTAGAAGTCTATTCTAAACAAGTTGTTTGACTTTGTTTGACCTCATACACCACTTACATCAGTCAATCCAGGTAGCTTTCTTTGAATTTTAACTCAAGGAGCAAGGAGGGGGTTAACTGTATCAAAGAGAAAAAGCAGCGGTGTTCTGAGGCCATTTACAACCTCTCTAGATGACATAAACTAGAGCAAATGTGCCGTTCCACAGTGGATCCCATGGTGGTTCTCTAATAAACCATCCAGTCTAGCAAAGCATATGTATTGAATAGGATGGAAACTGAATACAGAACACAGAAGTCATGGATGTGAACATTTTATGAGAACAGTGGGCACTTCCAAAGACATTTCCCCAGATGTCTAGGATAATTGTTGGTTGTTTGTCATGAGAAGACTGACCTATACTTGTAAAACATACCAGCAGATACAACTTAGTGCTCGGCAAAATTCCAGAGTCCACTGTGACGCTGTTGTCATTTGTAAGCTTGTATTCTCCTGACACTCCTGCTGTTTCCTGTAAGAGTCTTTCTGACTCTTTGGATGAGGCTCAAATTCAATTATGTCTTCAAATAGCTGTCCAGTGACTGTATCTGAAGAAGGAAAATCCTGCAAAATCATTTCTACACACAGTGGCTGATATAAAACACAAAACTCCCATTCCTCTGATTTAAATTAGAATTTCCATTACTTTGTTCTCAACGTATAAATTTCCAGATTTTACCTAATACTGTGGCAGCTTTAAAATATACTTTACTTTTCTCATATGTCACCTAGGACTTACTTATGTGATCCCTAAGAAAAGGAGACTATGTGAATGTAGCTATATATTGCATATTTGAAAGTTGCTAGGAGAATAAATCTTAATAGTTTCTCATCACAAGAAAAAAACGTATGCACCTCTGTATGGGGAGGGATGTTAATGAGACGGTACGGTAATCGTTTCACAATATTTACAAATATCAGTTCATTATATTCTACATATGAAACTAATCTAATGTTATATGTCAATTACATCTCAATTAAACAACAACAACAAGGAGTACGGTTGATTTGAGCACCCTTCCCATTGCTTCACTGCTCACCAGTTACTCTCCTGACTCACTCGAGCCAGCACACTGTACATCAGTGTCTCCGATGAAAAAATAACCATCCGCCGCAATATAACAGTTGAGAAGGTGACTTATCCCATTTCAATTTAAAAAACTGTCTTTCACGGGTACCCGGCTGGTTCAGATGGTGAAGCCTTTGTCTTGGGCTCAGGTCAGATCTCCGGGTCCTGGGATTGAGTGCTGGGTCAGACTCTCTGCTCAGCAGGGAGTCTGCTTCTCCCTCTCCCTCTGCTGCTCCCTGGGCTCATTCATTCATTCTCTCTCTCTCTCTCTCTCTCTCTCTCTCTTTCCCCCACCAAATAAATAAATAAAATGTTTTACAAAAAAACTCTTTTAATCAGATCACAGCTTTTCTCTGAAATACTTTTTTAAAGGCCCTGAAAGAAAACAGTTGAATGAAGCAAAAATAAAGTGTGGAAAACGGTTGTAAGAATAAGGAGGATAAGGTGTTAGTTCCTCTTCTCCAATTGCTTTGGCTCACTCCTTCATTCTATATATCCCTACTGCCAAGCCAAACAGAAAAAACAAAAAATAAAAAATATTCCAGGAAATCTGACTACCCCCCCCCAGAGCCATGTGCTCTGAAGAAACACTAAAATGTTTAGTTTTGTGCAAGAAAACATTAATGAACAAAATTTTTCAGTGCTTCTATAACAATGGCACCATGACATTGTACATCCTTGCCCTTACATCTAGAAATTCCTCTACTACCATGTCCACGAGCAAAGACGTTCCTCCTTCAGAACTCAGAACATTCAGTATCTCTTCTAGAAATGAGTTCTCAACACTCCATCAGGGTTTTCCAGGGCAATAAACTGACTGTGTTCACCCCCAGATCCATATGTTAAATCCTCACACCCAATGTGATGGCATTTGGATTCAGGGCTTTTGAGAGGTGATTAGGTTTTGAAGGCAGAGCTCTCAGGAGTGGAATTAGCGCCCTCATGAAAGAGGCCCCAGAGAATGACCTTGCCACTTCCAACCTGGGAAGACCCAACAAAAAGGGAGCTCTCTGCGGACCAGGAAGGTGGCCACACCACCCAGCAAATCTACAGGTGCTTGGGTCACCAGAGACATGACAAAACAAATTTATTTTGTTTATAAACCACCTAACCTAGGTATATTGTTATAGCAACCTAAACAGATTAAGACCAGCAGTAAGACTAGAACTACTCATTTGGGCATCTTCAATCATAGCATTTGTATTATTTTATTACAATAATACATTCATTGTTATCTCTCCAACTAGATTATAAACTCTTGAGTAGTTTATCTTATCCATTTTTTCTACTCTAGAGTTTTACACTATACCTGGCATGGAGTTGGTATTCCATAATTATAGAATAAATTATACCCCAAAATGCGGTGAAACCATCATAATGAGCAAATTTATATTCAACTTTTTCAAAGTATTTTTCAAAACTCATGAATTGTAAACATCTTTAAGGTCCTTTAGTTCTACCCTTTGTGTTATACACAAGAAATTTGAGGCCAAGAAAATGTACATGATTTGTTAATGGAATACTCCTGTTTGGGATTGAACTTCATTAACTACTACACCACATTTTCTTTCCACTTGTCACTAGATTTGGAAAATCCTTCAAATAATATGGAAATTAAAATCTTTTTGTCATTTTTTAAGAAATATTTTCTCATTAAAAATGATTTTTTGAGAGTTTACCAAGAGCAAAGTACTAAACTAATCTCTAAGAAGTGAATGCAAAAAGTATAATAATCCATTGTCCCTGAGCTCAAAGAAGTAGGCATTATTGTGGCTGAATAAAAACTCTGCTTTGACTTGTATGCTGGTTTCTGTATAGCCATTATTATAGTAACTAAGGGAAATTACCTGGGCATTTCTTCTTATGACATCCTTAAATCAATGTCATCATGTTTATGTGTCATAAATGACATAGCTATTTATCATTTCACATTACAGGAAAAGGATGGAATGAAGGGGAGGAAGTAGGAAAAGACAGAGGAAGGGAGGAAGGAAAACAGTGAGTTCTTTCTTTCACTTGAAAGACCTGGCACTCAAAGACCTGGCAGGGCACCTGGGTGGTTCAGTTGGTGAAGCGTCTGCCTTCCACTCAGGTCATGATCTCATGGTCCTGGGATGAAGCCCAACATCAGGTTCCTTGTTCAGCGGGGAGTCTACTTCTCCTTCTCTCTCTGCCCCTCCCTCAGCTTGTGCTCAGTCTCTTGCATACTCTGTCTCTCAACTAAGTAAATAAAATCTTAAAAAAAAAAAAAGACCTGGCATAGAAATTTATTTGTTTTTGTTTTAACCTGTTTTTTTATGTTTATTTCCTATTTCCTATTCCCTTACCACTTAATTAATTAATTTTTTCTCGTAGCAATAACAGTTGATTATATTGCTACCCGTGCTGTCAAAATTTGTATACTTTTCCCCCCATTTGGAACTTTAGAGTAAATATAATTACTTCCTCTTATTGATGTTTACTGTTGTGTTGAAGTAGCTCATTTATATGCATATTTCCTTAAATTATTTTCTTGCTTGAGATTTGGGGAGTAATTAGGTTACATTAGTTTAAATCGACGAATATTAATTAAAAGAATAATTATAAAATATATTGATGACAACTCTTCCCTAAAAAACTTAAGTATATTTACCATCCAACTAATCATCCCAGAGAAATAACTCACTGCTTTCCAAAATCTGCAAATTATTGAGAAAAGAGGATATAAATATAATAATAGAATGGACTTGGAGAAAATCAGCGTAACATAGTCAAAATGAGAAAAATAATTTAAAAGTCTATGACTTTTGTTTTTTTTTTATTAATTTTTATTGGTGTTCAATTTACCAACATACAGAAAAACACCCAGTGCTCATCCCATCAAGTGTCCACCTCAGTGCCCGTCACCCATTTCCCTCCAACACCCGCCCTCCTCCCCTTCCACCACCCTTAGTTCATTTCCCCAAGTTAGGAGTCTTTATGTTCTGTCTCCCTTCCTGATATTTCCCAACATTTCTTTTCCCTTCCTTTATATTCCCTTTCACTATTATTCATATTCCCCAAATGAATGAGAACATACACTGTTTGTCCTTCTCCGATTGACTTACTTCACTCAGCATAATACCCTCCAGTTCCATCCACGTTGAAGCAAATGGTGGGTATTTGTCGTTTCTAATTGCTGAGTAATATTCCATTGTATACATAAACCACATCTTCTTTATCCATTCATCTTTCGATGGACACCGAGGCTCCTTCCACAGTTTGGCTATTGTGGCCATTGCTGATAGAAACATCGGGGTGCAGGTGTCCCGACGTTTCATTGCATCTGAATCGTTGGGGTAAATCCCCAACAGTGCAATTGCTGGGTCGTAGGGAAGGTCTATTTTTAACTCTTTGAGGAACCTCCACACAGTTTTCCAGAGTGGCTGCACCAGTTCACATTCCCACCAACACTGTAAGAGGGTTCCCTTTCCTCCACATCCTCTCCAACATTTGTTGTTTCCTGCCTTGTTAATTTTCCCCATTCTCACTGGTGTGAGATGGTATCTCATTGTGGTTTTGATTTGTATTTCCCTGATGGCAAGTGATGCAGAGCATTTTCTCATGTGCTTGTTGGCCATGTCCATGTCTTCCTCTGTGAGATTTCTCTTCATGTCTTTTGCCCATTTCATGATTGGATTGTTTGTTTCTTTGGTGTTGAGTTTAATAAGCTCTTTATAGATTTTGGAAACTAGCCCTTTATCTGATATGTCATTTGCAAATATCTTCTCCCATTCTGTAGGTTGTCTTTTAGTTTTGTTGACTGTATCCTTTGCTGTGCAAAAGCTTCTTATCTTGATGAAGTCCCAATAGTTCATTTTTGCTTTTGTTTCTTTTGCCTTCGTGGATGTATCTTGCAAGAAGTTACTGTGGCCAAGTTCAAAAAGGGTGTTGCCTGTGTTCTCCTCTAGGATTTTGATGGAATCTTGTCTCACATTTAGATCTCTCATCCATTTTGAGTTTATCTTTGTGTATGGTGAAAGAGAGTGGTCCAGTTTCATTCTTCTGCATGTGGATGTCCAATTTTCCCAGCACCACTTATAGAAGAGACTGTCTTTCTTCCGATGGATAGTCTTTCCTCCTTTATCGAATATTAGATGACCATACATTTCAGGATCCACTTCTGGGTTCTCTATTCTGTTCCATTGATCTATGTGTCTGTTTTTGTGCCAGTACCACACTCTCTTGATGACCACAGCTTTGTAGTACAGCCTGAAATCTGGCATTGTGATGCCCCCAGATATGGTTTTCTTTTTTAAAATTCCCCTGGCTATTTGGGGTCTTTTCTGATTCCACACAAATCTTAAAATAATTTGTTCTAACTCTCTGAAGAAAGTCCATGGTATTTTGATAGGGATTGCATTAAACGTATAAATTGCCCTGGGTAACATTGACATTTTTACAATATTAATTCTGCCAATCCATGAGCATGGAATATTTTTCCATCTCTTTGTGTCTTCCTCAATTTCTTTCAGAAGTGTTCTATAGTTTTTAGGGTATAGATCTTTTACCTCTTTGGTTAGGTTTATTCCTAGGTATCTTACGCTTTTGGGTGCAATTGTATATGGGATTGACTCCTTAATTTCTCTTTCTTCAGTCTCATTGTTAGTGTATAGAAATGCCATTGATTTCTGGGCATTGATTTTGTATCCTGCCACGCTACCAAATTGCTGTATGAGTTCTAGCAATCTTGGGGTGGAGGCTTTTGGGTTTTCTATGTAGAGTATCATGTCATCGGCGAAGAGGGAGAGTTTGACTTCTTCTTTGCCAATTTGAATGCCTTTAATGTCTTTTTGTTGTCTGATTGCTGAGGCGAGGACTTCCAGAACTATGTTGAACAGCAGTGGTGAGAGAGGACATCCCTGTCTTGTTCCTGATCTTAGGGGAAAGGCTCCCAGTGCTTCCCCATTGAGAATGATATTTGCTGTGGGCTTTTCGTAGATGGCTTTTAAGATGTCGAGGAAAGTTCCCTCTATCCCAACACTCTGAAGGGTTTTGATCAGGAATGGATGCTGTATTTTGTCAAATGCTTTCTCTGCATCTAATGAGAGTATCATATGGTTCTTGGTTTTTCTCTTGCTGATATGATGAATCACATTGATGGTTTTACAAGTGTTGAACCAGCCTTGTGTCCCAGGGATAAATCCTACTTGGTCATGGTGAATAATTTTCTTAATGTGTTGTTGGATCCTATTGGCTAGTATCTTGTTGAGAATTTTTGCATCCATGTTCATCAGGGATATTGGTCTGTAATTCTCCTTTTTGGTGGGGTCTTTGTCTGGTTTCGGAATTAAGGTGATGCTGGCCTCATAGAACGAATTTGGAAGTACTCCATCTCTTTCTATCTTTCCAAACAGCTTTAGTAGAATAGGTATGATTTCTTCTTTAAACGTTTGATAGAATTCCCCTGGGAAGCCATCTGGCCCTGGACTCTTGTGTCTTGGGAGGTTTTTGATGACTGCTTCAATTTCTTCCCTGGTTATTGGCCTGTTCAGGTTTTCTATTTCTTCCTGCTCCAGTTTTGGTAGTTTGTGGCTTTCCAGGAATGCATCCATTTCTTCTAGATTTCCTAATTTATTGGCGTACAGCTGTTCATAATATGTTTTTAAAATCGTTTGTATTTCCTTGGTGTTGGTAGTGATGTCCCCTTTCTCATTCATGATTTTATTAATTTGAGTCTTCTCTCTCTTCTTTTTAATAAGGTTGGCTAATGGTTTATCTATCTTATTAATTCTTTCAAAGAACCAACTCCTGGTTCTGTTGATCTGTTCCACAGTTCTTTTGGTCTCGATATCATTTAGTTCTGCTCGAATTTTAATTAACTCTCTTCTTCTGCTGGGGGTGGGGTCTATTTGTTGCTTTTTCTCTAGTTCCTTTATGTGTAAGGTGAGCTTTTGAATTTGAGATCTTTCCAGTTTTTGAATGTATGCTTGTATTGCGATGTATTTCCCCCTCAGGACTGCTTTTGCTGCATGGGATGAACTTTTAACAACTCTTCTACTCTGTTTCTAAATGGGCACCAGCTTTTTACAGGCAGGGAAAGCTGAGAAAACTGCTCAGATTGCACTAGTGCCCTAGTCCATGTGACAAGGAGCAGGGAAAACAACAACCCGGAGGATTAAGAGAAGAGCTGTGGAAAACAGTGAGCTGCAGAGCCACTCACGAAGATCAGAACTGGGTCTTTTCAAGAAATATTCTCCAACCTCAGAGTAGGAAGACTCAGCTAGATTTCAGAATTACTATGGACAAATGTCTCCTATGCAGTTTTCTTTCTTCCTTTTTTTGAATGGATATGTCTCTCGTGATTATACTGCCCTGGGTGTATGTGGTATTAACAAGCTTGTCCATAGGTCTCTGGATTAAGAAGAACACATTCTGACTTAAAATATACCATAAAATACTGGACTCTTAGCCTGATTCTGTAATTGGATAAGATTCTGTGAGGACTTGAAGGGGATAAATGTATTCTACATATAAGAAGCAATAAATAATTTTGAACAAAAGATGGACTATGGCAGGTTGATTGCCTAATGCCATCAATTAATGTTGTCCCTATATCCACACACTTTGTCCTGTAAACTCATAATGCCTTCTGTTTCTGACTCTGAGATCAGCATGTGAGTTGCTTTGGCCAATGAGATATTTTAAAAAATGTACTGTAATCAGAAAATTAAAAAGCACATGTGCATTTCCATTTGCTATTTTACACAATGATGCTTGCTCTGTCTCTCTCTCTCTCAACCTCTGTCACCATCAAAGGAACAAGCAAGCCTGCCAGAAGTGTATGACAAGCACTTGGAAAAAAAGCTGAGGTCGTTATAGACAAGTCAACAGCCAGCAGACAGCAAAACAAGTGAGAGAACACAGCCAAGACCAGTTAATCCCAGCCCAGTTCAGCCCAGTACATTATGCCAAGCTAATACATAGATTTGTGAGGAATAATAAAGGTGGTTGTTTTAAGTCACTAAGCTTTGAGGTAGTTTGTTAAGAAGTAATAACTAACTCAAAAAAAAAGTCATAACTAACTCATGTATCTTCACTGGCATCACCCAGGATTAAAGTTCCAAGCCCTATGGCTAACCTGGATTAATTATTAGACTATAACCAGTTTCCATGGAGCTTTGTTGATTAATCCCTTGTCTGAGGAGACAGACTTTAGGGAGAGTCATTGTTGGGCATATCAACACAAACCTCTCAGTCCACTACCCTGATCACAAAATGTGTCCTCTACGCAGAATAACCCATTCCATTACCAATCCCCTAAAAACTGTGAGAGTAAGCACTGAATTTTCCAAAGAAGATACTAGAGGATTGTTAGCAATGCCTGAAAACCACCCTCAGGGTGTAGATTATTTCCCCTAAGATTATTTCCTCTAAGAAAGATAGGGTAAGACCATTTTTATGAACAGTCCAAAAGGCATCCACTACCTTGTATGGAAAGGATTAACAAGTCTTCAAACCAGATATAGCATGAAGGTTGAGAAGAGTCTTCTGAAGACTTCTGCATCTGCAATGATCTCTATCATTCTGGAGAAAGAGGGAGCCATTCCAAATGACTTTCCCTTAAACTTTAGGATCTAAGATCCACTTCTGGCAATCGCTTTCATTTGTCATTCTAGGATATATAGATCAAGTTTGCTAGGAAGTTTTAGAAGCACAGTAAGTGTCATTGCAGGTGCTGGAAATGTTCTCTCTCCCTCCCCCTTGTTGAAAGTTCAGAGACAGATGATCAAAATGTCACCACCCATTAAAATTTCAAGAATTGGGGATGGTCTCATGGCAGTTCTGGAGAAATCCAAGGGCAAGACAGTGTGTGCCCATTTCTAGCCTCCAGTGAATTCAGTGACCCTGTCTTACTAGGCAAGGGTCTTTTTCTTCTTTAGAATTTACCCATAGCCTCATTTCCATGCCAAGAGCGGTCACCTACATGGGGACTAGTAGCTCCCTTATTATTATTCTTGCTCTCTCTTTGACCTCTGCCATCACCATAAGAAAAAGCCAGCCTTCTGGAAGCACATATGAGGCATCTAGAAAAAAGCTGAGGTCATTCTAGACAAGCCAACAGCCAGCGGACACCCAAACATGTGAGAAAACAGTGCCAAGACCAGTTAATCTCAGCCCAGATCAGTTAACCTTTGCTACACTAATTTGAACTCATCCTACAATGAGATAAGCCAGTTTCATGCTTACATGGCATAATGTTTGGACCTGGAAAAAAAAACTATCATATAAAACAGGACAGAGGTATGGACACATCCTTAACGAGTATATTCCATCCAGGAAGGGGTCATCAGAAGTGTTTCTACTTATGGAGGTACCCTTAGTCTCCATCTACTTCATGGCCCAGAATACAGCCAGACTTCTGCCATAATCAAAGTCCCCCGAAGACAAGGTACTGATGAGACATATTACCATTGTTTCTTAGTCACTAATCACACCAGAGGGGCTGGAGCTTCCCTAATCATAACTTAAAATTCCACTGCCAAATTGTTAGAGTGCCTCTTGCCAAGTCCGATTTCTACCCCAGCTGAATTCTTGGCACTGGCCTAGAATTCAATGAGCAACAGGAGACTCACACACTTCTGTTACTGCTGTCTCCATAAATTTTCCCTGATAAATGCCGTTCCAGCACATTTAGTATGTGTGCACTCTTGCCATTTCCCCTCATTTCTATGAAATTTAGCAAGGTGAAATATATATCTGGGCAGGCATTCACTATGGCTTTCTAGAAATGGGCTGAGAGTCCAGGTGATAACCACCACCATTGAAGATGGGAAGAGTCCAATTTCAGCCAGATCAAAGTCCAAATCATCCAGCCTTTGGGATTTGTAGCTAAGGTATGCTCACAAGAGCCAGCCCCCACTTAATTTCTAAACATAGGAAACTGATGGGGCACCAGGGAGGCTCCACTGGTGAGGCGTCTGCCTTTGGCTGGGGTCATGATTCTACGGTCCTGGGATGGAGTCCTGCACTGGGCTCCCTGCTCGGTGGAAAGCTCTGAGCTTTCCTACTCTCCCTGCTCCTGTGCCTGCTCTTGCTCTCTTGCTCTCTGTCAAATAAGTAAGTAAATAAATCTCTAAAAATAAATAAACATAGGAGATCGTGACCACTGAGATCACCTGAAATAAAATTCCTTAGCTGTGATTAACTGTTGAGAGAAGTCCGTCAGAGAAATTGTGTGCATGTGCAAATCTTCCCTTGTGCACACCAGCAGAGAGAGTGCGCAGGCCATGGTGGCTAACGGTAGGCTCACATTGATGGCTTTGTACCCAACAGACTACCTGGAAGTGAGACACAGGAAGAGATCTTAAAATTCTCCAGTTACCCTATGAGATCAGTGCTGAGTGTGAAGTCGTAGCCTCTATGGCTTCGCGGTCCCACACCTCTGTGTACATAAAGTCACTCAAGAATCAGATGCTAAAGGAAAATCAATGTCTCTCCAATGACACACTCTGCGGCACATGAATACAGGAAGGGTACTTCATACCATGGATCACTCAGCCAACCAATGAAAGTCCCTTCAGTACCCAAGAAACCCAACAGTAAGTATGTCTTTATGGGATTAATAGTTTTTCCTTGTCCCTTACCACATGCATAGTGAGCATACAGAAGACCCATCAGAGCCAGGTGTTTTCTTCTCTCCCTACCTCCATTTCTTCTTTCCCTTGCTTCTTGCTTTCTCTTTCTCTCTTTTCCCTGTATTTCATCTGCAATTTTGTTCTCCCTGAACACTCTGCTTCCAGTGATTTTTTTTGCTTGCTTTCTTTGCCTTCCATATGTAAGGTTTCTTCAAATGTCTGGTAAACCTTGCTTACCTCTTTTTGTATAGTGGTTCGATAAAAAGTAGATTAGAATTTCCATGTCCATGAGTGGGGTGTATTGATTATGAGCTTTTGGGGTTTCTTTTTAGAGATTGACATATTGATTGACATAAAGAGAGAGAGAGAGAGAGAGAGAGAGAGAATGAACAGTAGGGGCAGAGGGTGAGGAGGGAAAATCTCAAGCAGACTCCCTACTGAGCAGGGAGCCCAACTTGGAACTTCATCTTAGGACCCTGAGATCACAACCTGAGCTGAAAGCAAGACACTTCACCAACTATGTTTCTAAGGTACCCCAATTACGAGCTTTTTTAAAATTAAATTTTAAAAACTTTAATTTCAGTATAGTTAATATACAGTGTTAATATTCTTTTCAGGTGTAGAAATAGTCATCAACAGATCTATATATGACTCAGTGCTAATTATGATAATTGTACTATTTAATCCCCATTGCCTATATCACCCATTCCCACCCCACCCCACCACAGGTAATCATCAGTTTGTTGTCTCTAGTTAAGACACTGTTTCTTTGTCTCTCTCTCTCTCTCTCTCTCTCTCTCTCTCTCTCCTTTGCTCATTTTTTTATTTCTTCCGTTCCACTTATGAGTGAAATCATATGATATTTGTCTTTCTCTGTTTTATTTTATTGGCATAATACTCTAGCTTTATCCATGTCATTGCAAATGGCAAGATTTTGTTCTTCTTTATGGTTCAGTAATACATATATATATATTACTGATATATATTATATATTAATATATATTTACAAATATATTAATATATTAATATATATTTATTAAAATATATTTTAAAATATATATAATATATATTTATATAATATATATTTATATAATATGTATAATTTATATAATAATATATAAATATATTATGTATTAATATATACTAATATATATTAAAATATTATATATTATATAATTATATATTACATAATCATATATTACATAATTATATAAATTATGTGTTATATAAATGTGTATTAATATATTAGATATAAATATATATTAATATATAAAATATATATAAAGATATATTGATATATATTAATATATATTTTTATATATAAAATACGTTCCTGATTCATTCATCAGTCCATGGGCACTTGGAATGGTTTTGTGAAGAATGCTGCAGTAAACATAGTAGTGCATGTACCTCTTTAAATTAGTGTTGTATTTTTTGGGTAAATACCCAGCCATTACTGAATCATAGAGTAGTTCCATTTTTAACTCTTTGAAGAACTTCCATATTGTTTTCCACAGTGGCTATACAAGTTTGCATTCCCACAAACAATGCACAAGGGTTCCTTTTTCTCCACATCCTTGTTAACACATGTTATGTCCTGTGTTTTTTACTTTAGCCATTCTGACAGGTGTGAGGTGATATCTTATTGTAATTCTGATTTCCATTTCCCTGACGATGAGTGATGGTGATCATCTTTTCATGTGTCTGTTGGCAATTTGTTTATCTTCTTTGGAGAAATATCTATTGACATCTTCTACTCATTTTTAATTGGATTACTTGTGTTTCTTTGGTGTTGAGTTCTATCATCTATCTATCATCCATCTATCTATCTATCTATATTTTGGATACTAACCCTTCATTGGATGTGACTTTTACAAGTTTCTTCACCCATTCAGTAGCTTGTCTTAGTTTTGTTGACTATTTTCTTCTTGACACAAAAGCTTTTTATTTTGATGTAACTCGAAGTTTATTTTTAGATTTTATTTCCTTTGCCTCCAGAGATATATCTAAAAAAATGTCATTATAGCCAATGTCAGAGAAATTAGTGCCAGTCCTGCCTTCTAAGATTTTCATAGTTCCAAGCCTTACATTTAGGTCTTCAGTACATTTTGTTTACTTTTGTATATGAAGCTAGTCTGCTTACATTGTTTTACATGTGGCTGTCCAGTTATCCCAACACCATTTATTGAAGAAACTGCCCTATTCGCATTAGATATTCTTTTCTCCTTTACTAAAGATTAATTGACCATATAATTGGGGGTTTATTTCTGGGTTTTCTATTCTAATGATCTATGTGTCTATTTTTGTACTGGTACCATACTGTTTTGGTTATGTTAACCTTATAATATAATTTGAAGTCTGGAATTACAATGCCTCCAGTTTTGTTTTTCTTTTTCAGGATTGCTTTGGATATTCAGGGTATTTTGTGGTTTCATACAAATTTTAGAATGGTTTGTTCTAGTTCTGTGAAAATGTTATTGATATTTTGATAGAGATTGCATTAAAATTGTAGATTGCTTTGAGTAGTACAGACATTTTAACAATATTCATTCTTCCAATCCATGATCATGGAATGTCTTTCCATTTCCTTGTGTCATCTTCAATTTTTTCAGCAATGTTTTATACCTGTCAGATTACAGGTCTTTCATTTCTTTGGTTAAGTTTATTTCTAGGAATTTTATTATTTTTGGTGCAATGCCAAGTGGGATTTTGCTAATTTCTCTTTCTGCTGCTTCATGATTAGTGTATAGAAACCCAAGATTCCTATACATTAATTTTGCATCCTGTTTCTTTACTGCATTCATGTATAAGTTCTGGTAGTATTTTGGTGGAGTCCTGTGCATTTTCTATAGAGAGTATCATGTCATCTGCAAATAGTGAAAGTTTGACTTCGCCCTTACTAATTTGAATGCCTTTCATTTCTTTTTGTTGTTTGATTGTTGTGGCTGGGACTTCCAGTACTATGATGAATAAAAGTGATGAGAGTGAACACCTTTTTTTTGTTGTTGTTCCTGATCTTAGGGGAAATCTCTCAGCTTTTCCCTATTGAATATGATGTTAATTGTAGGTTTTTCACTTAAAGCCTTCATTATCTTGAGGTATGTTCTCTCTAGACCTACTTTATTGAGCGTTATTATCATGAATGGATATTATACTCTGTCAAATGCTTTTTTTGCATTTATTGAAATGATCATACAGTTTTTATATTTTCTATTATAGATGTGGTGTATCACATTGATTGATTTGAGAATATTGAACCACCCTTACATCCAAGGATTAATCCCATTTGATTTGTCTTTTTATTCTATTTATTTTTATTTGAGAGAGAGAGAGAGAGAGAGAGAGAGAGAGAGAGCATGAGCAGAGGGAGGCCAGGGTGTGAGGGAGGGAATCTCAAGCAGACTCCACACTGAGTGCAGAGCCTTATGTGGGGCTAGATCTCATGACCCTGAGATCATGACCTGAGCTGAAACCAAGAACCAAATGCTTAATTGACTGAGTCACCCACATGCTCCTGATTTGGGTTTTATCAAATGATGAATGATTTTTTTCTAATGTCTTAAATTCAGTTTCTGGTATTTTGTTGAGGATTTTTTTTTTTTTTGCATCTACATTCATTAGAGATATTAACTTCTAGTTTCCTTTTTTGTAGTGTCTTTATTTTGGTTTGGGCATGGGTTTCTTTCTTTTTTTTAATAATAAATATATTTTTTATTGGTGTTCAATTTACCAACATATAGAATAACTCCCAGTGCTCATCCCATCAAATGCCCCCCTCAGTGCCCGTCACCCACTCACCCCCACCTGCCACCCTCCTCCCCCTCCACCACCCCCAGTTTGTTTCCCAGAGTTAGGAGTCCTTATGTTCTGTCTCCCTTTCTGATATTTCCCACACATTTCTTCTCCCTTCCCTTATATTCCCTTTCACTATTATTTATATTCCCCAAATGAATGAGAACATACACTGTTTCTACTGGTCTTCTAGGGAAGAGGCCTAGCACACTGGATACAAAGATAATACTGGCCACATAGAATGGATTTGGAATTTTTTTTTCCAATCTCATTTTTTGGAATAGTTTGGGAAAAATAAGTACTCTTCTTTAAAGGTTTGGTAGAATTTACCTATGCCAAGCCCTGTTCCCCTGGGGTCTGGCAAGACAGCTCCTCAATCAAGCTTGCTTCAGAAATACCACAGCAGGCTCCTCCTCCAGAAGGTCAGAACAAGCCACAATCTACCCCATATCTCTAAAGTCTGCAGTTTTATAGGTCAGCAGGTGTAGCTGGGATAGACCCCAGAGGGCACTGCCCCACTCCTGGAGAGAAGGCTACTGTATGGAAATGACAATCTAAAACATTTAGGACATGCAGCAGGAAGATCATTTACTCTTCTCAGAGGGCTTCCCTGAGAGGCAGCATTCAGGGAGTGCCTCTCCAGGGACAAAGTAGCTGGCTCAAATCATTTCACTCCCTCACCCTTCAGCATGAACACAGAGGTACCTGCAGGAAGCCACACAGGCTACCTAACTTGTTTCCAACCAAGTCCCACACCCCTGATCTCTGGAAGGACTCCCCTTCTCAGTCAAGCTTGCCTCAGTCCCAGCTTCCTCTTCAGATGACCAGTAAAAGCCTCTGCCCATACCACATCCCCAGCCAGAGAGTCCTGCAGGGCTTCGGTTCTAGTGGAAATAGTCAGGTCTCATTTAACAAGCACACCAGAGCACACCTAATTGAAACCAAACCCATCCTGTCCAAGGACAAAACAGTATCCACTGCAGTCAAAGAGAGCCTCAGCACATGACAATGGACAAGAGCAGAGCACCTGCAGCACACACCAGAGATATTCTCTGAAGTGCCAGGCCCTGGATACTAGATGACCTCTTCTTCATAAAGCCACTACTCTCAAAAACAGGAAATATAACTTGTTTTCTAACACACAGAAGAAGGAGTTATTTAGATAAAATGCCAAAGGGACAAATTCATCCCAAATGAAAGAATGAGATAAGGCTATGGCCAGATATCCTATCAAAAAAGGTATAAGTAACATCCTTGATGGAGAATTTAAAACAACAATCATAAGGCTACTCATTGGGCTTAACAGAAGAATGGAAGACATTAGGGGGATCCTTATCACGGAGGTCATAATTAAAAAAGAATCAGTCAGAGATGAAGAATACAATAACTGAGATTGGAAACAGGCTTAATGCAATGAATAGGAGGATAGAAGAAGAAGGGGAATGAATTAGTGACCTAGAGCACAACAAAATGGAAAATAAGGAAGCTGAGCAAAAGAGAGGAAGAAGAATTATGGAACATGAGAATAGATTTAGGGAATTCAGTGACTTTACCAAATGTAATAGCATTCCTGCTATAGGAGTCCCAGAAGAAGAAGAGAGATAAAGAGCAGAGAAAATTTATTTGAAGAAATAATAGCTGAAAACTTTAATCCACATTAAAAAGGGAAGGAAACAGACATTCAGATCCAGGATGCACAGAGAATTCCCATCAAAATCAACAAGAGTGGCCTACACCAAGACATATTGTAATTAAATTTCCAAAATACACTGATAAAGAAAAAGTCATAAAGTGGCAAGACAAAATAATTCCTTGATGTACAAAGGGTGACCCATAAGGCTAGCAGAGTTTTCTCAACAGAAACTCTTCTGGCAGGCCAGGAGAAAGTGCATGTTATATTCAAAGTGCTGAATAAATCAATCAAATAAATAAGTAAATAAAATCAGTGTGAGGGGAGAAATCACAACCAACACCACAGAAATACAAACAAGTAAAAGAGAATATTATGAAAGACTATATGCCATCAAATTGAACAACCTCAAAGAAATGAAAAAATTCCTAGAAACTTAAAAAGTACCAAAACCGAAATAGGAGGAAATAGAAAACTTGAGCAGACCCATATCCAGCAAAGAAACTGAATCAATAATCAAAAATCTCCCAACAAACAAAAATCCAGGACCAGATGGCTTCACAGGCAAATTCTACCAAATATTTAAAAAAGAGTTAATACAAAAAAAAAAAGAAGAGTTAATACCTGTTCTTCTCAAACTATTCCAAAAAATAGAAAAGGAAGGAAAACTTCAAACTTCATTCTACAAGGCCAGCATGACCCTGATATCAAAACTGGATAAAGACTCTAATAAAAAAGAGAACATGGATAGGAAAATTCTCAATAAAATACTAAGCAAACTGAATCCAATAGTACAGTAAAAGAATCTTTCACCATAATCACGTGAAATTTATTCCTGGCCTGCAAGGGTGGTTCAATATTTGCAAATCAATCAGTGTACTACACAACATTAATAAAAGAGAGGATAAGAACCATACAATCATTTCAATAGATGCAGGAAAAGCATTTGACTAAGTACAACATCCATTCATGATTCAAAAAAAGAATCCTTAACAAACTAGGGTTAGAGGAGACATACCTTACCATAATAAAGGCCATCTATGAGAAACCCACAGCTAATATCCCCATGGGGAAAACTGAGAGCTTTTCCTCTACGATCAGGAACAAGATAGGGATGTCCACTCTCGCCACTATTGTTCAGCACAGTACTGGAAGTCCTACCCTCAGTAATCAGACAAGAAAAAGATAAAAAGCATCCAAATAGGCAAGGAAGAAGTCAAACTATTGCTCTTTGTAGATGACATGATGTTTTACATAGAAAACCTAAAAAACTGCACCAAAAATTGCTTGAGCTGATACATAAATTCAGTAAAATCACAGGATACAAAACCAACATATAGAAATCCACCGCATTTCTATGCACCAACAATAAAGCAGCAGAAAAAGAGATCAGGGAATCAACCCATTTACACTTGCCACAAAAACCATCAAGATAACCTAAGAATAGACCTAACCAAAGAGGTAAAAGACCTGTACTCTGAAAACTATTACACTGACAAAAGAAATTGAAGTAGATACAAAGAAATGGAAAAATATTCTATGCTCATGAATCGGAAGAACAAATATTCTTAAAATGTCTATACTACTCAGAATAATCTGCAAATTTAATGCAATCCCTATCAAAATACTAACAGTTTTCACAGAGCTAGAGCAAATAATTCTAAAATCTGTATGGAACCACAAAAGATGCCGAGTAGCCAAAACAATCTTGGGGAAAAAAAGAAAAAAGAAAAGCCAGAGGCATCCCAATTCTGGACTTTATGTTATAACACAAAGCTGTAGTGATCAAGATAGTATGGTACTTGCACAAAAACAGACACATAGACAAATAGAACAAAAGAGAAAACTCAGAAACTGACCCACAACTATACGATCAATCTTCTTCAAATCAGGAAAGAATATCCAGTGGAAAAAAGATAATCTCTTCCAAAATGGTGTTGGGAAAACTGGACAAGAAATAGAAAAGAATGAAACTGGACTACTTACTTTCTTATACCATGCACAAGGATCAACTCAAGGATTAAAGACCTAAATGTGAGACAGGAAAGCACTAAAATCCTAGAGGAGAACACAGGCAGTACACTCTTTGACATCCACCATAGCAACTTCTTACTAGGTATGTCTCCTCAAGCAACAGAAAAAAAAGCAAAAATAAACTATTGTGACTACATCAAAATAGAAGTCTTCTACACAGCGAAGGAAACAATTAACTAAACAATTAACCAAAAGGGTCAGTATCCAAAACTTGTGAAACCCAACACCCAAAAAACAAATAATCCAGTTAATAAATGGGCAGAAGACATGAATAGACATTTTTCTAAAGAAGATAAACAAATAGCCAATAGACACATGAAGCTCAACATCACTCATCATCAGAGAAATACAAATCAAAACTACAATACGATATCACCTCACTTCTGTCAGAATGGCTAAAATTAACAACACAAAAACAACAGATGCTGGTGAGGATGAGGACGAAGGGGGACCCTCTTGCACTGTTGGTGGGAATGCAAACTAGTGTAGCCACTCTGGAAAACAGTGTGCCGATTCCTGAAAAAAGTTAAAATCTGTGTTAAAGATTAACACAGTGTGCCAATTCCTGAAAAAAGTTAAAATCTTTTTATGATTCCATAAAAAAGTTATGATCCAGCAATTGCACTACTAAGTATTTGCCCAGAGTATACAAAAATAGTAATTCAGAGGGATAAAATACACTCCAAAGTTTATAGCAATATTATCAACAGTAGCCAAATTATGGAAAGAGCCCAAATGCCCATCAACTGATGAATGGATAAAAAAGATAGTGTATCTACAATGGGATATTACTCAGTCATAAAAATTCATGAAGTCTCACCATTTGCAAGGACATGGGTGGTGGTCATATTTTGGTGAGTGAAATAAGTTAGAGAAAGACAAATACCATATGATTTCACTCATATGTGAAATCTGAGAACAAAAACTAGCAGAAGGAAAAGAAGAGAGAGAGAGAGAGAATCCAAGAAACACACTTAACTATAGAAAACAAATGATGGTCACCAGAGGGGACGTGAGTGGAGGAATGGGTTAAATAGATGATGGGGATTAAGAAGTGCACTTGTGGTGATGAGCCCCAGGGGTTGTTGTAAATGTTGAATCACTAAATTTTACAAATGAAGCTATGTAACACTATATGCTAACTGAAATTTAAATAAAAACTTTAAAATGGAAAGAGCCATAAACTTCAGGGTCCACTTCTGGGTTCTCTATTCTGTTCCATTGATCTATGTGTCTGTTTATGCCAGTACCACACTGTCTTGATGACCACAGCTTTGTAGTACAACCTGAAATCTGGCATTGTGATGCCCCCAGATATGGTTTTCTTTTTTAAAATTCCCCTGGCTATTCGGGGTCCTTTCTGATTCCACACAAATCTTAAAATAATTTGTTCTAACTCTCTGAAGAAAGTCCATGGTATTTTGATAGGGATTGCATGAAACGTGTAAATTGCCCTGAGTAACATTGACATTTTCACAATATTACTTCTGCCAATCCATGAGCATGGAATATTTTTCTCTTTGTGTCTGCCTCAATTTCTTTCAGAAGTGTTCTATAGTTTTTAGGGTATAGATCCTTTACCTCTTTGGTTAGGTTTATTCCTAGGTATCTTATGCTTTTGGGTGCAATTGTAAATGGGATTGACTCCTTATTTCTCTTTCTTCAGTCTCATTGTTAGTGTATAGAAATGCCATTGATTTCTGGGCATTGATTTTGTATCCTGCCACGCTACCAAATTGCTGTATGAGTTCTAGCAATCTTGGGGTGGAGGCTTTTGGGTTTTCTATGTAGAGTATCATGTCATCGGCAAAGAGGGAGAGTTTGACTTCTTTGCCAATTTGAATGCCTTTAATGTCTTTATGGTCAACTAATATTCAATAAAGGAGGAAACACTATCCACTGGAAGAAAGACAGTCTCTTCAATAAATGGTGCTGGGAAAATTGGACATCCACATGCAGAAGAATGAAACTAGACCACTCCCTTTCACCATACACAAAGACAAACTCAAAAGGATGAATTTTCTAAATGTGAGACAAGATTCCATCAATATCCTAGAGGAGAACACAGGCAACACCCTTTTTGAACTTGGCCACAGTAACTTCTTGCAAGATACATCCACAAAGGCAAAAGAAACAAAAGCAAAAATGAACTATTGGGACTTCATCAAGATAAGAAGCTTTTGCACAGCAAAGGATACAGTCAACAAAACTCAAAGACAACCTACAGAATGGGAGAAGATATTTGCAAATGATGTATCAGATTAAGGGCTAGTTTTCAAGATCTATAAAGAATTTATTAAACCCAACACCAAAGAAACAAATAATCCAGTAATGAAATGGGCAAAAGACATGAAGAGAAATCTCACAGAGGAAGACATAGACATGGCCAACACGCACATGAGAAAATGCTCTGCATCACTTGCCATCAGGGAAATACAAATCAAAACCACAATGAGATACCACCTCACACCAGTGAGAATGGGGAACATTAACAAGGCAGGAAACCACAAATGTTGTAGAGGATGCGGAGAAAAGGGAACCCTCTTAGACTGTTGGTGGGAATGTGAACTGGTGCAGCCACTCTGGAAAACTGTGTGGAGGTTCCTCAAAGAGTTAAAAATAGACCTGCCTTACGACCCAGCAATTGCACTGTTGGGGATTTACCCCAAAGATTCAGATGCAATGAAACGCCGGGACACCTGCACCCTGATGTTTCTAGCAGCAATGTCCACAATAGCCAAACTGTGGAAGGAGCCTCGGTGTCCATCGAAAGATGATGGATAAAGAAGATGTGGTCTATGTATACAATGGAATATTCTTCAGCCATTAGAAAGGACAAATACCCACCATTTGCTTCAACGTGGATGGAACTGGAGGGTATTATGCTGAGTGAAGTAAGTCAATCGGAGAAGGACAAACAGTGTATGTTCTCATTCATTTGGGGAATATAAACAATAGTGAAAGGGAATATAAGGGAAGGGAGAAGAAATGTTGGGAAATATCAGGAAGGGAGACAGAACATGAGAGACTCCTAACTCTGGGGAAAAAAAAAGGGGGTGGTGGAAGGGGAGGAGGGCGGGCGGTGGGGGGGAATGGGTGAGGGGCACTGAGGGGGGCACTTGACGGGATGAGCACTGGGTGTTATTCTGTATGTTGGTAAATTGAACACCAATAAAAAATAAATATATTTTAAAAAATAAATAAATAAAATGGAAAGAGCCTGTGAAACCCTGTGATCCTTGACTTTAGTTTGGTTGGGAGTTTTTTTGTTTTGTTTTGTTTGTTTGTTTTTTTACAGATTCAACGCCCTTGCTGATAATCAGTCTGTTCCAATTTTCTATTTCTTTGTGTATCAGTTTTGGTAGTTTCTGTGTTTCTAGGAATTTATCCTTTTCCTCTAGGTTGTCCAATTTGATGACACACAGTATTTCATAATATTCTCTTAAAATGTGTATTTCTGTCGTGTTGGTTGTTATTTCTTTTGTCTCATTTGTGGTTTTGTTTGAATCCATTCTCTCTCTCTCTCTCTCTCTCTCTCTCTCTCTTTCTCTCTCTCCTCCTTTCCTTTTGTTGAGTCTGTCTCGAAGTTTAATTTTGTTAATCTTTCATAAAAATCATCTCCTGGTGTCATTGATCTGTTCTATTGTTTGTTTGTTTTTAGTTTCTATTTCATTTATTTATGCTCTAATCGTTATTATTTCCTTCCTTCTGCTAGTTTTGTGTTTTGTTTTTCTTCTTTTCCTAGCTCTTTTAGTTGTAAAGTTAGGTTATTTGTGATTTTTCTTGCTTCTTGAGGTAAGCCTGCATTGCTAAACTTCCCTGTTAGTACTTTTGCAGCATCACAAAGATTTGCATTGTGTTTTCATTTTCATTTATTTCCATGTAATTCTGATTTCTTTAATTTCCTGGTTGACTCGTTCATTATTTATTTATTTATTTATTTATTTTTTAAACATTCTTAATGTTTTTTTTTTTTTTTTAATTTATTTATGATAGTCACAGAGAGAGAGAGAGAGAGGCAGAGTCACAGGCAGAGGGAGAAGCAGACTCCATGCACCGGGAGCCCGACGTGGGATTCGATCCCGGGTCTCCAGGATCGCGCCCTGGGCCAAAGGCAGGCGCCAAACCGCTGCGCCACCCAGGGATCCCCTCGTTCATTATTTAGTAGCATGTTATTTAGCTTCCATAAATTTGTGGTCTTTCCAGATTTTTTTCTTATGATCTTTCTAGTTTCATAGTGTTGTGGTCAGAAAAGATGCATGGTAAGACTTCAACTTTTTGAATTTTTTGAGACTTGTTTTGTGACCTAATGTGTGCTTTATTCTGGATAATGTTACACCTGTATCTGAAAAGATTGTGTATGCTTCTGTTTTGGAATGTTCTGAATATATGTTAAATCCATCCAGTCATTGAAAGCCACAATTTCCTTGTTGGTTGTCTTTTGGATGACGTGCCCATTGATTTAATGGGGTAATAAAGTTCCACTATTATCATATAACTAGTGATTAGTCTTTTCATGTTTGTTATTAGCTATTTTTTGAGTTTGAGTTCTCCCAATGTTGGGTGCATAAATATTTACAATTGTTATCCCTTCTTATTGGATTGTCTCCTTTTTTATTATATAGTGTCCTTGTCTCTTGTTACAGTCTTTGTTTTAAAGTTGAACAGATGAATGACTGAACTCTACATCTGACACTAATGATACACTGTATGTTAACAATTGAATTTAAGTAAAATAAGTTGGGCAGCCCGGGTGGCGCAGCGGTTTAGCGCCGCCTGCAGCCTAGGGTGTGATCCTGGAGACCCGGGATGGAGTCCCACGTCAGGCTCTCTGCATGGAGCCTGCTTCTCCCTCTGCCTGTGTCTCTACCTCTCTCTCTCTCTCTCTCTCTCTGCCTCTCTCTCTCTCTTTGTCTCTATGAATAAATAAATTTTTAAAAATCTTTAAAAAATAAATAAATAAAATAAGTTGTGCTCGCTTCGGCAGCACATATACTAAATAAAATAAGTTAAAAGAAAAGAATATTGGGATATCATCTTACACCTGTCAGAATGGCTGGTATCAAAAATATACGAAATAACAAGTTTTGATGAAGATACAGAGAAAAGGGCACACTCTTGCACTGTTGGTGGGAATGCAAATTGGTGCAGCCACTCTGGAAAAGTATCAAAGTTTCTCAAAACAAAACAAAACAAAACAAACAAACAAAAAAACAAAAACAAAACAAAACCTTCCATATGATCTAGCAATCCACTTCTAGATCTATCTGAAGAAAATAGTCTATTTTGTTTGATGTAAGGATTACTACTCTGGTTTTCTTTGACATCCATTTGCATGATTAATGTTTCTCTATCCCCTCACTTATAATCTGCAAGTGTCTGTAGGTCTGAAAGAGTCTCGTGTAGGCAGCAGATAGAAGGGTCTTGGTTTGCTTTGGTTTGGTTTTGGTTTGGTTTTGTTTTTTTCTTTCACCACTGTCACCCTATGTCTTTTGATTATAGAGGTTAGTCCACTTACATTCAAAGTAATTATTGACAGATATCTATTTATTGCCATTTTGTTATTTGTTTTGTGGGGGATTTTTTGTTTCTTTGTTTCTCTCTGATCCTTTCTTCTCTTGCTCTCTTTCATGTTTGTAGGCTTTCTTTAGTGATATGCTTAGATTCTCTTTATTTATTGTATATCTATTACTTTTTTTAAAATTTGTGATCGTCGTAAGATTTATATATAACATTTTCTGTAGATATCAGTCTATACAAAATTGATGATCACTTAAGCTTGAATTCATTCTTTCCTCTTCTTCCTCCACTCCGAGTTTTAGGAATACAGTGTCATATAGTATATGCTTTTATTTTGTGAAACCCTTGACTGATTTTTACAAATATACTCATTTTTATTGCGTTTTTGCTTCCAATGTTTTATGCTCTTATGGTATTACCTTTCCACTCAAAGAGTCACTTTTAATATTTCTTGCAGGGCTGGTTTAGTGGTCATGAACTCCTTTAGTTTTTGTTTTTCTGGGAAATTCTTCATCTCTTCTTCTATTTTGAATTATAGCCTTGCTGGATAGAGTATTCTTTTTAAAAAATTTTTTTGTTTAAATTCAATCTGCCAGCATATAGTATAACACCCAGTGCTCATTCCATCAGGTGCTCTCCTTAATTTCCATCATTCAATTACCTCATCCCCGCACCTAACACCCCTTCCAGTACCCTTTTTTGCTTCCCAGAGCTAGGAGTCTCTCATGGTTTGTATCCTTCTCTAATTTTTCTCCACTCAGTTTCCCTCCTTTTCCTTATAATCCCTTTCACTATTTCTTATATTCCAGATATGAGTGAATAGAGTATTCTTGATGGCAGATTTATTCCTTTCAGCACTCTGAATATACCATGCCACCTTCTGGCCTGCAAAGTTACTGCTGAAAAATCAACTGATAGCCTTAAGAGATTTTCCTTGTGTGTAACTACCTTTTCTCTTTCTGCTTCCAAAATGTTTTCTTGGGATCCCTGGGTGGCGCAGCAGTTTGGTGCCTGCCTTTGGCCCAGGGCGCGATCCTGGAGACTCGGGATCGAATCCCACGTCAGGCTCCCAGTGCATGGAGCCTGCTTCTCCCTCTGCCTGTGTCTCTGCCTCTCTCTCTCTCTCTGTGTGACTATCATAAATAATTTAGAAAAAATGTTTTCTTTATCGCTCCTTTTTGCCATTTTAATTACTTTGTGTCTTGCTATTACTTTGACCCCTGCTTGGGTCGATTTTGTTGGGGGACCACTGCCTCCTGGATCTGAAAGTCATCTGTTTCCTTCCTCCAGATTCCCAGATTAGAGAAGTTTTCAGGTTTTATTCCTTTAAAAAAGTTTTCTGCTCCTTTTCATTATGTTTCTTCTTCTGGGATTCTTATAATGCACGTGTTATTACACTTGGTGGAGTCACCAAGTTCCCTAAGACTATTCTCATTTTGCTTGATTTTTTTTTCCTCTCATCGGCTCAGTTTGATTACTTTCTATTATTCTATCTCTAAGGTCATCAATTCATTCCTCTGCTTCCTCTAGCCTGCTATTGATCCGATCAAGTGTATTTGAAATTGCATTTGTTTTTTTTTTTCATCTCTGATTATTTTTAAAAATCTCTTTGTTAAAGATCTCACTGATATCTTCCACTCTTTTCTCAATTGCAGTGAGTTTCTTTATGATCATTGTTTTCAATCTCTTTCTGGAATACTACTTATATCCATTTTTCTTAGGTATCTTGCTGTGGTTTTGTCCTGTTGTTTCATTTGGGACAAATTCTTGTCTCTTTTCATTCTGTCTAACTCTCTGTGTCTGTTCCTGAGTATTTGGGAAGTGAGCTCCATCTTCTCTTCTTGAAGGTAATGGCCTTATGAATAAGACGTCCTGTAGTGCCCTGCAGTGCAGGTTCCCTGTCCCTCAAGACCTGGCAGTTCAGGGAGTGTCTCCTATGTGTCTCACTTCTGCCCTGCTGAGGGGTCCTGGCCACTTTTTCCTTCAGTCCAGTTGTCTGAAGAGGCTCTCCTTGCCTCCTGTGAGCAATGCTGCTCCCTGACTGGGTGCAGTGTATTTTAAAAAGACCAGTGTGCTGGTTTGCTTGCAAAATGAGACCTGCTGCCACCAGAATTTCTTCATTGTAGTGTCTTCTCTACCTTTCATTGTGGAGTATTTTCTGCTAGTGTTTGGGTTTTTTTCTGAGTTATTTACACTGATGTGAGTGTTATCTAGCTCTATCCATTAGACTAGGTGAACTTGGGTCCTCCTATGCCATCTTCCCAGACTTCCCCCAGTTATGAGCTTTGCTGAAATATTCTGATTCATTGGGGGAACTCTGATCTCAGTATTGTTAAGTCTTTTCTTCATAAAATGGTAAGATACTCCATTCCAAATTATTTTATTATCCTATTTGGATGATATAACCTTTACTTCCAATTTTCTAGAAATCAAGTGAGCAAGGAAACAGAGTCTCCATAGTCACTGTGTAAATTTTCACTCTGTCCTCATTTCTAGTATGTAAACTGTACCTTGCATTGTGCCTTTTGCTCTCAGTCTAGAGATAGGTTTATGCTCTTCAGAGAAATTTCAATAATAAACCTTTATAACTTTGGCAGGAGACAGCATGGCAGTCATTTAGGTTAAAGAATAGGGATAGGATATGGGTCTTGTAAACAGACCTTAAAACAAGGCTCCTCTCATTAGTCTTAACTTTATCCATCCTTCACATAGGTCTTGAATTCTAGCAATCCCAGAGCCTTTTGGAGATTCTAAGGGGGACATAGTTTGACTTTACCCTTTGCCAGGTTAGAATCCAACCTTCTTGGACATGCTAAATCATCACAGTCATCATCTTCCTTCTGAATCTTCCTTCTTGTACTCTGTCACGGTCAAGCATCTTAAAAATCCTTTTCTTTCACTTTAGTGGGGTTTCTTTTTTTTAAAGATTTTATTTATTTATTTGAGAGAGAGGGAGAGAGAGAGAGAGACAGGGACAGAGAGTGTGAAAGAGAGAGTATAAACAAGGGGAACAGCATAGGAGGAAAGAGAAGCAGACTCCCCGCTGAGCAGGGATCCCAATGTGGGGCTCAATCCCAGGACCCTGATATCATGACCTGAGCCAGCAGATGCTTAACTGGCTGAGCCACCCCTTTCAGTGGAGTTTCATGATAGAAAAGGCATAAATGTGTTTGTTCAAACCACTACTTTAAAGCGAACCAATCCAACTTATCTTAGAAAGAATTTCTGGCACATTGGCAAAAATGTTCAGTGTCCTAAGCTCAGAGAAATGATGTGGTTATAGTCATGCATTTCCCAGAATGCCAAGCAGGACAGCATGAAATATAATCATTTCAAAGATGCTTCTGAAATCCTTCCACAAAAACTCTATTTATTGGATCTGTTAATCTGTAATGTGTCCCAGAAGCCCTAGTAAATGCAGAGTCCATAGACTTTTTTATATTAGAAGACTTAGCTTAGGGAGGGAAAATTTTCCATTATAAGAATAGTGATTAAATCCTGTGCCATGTGTACCAGTGTATCAGTGTCTTGAAAATCGCATTATGAGGCACCAGTTGTTGGCTCTAACATTTAATATCTTTGCAATAAAAAATGGTACAAGAAGTAGGACAGTACTGGCAGTGAATACATATGCATGGCTTTTGAATGGTTTTCAGTCACTGCAAACAGATAATTCTTGTTAAGTACACATGACATATTTCTTATGTGACTCTATGTTGTGGCCAATATGAAAGCTTTGAAGTTATACATGTTACATGAACTTTAAATATTTTGTTAGTAGGATTTCTTACTACAGGACTGAAAAGTAAAACTGGATTTGAGCAGTAAGATCTTTATTTATTTATTTTTTTTGAGCAGTATTATCTTTAAATCCTGTCCAATTTGATCAAATAGCAGTTATTTCAATGTAAAAACCTTCTCAAGTCTTTTTTTTTTTTTTTGCAGCATTTAAAGCAACATCTGTTTGAACTTTTTAAAATCTGATTTTAAATTGATTTCTCTCATTTCATGAAAACAGCAAACCACACTTTCCAATCCTCAGCTACAGGCAGGGGTCAGATCTTCAAATTATACTTGTGTCGAGCTGCCAATAAGTATTAAGTCAGCAAGAAGCTAGGTAAGAAAAATTAAATATTAGAGATGTTGTTTTTTTAAAGTATTGCTTTCTAGCAGGATCTACACTGGATCTACTATTTATGAAAACAAATAATAGGGCAGCCCCTGTGTCTCAACGGTTTAGCACCACCTTCAGTCCAGGGTGTGATCCTGGAGACCTGGGATCAGTCCCATGTCAGGCTCCCTGCATGAGGCCTGCTTCTCCCTCTGCCTGTGTCTGTGCCTCTTTCTCTGTGTGCATGTAAAATCTTAAAAAAAAAAAAAAGAAAAGAAAAGGAAAGAAAAGAAAAAAGAGAAAAGAAGAAAGAAAAGAAAAGAAATAATAAATTATAAATAAAAAGTGACTAAACAACTTTCTCGCTGTTTTTAGAGATTAAACACAGTTGCTATAAGGCAAAGTCTTCACAAACCTTTCAGATTAATGTTGCTATAATTAATCCTTATAAAGGTGGAATTACAACAAAAATATGAATTACACGGGACGCCTGGGTGGCTGAGAGTTTGAGTGTTTGCCTCTGGCTCAGGTCATGATCCCGGGTCCCAGGATTGAGTCCCCAATGGGGCTCCTTGCAGGGAGCCTCCTTATCCCTCTGCCTGTGTCTCTGCCTCTCTCTCTCTCTGTCTCTTATGAATAAATAAATAAAATCTTTTAAAAATATGAATTACAACCATAGGAACTAATAAAGAAAGCACTTTAGTGGGATTCTACTTTATTGCCTTTGAGGCTTACAACAGATTTTAAATGTGATTCAATTTAAATTACAGGTGAATATTAGCAATCTTTATCATCCATAAATAGTCTGATGTTTTGATAAGGTTGTATGATCTATAACAAGTTAAAAATTAAGGCTTTTCAAAAATTTAACATCATCAATCTTGCTGACTCTATCCTGGACCTAGATGTTAATTAACACATCTTTTATTTTGATCTGCTCTTTATCTTTTTGGGGGTTTTAATATTCACTCACCTTTATTAATTTTATCCTGAATGCCCATACAACGTGTTCTAGATCGAAAACAGGTTATCATTGTATACTTAAAAATAATGACCACATGATTCCTCACATCAATTCTTGCCCCGAAGGTGATGCAATGAAAGCCAAGTCAGATATCCTACACAAATTTAAAAGTCTATATTACAGGTGGGTATTGGAGAAAATTTATTTTTATCTGCTTATCTACAAGAGAAAGAGACAGTTACCGCCTCCTCCCTCCTTGAAAGGCAGGAGAAAAACCTTTGCTCTTTGGTGACAGGATGTAAAGGATCTTGAGATCTCACTCTAAACTTTTGGGATATAAATATATATCTCCAAGCGCCAGATAAAGCCAGTGTCTCTGGCTTTTCTGACCTAAGATGGCTCCACGATTCTGAGCCTTATCTTCCCTTAAGAGATTAAGTATATACCTCTGGAGTTAGAAAAACCTGTCTGGAGTTCTCTCAGTACCTATACAGTTGTGAATTAACTTCCCACATCTTGTTCTTAGCCTAGCCTCTCAAGATTTCAGCGAAATTTATTCAAAAAGCTGTAAGTCTACAGAAACACAAAAATATTTCCTCATATCTCACACTCTTGATAGCTCCAATTATTGGCACTATGAACTCTTTTTTGCATTACTGATAGTGTTTCTCACATAAGTAATAAACAAGCATATACAGTCCTTCCTTTAGAAAATTCATACGTTATACATGACATATTTACTTCCTATCATTAACAAAAAGTCATTTTTAATCTAATAAATCAAAGTAAGTTATCATTATCTTATTTTATCTGACAGGATTTCCAGACTTCAGAAGGAAATTTGTGAAATAATGCATAATGTTACTAAAGAGACCTTTTTAAACCTCCACCAGCAGGTTTTCCTCATTTTGAATCAGTTCATTTTTTCCTTTCACAAGAATTTGACAATGACATGCCTTTTCTCTTTTTCTTTATTATAATTAACTTATTTCTGAATTTGTCATAACTATGACATTTTTGGAACAGCTAACATATTCTTTCTTTAATTAAGACTTGAAGGCTTATTCCTGCTCTTTTTAGCAGTTCATTTCATTACCTTTTTCAAATTTCTATGTGACTAAAAATTATATTTTCTAAGTTTCATAAAACTAAATTTACATTTAAATATAATTCATTTTGCAGAAAAAAGGACAATCCTTTAGAAGTATGTTTTAGTCTAGCTTCAAAGATACAGTTACCACTGAGGGGAACACTTGACGGGATGAGCACTGGGTGTTATTCTGTATGTTGGTAAATTGAACACCAATAAAAAATTAATTTATTAAAAAAATGTACAGTTACAAGATTATGTCAAATGTATAAAATGGAGCATTTTTTTATTAAATGTAATGTATTTCTGTATAGTGCTACCCAAGCTAATCGAGTGATTACCTCTAATTCATGATTTAGCAGACTATGCCAGATTAGTCTTTGAGAGGAACTCAGTGCCAACAGTAAGAAAAATATAAATATCACACAGTTTGTCCAGAAATGTTATATTTCACAGAAGGTAAAGAAGATGCTGAAATAGTCTTATCAAACAATAGATCTTTGGCTGCAAATTTATCTTCTAATTTATCTTTAGATTCAACATTTGAAAACAATTAAGTGCTTTAATGTATACTTAATTAGTGTGATTCTAGTGGCTTATATAAATATACCAGTTGAAAATAATAACTTTTTAATAATCTTACTTGGAAACAAAATCAGTGGAATCAAAGACATGGACCTAGCTAAGTTTTATATGTCATAGGTCTATTATGTAAATGTGATCATGATAGAAAACAACATTTAAAACCAAGCAATAATATGAGTCAATTATAGATAATCAAGTATAATACATAATTCCCAAATAAATTCAATAAAAAGCTTGCTATTTTCTCTCAAGTGAATGATACACTGACACTTACTTTTATAAAATGAGGATATCTTAGTTTGCAAGGAAGACATGTACAAACACTTATTTCTATTAAGTGGCTATTATAAGGATTTGTGGATATAGGAGATCATTAAGATGTTGGATGAATAGTTGTCTGGTCCCTGAAATTTGGCTACATAGTTATCAAATCATCTGAACACCTGCAAAATCAACCAGAAATCAGAGGAAAGAACTGCTACAACTCTACAAATAGAAAGTGACCACATTTTGTAAGACAGGAGGTGCAAAGATGTGCATCTGAGGCAATATATCTGAAGGCAAACCACAGGGGAAGGGAGCCTCCATAAGCTGAGTACCAGAAAGTGTTATTAGCCACAGAGTGCAAAATGAGAAGGTTTAGAATTTTGCCTGAAAAGCGCCCAGGAGGCAAAGCAGAATAGTATCCCAGGTGGGACAGCATGGTCTCAGGATCCTAGGGGTAACAAAAAGAAAAGGGGTGCCTGAGTGCAGTGCACTTCCCAAGCACTGGAGGGGGAGGCTGGCTGAAAATAGTGAGCCCAGGTGCAGACTTTCTGCCCAGTGTTGCTGTAGACCCAGAACTGTTGCACAGTCAGGTGACTGCTCTCCCAGCAAGGGCCCAGCAAAAGGCAGAAGCAGAGACACCTCCCTTCTTCCCCTGGGAGGAGCAGCCTGGGTTCTTATCACAGGAGTCCTTAAGGTTTGGACACTAAGCACGGGATCCTGTGCCTGAGATAAAAACACTGGATCACAGGCTGGACGAACACAGAGATTGGATGGAAACCAGGAGAAAAGAGTGGTTGACTGCTTTTCTGTGAGGGCTCGCTGAGGAATGGGGGTGTCACAAACTTTCAGCTCTGGGCTAGAGCTTGGGGAAAAACCATTTTCATCCCCCATACCAGCTCCAAAGCCGCCTACACCCAACCCAGCCTTGGGGGTAAGGGTGGTGCCAGTTCCGCCAGGGAAAAGACACGTGAAAATCAATGCAAGGGATACCACCTGCAGAAGACCAGCGGGAGATTCCAGCATACAGATGGGAGTTTGGTGGGTAAACTTTCATTGTGTACATATTTAAGTTTTTCTTTCTTTTGTATTTGGGATCTGTGTTTTTTTTTTTTTTCCTAAAAAACAAACCAAAATACATCCAGAATCTAGTTTATTATTCTGTTCAACTTCTGGCTTGATCTTATCTCTCTCTCTCTCTCTCTCTCTTTTTATCCTTTTCTTTTTATTTTCTTCTTGGTTTCTGTTCAATTCTGATTTGTGTAGTAAATTTTTTCTGGTGTCATTATTGCTATTTTTTGTATTTTCTCTCTTTCTTTTCTTTTCTTTTCTTTTCTTTTTCTCTTCTTTTCTCTCTTTTCTTTTATGGAAATAATGATAATATGTAAGAACTCAGCCCAAAAAAAGAGAACAAGAGGCACTGCTCACTGCCAAGGATTTTTTTTTTAGGTTTGATTTGATGAATAAATAATATTCATGAGAAACACAGAGAAAGAGAGGCAGAGACAAAGGCAGAGGAGAAGCAGGCTCCATGCAGTCAGCCCAATGTTGGACTCAATCCCGGGACTCTGGGATCATGACCTGAGCCAAAGGCAGATGCTCAACCACTGACCCACCCAGGTACCCCCCTGCCAATAATTTAATAAATATGGGTGTAAGTAAGATATTGGAATTAGAATTCAAAACAATAATTATAAAGATACTAGTTGAGCTTGAAAAAAGGATGGAAGATACTAGAGAATCACTGGAGAAATAAAAGAACTAAAATCTATTCAGGCTGAAATTTAAAAATGGTATTACTGAGATGCAATAAAAAATGGAGGCTTGCCACCCCTGGGTGGCTCAGTGGTTGAGCACTTGCATTCAGCTAGATAGTGATCCTGGGGTCCTGGAATCTAGTCCCACATTGGGCTCTCCACAGGGAGCCCCCTTCTCCCTCTGCCTATGTGTCTGCCCATGTCTCTCCTGAATAAATAAATAAAATATATATTTTTTTAAGTGGAAGCTTAACCATTATGATAAATGAGACCGAAGAGAGAGTCAGTGAAATAAAAAATAAAATAATGCAGTATAAAGAAGTTGAGAAAAGGAGAGACAAACAACCAGTGGATTGTGAGGGCAGAATTTGATAGTTCAACAAGAGCATAAAGCAAGACAATATTAGAATATTTGGGGTCTGAGAGGAAGGGCAAAGAGAGAGAGGGCCATAGAGTATATTTAAACAAATTATAGCTAAAGCACTCCCCTAATCTGGGTAAGGAAACAGGATTCAAGACCAGGAGGCACAGAGAACCCCCCTCAAAATTAATAAAAATAGTTTGACACCTCAATATGTAATAGTGATTTTTGCAAATTTCAAAGATAAAGAGAAAATTCTGAGAGCTGCACAGGACAAGAGGTCCTTAACCTACAAGAGTAGAAACATTAGACTGGTATCAGACCTATCCACAAAGATCCAGAAAGGGCTAGTATGGTATATTCAAGGTGCTAAATGAGAAAAATAAGCAGCCAGGAATACTTTATCCAGCAAGACTGTCATTCTTTTTTTTTTTAATACTAGCTATGTAACTTAATTTTTTTAAAGATGTATTTATTTATTTATGATAGACATAGAGAGAGAGAGAGAGAGGCAGAGACACAGGAGGAGGGAGAAGCAGGCTCCATGCCGGGAGCCCGACACGGGACTCGATCCCAGGACTCCAGGATCACGCCCTGGGCCAAAGGCAGGCGCCAAACTGCTGAGCCACCCAGGGATCTCCAAGACTGTCATTCTGAATGGAAGGAGAGATAAAGAGCTTCCAGGCCAAACAGAAACTAAAAGAATTTGTGATCACTACACCAGCCCTGCAGGAAATATTAAAAGGGATCCTTTAAGTCAGAAAGGAACAGAAAACCTACAGAAACGTTGACTTTACAGGTAATACAGTGGCACTAAATTCATAACTTTCTATTGTTACTCTGAATGTAAATGAGTTAAATGCCCCAATCAAAAGACACAAGGTATCAGATTAAAAAAAAAAAAAGCAAGACTCAAGACTCACCAATATGCTGTCTGTAAGAGACTCATTTTATTTTATTTTTTAAAATATTTTATTTATTTTTTTCAACCACAGAGAGAGAGCACAAACAGATTGAGAGGGAGAGGGAGCAGCAAAGTAAGAGGGAGATGCAGACTTCTGCTGTGCGGGAAGCCCAGATGTAGGGCTTTCTCCAAGGACCCTGGTATCATGACCTGAGCTGAAGGCAGACGCTTAACCAATTGAGACACCCAGACACCCTAAGAGACTCATTTTATTTTTTTTTAATTTTTTTTTAATTTTTATTTATTTATGATAGTCACAGAGAGAGAGAGAGAGGCAGAGACACAGGCGGAGGGAGAAGCAGGCTCCATGCACCGGGAGCCTGATGTGGGATTCGATCCCGGGTCTCCAGGATCGCGCCCTGGGCCAAAGGCAGGCGCCAAACCGCTGCGCCACCCAGGGATCCCTCTTTTTTTTTTTTTAAATTAGGTTTTGGTTATCATGGTCACTGAGAAGCTTTAACCATTCCTTTTACTGTTTCCTTAAGAGAGAAGACATTTATTTCCCATATTATATTCTTTAGATATTTCAGTTAGATACTCTATTTGTAAAAGTCATCTAAAAAATCGGCAATGATCAGACAATTGGATGTAGGCAGTAATTTCATTTTATGCACTACTGATTATAATAAATATTCCCTTTACTCTTCTCTATATAACACCTTGGTTGGGGGGTGTAGTGGGAGCTACAACACTTGTTTACTTGTTTATATTTTCCCAGTGTGACTGAACTCAAAGTCACCAAAAAATAAATAAATAAATAATGAATAAATAAATGTAATAAAATATCTGTGAATAGCAAATGAAAGACATCCTAGTCCAGTTCTGTTGCTTGTTGAATTTTAGTACCAAATTTATGAGAAAAAAAATGTATTACAGAACTATTCTCATGTACTTGAAGCAGGAAATGAAATTACTGTCTCCATTTTACAGATGAAGAAACCAATATAGAAAAATTAATAAATTATCTTCATCATGCACACAGTATAGACTGTAGAGCCAATCTTCAAACTCAGGCAATCTGGCTCCACTGACCTATTCTATGGAGGGTCTATGTCTCTCCAGCCATTTCAATTTCTCTGTTTTCCCTGGTTGTTTCTTTATCACCTTCCTCAAGCGATCCATTTATAGTCCAAGAAGTCAACACTCTTACCTTTCATTGTGCCCATGAAAGTGATTTAGGATATGACCACATTCAAGACAACACTTACTGAATTTTACATGATAACTTATTATCATTTAGCACAAACAATAGTTTGGGTTTCACTTCCATTTAAGTACACAGATATCTAGGTTTGATTTTCAAATTTTTCTATCTATGAACGTATAGACATGTAGGTTATGATTTGGAAGGTAAAGAAGAAATATAGTGATACAAAACAATCCCATAACTGAATATTAATGTGGGAGAATTAGAGGGTCAGCTTTTGCATATTCTAAAAATCATGAGGAAAAATCAAATGCTCATGCAACGATATAGACCTACAGTCCTGTTCCTACTTTTATGCTATCAAGAAACTTCTATGCCATTCCATTTCTTTCTATTCATAATACTAATAATAAGCGTACTCACAAACCCACACACAAAGAACATACAAAATATGTATACATTTTGCCACACAATAGCTCTAATTGATTTGAAATGTAATACTTATGTATTTGGACTCTCTAAACTTTGGATTTCTAGGTCTTGTTTAAGAGGTTATCAGTATTTTTTTTAGGTTATCAGTATTTTATGGAAGGTAATATACTGTTGAAATTTTTATACTGATACAATTAATCTCTAAATTTTAGAACATATTGCCTTCAAATACCATCATTGTTAACCTCCTGCTATTGCAGAATGACAACACATAACTTTTTAAGAAAACGCATGTTATTATGGAAAATACATGGAAATAAGTTTGGGTTCTCACCTTTATCCTAATACTGCCACCAACTAGCTACGTGAACCTTCTCTCTGAGCAATTTAGATAATACTATGATTTCATTGTATTAAAAATGAAACTTGCCTACAAAACATAATAAAATATATTATGTTATGATTATTAAAGTAATGCAGGACATTTGGAGAATATATAAAAGCATAAATTAAACCATTAAAAAATAAATGAGCTATTTTTAATAAAACAGAAGCCCCAGATAATCAAAAGAAAAATACAGTACGATAATATATACTTTTTGTTTTATCTTCCTCTCTATTTTCCCTATTCAGTTTCCCTCACTCTCTTATGGTACCTTTCACTATTTCTTATATTCCACATATGAGTGAGACCATATGATAATTGTCTTTCTCTGATTGACTTATTTCACTCAAAATAATGCCCTCCAGGTCCATCCACATCAAAGCAAATGGTAGGTATTCATCCTTTCTGATGGCTGTGTAGTATTCCATTTTATATATATATATATATATATATATATATATATATATATATATATATATATATATATCACATCTTCATTATCCATTCATCTGACAAAGGACATCTCAGCTCCTTCCACAGTTTGGCTATTTTGGACATTGCTGCTATGAATATTGGGGTGCAGGTGTCAGCATCAATTCCATTCATGTATTTTTAAGCATCTACCTTAGTCAACTCAGTTGCCAAAACAAAATACTACAGACCAGATGCCTAAAACAAAAGGAACTTATTATGCAAACTCTGGAGGCTGGGAAGTCCAAGGACAACCAGGGGATTAGGTTCCCTGGTCAGAATCTCCTCTGGGCTTGCTGATGGCCACCTTCCCACACTGTCATCTCATGGCAGAAAGAAAGGGAAAGAAATCTTGTTGGTATGTCTTCTTATAAAGGCACTAACCCAATCATGATGGCCTCATATTCATGATCTCATCTAAACCTAATTATCTTCCAAAAGCTTCATCTCCAAATGCCATCACATTGGGGGTTAGGGCTTCAACATATGGAGTTTGAGGAACACAATTCAGTCCATAGTATTCTGTCTCTGACCCCCTGAGTTCATGTCTTATCACGTGCATTCCATCCCAATATCCACAGAAGTCTTAACTCATTCCAGCATCAGCTCTAAAATCTAAAGCCCAAAGTCTTATTTAAAAAAAACATAAATCAGGGATCCCTGGGTGGCGCAGCAGTTTGGCGCCTGCCTTTGGCCCAGGGCGCGATCCTGGAGACCCGGGATCGAATCCCACGTCGGGCTCCCTGCAGGGAGCCTGCTTCTCCCTCTGCCTGTGTCTCTGCCTCTCTCTCTCTCTCTGTGTGACTATCATAAATAAATAAAAATTTAAAAAAAATAAAATAAAAAAAACATAAATCATATAAAATGAGTGAGATTCCAGATCTGAGGCAAGATTCCTCTCCAGTGATGCACCTGTGAAACAAGAGCTGTGCTTCTAAAATATAATGGTGGAACAGACATAGGATGGACATTCTTTTTCAAAATAGAAAAAAGGGAAAGAAAGAGGGGTGATAGGTCTCAAGCAAGCCCAAAACTGAAGGTTAATTGCTAGATCTTGAAGCTTGAAAATAACCCTCTTTGGTTCTGTACCATACGTTCCAAACCCACTGGAGCAGGGGTTGTTTCCCGAAGGCTCTGCTAGGCCATGGGCAAACTCCTGAGATTCCAAGGAGCTCACCTCCCAGTGTTCCAAGTGGCAATCGTCTCACCTATTGAAACCAAAACAGCCCCCTCCTCTCTCATACACACACACACACACACACACACACACACACACACACTTTGAAATCATGAGGGCAGTTCCAGTGATCTCTGAATTCCTTGGTTCATTTTTCCCCTTGTCTTGAAAAAGCACACACAATCACATCCAAATAGCCCCATGGCCCAACCCTGTCATATCTAAGAAGTCTGACAACCTCCCTTCACTTTATCCTGTCTCTGTCCTCTTCAGTTCAAATGCACAGTGTTTCTAATGGGATGACCCCATAATCTACTTAACAAGTGACAGTCCAACAACATCTTCGGTGCTGTCTTCCAGACACACTTTCTCATTTTCTGCAATATAAATAGAATTATTTATTATAATAATATAATAATTATTTATTATTAATTTATTTATTCGAGAAAGAGGGAGAGAGAGAGAGAGAGAGGCAGAGACATAGGCAGAGGGAGAAGCAGGCTTCATGCAGGGAGCCCGATGTGGGACTTGATCCTGGGGCTCCAGGATTATGCCCTGAGCCAAAAGCAGACACTCAACCACTGAGCCACCCAGGCGTCCCCAGATTGAATATATATTTTTTAAAATGGTTAGTTCTGATTCCTTTTTATTTAATAATTCCTTCTTCAATTTATTTTTTTCTTCATGTATTTTACTAAAAGCAGTTAGGAGGAACCAAATGATTCCTTCAACACTTTAACATCCACATTTCTAACTTGCACTTCAAACTCTTCATTATCTAGCTCCAAAGTCATTTCCACATATTGAGGTATTTGTTACAGCATTGCCACACTTCTCAGTACCAATATTTTAATCTGCTCAGGCTGCTATATAACAAAATACCAAAGACTGAGGGGCATAAGCAACAGGAATTCATTTCTCACAGTTCTGGAAGCTGTCTAAGATCCAGATGCTGGTCAATCCAATTCCCCAGTGAGGACTCTCTTAGGATTGCAGAAAGCAACCTTCTCCTTGTGTCCTGTCCTGGCAGAAAGAGAGAGAGAGAGGAAAGCTCTTTGGTGTCCCTCCTCACAAGAGCAGTAATCCCATCCTGAAGTCCCCACACTCATGATTTCACTTAAATCCAATAACCTCTCAAAGGCCTCAACTCTAAATAACATCACACTATGGTTACTCCTTCAACACAAAAATGTGGGGACAAAATTCAGTTTATAGCAATGCCTAATAAGGCTTTCATTTTATTTTTTCTCTTTTTTATTTTAAAACTTAATTTTACTTCATTATAAACATGTTTACATTCAATTTTAGAGGCATAAAATTTTCAGAAAGTCAATGGTATTCCTTAATCTCTTCAATCCCACTGCGAGTACCTAAAGTTGACAGGTTGGACTGCGTTTTGTTGTTGTTGTTCCATGGTTTTTATATATTTTCACTAACATAGAGAATTATGTATACACTTCTGCAGGAGATTTTATTTAATTTTTTAATGGAATCATGATTTACATAGTTTTCTATAACATTTATGTACATTTAATTCTCATTCTTTTTTAATAGTTGAATGATAATCCTTACTGTGAATGTAATAAAACTGCTCAATCTTACTCCTTCTCCATTTAAAATAATTTCAAACTGTTTTCAGTGTATTGCTACTAAAAATCCTTATACACAATAAAAATCTTTATATACATATACTTACAAGAATATTTTAAGCCAAATGAATATGCCTTACCCTTGTATTTAATGTACTTAATCTTTTCTCCAGTAATCAAGATGTATTTATCTCTTGATGGATAGGGTTAGGGGTGATTAGAATTGCTCAAACAAGAATTCAAAGAGGGGGAATTACTATTGAGTTTCTTATATCTAACATAAAGCTGTTGAATCCTCAGCAAGGTAATAGATTTGAAAGATGTTTCATTCCCTCTATAGAGACAGACTGGAAGATTGGATTATAGAGTTCTATTATATGCCCAGAATCCAAAGGAGGAAAATATGAAATGTAGAGATGGAAACCCAAAGCTTTCCTCTTATGCTTCATTTTTATTGTAGAGAGAAAAGGGAAAGAAGAACGGGGGAGGGTTCCCTTTCCCCCTGGAGCTAAGCTTCCAGGCAAGCTGGGAGGTAGGAAGATTTATTCTCTAACCTACAGATAGGTAGGGGAAAGTCCAAATTGTTGGGTCTGATGGCAAACTTGACTGGATTTGGTAGGGGAAGCTGGTAAGCTTTTGGAAAAAAAAAAAACCAACTGTGGCTATTTCACACATGACCTAAGGCGGTGGCACACCACCCATAGTAGAAGAGGTAAAATGGAAGCACTGTTCTTAAATTCTCAGTGGCCATATAGATCAAAAGACTTAGAAGATGATATCAGTATAGTAAAGAAAAGAATAGTAAAGAAGCCCAGAGGTATGGGAGGCCCATAAACCCTCAGAAGCCTAGAGTTAGCTTGAAGAAGCCACTTTAGAATGAGAGTCAACGCCTGGACCATCCAAATGTCCTTCAACAGGTGACTGGATAAACAAGCCATGGTCTACCTTTTAGCTCCCTAAATTCTAACACTGTTTTCTGAATAACCTCTCCCATAGCTTTACTATCTACTCTTACCCACTTTGCAGTAGCTCAAACTCACTCTGTCTGCCTCTGTATTTTATTAAAGCCACATTAATAGCAACATTCAATGAATTTACAAGAATCACTTTCATCCCTCATTCCTACCTGCACAATATTTTACATGGCCATGATTGAAGTGCTCTGGCTGCTACTTCTTCCCACATAATACAGCTGATATGGCTGACACTGAGAGTCTATCTGCTTTCCCAGCTCTCTCACTGTGATAACACAGCAGCCTCAAATCCATACATAAAACTGCACATTCAGTCACTTACTTCAGAAGAAGAAAAATCACTTTATATCTCAAAGACCAAGAAAATAAAGGTTTCTTTCTTAATAGAAAAGATTGTATATTGCTATTACACAGCAAGCACTAGGTTGCAGAAGGACTTTACTATAGGAGACAACTAACTTTTAGGATCCATACTTTCTGTACCAATAAAATTAAAGTATGTTTTTAAAAGCATTAATTGAAAAAAATAAAATAAAAGCATTAATTGTTAATTATCAAGGCCAAATATATTAAGACAAAATGCCTCTTAAAAATGTATTGCCAGACAAGGTATAACCTATTCTCAGTATTATATTGTCAAAGGTGTTCAAGTTCACTATGGTGATATATTTAATTAGAAACACATTTTTGATGTTTCCAGAAGTTGGATCAAAGATATATAATTTTTTCAACTGAAAAATTTGTATTTTCTAGTTCTCCACTGTCTTTCTAAATTAACAACTGTTACTTAGGAAAAAAGTATAGTTTATTTAAAATGAAATATCAGCATATTTTAAGGCTTGGATATTGTTGAATATAGTTATTATTAAGTCAGCCCAGCATGGAGCCCGACACAGGGCTCGGTTTCATGACCCTGAGATCATGACCTGAGCCAAAATCAAGAGATGCTTAACTGACTGAGCCATCCAGATGCCCAACAAAGTTTAATCATTTACAATTTTCAAAATGCCAGTATTCGTTTAAAAAAAAAAAACACTGTATTATCATCATATAATGTATTACATATAAGTGTAACAGACATAGTTTTTAATTTGGCATATACTCCCTCTTCCCGTATTGCCGTTTGTTGCTGGTTGCTACTTGAGAAACTGGGAATCTCTGCTTAAAAAAACAAAGAATTTCTTGTAAAAGAAATAATCATAACATCTAAACCACCTTTTTTTTTTCTTCCAGAGTTCAACGTTGTAGAATTTCTTTGAGACCTTAAGGTAGTCTAAAATGGAATCTTCCACAGGAAAGGATTGTGATGCCTTCTTCCCACTGCTCCCAAGGAAGGGAGGCACCGGCACCCAGGGACCTGTTACAAACTCAGTATATTGCTGAGGTTGCAAAGCTCTTTTTCCAGCACTGTGGCACTGTTGGCAAGCCCAGGGCTCAGGAAGTCAACAGTGTTCCTCAAACCCTCAAAACCATACCTCACAGGTAACTAAACGGGTTAGGTGAGGGGGATCCTTTTCTTCCTTCTCCTTCCTACACCACTCAGACCACTGATGCTAGCAGAGACCCCATCTCAGCAGACCCGAGACTCTATTTCCCTCTGTACAATGCTGATTCTTTTCAGGATCACTTCTACCCAGCAGCAACACAGTCCACAACTTCCCTTTCTTCAAGTTTTCTTCTGTGAAGGACACTTAAAATGTGCTCTTTCATGGGAAGTTCTAAGAAGCCCTGACAGTGGTTTTGGGCAGACATGGAAGGGGTCCTTGCTTATTTTCTACTTGTTGGCAGCAAGACTCTGGCCAGAGACTTGGCCAAGGGTCCTTTTAGAAGCAAATATTCATAAAATGGCAGGCTGTAGCACCTACTCATAGATAGGAAGGAATATTTGAGAGTGAAATATTGGGCTTAGGAACCTCAAAGATTATTACTCTAGACAGGCTATCCATCTGAAAGAGAATATTCTCCCAGATAAAGCTAAAAGTATGGAGCCACTGATAATATTATTATTATTTTAAATTTTTATTTATTTATGATAGTCACACAGAGAGAGAGAGAGGCAGAGGCACAGGCAGAGGGAGAAGCAGGCTCCATGCACCGGGAGCCCGGCGTGGGATTCGATCCCAAGTCTCCAGGATCATGCCCCGGGCCAAAGGCAGGCGCTAAACCACTGCACCACCCAGGGATCCCTAATATTATTAATATAAATAGGATTTCATTTTTACCATAAGCTAGCACATGGGACATAAGTTTATAATAGTATTTCTTAACTCTAATTCTGCCCCATAATAAAGATAATGGGAAAATTTCTTGGCAGACAATTCATTGAAAACTGAAAAAAAAATGATTTTTTAAAAAGATTTTATTTATTTATTCATGAAAGACACAGAGAGAGAGAGAGACAGAGGCGGAGACACAGGCAGAGGGTGAAGCAGGTTCCATGCTGGAAGCCTGATGTCCTGGGACTCCAGGATCACACCCTGGGTCAAAGGCAGGCACCAAAGCACTGAGCCACCCAAGAATCCCCTAAAATAATTTTTAAAAATATGCAACCACAGTATAATTAAGAAAAACGATACAGACATGGAATCAGAAAACTCATGTTTAGATCCCAATTTTACTGACAACTCAATGAGATTTGAACAAATCACTTAAACTCTATAAGCTCAGATTCTTGGTCAATAAAATATGAATGTGAGTTACTATTCTGAACGTTTTTTATAATATTTATTTTTTTTTTCGTTTTTTATAATATTTAAATGAGATATTCAGCTCTTGAAATATATATTAGTTTTCTTATCTAGTTTTCCAATCATATTGTACTTCAAAATAACCAGCACTTTTTTTTTTTTACATTTCATGTGCCATCAGTAAGGAAATGTATTATAGTAACACTTAGTAGTAGATGCTTAATATTTATATAATAAGTTTTAATACCAGAGCTGGAAGCAGAATTACCTGGATACCCCTGCTATATTTATCAATGAAAATATTAACTCCTACTTTGGGCCAGATTCAATCACAATCTGAAGCAACACTGTAGATTGAGCTCCTCCATGCTAAAAGCACACAGAGCATTGAACCAAAGAGTTGTAAATCTTATAAAATCATATTGTGTGATTAAAACTGAAACCCATGTAAAAATCAAGAAGTCACTGGTACACCCACTCTCAATATCACCATGATAGAAGCCAAATTTTTAGAAACTAAAATTTTCCTACAGAGTTGAGGATTTTAGACTTCAGCTCATATTTGGGCTGGCTTAGAGGACAATGTGATATTAGTTCAGCGACCTTCATGCAAAAAAACCTGTGCCTTCTTCACTTGGCAAGGAAGAAGGAATTTAATTAAGGTTATCTTTTAATCCTTTGAGTTCCAGCAAGTGGCAGGAAACATGGAGGGATACCAGGACCATGGAGAAAGCCCAAACATGGAGAAAGCCCAGCGTGAATCCAACTCTCCATCCCTAATCACACGCACAAGCATGTTCTCATGCCAACCCGAGGTAGGAAAAAGGTCTGTTATCCGACCTGTTGGATCTCTATGCAATTGGAAGGGGAAAGGTGCTTAGAAAGAAGAGAAACAGTGTGACAAATAACTGATATTTGGGATCCCTGGGTGGCGCAGCGGTTTGGTGCCTGCCTTTGGCCCAGGGCGCGATCCTGGAGACCCGGGATCGAATCCCACATCGGGCTCCCAGTGCATGGGGTCTGCTTCTCCCTCTGCCTGTGTCTCTGCCTCTCTCTCTCTTTCTCTCTCTCTCTCTCTCTCTCTCTGTGTGTGTGTGACTATCATAAATAAATAAAAAAATTTTAAAAACATAACTGATATGTTTTTCTTTTTCCAAGTATTCTTAATAGACAAAGAAGGAAAGTAACTGCAAGTTTGCACTTGTTGCCTTAGGTAGTAGTGGTTTTGTCTGTTTTAGTTCATTTTTTTTTTTTAAATTTTTTTTTTTATTTTTTTATTTATGATAGTCATACAGAGAGGGAGAGAGAGAGAGAGAGAGAGAGAGAGAGAGAGGCAGAGACACAGGCAGAGGGAGAAGCAGGCTCCATGCACCGGGAGCCTGATGTGGGATTCGATCCTGGGTCTCCAGGATCGCGCCCTGGGCCAAAGGCAGGCGCCAAACCGCTGCGCCACCCAGGGATCCCCTGTTTTAGTTCATTGATTGGTTTTAACTTGATGCCTGAGATGAAATTTACATAGCCAACAAACAATAAAATCCAGAACACAGGAGACTAAAATTAAGACAGTTGAAGTTTAGTGCAGAAGACAACCAATAGATAGGTAGAAGATTGATTGATGGATAGATGGATACATAGATAGATACATAGACAGACAGACATATGATGTAGAGATAACCACAAATATTTTACTTTCATCTACTGCAGACTTTTGATCATCACCCCCTCATCATGTTCAGCTAAAGGACACTAACAGAGCACCTAAGTTTGTATTTGCGCAGCTTTCAAAGGTATTTATTATATTCATCTTTTAAAGGGAGATAATGAAAACATTCATAGTGAAAAAAACATTGATATAAAATTGAAAATGACAACGTCCCTCTGTTAATTAAAGACATTTTTTTTTCTATGAAACTTTTATAATCCCCTTTTTTAAATCCTTTTCCATTCCTGGCTTATCATTTAGCAATGCTACCCTTAATAAAACCTGTTTAACTAAAGTTTTCATTAAACTGTATGTTGTAAAAATCATTTATCTACCAGAGTTTTTAGACATGACTGTTCTGTGAGGACTGTTTTGTCAAGTTCTGCCAGGCTTTGGTTTGCTCACTTTTACACATCCAGCAATTGGTGAAGTGTCTAGTATAGAGTTTTCTTGGATGGATGGATGGATGGATGGATGGATGGATGGATGGATTGGTAGATGATGATGTACTACAAAATAACCACATTATATTTTCTAGGTTTAGTCTCCCACTAACAGGATTTTGGGGACTCCCCTCCATATAGGTTTCTGAAGTTCTCAGAGGCCTCTCACACAGGTGCCCATGTTGCTCTGTTTTCTTTCCTGTTACAATGGAAGAATTGCTGATGCTCCCTTACTTACGGCCTTCTGTCCTTGGGTATTACACCCCATCCCCTCTGACCTCGTTGTCCTGTATCAATCGGTTTTCCCTCTTGACCAGATTATTCCTATCGGTTTAACAGCATACTATATTTTGTTCTCATCTAAATTAATGGTTAATCAATCAACCAATCTACTTTATTGCTACTTCCTCCATTTCTCTGTACATACAAAATGCTTTGTGTGGTCTATTACTGGTTAAGGATGATGAGGGGCCCATCCCTCTTGTCATTCCCCATTCCCACCCCTGCTGACACTATTGCCTTGCCTCTTTAACTCAAGGGGTAGAGAGACTATCACACATCCCACCCAATGCATGAAAGATTCTACTCTCTTCTCTTTCCATTTGCTCCTAAAGTTGACTCTTTGGGTCCCCAGTTTCTGGCCAACTGGCCTCTTGGTGGGGTGGTTCTCTTCTTTTAACACTGTGCTCTTCCTCTACCATCTTATTACTTTTTTTAATGATAGGCACACAGTGAGAGAGAGAGAGAGAGGCAGAGACACAGGCAGAGGGAGAAGCAGGCTCCATGCAGGAAGCCCAACGTGGGACTTGATCCCGGGATTTCAGGATCACGCCCTGGGCCAAAGGCAGGCACTAAACCACTGAGCCACCCAGAGATCCCCCACCTTATTACTTTCAATGAGCTCCAACAGCCCCCTGTGAAATAAGGAATATCTCCTACACACTGTGCTTTAATTAAAGAATACTGTCAGATGCTCCCAGGGTATCTAAAAGGTCAATGTTTCTCAACATCTTAAACTCTGGCTTCTTCTTGATATATTACATGAGAGCTCTTAGAGATTTGTTTTTCATATTATATTAAATTTAAAATTAATCAAACATAAATAACTATAAATCTAAAATAAATACAAATATAAAAGCCATAATTTTATTTTCAAGCTAATTTGCTGTCCGTCATCATAACCTGAGTCTCCTTAGCAGAGCATGACCTTTATACGTTGTTCTACATTCTACTTATGCATAACAATCAGAAAAAGAGAGTTATTCATAGGAATGGAGTGGGGAGACTACAGGAGAAGAAGCTTCAGTAGACAAAGCAAGGTAGAGACAGAGGAGCCCAACCAAATTATTGACCATTATACCAAATAGGTACAGAGGAATGGATACTAAAGAACTTTCAGGTGGACTTTTTTTCCAGGCTTCAGATAAAAGGGATGTGGTCATGGATAACACTATGATAACAGCAAAAGTCGTGAGCATAGGCTCTTCTTGCTTTTCACAGAATTCATCAGGTGCACTAGGTGTGTGAAGCTTGTGATCTTATAATTCACAGACCGCTACCAGCACTTCAGGGCTTTACCTCACATGGGCCCTTCTCACCTTTCTGGGGTGAAATTCTGTCCTCAGAGAAACATGTTTGTTTTTAGAAATAAAGTCTAAATAAAATGAGACATTTTTGATAACGTGTAGAAGTAAAAGCGGAGGAGCTATCATTCAAAACAAACACTCAATGATCAACTGAACAAGACATACACAAGGTAATAAAGGAAGTCAGAAAGGCATTACACTGGTGAAAATATTAGGTCAATAAATTCCAGAGTGAATTATATCACATAAAATGAATACATGCATTGATACAGCAGGATAAGGAATTGTAGCACTGTACTGGCATTACATCAAATCTTGGTTTTACCAATTTTTTCTTTGAATATAGTTAACACACAACATGACATTAGTTTCAGGTGTACAACATAGTGATTCAACAAGTCTATGCTGTGCTCACCAGAAATGTAGCTACCATGTGTCAACACACAATGCTCTTACAGTATTGCTGACTGTATGCCCTACACTGTACCTTTAATTCCCGGGACTTGCTCATTCCCTAACTAGAAGCCACTATCTACCACACACCCTCACCCATTTTGCCCTTCCCTCTCCCCTTCCCCTCTGGCAACCATCAGTTCATTATCTCTATGTATAGGTCTGATTCTACTTCCTGTTTACTCATTTATTTTTATTTTAGATTCCACATAGGAGTGAAATCAGATGGTATTTGTCTCTCTTAGTCTGGTTTATTTCCTTTAGCATATGCCAATTATTTTAACCTCAAACAAAGTATTTTACCTTTTTGCACCAGTATTTTTCATTTTAAGTTGAATTAATACCTATCTTATATAGTTGTTGGGTGTTTAAGTGGGGTGATATATTTAAGAGTACCAGGCCGACTCAAACTATGATTACTGGTATTGCTGCTGTTGTTAATTTTCACTTTTCCATATTTATATCCAGTTTCTACACTCTAGAACCTGAAAAAAATTGAAGGCAATTTCAGATTTTTTAAAAATTTATTTATTCATGAGAGACAGAGAGGCAGAGACACAGGCAGAGGGAGAAGCAGGCCTCCTGTGGGGAGCCCGATGCAGGACCCGATCCCAGGACCCTGGGATCATGTCCTGACCCAAAGGCAGATGCTCAATTGCTCAACTGCTGAGCCACCCAGGTGTCCCGAATGCAATTTCAAAATAACCATAGTTGTACAAGTCTGTGAATATACTAAGAATCAATGAATTACACACTACATGAGGATCAATTCTACAGTGTGTATTGTATCTCAATAAAGCCATTCTATACATACACATATGCACACATACAGAAGTCCATGCATGTATGCATACATATTTATGCATACACATTCTTCTACATTTATAACACACTCACTGACACTGAGGGATCCAAAAGCAGTTCCAGTACCCCCTTAGTATGTTAATGAGGAGAAGAATTTCAGGAGCAAGAAAATGAACCTGGGTCATGAGGACAAGCTATAGGGTTGAAAGGAATTCATCCTCCAAATGAACTAAAGCAGCTTCTATCCAGGCCAAATCATAAAAATGATCTGTTCTCACAGGCAGTTGTACAGACCTCACCACCCTAAAAATTGGAATAATGATTCTGGTACTGAGAATCCACGTGTCCTATGGACGTAAAGTACCATTATGTCACCATGTGTGGCCCATAGGCCTCATCACTGATATGTACAGCAACAAAAGCAGTTTTTCCCCATCCTGCTGCTGAATGAATACTGAAAAAGCAATATGCTGCTGTTATTATTACTGTTAATCCATCTGTAACCTGTTACATTTCATCCTCAAATGATGTACGTGTTCCCTAAGCATCTGACTAATGTTAAAATATTGCATTGTGCTAGTATTTTAAGATTACTCTATAAGTGAGAGAATTACGTAGGCAGTCAGTATTTTGGCCTTGACTTGTCATCTTATGATATGTCATGTCATGTCAGCATAAGCATGTTATTTTCTTAGTTTTACTATCATAGGCTGTCACCCTAACCTGATAATAATACCTGGTAATTATGCTCCCTAGAACATGTGTCAGCTGTTGTAATTATTTGTCACTCATTTTAGAGTCCAAGACAGTGGAGGAGTAGGTGGCCTTAGTCTGGTCTGGTCCCAGGAATTCAGGGAAGTAGCTATCAAATCATTCTGAACACATGTGAATTCAACTGGAGATCTAAGAGAGGAGTAGCTGCAATTCTCCAAAGAGAAAAGTGACCACTTTCTGCGAGGTAGGAGGTGCAGAGAAGTGAATCTGAGGCAATATATGTGAAGATAAAGCGTGGGGAAGGAGCCTCCCAGAAAGAAAGCTGGCTACCCAGAAAGTGATAGAGCAGCAGAGCACAAAATCAGAGCTTTTAAAAGTCTGCTCAGTGAGGGACACCCCTGCCTGGAAGGTGCTCAGTTGGTGAAGTGGGGTGGGATCCTAGATGGGAGAGTGTGGTCTCAGGATCCCCAGGGTCACAGGACGGCTGGAGATGACTGAGTGTGGTAGAGTTCCCAGGCATCAGAGTGAGGAAGCTGGCTGCAATCAGTGAGCCCAAGAGTGGACTTTCAGCTTGGGATTGCCATAAACTGTGAACCCCGACACAGTTGGCAGGGCTGCCCTCCCAAGCAGGGGCCCAGCGAGCAGCAGAGTCATGGCAAGACCCCTCTTTCTCTCCCAGAGAGGAGGGGCAGGGGTGCACACTACGGGAGTCTGCAGGGTTTGGGGACTTGAAGAGAGGTTTCATGCCTGGGCTAGTGTTTACTCAGTCACAGGCTGGGTGAGCATGGAGCGTGGATGGCCACCAGGGAGATAGGAATGATGGACTGATTTTCCCTGATCGTGCCTAGAGGAGTGGGGCCCTGAGCTTTGGCTCTGGGGCTGGGGGTTGGGAGGCTGCCATTAGGACTCTCATCTTCTACAGCGGTGAGGTGTAGCCTTCAGGAAACAAAAGCCACAGAAAGCAAACCTAAGCAGATTACTTAGCCTACCCTTTAGCAAGGGTGGTGCAATTCTCCCCTAGGCAAAGACATCTGATAATCAGTGCAACAGGCCCCTCCCCCAGAAGACCAGCAAGAACATCCGGCCAAGACCAAGTTACCAATCACTGAGAACTGCAGAACTCCAGTGCTAGTGGACTATAGCATATAGAATTCATGGGTTTTCCTATGATTCTTTAGTCTTTCAATTTTAATTTTTTTCAACCAATTTCTTATTTTATCGACTACTTTTTAAAATATTTTTCAATTTTCATTTTTACAATTATCCTTTCATTTGTATTTAATTGTATTTTTGTATATATGTACATTTTTCTTTCTTTGAAATTTTGAGAAGCAGTTTCTTCTAACACACGGACAAAACTACACCAAGAATCTAGATCATGGCTCTGTTCTCTTCACCTGTCTGATTATATTCGCTCTCTCTCTCTCTCTCTCTCATTCTCTCTCTCTCTCTCCCCCTCCCTCTTTCTCTTTGGTTTTGGATCTCTTCTGATTTGTTTAGTGTATATTTCTCTGGGGTCATTGTTGCCATTTTAGCTTTTTATTCTCTCATTCATCTATTTTTCTTTGGATAAAATGACAAGACTGAGAAACTCACCTCAAAAAAGAGAACAAGAGGCAGTACTGAATGCCAGGACCTAATCAGTATGGAGACAAGTAAGATGTTGGAACTAGAGTTCAGAATAATGATTATAGAGATACTAGCGGGGCTTAAAAATCATAGAAGACACTAGAGAATCCCTTTCTGGAGAAATGAAAGAACTAAAATCTAATAAAGTCAAAATCAAAAAGGCTATTAATGAGATGCAATAAAAATGGAGACTAACTGCTAAAATAAATGAGGCAGAAGAGAAAATTAGTGATATAGAAGATAAATGATGGAGAATAAAGAAACTGAGAAAAAGAGAGATAAAAAACTCCTGAATTATGAGGGAAGAATTCCAGAGATAAACAATACCATAGGGCAAAATAATTGGGATTACAGAAGAGGAAAGAGAGAGGAGCACAAGGTATATTGGAGCAAATTAGAGGTGACAACTTCTCTAATCTGGGGAAGGAAACATTCATTCAAGTCCAGGAGGCACAGAAAACTACCTGAAAAATCAATAAAAATAGGTCAACACCTCAAGATACAATAGTGAAGCTCACAAATCTCAGAGACAAAGAAAAAATCCTGAATGCAGATCAGGACAAGAGGTCTGTAATCTACCAGGGCAGAAACATAGGATGGAAGCAAACCTGTCCACAGAGACCTGGCAGGGCAGAAAGAGCTGGCATGATATAGTCAGGGTGCTAAATGGGAAAAACATGCAGCCAAGAATACTTTATTCAGCGAGGCTGGTCATTCAGAATAGAAGGAGAGACAAAGAGCTTTGAGAACAAACAGAAACTAAAAGAATTTGTGATCGCTAAACCAGCCCTGCAAGAAATATTAAAGGGGATCTTTTAAGCAAAGAGAGAGCCTGAAAGTAACACAAACCAAGAAGAGCAGAGGCAATCTATAGAAACAGGGACTTTACATGTAGCACAATGTCATTAAATTCATATCTTTCAATACTCTGAATGTAAATGGGCTAAATGCTCCAATCAAAAGACATAGGGTATCAGGTTGGATAGAAAAGTAAGACTCACCAATATGCTGTCTGCAAGAGACTCATTTTAGACCCAAAGACACTTCCAGATTGAAAATGAGGGGGTGGAAAAATATTTATCATCCTAATGGACATTGAAAGAAAACTGGGGTGGCAAACCTAATACCAGACAAATTAGATTTTACCAAAGACTGTAATAAGAGATGAAGAAGGACACTATATCATAATTAAAGGGTCTATCCAAAAGAAGAATTAACAATTGTAAATATTATGCCTCTAAGATGAGACAGTCAATTGTATATGCCAGTTAATAACAAAATTAAAGAAACCCATTGATAATAATACAATAATAGTAGAGGACTTGAAAACCCCACTCATTGCAATGGACAGATAATCTAAGCAGAGAATCAACAAGGAGACAATGGCTTTGAATGACACACTTGAACAGATGGACCGCACACATATTCAGAACATTCTATCCTAAAACAGCAGAATACACATTCTTCTCGAGTACACATGGAACAATCTCCAAAATAGGTCACATACTGGGACACAAATCAGGTCTCAACTGCTACTGAAAGATTAGGATCATTCCCTTTATATTCTCAAACCACAATGCTATGAAACTGGAACTCAATCACAAGAGAAAATTTGGAAAGACTCAAACACATGGAAGGTAAAGAGCATCATACTAAAGAATGAATGAGTTAAACAAGAAATTTAAGAAGAATTTTTTTAAATTCATGGAAACAAATGAAAATGAAAACACAACTGTTCAGAACCTTTGGAATGCAACAACGGCAATCCTAAGAGGGAAATAGATAACAATACAAGCCTTTCTCGAGAAACAAGAAAAGTGTCAAATACACAAGCTAATCTTATGGCTAAAGGAGCTGGAGAAAGAATAGTAGATAAGCCTAAACCTAGCAGGAGAAGGGAATCAATAAAGTTTAGAGCAGAAACAATGAAATAAAAACCAAAAAAAAAAAAAACCAGTAGAACAGACCAACAAAACTAGGAGCTGGTTCCTTGTTTGTGTTTTTACTTTTTACAGATTTTATTTATTTATTTATGACAGATGGAAAGAGAAAGGCAGAGACACAGGCAGAGGGAGAAACAGGCTCCTCGTAGGGAGCCTGATGTGGGACTTAATCCCAGACACTGGGATCATGACCTGAGCCAAAGGCAGATGCTCAACCACTGAGCCACCCAGGTGTCCCCGGAGCTGGTTCTTTGAAAGAATTAATGAGATTGATAAACCCCTGGCCAGACCTATAAAAAGAAAACAGAAAGGTCACAAATAAATAAAATCATGAATGAAAAAGGAGATACCACAGCAACACCAAAGAAATATAAACGATTATCAGAACATATAAATTGTGCTGGGGAAAATTGGACAATCACATGCAGAAGAATGAAACTGGACCCCTTTCTTACACCATACACAAAGACAAACTCAAAATGGAAGCAAGACTTAAATGAAAGACAGGAATCCATCAAAATCCTAGAGAACAGGCAGAAACCTCTGACCACAGTAACTTCTTGCTAGACATGTCTCCAAAGGCAAGAGAAACAAGAGTAATAATGAACTGGGACTGCATCAAGAGAAAAAGCTTCTTCACAGCATGGGAAACAGTTGACAAAATGAAAAGACAACCTACAGAATGGGAGAAGATATTTGTAATGACATATCAGATCAAGGGCTAGTATCCACGATCTATAAAGAACTTATCAAACTCAACACTCAAAGAACAAATAATCCAATCAAGAACTGTGCAGAAGACATGTACAGACATTTCTCCAAAGAAGACGTATGAATGTCTTGAATGACATATGAATGGCCAACATATACAGTAAAAAAATGCACATCAGGGAAATACAAATCAAAAACCCCAAGGAAATACAAGTCAGAATGGCTAAAACTAATAAGACAGGAAACAATAAATCTTGGTAAGGATGTGGAGAAAGGGGAACTCTCTTACGCTGTTGTTAGGAATGCAAGCTGGTGCAGCCACTGTGGAAAACAGTGTGGAGGGTCCTCAAGAAGTTAAAAATAGAGCTACTCTATGACTCAGTAATTGCTCTACTGGGTATAGACACCAAAGATACAGATGTAGTGAAATGAAGGGGCAACTGCACCCCAATGTTCATAGCAACAATGTCCACAACAGCCAAACTGTGGAAAGAGCCTCAATGTCTGTTGATGTGTGTGTGTGTGTGTGTGTGTGTGTATAGAGAGAATATTTTTATATTCATATATTGAATATTCATATTGAATTAATATATATTCATATATATATGAATACTGCTCTGCCATCACAAAAATGAAATCAACCATTTTCAACAATGTGGATAGAACTAGAGGATATTATGCTAAGCAAAATAAGTCAATCAGAGAAAGACAATTATCATATGGTCTCACTCATATGTGAAATTAAAGAAATAAAACAGAAGATCATAGGACAAAAGAGGGATAAATAAAACAAGATGAAATCAGAGAGGAAGGCAAACCATAAAAGACTCTTAATCATAGGAAACAAACTGAAGGTTGCTGGAGGGGAGGTTGTTGGGGGATGGGGTAACTGGGTGATGGACATGAAAGAGGGCATGTAATGTAGTGAGCACTGGGTGTTATATTAGATTGATGAATCACTAACCTCTACCCTTGAATCTAATAACACATTATATTTCAGTCATTTGAATAAAAATAAAAATAAAATAAAATGAGTAAAAATTATTACTTACTCCTCCATATTTGTGACCCATTCTTCTCTTATTCACATATCCCAGTCCTGACTGGTTTTCTTTAATCCAGCCTGGCCTTTCCCACAACTTACAGCTGACAGCAACACATACCCCACCACCCTCATTTTTCTTTCTTATCTCCCCTCATTTTTAAATCTATCTTCTCCCAGGTTCAAGCTTCCTTTATGCTCCTGCATTCTATTTCCAGTTGGTTTAGGTGGTAATAAAATTTTTCCCTTCTCTCTTTTTTCAGACTAGTCAACTGATCTTCGTTTTTCCCATATTGATCTACAGTGTTCTCTAAAATATTTTTCCTCTGATACTTTCCACTCCTCACTGCTGCAAGGAATTTTACTCACACCAATTCAGGTATTATAACATAATAAAACCCAGGGCTATTTCCCATAGCTAGCAATCTTCAGTCAATACAGGGGAAGAAAGAAGGGAAAATCCAAATAAATCTTTTCATTTGCCAAAAGGCCTTTTTCTTCTAATTCCAAATCTGCAAGTCCAACATATTAATCTGGGTCAGATTTATTTGACTAGTGTCAGCATGCTCCTGGTGCAACACTGGCTATCCAAGTAACTGCCCTTAGGGGTGTATAACCCATCCCTAAGCCTCAGGTTCAATCTTGAACATGTCTGACACTTGATTTTACCTTTCCACCATCAGGTTGAGCTCTGTGGGCTCCAAGCACTGTATGCTCCTTGCAGGTACCTGACTACTACATATCCTCTCATATCTCTGTGCCTTTGCAGGGGACTCTGCTGCAGACCAAGCCTGACCACAACTCAGCATTCGCTGGATGTTCTATGTTTGGGACACTGTGTTTAGTCCTGGGGATAAGAAAATCACTAGGATTAAAATCCTGTTCTCAAGTAGCTCACAGTCTGGAAAAGGAAAACAGGTGCATCCAAAGTATGTAAATTACAAAAAGGAGTTGATATCTGACCCAAATATTGGGAGATGAGTAGAAATTTGTAGGCATATAAGAAAGAAAGAGGAATTGGTGGCAAAAAAAAAGATGCAAATCCAAATTCAATAGGCATTTCTCTTACTGTGCCTTGAGTTCTCTGAAGAATTCAACTTGATTTAATTCTTGAAACGAGGCCATCCCATTGGTATAGCAGAAAATAGAAGTTATGGCTTAAGAGGTAAAGTAGAGTGAGCAATATTGAGCCATAATGAAGAGTAACTCTGAAAAGGCAAGGTCTTCCAAAGAAAAGAGATAGATCAGGAAATGGCCAAAAGAGCTGAAAGGTAAGATGATGCTTTACATAGCTGTGTGCAAATGAGATTTTAAAATATATTTCAACTCATGATTTCTTTAATTGAGAAGAAATTGTACCATTAGAGAATCTCTTTTTGGTTAGAATGACTGTATTTAATCCCACCTGCACTTTCTCTAACTAGGGATAATATTTATATTTGAGTAAAAAAATAAAAATTTGGGATCCCTGGGTGGCGCAGAGGTTTGGCGCCTGCCTTTGGCCCAGGGCGCGATCCTGGAGACCCGGGATCGAATCCCACATCAGGCTCCCGGTGCATGGAGCCTGCTTCTCCCTCCGCCTGTGTCTCTGCCTCTCTCTCTCTCTCTCTGTGACTATCATAAATAAATAAGAAATTTAAAAAAAAATTTAAAAAAATTTTAAAAAAAATAAAAATAAATAAAAATTTTAGTGATTCTTTTCTAAAACCTTCAAGAAAACATTAATAAAGTGGTACATTTTTAAAATATGATTACTCATCTACAACAGGAAATCAAGTTTTTTATACTTAATACATGGGTTATTTTATCAGATCAACCTGCATAGGCCAAAGCTGAGATGCCTGCCCTGCTGGGTGAGATATTTTGTATACAAGTTTATTGCCAACCTACCAACATAAAAGCCAAGACTCTTTAATGATTTCTTTCCTAATTTAAAACTGCTCACTCCGTTGAAGGGTTCTTACTTGATTCATCTTCAGTTATTATCTGATTAGGACCATTTCCTTAACTTAAAGAAGAAATAAATCCTGAGCAAATTCAGTCAATTCTTATTCTGGTTCAGAAATCTTCAGTCTTGTCAGCCAAATGGCATTCCTTCTCCCATCTGTGTTTCTACAGTAGCTACAAAAAGCTTACCTGGCCCCACCTCTGGTTCTTTGAATGGTCCAGGGAATGGCCTCTGGTTAAAGCTGAGCCAATCAAGTCTTTCATCAAGGACTTGCTACCTGGCGATGAGGGAAGGGATTCACTGAGCACAGAAGCTGTGAGGTTTGCTGCTTGAGAATGCTTGATGCAACCTCTCCCACCAGGTAGGTGAAGTTGGCCTGCAGGTGAGAAAGTGGGTGGAACATAGGTGGAAAGTAAGGCTGCATGTGGAGTGTGCACAACATTCCCCACCTTGCACCTGGTTTCATGGGCCCCTAAGGTTTAACTCTATCACTACACTTCCTGGTGCAGGAACCCACAATTTTCCATGTTTATTTTTCCATGTTTTAATTTTATTTTCTTTATTTACAGCCATAAGAGCTGTGAATAATAACCATTCAAACACTTAAAGGATAATTGTATTCATTATCACAAAACCTTAAAGTAAGTTACAATCTCATACCTTTATTATATAAGGTCATCGGTACTATGATATGCTATTAGATATTGTATCTATGATTTATTTTAAGGAATTGGCTCAGATGATTATGGAGGTAGAAAATCACAGGCCAGCAGGCTGAAAGCCAAGCAGTATTTGATGCTGCAGCTTTAAAGCAGAATTCCTTCTCCAGGAAACCCCAGTCTTTGCCCTTAAGGTCTTCAAATAACTGGATAAGGCCCTTTCATGTTATGGAGGGAAATCTGTTTTTTTTTTAAGTCTACTGATTGTAAATATTAGCTATGTCTATGAAATTGGTGCTGGATCAAACAACCATGTACTTACTACAATCTGGCCAAGCTGGCACATAAGACTTACTATCATGCTGTCTTTATTCCACAAATATCTAAATAATTGGACAACATTTAAGTATCTTTTTTTTAAAGACTCATTTATTTGAGAGAGAGAGAAAGATAGAGAGAGAGAAGGGATGGGGGGTGAGGGGCAGGGGGAGAGAGAATCTCCAGCAGACTCCACATTGAGCAGAGAGCCCAACGTGGGGGCTCTATCCCAGGACTCTGAGATCATGACCTGAGCCTAAACCAAGAGTCAGAAACCATTAAGGCTGCATCATCTAGGTGCCCCAAATTTTAAGTGTCTTTCCTGTTCCCTAATTTGGGTAAATAAAATATGTCCATAGACCTAATACTCTAGAGCTTTAAATTGAGCCTTATGATTCTGAAGCTAGTAATAAAGCACTCAGATAGTATTCATGCAATGTATGAGGTCAGCAAAAAGTCCTGAAGTGAATTATATCCTTGTAGGCACAACAGAACCATCAGTGATTATTCTGAATATAAATATCAAGTATTTACTCAGTAACAGGTAAAAGCTTTTGTGTAATGTTTTGCTGCTGAGCAAACATGAATATTCCTTCTGAAATAATGAGGTGCTAAATCAGCATCCACCAAAAAATGTTTTAGAGAATAGATATTCATTTATTTAATCTTGCTGCCTTTCCTAACCAACACCCAAAAGGAAGGTTACTTTAAAACATTTGATAGGGATCCCTGGGTGGCGCAGCGGTTTGGCGCCTGCCTTTGGCCCAGGGCGCGATCCTGGAGACCCGGGATCGAATCCCACGTCGGGCTCCCGGTGCATGGAGCCTGCTTCTCCCTCTGCCTGTGTCTCTGCCTCTCTCTATCTCTCTGTGACTATCATAAATAAATAAATAAAAAAAACAAAAAAAAACATTTGATAAATAGTGTAACATCACATGGTAAAATTAATCTGTGATTTTCTTCTAACGCATAGCAATCCATCACGCATGGAGGATTTCCTTTCTTTTAAAATGCTGCTTATGTACTACTGTTCAAATATTTACAGGTGTTCTTCTTTATATACAGTGTTACTTGATCCATGGGGTGGATATTCAGTAGATTGACTTTGGATCAATAATTTAGCATAATAATCTTTAAATAATACAGCAAGACCAGAAAAAAAAAGTCAGAATAGAAGTCAGGAGATGGATGTGCTTGTTTAGACCTTGGGCAAATTATTTCATCTTAAAATAGGTCAAGAACATTTGATGGAAGAAAAACTGGGTTTAAGTTCACACTTAAACTCTTGCTAGCCGTACAATCTATTGAAAGGTTAGACCTTCATTTTTTCTTCACTGTAAAACTTTGATAGCTGTAGCAGCTTTCCAGAGTGGCCGTGAATATGAAATATGAAGGCATTTAACACAAGGCCTGGCACAGACGGCATTCAGGAAATGCACACTAGTTTAATTTTCCTCACTTGGTGTTAGTTTTTCTCATCACTATAATTTAGAGGGTGGGCCAAATGACTCCTTAGGTGCAGTCTTCTCCCAAATTTGTGTGTTCTAAAGACTAATGGTAAATTTATTTGCACTTTGAATAGTCAGTTCCATGAAGTTTTCTATTCAACTGTGCCCTTTTCAGAGAAGGCTTAGGATAAAGACCCAGCAAAGCCTCCTAACGTGTCCCTTGTTAGGAGACAGTACTATGGAAGATATTTAGTACTTTATTTATGAAAGCAGACAGCTATCTTAACTGAATTAGTCTCTGATAACATGAAAAATATGGCTTTGTAGTGAGTTGCTTTGGAGCATGAATATGTCTGGATCCAGCCATTCCTGATTTTAACCAATGACTTATGTTCGCAAAATCTTAGTGCTTTTTCTATTAATCACCAATGTCTCTTTATAGATAGTAAAGCAGAAATCAAAGTTAACCAATTAGTCTTATAAATCAAGGATGAATGAGCCTACCTCTTTGAAAATAACAAACCTGTCCAACTACCAGGGTGATGCTCTGGTCATGGTTACAAGAACTCGGGAAAGTTAAATTAAGAAAGTCATTGTGAAATTTCTCTTCATGTCTTTTGCCCATTTCATGATTGGATTGTTGGCTTCTTTGCTGTTGAGTTTAAGAAGTTCCTTATAGATCTTGGAAACTAGCCCTTTATCTGATACGTCATTTGCAAATATCTTCTCCCATTCTGTAGGTTGTATTTTAGTTTAGTTTATTTTTAGTAGGTTGACTGTTTATTTTGCTGTGCAGAAGCTTTTTATCTTGATGAAGTCCCAATAGTTCATTTTTGCTTTTGTTTCTCTTGCCTTCATGGATGTATCTTGCAAGAAGTTGCTGTGGCCAAGTTCAAAAGGGTGTTGCCTGTGTTCTCCTCTAGGATTTTGATGGAATCTTGTCTCACATTTAGATCTTTCATTCATTTTGAGTTTATTTTTGTGTCTGGTGTAAGACACAAAATTTCATTCTTCTGCACGTGGCTGTCCAATTTTCCCAGCACCTATAATTGAAGAGATTGTCCTGCTTCCAGTAGGAATGTGAACTGGTATAGCCACTCTGGAAAACTGGTTCCTCAAAGAGTTAAAAATAGACCTGCCCTATGACCCAGCAATTGCACTACTGGGGATTTACCCCTAAGATAAAGATGCAGTGAAAAGCCGAGACACGTGCACCCCGATGTTTCCAGCAGCAATGTCCACAATAGCCAACTGTAGAAGGAGCCTTAGCGTCCATCGAAAGATGAATGGACGGGGATCCCTGGGTGGCTCAGCAGTTGAGCGCCTGCCTTCAGCCCAGGGTGTGATCCTGGGGTCCCGGGATCAAGTCCCACATCGGGTTCCCAGCATGGAGCCTGCTTCTCCTTCTGCCTGTGCCTCTGCCTCTCAATCTCTCTCTCTCTCTCTCTCTCTCTCTCTCTCTCTGTGTGTGTGTCTTTCATGAATAAATAAAAAAACTTAAAAAAAAGAAAGATGAATGGATAAAGAAGATGTGATCTATATATACAATGGAATATTCCTCAGCCATTAGAAACAACAAATACCCACCATTTGCTTCGACGTGGAGGGAATTGGAGGGTATTATGCTGAGTGAGGTAAGTCAATCAGAGAAGGACAATCATTATATGGTTTCACTTATATGGGGAATATAAAAATATAGTGAAAGGTATTAAAGGGGAAAGGAGAGAAAATGAGTGGCAAAAATCAGAGTGTGACAAAACATGAGAGACCCCTAACTCTGGGAGACAAACAAGGGGTAGTGGGCAGAGGGATGAGTGATGGGCACCGAGGGGGGCACTTGACAGGATGAGCATTGGGTGTTTATACTACATGTTGGCAAATCGAACTCCAATATAAAAGTATACATATATATGAAAAAAAAAGATGGGGATCCCTGGATGGCTCAGCGGTTTGGCAGCTGCCTTTGGCCCAGGGCACGATCCTGGAGTCCCAGGATTGAGTCCCGCCTCGGGCTCCCTGCGTGGAGCCTGCTTCTCCCTCTGCCTGTGTCTCTGCCTCTCTCTCTCTCTCTCTCTATGTCTATCATGAATAAATAAATAAATAAATAAATAAATAAATAAATAAATCTTAAGAAAAAAAGAAAGTCATTGTGACCAACTGCACATAATTTTCTAAATGTAATCCCGCATTAATTTCCAATCTGAAAACAAATGAAGAAGTCACAAAGTGTTAGCTCTTGGAGCCCCTTCACCCATCAAGTAAAACCTCCTCTAGCCCATCTTTTGAAATTCTATGTCTGCTGAGATTTCCTCGTCCTAGAGACATAGGAGCCATGGAACAGAACCACATCTCTCACCCATGGAAGGTAGGTACAGTCTCAGGGTCACTCGCTGGCCCACAGACTGTGTTCTCCTGTCACTCTTGGGTATGTTCTTCTGAAGCTGCACCATGTCATATAGTCAGTAAGTATAGTCACTGTCCACAACTCTCAAATTAATTATGCAAACAAAATATGTGTATAGAGGGGCACGTGGGTGGCTCAGTGGGTAAGTGTCTGCCTTCAACCCAGTGTGTTATCCTGGAGAGCTGGGATCAAGTCCCACATCAGGGTCCCTGCATGGAGCCTGCTTCACCTTCTGCCTATGTCTCTGCCTCTCTCTTTGACTCTAATGAATAAATAAATATAATCTTTAAAAAATATATGTATAGAAATGGAAATGGAGGAACAGTACATTTTAAAATGGTGACTTGTGATTTGAGGGATACTTGCAATATTCAGGGGGAAGGGGGCTTGTCAGGTAGGACACCCTTCCCCTGGCCTTGATATTGATGGCAAAAAAGTTTCAAGGGAAAGAGTTTCTTATTCACTACATGCTTCTGTTCTTGTGGTCTGTCTTTCTGAATTATTGCACAGCTGCTCCTAACCAATAGCACTTTTAAGTGTGGGGAACAAATGATCTCCCAATTTTGAAATATCCTGGGACATTCTTTCCCAGAGTTCATTTCTCAGAATGAGTTAATAGATGTTATATATGTTTAAAGGGGGCAGTTTCCTGGGCATGTGCATTTAGTAAACATAAAAGTTTTGTTGTTGTTGTTGTTTTTCTAGAACTTCTCAGAACCTAGAACATGCAGACCTTTTTTTTTTATAAATTTATTTTTTATTGGTGTTCAATTTGCCAACATACAGAATAACACCCAGTGCTCATCCCATCAAGTGCCCCCCTCAGTCATGCAAACTTTCATTATGAATATCTAAGAAAAAGATAAAGAATATTTCCAAAGTTTATTTGGCCGTTGTTGTGGGTTGAATCATGTTCCCCAAAAAGATTTATTGAAAGCTAAATCCCTGGTACTTGTGAATCTGATCTTATTGGAAATAACCTTTATAGATACTATGCACTGAATTGTGTCCCAATATTTAAATGTTAAAGCCCTAACTACTAATGTGACTGTATTTGAAGTAAGAAAGTATTTAAGGTTAACTGAGTCCAGTAGGACTAGTACCCTTATAAAAAGAAGCACCAGGGATCCCTGGGTGGCACAGCGGTTTGGCGCCTGCCTTTGGCCCAGGGCGCAATCCTGGAGATCCGGGATCGAATCCCACGTCGGGCTCGCAGTGCATGGAGCCTGCTTCTCCCTCTGCCTGTGTCTCTGCCTCTCTCTCTCACTGTGTTCCTATCATAAATAAATAAAAATTAAAAAAAAAGAAGCACCAGACATGCTTCCTCTTTGTCTCCCCTTCTCCCCCTCCTACTCCCACCCTCCTCTTCCTCCTAATTCGTCCTGCCTTCCCTCTCCTTTTCTCTCTCCACCATAGGAGGGCACGGCAAGGAGGCACCCATCTGCAGGCCAAGAATAGCACTTTCACTAGACACAGAATCTGCCCATCCCTTCATCTTGGACTTCCCAGCCTCCAAAACTATGAGAAAATAAACTTTGGTTTATGCCTCCCAGCCTATAAGTGTTGTGTTATATCAGCTAGAGCTAAGACGCCAGCTCTAATCAAGCTACAATGAGGTCACACTAGATTATGGTGGGCCTGAATACAGTGACTGTGTCCTCATTAGAGGGAGGTTTAGACACAACCCACACAAAGGGTACATGACCGTGTGAATGTAGGGGAGGAGAATGGAGTTATGTGACACAAGCCAAAGAACATGAAGGATTGCTTCAACCAGCAGAAGCTAAACTAGGCAGGTGGATGATTAGTTTTGGAGGAAGCACAGCCCTGTTGGCACCTTGATTTTAGACTTGTAGCTTCCAGAGCCATGAGAGAATAAATTTCTGTTATATAAATCTATCCAAGTTTGTGGTACTTTGTTATGGCAGCCCTCGAAAATTAATTCAGCCATGGAAATACCTTGCTCTGTGGAAAAATCTAGAGAATTAAGAATCCATGGAAAAGTCTTGGGAAACATTGTCTTTAAGCCTACAGCCCCTCCACACCATAACTGCCCTTTAAGAAATATATTAGTTCCTTTAGGTTTACTCTAACCCACTTACACTCTCCCTCCTCTGAACTCTTATCATCCCATATCATTGGCCATCTTCTCATTGCTTTGTAATATTCTTGAATTATTTTATCTTAGTAAATCTTACAGCTGTCCTTGATGCAAGCTTGCAATTTGGGATTTAGCTCAACAGATCCTTAGATGAGCATGGCAGTTCACTCTGCTCCCACACACTCAGATTGTTCCATCTTAAATGCCCTGTCTTTGTTCTCTCATCTCCCACTCTCCACTATCCATTTCCATAACTCTAAAGTTTTCCAAAGTCCAACTGAACTGTCACTCCCTGAAATCCCTCAGCATTCCTAGTCAGAAATAAACTCTTCCATCTCTGAAGCCACAAAGCACGTATTCCTTTGATATAGCACTTTTTACCGTGTTGTATTTGGACTGAATGAACTGGCCCCATGTATCATTATCTGTGGAACATGAGGTCGCATCTGCTCATTTCTATGGTTTTGCTTTGCCGAGTACAATATGCAGGGTGGAGAAAAGCCCAGTGCTCTGGAACAGGACAAACTTTGCAGAAGAAAAGAAAACTGAAAGTGAATACTGGACACTTGTACGGCTAATTAGAGAGAAACATGGAAAACAGAACAAATGGCTAACTATCCACGTGAATTCACGATGTGCTATGTAAACTTCTCCAGCTCCTAAAGAAAACATCAGTAAAGTTTACGTGAATCACCAATGCAAGAATGTCTCTGTGTGTATGTGAATTGACAGATGAAGCAAAAAGCAAAATTAAACTCTAAGATGGGTGAGAAGTAAAAATAAAGGTTGTCAGCTGTGCTGAGGTTACACATATTATTTATATGTTTTCTGTATAAACTGTAAACTACCAGAGGTTGGGGTAGTTTCTGAAGGAACTTTAGATTCCTCACAGTTGCTAGCATGATCTTATTGCATAATAGTAAACACTTTTAGTGTTCCCATGAGCTAGATGCTATAAAGATAATTTGATTCTTGATGCATGAAGTGTTTGTAAGGAACAAAGATGGCTCAGGTGAATCACCCAAGTTATATGGATTATAAGAGGCAGATGAGGGTTTTGGACCCATATAATGACACCAGATCTTCCACACTTGGCCAGCTGTCCTGAGCCCCAGTGTGTAAGCAGCTGCTGAATAAGTGAAATGAATAAATATTCAATGTTTATTAAATGCATGCTGATGGATTGATATTTAGGGCTTGTTCCTGGCCTTTTTAGATAAAATCATAGGAAAAGATTAGGTCTTTTCCTCTAAATACTTTCATGGTAGAGGTAGAGGATTGACCAAAAAGAGCGATGGTTCTGATTCTGGTCCTCATGTTTATATTCCCTACTGGAATTTCTATTGCAGCCTCAATAAGAAGTGTAAACTCAGGTTTACTAATGATACGGCATAATAAGCAATGAAAATGGGTAATGACTTAATTTCCAGCACAAATCAGAAGTCTGGAGTAAAACCACAGGACCCATGAAATCTAGCAGAACCAGTCAAGTGAATAATTATTTGACTACTTGATGCAAGGTATGGGGTGAACTCTGAGACATCAGTGATTGTCATAAGTTATCCATCTTCCTTTTTTTCCATATTTCAATCACTTCAATATTACTAAAAATAGAGGATTAAGGCAGGCAGAACATGCCCAGAAACCAAATAAATCACTAGTATAATGACTCGAAAAGGAAAGAAAAAAATTAATATAAGCCAAGAGAAATTTTGGATTAGTTCTGAAAGACAAATAATAAGCAAAAGGAAAAACAACTTAGCTAAAAACTAACTAATCAGATTAATTAATAACTCTCCCTGCATTAGATTATTTGTTCCAATAAGGATATCGCAAAAATAAAGTAAGGGGACACTATATCTTATCTGGACCTGCTTTAGAAAGGTTTGCATAAAATTGAGAAATTTATCTTACTGATAAAATACTAGAAACATAAAGAAGGAAAAATATTTTAAGATAATGGAAATATAAATTAAAAATTAGACTCAAAGAAAATTTAGATCCCACCCCCGGGTCTTATAGCTCTGAGTTTTTCACATTAATATTATTTTCTACACTTATACAAAAATTAATAATTACATTTAAAATATTTTTTATTTTACTGGTTTAAGTCCAAGCTGTTACAATTTTCATATAATGTGTTCCACAAATATTAAGGCCTTGTTTTCAGAAATATGGTTATTAAAAAAAAATTCTAAGGGTACCTGGGTGGCTCAATGGTTAAGTGACTAACTTTGCCTCCGGTCATGATCCCGGGGTCCTGGGATTGAGTCACGCATCAGGCTTCCTGCGAGAAGCCTGCTTTCCCTCTGCCTATGTCTCTGCCTCTCTCTGTGTGTCTTTCATCAATAAATAAATAAAATCTTAAAAAATAAAAAAATCTGAAAAGAGCAAAAAAGGAGTTGAAGATTTTATTAAATAATGACTGGCACAGTGTTCTTGTCTCCACTTCCTGAAAATAAGATCACACATTCTTGTTAAAGATTAGCTTATTCAAAATAATGCTATCGTGACACTCTAGAAGCTGGAGATATTGGGAGAATGTTAATCATAAGCACCCTCCAGAAGAACTGGACTCCCAGGGCAATCCTCCTTATCCAGAAAACCCTGCCTTGCTTTGTAGAGCAACCGGGATTTATTACCCACTGGACACTCACACTTCAAAATCTACTTAGATTCAAGAGGTGAGGCTGGCAGTCATCAGCCTAGGATCAAGTTAAGGACCACCTGCTGACTGTAGCATGGGTTAAAACATTGCATGATCCTGGCCCTTCATAGTCTGAGCAGAAAAAATCTGAATTTTATCTCTTTATTGACGTTGGAGCCTCCTACATACCTTGAATAGATACTGCAGTCAAACCTGTAACAAAACTATGTCTATTGAGTTTCGTTTAATCCTAGGTATGTCACTGTTTTTGGTGCAATTGTAAATGGGATCAATTTCTTTTTTTTTTTTACTGCCTCATCATTCATTGGTGTCTAGAAATGATGCTCCTTCTCCAATGTAGATTCATAAAGTCAATCCCAGCTTATAGGTTAGACTGCAAATTTGCCCATATTTAACAATGTTGTTTAAATTCTGACCTTTCCAAACTTGAGGCTATACACATGTGACCCAGACATAGTTTGTGATACAATGAAACAATTATCAACTATACTATGACACAATGTCACTCAATAAAGAAAATTACTATTTCAAATCAAATTAGTAGATAAGCAGCACCTTTGAGGTGCCCCAGGGTAAGAATGAGAAGACTCCTGACTGATACTTATTAAAATTCAGCTTCCTGAGCACGGTTCATCTCTAAATAGTCTCTAAATAGATTATTCTAATTTATTTGCGCAGGTTTCATATTTGCATCCCCATTTTAGGCAGGATAGAACAGATTTTAAGGCAACTTGTATTAGGGAAATAACATGTGATTAATTAAATGAATATTAAGATAAGGTAAAAGAATGTTTCTCAGGCCCATAAACTCAGCTATATCTGGATACAGGTTTTACTTTATCTAAAGAAAAATGTATACCTTAAAGAGGATGACCTGCTCATAAAAAGAAGTCAAAAGAAATAAACGTGGTCAATATTTATTGACCTGAAAGTATAGTTTTCAAGATAATTGAAAACATGACTCTCAGACAAATGAAAAGTTAGCAAAATTGACTTAAATTTACTAATTAAGGAAACAGCTAAATAGTATCCTAGTACAAAGAATTTAAGACAATGGATATTTATTTTAAATGGAAAAGGTAATGCTAAAATAGGATTGCAAATTTAGATGTAAAACTGGTTAATATTGATGATGATAACAATTATAGTCCAAACAACATCCTATGGTAATTATTTAATTAGCTTCAAATATTGCTCCAAAAAAGTTCAAAAACTATCTGCCAAGATGATGTCTCAAAAAAGATGGCAACATAGGAGGCTCTGGAATTTCCTTTCTTCCATGGACATCTCAAATATACATCTACACACAGAGCAATTTTCTCTGAGAAAGATCCGGAAGCTAGTTGAGTGGCTCCTACACCTCAGGTAACTGAAAAGGAACTAGTATCAAAATGGATAGAAAAGGCTGAGACAAACTCTTGCCATCAATTATACCTCTGGCCCACAGTCATAAAGTCAGGAAAGAACTCCAATTCTCAGCTTCTCTCAGAGGAGCAAAAGGTTTGGAACAGACGTATAGCACCTCAAACTTTGAGTCTCCTGCTCAGGGTGATGGCAAGCAAAGAAACAGTTTTTAAATGCACACAGAATGTGGCTCACAGCTATAAACCAGGGCTCAGCTCCAGAGAACAGGCAAAAATGTCAACAAGGTCGGGAGAACAATGCACGAACAAAGTGAGAATTTTGACAAAGAGAGAAAATATTTTAAAAGAACTACCAGATAAAGTATTCTTGGTTGCATCTTCTTCTCATTTAGGACCCTGAATATATCCTGCCAGCCCTTTCTGGCCTGCAAGGTCTCTGTGGAGAGGTCTGCTGTTACCCTAATACTTCTCCCCATAAAAGTCAGGGATTTCTTGTCTCTTGCTGCTTTAAAGATCTTCTCTTTATCTTTGGAATTTGCAAGCTTAACTATTAAATGTTGAGGTGTTGAACGGTTTTTTATTGATTTTAGGGGGCGGAATCTCTCTATTTCCTGGATCTGAATGCCTGATCTTTGTACACTGTGTCCTAGATGGCAGTAGAGTGTACTGGTTAAGGGCTGGGTTCTGCAGCAAAGCCACAGCTGCCTGCACATCATGGGCCTGCTTCCTGTGTCACCCGACTGCTTCCTCACCTATAAAATGTGAACAGTAGAACTTTATCTACTTCTCAGCAATAACTGAAGGATTGAATCTAGTGTGCCTGGCACTCAGTTAATGCTGATGATTATTATTCATCTTGATTCATTTTGATTTTTCCTCCATATTTCCCTTTAATGTCAAATGGTCAAAAGCCAAAAAAAATTTTTTTTTAAATAAAAATTCAGGCCTCTCTCCTTTAAAAAAAAAAGTACTACCAGAAATCTCAGAGCTGAAGAATGTATGAACTGAATTAAAAATTTCAATAGAGAGATTTGATAACAGATTTGATTAATTAGAAGAGATGTTCAGCAAATTTGAAGACAGGAGAGTAGAATTCATTCAATCGGAGAAGCAAAAACAAATAAGTGAAAAAGAGTGAAGATGGCTTAAAGGACTTACATAATATCATCAATATAGTCATTATAGGGATACCAAAATGAGAAGAGGGAGAGAAAGGGGCAGGAAGTTATTCATAGAAAAAAAAATGGCTGGGGGATCCCTGGGTGGCTCAGCGGTTTGGCGCCTGCCTTTGGCCCAGGGCATGATCCTGGAGTCCCAGGATCGAGTCCCGCGTTGGGCTCCTGGTGTGGAGCCTGCTTCTCCCTCCTCCTGTGTCTCTGCCTCTCTCTCTCTATGTCTATCATAAATAAATAAATAAATAAATAAATAAATAAATAAATAAATATTTTTTAAAAAAAGAAAAGAAAAAAATGGCTCAAAATGTCCCTAACCTAAAGGGTAAAATAGACATTCAGATTTAAGAAGCCCAAAGAGTATCAAATAAGATGAAAACAAAGATACCCACACTTAGGCACTTTATAATTAAATTGTCACAATTTAAAGACAAAAGACTTGAATGCAGACCTGAAACCATGAAAATCCAAGGAGAAAATGCATGCATAGGGATAAACTCCTTGACACTGGTCCTCATAATGATTATTTGGATTTGACATCAATAGCAAAGGAAAAAAGCAAAATTAAACAAGTGGGACTGCATCAAACTAAAAAGCTTCTGCACAGCAAAATAAAACACCAACAAAGTGAAAAGGCAGTCTATGGAACAGGAGCAAGTATTTGCAAATCACATATCTGATAAACAGTTAATATCCAAAATATACAAGGAGCTCATAGAACTCACTAGGAAAAAACAACCCAATTTTAAATGGACAGAGGAACTGAATAGACGTTTTTCCAAAGAAGATATTTAAAAGTGGCCAAGAAGTACATGTAAAAGTGTTGACCAGCCCTCATCTTCAGGGAAATGCAGAATAAAACCACAATGAGATGTCACCTCATACCTGTGAGGATCGCTGTTACCAAACAGAACAGAGATGACTCATGCTGCCAAGGACGTGAGGTAAAGGGAATCCTTGTACACTGTTGATGGGAATGTAAACTGATAAAGCCACTACGAAAAACAGCATAGAACTTTCTTAAGAAATTAAAATTCAGTTAATTAAAAATTAACTACCATAGATCCATCAATCCCACTTCTGGATATACATCTCATGGAAATGAAATCATTAACTTAAAAAGGTGTCTGTACTCCTGTGTTCAGTCCAGAATAATCCATAAATAGCCAAGACATGGAAACAACTTAAGTATCTGTCAAAGGATAACTGGATAAAGATGAGTGGGTATATACATATACATTACCCTGGAATATTATTTAGCCTTCACAAAAGAGGGAAATCTTGGCATTTGCAACAATATGGATTAACCTGTAGGGAATTATGCTACGTGACAGAAGCCAGAGAAAAACAAATACTGCATGGTGTCACTTCCATGTCAAATATAAAAAAGAAAAAAACCTAAAACCATAGAGAGAGTAGAGTGGTGGTTGCCAGGGCTGAGGGACGGGGAAAAATAGGAGATATTGGTTAAGGGTACAAGCTTTCAGTTACAAGATAAAGTCTGAGGATCTAATGCGTGACACAGCATTTTAATTGTTAACAATGTTTTGTATTGTATAATTAAAAATTGCTAAGAGAGTCGAACTTAAGTTCCTACACACACATAAAAGGTAGAAAATCCATTGATATCTGCTCCCCCTCCGTTGATATCTAATAATAGGTAAGACCAAAGTATGACCTTTTCCCAAATATCAATCTTTAAATATAAACCTGTTTCTAGGTTTCCGATTTTGTAAAAAAGAAATTTAAAAAAATTCCTACCTCATTGGAAGATTGTAAAAATTAAAGACATTACATATAAAGGGCTCAGAATCTGCCTCGCATATTATATTGTTTGCAATACATATGAGTTTTAATGATTATTTTATATTATTGCCATTATTATTAGAATATCATCATTTAATTATAATGCATGTTCAAGTCCCACAAACTCAGAGTACTGTTTATTATGACAAGATATACACAAAAATATATACACAGCATTCACTTGAGCATCAAGTGTTTGTTTTTATTCACTTGCTGGTTCTCTTTTTTTTTTTCTTGCATGCCAGAACTTCCTGTATTTGACATGTTTTGGTGACTTGATGAATAATGAGCATCATGTATATGGGTTCAAAGGTACTCATAATACCTTATGCCATACTAATTTCTAATTCACCTCCCTAGAGAATTGGCTACTTGTACGGTATCTCAAATCCCACCTTTCATGTTGTCAACACCTTAGTATACTTGTTAAGTGACAGGTCTATCATTAAGCCTTTACTAATTGAGACATAAATATGAATTTTTTTTTCCAATCACAGTTCCCCATGTGAATGGTATCAACTCCTCCTTTCAGACTCTTTAACTTGGACGTTTATAAATTCCCATTGTTTTGTTTTGTTTTTTTTAAGATTTTATTTATTTATTCATGAGAGACACACAGAGAGAGAGAGAGAGAGAGGCAGAAACACAGGCAGAGGGAGAAGCAGGTTCCATGCAGGGAGCCTGATGCAGGACTCAATCCCGGGTCTCCAGGATCATGCCCAGGGCTGAAGGAGGCGCTAAACTGCTGAGCCACCCAGACTGCCCAATTCCCATTGTTTTGACTCATCAACTCATGTTCACCAACTCTATAGGATTTCTATATATTCCTTGGAAATATCATTTTGCATTGTTATCATTCTAGCCAACGACCACGTGTTCATAATTGCCCACCCCTGTCTTGTCTTGACCTGTTTGGTCAGGCTTCCCTCCTCCCAACAGGTCTCTGCACTTTGGCCCACCACACCCCTGAGGATAAGAAAGGGTTTAAATGCAAAACATGCCCCTCTTCCCATTAATGGTACAAAGAGCCTGCTGACCATGAGGACACACAACTTACTGTCAGATCAAACCCCATCATGCTGTCTGCTCAATCTCTCTCACTTGCCAACGTCCCTTCAAAGTTTCCACTAGTCGTGTTTACTTCTGTTTCATTCTTGCATGATTGCACATTTCTGAGATCAGAATGCTCTCCATATTGTGACATCCTTTTTGGATTTTTTGTGGGGAGGTGTGTTGTTTTTAATTTTTTGTTTAAATTCAACTTTGTCAACATGTAGTGGATTATTAGTTCAGGGGTAGAATTTAGTGATTCATCAGTTGTAAATAACACCCAATTCTCATTACATTAAGTGCCCTCCTTAATGCTCATCACCCAATTACCCCATCCCTCCACCTACCTACCTCAGTTTGTTTCCTATAGTTGATAGTCTCTTATGATTTGCCTCTCTGTTTTTATCTTATTTTATTTTTCCTTCCATCCCCCTCTTTTCTTCTGTTTTGTTTCTTAAATTTCACATATGAGTTAAATCATATAGTATTTGTTTTTCTCTGACTTATTTTGCTTAGCATAATACCCTCTAGTTCCATCCACATCATTGCAAACAGCAAGATTTCATTCATTTTTGTGGGTTATATATATATATATATACACACACACATATACATTATATTATACATTCTATTATATCTATATATCTATATATCTATATCTTTATATCTATATCTATCTATATGTATGTGTGTGTGTGTGTATATATATATATATATATATATATATATATATATATATATCATGTCTTCCATTCATCAGTCAATGAACATCGGGGCTCTTTTCATATTTTAGTTTGTGGACATTGCTGCTGTAAACGTTGGGGTGCAGGATCCCCTTCAGATCAGTATGTTTGTATTCTTTGGATAAATATCCAGTAGTGTAATTGCTGGGTCATAAGGTAGTTCGATTTTCAACTTTTTGAGGAATTTCCATACCGTTATCCACAGTGGCTGCCCCAGTTTGCAGTCCCACCCACAGTGTAAGAGAGTTCCCCTTTCTACACATTCTCACCAACATCTGTTGTTTCCTGACTTGCTAAGTTTAGCCATTCTGACAGGTGTGAGGTAATATCTCATTTTGGTTTTGATTTATATTTCCCTGATGATGAGTGATGTTGAGCATCTTTACATGTGTCTGTTGGTCATATGGATGCCCTTTTTGGAGAAATGTCTGTTCATATCTTCTGCCCATTTCCTGACTGGATTTCTTGGGTTTTGGGGTTTTGAGTTTGATAAATTCTTTATAGATTTGAAATTCTACCCTTTTATCTGATATGTGACATACTCTTTTTTTAAAAGATTTTTTTTATTTCTCTGATGGTGAGAGAACACAAGCACGGAGAGTGGGAGAGACTCCCCCCTGAGCAGGAAGCACAATGTGGGACTTGATTCCAGAACTCTTGGAACATGACCCGAGTTGAAAGCAGACATAACTGTCTGAACCATCCAGGTGCCCCGTGACATGTTTTTTTTTTTGAATAAAATCTCTCCTTATCTAAGTTGGCTTTGCTTTTATTTTATACCAATTCTTACAATATTTCTTTGTGGGGCATATCCTTTATCTACCACTAAATTAATTCTGCTTTATGATGAGTTGCCAAAACAGTTTTCCTTGATTTGTGACTTTTATTCTTATAGATGTAACATTGTCACAATTATCATTTTGTGGAGTTAAAAGTGACAGAAACTAACAAAAAAGGTTAATCATAGCCTCACATTCAGATTCAGTTAAAGCATAGCTCAGGTGTTCAGATGTCATTTAGCATATATCTTCCTGTCTGTTCTGATTTTCTCTACAAAAACTTTTATATAAGACAGAATCTTTCCACAAAATAGGATAAAAAGAACAAAACCACTTCGATTATATAATCTATGAACCAAGCAAATTTCACTTAGATAAAGTTTATTTTTTGAAAAAAAATCTGGGATTATCTGGGCTATAAATTTGCCAATAAGATGTTGGCACTCTGAAAAAAAAAAGGAAGGAGGGAAGGAAGGAAAGAAGGAAGGAAGGAAGGAAGGAAGGAAGGAAGGAAGGAAGGAAGGAAGGAGAAGAAAGAAAGAAAGAAGAAAGGAAGAAAGAAAGAAAGAAAGAAAGAAAAGAAAGGAGAAAGAAAGAAAGAAAGAAAGAAAGAAAGAAAGAAAGAAAGATAGATAGATAGATAGATAGATATTGGTGCTCCATTTAGCAGAGTGTGTGCCATTTTAAAGTCATGGGTGAGTGAGTTGGCATTAACCATGCTAGAGGCATGTCGACCAAGAGTGGAAGAGATGTAGTTTCAATGAGAGATGTGAGTCACTGTTAGGAGAAGAGAAATAAACAATCAGTGAAATGGGCACATCTGAGTATAGGGTACCAAGGTGACCCAGAGTGGACACTGCATATTGCCTTTTCTGGGATTGGTTATGTCACTTCCAAGAAAAAAGCCATAAAGATGTGTGAACTTCTACTTTTCTTCCAGATGAGCATGTGTTTTTGCACAGATATTGGTAACAGTATCTTCATAGGATATAACAATATACAGGAGCTACAACTTTTGAACAAGTGTCTTGTGTGATGAAAATATCATTATCCTCATAACAGAGTCAATACACAGGGATACTTGTTAGGACAAAAATGCTAAGATCATCCCTCCTGTTCTTAGCACTAGCGGTGCTATTCCTACACTCAATCTCAGGCCAACTCCAACTTCCACATCAATGAGCGTCATTTATTTGCACTATAAGAGACATAAAGAAGGGTCAGAGCAAAGAGGAAAAAAAGGCTGAACGTACCTGCAGAACATCACGCAAACAATTTAATTTTACTTGTATAGGAGTTACATATACAACACTATTGAGAGAGAATCCTGGAAAACTAGATACACATCAAATTTTGCAAGATCTTGAGTGGTGCAGATAAGGAACTGCTAATGATTTCTGAAGAGACCGTATAATGAGAACATCATTTTAGGAACAAGGATCTGAGAACAGCAGGTTGGTGGTAAGGGGAGAAACTAGAAATGGAGAAACAGGGGATCCCTGGGTGGCGCAGTGGTTTGGCACCTGCCTTTGGCCCAGGGCGCGATCCTGGAGACCCGGGATCGAATCCCACGTCGGGCTCCTGGTGCATGGAGCCTGCTTCTCCCTCTGCCTGTGTCTCTGCCTCTCTCTCTCTCTCTCTGTGACTATCATAAGTAAATAATAAAAATTAAAAAGAAAAGAAATGGAGAAACAACAGTTTGTTAGAATAAAACTGAGGTTGAAGGGGAACCGAATGAGTCTGGTGACAGAGAAAGAGAACAAGACAAATATCAGAAAGTTAAAGAGATAATTAAAAGGATTTAAGAACTCTCTCCATTCCTTGTAGGCAAATTTACTCTATCAGAACCTTTTATTTAGAATATCCACTTCTGGATCTCACACCCACAACTCTGTCCACTGGAGTTTTATTCCTACTCCTACCCATGGTTTCTAAAATGTCCAATGATTGTCTTATTGCTTCTGTTCTTCCTAAGAGCTATCATGGTATAATATTCTCATCATTCTTCTCACACTTCTCTGAAGAATATTTTAATTCCACCACCTTCATAAGCCCTTCCTTCTGCTCATGCCTTAGACTGCAAGTTGGCCTTGTTCTATAGCTGTTTATAGTTATGTTATTGTTTTTTCTGTCCATTCTTACTATTTAAATAATTATTGTATAATTTTATGTAAAACTCTATAATCTATATCTCTGTCTATATTCTGAACACTTTATAATCTCCACATTGACAAATAAAACACTTCTAAACGTGTCTACTGGCTAACATATACACTAGTACTTCACACTTAATAAATCTAAAACTCAAAACTTCAGATTGCTGAAAATCAGATTTTCCTAATTTTAATCCAGGCTCAGTTAACAAAACTACTATACATCTTGTCACGCAGGTCAGAACCTAGGAATGTCATTGATTAATCTTTTTATCCTAAATGAAATAAAAGATGAAAGCATGTTAATTTCACTTCCTACACATTGCTCCAACATAACCATTCCTCTCATCATTTTTCACATGGACTATGCTATAATCTAATAATTGGCATTTAAGAATCTTGTTTTGACCAAATCAAATGTCTTCCACACCTAAACCAAAGAGATCAATGCAAAATATGAGTTTGTTCATACCACCCTCCCGTTTAAAACATTCAAAGACTGTTTATTCCTTTTCAAATAAAATCCAAGACCAAGGTGTAAAATATCTACAAAGAAGTGACTCTACTCATGTCCAAGACTCATGACTCGTTACTTAAATTTAATTAATGAAAATGTAAGTGGATTTCTTTTCTTTATGATTTTATTTATTTATTCATGAAACAGAGAGAGGCAGAGACACAGACAGACAGGCTTTCTGTGGGGAGCCCGGTGCGGGACCTGATCCCAGACCCTGGGATCACACCCTGAGCAGAAGGCAGACGCTTAACTGCTAAGCCACTCACACATCCTTGTAAATGGATATCTTAAAGATCATGGGTTTATTCTTTAAATACTAGTAGAACTTTGAAAGTTGCTAGGACAGTAGATCTTCAAAATTCTCACCACAAGAAAAAAAAGGTACTTGTCACTATATGTGGTGATAGAAGTTAATTAGGCTAATTAGACTGATCATTTCACAATAATACAAATATCAAATCATTATATTGACATTTGAAACTAATATGCTATATGTAAATTATATCTTAATTTTAAAATATACTAGTATACATGTAACTCAGTAAATTTCAATTGTGATTTAGATTCATCTTTTTCTGCTATATTTTTAAATTTTTTATAAATATTGTTTATTCAAGAGAGATTTTTCATAAAGTTATATATCTAGCATATTTCCTCTTGATAGTCATACTTAAAATATATTTATATAACTATCTCAATGTTATTAATATTTGGGACACCTGGGTGGCATAGTTGGTTTAGTGTCTGACTCTTGATTTTTGGCTCAAGTCATGATCTCAGGGTCATGAGATCAAGCCCTGCACTGTGGCTGTGCTTTCAGTATGGAGTCTGCTTAGACTTCTCCCTCCCCCTCCCTCTGCCCCTTCCACTCATGCTCTCTCTACCCCAAAATAAATAAATAAATCTTTAAAAAAGAATTTATTATATTTATTCTGGATATGAAATGTACAGCTTTCAGAAACCATCAACTATTTCAGGATTATACTATTGCAATGATAAATATACATTTTACTTTAACACACAGAATTTCAACATACAGAGGCATCTGGGTGGCTGTGATGTGCCTTAGGGAAAAATATGAGTGTGACATAAGCTTTGTTCAGGGCTGAGTTACAGCGCTTTTGTCCATGAGTTCAATGTTAATTGAATCAACAACACATACTAAATAAGATGTTTGTAAACAGAAACATGTAAAACAAAGTCATGTGCTACTCAGCTGATGAAAATGTGTGGCCAGAAGCAATTCACAGGAACTTAGGAGTGATGGTTCAGTTATTTACTAATTTAGTGTTTGTGAGGACTTTATAGAACATAAGTACCTTGAATAATGAGAACTGGCTATAAATATTCTGCATTGTGCTAGATTTATTATTATTAGAAGTGAAAAAGAAGGTAGTGATATTTTAGAAAATAATCATAGGGGAAGAAGCATATTTTAGAGTGGAGGTAAGAAAACTAAACTTCTCTAAAGAATTTCCCAAAGAAGGAACTGAAATCTAAAGGATATGAAAAAACATTAGCCATTATTTTGGAAAACAGATGACAGACTTATTTCTAAATAAGATTCCGTTGTAACAAGATGCTAAATATAGGAAGAACTGAGGGGAGCATCCACCAGCAGGAGCCAGATGACCATTTCATGTTTATTCCTCATCACTGGTTTTTTTGGACTTTATTGAGGAATAATTGACAAACATAATCATATATATTTAAAGTGTACATGGTGATTAGATGTACATCTATACTTTAGAATGATTACCAAGATCAAGATAATTAACATATCTTCACTTCAGGTAATTAACATATCTATCACTTCACATAATTAACTTTTTTTGTGTGTATATGTGGTAGGAATGCTTAAGATCTACTCTCTGCAACTTTCAAGTGTGTGACACCATATTATCAACTATAGTCACCATGCTGTACAGTAGATCCTCAGAACTTATTTTTCTTATAATTAAAAAGTTGTATCCTTTGACCTGTATCACCCCATTCCCCCTCCCCTGAACCCTAGCAACCACCATTCTATCCTCTGTTTCTATGAAATCAGTTTTGTTGTTGTTTGTTTTTAAGATTTCACATACAAACAATATCATACAGTATTTGTCTTTCTCTCTCTCAGACTTATTTCATTTCCAGATTCATCCATGTTCTACAAAAGGTGAAATTTCCTTCTTTTTTTGTGGCTGATTCATATTTCATTGCATGTGGATGCCACATCTTCTTTATCCATTCATGAGCATGAGAAGGTCAAAGCAAGAGGCAGGCTCTTCACTGAGCAGGGAGCCTGACTCAGGGCTTAATCCTGAGAGTCTGGGATCAGGATCTTAGCTGAAGGCAGATGTCTAACTGACTGAGCCACCCAGGTGCCCCTTAACTCACTGATTTTTAAAGTTTCTCTTTCTACATGAGGACAGCCAACTACCGCCACTCCCCATCCTACCGTCACTAAATAAGATTTATAAATCATTTCATTTGCGGCAACTCCCTCCACAACACACAATTCAGGAAGGTGGAAAGTAAAACCTAGAAAAAGCAAGTGATGTTTTCCAACCTCCCGCACTCGGGAACTTACCTCATCAAGGGTAGGGTGGGCTTGTTATTCAACCTAAATCAGAATTCTACCAATGGGTCTGGAGTCTTATTAGCATATCCAAAACAATCTGAGTTCAAGCCCACTACGAGCAAATCGTGGGGCCTGGTTTTTCCTAACATCCATCTAAAGAGACAAGTTTTAAAATATTTTTCCAGAAAAAAAAATGTTGGCCAAAAGAAAATGAAAGTGGGCTTTTACATGCATACTGAAACAAAACAAATGCAAAATCTAAAAGATTTCAGGAGACCGGCAGAGAATTATATTAGAATTTAGATTCAAATGAAGGCACTTGTTATTATTTCAATCTTTTCATTATTTCCTCATCAATTTAACAGCTGATAACAGATTCAAAGCACTACATAATTAGGAGTTACCTGTAGACCCAAATTCCTGGCCAACAAATCAAAGTAATTCACACAGAGATTTTCTTTCAAAATTAGTAAGGAAAATGGAAATTCCAACCATTGCATTACACCTAAATAACCTAGGAGTTACCATCTTCATGAGAATTTTGATTAAAATGTTGAACCAGGAACCCACCAAGTTTTGTGTAGGGAAGCATTACAGCTGCTTGTGAAATGTATATGCAGGTAATTCATTCTGCCTGGATTCAAATCTTGGTTTCATAACTTACTAGTTAGATGAACTTGCAAATGCTGACTGTGAGAGATGTAAAGCCAAAGAGTACTAAATGTTAAATAAACATTATTCATTATTAATATATACTTTAAAGGCTTTTATCCAAATACACTGTTGGAGAAATATAATTTAAAAAACAAGTTTCCTCCCAGGGGTGCCTTGGTGGCTCAGTCAGTGAAGCATCTGCCTGCAGCTCAGGTCATGGTCACAGGGTTCTAGGATTGAGCCCCACATTGGCCTTCCTGCTCAGTAGGGAATCTCCTACTGGGAGTAGCTTCTCCCTCTCCCTCTGCCCCTCCCCTTGACTGTGCGCGCTCGCGCTCTCTCTCTCTCTCTCAAATAAATAAATGAAACCTTTAAAAATTAATTAATTAATTAATTAATTAATAAAATCTCCTCCTAAACCGGAAAAATCTCTCCCTGAAGGCAGAAGACAATATTACTATTGAATAAGCATTAAAGCATAATATGATGCACATCACAGGACATCTGCTAAGAGATCGCAAAAGGCAGAAAGAAATAGCACCCTTTTATATTACTAATAAAAACACTCATTTACATACATTTTCTCAAAAACAAAAATTATCACTAGTCCTTCAGTTAGAGGACTTGACAGCACCATTTGTCACACATGGGTCATCCTAAATTCACCTGATAATGGGTGATAATATGTGTTTGCTAACTGTCTTTGTCCAGAGGAAAAACCTATCTAGTATCTTTATGACAGTAGTTTCACATCTTGGAGGTAGGCACCTGCTAAAGTTAGGTTCTTATCTCCACAGTAGCTGGTGCTCTATCTTCCCCAATGGCTACATTTCAAGGAGGTGGCTCCCAGGTCCTTTTTTTTTTTTTTTTTTTTTTACCCCAGGCCCCCTTCTCAGGGAGAGACTCACCCACCGTGCCACTCCCAGATATGTAAGGCCACCCATCGCTCTCAGGAGGCCCCCTGTGGGGTGGCTGAGACCCCCCCACCCCCCACAAGTGGGCAGCACTTGTTTCTTTTCTGTTTCACTTGTTTCGTTTTCTGTTTATTACTTGCAGTCATGGTGTTTGTATAGGTTTACCTTTCCCAATTTTGTTTTCATACAGGAAACTCACGCAAGGTGCTGGGACACCCCACAGCCCAAACCCCGAGGGTGGGTAATGCTTTCTTGGGGGAGCCCTGGTAAGGAAAGAGGGGGAACCAGAGGGCTGGTTCCTGCCTGGGGCCTCCACCCTCAGACCTGCAGAGGCACAGGTGTTATTTAAAAATCGTTAAAAAAAAATTACAATTTACAATCTTGTTTTGTAAAGCTAGTAAGACACTTATTTAGCTTTTTATAAAATTAATATACATTTCAAAGAGACAGTAAAAGACCTTGAAATCATAATTTTTCTAAGTAAATATTCTAGGAAAAGGGAAGGGGTGGGAAGACTCTTCCCTTATTTTCAGTTATAAGAATTAAATCTCTTATTTTTAATTTGCATTTTCCTTCATAATCTCAAAATTTGTAAAGGAACCGAAATTGCTTATTTATTTAAAAATGTAGGGCAGCCCTGGTGGCTCAGCGGTTTAGCATCTGCCTTCAGCCCAGGGCCTGATCCTGGAGACCCGGGATCGAGTCCCACGTCGGGCTCCCTGCATGGAGTCTGCCTCTCCCTCTGCCTGTGTCTCTCCCTCTCTCTCTTTCTGTGTCTCTCTGTCTCTCATGAATAAATAAAATCTTTAAAAAAATTTAAACTAACATTCTACAAGGTTCTCCTTTCTGAAGTTCTATTTGATTTATTTGATTTCTTTTTCTTTTTTTAGAAAAAAAAATCAATGTTTCTGAGCCCAATAATAGCCAGGCCCAACTGTTACTCTTAAAGGTGGAATGAGTGTCATATGTTATTCAATTCAATTTAGCTATACATTAACTATAATTTCTGCAATTTTTGTCATGTTGCTTCCTATAGATATACTTTCCTATCTTCCCTTATTTTTTATGAGAGCTCTCATCATGGGCTCTGTGAGCAGTGCTGAGGGCCTCTTGGGTCTGGAAGAATGAGAGCATGAGGAGGTAAATGGGTAAGAGAATGAGCAGTTCCTGTCTTCTTTTCCACATTCCTGGAACATATTCATCGAATACATATTTCATAAGATTTCAAAATCAACACGAGATAGCTAATTTCTTTTGACAAACCTGCCAGCCCTTCTATTTCTCTCTACTTCATACTTTGGCCTATCCTCCTGTGTCTATTAGGAGGTTCACAACTATATGTACAGAAATACTCACAAGAGCAAGCTCCTACACCTAGCTCTCTGTCTAAAAATATACAGGAAACTATTAAAATTCAATTTTAGTGATGCCCCAAAAAGCAAAGAAAAGTAAGCCATTTGTACTAGAATACATTATTTTAAAACAGAAGACACTAAACATGTTTAAATAGATTATGGAAAAGTCATTCATAACCTCCCCTTCCCTTCTTTTCTTCAACAAACCTGATAGTGGGATGATTTGATTTACTCATCAGCACTAATAGCTGACTTTGGCAGGAACAACATCATAGAAAGAATAAACCGAACTGATGCAGTATCGTTTGGAAAGCACATTGAGAATTACGTCTCTCAGCTCAGCCTGGAAATTTACCTGAAATTATACCACTAAGAGCTTTATTCTTTTAACTTTTTAGGCATACCAATTAAAATGTATAGACCTCAAGAAATGATCGCATGAGGTTACATTCGTGGTCATGTGATTCTTAGGGAGACCAATATCACAAGATATCTATAGCAATGTAGCAAAGTGGAGAAGCAATGACATAAGTGGGTTTTCAGAGGCAAATGCACTCCTGGGGTAAGTTCTCAGGCATATGATTTATTTCTGATAGAGAGTAGCAGGAAACCCTCAGTGAGATATGTGAGGTATCTAGCACATGTGAAGGAGATGTTTCCAGTAATAAAGAGGAGAAAACAATGACCATAACCCAACCTTGCCATCTATATCATTTTGCTTTTATGGATAAGGTAATTCAGAACAAAGTACGAAAGATATATATGGTCCTTGTCCTTCTAATAGTCACACAGTCAGATGAGTGGGTTCTGAAAACACTAAAAGACAAGTGTACAGAGGATATAATTTTCACTATAAAAATAAAGTAATATTACTACATTTACCCTGTAAACAAAATGGCTTAAAAGATCACCTTATATTTTCCTTAACAGATGTTTCAACTACCTTTTGAAATATTCAAGATTTAAAGGAAGTTTTTTGTGTGCTGTTTTAATGCAAAATATTCCAGGTTCATCTTACACTTTCTGAAATTACCATTTATCCAGCCACATTTGGGTCCTGGTGGGAGGAAGGGAATAGGTTTAGAAAACAAGTTATAGACTCTAGGGGTATTTCCTGGTTCTGGAATTCATTACTGCTAGGCCCTCTCAGAACTATGAAAAAAACCCAGATACATATGTTTGTACATGCTTATGCATTTCTCTATTTTACACATATATAAAACTTTGATTTCATATGAATAGCTGCAATTCTAAGCCAACTACACAGGATTCAGTCTAACCTTCCTCTTTCCCTTGTAATTATCATTTCTGTTTTCCCCATTGTACAGATGGAGAGACTGAGGTCTTGGGAGATTATCCATGGTCACATGGCTAGTAAGTGGTAAAGTCAGAATTCAAATCCAAGCTTTCTCACTTTAAAGCTCTTCATCACTAGACTTTACTACAACTCCAACAACAGAAGCAGGAGCACTCCCCTGAGAACTCTGTCTCTAAATCATTTTGTATGATTTAGTGGCATTCAAAATGGCTTTAGGATGCCAACTACAAATTAGACCAAAAAATTGCCCAGTAGAAACAAAGTCCTGTTCAAGTTCTGGTTTACAATTGCAGAAATCAAGCAAGTATGTTCATCTTCAACAACCTACAGTCTGTTATTTCCTGAAAGTGTCCCTAAATGCATTACCATTGCAGTAAAAACATAGACATAAAAGATACACTAGTGTTTTTCTTGACTTCAAACAATAAAACATTTCACAGAATGAAACTACTAACTTGGAGAAAAAATTTCAGTCCTACTTTTGAGTTCTTCATGATCCAAGCCTTTCTTTTCTTTCAGCATTTCAGAAAACTATCTACAGCCAAATAAGAATAGTAAAAAGCAAAAAAAAAAAAAAAAGGAATAGTAAAAAGCTGTCAACAATACCCATACTCATCTGAGTCCCTTGACTTTATGTTCATGAACTACCACTTACATTTTTTTTATTTGCTTCAGTCTTTATTCTTGGAATCCAATTCTTGGAATCTAGTAAATAATGTTCCTTTAAATATTTTGTAATGCTTTCAGAATGTGGCATAATAATTCAAGGAATGCTTTGCCAACTAAAGATGATAATTTTGCTAGAAAAAATCTAAAATCATACTATTTACTCCAAGATATGCATATATATAAAGTTTAACATACATGTCACAAATCATAGATCACATATGGCATAATTCATACTTCATATAATTGAAGGATCAATCCCAAATGAATTACAGATAAAAATAACTTAGATGAACAGCAGTAATTCTTTAAGTTATTTCTTTCTAGTATGATTCAATCTGATATACTTGTTTCATTTAAGGAAAATAAGTCCTTTTCTGGCTTCCAAAACTTAGTAGGTATTAATAAATACTTATTTTCACTATTCAATCTGCCCAAGAGATAGTTTAAATAAAACACAATTTAAGATCATCAAAATAGACACCAGAAATGTAAAAAATTCTTACGAAGAGATAGATTTGTAACACTTGTCAATATTTATACCTTATAAATGCATCCTAAAGAAATGTTAACTCAGAACCTTTCCATTTTGGAAGAAGGAGATAAAATCATAAAAGTGAGACTCAAAATTGTTAAAATTGACAAGAGAAATTTTTCCTCCCCAAAGATTTAAATGTTCTTAAACTCAAATATATCCAATTCAATTCTTATGAAACTCATAAAAAAGCAGTTCCTGGGGATCCCTGGGTGGCGCAGCGGTTTAGCGCCTGCCTTTGGCTCAGGGCGCGATCCTGGAGACCCGGAATCGAATCCCACGTTGGGCTCCCAGTGCATGGAGCCTGCTTCTCCCTTTGCCTGTGTCTCTGCCTCTCTCTCTCTGTGTGTGTGACTATCGTAAAAAAAAAAAAAAAAAAAAAAAAAGAGCAGTTCCCATTAGATAAGTAAACTTTTATTTATTATATGATATATTCTCTGAATTTGCTGGAGTACAAAATAGGATCAGAGTTGATATAATATACATAGTAAATAATTCTAAATCTATGTCCCACTGAGGAAGTCTGTTACCACTTCAGTTACGGTAAGTAAAATAATTCCAAGCGTGCCTATCCAGCCCAAGTGAGATAAAGCCTAGTTAATACTGCTTTTCAGAGAAGAGACAGAAAATTAGATTGATCCATTGAAAGCCCTTTTTCCCCTCTAATGTTGCTGACATTGCTTAGTATCCCTGCTGGAATAAGGATTCCAGAAGTCTGGCGCAAACATGAAACATGGAAAGCATGTCCCCAAAACTGGAGATGTAGAATTTAGAAGGGAGAGCCTACTTACTGCATTGTCAGTTTGATAGTTGAGGCTCTTTCCATTTATTTTAGAATTCTGGAATCACCAAGATAAGACCTCACAGTATCTGTTGGATGGGTAGAGGAATAGGAATGAAGCATCTCTCTTCCAGTAGTGACACTAGCTAGGTAAGGGAGGATTCCAGCACCAGGAAACGTGGAGCTCAGAACTAGCCTTGACCTCACTGCAGGGACAGGACTCTGGTTGTTAGTTCGTAGTCATCTCAGTGTTTGCTAGACTGTTAGAATCCTTCCCTTGAGGCTTATAATTATATCATTAATACTCATTTCCTTTGCTTCATGTAGCAGCAATACAGAATTTTGGGAGCATTACTCATAGCCTGTTTCCTCCCCCACCAGGTCTGAGTCACTGATGAAAATGCTCAGTCTGCCTCCACAGCCCAGAATATAAAGAAAGTTCTCTCTCACTGTGCCAGTATTAGCTTCCAAGATAGCTTCTTTCATGGCAAAAGTCCACACTGATACACAAGAGAAGGAAATTTCTTGCATCCAAGTCACTAAGACTAGATGGTTAAGATTAGCAGACCCCAACATGCACTAGCCTTAGAAAAAACAGTTTTGAGTGTAATATGGGAATAATAATAATGGTCTCATTACCTTCAAAGATTGTTTTGAGAGAATGAAATCAGATAAGACAGATTTAAAAAAATCAAGTTTGAAATAATTATAGCATTACATTATCTTCAAACTCTTCTCATTTCATGATAAATATTAATTTTTTTTTAAATATTAATTTTTTAATTACCAAACATTTCTACTCAATTGGTAAATTGTGTTTAAACTGACTAGGGGAAAAAAAAAAACAAAAAAAAAACAAAAAACAAAAAACAAAAAAAAATAAACTGACTAGGGGTGGAAAGGTTATCATTTTACATAGTACTTAATAAATTTAAGTAACAAAACCCACAAGGACACATATAAAATTTATGGCACATGTTCCAATATTGGTGTTAGGCTTGTACTTACCACACTCACTCCTCTATTTCATAGTGTTGTGTTTCATTTTTCTCCTTTATTCCTTCTTTATTAATTCCTTATTCCAAGTAGACCCAAATTATTGTTTAACTGCACAAGATCTTCAATAAAAAGGTATCTGGCCTCTGAAAGAATATAATTTACTCCCAGTTAAATGTGGTAACTATTGTCTTTTCTGTCTATAAACCAAATTCACAAAACAAGTCCATATATACATAGTATTTTTTTTAGTGAAGAAGGAAAGATACACTCTACAAGTTTTACATTACATTACCTCCTACACAGCAACGCGGTAACTTTCATGTGAGAGTAAAAACTATTTACCAAGCAACTGATCCCAAGGTAAAATAAATAGTGTGCATTGGTCCAGTTTATAAATGTTCAATGTTCAGAACAAAGAATGTTTCATGGTAAGTAAGGCTAAAGTTCAAAGTGACCTCAAAAGGAGAGGTACCTATAGTCATTCTTCAGGAGAGATGGGAAAGTGTTTGGGCATTGGCTGGAATTTCCAGGCATGGACATGGACACTAACACAGGTTAGTGTCTGCGTGAAGACACGAACCAAAGTAGCTCTCAAAGCAGCGAGTCTGGAGCCCTCAAGACCTGCTGATCCTTGAAGGAGACACAGAGAAGCAGGATGAACAAGCCACAGGCCACCAATGTCCCATTTAGAAGAAGATGTGAACTTTAAAGGCATCACGATGAACCTCACCCAGGAGAATGGGACAGCTCTAGATGGAGATGTAAACTGAAGGACTACAAGTCCTCTGGCTCCCCAAAGTCACTTCCCTACAAGCCGGGCATTAGCTTCAAAACAGACAATCTCCCAGGTGGAGCAAAAGGAAAAACTATGAAGAGAAACAAGAAAAATTTCCCAGGGCAACTACCCAGATGTGGCAAGCGGACTTTAAAAGAGAGAGAGAGAAATTTAAAAAAAAAATAAAAAATAAATAAAAGATAGAGACATCTTCAAAGCACAGGAATTTATGACTGCCTGTTTTCTTTTCTTATTCTCATTTTTAAATAAATATAGAAATGAATAACGACCAAAGCCAGAGTGATAGCAGTTAAAAAATAGTTCCACTTACAAATAGTAAGAATATTCTGAGGGTTATTTCTGTATAAACTATGAGTCTTTATCTATTTGTTCTTCTTTATTAATATTCTCCATTATAAAATCATTTAAACCAATGTGCTGGCATGTGTCTTGTCCCACATTTGTTTATACTATGAATGAATCATGAATACTCATGATTTGAGCTGAAATCAAGAGTAGGATGCTCCACTGGCTGAGCCACCCAGGCACTCCCAAACCACATTTTTAAAATATTATACTTATCCAAGAAAATAATCTAATTCACATATCAACTCTTCTAGGAAATATTTACTGAGACTCCAGAAAAACTTGATTTTTCCGTTCTCTGGTTTGTGTCTATTGGACTTGTTGTCTATACCATGCTATGCCAACCAATTCTGTAACATTCTATAGAGATTGGTCATCCGCCTTCATGTAGTCATAAAGAAATAAAAATTATTCTGAAGCTAAATCATATGCAATGTAAAAAAATGTAATATTAATTGTGGTTTGCTATTCAATAAATAAAAGTAGTTCTATGCAGATTTGAGGAAAAAAACTCCAAATATTCATCAACTTTGATAACCCATGATATATTATATGCAATAATGAATCTCTCTTATGGAGTGAAAATAGTCAAGTTGATAAAAGATGATCCTACGTCATTTTCAAGTGAAGTAACCCAGGAATTGTAAGGATCAGTTAAAGAGGCACAGTAAAACCAAAGAGAGGATGTTTGAAGGAAGTAGCAGTATCCAAACTTAGAAGTCCCCAAACTTCATGATGGGGTTTGTGGAAGGGAGGAATTTAAGAAAAAGAATGTTTGAGGCACCTGGGTGGCTGCTAAGTTAAGTTTCAGAGTCTTGATTTCAGCTCAGGCCATGATCTCAGGGTCCTGAGATCAAGCCCTGTATTGGGCTCTGCACTGGGCACAGAGCTTGCTTAAGATTCTCTCTCTCTCTCCCTCTGCCCACCCCTCACCCCCACCACTCATTCTCCGTCTCTACAAAAAAAAAAAAAAAAAAAGGCTTGATTTCCAGTCTTCTCCCCAAATATAGTCAGTTAAGGAAGCATTTTCATGGACATTTTTTGAATATTAATATTTGTATTACAATTTTATTTTTAGTAGTCATTGGAAGAACAATGATAGTGAACATACATGTGAACATAAATGTGAAACATTGACCTTATTCATCTTACAAAAACTCAAATAGAAGGTAAATAATACATATATGCTGACATTGTTCAATGTTTTGACCATGATGATCCCTTAAATATATACTTAAAGATACATATTCTTAAGGAGAAATACTCTTTAAATACAAGGAATATGGTTAAATTTTTATCTGCTATTTTGAAATTATATAAAAAACCATTTAGTGTATTTTCTTTCTGCACTTAGAAAACTCACAATTATAAGAACTTCAGCTGATATGTGTGAAGTGAAAGTGTTGGTTTACGATGAATGTAGCCATTTGTTCTAAACAAGTCATCAAATGAAATCTAATACATTTTTGAAGAAAACATATTGCAATAATTATTACTTTTGGGAGATTTATGAATAGAGTAGTGTATCTTGCCATGAATCCCTCCCTTTTTAAAAAGTGCTCTTTTACAATGTGTTCCAAAATAATATCAAATGTAATTATGCATATTCCTTTAAAACTCACAATACTGAGATAGTCACTTAGTAGATGCTCTTGGGTTACTTCAGGTGAAAATGACAAAGGATCATCTTTGGTCATTTTGGTTTGATTATTTTAACTTCATAGGATTAATTACTGCATATAATATATCATGGGTTATCAAATGTCAATATTCTCTAATTAATGTTTGAGAAATTTTAAATTCATTTTATCAACAGATTAAAGGGAATCAAACACATTTTTTTCCACTTGAGCATGAAGATATTCGTTTCTTTCTGGGTTCCATTAGCCATTTAACAGGTATTTTCCCCCAGGAAAATAAAATCAATAAATGTCTATAATTTATTACGAAGAACCATGGCCAGATAAAATATACTTGAAGCAAAAGCTGAAAAAAAAAAGTCCTACTAAAGAACAAAAGTTGGTTTTATAAACACTTTCTAGAAATGGCTATTTTTCAAAAGGAAATAGACTTCTAACCAATCTTTGCTATCAAGTCCAGTGTTATTGCCTTGATGTCAGGGAATGTCAAAGAAATATTCATCAAGAAAAAAAACGAACAAAATAGATAAAATAGAATAGATAATCTGAAACAATGTAAACAAAAGGGGGGAAATTGAAATCATAAATCAGAGCAAGAAGAATGAAATAATTGGGAACTGACAATTGAGATATAAAACACTGAAAAAGGGAAGTAAGTTCATATATTTCCTGACATGGTACAAAGGGCAACATTCAGAATAGAAACAGGCACTATTTTAATCAATCATTTGACAATGAGTTTATAAACAAGAAGAGCAGGATAGAAAGGAACCCAAAGAGGGCCTGATAGAATTTAGGATGGCTTTCAAGATAGACCAAAAACTTTACTACTTTCTCCTAATTTTGAGAGTATTAAGTACACATTTACCCTAGAATTGCATTTTTAAGTACACATTTTCCCAAAATAAAAAAACTAGAATAAATTCTACACATAGTAACTGCTCAATAAATGTTTGATTAAAGAATGAATTTAGAAGATCATTATATTTTATACATATGTTCATTCAAACAAGTGCTTGAGATGTTTCCCTAACTTTCAACTCCATTTTGCTGATGCTGCAAGAATCTAAATGATTGTGATCTTGACGCATATCAATTGCTCCAAAAAGGGTTTTTCTTTTCTTTTAATTTTTATTTATTTATGTATGATAGTCACAGAGAGAGAGAGAGGCAGAGACACAGGCAGAGGGAGAAGCAGGCTCCATGCACTGGGAGCCCGATGTGGGATTCGATCCCGAGTCTCCAGGATCATGCCCAGGGCTTGACTCCCTTGAATGAACCAGACTTTTAGCCCAGCCCAAGGTACCTTGTAAGAGAGTCCTTGGGAAAAGAGGCAAGAGGAAGGAAGGTATCCATAAATTGTGTCTTCAAGTATCTTCAAAATAAGAAGAGAAAAGAACATGGAAAAAAGGATAAGAAAAGAAATAGGGTATAGTGTCCACTAAATTTGAGGGGGAAAAATCTGAGTCAGTGTCATCAACCAGAAATCCTGTCCTAATCTGGGAGCCAACAGGATGATGAAAGAGACAACAGAAACAAATTTCCCACTGGAACTGAACACAGTGATCAGAAAACGAGTGGATTATGTCTTCAGTGTCAGAGGAAAAGATAAAAAATACGAGGTGTAAAACAATTGATTTTAAAAAAATGTGTTGATTGCAAGGACACAGAAGACATTGGGGTTGCTCCCTTAAACAAGCAAGGGAAAATCTGAGTCTGTTATTTTCAGCTATTTTACTTCTGACAACTAAACCAGAGTGATCAACTTTACTATTATTATTATTATGACTGAATTTTATGGGATGCTAGGAACAAGAACAAAAAAGCACTGAATTTTGTGGAAATATGACAAGGAAAGGGGACAAAAAATGGGAATGAACTTCTATATTAAGGTTTTGTTTAGAGCCATTTATTTACTTAACAGGTGGCATATAAAAACTATATTATACTACTGAAGCTCCATGACTTAAAACTGTAGGTTTTATAATAAATTTGGACACTTTTGTTTTCTATAAAGCATTTGCCTTGTCTGCTGAATCTGAAAGTAAAATGAACTTACTTAGATGTGAGTTGATCTCACAAGTCTATTTAGTTACACCTTCTAGTTCTCCAAACTAATTATTATGAATCCTAAAAGCCAACTTTTACCATTAACACACTTTATGGTTAATTTTTCTACTTAGGCAATTGCCTCATCTTTTGAGAAGAAACACTTTAGCATTAAGCGACAGTGCTTTTTCTCATGTGGCTCTCTTTAATATCTGTGCCTGGATGACTCTCGCACTTCTTATCATTTCCACTACAGTAGTCAAATATCTGCAGAAATCTGGATTATTTTATGAATCTAACAGGGACAGAGTTGGGAAAATGAATCAGTTTGACAAATGCATCTTTATTGGATTTTATGACTTATCCATAACTCTTCTAGAGACACTCTTCGGGAGATAGGAGAAATAAGCAGAGCATAATATACCATTAAAATTCAAAATGTTGGATATAGAGTGAATATAAAACATCTAAGGGATTGTACAAGTTAGGGAGAAGAGTTAATAGAAATGAAAAAGATGTGTTTTTCTGTATGTTGGTAAATTAAACACCAATAAAAGTTAATTAAAAAAAAATAAAAAAAAAATAAAAAAGAAAAAATAAAAAAAAAAAAAATGAAAAAGATGAACAAAGTCCTTGGAGTCAGTTAATAATAGTAAAACAATTCAACACGAGGACAACAGGGTATGGATATACATGTTTAGGATGAAATTATCTTTCAAGATGCCAAATTTAAATTAAATGAAACCAGCAAAAGATTGCTTCTTATATCCTCAAACTCAAGATTGATGGAGAAAGATAGTGAAAGGATTGATAGAAGCATATGTAGCATTTGTAGAAGCATACGCTACTGCAAAAAATAATGGGGAAACAATGAAACTAAACGTTAGAGCTCCGCAGAGATGGAGAAGCTTCCAGACTCAGGGAAAATCACTCCTACCCTGATAATCAATAATGACAGTATTGTTTTCCATATGGAAAGAAAACCTGTGGTTTTAGTCACAGACTTATCATTGAAGTAAAGGCAACCAAAACAAACAAAAAACCCCAAAACCTGTCCTTTCATAATGATGAAATGAGTTGGTTAAATGTCTAAGGACCCTCCTGAAGATTTCCACATGAGAAGAACCCTCTTCCTTTCCGAAATTTGTCCCACAGACGTCTGCTTGGATCTATGTTTTGTATAACTGCTCTAAGTTTTCTTATGCTCATACTAAGGCAGCACGAAGAATTTCTGACTAGAATTTTTAAAACTCCTTTTCCTTATTGAATTTATTTTTCTCTTTTTGAAAGTTAGTTCTGGGGGCACCTGGGTGGTCCAGTGTTGTCCAGTGTTTGAGCATCTGCCTTTGGCTCAGGGCGTGATCCTGGGGTCCTGGGATCGAGTCCTGCATCGGGTTCCTCACAGGGAGCCTGCTTCTCCCTCTGCCTGTATCTCTGCCTCTCTGTGTGTCTCATGAATAAATAAATAAAATCTTTAGAAAAAATTTTTCAGTTAGTTTTGTACTGTTTGTACAAATTATATTATATTATATATATATATTATATATATATAATTATATTTCCAATTTTAACCCTTTCTGATGGACGCAACAGACAAATCTGTAGTTAAATGTATATTTGTTATAAAATAAACCCGTTTTCTTTCTTTAAGTCACATTCAATGAACAAATACTTCAACAATACTCTAAAAGCATAGTTGCTTTTCAGTTATATCGGCAATATTAAGAACTTTCAAACTAATTTGAGTTTAAGTTTTCTTTTATGCCCACCCACCAATTGTCAGGGGAAAAATATATGTAACATAGCAAGAGGGAAATTAGCCTATTATTTGCAAACCAATGAGTGTTGCATGCTAGTACTTGTGGAAAAGAAGAAAGAAGTCTGTTGTGCTCCTTCATGTGTGAATGCTTTCACTCCACAACAGCAAATGCACCCTCCAGAAGAAGGACTTCCGTTTATGGCTCTAATCAATTTTGTCCCTATGTTCTCTTCCTCCCAGCAACAGCTACTCCTTCTGACAGTCTCAGGACCACTGGATAACTTAGCACTCTCCTTTCTCCAACACGATTTTCTTTTACAACCAGAAGAAAAACAGCCCCTTTTAGGGGAAGACTCTGCTTTTCAGTGAGGTTTGAAATCATCCTTGCTAGGATTTTTACAGTTATTTGCACAGAAAACCCTTTCTTCATCCCAAAATCTCCATAACACTAGCCCCCTATGCCTGTGGTTTTGCCTTGTTTAATCTAACAAGAGACTTGTTTTTTATGTTAACACACCTTTCTCTAATTGTTAATAACCCTGTGCAGGGCACCCGTCCCCCCTCTAGCATGATTTTATTCTACTTTCTGGGAAATTGATTCTTCTCTGGAGAAGAAGAATACTCCTATGAAAAGCAGTTAGCAATCTTTTAGATTTCGTTCCTGAGGTTCCAGAAAGCAAGCCAGTTTACTGAGAGCTAATTTGCCAAAAGTCAGTTCACCCAGTATGTACTAAATGCCCAATTTCTGGAACTTCCTCTTGACAGTCTCCCACCGATGAGGGATCCCCCTTTCGTAGCCTCAGCTCTCACCGTGTGGTAGAGAAGCAAATGCAATAAACCTTAAAAGACTCTTAGCAAAATAAAATGGGAGCCAGATAACTAAATTTTATAGAGATCTTCAAAAGTTTCAGAAATAAAAAAAAATATGCATTGCTCTAAATGTTATAAATGTTTAAAGAAACGTGCAAATTTATCTAATAGGTCATTCAGAAATTATCCCAATTGATAAACTTGATTTTGGTGAGTTGAATTTAGGCAAATAGATTTATATTTGAAGTTTCAAGGTTTTGGGTGTGTGTGGGGTTATATATTATCAATCTATAATTTTGAGGTTATCTATGTGAGAAGCCAAAGTGAAGATGAGGTCATAGGGTTCTTACCCAGAATACATGTGTACACCACTCCAGGTATCTCCTAATATCAAAATCAGAGCCTCTCATTTCCCCCAGGGTGGAGAAGGAAGGGAAACAGGAGAGCATAGGGTACTTCCTTGCCCTTCCTCTGTACCTTGGGGACCACACAAGCCCCTTTCCTTGCTGTAGGAAGACTGTGTTCATGAGAACACTCATCTAGCATCCGCTGCTCAAACAACTTTCCCAGTGCAAGAAGCACACAACTAGCTTAGCTCTGGGGACAAGGCTGCTTCAGGTGAGCAGAGTCCACTGGAAGCCCCCTCCCCCTGGGAGGCCAACTGTCCAGCTGAGTCCCTGGCCTACTCTGCTGGGTCTTTACTCCAAAGGATCAAGTTTGTTCCCTTGCTGGCTTCCTCTCTACTCTCCTTCCACTTCTCTAGTATCTAAATCTTAGTTCATTGCACCTTCAGATGGTGCAGTCATGTGACCAAATGCCTAGTATATCTAACTACTCATCCTACCAACCAGCGACCCTCTGTACCCTGCGCACACCAGGGCCACCCATCATGAGTCCTTAGGTTTATTCATCCATTCATTTTTACACTTTGATGGACAAGGTTACTGTCCATCAGTTGTTACTGAAAGAAGCAATGAATTTCCAAGGCCACAGGCCTCTACTCTAAGAACCTGGCTGCTAGAATTTGGCTGCTTTGTATAACATTTGTTTTGGGGACGATAGACATAATCCTCCTACTTCTAGGACAAATATATCTTTTTGGTTCTCAATTAAGGTGTGATAGTACTTCCTAGAAAGGTGAAAGCCAGGGTATCTCTCATCCAATCAAAAATAAATGAGCAAAATCAGCCCTCTAATACCAGAATGTCAAAATATTAGCACGTGAGAATTACCATATAGCATTAGGCTAAAAAACAAAGGCAAATACTAACCAAGAAAAAAAAAAAGATCTTTTTGGTTTGCATATGGCTTGCCATCTTCTTTAGTAATTGTTTTGGTTTGAATCTTTGCGTTTTCTTCTTCTTCTTCTTCTTCTTCTTCTTCTTCTTCTTCTTCTTCTTCTTCTTCTTCTTCTTCTTTTTCATCTCTTATTTTCTGACCCAAATCATACCGCTCTCTCCCTTATATTTATTTCCTGAGTAACAGGAAAAATAACAACAGGAATAGTAATATATGAGCTTAATGAATATCAGGCCATAATCTTCACTAGAGCCCTCTGAGATAGATGTTGTAGTTATATTTGCTGGTAAGCAAACAACAGCACAGTAAGGATGTGTAACTTGCCCTTGATCACACAGCAACTAAGACCAAAGTCAATGTTGGAAACTAGATGTATGTGAGCCAAAAGCCTGTGGTCTAAACTTAGTTTTAACCATCTCTCAAGACTATAAACTTGAGATCTTTTACCAACTTCCATAACACTGGAAGTAAATATATTTAAGGTAAAGTTTTTCAAGAATCATCTTTGTCAGATATGCTTTTTGTTTGCTCTATTACAGGTATGCTGCTCCAGCGAATGCACAATATCCCCCAGTGTAGTCCAATATAAGCCTATCCTATTTTTGAAATTGCATCTGCGCAGTGGATGTTTTTAGAGATAGTTTGTAATCAGCCAATGCTGGTGGCTCTGCTGGTTATGAGTGGTCCACTCTGACACCAAGAAAATGCATTCCAATTCCTTTGTTGCTGCAGAGCAGTAGCTTGGTGTAGAGCATCAACTCCATGTAGAGCATCAGTCAGAAAGGAAGAAGCAGCTATGTGACTTCCATGTCCATCCAGCAATCTCAAAGACAAGCACATGTTAAAAACACTATTTTCTGATCAACTTTCTGAAGCAGTCATAAAAAGGCTTCTACTTAGAGTTTTTATTTCCCCTGGTTTGTTTAAGTGTTTCATAGCTTGGAGATGGTCACATCCCCCCCAATAAGAGAATCTGAAAGTACCAGGAGAGTCAGTAAGCGTGAAGTGGTTATGTAATTTCAATCTTTGAGGTTTCTGTTTCAGATTATTTGTGAGTGAAGGTTTGGTCCTTTTCTGAGCAACTGAGGCAGAAAATCAACATTCACTGTGTCTTCTCTCTCAAAAACTATTGTTTAGATAGTATTAGAATATGGTGCAAACATATCTACTCTTTCTTCAGGTTTGTTGGACCTGGGATTCTTCTTAGGTCATGGGGTTAAATATACGCATGGACTACAACTGATAAACTACACAAGTGTTATCAGAGTAAAATACTGGTATTTTCCACAACCAGCAATCAACTGTTATCAACAACATCACATCAGCAGAAAAAAACTTCTATCAAGATAGACACAGTCGGGGATCTCTGGGTGGCGCAGTGGTTTGGCGCCTCCCTTTGGCCCAGAGCGCGATCCTGGAGACCGGGGATCGAGTCCCGCATCGGGCTCCCGGTGCTTGGAGCCTGCTTCTCCCTCTGCCTGTGTCTCTGCCTCTCTCTCTCTCTCTCTGTGTGTGTGTGTGTGTGACTATCATAAATTTAAAAAAAAATTTAAAAAAAGATAGGCACAGTCATCTGGCAAAATGCCTAAGATAGCAGAGGAGGGAATAGAAGACGTGCAAATGAAGGGACCCGTTAACAGACAGGTTCTGGATGCAAGTGCCAGAGCAAGCATGAATGGAAGAAGAAGAAGAAGAAGAAGAAGAAGAAGAAAGAAGAAGAAGAAGAAGAAGAAGAAGAAGAAGAAGAAGAAGAAGAAGAAGAAGAAGAAGAAGAAGAGATAAGAAAGAAAAAAAGGATTAAGGAGAATGGAGAAGGATCTACATGAGGGAAATGAGTGCAGACTCTGGGAGAAAATATTAGAGACGTGATAAAACCAGCCCCTTCTGTAAATTCATGGTCCCCATCATTTCCTTTGTTAGCCTGGGAACACGCCCTCCTCACCGTAGAGGCTGGAGTGAATATCCCTCCGTTGTGAGGTGTCTTGTAGCCCACGGCCCCTTCATCCCTCTCACTTGTGAACCCTGTAAAAAGGATCCTGGTCCACCTTCCTATTCCCAGCCCTTCCCTCTTGCTGCTCCGTGATGCTGCCATGTGCTCACCTGCATCACCACCACCCCACGGTCTTCTCTACCCATCCCTGTGATCTCTCAGTTACTGCCTCACTCTCGTCCTGCAGAATTTCACACTGTTGGTTCCTCACTTCCTTTTCAAAATCTGCTCATTCGTGATTTCCTCTTCTCTTCATTGTCTTCTGATGATCTGATGGCTCAGCTTGTTCTTCAAGTCTTCCTCGCCTCACCCCTTACATATTGTTTCTGACAATTCCACCGCCGACCTGTGTTATTTCCCGTTAGCTTGAGGGGTGGGGATCACCCGACCTTTAACTCTCACTATATTTCCAATGAATTCCAATCAGTGACCGTAGCCCAACCATGCTAGCTCCAGGTTGAACTGTGTATGGTACACGTCTACCAGTGGAATTGGCATAGGAAGCCAAATCCTTTGCCAGGTTCCTTCCTATTCTCTATGTAGGAGAGAAAGGAAGGATCAAGTGTCCTCAATCATCTGATTCACCAACATCAATGATTTCATGCCAACCAGAATTCAATTTCCTGTATCCCATCTGCAAGTGACCTAGAAAAGTTGCTTAACCTTTCTTGCTGTAAGTTTCCTACCTCCAGTGATTGCAGTAAGAAATAATGAGGAAATGCTTGTAAAGGTAAATAGCTCATTACTTGACACATAGAAAACACTCATTGTAATTATTAGTCATTCGTGTTTTAGAAATCGGGATGGGGAGGAGGAAGAGGAAAAGAAGCAAGGATACTATGGAAGTCTAATTTAAGTAAATCCATTATAATGCAGGTTTCTTTTTGGGGATCCAAACACCATAAATCTGTAACCTCATGAGTGAAAACCACTCAGGTAACATTATGATGGTCTTGTATCCAGTTCTGAGCTCCAGCATCTACATATCTACATGAGCACTCACACTAAGTTCCATCTGCAGGAAAGATAAAATTGACCAAGCCAGGAGAATGTTTAGGACTCTCCAGTGTCCAAGACTCTGCATCCAAGTGACTAAGTTCCTCATGAAAGCCTTGATCCCCTTTCCTACTATTAGTGAAGCTCCACTTTCTATCCCACTGCGAAGTTCTCCCTTCCAAGAAGCTGAAGCTGATTGAAGTCAAAAGGACTTGGGTATAAGTGAACAGACAGCAGCTCTTTGCTCCCACTTTCTACCTTCTCTCCACCCAAGGGCTTTCTTCTCTCCTTCCCTTTGAAGACAGAGGTGCTGTACACTGATGAGGCAAGCCTTCAACCAACATCTGTGATGAAATTTGGAAAACTCATTTGGATTTCAAATACACTGTCTGCATTATCAGCCATTAGGTAATCTGCCAAAAATAATAAGAGATTCCTTTCCACAGAAAGAAGGCGCTAATGATTATCTTCAGATTTCTACCACTTGCTTTACTGTGATGTAGCTTGTCTCTTTTTGCTACTCCAATTTCATTTTCATGAACTCTGCTTTTTGAAGTTTTTGTCAAATAGTAAAAGATTCAAATAGAATACCATTGAAGAGAGCAGAGAACAGCAAAATGGAGTCATCACCAGCTCCTGATACATTAATTCAGGCTTCTGTCTTTGTGTTACATCCTCACCATCTTTCAGGAAGTAGAGAAAAGCACCTATACTCACACTTCCCAAGATTATGTCAGAGATAATGATCACTTGGATGATTTTCTCCTCATCTGAAGGGAAAGCTTCAGAAGTGTTCTATATTGCTTCAAAACAATCAATATTGGGCAAAACTGAACTATTTGAAATAGCCAAAAAGAAGTAGGAATCAATTATTATTTTTTATAAAGCTTTTATTTATTTATTCATGAAAGACACACAGAGAGAAAGGCAGAGACATAGGCAGAAGGAGAAGCAGGCTCCATGCAGGGAGTCCAATGTGGGACTTGATCCAGGACTCCAGGATCACGCCCTGAGCTGAAGGCAAACGCTTAACCGCTGAGCCATCCAGGCATCCCAGTAATGAGTAAATTAAACTGCATTTGGTCCCCATGAGTAGAGAGATGAACATGTTGCTTGTTTGAAAAGGGATGAGCAAGCAGAACAATGGGCAGGCACCAATACTGTGCTGCATTTGTCAGAGGCATGGGCTTTTGCAAACACTCAAACTGTGACCCAAATATGAAATGTGTAGTTTGATTGAAGAGTGGATCCTGTGAATGTTTTCTTTAGTGATAACTGGTCTATTCTTTTCTTTTTCTCTAATCTTAAAGGAAGGAGAGTTAGGATGCTTTACCCGAACAGAACCAGTTGTGGCTTGATCTATCATCCCATATAACCCAGCCATGGGGAATCCATCTTACTTGATTAATGAGAATAATAATGTGCCACTCTCCTGGAGAAAATAAATGAAATTGGATAATGACCTATCATATGATGGTATTCTGCATAGAGTCCTGCTAAAGTAGTCATTGGAATAACACCTGATAATTAAAATATGTATCTAGCTTAAAGAGCATAATAGTAATTGTTTCTGCCCTTTACTTTCCTTCAAAGTTCAACTTTATTTTTTTATTTATTTTTATTTTTTTATTTTTCAAAGTTCAACTTTAATTTCACCTCCTCCGTGAAGCATTCTGTGATTTTCCTAATATTTACTGTGAATTTTTCTTCCTGTAAAGATCACACGATATTAATGACACCACTGTTATCATTGTTGTTCATCCATTTATCAACGGATGGACAGGAGGGTTGTGTTCACTCTTTGGCTACTATGAACCTTCATGTGCAAGTTTTTACATAGATGTATGTCTTCCCTCCTCTTGGGTGTGTGCTTAGGATGGAAGTGCAAGTGTGATAGACAGAAACAAAGATCCTCAGATATGTTCACAGCCTAATTCCCTAATCTGTGATTACATTCAGGTAAATGGGAAGGGTTGCCCGTGAAAGTAAGATTGCTAATAAATTGATCTAAAGATAGATTATCCTAGATTACTCGTGAGCCCAATCTACTCACATGTCCATAAAAGTGGAGGAAAGAGACAGAAGAGGCTGAAATAATTTATTATGAAAAGAATTCAACCTAGCACAGCTTACTCTGAAAATGGGGAGGTGGGGAGGACAGGCAGGAGCTTAGGAATGCAGACAGCTTCTAGAAGAGGAAAAGCCAAGGAAGTGGCTCACCCCTGGAGCTCCTATAGAAGACATGCAGAACGTGAGTTGTGTGAGAATTCAGAGCAATGGGATAATAGTGTATATACTTGATAAACCACCACGTTTGTGGTGATTTTTTTGCAGGGGCAATAGGAAATAAGACACGGGTAATACGACATCTGTAAGCATAACTGTAAAGGAATTGTTAAACTTTTTTCAAAGCAGCTGCACCATTTTGCATTCCCACCGACAGACAAGAGTTACATTTCTTCTTACATTTCTTCACTTCTTCACCAAAGCTCATTATTGCTGGTCTTTTTGAATATAGCTGTCCTCATGGGTATGAAGTGCTATGTTGTCATTTTGATTTTTTTTTTCACATTTCTTTAGCAGGGAGAGGGAATTGGTACTTTTTTCCTCTTAAACACCAGCACCAAGTATTTTTCTAGGAAATAAAAAAATGTACTTTCAAAGATAAATAACAATTTAAAAAGTAAAAGTAAGCTTTTATAAAAATATGGAAAAATATCTAAACAATTTGCAAAATTTGTCACTATCAAGAGTGGACTTTATTGAACACTGTTTGCTGCAGGAAATCTCTCTGTGAGAGACTAACTGTCTTACTGGCCCCATCTCTTTAAATCTCCTGGATTCATACTCTCTTATGTAATGTTTCAGTTTCTCTCAATAAAGAGGGGTGCCTTTTTTCCCAATCCTTGTTTCCTCGTGACTTGCCAACACAATGTGGCAGAGGAGGCAGCATGTCCTTCCCAACCCTAGGACTCAGGAGGCTTTGTGCAGTGCTGTGTGTTTCTGTCCCTCGGCCATTGCTAGGAGGATGAGAAACATGTGGAGTATAACCAAGGGTATTTAGGCATGTGCTTTAAAACTTCCTGAGGTTTTTAAAACAAATTTCCCATATTTAAATTGTCAGTGAAGTCTTTGACTAACCAGGCTTGTTTATTCGGTATGTTAAGTTACTCGGGAAGCCCAATAAGGATAGACCTTATTAATAGACCTTAATAAGTCAAACCAATAAGGATAGACCTCAGGTTATGTTTAGGTAAATGCTCTAACTATCCCAGAGATATGACATGCAATTCCTAAAGTTTTAATATGTTCTGGTAAAAGATCATCTCTTAACATTCCAATTATTAAAATGTTACATGTCACAGAAATACCTGGATTTCCTTGCCAACTATATATGAGCTCTCATCAGATCTTTAACCATGTCCATTTCAGAGTTTTTGTCATTTGTAATTGTACTTATTCTCTTGCAAAATGTGCTTCATCTTCAAGGGGATTCATAAAAAGGACTTTTAGGACAAATACAGGTTTTTAGTATCATTAAAATCATAAAGCTAAAATGGGTAATAATTTCCAGAACTAACTAAACTGAGGAAGATTATAGTTTGTGACTCTTGTTTGAAACATTACTGATTCTCTAATCTTTGCTCTTCCAGAATCTTGCTCTTAAGATATCTGTGACTTACAGAACTGTGATAGAATATTCATTTTTGAACAAATTGAAGCATTTAACTTTTCTCCCTACCTGAACTCTCTGAAATTCAAGAAGTCTCTGAATATTCCTTCTTCCATAGCAACCATGTCATTTGCATAGTTCTCCTTGTAACAGGACACCCTTGGAAACATTGGTTATTATACCAAGGCTTTGACTGGAATGTCATATTTGAGAGAGAGAAGCATAGACTCAGATATGACCAGACAGCTTTAAGGAACTGAGGTTGACTTTGAAACCTGGAGCCATAAGTCCCCTTGGAAATATTGGCCTGATACCTGGTTACAGAGATCCCAGCGGCAGGTGAGTAACGACTCTTATTCCTGGCAGGTGCAGGGACCTCAGGATGCTTTGGGTACCTCGTGAAGAGGAATTCCCCCAAATCTACAGGTATTGCAGGCACATCTGATGGCAAGTACTGGGCTTGGCTTCTGGCCTGGAGAGGATACTAAGAGTTCAATCTAGATTCCTTATAAAAGATTCCAGCCAAGCAGATTCTGAATCTACATGATCAAACGTTATTCTTGCTGAGCTTATAAAAATAATTAGAACAAGTTTGTTAAAATTGGACTTGCATCACAAACAAATTAGTCTTGATTTGGCTATCTCTGGAAATGAAAGTGATTATAGAGAAAAATTATGTTTCAATAGCACATCTTTGTAAATATTAAATTTTTTCTTAAATATCTGGCTATGGCTCTCCAACTAAGGTTTCCAGTCTTCTCCCATCTCTTGACTTTAAAGTCACTAAAAACTAAAACTGTCTTTTTCCTAAAAGCTCTAAAAACAGATGATGGAAAACTTATAAAATTTCAGAGAAATTGCCACAATAGCTCATGTATGGATAATCTTCTTGCTTGTTATTCAGTGGGGATAATAACAGGACCCCAGTGGCATATGATTATTTGAACAACTGAAAAATAGGATTGATTCTCCAACAATTGTATAACTCAACCATCACCTTGACCATACTGTGTAGCTGGGATAACAAAATCACTCCTTAAAAGCCAGAGTGTACCATCGCCCCGTGGGGCTAACCACAGACTTGTGGAGATGTTGGATGATCCCACTTTCCTTATGATTGCATTGGATGATGCACTTGGGGATGCCCTCATCTCCTGAAACAAGTCTTCTTCCATTTGCCAGAGATTTCTTGTAATTAGGATATTGTTAACGCTGGACCTCAAACAAAAGGGGCTTCTGGATGGTTTTATTCCTTAGTCATATTTATCCTGAAGCAACCTCTATTGATATAAAATTGCAAATGGAGGCTTTAGCCACCTTTAACCAGACCCAACTCGTGGTCACCACACATTCAAAGGGTGGCCATCCAAAACCAAATTGCGTTTGATATCTCACCGCAGTTCAAGGAGGCCCAGAATTAAATGACTGGCTCCTGACGGGACCCAGTGGCTCTGTTCCTCTAACTTTTGGCCACAGCTTCCTCCAGGCTGGTAGGCCACTGGATTCTGGGTTTTGCCTGGATGCACAGATATATTATTAAAACCATTACCAACCCAGTCAACCTTCCAAACTTAAAAAACAACAGTGGTGACCCTCTGTATTTCATTGATTTGACCGCCTAGCATCCCTCTTTGTTCCCTCTTTGGGACTGGAACATGGAAGCTCTTGATAAGTACACAGTCGAAGCCCTCAATGACACTAGGAATAGTATTTCCCTATTAAAGACTAAAATAGGGGATCCCTGGGTGGCGCAGTGGTTTGGCGCCTGCCTTTGGCCCAGGGCACGATCCTGGAGACCCGGGATCGAATCCCACATCAGGGTCTCGGTGCATGGAGCCTGCTTCTCCCTCTGCCTGTGTCTCTGCGTCTCTCTCTCTCTCTCTCTCTGACTATCATAAATAAATAAAAAAATTTAAAAAAATATTTAAAAAAAATAAAGACTAAACGCAAATACATAAAAATACATAGATCAGCATGAGATGCTCTAACTGCTATACGCAGTGACACGCATGCTAACATAACAACAGGATGCTATGTGCACGTTCCAGATTACCGCAGAAATATTTCTGGATTTCTAACTGACGTGGATACTCAAGATGGTGCTTTAAGCAATCCCTCTCTTTTCTTTTGTGACTGGTTAAAACTCCTGGACTTCAGGAAAGTTGTGGTCAACTATCAAAGGTCTTATTCAGGCTTCTCTTTCTCATAATATTATTAATCTTATTTTGTTGTCATTTCCATTGTCTCCCTGCCTGGTGCCAAGACTTTCCCAGACATGACTTCCAACTACTCAGGGAGGCTCATGTGTGTTTTCCATGTGGGATCTAACTGCCTCTCTCATTCCCAACTCCCCGATATGGTTCCTGACTGACCCACAGTGACCCACAGGCAGGGACCTCTCTTTGCCCCTGTTCAGCAGGAAGAAGGTACAGAAGATGAGAACTCCCGCCTTCAACAACTTTAATGATTTAAGGGTCAGAATTTTTCAGGGGGAAATGATGAGGGAGCAGAAGGCCTCTGAGGACCAAGCCGTGGCTGACATTCCACAAACTCCCATTCCCAGGTGGGATGCCTGTGATGTTCCCCAGCCCCCCACTGACTGCCCTAAAGCCAAGGGAAGGGAAAACAAATACTTGTGTGAATCTTGACAGATTGTCTTCATTCAGCCAGCCTTCCCTTCCCCCAAGCTCCGTGGGGGTCTGAGACCACAAGGGCTCCTCAGATGTTTTCTGAGCTTGCCTTGTACTTTTTCTACATGTGCCTGCAGGCTTCTAAATTCCTCAGCACATAGAAGTGCTTTGAAATTCCCTAATGTCTCTAGGAAACCCTCCCAGGCTCTTCTCCTCTGGCTTTAGGATGGGCTGGGAAACATCTCAAGGACAGCCCCAAGCAGTTACAAGTTGTCCCCTCCACTTCCAAAGCTCCCAGCAGCACCCGCACTTTTCCAGCCCGGATGAGGTCTGAGTTAGTGAAACAGAAACAGGTGCTTGTGTGGGAACTTCCGGTGAGAGCAAACAAGGCCACCGTGTGTGCACAAGGCAGGCTCTGCTCCTAGAACCAGGGCCAGCATTCCCATTGGGCTCTCCATCCAGCTGGGGGGCACAGGCTGGGGGCACATGGAAACATCACAGAACTTTCCTACCAGCTCGAAGTTGCCTTTTTCTGAATCCAGCAGTAATTAGCTTGGTTGCCCTAAACTTTGTCTTCTAGACTTTTGACAAAGTTGGCTCTGACAGTTTCTGGATACTTTTCATTGTTTTTGGTTTTTTTTGTATTGGTTTAAGGGAAGTAGGAGCTGCCTTTTCTGTCATTTTTCTGATGTCACTGACACCTTTTTTTTTGAAAGGCGAAATTTTATGCCCAAATCATTTATTATTGTATGGAAAAAAAAATCTGTGAAGTCATCTGTTTCCAGGGATATTAAAATGGAAATACACATTTTTCAGCCTGTTCAGGGCCATAAAAATAAAAGATAATAGTTACCAATCGTGCCCAAGTAACCTCAGAATTTTGCAATATTGACAGCCTTTAAAAATTCAGACTCTTTCTATTACCCTTGTATGTCATGTTAGCCTTAAGAAAGGAATCATTTATCACAAGTATCTTATCATAAAATTCAAGACAGAAGTATGAAATAGTAACAAATATGTGATGACAAACATGTTCGAGTATGAACTGGCACGTGGGCACATGTACCCTGTTTATACCCAAGGTCAACCCTCGTGGCGAGGAGCAAACACCCAGCACGTGCACACCTGCCTTCAGGAAACTGTCTTCACTGGGTATATACAGCGTATGATGTGAGTTATGCTCAACACTGACTTGGAAGATAGGATTTTGATCCCCTCGTTGATACATTTGAGAACAACATGGCTTTTGAATTACCAGCATTCTCTCATCATGGGCCCAAGGTTTGGATCTGCTAATGGATATTGGAGAATATTTGATCTTGGTCTGGCTACTCTCCTCCCTTTCTGAGAGAGGGGACGAGGAGGCCCGGACAGGTAGCCTGGAAATCGAGGGTGACGGTTTGGGCAGGAAGAGCTGCACCCTGCCCTCTCTCGGGGCATCCCAGGCAGGGGTGCTGGCCAGGCTAAGGGGGGCCTCAAGAGCTGCCCTGGCCTCTGCACGTGCTGTGACATCAGGGAGGTGAGACTGGCCCAGGCGACACACGGCGTTCCCATTTGTCTTCATGAGACAATAGCTTATAGTTTTTACGCCTCCAAGAAAGCTGGAGGTGTTGGCCAAGAAGGAGCAAGAGGGTGGGAGAAAGAGAGAAGATGTGTGGCACTGTCTTGGGTCATGACAGGAGGGATGGTGGAGGAGTGACTGTGAGGACCAGGCCAGAGACTGTGGAGCTTGGGCATGCACCACCTCGGGCAGACGCCCACAGATGGTCAGGTGAGCCCACCTGACAGCCCAGCCACGGTGAGTGACAATGATGGGACAGTCAGTGACGGGTTTACATGTCGCTAAACAAAATCCAGCACATACATCAAAGACACTGTCTGGCCTTGGCAGAAGAGGCACTTCGCAACAATTGACGGAAAAAGAATATTTCTTTTGCACACCTGGGTACACGCTTTATAAAAGTAAAACATTTATGGACTAGAAGAAATCTTAAAGCTTGGATTTAGCCCATAAAGGAGCCCAAGCGTGGTGAGGTCAGGAGACTTCACAGACCTCCTCAGGGAGTTAGCGATCCCCAGGCCTAGTGTCCTGTCCCCACTTCACACTGTCCTCTGCAAGCTGCACCACAATCATCCATTCACAGAGAGGCCTGGTGGCAGCTGTGAACACACTGCCCCGGCTCACCAGCTTTCCCCTTGCTTCCAGACTGTTCAGAACGTGCCATCTGGGTGTTAGAAGCCATGTCTAGTTCCAGGCTTGCCAGAGGCAAGGAAGAGGACACATTGGTATCATCATGACTCAAAACAGGCAGTTAAGACCACTTTTGAATATTTTATCATCAACCTGTCTAATGGATACTTTTAAATTGGGTAGAAAGTCAATCTAGAATAACTGTGACTTAAATCTGAAATGACAAATGTACTTGGCAAAAATGCAAATTGCAACTAGAAAGCAATCAGACCAGATATTTTTCCAGACACTTGTTGTTAAAAAAATTTTTTTTTATATAAATGCTTTCATACATGCCATTTCAAAGTTTTATTATTAGACTGTTTCTTGCAGGTAAGAGTGAATAAAACCCTTTCGTGTCCTTCTGATTATTTGTTACAATTGTGTAACTTTGTACAGAATGGTACAACTCTGCATAAGCAGAAGTATGAGCATGTGCAAAATCTTATAAATTTTGTGCATTTTTTTGTATTTTATATCATACTAATTTTGATAATTTTTCTGATCTAATAACCTTCATTTCCTAACATCAAGTCTGACTTTTTTCCTACTTTTAAGCTTTACATGTTTCACATGTGGCCCCTTCTAAGCCATTCTTTCCTAAAATTGATAAATGGATATTTTATCTTATGTAGTCAATAATACTTAATTTAGTTTTATTTTGGCATATTTCTAGAAGTCGCCTATTCGTTCTACTAACCACAGGAACCATAAGTAACAGTGAATAAAAATCAGCTCATGCAAATAATTTTTATACCCATCAGGACATTTGATACTCAAAACAATCTAGTAAGGTGGAAATCATTGAAAAAATAAGAATAACAGTAGTTAACATTAGAGTATTATTGACAGGTGAGTTTATTTATCATTCTCAATTAAAGATGATTAAAAAAATTGGGGGGACTTTAAATTGCCAAGGTCAGATAGCTGATATCCCATACATATTTCAACTCAAGTGTTAACAGAGAATATTATTTTAGAATAAATGCATCTTCAACATAAACTTAAGAAAAATACTTAATGAATATAAAGTGATAATGAAAAAATTCAAGGTGACATTCTTCAATCATGAGTAGAGGGAAAAAACCTGAGTTAGCAGTATTGCCCAGAAGATGTGCGTCCACTTCTCTGATCATGCCGAGAGGCCACCACAGGCCTTTGAGAGTGATGTGGTGGTAGGAGATGCTCACGAGGAAAATGAAGTCCATAAAGCCTGTCCTGGAAGTACTGTTCTGAAAAAGGCAGCTATGTGCTTAGATAGACAGCTGCGAGGGCCCAGTGGTTAGATTCGAGGATATTTAACCTCTCTACATCTGAATTTTGAAAGAAGCGTGTATTGGGATCCTGCTTTGGGGTAAGATGCAGCACGGTGCAGTATCCCAAAGTTGCCCTGCAGAACACAAATGCACAACAAAAATAAATCTTATTTTAACGACACTGGAGAGCTGTAAATGCAGCAAGGATCCAATGCACTAAATTCAGGAAAGGAAAGAGCCCTTCCAGGCACTTCCTGTCACTTTCCCTCCATTATTTTTATTCATAAGATTTATCACTGCCCACGTTACACAGGGCAGACACTTACCTGAAACCCTTACAGCCAAATACCTTTGAGAATTCAGGCGTTTTCTACCTTAGAAAAGCAATAAAGTGGATATATTCTACTTTTATTGTGTGCCCCACAGGACCAGGGGCAGCAACCCCAGATCAAGGGCATTAATATTTCTGTAACTAAGATATGAATATTCACTGTAATTGTGAGGAGTAAAGATTATAAATGGCCTTTTGTTGACTTAGGCCAGGAGAAGCAAGATGAATTATGCAAAAGTTTTGGTCTTCTGGGGTTTTTTATTTCAGAATTGTGCCATAGAGAGCATGGAGCATGATATTTTTATCGTTGTCATTAAATGTCCATCTGTCCCACTAAAAAAATGCATGTCCTGCGGGGACAGGGACCGTTTGAATGTGAACTGTCTAGCCCAGATTCTATGACAGCCCATGACCCGTGAGAAGCTCTTAGTACATGAATGGATGACACTTTGCAAAAGGGACGCCCAGGAAACTAACAAAAAATGGAGGTGCTTTGTAAACCACGAAACAAATCTGAGTGCTTTTCATTTCTTCATCAGTATTGAGTCATGAGTAACAAGACTTTTCAGATCAGCAGATTTGGGTATCTTGAAAAAACAGTCCTCCTTTATATTGAGACATAAACTGCAAATGCTTGATGTAGATGGAGCCTGGAGAATGATGGCAAAATAACGTCTCTAACATTTTCTACTAAAAAGAGGGAAGTAATTTCCTCGTGAAGATGATCTCTCTAAGAGCTCTTCACTTAAAATGCACCAATTCTCCGTGAAAAATGGTGGTTTATAAACAGGATTCTATCAACTGTTTATGTAGTTTTTTTCCCCCAATGTTTATTTTTTTAATAAATTAATTCTTTATTGGTGTTCAATTTACCAACATACAGAATAACACCCAGTGCTCATCCCGTCAATTGCCCCCTTCAGTGCCCGTTACCCACTCACCCCCAACCCCCGTTCTCCTCCCCTTCCACCACCCCTAGGTCCTTTCCCAGAGTTAGGAGTCTTTATGTTCTGTCTCCCTTCCTGATATTTCCTACACATTTCTTCTCCCTTCCTTTATATTCCCTTTCACTATTATTTATATTCCCCAAATGAATGAGAACGTACACTGTTTGTCCTTCTCCGATTGACTTACTTCCCTCAGCATAATACCCTCCAGTTCCATCCACGTCAAAGCAAATGGTGGGTATTTGTCATTTCTAATGGCTGAGGGATATTCCATTGTATACATAAACCACATCTTCTTTATCCATTCATCTTTCGATGAACACCGAGGCTCCTTCCACAGTTTGGCTATTGTGGACATTGATGCTACAAACATCGGGGTGCGGGTGTCCCGGCGTTTCATTGCATCTGAATCTTTGGGGTAAATCCCCAGCAGTGCAATTGCTGGGTCGTAGGGCAGGTCTATTTTTAACTATTTGAGGAACCTCCACACGGTTTTCCAGAGTGGCTGCACCAGTTCACATTCCCACCAAAAGTATCAGAGAGTTCCCTTTTCTCTGCATCCTCTTCAACATTTGTGGTTTCCTGCCTTGTTAATGTTCCCCATTCTCACTGGTGTGAGGTGGGATCTCATTGTGGTTTTGATTTGTATTTCCCTGATGGCAAGTGATGCAGAGCATTTTCTCATGTGCATGTTGGCCATGTCCATGTCTTCCTCTGTGAGATTTCTCTTCATGTCTTTTGCCCATTTCATGATTGGATTGTTTGTTTCTTTGGTGTTGAGTTTAATAAGTTCTTTATAGATCTTGGATACTAGCCCTTTATCTGATACGTCACTGGCAAATATCTTCTCCCATTCTGTAGGTTGTCTTTTAGTTTTGTTGGCTGTTTCTTTTGCTGTGCAAAAGCTTCTTATCTTGATGAAGTCCCAATAGTTCATTTTTGCTTTTGTTTCTTTTGCCTTCGTGGATTTATCTTGTAAGAAGTTACTGTGGCCGCGTTCAAAACGGGTGTTGCCTGTGTTTTCCTCTAGGATTTTGATGGAATCTTGTCTCACATTTAGATCTTTCATCCATTTTGAGCTTATCTTTGTGTATGGTGAAAGAGAGTGGTCTAGTTTCATTCTTCTGCATGGGGATGTCCAATTTTCCCAGCACCATTTATTGAAGAGACTGTCTTTCTTCCAGTGGATAGTCTTTCCTCCTTTATCGAATATTAGTTGACCATAAAGTTCAGGGTCCACTTCTGGATTCTCTATTCTGTTCCATTGATCTATATGTGTGTTTTTGTGCCAGTACGACACTGTCTTGATGACCACAACTTTATAGTACAACCTGAAATCTGGCATTGTGATGCCCCCATTTACGGTTTTCTTTTTTAAAATTTCCCTGGCTATTCGGGGTCTTTTCTGATTCCACACAAATCTTAAGATGATTTGTTCTAACTCTCTGAAGAAAGTCCATGGTATTTTGATAGGGATTGCATTAAACGTATAAATTGCCCTGGGTAACATTGACATTTTTACAATATTAATTCTGCCAATCCATGAGCATGGAATATTTTTCCATCTCTTTGTGTCTTCCTCAATTTCTTTCAGGAGTCTTCTATCGTTTTTAGAGTATAGATCCTTTACCTCTTTGGTTAGGTTTATACCTAGCTATCTTATGCTTTTGGGTGCAATTGTAAATGGATTGACTCCTTAATTTCTCTTTCTTCAGTCTCATTGTTAGTGTATAGAAATGCCATTGATTTCTGGGCATTGATTTTGTATCCTGCCACGCTACCAAATTGCTGTATGAGTTCTAGCAATCTTGGGGTGGAGGCTTTTGGGTTTTCTATGTAGAGTACAATGTCATCAGCGAAGAGGGAGAGTTTGACTTCTTCTTCGCCAATTTGAATGCCTTTAGTGTCTTTTTGTTGTCTGATTGCTGAGGCTAGGACTTCCAGAACTATGTTGAATAGCAGTGGTGAGAGTGGACATCCCTGTCTTGTTCCTGATCTTAGGGGAAAGGCTCCCAGTGCTTCCCCATTGAGAATGATATTTGCTGTGGGCTTTTCGTAGATGGCTTTTAAGATGTCGAGGAAAGTTCCCTCTATCCCAACACTCTGAAGGGTTTTGATCAGGAATGGATGCTGTATTTTGTCAAATGCTTTCTCTGCATCTAATGAGAGGATCATATGGTTCTTGATTTTTCTCTTGCTGAAATGATGAATCACATTGATTGTTTTACGAGTGTTGAACCAGCCTTGTGTCCTGGGGATATATCCTACTTGGTCATGGTGAATAATTTTCTTAATGTGTTGTTGGATCCGATTGGCTAGTATCTTGTTGAGAATGTTTGCATCCATGTTCATCAGGGATATTGGTCTGTAATTCTCCTTTTTGGTGGGGTCTTTGTCTGCTTTTGGATTAAGGTGATGCTGGCCTCATAGAACGAGTTTGGAAGTACTCCATCTCTTTCTATCTTTCCAAACAGCTTTAGTAGAATAGGTATGATTTCTTCTTTAAACGTTTGATAGAATTCCCCTGGGACGCCATCTGGCCCTGGACTTTTGTGTCTTTGGAGGTTTTTGATGACTGCTTCAATTTCCTCCCTGGTTATTGGCCTGTTCAGGTTTCCTATTTCTTCCTGTTCCAGTTTTGGTAGTTTGTGGCTTTCCAGGAATGTGTCCATTTCTTCTAGATTGCCTAATTTATTGGCGTATAGCTGTTCATAGTATGTTTTTAAAATCGTTTGTATTTCCTTGGTGTTGGTAGTGATCTCTCCTTTCTAATTCATGATTTTATTAATTTGAGTCTTCTCTCTCTCTTTAATAAGGTTGGCTAATGGTTTATGTATCTTATTAATTCTTTCAAAGAACCAACTCCTGGTTCTGTTGATCTGTTCCACAGTTCTTCTGGTCTCGATTTCGTGGAGTTCTGCTCGAATTTTAATTAACTGTCTTCTTCTGCTGGGCATAGGGTCCATCTGCTTTTTTTTCTCTAGCTCCTTGATGTGTAAGGTGAGTTTTTGTATTTGAGTTCTTTCCAGTTTTGAATGGATCCTTGTATTGCGATGTATTTCCCCCTCAGGACTGCTTTTGCTGCATCCCAAAGATTTTGAATGGTTGTATCTTCATTCTCATTAGTTTCCATGAATCTTTTTAATTCTTCTGTAATTTCCTGGTTGACCCTTTCATCTTTTAGCAGGATGGTCCTTCACCTCCACGTGTTTGAGGTCCTTCCAAACTTCTTGTTGTGATTTAGTCCTAATTTCAAGGCACTATGGTCTGAGAATATGCAGTGGATGATCCCAACCTTTTGGTATCAGATCAGATCTGATTTGTGACCCAGTATGTGGTCTATTCTGGAGAAAGTTCCATGTGCACTTGAGAAGAATGTGTATTCCGTTGAGTTTGGATGTAAAGTTCTGTAGATATCTGTGAAATTCATCTGGTCCAGTGTATCATTTCAATTCTCGTTTCTTTGGAGATGTTGTGCTTAGAAGACCTATCGAGGGTAGAAAGAGCTACATTGAAGTCACCAAGTATAAGTGTATTATTATCAAAGTATTTCTTCAGTTTGGTTATTAATTGGTTTAAATATTTGGCAGCTCCCACATTCGGGGCATATATATTGAGGATTGTTAAGTCCTCCTTTTGTATAGATCCTTTAAGTATGAGATAGTGTCCCTCTTCATCTCTCACTACAGTCTTCAGGGTAAATTTTAGTTTATCTAATATAAGGATGGCTACCCCTGCTTTCTTTCATTTGAATGGCAAATGGTTCTCCAACCTTTTATTTTCAGGTTGTAGGTGTCCTTCTGTCTAAAATGAGTCTCTTGTAGACAGCAAATAAATGGGTCCTGCTTTTTTATCCAGTCTGAAACCCTGCGCCTTTTGATGGGGTCATTAAGCCCGTTCACGTTCAGAGTTACTATTGACAGATATGAGTTTAGTGTCATCCTGATATCTATTCAGTCCTTGTTTTTGTGGATTGTTCCACTGAACTTCTTCTTAAAGGGGAATTTTAAGAGTCCCCCTTAAAATTTCTTGTAGAGCTGGTTTGGAGGTCACATATTCTTTCAGTTCCTGCCTGTCTTGGAAGCTCTTTATCTCTCCTTCCATTTTGAATGAGAGCCTTGCTGGATAAAGTATTCTTGGTTGCATGTTCTTCTCATTTAGGACCCTGAATATATCCTGCCAGCCCTTTCTGGCCTGCCAGGTCTCTGTCGAGAGGTCTGCTGTTACCCTAATATTCCTCCCCATAAAAGTCAGGGACTTTTTTTGTCTCTTGCTGCTTTAAGGATCTTCTCCTTATCTTTGGAATTTGCAAGGTTCACGATTAAATGTCAAGGTGTTGAACGGTGTTTATTGATTTTAGAGGGGGATCTCTCTATTTCCTGGATCTGAATGCCTGTTTCCCTTCCCAGATTAGGAAAGTTTTCAGCTAGGATTTGTTCAAATACATATTCTGGCCCTCTGGCCCTTTCGGCACCCTCGGGAACCCCAATTAAACATAGGTTTTTCTTCCTCAGGCTGTCATTTATTTCCCTTAATCTGTCTTCATGGTCTTTTAATTGTCTGTTTCTTTTTTCCTCAGTTTCCCTCTTTGCCATCAACTTGTCTTCTAGGTCACTCACTTGTTCTTCCACTTCGTTAATCCTTGTCGTTAGGACTTCTGGTTTGGATTGCATCTCATTCAATTGATTTTTAATTTCTGCCTGATTGGATCTAAATTCTGCAGTCATGAAGTCTCTTGAGTCCTTTACGCTTTCATCTAGAGCCACGAGTAGCTGTATAATAGTGCTTCTGAATTGGCTTTCTGACATTGAATTGTAATCCAGATTTCGTAACTCTGTGAGAGAGAGGACTGTTTCTGATTCTTTCTTTTGAGGTGAGGTTTTCCTTCCAGTCATTTTGCTCAGTGCAGAGTGGCCAAAAACAAGTTGTGTTGGGAAAAGGAGAAATACAGAGAGAGAGAAGGAAAAAAAGAGAAAAAGAAAAAAGGAAGAAAAAGGAAAAAAGAGAAGAAAAAGAGAAAGAGAAAGAAAGGTGAAAAAAAGGGGTGGGGGAAGCAATCAGAAATCAAAAAAAAGAAAAACACGGGGTAGTATCTTCTGATTCTGTATATTTTAATTCCCTTGAGTTCCCCTGGAACTTGTCCTTCTAGTTGGTCTTCTGAGGGAGGGGCCTGCTGTGCTGATTTTCAGGTGTTAGCACTTGGGGGAGCTGCTCTTCCCCCCGCCTGGTGCAGGGCTCAGTGGGGGTTGTTTACCCCGTGAGGTCCCAGGAGGAACAACCCCAGTGGCGGGGCCAGCTCTGGAGCCCTAGAGTCAGCTCCCGCAGTAACTATGGAGCTCTCAGTCTGCAGGGCCTGGAGGCTCCAGGGCGGGGCCGCTGATGTGCTCAGCTCTGGGCTGGAGCGTCCTCACTGTCTTGGGCCCTCCCGGCCTCTGCCTGTCCCAGGGGGAGGCCGGATCCTGGGCTGTGTCCCGGTGCCCTGTGCTGTGGGGCCTGCGCTTTTGGATTCGCGCTCCCGCCCTGCAGCCCCCTCTGCGGAGCCGCCGCCCGAGCCCCTCCGAGCTGCTCCGGGTCCCGCCGTGCGCGCTGCAGCCCTTAGGGAGCTCGGCGCACTCTCCCGGGGCGCAGGTGCCTGTTAGTGTCCCCGGGAGCCCGGGGGCATCCCCGCCCTCCTGGGTCCTGCTCTAACTCCTTGTGAGCCCCTTTCCACCCGGGAAGGTTGGTGCAGCTCCTGCTCCTCCGGAACGGGGCTCTCCTGTCCTGGGGACACTCGCCCTGGCCTCAGCCCGGCTCCTCGCGGGGCCCCTCCCCCTTGGAGGCCTTTTGTTTCTTTATTTCTTTTTCCCCGTCTTCCTACCTTGATAGAAGCACGAACTCTTCTCACTGTAGCGTTTCAGCTGTTCTCCTTTTAAATCTCAGACCGAATTCGTAGATTTTCAGGATGAACTGAAGGTTATCTAGGTAATTTGGTGGGGACAGGTGTTTGGGGACCCTACTCTTCCGCCCTCTTGCCCCTCCTCCCAACTGTTTATGTAGTAAAAATACAAGGACTAGGGGTCATCCCAAAACAGAAATATGTACTAACAGCACATTCAGCAAGAGGAAATTGGATGAATATAAGATTCACATTGTATCCATTAAAAGACATTTCTTAATACAAAGTATCTCAGCTTTTCATTCTATTGCAATCTTCCTGTTAAATTAGATCCTGAGAGGTCACAGAATTTATGCCTAAATCACACAGCAGTGGAAAGTGGAAAAGCTATAGGAGTCAATTTTTTAAATAAACATAAATGAGCAAAATTTATAAAAATGCACCGATCAACGAGTCTTCATTTTACCTTCTGGGAGTGTATAAAGTCTGTTGCCAAGATACACAGATGAAGATAATGCCCGGACGTTGTCCCCAAGTTTGCAGCACATGTTTTTCTCTTCTTAAGCAGGCAAAAATGATACAAGAACGTCAACTGCCACAAAAGCACATTTTTCTGGTAATAAGAACTGAGACAGGAAGAGAGCCAGTCTGAACTGGTAAAGAAGTTGGGGCTTGAACAGAACTTTCACTGCTGCTCAGGGCTTGGTCAGTGGGAGCCACAGAAGGAAGTCTCCTGAGGAAGAGAAAGCATGTGCAGATGTACCACCGGGGAGCCCAGCATGACAGGAGGCAGTGGCCTAAGCCAAAAACAGCACTCAGCTCTGGTTTCTGGTGTGTCCACCTCGGGAAGGACAATACCAGAGGTTAAGCATTTACATCTCCCAGACCTTTCCCAGGTTTTGTCACAGTGCTTTGCATGTACTTACGTCCTTGCTGGATGAGCAGCCTGTAACTGAAGAACCCTACTGTATATTCTCTTTGCCAAATAGCCGCCTTCTGACCACACTGATTTGGGGAATAATCAGTAGAAGAAGAAATGCAGGATAGCCTTGAAACAGTATTTAAATAGCATCATCCCTATGAAAAAAGCATCTGATCCCGTCCACATTTACAAACGTAATGCAGCGTTCGCTGTATACTGCTCTACGTACACATCATGTTGCTTAGAAAACCCAAGACCCAAGCAGAAAGCACATGATGGGAAGGCGGCAACGCAGTGAATGTGGCCTCTGGAACTTGACCAGGAGAAGTCCCAGAATGGCATTTACTGAATTAGTAATCATAAGCAAATGACCTGATTTCTCAAAGCCTCAATGTATCTTACATGACAATTATAAATAAATCCAATGAAGCACTCAGGACAGAGTCTGGCCTATAGTTTGAGTTCAACGTGTGTCAGCTGTTGGTATTATCACTACGAATCGGCTTTCCTGCTATTTTTTTTAAAGATTTTATTAATTTATTCATGAGAGACACAGACAGAGAGAGACAGACAGAGACACAGACAGAGGGAGAAGCAGGCTCCATGCAGGGAGCCCGACGTGGGACTCGATCCCAGGTCTCCAGGATCAGGCCCTGGGTTGAAGGTGGCACCAAACTGCTGAGCCACCAGGGCTGCCCTCATGCTGAGTATTGTTCAATATTAAATATTTTAAGTTTAAAAAATAAATAAATAAATAAATAAATAAATAAATAAATAAATAAATATTTTAAGTTTAATTAGTGACATTAAAATAATAGAATTTACTAATTGGAATTGTCTTGTCATTTTAATAATTCATACAGTCTTACATAAGTTTCTACTTCATAACAAAAATTATTTTCAAATGTCACATCCGTTATCCTACTATGCAGGAATGAATTCACCTTTTTTACTCCTTATCTTAGAGCATGCTACATGAGGTCACCTATGTGCAAAGCAGTTCCTTCCCCGGGCAACCCTTGCAAAACAACACACCTGCTTCAGAAACATCAGTGCCCACAACAGACCTCAGGAATTGCAGTTATTTTACAAGAAACGGGTAGCTTGAAGAAATGAGAGGTAATGAAGGTGGTTGTAAAGACTCATCTTATTTTGCAGCCAGTGAAATTGCTTAAGTGTCAAGTCTGGATGTTTCTCTATTAATAAACATTTCCAATTACTGAGGAATTTGGGTATTGGCTTCAATTTGACCTTTATAGTAGAAACGCATACAGCTTCCAGGACTTGACAATAATGACAACTTCTACAACTTCAACACGGATTTCTTAGGATCCTCATTTTGACACCATGATATGTAGGACATGTCTTGCCCAGTGGGAAGGAAACATCTTTCAGATAGAAAGCTGTTTCAGCTGCCAGAACAAAGTATGCCTCACCCTAGCAGCAGCCCTGTATGCCTCTCCTGCTCTGGACTGCTCTAAGGGGAATATACATGTCATGTATCCCATATTTTGTGGGAAAATCCCAACCACACACACCAAACCTTCTGACAATAAATCCATCAGTTCTCATGCACTATAATACTAAATAGAAATGAAATTTTCATTATAAGATACCAAAATCACATTATTTTCTACTCCCTAATATTAACCCCACAAGTCTGCCGCAAGAAGTATGCGAGGATTTTTGCTCATGGTTGTGAAGAGAAGTGGGACTTATGTGTGTGGAATTCTAGGTTTCTATAACCTTTAATTATTGTTAAATATGTTGAGAATAAACACAAATTATTATTTGTGGACTTTCCTTAATCTGTATCTAACAGTTACCTTCTATGTCACTTACTACTGCAAACTGTTGAGAGATTTCCCCTTAGTTAACCTTGACTCTATCAGCATCATCTATAAGAAAAAAAAATAGTAACTAACTATAGGCATTAATATATTTCTTATTGGATTTATACTGTTATTCCCTTTCCAAAAAAGGCTCTGAGGAAGCTAGCCTTTAAACAATTCCTTTCAATTTGTAGAACAGCTTCATACGACTTTTTTCTTAGATGGTCACAACAGCCCTATGAATGAATTTCTTATTATTGTAAGAAATTTGTGATTGGAAAAGTGTCTTGGAGTGGTCAAGCGGCTGGTCCAAGATCATATGGTCTCCAAATTCCATAACCAGAACTCCAGTCAGGGTTGGCTTAATCTGGAGGCTGTACTGGATGCTTTCCACTCCACCATACCCCTCCACACATTGGAGATTAGATCTTTACTATGTAATTAAGCTTGAGTCCATCACCAGGGACTCAGAATTACCAAGAATTTAAGAACATGCTAAATTTCTAGTCATCCTACAAGCCTTAGACCTTACTTTGTCCCAAGTAACAAAGTCATCACCGGACAGCTGGCACCAAACTCTTCCAACACAGCAGCAAAACCTGCTCTTGAATCAGTCAGAAGCCCTTATGATCCTGGCTTGGGACATGGTGACCAATATATCCAAGCAGAGCTAGTAGACTTCTACAATCTCAAATTCTTCATCTAGTACATTTGGATATGAATCTGATTGCTTCCAGCTTTGTCAGCTATGTTAGTAGAATCATTCATGACTTTAAAATCCCCCAAATAGTATGGAAGGCCAGTTCCAGGGAAATATTGTGTATTGCCTAACAATAGCAACCAAGACTGGGATTGATGAGTACAATGAGGTGCAAGAAGCTCTGGATCATTCCAGAGAAGCTTCAGATAGCTTGTGTTCTTTGATTTGTCATGACTCAGGGCTCAGAACTTCCACACAATATAGAGTCTACATACACTCTTTATTAAAATATAGATCACATGGATTTGGTTTAGAGGAAACTATGCTTACTCAGATAATGAACCAGTATATAAAACAACAGGATCATGAGCCAGTTTCTTGAGGATAACTTATAACTGGAAATAAATCAATTTGGGGAAATAGAACAAGATAAAATGTAATCTCAGGAGATATTTTGTTGTAATAGAAACCTAAGTCATTTTACCATGTCTAGATCTTTCTACTGTTAAGCAGTCTTCAAATATGTCTCCTCATCTAAAAGCTTCCATTGAAAAAAATCTATGTGGGTCTACATGTCAGACAGATTTGGATTCAAAGCAGAATTTCCTAATTTCTCAGTTTGCAGAAGTTACCTAACATCACAGGATCTCCACTTCTCATCTGAAAATAAGAATTAATGTTTGTGGTTTTTAATATGATTCTATTTATCATCTCTAGCCCATAGAAAAAAATCAAAAGTATAAGTTAGGCTATAATTTCAAGTATGAAAATGTTACAAGTCTCTGATATCTTGATATGTGGTGTCCTCAGACCACTAGAACTATGATGTCCATTTTCAGTTTTTTTCTAAATCTGTAAAATAATAGTCTCTACAGTTTGTAGAGAGTTGACTAATGTTCCTAAAAGTTGGCCAGCTCCAAGAAAATGTGATGTTTGTGAATAAGTTTTTGGAGATCCTCTCTTTACCTTTCAAGGGGTGTTGCACCCTGTGGGCTAATCCCCAAATGTCCCTCACCTCATGTGCCATTGTGGAGCTATAAACACCAGAAGGGATGAGTAATGCAGTGTCAACACTTCAAAGCCTGGGTGGAGGGAACATCTTTATATATGACAAGTGGTATGGCTATACACAGATGGCTTAGTCCTAAGTACCCTCCAGGGTCCACACATTTCACAATAATCTTTTCAAAATAATTGCTGCCACTTGAGTAGTACCCTCAGAAAATTACCACGTTGTCAATTTATTCTCTAGCTTTTGAAATTCCATCTCCCATTTCCCTAAGGTAACAGACTGTAATGTCTTAAATCTCCAAACACGGGAAGACACATTTGCATTATATATTACATTAATATTTTCTTCACTCCCTTAGCTTATTTTTTAGAAAGTAAGTGTAGACTTTGGGTTCATATTAATGGAGTTTATGATTAATTATTTTCTACCTCATTAGGTTTTTTTCTTTTTATTGGCAAAATGGACGTCAATGTTGAAGGGAGGTCTAGTAGGGTAGAGAATTTTTACACCCATGTGCCACAAAGTATCCTCTTTATAACTTCCTAGAAAAAGGGAACTATTTTCCTATAATTTTGAGGTTGCCTGCTTCTTTTTCAAAATCAAATTTTGGCTTAGTGTGTAGTTTGCATGTTTATCACTCAAGCACTTGATATAGGTTTTTAAAATAGTATGCACAGAATAGCTACTTAATGCATTGTTCTGTAGCACTGCCATGCTTAGCATATGGAAGGTGGTATCTGATTATTATTTTTTATTGTATTTTTATCATTGTGGGAAAGAAAGACCTTTGGTCTTTTCAGCACTGCTCCTAAACTGCAGGGATAGCAGGGTATTATTTACACTTAAGATTTTCCCTGAAATATCTAATAAAATAAAGGAGGTCATTTGATCCTGAAAAATGTCAAATTATTAATGTCATTTTTATTCAATGTATGTAACAAATATTTGTTGTGTCTATCATTAGTTAATTTACCCTTGAACTAGAATTTGTATTTGTTTACTTTCTTTTCAACCTGGATCACTCATTTTTTTTCCATGAGAATCCATCTCCACAACTAGGAAGGTACTTACTTACTGGTAAAAAGTGTAAAGGGAAAAACAGCTTCTGTGAAATGACTGGATCGCAAGGAGATGTGTGGCCATTAACTCAGCCCAGAGACATCCTTCAGTAAGTCAGAAACCAGATAGCTAACCAACCAGGATCATGCAGACCAGAGACATTTATTCTCAGTTTCTCTATAGTTCAGCTTGTGTTACTGGGCAGTATGAAGGGCTATCAGGCAAATCTTTTGTTAGAGATGATGTAAACAAATAATGCTTATTTTCTTGTTCCAAAAGAATCATTTCCTCACAAACAGAGCTTACTCTTAAATATACTACATTGGGGCAAAGGGTGGCTAAGTCAGCTAAGCATCCAACTCTTGACTTCCACTCAGGTCATGACCTTAAGGTTGTGAGACCGAGCCCAGTGTCAGACTCTGTGCTCTGTTCAGCACAGTTTGCTTGAGATTCTCTCTCTCCGTCTCCCTCTGCCACTCCTCATGCTATGCTCTCTCTCTTCAAATATATAAATAAGTAAAATCTTAAAATACAGTGGATAGTAACCTGAAATAGAACTCCACATAAACTCTTAATAAGCACATTGGTACCAAACGCAGGTGCTAATATCCCTCCCTTTCAATCCATCAAAATATTATCTTATGAGTACACAGTTTGCACTAAAATTTTATATTAAGTTATGTTGATATTCATATATGAAAGGAAAGGACTAATGATAAGAAACTGAGGAGTGTATAAAACTAGCCAAATCAGGGACACCTGGGTGGCTTAGCAGTTAAGCGTCTGCCGTCAGCTCAGGGCATGATCCTGGAGTTCCAGGATGGAGTCCCACATTGGGCTCCCTGCATGGAGCCTGCTTCTCCCTCTGCCTGTGTCTCTGCCTCTCTCTCTCTCTCTCTCTCTCTGCCTCTATCTCTCTCTCTGTGTCTCTCATGAATAAATACATAAAATCTTTAAAAAAAACTAGCCAAATCAGATAAGCCAGAGATATCTCTCATGGGAATATAGAACAAAAAAAATACTTGTGCATCCCAAGAGCAGAAAAGAGCATTCATGAGCATTTATCCTTGATGTTACTTGGGGACAAGGCATTTATGTCTCCACCATCATTAGCTGGAGTATGTACAGAGCAAAGAGGAATGCCCTGTTCTCATGTTTTAGTACAGTTTATCCCGAAGACTCTGTAATACTCTACTCAAAATGAATCATCCTTTAATGCAAAACCAATCCTAGGGAAATTAACAGGACAACCTGTGTTATTCCAAAGACATTGCCCAAATGCCTGCAACATAGTACATTTTCACTTTTGTTTGTAGAATGGTCGTATGACAGTCAACGAAGGAAGCACCAAAGAATTGCAAATACACAAATATGGGTTAGTCACAAGTTTAATGAAGGGCTATCCAAGAAATCATATATGGCAAGTAAGCATCCCAGTTAAGGGGTAAGAATGTGATAATAGCAGTACTTTATACACATTTCCTCATTCATCCCTCCCAACCACCCCATGAACCAATATTCTCACCCAATCTCAGAGATGAGAACACTGAGCTTTCATAAGGTTGTGGATTTATCCAAACTTACAGAGAATGCATAATGCAGTCACTATGGTACACTGAATCACAATAGCAACAAAAGCAAGGGCATATAACAAATTCACAGAGATCAAGTCAACCCTTTAATGACTTTTGAAATGACTAATACTAATGCCAAGAGGCACCTGGGTGAAGCAGTCAGTTAAGCATCCTACTCTTGGTTTCAGTTGTGATCTCAGGGTTTTGAGATCAAGGCCCCATATCGGGCTCTGTGCTCAATGCACAATCTGCGTAAGACACTCTCCTTCTGCTCCTCTCCACTGCATGGCTCGCACGTGGGTGTGTACCCTCTGTCTAAAATAAATAAATAAAATCTGAACAAAAATGCCAACTACCCTTTTTAATATGGAATTGATCACAGCTCTTCCATAGTGGACAATGATACTAAATATCAATAGATTTAAAACTCATAATTAAGTGTAATATTTTAGCAATTTCTTGACTTTGGTGGAAACAGAAACAACTTCCCTCCTAAGAAATATTAGAAACATCCAAATAAACACAATTTATGACAAACCACAGTACTTCTTTATAAATGTAATAATTTTTGATTTACTGACCATAAGTACTATATTACATTTGTTTTATTTTGTTTACTTACCATGTGTTTTACTTTGTTTAAGTGCCATGCTTACAAGTGCCATATTATACTCACAGGGGCAGTGTATCTTAGTGGTTAAGATTAAAATTAAAAAAAAAAAGATTAAAATCAGATTATCTGGACTCTACTAATTTCCAGCTGTGTATCCCTTAAAAAAAAGTCCTTAATTTCTCCATACGTGTTTCCCCTTTTATAAATAAAGAAAATAATAATTATTCCATAGGATTGTTGAAAGGATTATATAACTTAACACATGAAAGGTACTTAGAATAGGATGTAGCCTATATTAAGGACTCAGTAAATTTTTGTAATTATCATGATTATTACCCAATCTAAATATAAGTAAGCTACATTATGATGGAGTTCTATTCTGTTTCTAAAACGTAAGTGGATTCACTAGCATTAAATAATATAGGTTATTAAAAAATAGAAGATTAGTGCATCTACAATGTACCCAAATTGGAAGTATATGTCTTGTGCATCTTTGCACATGGCATTTTTTTAATAGTAAAATTATTTTTATTGGTGTTCAATTTGCCAACATACAGAATAACACCCAGTGCTCATCCCATCAAGCACCCCCCTCAGTGCCTGTCACCCATTCACCCCCATCCCCCGCCCTCCTCCCCTTCCACCACCCCTCGTTCGTTTCCCAGAGTCAGGAGTCTTCCATGTTCTGTCTCCCTTTCTGATATTTCCTACCCATTTTTCCTCCCTTCCCCTCTATTCCCTTTCACTATTATTTATATTCCCCAAATGAATGAGACCATATAATGTTTGTCCTTTTCCGATTGACTTATTTCACTCAGCATAATACCCTCCAGTTCCATCCACATTGAAGCAAATGGTGGGTATTTGTCGTTTCTAATGGCTGAGGAATATTCCATTGTATACATAGACCACATCTTCTTTATCCATTCATCTTTCGATGGACACATGGCATTTCTTACTGAAATCGAACCCCTGAACTTCTTTCCAATCACATAAAAAATAGTTCAGGGTATATATTAACCAATTTGTGAATTGTATCCTGCTTTATTTGGGTCACACTCACCAAACAAATGCTCCTTCTCTGCTTAACCTGAGTCACATTACACAGTGTATGGAAAGTGTTGGAGTGCGTATTTTCATGTCATCTGTTGGGTTCATTACATAATATTTTAACACCCAAACTATATACTCTCTAGTTCACAAAACATCACAGTTGAAACCATGTCAGGGAGTCAGATGGAAGAACTTTTCTCCCTTGGACTGGTTCATAGGAGCTAGCCCGGCAAGTCAGTTAATTTCTGTAGCACACATGCATGGTCTCTACAGGCTCCTCATTGGCCATAACTCATGAGCAAATGTAGATTAGCTCATTGGCTGCTCTGAGGGGTTAAATTCAGAGTATTTTCGCTCAGAATAAACTTCTGGCACAGTGTAGAAAAACAATTGGGTAAGATAGAGTTTTACCTGGGGTGCCTGGGTGGCTCTGTTGGTTGAGCATCTGACTTGGTTTCAGCTCAGCAACTGATCTCGGGGTCATGAGTTCCAGATGCACATGGGCTCCATGCTCAGTGCAGTCTGCTTTGGAATCTTCTTCCCTCCTCCTCCCCCTTGGTCCCTCTCCCCACTTTCACTCTCTCGAAATGATTAATTAATTATAGTTTTAACACAATTTACAGAAAAAGTGAAACTTAGTGATACTGAAAATCAAGCTTGTTTCGTGTCTTAGAGTAGGCTGGTGAGTCTGAAGAGGGATGCCCAGACGGCTTTTAACTAACCCCAGCCCTGCCCTCTTGGATCTGCCCCCAGCACCTGGGAGGACTTGCACAGTCAAAAGATCACTTCAGAGAAGACCTGTTTTAGCCCTCGTCTCATTGTGGGGTTCCGCACAAGGTTACCAGCCCTCCTGAGTATAATATTTGACCTCTTCTCAGGCGGAAATGACTAGTATTTTGCTGGGGAGACTAATGAATCAATACTTATGGCACTGACCCCCTTTGCCATGTCCTTCCTCATCCCTGTCCTCAAGCTCCTGCTCAGACTTGTCATCAGCACACAGCAAAAGCACTGTGGAGTAATTATCCTGTCACTTAGGGAGCAAACACAACTTTCTGTGGATGCGATCTCAGTCTCTACATGCAATGAAGAAAGTCTGAGAAGGCAAAGCTCCTGTTGATTAAGATAAAGACGCGATGATGGCTTGTTTCTCCAGGGTAACATTTAGAGTCACTACAAATGAAGACCATTAGTGGTCACTACAAATGCAGTCATTAGTGGTCAAAGGTAAGCTGCACAGAACTGAATGCCAGGGAAATCAAGCCCATTTTTATTAATTTCCTTACCCTTTTCCCACTAAATATTTTTATTAAGCTGCCAACAAGAAATCAACTTACTGTTTGATAATTTCCACATTTAATTTCACCAGGAGGGAGAGAGAGAACACACACACACACACACACACACACACACAAACACATAAATAAGGCTGTGTATTAACAGAAGGAAGGTGGCCAAAGGGAGAAGTAGACGCTCTTGGGAGCCTGGACAATGTTGCTCCAGGAGGAAATTATGTCAGAAAAATGTAAATGCGAAAACATGTCTTAAGTCATCAGTAGATGAAATGCGGTTGATTATATAAAATTGAGAACTAAAATACTTAAAATTATGATTCTATTGATGTCAAAAACCAGATTCTTGAAGAAAGTGATTGAAATGAAGTTGGATGAAAATCCATTTTTAAGGATTTTTTTAAAACCCATCAGATCAAAGAAGAGTGAATGTTTGAGAAGGGATAATTTTACTCACAAGGAAGGGACTAATTGTCCTCATAGGTTTTCCTAAATATAAGCTTTATGTTTCTTTTTGGACAATATTTAGCTCACGGAATCTATTATATACTTAGAAATTATTTAGCAAGAGGGCCCCTTGGTGGCTCAGCGGATGAGCATCTGTCTTCGGCCCAGGGTGTGATCCTGGAGTCCTGGGATCAAGTCCCACATCAGGCTCCCTGCATGGAGCCTGCTTCTCTCTCTGCCTGTGTCTCTACCTCTGTGTGTGTGCGTGTGTGTGTGTGTGTATGTGTGTGTGTGTGTGTGTGTGCATGTGTCTCATGAAGAAATAAATAAAATCTTTAAAGAAAAGAGAAAGAAATTATTTAGCAAGGTACATTTTTAAATTCACTTTCCTTTTACTGAAGCAGGCTAGGTTCGTAAATCACTGCTCCTTGCTCCTTGCTGTTACCTTTCAGCTCCAGTAAATGTCTTTAGGTGTCCTCGCTAACGTCTTCATCAATTTTCAATTCCATATAAATGCAGAAGGAAAGATATTTATCTCAACTAAATGTCAAAACTATATTTTGGATTAGCATGCCTTGCATTCTGACCTCTGTTTTCACCTCTACCTCATTTCATTTTTATTTTTTATTTTTTTCTCATCTCATTTTTAGTGTGTTTGTGCTTCAGATGTAGAATTGGCAGAAATTCAAGACTGAATGGGAGAGTTCCTTCATATTTATATGCATCTATAATTATAGGAAGGTTTACAAATGGACATATTGTAATGTCTTTAAAAAGCAATGCCCTGTTTTCATTTTGGCAGCACATATACTGAACATTGGGATGATACAGAGAAGATGAGCATGGCCCCTTCACAACGGTGACACTTAAGCAGTAATGGCTTACCTCAGACTTTTCAGCATAATTATTTTCCACCCCTGAAGATTCTTTTTATTAATAAAGCAGGACTATTAATGTAAATAATTAATATACAATAATAAATCTATTTGCTTTGTACAATGTGATGAATGTTAACAAGCATGAACACCATGAAACCACTACCACAACCAACATAACAAACATCTGTTACCACCCCAAATTCCCTCCTGCTCCTAGGAACCCTCCATCCTGCCTCTGCTCCTCCTCACTGTCCCCAGGAAACTGCAGGTTGGATACCAGTCCCTAACTACTAGTTTGCGTATCTGAAAAGTTTACCAAAATGAAATCTTATGTTACATACTTTTTAAAAAATATTGTCCTCTCTCACTTAACATACGTGTTCTGAAATCCTTCCATGCTGTAGCGTGCAACAAGAACTCATCTTTCTTATTGCTGAATGGTATTCAGTCATATGCTATGCCTCAGTTTGGCATCCATTCACCTCTTGGTGGACATTTGGGGTGTTTTTATTTTGACTGCTAAAAACAAAGCAGTTTTAACATGATTATATAAGTGTTTGTATAAAAATATGCTTGCAGAAGTGGAACAGTTGGATCATATGATACATATGCATTTAGCTTTTTTTTTTTTTGCATTTAGCTTTTTAAAAAGAACTGTTTAAAGTTTCCCAAAGTGATATCACCATTTCACTGAGCGCACGGTCGGTCCAGCGTGTTGCTTTACATCCTGGATGATATTTGGCATGATCAATCTTTTTAATCTGCATTCCCTAATATCTAACAATGAGATTTTTTTCCTTCAAGTTTTTATTTAAATTTAGTTAACATACAGCGTAATATCAGTTTCAGGTGTAGAATTTGGTAATTTATTACTTCCCTATATCACTCTGTGCTCATTACAGGTGCCCTCCTGTATCCCCATCACCTGTTTGCCATCGCCCCACCTCATCTCCGGTGACCGTCACTATGATCTCTGTGGTTGAGTCTATTTTATGGTTTGCCTCACTTTTATTTCCCTCTATGTTCATCTATTTTGTTTCTTAAATTCCACATAGGAATAAAATTATACAGTATTTTCTTTCTCTAACTTATTTTGCTTAGCATTATACTCCTTAGCTCCATCCATATTGTTGCAAATGTCAAGATGTAATTTTTCTGATGGCTGAGTAATATTCCACTGTATACACACCACATCTTATCCATTCATCAGTCAATAGACACTTAGGCTCTTTCAATCATTTGGCTATTAACACTGGGATTTTGATTGGAATTGTTTGAATGTATAGATCAATTTGGGGATATGTGAAATTTTCAAAAAGATTTTTTATTTTTATTCATTTGAAAGAGACAGAGAGCAGGAGGGAGAGTCAGAGGGAGAGGGAGAAGCAGACTCCCCACTGAGTGGGGAGCCCTATGCAGGACTCAATCCCAGGACCCTGGGATCGTGACCTGAGCCAAAGGCAGATGCTTAGCTGATTAAGCCACCCAGAAGCCCTGAGATTTGAAATTATAATAATTGTAATAAACCTTCTGAATCTCTAACATGGTATATTTCCCAATTTACCCAGGAAATGTTCCGTAATTTCCATTACATGATACTTTCACTCTTTTTTCAAATCCACCTCTATGTATTTCATATTTGCTTTTGTAATGATATTTTAGGCTGCTACCTTAGTAATCCTACCTACTCTTTAGCTCTAGGAACTTTTGGTTTTGTAAATTTCCTCAGATCTGCAACATAGATGATTATGTCATTTATGGTAAATAGGTAAATAAAGGTAATTTTACTTATTTCTTTTATGTTTGAGTGTGGGTTTTTTTTTGGCATTTATTGCTATCTAGAATGTTCAGTAAAAGGAAACTTTTAACTAAAATAGAAGTAGTAGGGGACATTCTTGTCATATACTCATTCTTAGGGGTAAAGCGTCTATGTTTTCACCATATAGTATCATGTTATCTGTAGGTTTTCAAATAGATATCCTTCATCATTTTGAATAAATTCCCTCATATTCCTACTTGGTGAGATTTTTTTTTCAAGAATGAACAATGAGTTTTTTAAAATTCCTTTTCTATAGAAATGATCACATGATCTTTCTTTTTTAGTTTTTTGTTATAATAAAGTATATTGATAGATTTTTCAAATGTCAAACAAATCTTGCATTTCTTGTGTGAACTCTAATGGTCATGCAGTATATTGATGGATTTATATGCTGATGGATTCAATTAGCAAAAATATTCTTCAGAACTTCACATTCTCATTCATGAGGAATACTGGTTTGTGACTTTCTTATACTGTTATTGGTTGATTTTGTGTCAGTATGAGTGGGAACTAGTCCCTTCTTTCTCCTGTAGGAGTTTTGTAATACTGTTATTATTTTTCCCATTATGAGGTCTGGTAGATTTCATCAGTGAAGCTATCTGGGAGGGGAGCTCTCTTTTTATAGGAAAACTTAAAAACTACAATTTTAATTTCTTTCAATAGATAGAGGGCAATCCAGGTTGTTTCTGTATGAGCTTAATTTACATCATACAAGTTTCTCTAAGGTGTTAAATTTATTGGCTAAAGCTATCCACAGTATCCCCTTAAAATCTTCTTCATTTCGTCAGGATCTCTAGTGGTATCACTTCTCATCCTGATATGGATGGTCTGTGCCGTCCTTTCTCGTGATCAGTCTGGTTAGAGATTTTCCAATTAATCTTCTCAAAGAGTCAGCTTTTGGTTTTATTGATTTTCTCTATTGTGTTTATCTTTCAGATTCCCTTGATTTGCATTCTCATTTTTATTATTTCCCTTCTTCTAATTTTGAGTTTTTTAACTGCTCTCTTTTCTAGTCTCTTAATGTAGAACAGGAGTCAATTAACTTGACACTTTTCTTCAATTACAGATACTTGTTTTACAAATTTTCCCCAAGTATGGCTTTAGCAGTATACCTCAAATTTTGATATGCTGTTTTAATTCTCATTCAGTTTAAAATACTTTCTAATCTACTTTTGATTTCATCTTTGTCCCATGGGTTATCTACAAGTGTGTGATTTAGTTTCAAATATTTGGAGTTTGCCCAGACATCTTCCTGTTAATGATTTCTAATTTAAGTCCACAGGAGTGAGAGAACACACTTATATGGCTTTAATACTTTTAGCTTCATTGAAATTTATCTTATAACCCAGAATAAGGTCAACTTTAGAAAAGTCCATTTAAAATTTTTTATTTTTTTATTTTTTAAATTTTTTAAATTTTTAAATTTTTGATAGAGAGAGAGAGAGAGAGAGAGAGAGAGGCAGAGACATAGGCAGAGGGAGAAGCAGGCTCCATGCACTGGGAGCCCGACATGGGATTTGATCCCGGGTCTCCAGGATCGCGCGCTGGGCCAAAGGCAGGCACTAAACCACTGCGCCACCCAGGGATCCCCCATTTAAAATTTTTTAAATGTGTATTCTTCTATTATTGGGTGTCATGCTCTATATAAGTCAATTTGATGGACTTAATTGATGGTGTTGTTACATCTTTAACTGTCACGTTGCTATATTTTTGCTGATTTTCTGTCCACTATATTCTTACTGATTTTCTGACTTGTTGGCCTATTAATTACAGAAATAATGCTACTTCAGTAGTCAGTTATGATTATATCTATTTCTTCTTGCAGTTTTATCCTTTTTGTTTCATGTATTCTGAAGCTCTATTATTAGGTGAATAAACATTTAGGAATATTATATCCTCTTGATGAATTGAACATTTTCTCATTATGAAATGTTTTTGTTAGCTCTGATAAGACTACTTTCTCTGAAATCTACTTTTGTATAAATACAGCATTGCATATATTGATAAATATCAGTATAGTATTCCTTTTATTTTTAATCTATTTGCATCTTTATATTTGATGTATGTTTATTATAAGCAGCACAAAGGTGTTTCTTACTTTTTAAATCTAGTCTAACAACCTAATTTGGTAGTTGGCATGTATGGACCATGTCCCTCACTGTAATTATTGATAAGAATATATTAAAATTTATCACCTTTTTATTTTTTTTCATTTTCCTTTCTAATCTTTGTTCTCTTTTTCTTCTTTTCCTGCCCTCTATTTGGTTAAGTGAATAATTTTATTATTATATTTTTCCCCTTTGTTGGCTAATTAGGCATAGCTCTTTGCTTAGTTTTGCTCTGGGTTTATAGTTTCCTTTAACTTACCATCATTGGCCTACAGGTGATGTTCTGGGACACCTGCACCCACCAGCCTTGCAGTGGGGCACCTGTACTGCCCATGTGCTCCTGTCCTATCCCTCTTACCTTACACATCAAAACCCCCATCATCTTTGTGTAAGCAATCTGTTCTCCTCTAAAGGAATTTTTTAAAAATCTGATATATTTATACATGTAGTTCTCATTCCCACTTCTTGTTCATTTGTGTGCACTGGCATTTCTATTATCATTTTCCTTCTCTCTAAAAGATTTCCTATCCGGGTACCTGGGTGGTTCAGTGGGTGAAGCATCTGCCTTTGGCTCAGACTGTGATTTCTGGGTCCTAGGAAGGAGCCTTCCATGGGGCTCCCAGCTCAGGGGAAGTCTGCTTCTCCCTTTCCCTGCTCCTGCTGTCTCTCTCTCTCTCTCTCTTTGTCAAATAAGTAAAAATAAATAAAATGATAAAAATTAAAAATAAAAGATTTCCTGTCATATTTCTTGTAGTATAAGTGCATTGGTCGAGAATATTTTTTGCTTGCTTTTGTATGTTTCAGAAAAATTTGATTACACTTTCATTTTCTAAAGAAATTTTACTGGATATAGAATTCTAGGTTGATAATTTCCCCCTCCCCGCCCCGTACCTTAAAAATATCACATTGCTGTTTCCTCACTTACATTGTTTGTACCAAGATGTCTTCTGATGCCTGGATTTTGTTTTTCTGATGTAATAACTTTTCAATCTACACCGAAACCAGCCTTCTCTGTGTTGGACTGTGTGATTATGATGTGCCTTTGCGTAGTGTTCTTCACGTTTCTTTTGCTTCAAGGTCACTGAATTTCTTAACTTAGTAAGTTTATTTGGAAAATAATTGCCTCTTATTTGAGGAAAATTGCTTATTATTTCTTCAGCATTTCCTCTCTCACACTCTCCACCCTCAGGGGCAGTAAACACAGGTGTATCTCCCAGGGTCCTCCCACAGCTGTATTCTCTGCTCTGCTGAGCAAAGGCAAGACCCAAGAGCATCCAGGCCCTAATACTGGAAGTGGTGAACATCACTGAATACAGCAAAACTTTGCAGAAGGATTAATTTAAGGATTCTGAGATAGGGGGATGATCCGGGGTCATCTGGGTGAACCCTGAACAGCATCACTAATGCCTTCCCAAGAGAGAAGTGGAGGCATATTTAACAAAGAAGAAAGTGCCTTGACCACTGAAGCAGGATACCCTGTGGCTGGCTGTGTAAACCAGAGGGAAGGCAGGCAGCTAGAAGTGCAGGGGTGCAGCCCTGCAGCAGGCTGTGTAGATGGAGTGGAAGGTGGGCAGCTAGAAAGTGCAGGAGTGCTGCCCCCAGCTGGCTGTACAGACTGAGGGGGGTTGGGGCAGGCAGCTAGAAGTGCAGGGGTACAGTCCGGCTGTTGGCTGTGTAGACCAAGGTGGGGGAGCAGCTAGAAAGTGTAGCAGTGAAGCCCTGCTGCTGGCTGTGTAGACTGGGGGGGGGGGATGTCGGCAGCTAGAAAGTGCAAAGGTGCAGCTGCAGAAGCTGGAAGGGGTAAGGAAAGGAGAATGCAGCCTTGTCAACACCTTGATTTCTGCTCCAGTGAAAGTGATTTTTGACTTCTGACCCTTGTAGTGAACTTTTGATCCCTCACCTGCTTCCTGAGTGTGGAGGATACACCTCTTGATCTCAGGGTCTTGAGTCCAAGTCCCATAGGGGGTATAAAAAATCAAAATGTTGGTTTAGATCAACTCAAAGACTCTGTCCAGAAGTAAGCTTTTGGTAATGTAGTAAAGTATCCTTATCAAACAAACACATCCCTTGGTCTGCCTGGGATCATTTAGGATCATTTCTATGGCTAAACCTTCATGTTCACTAGTACTCTCTTCTGTACTAATCTAATCTGATGCTAATCCTACCCAGTGGATTTTTCATCTCCCTTTGTATTTTTTCTCTCTAGAAGTTCAGTTTTGGGGATCCCTGGGTGGCGCAGCGGTTTAGCGCCTGCCTTTGGCCCAGGGCGCGATCCTGGAGACCTGGGATCGAATCCCACGTCGGGCTCCCGGTGCATGGCGCCTGGTTCTCCCTCTGCCTGTGTCTCTGCCTCTCTCTCTCTCTGTGTGTGACTATCATAAATAAATAAAAATTAAAAAAAATAAAATAAATATTGTTAAAAAAATAGAAGTTCAGTTTTGATATTTTTCAGATATTCCGTATCTCCACTTAATTTTTTAAAGTGTGGGTTACAGTTACAATAACTTTTAATCCCCTTGTTGGCTAATTCTAAAATCTGTGTCAGTCTGGGCTAGTTTTGTTTTATCAATTTATCAATATGGGTAGTATTTTCCTGCTTCTTTGCCTGCAGGGTTATTTTTGATGGGATGCCAGACATTCCGAATTTTACCTTGTTGGACACGGGGTATGTTTATATTCCTCTAAATGTCACAGCACTCCAACTGGTCTGAAGGATTATCTTGCATCATGCACTGCTTGCTTGCTGACATATCTCCCCTGATAGCAGAACTTACTTTCCCTGAGATTTGCAGGAGTGAAGGACCAAACATTCCTAGAAAATAAGGCCTGACCATTCAGAAACAGAAGCCATGGATGCCAGCAAGTCTGTTCAAGGGCACATCCAGATACAACTAGCCTCTTGGGTACCTGCTTTCCTGCACCTGCCCCCCATTTCCACAGTTTCCCCTTTAAATACCTTTGACTTAACCTGGACAGGGTCGTAGTCTTTGGGACATTAGTCCACCCTCTTCCCAGGTTGCTGGCTTCCTAAATAAAGCAACCTTTCCTTTCCTACCATCACTTGTCTCTTGAGTATTGATTTTCAAGTGATGAGCAGTCCAACCTGAGTTCAAAATTGGCTCTCTGTCCTATAACATAAATATTCTTGATCTTTGTTCTGTGAAACACTTAAGTTACTTGACATTGGTTTGATACTCTTGCATTTTGCTTGTAAGATTTGTTCATTGAAACCAGAACAGTGACCAGTCCAGGATAATAATCCCTTGTACTGCACATGCCTCTTCTGTGCCCTTAAGTCAGTGCCCCTTGAAGCTTGAGAACTTCAAACCCATGTGTGAGAGGAGGCACTATTCCCAGTCCTGTGTGGGTGCCAAGCCCCACTACCTCTAATCTTTTGGCTGCAACTCCTCCCCCATTATACCAGATACTTATTTCCTGAATACCTCCTGGGTTTCTGTGTCCCAACCAGGAAATGTCCCTTTTCTTCCTCTGCATGATAAATTACTGTTCACCATTCAATAGTCATCTAAAACTATACTTTTTCAGTGAAAATTGCCATATACACAGAGGATGAGCTCCTTGCAAATATTTCTTGGAACCATGTTCTCCCTCAATGCATAGCACTTCTTAGGTCTTATGTGTCTGTGTTTAAAGCAGCAGACAAACAAACAAATAAATAAATAAAGCAACTGACTGGGGATCCCTGAGTGGCTCAGCGGTTTGGTGCCTGCCTTCGGCTCAGGATGTGATCCTGGAGACCCAGGATTGAGTCCCACATCGGGCTCCCTGCATGGAGCCTGCTTCTCCCTCTGCCTATCTCTCTGCCTATCTCTCTCTCTCTGTGTGTGTGTGTGTGTGTGTGTGTGTTTCTCATGAATAAATAAATTAAAAAAAAATAAAAAATAAAGCAGCTGACTATACAATAGATAGTAAACTTTTCAAGCTCAAGGATCACACATCACTCAACTTTAGATATGTAAGCCCTAGGACATAATTTGCTACCTAGTTATTGCTCATTGACTATTTGTGTTATAAGCACTTCCATCATTAGTCTTCCCCTCAGACCTCGATTTAGGGATGTGCCTTGGAAAACTGCCAGTTATAGAACTTACACCCCAAATGTCTCAATGTAGCACTCTCACTGGGGATTCTTCATGGGTTTATTCTATTTGATCCACTACATATTGTCTGCCCCAACCACTCATATCCAATAGAGTTTTACTATCCATTCTCTTAGAGTTACCTTCTCTATTTCCTTCAAGGTGAAATGAACATGATGCTTAATAGATGTTTATTTTCTAAAAAGTAAATTTTCATTGAACTCAAAGCCATTATTCCTCATAATAATGCACATGCATTTTAAAACCAGTAGTATGGAGATACCATTATTTGTATTGAGAAAACCCATAGAAAATATTTTAATGCTTAGAATTGTAATGCAGAATGAAAGGAACATGGTTCCCTTTAAAGACTTGTTGGTAAGATATTAGAGAAAGACACAGCCTTGTGCACCCCTCAAATAGGATTAGATAAAAGCTGCCAACTCTGTCCATGTTGGAGACTTGGGACACTAACTCCACCCCTCCTTCCCTTACTGATACCTGATCACCTGCTTCCTGCACCTCCCTCCTCTTTGGTCATTTACTGCTGTGCCCTCCCTTCATAGAAAGATGCTATTTCAGACAGGGCTGTAACAAAGGTCACATTAAAAGTGAAATTAAATCTCAAATTAAGCTGTTTATTTACACTCTGCTCTAAGTTTTCAGAAATAATAAAGGCCACTACTACTGTTCAAACAGCAGGCTTTAATTTCATTTTAATTACCTTCAGAGTAAGCTTCAGAGGCTTTCATTCAAGGCAAATTTCACTGGGGTTACACATAACTCATTCTCTTGCTGCCTTAATTGATATCCTAAGTGTTTATTTTGCTAGGTGGCCAGTTAACCTTCAAAGCTATTTTTAGCTTGCTTTTCTGGATTCACTTGCAGTCTCCTCAGGGGCCGAAAGAACCATTTCCACTTGTCATGTGCACATTCAGGCATTGCTCTGTTCAAGTCCATCTCCGTTCCTCCACCCTGTTCCACATACTTCATACATTTGTAATAAAACCTTGTGTCCATTTTTTTTTACAAAGAAAGAGAAAACGTTCATTATGTGAGGATGATATTAAAAGTAGCCTTCTGGGAAGCATCCCTCTTTTACAGAATGAATAGTGAAAAGGAAAACTAAAATCAGGGAAAAACAACCTGATGGCCAATGGTAAACATTATGTCAAAATCTATAGAGAAAACTTCAACATATCTGCAAGTTATAAAAACACATATAAGCATAAGTTTATAATGATGTTTTATAAACAATTTTGTTTTCTGTTAGAAGCCTTGAACTTACTTCCAAACTGTTCTCTATTCAGGAAATAATTTTAAATCCTTTCAAAATGATGACTTACAAAGTTTTATTAATATCTCTTTCAGTTTTTCCCTTTGTGTCTTTTTTAATAATAAATTTATTTTTTATTGGTGTTCAATTTGCCAACATACAGAGTAACACCCAGTGCTCATCCCGTCAAGTGCCACCCTCAGTGCCCGCCACCCATTCACCCCCACCCCCCGCCCTCCTCTCCTTCCAGCACCCCTAGTTCCTTTCCCAGAGTTAGGAGTCTTTATGTTCTGTCTCCCTTCCTGATATTTCCCACACATTTCTTCTCCCTTCGCTTATATTCCCTTTCACTATTATTTATATTCCCCAAATGAATGAGAACATACACTGCTTGTCCTTCTCCGATTGACTTACTGCACTCAGCATAATACCCTCCAGTTCCATCCACGTTGAAGAAAATGGTGGGTATTTGTCATTTCTAATGGCTGAGTAATATTCCATTGTATACACAAACCACATCTTCTTTATCCATTCATCTTTCGATGGACACCGAGGCTCCTTCCACAGTTTGGCTATTGTGGACATTGATGCTAGAAACATCAGGGTGCAGGTGTCCCGGCGTTTCATAGCATCTGAATCTTTCGGGTAAATCCCCAACAGTGCAATTGCGGGGTCATAGGGCAGGTCTATTTTTAAATCTTTGAGGAACCTCCACACAGTTTTCCAGAGTGGCTGCGCCAGTTCACATTCCCACCAACAGTGTAAGAGGGTTCCCTTTTCTCTGCATCCTCTCCAACATTTGTGGTTTCTTCCTTGTTAATGTTCCCCATTCTCACTGGTGTGAGGTGGGATCTCATGGTAGTTTTGATTTCTATTTCCCTGATGGCAAGTGATGCAGAGCATTTTCTCATGTGCATGTTGGCCATGTCTGTGTCTTCCTCTGTGAGATTTCTCTTTATGTCTTTTGCCCATTTCATGATTGGATTGTTTGTTTCTTTGGTGTTGAGTTTAAGAAGTTCTTTATAGATCTTGGATACTAGCCCTTTATCTGATACGTCATTTGCAAATATCTTCTCCCATTCTGTAGGTTGTCTTTTAGTTTTGTTGACTGTATACATGCTGTGCAAAAGCTTCTTATCTTGATGAAGTCCCAATAGTTCATTTTTGCTTTTGTTTCTTTTGCCTTTGTGGATGTATCTTGCAAGAAGTTACTGTGGCCCAGTTCAAAAAGGGTGTTGCCTGTGTTTTCCTCTAGGATTTTGATGAAATCTTGTCTCACATTTAGATCTTTCATCCATTTTGAGTTTATCTTTGAGTATGGTGAAAAAGAGTGGTCTAGTTTCATTCTTTTGCATGTGGATGTCTAATTTTCCCAGCAAAATTTATTGAAGAGACTGTCTTTCTTCCAGTGAATAGTCTTTCTTCCTTTATCGAATATTAGATGACCATAAAGTTCAGGGTCCACTTCTGGATTCTCTATTATGTTCCATTGATCTATGTGTCTGTTTTTGTGCCATGACCACACGGTCTTGATGACCACAGCTTTATAGTACAACCTTGAATCTGGCATTGTGATGCCCCCAGCTATGGTTTTCTTTTTAAAAATTCCCCTGGCTATTCGGGGTCTTTTCTGATTCCACACAAATCTTAAAATAATTTGTTCTAACTCTCTGAAGAAAGTCCATGGTATTTTGATAGGGATTGCATTAAACGTGTAAATTGCCCTGGGTAACATTGACATTTTCACAATATCAATTCTGCCAATCCATGAGCATGGAATATTTTTCCATCTCTTTGTGTCTGCCTCAATTTCTTTCAGAAGTGTTCTATAGTTTTTAGGGTATAGATCCTTTACTTCCTTGGTTAGGTTTATTCCTAGGTATCTTATGCTTTTGGGTGCAATTGTAAATGGGATTGACTCCTTAATTTCTCTTTCTTCAGTCCCATTATTAGTGTATAGAAATGCCACTGATTTCTGGGCATTGATTTTGTATCCTGCCACGCTACCAAATTGCTGTATGAGTTCTAGCAATCTTGAGGTGGAGGCTTTTGGGGTTTCTATGTAGAGTATCATGACATCGGCGAAGAGGGAGAGTTTGACTTCTTCTTTGCCAATGTGAATGCCTTTAGTGTCTTTTTGTTGTCTGATTGCTGAGGCGAGGACTTCCAGTACTATGTTGAACAGCAGTGGTGAGAGTGGACATCCCTGTCTTGTTCCTGATCTTAGGGGAAAGGCTCCCAGTGCTTCCCCATTGAGAATGATATTTGCTGTCGGCTTTTCGTAGATGGCTTTTCAGATGTTGAGGAATGTTCCCTCTATCCCTACACTCTGAAGAGTTTTGATCAAGAATGGATGCTGTATTTTGTCAAATGCTTTCTCTGCATCTAATGAGAGGATCATATGGTTCTTGATTTTTCTCTTGCTGAAATGATGAATCACATTGATTGTTTTATGAGTGTTGAACCAGCTTTGTGTCCCAGGGATATATCCTACTTGGTCATGGTGAATAATTTTCTTAATGTGTTGTTGGATCTGATTGGCTAGTATCTTGTTGAGAATTTTTGCATCCATGTTCATCAGGGATACTGGTCTGTAATTCTCCTTTTTGGTGGGGTCTTTGTCTGGTTTTGGAAATAAGGTGATGCTGGCCTCATAGAACGAGTTTGGAAGTACTCCATCTCTTTCTATCTTTCCAAACAGCTTTAATAGAATAAGTATGATTTCTTCTTTAGACATTTGATAGAATTCTCCTGGGAAGCCATCTGGCCCTGGACTCTTGTGTCTTTGGAGGTTTTTGATGACTGCTTCAATTTCTTCCCTGGTTATTGGCCTGTTCAGGTTTTCTATTTCTTCCTGTTCCAGTTCTGGTAGTTTGTGGCTTTCCAGGAATGCGTCCATTTCTTCTAGATTGCCTAATTTATTGGCGTATAGCTGTTCATAGTATGTTTTTAAAATCGTTTGTATTTCCTTGGTGTTGGTAGTGATATCACCTTTCTCATGCGTGATTTTATTAATTTGCGTCTTCTCTGTCTTCTTTTTAATAAGGTTGGCTAATGGTTTATCTATCTTATTAATTCTTTCAAAGAACCAACTGCCGGTTCTATTGATCTGTTCCACAGTTCTTCTGGTCTCAATTTCATTTAGTTATGCTTGAATTTTAATTAACTGTCTTCTTCTGCTGGGCATAGGGTCCATCTGCTGTTTTTTCTCTAGCTCCTTTATGTGTAAGGTGAGCTTTTGTATTTGAGTTCTTTCCAGTTTTTGAATGGATGCTTGTATTGCGATGTATTTCCCCCTCAGGACTGCTTTTGCTGCATCCCAAAGATTTTGAACGGTTGTATCTTCATTCTCATTAGTTTCCATGAATCTTTTTAATTCTTCTGTAATTTCCTGGTTGACCCTTTCATCTTTTAGCAGGATGGTCCTTCATCTCCACGCGTTTGAGGTCCTTCCAAACTTCTTGTTGTGATTTATTTCTAATTTTAAGGCATTATGGTCTGAGAATATGCAGGGGACGATCCCGACGTTTTGGTATCAGTTCAGACCCGATTTGTGACCCAGTATGTGGTCTATTATGGAGAAAGTTCCATGTGCACTTGAGAAGAATGTGTATTCGGTTGAGTTTGGATGTAAAGTTCTGTAGATATTTGTGAAATTCATCTGGTCCAGTGTATTATTTCAAGCTCTCGTTTCTTTGAAGATGTTGTGCTTAGAAGACCTATTGAGGGTAGAAAGAGCTACATTGAAGTCACCAAGTATAAGTGTATTATTATCAAAGTATTTCTTCAGTTTGGTTATTAATTGGTTTAAATATTTGGCAGCTCCCACATTCGGGGCATATATATTGAGGATTGTTAAGTCCTCTTGTTGGATAGATCCTTTGAGTATGAGATAGTGTCCCTCTTCATCTCTCACTACAGTCTTCGGAATAAATTTTAGTTTATCTGATATAAGGATGGCTACCCCTGCTTTCTTTTGAGGACCATTTGAATGGTAAATGGTTCTCCAACCTTTTATTTTCAGGTTGTAGGTGTCCTTCTGTCTAAAATGAGTCTCTTGTAGACAGCAAAAAATTGGGTCCTGCTTTTTTATCCAGTCTGAAACCCTGCGCCTTTTGATGGGGTCATTAAGCCCGTTCACGTTCAGAGTTACTATTGACAGATATGAGTTTAGTGTCATCCTGATATCTATTCAGTCCTTGTTTTTGTGGATTGTTCCACTGAACTTCTTCTTAAAGGGGAATTTTAAGAGTCCCCCTCAAAATTTCTTGTAGAGCTGGTTTGGAGGTCACATATTCTTTCAGTTCCTGCCTGTCTTGGAAGCTCTTTATCTCTCCTTCCATTTTGAATGAGAGCCTTGCTGGATAAAGTATTCTTGGTTGCATGCTCTTCTCATTTAGGACCCTGAATATATCCTGCCAGCCCTTTCTGGCCTACCAGGTCTCTGTAGAGAGGTCTGCTGTTACCGTAATACTCCTCCACATAAAAGTCAGGAATTTCTTGTCTCTTGCTGCTTTAAGGATCTTCTCTTTATCGTTGGAATTTGCAAGCTTCACTATTAAATGTCGAGGTGTTGAATGGTTTTTATTGATTTTAGGGGGGAAGTCTATTTCCTGGATCTGAATGCCTGTTTCCCTTCCCAGATTAGGAAAGTTTTCAGCTAGGATTTGTTCAAATACATATTCTGGCTCTCTGGCTCTTTCGGCACAACTCGGGAACCCCAATTAAACGTAGGTTTTTCTTCCTCTGGCTGTCGTTTATTTCCCTTAATCTGTCTTCATGGTCTCTTAATTGTCTGTCTCTTTTTTCCTCAGTTTCCCTCTTTGCGATCAACTTGTCTTCCATGTCACTCGTTCTTCCACGTCGTTAACCCTCGTCGTTAGGACTTCTAGCTTGGATTGCATCTCATTCAATTGATTCTTAATTTCTGCCTGATTGGATCTAAATTCTGAAGTCATGAAGTCTCTTGAGTCCTTTATGCTTTCATTTAGAGCCACCAGTAGCTGTATAACAGTGCTTCTGAATTGGCTTTCTGACATTGAATTGTAATCCAGATTTTGTAACTCTGTGGGAGAGAGGACTGTTTCTGATTCTTTCTTTTGAGGTGAGGTTTTCCTTCTAGTCATTTTGCTCAGTGCAGAGTGGCCAATAACAAGTTATGTTGGGAAAAGGAGAAAAAGAGAAAAAAGGAAAGAAAAGAGAAAAAGAAAAAAGAAAAAAAGAAAAACGAGAAGAAAAAGAGAAAAAAAAGAAAGAAAGGATAAAAAAGGGTGGGGGAAGCAAACAGAAATAATAAAAAAAAAACACGGGGGAGTTTCTTCTGAGTCTCTATATTTTAAGTCCCTTGACTTCTCCTGGAACTGGTCTGTCTAGCTGGTCTTCTGGGGGAGGGCCCTGTTGTGCTGATTTTCACGTGTTAGCACTTGGGGGAGCTGCTCGGCCCCCTGCCTGGTGCAGGGCTCAGTGGGGGTTGTTCACCCCGTGAGGCCCCTGGAGGAACAGCCACAGTGGCTGGCGGCCGGCTCTGGAAACCTGGATTCAGCTCCCGCAGTAACTCTGGGGCTCTCCGTCTGCAGGGCCTGGAGGCTCCGGGATGGAGCCACTGATCTGCTCAGCTCGGGGCAGGACCGTCCTTGCTGTCCTGGGCCCTCCCGGCCTCTGCCTGTCCCGGGGAGAGGCCGGATCCCGGGCTGTGTCCCGGCTCCCTGTGCCCCGGGGCCTGCGCTGTTGGATTCGCGCTCCCGCCCCGCAGCCCCCTCCGCGGAGCCGCCGCCCGAGCCTCCCCGAGCTGCTCTGGTCCCGCCGTGCGCGCTGCAGCCCTTAGGGAGCTCGGCGCACTCTCCCGGGGGCAGGTGCCTGTTAGTGTCTCAGGGAGCCCGAGGGCATCCCCGGCCTCCTGGGTCCTGCTCTAACTCCCTGCGGGCGCGCGCCTTTCTGCCCGGGAAGGTTGGTGCAGCTCCTGCTTCTCCGAGACGGGGCTCTCCTGTCCTGGGGGCACTCGCCCTGGCCTCAGCCTGGCTCCTCGCGGGGCCCCTCCCCCTTGGAGGCCTTTTGTTTCTTTATTTCTTTTTCCCCGTCTTCCTACCTTGAGAACATTGGGAACTCTTCTCACTGTAGCATTCCAGCTGGTCTCTCTTTCAATCTCAGGCCGAATTCTTAGATTTTCAGGATGATTTGAAAGTTATCTAGGTAATTTGGTGGGGACAGCTGATTTGGGGACCCTACTCTTCAGTCATCTTGCCCCTCCTCCCTTTGTGTTTTTAAATAAAAACTGTGTGCACACACACGTGTGTGATGAACTACAGCTTATGTTTGCTTGTGAACCCCTCAGACCTGCCTATTCTAGAGTAAGTGCAATTAACATTTACTGTTGGTCCTTCCCCACTTTGCTCTATTTACCAATCATATCCAACTGTTAGCATGGCTATGCTCGCTCCAACCTCTCAGATGGCAGTAATCATGACAAGTGCTTACATAGGACATATTTTGTGACAAACATTCCTCTACATGACATATATATTTCGCTTAATCCT